>NW_027646206.1:0-1243269 GCF_951394435.1 Stenella coeruleoalba
AAATTTGAGACCCTGTTCTGTTCTGTAATTCAGTTCCTGTGTAGCCAAGTTTACATTCCGTGTATTACTGATATCTTATGATGTTTCTTTTTCTGTGTGACTTATTTCAGTTAGAATCATCATACCTGAATCCACTCATTGTGCTGCTAAGGGCCTGATGACATAGATTTCATTGCTGAGTGATATTGCTTTGTAAGTAAATACCACAACTTCTTTATCCATTTTTCACTTTCTGCGATGTTGAACTTGTACTGTAAACGAGGTTCTTGTAAACAGAGCTGTTCCAAACTTTGGGGTGGCTGTGTCTTTTTGATTTTAATTTCCCTAATCTATAGGACCATAAGTGGAAGTGCCCTAGGTTCTGTTGCTTTGTTTTTTTGATGTTTCAGGAAACACCATACACTTCTCCCGAGTGGTTGTTGGCAATTTACATCCCGCCCATCAGCATAACAAGGCTCCCAGTTCTCCATGGCCTGTCCTGCCTTTCTGGATTTTACACTTTTTTCAGATGGCCCTTTTGACCGTGGGGAAGTGAGACTTCATTGTAGTGCAGATTTCTTTGCAAGCTTGCTTGGTTGGCCAAAAAGGGCGTATGCGTTTTTTCCTGAATATATTCAGGAAAAAACGCATACGCCCTTTTTGGCCAAGTGCATCATTGTGGACGTTCTTCCTCTTTTCCTATGCTTTCAATGCAATTCCAGTCTACCTCCTGAAATCGGTTTCCTGCAATTCTGCCCCGCTTTCAAGTCCTCTTGGCAGCCTTACTTCAGTCTATTTTTGGACGATAGCTGTCATTTATAACTCTGCAGGTTTGTGAATTACAGTGCCCCTGGGCTCCTTTCTTCTACTTGCTTTCTTTTGAGCTGGCCGCAACACCGCAGGATGGCTTCTGGCCCTAATCTGGTTCCGGTACGGCACGCTGAGCCTTTGGTTATTTCCTCTTCCTGGTGGGAAATGAGAGTTAAATTTGCCCGTCCAGACACCTCCAGCTAGCCTCTCATTGGTTCTCGCTATTCCTGTTCATCTTCCGCAGAAATTGCAAACTGGGCCAAACAGGAGGTTAAAGGGACTGACTCTCCAAGTGGGGAGAGTGTTAGTAAAGCGTCTGGAATGTTGCACCCGAGTACCAGGGGAGGAAACCAGAGACATATTTGAACACGTCTCCCGTTCACATGGTTGATCATACTCTGGGTTCCACATGCATGTTTTAGCTGAAGGAAGAATACCTTAAACCTGGAGAGTTGAGACCCGTGGAATGGGTATCATGCAATATGACTTCAAAGGGTCTTCATTTGCTCACCGAACCTCTCCAATCCTATCACTGCTGCGTTTATGCCCCTGTACACACGCTTGATTCTCTTTTGGAGACATAGCAATCCATAGGTTTTAAGATACTTACTAGTCAGGTACATTCTTAGGGGTTTAATATGGGGTTTTGAGTCCATTTCGTTGAGCAAGGAGTAGCTCTTGTCTATTCCATATTTGGCTTAAGGAACTTTATCTGTGCTCATTTCAATCTCTGGTTTTATGCAGCACCCCAACTCACCTTTACCCTTAAGCAAGCATAAGTTGGTTTTCTAAATTTGAGACCCTGTTCTGTTCTGTAATTCAGTTCCTGTGTAGCCAAGTTTACATTCCGTGTATTAGTGATATCTTATGATGTTTCTTTTTCTGTGTGACTTATTTCAGTTAGAATCATCGTACCTGAATCCACTCATTGTGCTGCTAAGGGCCTGATGACACAGATTTCATTGCTGAGTGATATTGCTTTGTAAGTAAATACCACAACTTCTTTATCCATTTTTCACTTTCTGCGATGTTGAACTTGTACTGTAAACGAGGTTCTTGTAAACAGAGGCGTCCCAAACTTTGGCGTGGCTGTGTCTTTTTGATTTTAATTTCCCTAAGCTATAGGACCATAAGTGGCAGTGCCCTAGGCTCTGTTGCTTTGTTTTTTAGATGTTTCAGGAAACACCATACACTTCTCCCGAGTGTCTGTTGGCAATTTACATCCCGCCCATCAGCATAACAAGGCTCCCAGTTCTCCATGGCCTGTCCTGGCTTTCTGGATTTTACACTTTTTTCAGATGGCCCTTTTGACCAGGGGGAAGTGAGACTTCATTGTAGTGCAGATTTCCTTTGCAAGCTTGCTTGGTTGGCCAAAAAGGGCGTATGCGTTTTTTCCTGAATATATTCAGGAAAAAACGCATACGCCCTTTTTGGCCAAGTGCATCATTGTGGACGTTCTGCCTCTTTTCCTATGCTTTCAGTGCAATTCCAGTCTACCTCCTGAAATCGGTTTCCTGCAATTCTGCCCCGCTTTCAAGTCCTCTTGGCAGCCTTACTTCAGTCTATTTTTGGACGATAGCTGTCATTTATAACTCTGCAGGTTTGTGAATTACAGTGCCCCTGAGCTCCTTTCTTCAACTCGCTTTCTTGTGACCTGGCCGCAACACCGCAGGATGGCTTCAGGCCCTAATCTGGTTCCGGCACGGCACGCTGAGCCTTTGGTTAATTCCTCTTCCTGGTGGGAAATGAGAGTTAAATTTGCCCGTCCAGACACCTCCAGCTAGTCTCTCATTGGTTCTCGCTATTCCTGTTCATCTTCCGCAGAAATTGCAAACTGGGCCAAACAGGAGGTTAAAGGGACTGACTCTCCAAGTCGGAAGAGTGTTAGTAAAGCGTCTGGAATGTTGCACCCGAGTACCAGGGGAGGAAAACTGAGACATATTTGAACACGTCTCCCGTTCACATGGTTGATCATACTCTGGGTTCCACATGCATGTTTTAGCTGAAGGAAGAATACCTTAAACCTGGGTACTTGAGACCCGTGGAATGGGTACCATGCAATATGACTTCAAAGGGTCTTCATTTGCTCACCGAACCTCTCCAATCCTATCACTGCTGCATTTATTCCCCTGTACACACGCTTGATTCTCTTTTGGAGACATAGCAATCCATAGGTTTTAAGATACTTACTAGTCAGGTACATTCTTAGGCGTTTAATATGGGGTGTTGAGTCCATTTCGTTGAGCAAGGAGTAGCTCTTGTCTATTCCATATTTGGCTTAAGGAACTTTATCTGTGCTCATTTCAATATCTGGTTTTATGCAGCACCCCAACTCACCTTTACCCTTAAGCAAGCATAAGTTGGTTTTCTAAATTTGAGACCCTGTTCTGTTCTGTAATTCAGTTCCTGTGTAGCCAAATTTCCATTCCGTGTATTACTGATATCTTATGATGTTTCTTTTTCTGTGTGACTTATTTCAGTTAGAATCATCATACCTGAATCCACTCATTGTGATGCTAAGGGCCTGATGACATAGATTTCATTGCTGAGTGATATTGCTTTGTAAGTAAATACCACATCTTCTTTATCCATTTTTCACTTTCTGCGATGTTGAACTTGTACTGTAAACGAGGTTCTTGTAAACAGAGGCATCCCAAACTTTGGGGTGGCTGTGTCTTTTTGATTTTAATTTCCCTAAGCTATAGGACCATAAGTGGCAGTGCCCTAGGCTCTGTTGCTTTGTTTTTTAGATGTTTCAGGAAACACCATACACTTCTCCCGAGTGTCTGTTGGCAATTTACATCCCGCCCATCAGCATAACAAGGCTCCCAGTTCTCCATGGCCTGTCCTGCCTTTCTGGATTTTACACTTTTTTCAGATGGCCCTTTTGACCGGGGGGAAGTGAGACTTCATTGTAGTGCAGATTTCCTTTGCAAGCTTGCTTGGTTGGCCAAAAAGGGCGTATGCGTTTTTTCCTGAATATATTCAGGAAAAAACGCATATGCCCTTTTTGGCCAAGTGCATCATTGTGTACGTTCGGCCTCTTTTCCTATGCTTTCAATGCAATTCCAGTCTACCTCCTGAAATCGGTTTCCTGCAATTCTGCCCCGCTTTCAAGTCCTCTTGGCAGCCTTACTTCAGTCTATTTTTGGACGATAGCTGTCATTTATAACTCTGCAGGTTTGTGAATTACAGTGCCCCTGAGCTCCTTTCTTCAACTCGCTTTCTTGTGAGCTGGCCGCAACACCGCAGGATGGCTTCAGGCCCTAATCTGGTTCCGGCCCGGCATGCTGAGCCTTTGGTTAATTCCTCTTCCTGGTGGGAAATGAGAGTTAAATTTGTCCGTCCAGACACCTCCAGCTAGCCTCTCATTGGTTCTCGCTATTCCTGTTCATCTTCCGCAGAAATTGCAAACTGGGCCAAACAGGAGGTTAAAGGGACTGACTCTCCAAGTCGGGAGAGTGTTAGTAAAGCGTCTGGAATGTTGCACCCGAGTACCAGGGGAGGAAAACTGAGACATATTTGAACACGTCTCCCGATCACATGGTTGATCATACTCTAGGTTCCACATGCATGTTTTAGCTGAAGGAAGAATACCTTAAACCTGGAGAGTTGAGACCCGTGTAATGCGTACCATGCAATATGACTTCAAAGGGTCTTCATTTGCTCACCGAACCTCTCCAATCCTATCACTGCTGTGTTTATGCCCCTGTACACATGCTTGATTCTCTTTTGGAGACATAGCAATCCATAGGTTTTCCGATACTTACTAGTCAGGTACATTCTTAGGCGTTTAATATGCGGTGTTGAGTCCATTTCTTTGAGCAAGGAGTAGCTCTTGTCTATTCCATATTTGACTTAAGGAACTTTATCTGTGCTCATTTCAATCTCTGGTTTTATGCAGCACCCCAACTCACCTTTACCCTTAAGCAAGCATAAGTTGGTTTTCTAAATTTGAGACCCTGTTCTGTTCTGTAATTCAGTTCCTGTGTAGCCAAGTTTACATTCCGTGTATTAGTGATATCTTATGATGTTTCTTTTTCTGTGTGACTTATTTCAGTTAGAATCATCGTACCTGAATCCACTCATTGTGCTGCTAAGGGCCTGATGACACAGATTTCATTGCTGAGTGATATTGCTTTGTAAGTAAATACCACAACTTCTTTATCCATTTTTCACTTTCTGCGATGTTGAACTTGTACTGTAAACGAGGTTCTTGTAAACAGAGGCGTCCCAAACTTTGGCGTGGCTGTGTCTTTTTGATTTTAATTTCCCTAAGCTATAGGACCATAAGTGGCAGTGCCCTAGGCTCTGTTGCTTTGTTTTTTAGATGTTTCAGGAAACACCATACACTTCTCCCGAGTGTCTGTTGGCAATTTACATCCCGCCCATCAGCATAACAAGGCTCCCAGTTCTCCATGGCCTGTCCTGGCTTTCTGGATTTTACACTTTTTTCAGATGGCCCTTTTGACCAGGGGGAAGTGAGACTTCATTGTAGTGCAGATTTCCTTTGCAAGCTTGCTTGGTTGGCCAAAAAGGGCGTATGCGTTTTTTCCTGAATATATTCAGGAAAAAACGCATACGCCCTTTTTGGCCAAGTGCATCATTGTGGACGTTCTGCCTCTTTTCCTATGCTTTCAGTGCAATTCCAGTCTACCTCCTGAAATCGGTTTCCTGCAATTCTGCCCCGCTTTCAAGTCCTCTTGGCAGCCTTACTTCAGTCTATTTTTGGACGATAGCTGTCATTTATAACTCTGCAGGTTTGTGAATTACAGTGCCCCTGAGCTCCTTTCTTCAACTCGCTTTCTTGTGACCTGGCCGCAACACCGCAGGATGGCTTCAGGCCCTAATCTGGTTCCGGCACGGCACGCTGAGCCTTTGGTTAATTCCTCTTCCTGGTGGGAAATGAGAGTTAAATTTGCCCGTCCAGACACCTCCAGCTAGTCTCTCATTGGTTCTCGCTATTCCTGTTCATCTTCCGCAGAAATTGCAAACTGGGCCAAACAGGAGGTTAAAGGGACTGACTCTCCAAGTCGGAAGAGTGTTAGTAAAGCGTCTGGAATGTTGCACCCGAGTACCAGGGGAGGAAAACTGAGACATATTTGAACACGTCTCCCGTTCACATGGTTGATCATACTCTGGGTTCCACATGCATGTTTTAGCTGAAGGAAGAATACCTTAAACCTGGGTACTTGAGACCCGTGGAATGGGTACCATGCAATATGACTTCAAAGGGTCTTCATTTGCTCACCGAACCTCTCCAATCCTATCACTGCTGCATTTATTCCCCTGTACACACGCTTGATTCTCTTTTGGAGACATAGCAATCCATAGGTTTTAAGATACTTACTAGTCAGGTACATTCTTAGGCGTTTAATATGGGGTGTTGAGTCCATTTCGTTGAGCAAGGAGTAGCTCTTGTCTATTCCATATTTGGCTTAAGGAACTTTATCTGTGCTCATTTCAATATCTGGTTTTATGCAGCACCCCAACTCACCTTTACCCTTAAGCAAGCATAAGTTGGTTTTCTAAATTTGAGACCCTGTTCTG
Organism: Stenella coeruleoalba; assembly: GCF_951394435.1. Classification (NCBI taxonomy): domain Eukaryota; kingdom Metazoa; phylum Chordata; class Mammalia; order Artiodactyla; family Delphinidae; genus Stenella; species Stenella coeruleoalba. Next base: position 6,340 of record NW_027646206.1, read on the forward strand.
TTCTGTAATTCAGTTCCTGTGTAGCCAAATTTCCATTCCGTGTATTACTGATATCTTATGATGTTTCTTTTTCTGTGTGACTTATTTCAGTTAGAATCATCATACCTGAATCCACTCATTGTGATGCTAAGGGCCTGATGACATAGATTTCATTGCTGAGTGATATTGCTTTGTAAGTAAATACCACATCTTCTTTATCCATTTTTCACTTTCTGCGATGTTGAACTTGTACTGTAAACGAGGTTCTTGTAAACAGAGGCATCCCAAACTTTGGGGTGGCTGTGTCTTTTTGATTTTAATTTCCCTAAGCTATAGGACCATAAGTGGCAGTGCCCTAGGCTCTGTTGCTTTGTTTTTTAGATGTTTCAGGAAACACCATACACTTCTCCCGAGTGTCTGTTGGCAATTTACATCCCGCCCATCAGCATAACAAGGCTCCCAGTTCTCCATGGCCTGTCCTGCCTTTCTGGATTTTACACTTTTTTCAGATGGCCCTTTTGACCGGGGGGAAGTGAGACTTCATTGTAGTGCAGATTTCCTTTGCAAGCTTGCTTGGTTGGCCAAAAAGGGCGTATGCGTTTTTTCCTGAATATATTCAGGAAAAAACGCATATGCCCTTTTTGGCCAAGTGCATCATTGTGTACGTTCGGCCTCTTTTCCTATGCTTTCAATGCAATTCCAGTCTACCTCCTGAAATCGGTTTCCTGCAATTCTGCCCCGCTTTCAAGTCCTCTTGGCAGCCTTACTTCAGTCTATTTTTGGACGATAGCTGTCATTTATAACTCTGCAGGTTTGTGAATTACAGTGCCCCTGAGCTCCTTTCTTCAACTCGCTTTCTTGTGAGCTGGCCGCAACACCGCAGGATGGCTTCAGGCCCTAATCTGGTTCCGGCCCGGCATGCTGAGCCTTTGGTTAATTCCTCTTCCTGGTGGGAAATGAGAGTTAAATTTGTCCGTCCAGACACCTCCAGCTAGCCTCTCATTGGTTCTCGCTATTCCTGTTCATCTTCCGCAGAAATTGCAAACTGGGCCAAACAGGAGGTTAAAGGGACTGACTCTCCAAGTCGGGAGAGTGTTAGTAAAGCGTCTGGAATGTTGCACCCGAGTACCAGGGGAGGAAAACTGAGACATATTTGAACACGTCTCCCGATCACATGGTTGATCATACTCTAGGTTCCACATGCATGTTTTAGCTGAAGGAAGAATACCTTAAACCTGGAGAGTTGAGACCCGTGTAATGCGTACCATGCAATATGACTTCAAAGGGTCTTCATTTGCTCACCGAACCTCTCCAATCCTATCACTGCTGTGTTTATGCCCCTGTACACATGCTTGATTCTCTTTTGGAGACATAGCAATCCATAGGTTTTCCGATACTTACTAGTCAGGTACATTCTTAGGCGTTTAATATGCGGTGTTGAGTCCATTTCTTTGAGCAAGGAGTAGCTCTTGTCTATTCCATATTTGACTTAAGGAACTTTATCTGTGCTCATTTCAATCTCTGGTTTTATGCAGCACCCCAACTCACCTTTACCCTTAAGCAAGCATAAGTTGGTTTTCTAAATTTGAGACCCTGTTCTGTTCTGTAATTCAGTTCCTGTGTAGCCAAGTTTACATTCCGTGTATTACTGATATCTTATGATGTTTCTTTTCTGTGTGACTTATTTCAGTTAGAATCATCATACCTGAATCCACTCATTGTGCTGCTACGGGCCTGATGACACAGATTTCATTGCTGAGTGATATTGCTTTGTAAGTAAATACCACAACTTCTTTATCCATTTTTCACTTTCTGCGATGTTGAACTTGTACTGTAAACGAGGTTCTTGTAAACAGAGCCGTTCGAAAGTTTGGGGTGGCTGTGTCTTTTTGATTTTAATTTCCCTAAGCTATAGGACCATAAGTGGCAGTGCCCTAGGCTCTGTTGCTTTGTTTTTTAGATGTTTCAGGAAACACCATACACTTCTCCCGAGTGGTTGTTGGCAATTTACATCCCGCCCATCAGCATAACAAGGCTCCCAGTTCTCCATGGCCTGTCCTGCCTTTCTGGATTTTACACTTTTTTCAGATGGCCCTTTTGACCGGGGGGAAGTGAGACTTCATTGTAGTGCAGATTTCCTTTGCAAGCTTGCTTGGTTGGCCAAAAAGGGCGTATGCGTTTTTTCCTGAATATATTCAGGAAAAAACGCATACGCCCTTTTTGGCCAAGTGCATCATTGTGGACGTTCTGCCTCTTTTCCTATGCTTTCAATGCAATTCCAGTCTACCTCCTGAAATCGGTTTCCTGCAATTCTGCCCCGCTTTCAAGTCCTCTTGGCAGCCTTACTTCAGTCTATTTTTGGACGATAGCTGTCATTTATAACTCTGCAGGTTTGTGAATTACAGTGCCCCTGAGCTCCTTTCTTCAACTCGCTTTCTTTTGACCTGGCCGCAACACCGCAGGATGGCTTCAGGCCCTAATCTGGTTCCGGCACGGCACGCTGAGCCTTTGGTTAATTCCTCTTCCTGGTGGGAAATGAGAGTTAAATTTGCCCGTCCAGACACCTCCAGCTAGTCTCTCATTGGTTCTCGCTATTCCTGTTCATCTTCCGCAGAAATTGCAAACTGGGCCAAACAGGGGGTTAAAGGGACTGACTCTCCAAGTCGGGAGAGTGTTAGTAAAGCGTCTGGAATGTTGCACCCGAGTACCAGGGGAGGAAAACTGAGACATATTTGAACACGTCTCCCGATCACATGGTTGATCATACTCTAGGTTCCACATGCATGTTTTAGCTGAAGGAAGAATACCTTAAACCTGGAGAGTTGAGACCCGTGTAATGCGTACCATGCAATATGACTTCAAAGGGTCTTCATTTGCTCACCGAACCTCTCCAATCCTATCACTGCTGCGTTTATGCCCCTGTACACATGCTTGATTCTCTTTTGGAGACATAGCAATCCATAGGTTTTCCGATACTTACTAGTCAGGTACATTCTTAGGCGTTTAATATGCGGTGTTGAGTCCATTTCTTTGAGCAAGGAGTAGCTCTTGTCTATTCCATATTTGGCTTAAGGAACTTTATCTGTGCTCATTTCAATCTCTGGTTTTATGCAGCACCCCAACTCACCTTTCCCCTTAAGCAAGCATAAGTTGGTTTTCTAAATTTGAGACCCTGTTCTGTTCTGTAATTCAGTTCCTGTGTAGCCAAATTTCCATTCCGTGTATTACTGATATCTTATGATGTTTCTTTTTCTGTGTGACTTATTTCAGTTAGAATCATCATACCTGAATCCACTCATTGTGATGCTAAGGGCCTGATGACATAGATTTCATTGCTGAGTGATATTGCTTTGTAAGTAAATACCACAACTTCTTTATCCATTTTTCACTTTCTGCGATGTTGAACTTGTACTGTAAACGAGGTTCTTGTAAACAGAGGCATCCCAAACTTTGGGGTGGCTGTGTCTTTTTGATTTTAATTTCCCTAAGCTATAGGACCATAAGTGGCAGTGCCCTAGGCTCTGTTGCTTTGTTTTTTAGATGTTTCAGGAAACACCATACACTTCTCCCGAGTGTCTGTTGGCAATTTACATCCCGCCCATCAGCATAACAAGGCTCCCAGTTCTCCATGGCCTGTCCTGCCTTTCTGGATTTTACACTTTTTTCAGATGGCCCTTTTGACCGGGGGGAAGTGAGACTTCATTGTAGTGCAGATTTCCTTTGCAAGCTTGCTTGGTTGGCCAAAAAGGGCGTATGCGTTTTTTCCTGAATATATTCAGGAAAAAACGCATACGCCCTTTTTGGCCAAGTGCATCATTGTGGACGTTCTGCCTCTTTTCCTATGCTTTCAATGCAATTCCAGTCTACCTCCTGAAATCGGTTTCCTGCAATTCTGCCCCACTTTCAAGTCCTCTTGGCAGCCTTACTTCAGTCTATTTTTGGACGATAGCTGTCATTTATAACTCTGCAGTTTTGTGAATTACAGTGCCCCTGAGCTCCTTTCTTCAACTCGCTTTCTTTTGAGCTGGCCGCAACACCGCAGGATGGCTTCAGGCCCTAATCTGGTTCCGGCCCGGCATGCTGAGCCTTTGGTTAATTCCCCTTCCTCGTGGGAAATGAGAGTTAAATTTGCCCGTCCAGACACCTCCAGCTAGCCTCTCATTGGTTCTCGCTATTCCTGTTCATCTTCCGCAGAAATTGCAAACTGGGCCAAACAGGAGGTTAAAGGGACTGACTCTCCAAGTCGGGAGAGTGTTAGTAAAGCGTCTGGAATGTTGCACCCGAGTACCAGGGGAGGAAAACTGAGACATATTTGAACACGTCTCCCGATCACATGGTTGATCATACTCTAGGTTCCACATGCATGTTTTAGCTGAAGGAAGAATACCTTAAACCTGGAGAGTTGAGACCCGTGTAATGCGTACCATGCAATATGACTTCAAAGGGTCTTCATTTGCTCACCGAACCTCTCCAATCCTATCAGTGCTGCGTTTATGCCCCTGTACACATGCTTGATTCTCTTTTGGAGACATAGCAATCCATAGGTTTTCCGATACTTACTAGTCAGGTACATTCTTAGGCGTTTAATATGCGGTGTTGAGTCCATTTCTTTGAGCAAGGAGTAGCTCTTGTCTATTCCATATTTGACTTAAGGAACTTTATCTGTGCTCATTTCAATCTCTGGTTTTATGCAGCACCCCAACTCACCTTTCCCCTTCAGCAAGCATAAGTTGGTTTTCTAAATTTAAGACCCTGTTCTGTTCTGTAATTCAGTTCCTGTGTAGCCAAGTTTACATTCCGTGTATTACTGATATCTTATGATGTTTCTTTTCTGTGTGACTTATTTCAGTTAGAATCATCATACCTGAATCCACTCATTGTGCTGCTACGGGCCTGATGACACAGATTTCATTGCTGAGTGATATTGCTTTGTAAGTAAATACCACAACTTCTTTATCCATTTTTCACTTTCTGCGATGTTGAACTTGTACTGTAAACGAGGTTCTTGTAAACAGAGCCGTTCGAAAGTTTGGGGTGGCTGTGTCTTTTTGATTTTAATTTCCCTAAGCTATAGGACCATAAGTGGCAGTGCCCTAGGCTCTGTTGCTTTGTTTTTTAGATGTTTCAGGAAACACCATACACTTCTCCCGAGTGGTTGTTGGCAATTTACATCCCGCCCTTCAGCATAACAAGGCTCCCAGTTCTCCATGGCCTGTCCTGCCTTTCTGGATTTTACACTTTTTTCAGATGGCCCTTTTGACCGGGGGGAAGTGAGACTTCATTGTAGTGCAGATTTCCTTTGCAAGCTTGCTTGGTTGGCCAAAAAGGGCGTATGCGTTTTTTCCTGCATATATTCAGGAAAAAACGCATACGCCCTTTTTGGCCAAGTGCATCATTGTGGACGTTCTGCCTCTTTTCCTATGCTTTCAATGCAATTCCAGTCTACCTCCTGAAATCGGTTTCCTGCAATTCTGCCCCGCTTTCAAGTCCTCTTGGCAGCCTTACTTCAGTCTATTTTTGGACGATAGCTGTCATTTATAACTCTGCAGGTTTGTGAATTACAGTGCCCCTGAGCTCCTTTCTTCAACTCGCTTTCTTGTGACCTGGCCGCAACACCGCAGGATGGCTTCAGGCCCTAATTTGGTTCCGGCACGGCACGCTGAGCCTTTGGTTATTTCCTCTTCCTGGTGGGAAATGAGAGTTAAATTTGCCCGTCCAGACACCTCCAGCTAGTCTCTCATTGGTTCTCGCTATTCCTGTTCATCTTCCGCAGAAATTGCAAACTGGGCCAAACAGGAGGTTAAAGGGACTGACTCTCCAAGTCGGAAGAGTGTTAGTAAAGCGTCTGGAATGTTGCACCCGAGTACCAGGGGAGGAAAACTGAGACATATTTGAACACGTCTCCCGTTCACATGGTTGATCATACTCTGGGTTCCACATGCATGTTTTAGCTGAAGGAAGAATACCTTAAACCTGGGTACTTGAGACCCGTGTAATGCGTACCATGCAATATGACTTCAAAGGGTCTTCATTTGCTCACCGAACCTCTCCAATCCTATCACTGCTGCGTTTATGCCCCTGTACACATGCTTGATTCTCTTTTGGAGACATAGCAATCCATAGGTTTTAAGATACTTACTAGTCAGGTACATTCTTAGGCGTTTAATATGCGGTGTTGAGTCCATTTCGTTGAGCAAGGAGTAGCTCTTGTCTATTCCATATTTGGCTTAAGGAACTTTATCTGTGCTCATTTCAATCTCTGGTTTTATGCAGCACCCCAACTCACCTTTCCCCTTAAGCAAGCATAAGTTGGTTTTCTAAATTTGAGACCCTGTTCTGTTCTGTAATTCAGTTCCTGTGTAGCCAAATTTCCATTCCGTGTATTACTGATATCTTATGATGTTTCTTTTTCTGTGTGACTTATTTCAGTTAGAATCATCATACCTGAATCCACTCATTGTGATGCTAAGGGCCTGATGACATAGATTTCATTGCTGAGTGATATTGCTTTGTAAGTAAATACCACATCTTCTTTATCCATTTTTCACTTTCTGCGATGTTGAACTTGTACTGTAAACGAGGTTCTTGTAAACAGAGGCATCCCAAACTTTGGGGTGGCTGTGTCTTTTTGATTTTAATTTCCCTAAGCTATAGGACCATAAGTGGCAGTGCCCTAGGCTCTGTTGCTTTGTTTTTTAGATGTTTCAGGAAACACCATACACTTCTCCCGAGTGTCTGTTGGCAATTTACATCCCGCCCATCAGCATAACAAGGCTCCCAGTTCTCCATGGCCTGTCCTGCCTTTCTGGATTTTACACTTTTTTCAGATGGCCCTTTTGACCGGGGGGAAGTGAGACTTCATTGTAGTGCAGATTTCCTTTGCAAGCTTGCTTGGTTGGCCAAAAAGGGCGTATGCGTTTTTTCCTGAATATATTCAGGAAAAAACGCATATGCCCTTTTTGGCCAAGTGCATCATTGTGTACGTTCGGCCTCTTTTCCTATGCTTTCAATGCAATTCCAGTCTACCTCCTGAAATCGGTTTCCTGCAATTCTGCCCCGCTTTCAAGTCCTCTTGGCAGCCTTACTTCAGTCTATTTTTGGACGATAGCTGTCATTTATAACTCTGCAGGTTTGTGAATTACAGTGCCCCTGAGCTCCTTTCTTCAACTCGCTTTCTTGTGAGCTGGCCGCAACACCGCAGGATGGCTTCAGGCCCTAATCTGGTTCCGGCCCGGCATGCTGAGCCTTTGGTTAATTCCTCTTCCTGGTGGGAAATGAGAGTTAAATTTGTCCGTCCAGACACCTCCAGCTAGCCTCTCATTGGTTCTCGCTATTCCTGTTCATCTTCCGCAGAAATTGCAAACTGGGCCAAACAGGAGGTTAAAGGGACTGACTCTCCAAGTCGGGAGAGTGTTAGTAAAGCGTCTGGAATGTTGCACCCGAGTACCAGGGGAGGAAAACTGAGACATATTTGAACACGTCTCCCGATCACATGGTTGATCATACTCTAGGTTCCACATGCATGTTTTAGCTGAAGGAAGAATACCTTAAACCTGGAGAGTTGAGACCCGTGTAATGCGTACCATGCAATATGACTTCAAAGGGTCTTCATTTGCTCACCGAACCTCTCCAATCCTATCACTGCTGTGTTTATGCCCCTGTACACATGCTTGATTCTCTTTTGGAGACATAGCAATCCATAGGTTTTCCGATACTTACTAGTCAGGTACATTCTTAGGCGTTTAATATGCGGTGTTGAGTCCATTTCTTTGAGCAAGGAGTAGCTCTTGTCTATTCCATATTTGACTTAAGGAACTTTATCTGTGCTCATTTCAATCTCTGGTTTTATGCAGCACCCCAACTCACCTTTACCCTTAAGCAAGCATAAGTTGGTTTTCTAAATTTGAGACCCTGTTCTGTTCTGTAATTCAGTTCCTGTGTAGCCAAGTTTACATTCCGTGTATTACTGATATCTTATGATGTTTCTTTTCTGTGTGACTTATTTCAGTTAGAATCATCATACCTGAATCCACTCATTGTGCTGCTACGGGCCTGATGACACAGATTTCATTGCTGAGTGATATTGCTTTGTAAGTAAATACCACAACTTCTTTATCCATTTTTCACTTTCTGCGATGTTGAACTTGTACTGTAAACGAGGTTCTTGTAAACAGAGCCGTTCGAAAGTTTGGGGTGGCTGTGTCTTTTTGATTTTAATTTCCCTAAGCTATAGGACCATAAGTGGCAGTGCCCTAGGCTCTGTTGCTTTGTTTTTTAGATGTTTCAGGAAACACCATACACTTCTCCCGAGTGGTTGTTGGCAATTTACATCCCGCCCATCAGCATAACAAGGCTCCCAGTTCTCCATGGCCTGTCCTGCCTTTCTGGATTTTACACTTTTTTCAGATGGCCCTTTTGACCGGGGGGAAGTGAGACTTCATTGTAGTGCAGATTTCCTTTGCAAGCTTGCTTGGTTGGCCAAAAAGGGCGTATGCGTTTTTTCCTGAATATATTCAGGAAAAAACGCATACGCCCTTTTTGGCCAAGTGCATCATTGTGGACGTTCTGCCTCTTTTCCTATGCTTTCAATGCAATTCCAGTCTACCTCCTGAAATCGGTTTCCTGCAATTCTGCCCCGCTTTCAAGTCCTCTTGGCAGCCTTACTTCAGTCTATTTTTGGACGATAGCTGTCATTTATAACTCTGCAGGTTTGTGAATTACAGTGCCCCTGAGCTCCTTTCTTCAACTCGCTTTCTTTTGACCTGGCCGCAACACCGCAGGATGGCTTCAGGCCCTAATCTGGTTCCGGCACGGCACGCTGAGCCTTTGGTTAATTCCTCTTCCTGGTGGGAAATGAGAGTTAAATTTGCCCGTCCAGACACCTCCAGCTAGTCTCTCATTGGTTCTCGCTATTCCTGTTCATCTTCCGCAGAAATTGCAAACTGGGCCAAACAGGGGGTTAAAGGGACTGACTCTCCAAGTCGGGAGAGTGTTAGTAAAGCGTCTGGAATGTTGCACCCGAGTACCAGGGGAGGAAAACTGAGACATATTTGAACACGTCTCCCGATCACATGGTTGATCATACTCTAGGTTCCACATGCATGTTTTAGCTGAAGGAAGAATACCTTAAACCTGGAGAGTTGAGACCCGTGTAATGCGTACCATGCAATATGACTTCAAAGGGTCTTCATTTGCTCACCGAACCTCTCCAATCCTATCACTGCTGCGTTTATGCCCCTGTACACATGCTTGATTCTCTTTTGGAGACATAGCAATCCATAGGTTTTCCGATACTTACTAGTCAGGTACATTCTTAGGCGTTTAATATGCGGTGTTGAGTCCATTTCTTTGAGCAAGGAGTAGCTCTTGTCTATTCCATATTTGGCTTAAGGAACTTTATCTGTGCTCATTTCAATCTCTGGTTTTATGCAGCACCCCAACTCACCTTTCCCCTTAAGCAAGCATAAGTTGGTTTTCTAAATTTGAGACCCTGTTCTGTTCTGTAATTCAGTTCCTGTGTAGCCAAATTTCCATTCCGTGTATTACTGATATCTTATGATGTTTCTTTTTCTGTGTGACTTATTTCAGTTAGAATCATCATACCTGAATCCACTCATTGTGATGCTAAGGGCCTGATGACATAGATTTCATTGCTGAGTGATATTGCTTTGTAAGTAAATACCACAACTTCTTTATCCATTTTTCACTTTCTGCGATGTTGAACTTGTACTGTAAACGAGGTTCTTGTAAACAGAGGCATCCCAAACTTTGGGGTGGCTGTGTCTTTTTGATTTTAATTTCCCTAAGCTATAGGACCATAAGTGGCAGTGCCCTAGGCTCTGTTGCTTTGTTTTTTAGATGTTTCAGGAAACACCATACACTTCTCCCGAGTGTCTGTTGGCAATTTACATCCCGCCCATCAGCATAACAAGGCTCCCAGTTCTCCATGGCCTGTCCTGCCTTTCTGGATTTTACACTTTTTTCAGATGGCCCTTTTGACCGGGGGGAAGTGAGACTTCATTGTAGTGCAGATTTCCTTTGCAAGCTTGCTTGGTTGGCCAAAAAGGGCGTATGCGTTTTTTCCTGAATATATTCAGGAAAAAACGCATACGCCCTTTTTGGCCAAGTGCATCATTGTGGACGTTCTGCCTCTTTTCCTATGCTTTCAATGCAATTCCAGTCTACCTCCTGAAATCGGTTTCCTGCAATTCTGCCCCACTTTCAAGTCCTCTTGGCAGCCTTACTTCAGTCTATTTTTGGACGATAGCTGTCATTTATAACTCTGCAGTTTTGTGAATTACAGTGCCCCTGAGCTCCTTTCTTCAACTCGCTTTCTTTTGAGCTGGCCGCAACACCGCAGGATGGCTTCAGGCCCTAATCTGGTTCCGGCCCGGCATGCTGAGCCTTTGGTTAATTCCCCTTCCTCGTGGGAAATGAGAGTTAAATTTGCCCGTCCAGACACCTCCAGCTAGCCTCTCATTGGTTCTCGCTATTCCTGTTCATCTTCCGCAGAAATTGCAAACTGGGCCAAACAGGAGGTTAAAGGGACTGACTCTCCAAGTCGGGAGAGTGTTAGTAAAGCGTCTGGAATGTTGCACCCGAGTACCAGGGGAGGAAAACTGAGACATATTTGAACACGTCTCCCGATCACATGGTTGATCATACTCTAGGTTCCACATGCATGTTTTAGCTGAAGGAAGAATACCTTAAACCTGGAGAGTTGAGACCCGTGTAATGCGTACCATGCAATATGACTTCAAAGGGTCTTCATTTGCTCACCGAACCTCTCCAATCCTATCACTGCTGCGTTTATGCCCCTGTACACATGCTTGATTCTCTTTTGGAGACATAGCAATCCATAGGTTTTCCGATACTTACTAGTCAGGTACATTCTTAGGCGTTTAATATGCGGTGTTGAGTCCATTTCTTTGAGCAAGGAGTAGCTCTTGTCTATTCCATATTTGACTTAAGGAACTTTATCTGTGCTCATTTCAATCTCTGGTTTTATGCAGCACCCCAACTCACCTTTCCCCTTCAGCAAGCATAAGTTGGTTTTCTAAATTTAAGACCCTGTTCTGTTCTGTAATTCAGTTCCTGTGTAGCCAAGTTTACATTCCGTGTATTACTGATATCTTATGATGTTTCTTTTCTGTGTGACTTATTTCAGTTAGAATCATCATACCTGAATCCACTCATTGTGCTGCTACGGGCCTGATGACACAGATTTCATTGCTGAGTGATATTGCTTTGTAAGTAAATACCACAACTTCTTTATCCATTTTTCACTTTCTGCGATGTTGAACTTGTACTGTAAACGAGGTTCTTGTAAACAGAGCCGTTCGAAAGTTTGGGGTGGCTGTGTCTTTTTGATTTTAATTTCCCTAAGCTATAGGACCATAAGTGGCAGTGCCCTAGGCTCTGTTGCTTTGTTTTTTAGATGTTTCAGGAAACACCATACACTTCTCCCGAGTGGTTGTTGGCAATTTACATCCCGCCCTTCAGCATAACAAGGCTCCCAGTTCTCCATGGCCTGTCCTGCCTTTCTGGATTTTACACTTTTTTCAGATGGCCCTTTTGACCGGGGGGAAGTGAGACTTCATTGTAGTGCAGATTTCCTTTGCAAGCTTGCTTGGTTGGCCAAAAAGGGCGTATGCGTTTTTTCCTGCATATATTCAGGAAAAAACGCATACGCCCTTTTTGGCCAAGTGCATCATTGTGGACGTTCTGCCTCTTTTCCTATGCTTTCAATGCAATTCCAGTCTACCTCCTGAAATCGGTTTCCTGCAATTCTGCCCCGCTTTCAAGTCCTCTTGGCAGCCTTACTTCAGTCTATTTTTGGACGATAGCTGTCATTTATAACTCTGCAGGTTTGTGAATTACAGTGCCCCTGAGCTCCTTTCTTCAACTCGCTTTCTTGTGACCTGGCCGCAACACCGCAGGATGGCTTCAGGCCCTAATTTGGTTCCGGCACGGCACGCTGAGCCTTTGGTTAATTCCTCTTCCTGGTGGGAAATGAGAGTTAAATTTGCCCGTCCAGACACCTCCAGCTAGTCTCTCATTGGTTCTCGCTATTCCTGTTCATCTTCCGCAGAAATTGCAAACTGGGCCAAACAGGAGGTTAAAGGGACTGACTCTCCAAGTCGGAAGAGTGTTAGTAAAGCGTCTGGAATGTTGCACCCGAGTACCAGGGGAGGAAAACTGAGACATATTTGAACACGTCTCCCGTTCACATGGTTGATCATACTCTGGGTTCCACATGCATGTTTTAGCTGAAGGAAGAATACCTTAAACCTGGGTACTTGAGACCCGTGTAATGCGTACCATGCAATATGACTTCAAAGGGTCTTCATTTGCTCACCGAACCTCTCCAATCCTATCACTGCTGCGTTTATGCCCCTGTACACACGCTTGATTCTCTTTTGGAGACATAGCAATCCATAGGTTTTAAGATACTTACTAGTCAGGTACATTCTTAGGCGTTTAATATGGGGTGTTGAGTCCATTTCGTTGAGCAAGGAGTAGCTCTTGTCTATTCCATATTTGGCTTAAGGAACTTTATCTGTGCTCATTTCAATCTCTGGTTTTATGCAGCACCCCAACTCACCTTTCCCCTTAAGCAAGCATAAGTTGGTTTTCTAAATTTGAGACCCTGTTCTGTTCTGTAATTCAGTTCCTGTGTAGCCAAATTTCCATTCCGTGTATTACTGATATCTTATGATGTTTCTTTTTCTGTGTGACTTATTTCAGTTAGAATCATCATACCTGAATCCACTCATTGTGATGCTAAGGGCCTGATGACATAGATTTCATTGCTGAGTGATATTGTTTTGTAAGTAAATACCACAAGTTCTTTATCCATTTTTCACTTTCTGCGATGTTGAACTTGTACTGTAAACGAGGTTCTTGTAAACAGAGGCGTCCCAAACTTTGGGGTGGCTGTGTCTTTTTGATTTTAATTTCCCTAAGCTATAGGACCATAAGTGGCAGTGCCCTAGGCTCTGTTGCTTTGTTTTTTAGATGTTTCAGGAAACACCATACACTTCTCCCGAGTGTCTGTTGGCAATTTACATCCCGCCCATCAGCATAACAAGGCTCCCAGTTCTCCATGGCCTGTCCTGCCTTTCTGGATTTTACACTTTTTTCAGATGGCCCTTTTGACCGGGGGGAAGTGAGACTTCATTGTAGTGCAGATTTCCTTTGCAAGCTTGCTTGGTTGGCCAAAAAGGGCGTATGCGTTTTTTCCTGAATATATTCAGGAAAAAACGCATACGCCCTTTTTGGCCAAGTGCATCATTGTGGACGTTCTGCCTCTTTTCCTATGCTTTCAATGCAATTCCAGTCTACCTCCTGAAATCGGTTTCCTGCAATTCTGCCCCGCTTTCAAGTCCTCTTGGCAGCCTTACTTCAGTCTATTTTTGGACGATAGCTGTCATTTATAACTCTGCAGGTTTGTGAATTAAAGTGCCCCTGAGCTCCTTTCTTCAACTCGCTTTCTTGTGAGCTGGCCGCAACACCGCAGGATGGCTTCAGGCCCTAATCTGGTTCCGGACCGGCATGCTGAGCCTTTGGTTAATTCCTCTTCCTGGTGGGAAATGAGAGTTAAATTTGCCCGTCCAGACACCTCCAGCTAGCCTCTCATTGGTTCTCGCTATTCCTGTTCATCTTCCGCAGAAATTGCAAACTGGGCCAAACAGGAGGTTAAAGGGACTGACTCTCCAAGTCGGGAGAGTGTTAGTAAAGCGTCTGGAATGTTGCACCCGAGTACCAGGGGAGGAAAACTGAGACATATTTGAACACGTCTCCCGATCACATGGTTGATCATACTCTAGGTTCCACATGCATGTTTTAGCTGAAGGAAGAATACCTTAAACCTGGAGAGTTGAGACCCGTGTAATGCGTACCATGCAATATGACTTCAAAGGGTCTTCATTTGCTCACCGAACCTCTCCAATCCTATCACTGCTGTGTTTATGCCCCTGTACACATGCTTGATTCTCTTTTGGAGACATAGCAATCCATAGGTTTTCCGATACTTACTAGTCAGGTACATTCTTAGGCGTTTAATATGCGGTGTTGAGTCCATTTCTTTGAGCAAGGAGTAGCTCTTGTCTATTCCATATTTGACTTAAGGAACTTTATCTGTGCTCATTTCAATCTCTGGTTTTATGCAGCACCCCAACTCACCTTTACCCTTAAGCAAGCATAAGTTGGTTTTCTAAATTTGAGACCCTGTTCTGTTCTGTAATTCAGTTCCTGTGTAGCCAAGTTTACATTCCGTGTATTACTGATATCTTATGATGTTTCTTTTCTGTGTGACTTATTTCAGTTAGAATCATCATACCTGAATCCACTCATTGTGCTGCTACGGGCCTGATGACACAGATTTCATTGCTGAGTGATATTGCTTTGTAAGTAAATACCACAACTTCTTTATCCATTTTTCACTTTCTGCGATGTTGAACTTGTACTGTAAACGAGGTTCTTGTAAACAGAGCCGTTCGAAAGTTTGGGGTGGCTGTGTCTTTTTGATTTTAATTTCCCTAAGCTATAGGACCATAAGTGGAAGTGCCCTAGGCTCTCTTGCTTTGTTTTTTAGATGTTTCAGGAAACACCATACACTTCTCCCGAGTGGTTGTTGGCAATTTACATCCTGCCCATCAGCATAACAAGGCTCCCAGTTCTCCATGGCCTGTCCTGCCTTTCTGGATTTTACACTTTTTTCAGATGGCCCTTTTGACCGGGGGGAAGTGAGACTTCATTGTAGTGCAGATTTCCTTTGCAAGCTTGCTTGGTTGGCCAAAAAGGGCGTATGCGTTTTTTCCTGAATATATTCAGGAAAAAACGCATACGCCCTTTTTGGCCAAGTGCATCATTGTGGACGTTCTGCCTCTTTTCCTATGCTTTCAATGCAATTCCAGTCTACCTCCTGAAATCGGTTTCCTGCAATTCTGCCCCGCTTTCAAGTCCTCTTGGCAGCCTTACTTCAGTCTATTTTTGGACGATAGCTGTCATTTATAACTCTGCAGGTTTGTGAATTAAAGTGCCCCTGAGCTCCTTTCTTCAACTCGCTTTCTTGTGACCTGGCCGCAACACCGCAGGATGGCTTCAGGCCCTAATCTGGTTCCGGCACGGCACGCTGAGCCTTTGGTTAATTCCTCTTCCTGGTGGGAAATGAGAGTTAAATTTGCCCGTCCAGACACCTCCAGCTAGTCTCTCATTGGTTCTCGCTATTCCTGTTCATCTTCCGCAGAAATTGCAAACTGGGCCAAACAGGAGGTTAAAGGGACTGACTCTCCAAGTCGGGAGAGTGTTAGTAAAGCGTCTGGAATGTTGCACCCGAGTACCAGGGGAGGAAAACTGAGACATATTTGAACACGTCTCCCGATCACATGGTTGATCATACTCTAGGTTCCACATGCATGTTTTAGCTGAAGGAAGAATACCTTAAACCTGGAGAGTTGAGACCCGTGTAATGCGTACCATGCAATATGACTTCAAAGGGTCTTCATTTGCTCACCGAACCACTCCAATCCTATCACTGCTGCGTTTATGCCCCTGTACACATGCTTGATTCTCTTTTGGAGACATAGCAATCCATAGGTTTTCCGATACTTACTAGTCAGGTACATTCTTAGGCGTTTAATATGCGGTGTTGAGTCCATTTCTTTGAGCAAGGAGTAGCTCTTGTCTGTTCCATATTTGACTAAAGGAACTTTATCTGTGCTCATTTCAATCTCTGGTTTTATGCAGCACCCCAACTCACCTTTCCCCTTAAGCAAGCATAAGTTGGTTTTCTAAATTTGAGACCCTGTTCTCTTCTGGAATGCAGTTCCTGTGTAGCCAAGTTTACATTCCGTGTATTAGTGATATCTTATGATGTTTCTTTTTCTGTGTGACTTATTTCAGTTAGAATCATCGTACCTGAATCCACTCATTATGCTGCTACGGGCCTGATGACATAGATTTCATTGCTGAGTGATACTGCATTTTACGTAAGTACCACAAGTTCTTTATCCATTTTTCACTTTCTGCGATGTTGAACTTGTACTGTAAACGAGGTTCTTGTAAACAGAGGCGTCCCAAACTTTGGGGTGGCTGTGTCTTTTTGATTTTAATTTCCCTAAGCTATAGGACCATAAGTGGCAGTGCCCTAGGCTCTGTTGCTTTGTTTTTTAGATGTTTCAGGAAACACCATACACTTCTCCCAAGTGTCTGTTGGCAATTTACATCCCGCCCATCAGCATAACAAGGCTCCCAGTTCTCCATGGCCTGTCCTGCCTTTCTGGATTTTACACTTTTTTCAGATGGCCCTTTTGACCGGGGGGAAGTGAGACTTCATTGTAGTGCAGATTTCCTTTGCAAGCTTGCTTGGTTGGCCAAAAAGGGCGTATGCGTTTTTTCCTGAATATATTCAGGAAAAAACGCATACGCCCTTTTTGGCCAAGTGCATCATTGTGGACGTTCTGCCTCTTTTCCTATGCTTTCAATGCAATTCCAGTCTACCTCCTGAAATCGGTTTCCTGCAATTCTGCCCCGCTTTCAAGTCCTCTTGGCAGGCTTACTTCAGTCTATTTTTGGACGATAGCTGTCATTTATAAGTCTGCAGGTTTGTGAATTACAGTGCCCCTGAGCTCCTTTCTTCAACTCGCTTTCTTGTGACCTGGCCGCAACACCGCAGGATGGCTTCAGGCCCTAATCTGGTTCTGGCATGGCACGCTGAGCCTTTGGTTAATTCCTCTTCCTGGTGGGAAATGAGAGTTAAATTTGCCCGTCCAGACACCTCCAGCTAGTCTCTCATTGGTTCTCGCTATTCCTGTTAATCTTCCGCAGAAATTGCAAACTGGGCCAAACAGGGGGTTAAAGGGACTGACTCTCCAAGTCGGGAGAGTGTTAGTAAAGCGTCTGGAATGTTGCACCCGAGTACCAGGGGAGGAAAACTGAGACATATTTGAACACGTCTCCCGATCACATGGTTGATCATACTCTAGGTTCCACATGCATGTTTCAGCTGAAGGAAGAATACCTTAAACCTGGAGAGTTGAGACCCGTGTAATGCGTACCATGCAATATGACTTCAAAGGGTCTTCATTTGCTCACCGAACCTCTCCAATCCTATCACTGCTGCGTTTATGCCCCTGTACACATGCTTGATTCTCTTTTGGAGACATAGCAATCCATAGGTTTTCCGATACTTACTAGTCAGGTACATTCTTAGGCGTTTAATATGCGGTGTTGAGTCCATTTCTTTGAGCAAGGAGTAGCTCTTGTCTATTCCATATTTGACTTAAGGAACTTTATCTGTGCTCATTTCAATCTCTGGTTTTATGCAGCACCCCAACTCACCTTTACCCTTAAGCAAGCATAAGTTGGTTTTCTAAATTTAAGACCCTGTTCTGTTCTGTAATTCAGTTCCTGTGTAGCCAAGTTTACATTCCGTGTATTACTGATATCTTATGATGTTTCTTTTCTGTGTGACTTATTTCAGTTAGAATCATCGTACCTGAATCCACTCATTGTGCTGCTACGGGCCTGATGACACAGATTTCATTGCTGAGTGATATTGCTTTGTAAGTAAATACCACAACTTCTTCATCCATTTTTCACTTTCTGCGATGTTGAACTTGTACTGTAAACGAGGTTCTTGTAAACAGAGCCGTTCGAAAGTTTGGGGTGGCTGTGTCTTTTTGATTTTAATTTCCCTAAGCTATAGGACCATAAGTGGCAGTGCCCTAGGCTCTGTTGCTTTGTTTTTTAGATGTTTCAGGAAACACCATACACTTCTCCAGAGTGTCTGTTGGCAATTTACATCCCGCCCATCAGCATAACAAGGCTCCCAGTTCTCCATGGCCTGTCCTGCCTTTCTGGATTTTACACTTTTTTCAGATGGCCCTTTTGACCGGGGGGAAGTGAGACTTCATTGTAGTGCAGATTTCCTTTGCAAGCTTGCTTGGTTGGCCAAAAAGGGCGTATGCGTTTTTTCCTGAATATATTCAGGAAAAAACGCATACGCCCTTTTTGGCCAAGTGCATCATTGTGGACGTTCTGCCTCTTTTCCTATGCTTTCAATGCAATTCCAGTCTACCTCCTGAAATCGGTTTCCTGCAATTCTGCCCCGCTTTCAAGTCCTCTTGGCAGCCTTACTTCAGTCTATTTTTGGACGATAGCTGTCATTTATAACTCTGCAGGTTTGTGAATTACAGTGCCCCTGAGCTCCTTTCTTCAACTCGCTTTCTTGTGACCTGGCCGCAACACCGCAGGATGGCTTCAGGCCCTAATCTGGTTCTGGCATGGCACGCTGAGCCTTTGGTTAATTCCTCTTCCTGGTGGGAAATGAGAGTTAAATTTGCCCGTCCAGACACCTCCAGCTAGTCTCTCATTGGTTCTCGCTATTCCTGTTCATCTTCCGCAGAAATTGCAAACTGGGCCAAACAGGGGGTTAAAGGGACTGACTCTCCAAGTCGGGAGAGTGTTAGTAAAGCGTCTGGAATGTTGCACCCTAGTACCAGGGGAGGAAAACTGATACATATTTGAACACGTCTCCCGATCACATGGTTGATCATACTCTAGGTTCCACATGCATGTTTTAGCTGAAGGAAGAATACCTTAAACCTGGAGAGTTGAGACCCGTGTAATGCGTACCATGCAATATGACTTCAAAGGGTCTTCATTTGCTCACCGAACCTCTCCAATCCTATCACTGCTGCGTTTATGCCCCTGTACTCACGCTTGATTCTCTTTTGGAGACATAGCAATCCATAGGTTTTAAGATACTTACTAGTCAGGTACATTCTTAGGCGTTTAATATGGGGTGTTGAGTCCATTTCGTTGAGCAAGGAGTAGCTCTTGTCTATTCCATATTTGGCTTAAGGAACTTTATCTGTGCTCATTTCAATCTCTGGTTTTATGCAGCACCCCAACTCACCTTTCCCCTTAAGCAAGCATAAGTTGCTTTTCTAAATTTGAGACACTGTTCTGTTCTGTAATTCAGTTCCTGTGTAGCCAAGTTTAAATTCCGTGTATTAGTGATATCTTATGATGTTTCTTTTTCTGTGTGACTTATTTCAGTTAGAATCATCGTACCTGAATCCACTCATTGTGCTGCTAAGGGCCTGATGACACAGATTTCATTGCTGAGTGATATTGCTTTGTAAGTAAATACCACAACTTCTTTATCCATTTTTCACTTTCTGCGATGTTGAACTTGTACTGTAAACGAGGTTCTTGTAAACAGAACCGTTCCAAACTTTGGGGTGGCTGTGTCTTTTTGATTTTAATTTCCCTAAGCTATAGGACCATAAGTGGAAGTGCCCTAGGTTCTGTTGCTTTGTTTTTTAGATGTTTCAGGAAACACCATACACTTCTCCCGAGTGTCTGTTGGCAATTTACATCCCGCCCATCAGCATAACAAGGCTCCCAGTTCTCCATGGCCTGTCTTGTCTTTCTGGATTTTACACTTTTTTCAGATGGCCCTTTTGACCGGGGGGAAGTGAGACTTCATTGTAGTGCAGATTTCCTTTGCAAGCTTGCTTGGTTGGCCAAAAAGGGCGTATGCGTTTTTTCCTGAATATATTCAGGAAAAAACGCATACGCCCTTTTTGGCCAAGTGCATCATTGTGGACGTTCTGCCTCTTTTCCTATGCTTTCAATGCAATTCCAGTCTACCTCCTGAAATCGGTTTCCTGCAATTCTGCCCCGCTTTCAAGTCCTCTTGGCAGCCTTACTTCAGTCTATTTTTGGACGATAGCTGTCATTTATAAGTCTGCAGGTTTGTGAATTACAGTGCCCCTGAGCTCCTTTCTTCAACTCGCTTTCTTGTGACCTGGCCGCAACACCGCAGGATGGCTTCAGGCCCTAATCTGGTTCTGGCATGGCACGCTGAGCCTTTGGTTAATTCCTCTTCCTGGTGAGAAATGAGAGTTAAATTTGCCCGTCCAGACACCTCCAGCTAGTCTCTCATTGGTTCTCGCTATTCCTGTTCATCTTCCGCAGAAATTGCAAACTGGGCCAAACAGGAGGTTAAAGGGACTGACTCTCCAAGTCGGGAGAGTGTTAGTAAAGCGTCTGGAATGTTGCACCCGAGTACCAGGGGAGGAAAACTGAGACATATTTGAACACGTCTCCCGATCACATGGTTGATCATACTCTAGGTTCCACATGCATGTTTTAGCTGAAGGAAGAATACCTTAAACCTGGAGAGTTGAGACCCGTGTAATGCGTACCATGCAATATGACTTCAAAGGGTCTTCATTTGCTCACCGAACCTCTCCAATCCTATCACTGCTGCGTTTATGCCCCTGTACACATGCTTGATTCTCTTTTGGAGACATAGCAATCCATAGGTTTTCCGATACTTACTAGTCAGGTACATTCTTAGGCGTTTAATATGCGGTGTTGAGTCCATTTCTTTGAGCAAGGAGTAGCTCTTGTCTATTCCATATTTGACTTAAGGAACTTTATCTGTGCTCATTTCAATCTCTGGTTTTATGCAGCACCCCAACTCACCTTTACCCTTAAGCAAGCATAAGTTGGTTTTCTAAATTTAAGACCCTGTTCTGTTCTGTAATTCAGTTCCTGTGTAGCCAAGTTTACATTCCGTGTATTACTGATATCTTATGATGTTTCTTTTCTGTGTGACTTATTTCAGTTAGAATCATCATACCTGAATCCACTCATTGTGCTGCTACGGGCCTGATGACACAGATTTCATTGCTGAGTGATATTGCTTTGTAAGTAAATACCACAACTTCTTTATCCATTTTTCACTTTCTGCGATGTTGAACTTGTACTGTAAACGAGGTTCTTGTAAACAGAGCCGTTCGAAAGTTTGGGGTGGCTGTGTCTTTTTGATTTTAATTTCCCTAAGCTATAGGACCATAAGTGGCAGTGCCCTAGGCTCTGTTGCTTTGTTTTTTAGATGTTTCAGGAAACACCATACACTTCTCCAGAGTGGTTGTTGGCAATTTACATCCCGCCCATCAGCATAACAAGGCTCCCAGTTCTCCATGGCCTGTCCTGCCTTTCTGGATTTTACACTTTTTTCAGATGGCCCTTTTGACCGGGGGGAAGTGAGACTTCATTGTAGTGCAGATTTCCTTTGCAAGCTTGCTTGGTTGGCCAAAAAGGGCGTATGCGTTTTTTCCTGAATATATTCAGGAAAAAATGCATACGCTCTTTTTGGCCAAGTGCATCATTGTGGACGTTCTGCCTCTTTTCCTATGCTTTCAATGCAATTCCAGTCTACCTCCTGAAATCGGTTTCCTGCAATTCTGCCCCGCTTTCAAGTCCTCTTGGCAGCCTTACTTCAGTCTATTTTTGGACGATAGCTGTCATTTATAACTCTGCAGGTTTGTGAATTACAGTGCCCCTGAGCTCCTTTCTTCAACTCGCTTTCTTGTGACCTGGCCGCAACACCGCAGGATGGCTTCAGGCCCTAATCTGGTTCCGGCACGGCACGCTGAGCCTTTGGTTAATTCCTCTTCCTGGTGGGAAATGAGAGTTAAATTTGCCCGTCCAGACACCTCCAGCTAGTCTCTCATTGGTTCTCGCTATTCCTGTTCATCTTCCGCAGAAATTGCAAACTGGGCCAAACAGGAGGTTAAAGGGACTGACTCTCCAAGTCGGAAGGGTGTTAGTAAAGCGTCTGGAATGTTGCACCCGAGTACCAGGGGAGGAAAACTGAGACATATTTGAACACGTCTCCCGTTCACATGGTTGATCATACTCTGGGTTCCACATGCATGTTTTAGCTGAAGGAAGAATACCTTAAACCTGGGTACTTGAGACCCGTGGAATGGGTACCATGCAATATGACTTCAAAGGGTCTTCATTTGCTCACCGAACCTCTCCAATCCTATTACTGCTGTGTTTATTCCCCTCTACACACGCTTGATTCTCTTTTGGAGACATAGCAATCCATAGGTTTTAAGATACTTACTAGTCAGGTACATTCTTAGGCGTTTAATATGGGGTGTTGAGTCCATTTCGTTGAGCAAGGAGTAGCTCTTGTCTATTCCATATTTGGCTTAAGGAACTTTATCTGTGCTCATTTCAATCTCTGGTTTTATGCAGCACCCCAACTCACCTTTCCCCTTAAGCAAGCATAAGTTGGTTTTCTAAATTTGAGACCCTGTTCTGTTCTGTAATTCAGTTCCTGTGTAGCCAAATTTCCATTCCGTGTATTACTGATATCTTATGATGTTTCTTTTTCTGTGTGACTTATTTCAGTTAGAATCATCATACCTGAATCCACTCATTGTGATGCTAAGGGCCTGATGACATAGATTTCATTGCTGAGTGATATTGCTTTGTAAGTAAATACCACAACTTCTTTATCCATTTTTCACTTTCTGCGATGTTGAACTTGTACTGTAAACGAGGTTCTTGTAAACAGAGGCGTCCCAAACTTTGGGGTGGCTGTGTCTTTTTGATTTTAATTTCCCTAAGCTATAGGACCATAAGTGGCAGTGCCCTAGGCTCTGTTGCTTTGTTTTTTAGATGTTTCAGGAAACACCATACACTTCTCCCGAGTGTCTGTTGGCAATTTACATCCCGCCCATCAGCATAACAAGGCTCCCAGTTCTCCATGGCCTGTCCTGCCTTTCTGGATTTTACACTTTTTTCAGATGGCCCTTTTGACCGGGGGGAAGTGAGACTTCATTGTAGTGCAGATTTCCTTTGCAAGCTTGCTTGGTTGGCCAAAAAGGGCGTATGCGTTTTTTCCTGAATATATTCAGGAAAAAACGCATACGCCCTTTTTGGCCAAGTGCATCATTGTGGACGTTCTGCCTCTTTTCCTATGCTTTCAATGCAATTCCAGTCTACCTCCTGAAATCGGTTTCCTGCAATTCTGCCCCGCTTTCAAGTCCTCTTGGCAGGCTTACTTCAGTCTATTTTTGGAAGATAGCTGTCATTTATAAGTCTGCAGGTTTGTGAATTAAAGTGCCCCTGAGCTCCTTTCTTCAACTCGCTTTCTTGTGACCTGGCCGCAACACCGCAGGATGGCTTCAGGCCCTAATCTGGTTCTGGCATGGCACGCTGAGCCTTTGGTTAATTCCTCTTCCTGGTGGGAAATGAGAGTTAAATTTGCCCGTCCAGACACCTCCAGCTAGTCTCTCATTGGTTCTCGCTATTCCTGTTCATCTTCCGCAGAAATTGCAAACTGGGCCAAACAGGGGGTTAAAGGGACTGACTCTCCAAGTCGGGAGAGTGTTAGTAAAGCGTCTGGAATGTTGCACCCGAGTACCAGGGGAGGAAAACTGAGACATATTTGAACACGTCTCCCGATCACATGGTTGATCATACTCTAGGTTCCACATGCATGTTTTAGCTGAAGGAAGAATACCTTAAACCTGGAGAGTTGAGACCCGTGTAATGCGTACCATGCAATATGACTTCAAAGGGTCTTCATTTGCTCACCGAACCTCTCCAATCCTATCACTGCTGCGTTTATGCCCCTGTACACATGCTTGATTCTCTTTTGGAGACATAGCAATCCATAGGTTTTCCGATACTTACTAGTCAGGTACATTCTTAGGCGTTTAATATGCGGTGTTGAGTCCATTTCTTTGAGCAAGGAGTAGCTCTTGTCTATTCCATATTTGACTTAAGGAACTTTATCTGTGCTCATTTCAATCTCTGATTTTATGCAGCACCCCAACTCACCTTTACCCTTAAGCAAGCATAAGTTGGTTTTCTAAATTTAAGACCCTGTTCTGTTCTGTAATTCAGTTCCTGTGTAGCCAAGTTTACATTCCGTGTATTACTGATATCTTATGATGTTTCTTTTCTGTGTGACTTATTTCAGTTAGAATCATCATACCTGAATCCACTCATTGTGCTGCTACGGGCCTGATGACACAGATTTCATTGCTGAGTGATATTGCTTTGTAAGTAAATACCACAACTTCTTTATCCATTTTTCACTTTCTGCGATGTTGAACTTGTACTGTAAACGAGGTTCTTGTAAACAGAGCCGTTCGAAAGTTTGGGGTGGCTGTGTCTTTTTGATTTTAATTTCCCTAAGCTATAGGACCATAAGTGGCAGTGCCCTAGGCTCTGTTGCTTTGTTTTTTAGATGTTTCAGGAAACACCATACACTTCTCCCGAGTGGTTGTTGGCAATTTATATCCCTCCCATCAGCATAACAAGGCTCCCAGTTCTCCATGGCCTGTCCTGCCTTTCTGGATTTTACACTTTTTTCAGATGGCCCTTTTGACCGGGGGGAAGTGAGACTTCATTGTAGTGCAGATTTCCTTTGCAAGCTTGCTTGGTTGGCCAAAAAGGGCATATGCGTTTTTTCCTGAATATATTCAGGAAAAAACGCATACGCCCTTTTTGGCCAAGTGCATCATTGTGGACGTTCTGCCTCTTTTCCTATGCTTTCAATGCAATTCCAGTCTACCTCCTGAAATCGGTTTCCTGCAATT
The DNA here is from genome assembly GCF_951394435.1 of Stenella coeruleoalba. Classification (NCBI taxonomy): domain Eukaryota; kingdom Metazoa; phylum Chordata; class Mammalia; order Artiodactyla; family Delphinidae; genus Stenella; species Stenella coeruleoalba. Next base: position 30,744 of record NW_027646206.1, read on the forward strand.
CTGCCCCGCTTTCAAGTCCTCTTGGCAGCCTTACTTCAGTCTATTTTTGGACGATAGCTGTCATTTATAACTCTGCAGGTTTGTGAATTACAGTGCCCCTGAGCTCCTTTCTTCAACTCGCTTTCTTGTGACCTGGCCGCAACACCGCAGGATGGCTTCAGGCCCTAATCTGGTTCCGGCACGGCACGCTGAGCCTTTGGTTAATTCCTCTTCCTGGTGGGAAATGAGAGTTAAATTTGCCCGTCCAGACACCTCCAGCTAGTCTCTCATTGGTTCTCGCTATTCCTGTTCATCTTCCGCAGAAATTGCAAACTGGGCCAAACAGGAGGTTAAAGGGACTGACTCTCCAAGTCGGAAGAGTGTTAGTAAAGCGTCTGGAATGTTGCACCCGAGTACCAGGGGAGGAAAACTGAGACATATTTGAACACGTCTCCCGTTCACATGGTTGATCATACTCTGGGTTCCACATGCATGTTTTAGCTGAAGGAAGAATACCTTAAACCTGGGTACTTGAGACCCGTGGAATGGGTACCATGCAATATGACTTCAAAGGGTCTTCATTTGCTCACCGAACCTCTCCAATCCTATCACTGCTGCGTTTATTCCCCTGTACACACGCTTGATTCTCTTTTGGAGACATAGCAATCCATAGGTTTTAAGATACTTACTAGTCAGGTACATTCTTAGGCGTTTAATATGGGGTGTTGAGTCCATTTCGTTGAGCAAGGAGTAGCTCTTGTCTATTCCATATTTGGCTTAAGGAACTTTATCTGTGCTCATTTCAATCTCTGGTTTTATGCAGCACCCCAACTCACCTTTCCCCTTAAGCAAGCATAAGTTGGTTTTCTAAATTTGAGACCCTGTTCTGTTCTGTAATTCAGTTCCTGTGTAGCCAAATTTCCATTCCGTGTATTACTGATATCTTATGATGTTTCTTTTTCTGTGTGACTTATTTCAGTTAGAATCATCATACCTGAATCCACTCATTGTGATGCTAAGGGCCTGATGACATAGATTTCATTGCTGAGTGATATTGCTTTCTAAGTAAATACAACTTCTTTATCCATTTTTCACTTTCTGCGATGTTGAACTTGTACTGTAAACGAGGTTCTTGTAAACAGAGGCGTCCCAAACTTTGGGGTGGCTGTGTCTTTTTGATTTTAATTTCCCTAAGCTATAGGACCATAAGTGGCAGTGCCCTAGGCTCTGTTGCTTTGTTTTTTAGATGTTTCAGGAAACACCATACACTTCTCCCGAGTGTCTGTTGGCAATTTACATCCCGCCCATCAGCATAACAAGGCTCCCAGTTCTCCATGGCCTATCCTGCCTTTCTAGATTTTACACTTTTTTCAGATGGCCCTTTTGACCGGGGGGAAGTGAGACTTCATTGTAGTGCAGATTTCCTTTGCAAGCTTGCTTGGTTGGCCAAAAAGGGCGTATGCGTTTTTTCCTGAATATATTCAGGAAAAAACGCATACGCCCTTTTTGGCCAAGTGCATCATTGTGGACGTTCTGCCTCTTTTCCTATGCTTTCAATGCAATTCCAGTCTACCTCCTGAAATCGGTTTCCTGCAATTCTGCCCCGCTTTCAAGTCCTCTTGGCAGCCTTACTTCAGTCTATTTTTGGACGATAGCTGTCATTTATAACTCTGCAGGTTTGTGAATTACAGTGCCCCTGAGCTCCTTTCTTCAACTCGCTTTCTTTTGAGCTGGCCGCAACACCGCAGGATGGCTTCAGGCCCTAATCTGGTTCCGGCCCAGCATGCTGAGCCTTTGGTTAATTCCTCTTCCTCGTGGGAAATGAGAGTTAAATTTGCCCGTCCAGACACCTCCAGCTAGCCTCTCATTGGTTCTCGCTATTCCTGTTCATCTTCCGCAGAAATTGCAAACTGGGCCAAACAGGAGGTTAAAGGGACTGACTCTCCAAGTCGGGAGAGTGTTAGTAAAGCGTCTGGAATGTTGCACCCGAGTACCAGGGGAGGAAAACTGAGACATATTTGAACACGTCTCCCGATCACATGGTTGATCATACTCTAGGTTCCACATGCATGTTTTAGCTGAAGGAAGAATACCTTAAACCTGGAGAGTTGAGACCCGTGTAATGCGTACCATGCAATATGACTTCAAAGGGTCTTCATTTGCTCACCGAACCTCTCCAATCCTATCACTGCTGCGTTTATGCCCCTGTACACATGCTTGATTCTCTTTTGGAGACATAGCAATCCATAGGTTTTCCGATACTTACTAGTCAGGTACATTCTTAGGCGTTTAATATGCGGTGTTGAGTCCATTTCTTTGAGCAAGGAGTAGCTCTTGTCTATTCCATATTTGACTTAAGGAACTTTATCTGTGCTCATTTCAATCTCTGGTTTTATGCAGCACCCCAACTCACCTTTACCCTTAAGCAAGCATAAGTTGGTTTTCTAAATTTAAGACCCTGTTCTGTTCTGTAATTCAGTTCCTGTGTAGCCAAGTTTACATTCCGTGTATTACTGATATCTTATGATGTTTCTTTTCTGTGTGACTTATTTCAGTTAGAATCATCATACCTGAATCCACTCATTGTGCTGCTACGGGCCTGATGACACAGATTTCATTGCTGAGTGATATTGCTTTGTAAGTAAATACCACAACTTCTTTATCCATTTTTCACTTTCTGCGATGTTGAACTTGTACTGTAAACGAGGTTCTTGTAAACAGAGCCGTTCGAAAGTTTGGGGTGGCTGTGTCTTTTTGATTTTAATTTCCCTAAGCTATAGGACCATAAGTGGCAGTGCCCTAGGCTCTGTTGCTTTGTTTTTAGATGTTTCAGGAAACACCATACACTTCTCCCGAGTGGTTGTTGGCAATTTACATCCCGCCCATCAGCATAACAAGGCTCCCAGTTCTCCATGGCCTGTCCTGCCTTTCTGGATTTTACACTTTTTTCAGATGGCCCTTTTGACCGGGGGGAAGTGAGACTTCATTGTAGTGCAGATTTCCTTTGCAAGCTTGCTTGGTTGGCCAAAAAGGGCGTATGCGTTTTTTCCTGAATATATTCAGGAAAAAACGCATACGCCCTTTTTGGCCAAGTGCATCATTGTGGACGTTCTGCCTCTTTTCCTATGCTTTCAATGCAATTCCAGTCTACCTCCTGAAATCGGTTTCCTGCAATTCTGCCCCGCTTTCAAGTCCTCTTGGCAGCCTTACTTCAGTCTATTTTTGGACGATAGCTGTCATTTATAACTCTGCAGGTTTGTGAATTACAGTGCCCCTGAGCTCCTTTCTTCAACTCGCTTTCTTGTGACCTGGCCGCAACACCGCAGGATGGCTTCAGGCCCTAATCTGGTTCCGGCACGGCACGCTGAGCCTTTGGTTAATTCCTCTTCCTGGTGGGAAATGAGAGTTAAATTTGCCCGTCCAGACACCTCCAGCTAGTCTCTCATTGGTTCTCGCTATTCCTGTTCATCTTCCGCAGAAATTGCAAACTGGGCCAAACAGGAGGTTAAAGGGACTGACTCTCCAAGTCGGGAGAGTGTTAGTAAAGCGTCTGGAATGTTGCACCCGAGTACCAGGGGAGGAAAACTGAGACATATTTGAACACGTCTCCCGATCACATGGTTGATCATACTCTAGGTTCCACATGCATGTTTTAGCTGAAGGAAGAATACCTTAAACCTGGAGAGTTGAGACCCGTGTAATGCGTACCATGCAATATGACTTCAAAGGGTCTTCATTTGCTCACCGAACCTCTCCAATCCTATCACTGCTGCGTTTATGCCCCTGTACACATGCTTGATTCTCTTTTGGAGACATAGCAATCCATAGGTTTTCCGATACTTACTAGTCAGGTACATTCTTAGGCGTTTAATATGCGGTGTTGAGTCCATTTCTTTGAGCAAGGAGTAGCTCTTGTCTATTCCATATTTGACTTAAGGAACTTTATCTGTGCTCATTTCAATCTCTGGTTTTATGCAGCACCCCAACTCACCTTTACCCTTAAGCAAGCATAAGTTGGTTTTCTAAATTTGAGACCCTGTTCTGTTTTGGAATTCAGTTCCTGTGTAGCCAAGTTTACATTCCGTGTATTACTGATATCTTATGATGTTTCTTTTTCTGTGTGACTTATTTCAATTAGAATCATCGTACCTGAATCTACTCATTATGCTGCTATGGGCCTGATGACATAGATTTCATTGCTGAGTGATACTGCATTGTACGTAAGTACCACAAGTTCTTTATCCATTTTTCACTTTCTGCGATGTTGAACTTGTACTGTAAACGAGGTTCTTGTAAACAGAGCCGTTCCAAACTTTGGGGTGGCTGTGTCTTTTTGATTTTAATTTCCCTAAGCTATAGGACCATAAGTGGAAGTGCCCTAGGCTCTGTTGCTTTGTTTTTTAGATGTTTCAGGAAACACCATACACTTCTCCCGAGTGGTTGTTGGCAATTTACATCCCGCCCATCAGCATAACAAGGCTCCCAGTTCTCCATGGCCTGTCCTGCCTTTCTGGATTTTACACTTTTTTCAGATGGCCCTTTTGACCGGGGGGAAGTGAGACTTCATTGTAGTGCAGATTTCCTTTGCAAGCTTGCTTGGTTGGCCATAAAGCACGTATGCGTTTTTTCCTGAATATATTCAGGAAAAAACGCATACGCCCTTTTTGGCCAAGTGCATCATTGTGGACGTTCTGCCTCTTTTCCTATGCTTTCAATGCAATTCCAGTCTACCTCCTGAAATCGGTTTCCTGCAATTCTGCCCCGCTTTCAAGTCCTCTTGGCAGCCTTACTTCAGTCTATTTTTGGACGATAGCTGTCATTTATAACTCTGCAGGTTTGTGAATTACAGTGCCCCTGAGCTCCTTTGTTCAACTCGCTTTCTTTTGAGCTGGCCGCAACACCGCAGGATGGCTTCAGGCCCTAATCTGGTTCCGGTACGGCACGCTGAGCCTTTGGTTATTTCCTCTTCCTGGTGGGAAATGAGAGTTAAATTTGCCCGTCCAGACACCTCCAGCTAGCCTCTCATTGGTTCTCGCTATTCCTGTTCATCTTCCGCAGAAATTGCAAACTGGGCCAAACAGGAGGTTAAAGGCGCTGACTCTCCAAGTGGGGAGAGTGTTAGTAAAGCGTCTGGAATGTTGCACCCGAGTACCAGGGGAGGAAAACTGAGACATATTTGAACACGTCTCCCGTTCACATGGTTGATCATACTTGGGTTCCACATGCATGTTTTAGCTGAAGGAAGAATACCTTAAACCTGGAGAGTTAAGACCCGTGTAATGGGTACCATGCAATATGACTTCAAAGGGTCTTCATTTGCTCACCGAACCTCTCCAATCCTATCACTGCTGCGTTTATGCCCCTGTACACACGCTTGATTCTCTTTTGGAGACATAGCAATCCATAGGTTTTAAGATACTTACTAGTCAGGTACATTCTTAGGCGTTTAATATGGGGTGTTGAGTCCATTTCGTTGAGCAAGGAGTAGCTTTTGTCTATTCCATATTTGGCTTAAGGAACTTTATCTGTGCTCATTTCAATCTCTGGTTTTATGCAGCACCCCAACTCACCTTTACCCTTAAGCAAGCATAAGTTGGTTTTCTAAATTTGAGACCCTGTTCTGTTCTGTAATTCAGTTCCTGTGTAGCCAAGTTTACATTCCGTGTATTACTGATATCTTATGATGTTTCTTTTTCTGTGTGACTTACTTCAGTTAGAATCATCATACCTGAATCCACTCATTGTGCTGCTAAGGGCCTGATGACACAGATTTCATTGCTGAGTGATATTGCTTTGTAAGTAAATACCACAACTTCTTTATCCATTTTTCACTTTCTGCGATGTTGAACTTGTGCTGTAAACGAGTTTCTTGCAAACAGAGCCGTTCCAAACTTTGGGGTGGCTGTGTCTTTTTGATTTTAATTTCCCTAAGCTATAGGACCATAAGTGGCAGTGCCCTAGGCTCTGTTGCTTTGTTTTTTAGATGTTTCAGGAAACACCATACACTTCTCCCGAGTGTCTGTTGGCAACTTACATCCCGCCCATCAGCATAACAAGGCTCCCAGTTCTCAATGGCCTGCTGCCTTTCTGGATTTTACACTTTTTTCAGATGGCCCTTTTGACCGGGGGGAAGTGAGACTTCATTGTAGTGCAGATTTCCTTTGCAAGCTTGCTTGGTTGGCCAAAAAGGGCGTATGCGTTTTTTCCTGAATATATTCAGGAAAAAACGCATACGCCCTTTTTGGCCAAGTGCATCATTGTGGACGTTCTGCCTCTTTTCCTATGCTTTCAATGCAATTCCAGTCTACCTCCTGAAATCGGTTTCCTGCAATTCTGCCCCGCTTTCAAGTCCTCTTGGCAGCCTTACTTCAGTCTATTTTTGGACGATAGCTGTCATTTATAACTCTGCAGGTTTGTGAATTACAGTGCCCCTGAGCTCCTTTCTTCAACTCGCTTTCTTGTGACCTGGCCGCAATACCGCAGAACGGCTTCAGGCCCTAATCTGGTTCCGGCCCGGCATGCTGAGCCTTTGGTTAATTCCTCTTCCTGGTGGGAAATGAGAGTTAAATTTGCCCGTCCAGACACCTCCAGCTAGCCTCTCATTGGTTCTCGCTATTCCTGTTCATCTTCCGCAGAAATTGCAAACTGGGCCAAACAGGAGGTTAAAGGGACTGACTCTCCAAGTCGGGAGAGTGTTAGTAAAGCGTCTGGAATGTTGCACCCGAGTACCAGGGGAGGAAAACTGAGACATATTTGAACACGTCTCCCGTTCACATGGTTGATCATACTCTGGGTTCCACATGCATGTTTTAGCTGAAGGAAGAATACCTTAAACCTGGGTAGTTGAAACCCGTGGAATGGGTACCATGCAATATGACTTCAAAGGGTCTTCATTTGCTCACCGAACCTCTCCAATCCTATCACTGCTGCGTTTATTCCCCTGTACACACGCTTGATTCTCTTTTGGAGACATAGCAATCCATAGGTTTTAAGATACTTACTAGTCAGGTACATTCTTAGGGGTTTAATATGGGGTTTTGAGTCCATTTCGTTGAGCAAGGAGTAGCTCTTGTCTATTCCATATTTGGCTTAAGGAACTTTATCTGTGCTCATTTCAATCTCTGGTTTTATGCAGCACCCCAACTCACCTTTACCCTTAAGCAAGCATAAGTTGGTTTTCTAAATTTGAGACCCTGTTCTGTTCTGTAATTCAGTTCCTGTGTAGCCAAGTTTACATTCCGTGTATTACTGATATCTTATGATGTTTCTTTTTCTGTGTGACTTATTTCAGTTAGAATCATCATACCTGAATCCACTCATTGTGCTGCTAAGGGCCTGATGACACAGATTTCATTGCTGAGTGATATTGCTTTGTAAGTAAATACCACAACTTCTTTATCCATTTTTCACTTTCTGCGATGTTGAACTTGTACTGTAAACGAGGTTCTTGTAAACAGAGCCATTCCAAACTTTGGGGTGGCTGTGTCTTTTTGATTTTAATTTCCCTAAGCTATAGGACCATAAGTGGCAGTGCCCTAGGCTCTGTTGCTTTGTTTTTTAGATGTTTCAGGAAACACCATACACTTCTCCCGAGTGTCTGTTGGCAACTTACATCCCGCCCATCAGCATAACAAGGCTCCCAGTTCTCAATGGCCTGCTGCCTTTCTGGATTTTACACTTTTTTCAGATGGCCCTTTTGACCGGGGGGAAGTGAGACTTCATTGTAGTGCAGATTTCCTTTGCAAGCTTGCTTGGTTGGCCAAAAAGGGCGTATGCGTTTTTTCCTGAATATATTCAGGAAAAAACGCATACGCCCTTTTTGGCCAAGTGCATCATTGTGGACGTTCTGCCTCTTTTCCTATGCTTTCAATGCAATTCCAGTCTACCTCCTGAAATCGGTTTCCTGCAATTCTGCCCCGCTTTCAAGTCCTCTTGGCAGCCTTACTTCAGTCTATTTTTGGACGATAGCTGTCATTTATAACTCTGCAGGTTTGTGAATTACAGTGCCCCTGAGCTCCTTTCTTCAACTCGCTTTCTTGTGACCTGGCCGCAATACCGCAGAATGGCTTCAGGCCCTAATCTGGTTCCGGCCCGGCATGCTGAGCCTTTGGTTAATTCCTCTTCCTGGTGGGAAATGAGAGTTAAATTTGCCCGTCCAGACACCTCCAGCTAGCCTCTCATTGGTTCTCGCTATTCCTGTTCATCTTCCGCAGAAATTGCAAACTGGGCCAAACAGGAGGTTAAAGGGACTGACTCTCCAAGTCCGGAGAGTGTTAGTAAAGCGTCTGGAATGTTGCACCCAAGTACCAGGGTACGAAAACTGAGACATATTTGAACACGTCTCCCGATCACATGGTTGATCATACTCTAGGTTCCACATGCATGTTTTAGCTGAAGGAAGAATACCTTAAACCAGGGTAGTTGAAACCTGTGGAATGGGTACCATGCAATATGACTTCAAAGGGTCTTCATTTGCTCACCGAACCTCTCCAATCCTATCACTGCTGCGTTTATGCCCCTGTACACATGCTTGATTCTCTTTTGGAGACATAGCAATCCATAGGTTTTAAGATACTTACTAGTCAGGAACATTCTTAGGCGTTTAATATGGGGTGTTGAGTCCATTTCGTTGAGCAAGGAGTAGCTCTTGTCTATTCCATATTTGGCTTAAGGAACTTTATCTGTGCTCATTTCAATCTCTGGTTTTATGCAGCACCCCAACTCACCTTTACCCTTAAGCAAGCATAAGTTGGTTTTCTAAATTTGAGACCCTGTTCTGTTCTGTAATTCAGTTCCTGTGTAGCCAAGTTTACATTCCGTGTATTACTGATATCTTATGATGTTTCTTTTCTGTGTGACTTATTTCAGTTAGAATCATCATACCTGAATCCACTCATTGTGCTGCTACGGGCCTGATGACACAGATTTCATTGCTGAGTGATATTGCTTTGTAAGTAAATACCGCAACTTCTTTATCCATTTTTCACTTTCTGCGATGTTGAACTTGTACTGTAAACGAGGTTCTTGTAAACAGAGCCGTTCGAAAGTTTGGGGTGGCTGTGTCTTTTTGATTTTAATTTCCCTAAGCTATAGGACCATAAGTGGCAGTGCCCTAGGCTCTGTTGCTTTGTTTTTTAGATGTTTCAGGAAACACCATACACTTCTCCCGAGTGTCTGTTGGCAACTTACATCCCGCCCATCAGCATAACAAGGCTCCCAGTTCTCAATGGCCTGCTGCCTTTCTGGATTTTACACTTTTTTCAGATGGCCCTTTTGACCGGGGGGAAGTGAGACTTCATTGTAGTGCAGATTTCCTTTGCAAGCTTGCTTGGTTGGCCAAAAAGGGCGTATGCGTTTTTTCCTGAATATATTCAGGAAAAAACGCATACGCCCTTTTTGGCCAAGTGCATCATTGTGGACGTTCTGCCTCTTTTCCTATGCTTTCAATGCAATTCCAGTCTACCTCCTGAAATCGGTTTCCTGCAATTCTGCCCCGCTTTCAAGTCCTCTTGGCAGCCTTACTTCAGTCTATTTTTGGACGATAGCTGTCATTTATAACTCTGCAGGTTTGTGAATTACAGTGCCCCTGAGCTCCTTTCTTCAACTCGCTTTCTTGTGACCTGGCCGCAATACCGCAGAATGGCTTCAGGCCCTAATCTGGTTCCAGCCCGGCATGCTGAGCCTTTGGTTAATTCCTCTTCCTGGTGGGAAATGAGAGTTAAATTTGCCCGTCCAGACACCTCCAGCTAGCCTCTCATTGGTTCTCGCTATTCCTGTTCATCTTCCGCAGAAATTGCAAACTGGGCCAAACAGGAGGTTAAAGGGACTGACTCTCCAAGTCGGGAGAGTGTTAGTAAAGCGTCTGGAATGTTGCACCCGAGTACCAGGGGAGGAAAACTGAGACATATTTGAAGACGTCTCCCGTTCACATGGTTGATCATACTCTGGGTTCCACATGCATGTTTTAGCTGAAGGAAGAATACCTTAAACCTGGGTAGTTGAAACCCGTGGAATGGGTACCATGCAATATGACTTCAAAGGGTCTTCATTTGCTCACCGAACCTCTCCAATCCTATCACTGCTGCGTTTATTCCACTGTACACACGCTTGATTCTCTTTTGGAGACATAGCAATCCATAGGTTTTAAGGTACTTACTAGTCAGGTACATTCTTAGGGGTTTAATATGGGGTTTTGAGTCCATTTCGTTGAGCAAGGAGTAGCTCTTGTCTATTCCATATTTGGCTTAAGGAACTTTATCTGTGCTCATTTCAATCTCTGGTTTTATGCAGCACCCCAACTCACCTTTACCCTTAAGCAAGCATAAGTTGGTTTTCTAAATTTGAGACCCTGTTCTGTTCTGTAATTCAGTTCCTGTGTAGCCAAGTTTACATTCCGTGTATTACTGATATCTTATGATGTTTCTTTTTCTGTGTGACTTATTTCAGTTAGAATCATCATACCTGAATCCACTCATTGTGCTGCTAAGGGCCTGATGACACAGATTTCATTGCTGAGTGATATTGCTTTGTAAGTAAATACCACAACTTCTTTATCCATTTTTCACTTTCTGCGATGTTGAACTTGTACTGTAAACGAGGTTCTTGTAAACAGAGCCATTCCAAACTTTGGGGTGGCTGTGTCTTTTTGATTTTAATTTCCCTAAGCTATAGGACCATAAGTGGAAATGCCCTAGGTTCTGTTGCTTTGTTTTTTAGATGTTTCAGGAAACACCATACACTTCTCCCGAGTGGTTGTTGGCAATTTACATCCCGCCCATCAGCATAACAAGGCTCCCAGTTCTCCATGGCCTGTCCTGCCTTTCTGGATTTTACACTTTTTTCAGATGGCCCTTTTGACCGGGGGGAAGTGAGACTTCATTGTAGTGCAGATTTCCTTTGCAAGCTTGCTTGGTTGGCCAAAAAGGGCGTATGCGTTTTTTCCTGAATATATTCAGGAAAAAACGCATACGCCCTTTTTGGCCAAGTGCATCATTGTGGACGTTCTGCCTCTTTTCCTATGCTTTCAATGCAATTCCAGTCTACCTCCTGAAATCGGTTTCCTGCAATTCTGCCCCGCTTTCAAGTCCTCTTGGCAGCCTTACTTCAGTCTATTTTTGGACGATAGCTGTCATTTATAACTCTGCAGGTTTGTGAATTACAGTGCCCCTGAGCTCCTTTCTTCAACTCGCTTTCTTGTGACCTGGCCGCAACACCGCAGGATGGCTTCAGGCCCTAATCTGGTTCCGGCCCGGCATGCTGAGCCTTTGGTTAATTCCTCTTCCTGGTGGGAAATGAGAGTTAAATTTGCCCGTCCAGACACCTCCAGCTAGCCTCTCATTGGTTCTCGCTATTCCTGTTCATCTTCCGCAGAAATTGCAAACTGGGCCAAACAGGAGGTTAAAGGCACTGACTCTCCAAGTCGGGAGAGTGATAGTAAAGCGTCTGGAATGTTGCACCCGAGTACCAGGGGAGGATAACTGAGACATATTTGAACACGTCTCCCGTTCACATGGTTGATCATACTCTGGGTTCCACATGCATGTTTTAGCTGAAGGAAGAATACCTTAAAGCTGGAGAGTTGAGACCCGTGTAATGGGTACCATGCAATATAACTTCAAAGGGTCTTCATTTGCTCACCGAACCTCTCCAATCCTATCACTGCTGTGTTTATTCCCCTGTACACACGCTTGATTCTCTTTTGGAGACATAGCAATCCATAGGTTTTAAGATACTTACTAGTCAGGTACATTCTTAGGGGTTTAATATGGGGTTTTGAGTCCATTTCGTTGAGCAAGGAGTAGCTGTTGTCTATTCCATATTTGTCTTAAGGAACTTTATCTGTGCTCATTTCAATCTCTGGTTTTATGCAGCACCCCAACTCACCTTTCCCCTTAAGCAAGCATAAGTTGGTTTTCTAAATTTGAGACCCTGTTCTGTTCTGTAATTCAGTTCCTGTGTAGCCAAGTTTACATTCCGTGTATTACTGATATCTTATGATGTTTCTTTTTCTGTGTGACTTATTTCAGTTAGAATCATCATACCTGAATCCACTCATTGTGATACTAAGGGCCTGATGACATAGAATTCATTGCTGAGTGATATTGCTTTGTAAGTAAATACCACAACTTCTTTATCCATTTTTCACTTTCTGCGATGTTGAACTTGTACTGTAAACGAGGTTCTTGTAAACAGAGGCGTCCCAAACTTTGGGGTGGCTGTGTCTTTTTGATTTTAATTTCCCTAAGCTATAGGACCATAAGTGGAAGTGCCCTAGGCTCTGTTGCTTTGTTTTTTAGATGTTTCAGGAAACACCATACACTTCTCCCGAGTGGTTCTTGGCAATTTACATCCCGCCCATCAGCATAACAAGGCTCCCAGTTCTCCATGGCCTGTCCTGCCTTTCTGGATTTTACACTTTTTTCAGATGGCCCTTTTGACCGGGGGGAAGTGAGACTTCATTGTAGTGCAGATTTCCTTTGCAAGCTTGCTTGGTTGGCCAAAAAGGGCGTATGCGTTTTTTCCTGAATATATTCAGGAAAAAACGCATACGCCCTTTTTGGCCAAGTGCATCATTGTGGACGTTCTGCTTCTTTTCCTATGCTTTCAATGCAATTCCAGTCTACCTCCTGAAATCGGTTTCCTGCAATTCTGCCCTGCTTTCAAGTCCTCTTGGCAGCCTTACTTCAGTCTATTTTTGGACGATAGCTGTCATTTATAACTCTGCAGGTTTGTGAATTACAGTGCCCCTGAGCTCCTTTCTTCAACTCGCTTTCTTTTGAGCTGGCCGCAACACCGCAGGATGGCTTCAGGCCCTAATCTGGTTCCGGCACGGCACGCTGAGCCTTTGGTTATTTCCTCTTCCTGGTGGGAAATGAGAGTTAAATTTGCCCGTCCAGACACCTCCAGCTAGCCTCTCATTGGTTCTCGCTATTCCTGTTCATCTTCCGCAGAAATTGCAAACTGGGCCAAACAGGAGGTTAAAGGGACTGACTCTCCAAGTCGGGAGAGTGTTAGTAAAGCGTCTGGAATGTTGCACCCGAGTACCAGGGTACGAAAACTGAGACATATTTGAACACGTCTCCCGATCACATGGTTGATCATACTCTAGGTTCCACATGCATGTTTTAGCTGAAGGAAGAATACCTTAAACCTGGGTAGTTGAAACCCGTGGAATGGGTACCATGCAATATGACTTCAAAGGGTCTTCATTTGCTCACCGAACCTCTCCAATCCTATCACTGCTGCGTTTATGCCCCTGTACACATGCTTGATTCTCTTTCGGAAACATAGCAATCCATAGGTTTTAAGATACTTACTAGTCAGGTACATTCTTAGGCGTTTAATATGCGGTGTTGAGTCCATTTCGTTGAGCAAGGAGTAGCTCTTGTCTATTCCATATTTGGCTTAAGGAACTTTATCTGTGCTCATTTCAATCTCTGGTTTTATGCAGCACCCCAACTCACCTTTACCCTTAAGCAAGCATATGTTGGTTTTCTAAATTTGAGTCCCTGTTCTGTTCTGTAATTCAGTTCCTGTGTAGCCAAGTTTACATTCCGTGTATTACTGATATCTTATGATGTTTCTTTTTCTGTGTGACTTACTTCAGTTAGAATCATCATACCTGAATCCACTCATTGTGCTGCTAAGGGCCTGATGACACAGATTTCATTGCTGAGTGATATTGCTTTGTAAGTAAATACCACAACTTCTTTATCCATTTTTCACTTTCTGCGATGTTGAACTTGTACTGTAAACGAGGTTCTTGTAAACAGAGCCGTTCGAAATTTTGGGGTGGCTGTGTCTTTTTGATTTTAATTTCCCTAAGCTATAGGACCATAAGTGGAAGTGCCCTAGGTTCTGTTGCTTTGTTTTTTAGATGTTTCAGGAAACACCATACACTTCTCCCGAGTGGTTGTTCGCAATTTACATCCCGCCCATCAGCATAACAAGGCTCCCAGTTCTCCATGGCCTGTCCTGCCTTTCTGGATTTTACACTTTTTTCAGATGGCCCTTTTCACTGGGGGGAAGTGAGACTTCATTGTAGTGCAGATTTCCTTTGCAAGCTTGCTTGGTTGGCCAAAAAGGGCGTATGCGTTTTTTCCTGAATATATTCAGGAAAAAACGCATATGCCCTTTTTGGCCAAGTGCATCATTGTGGACGTTCTGCCTCTTTTCCTATGCTTGCAATGCAATTCCAGTCTACCTCCTGAAATCGGTTTCCTGCAATTCTGCCCCGCTTTCAAGTCCTCTTGGCAGCCTTACTTCAGTATATTTTTGGACGATAGCTGTCATTTATAACTCTGCAGGTTTGTGAATTACAGTGCCCCTGAGCTCCTTTCTTCAACTCGCTTTCTTGTGACCTGGCCGCAACACCGCAGGATGGTTTCAGGCCCTATTCTTGTTCCGGTACGGCACGCTCAGCCTTTGGTTAATTCCTCTTCCTGGTGGGAAATGAGAGTTAAATTTGCCCGTCCAGACACCTCCAGCTAGCCTCTCATTGGTTCTCGCTATTCCTGTTCATCTTCTGCAGAAATTGCAAACTGGGCCAAACAGGAGGTTAAAGGCGCTGACTCTCCAAGTGGGGAGAGTGTTAGTAAAGCGTCTGGAATGTTGCACCCGAGTACCAGGGGAGGAAAACTGAGACATATTTGAACACGTCTCCCGATCACATGGTTGATCATACTCTAGGTTCCACATGCATGTTTTAGCTGAAGGAAGAATACCTTAAACCTGGGTAGTTGAAACCCGTGGAATGGGTACCATGCAATATGACTTCAAAGGGTCTTCATTTGCTCACCGAACCTCTCCAATCCTATCACTGCTGCGTTTATGCCCCTGTACACATGCTTGATTCTCTTTCGGAAACATAGCAATCCATAGGTTTTAAGATACTTACTAGTCAGGTACATTCTTAGGCGTTTAATATGCGGTGTTGAGTCCATTTCGTTGAGCAAGGAGTAGCTCTTGTCTATTCCATATTTGGCTTAAGGAACTTTATCTGTGCTCATTTCAATCTCTGGTTTTATGCAGCACCCCAACTCACCTTTACCTTTAAGCAAGAATAAGTTGGTTTTCTAAATTTGAGACCCTGTTCTGTTCTGTAATTCAGTTCCTGTGTAGCCAAGTTTACATTCCGTGTATTACTGATATCTTATGATGTTTCTTTTTCTGTGTGACTTATTTCAGTTAGAATCATCACACCTGAATCCACTCATTGTGCTGCTAAGGGCCTGATGACACAAATTTCATTGCTGAGTGATATTGCTTTGTAAGTAAATACCACAACTTCTTTATCCATTTTTCACTTTCTGCGATGTTGAACTTGTACTGTAAACGAGGTTCTTGTAAACAGAGCCGTTCCAAACTTTGGGGTGGCTGTGTCATTTGATTTTAATTTCCCTAAGCTATACGACCATAAGTGGCAGTGCCCTAGGCTCTGTTGCTTTGTTTTTTAGATGTTTCAGGAAACACCATACACTTCTCCCGAGTGTCTGTTGGCAATTTACATCCCGCCCATCAGCATAACAAGGCTCCCAGTTCTCCATGGCCTGTCCTGCCTTTCTGGATTTTACACTTTTTTCAGATGGCCCTTTTGACCGGGGGGAAGTGAGACTTCATTGTAGTGCAGATTTCCTTTGCAAGCTTGCTTGGTTGGCCAAAAAGGGCGTATGCGTTTTTTCCTGAATATATTCAGGAAAAAACGCATACGCCCTTTTTGGCCAAGTGCATCATTGTGGACGTTCTGCCTCTTTTCCTATGCTTTCAATGCAATTCCAGTCTACCTCCTGAAATCGGTTTCCTGCAATTCTGCCCCGCTTTCAAGTCCTCTTGGCAGCCTTACTTCAGTCTATTTTTGGACGATAGCTGTCATTTATAACTCTGCAGGTTTGTGAATTACAGTGCCCCTGAGCTCCTTTCTTCAACTCGCTTTCTTGTGACCTGGCCGCAACACCGCAGGATGGCTTCAGGCCCTAATCTGGTTCCGGCCCGGTATGCTGAGCCTTTGGTTAATTCCTCTTCCTGGTGGGAAATGAGAGTTAAATTTGCCCGTCCAGACACCTCCAGCTAGCCTCTCATTGGTTCTCGCTATTCCTGTTCATCTTCCGCAGAAATTGCAAACTGGGCCAAACAGGAGGTTAAAGGGACTGACTCTCCAAGTGGGGAGAGTGTTAGTAAAGCGTCTGGAATGTTGCACCCGAGTACCAGGGGAGGAAAACTGAGACATATTTGAACACGTCTCCCGATCACATGGTTGATCATACTCTAGGTTCCACATGCATGTTTTAGCTGAAGGAAGAATACCTTAAACCTGGGTAGTTGAAACCCGTGGAATGGGTACCATGCAATATGACTTCAAAGGGTCTTCATTTGCTCACCGAACCTCTCCAATCCTATCACTGCTGCGTTTACGCCCCTGTACACATGCTTGATTCTCTTTCGGAGACATAGCAATCCATAGGTTTTAAGATACTTACTAGTCAGGTACATTCTTAGGCGTTTAATATGGGGTGTTGAGTCCATTTCGTTGAGCAAGGAGTAGCTCTTGTCTATTCCATATTTGACTTAAGGAACTTTATCTGTGCTCATTTCAATCTCTGGTTTTATGCAGCACCCCAACTCACCTTTACCTTTAAGCAAGAATAAGTTGGTTTTCTAAATTTGAGACCCTGTTCTGTTCTGTAATTCAGTTCCTGTGTAGCCAAGTTTACATTCCGTGTATTACTGATATCTTATGATGTTTCTTTTTCTGTGTGACTTATTTCAGTTAGAATCATCACACCTGAATCCACTCATTGTGCTGCTAAGGGCCTGATGACACAAATTTCATTGCTGAGTGATATTGCTTTGTAAGTAAATACCACAACTTCTTTATCCATTTTTCACTTTCTGCGATATTGAACTTGTACTGTAAACGAGGTTCTTGTAAACAGAGCCGTTCCAAACTTTGGGGTGGCTGTGTCATTTGATTTTAATTTCCCTAAGCTATACGACCATAAGTGGCAGTGCCCTAGGCTCTGTTGCTTTGTTTTTTAGATGTTTCAGGAAACACCATACACTTCTCCCAAGTGTCTGTTGGCAATTTACATCCCGCCCATCAGCATAACAAGGCTCCCAGTTCTCAATTGCCTGTTGCCTTTCTGGATTTTACACTTTTTTCAGATGGCCCTTTTGACCGGGGGGAAGTGAGACTTCATTGTAGTGCAGATTTCCTTTGCAAGCTTGCTTGGTTGGCCAAAAAGGGCGTATGCGTTTTTTCCTGAATATATTCAGGAAAAAACGCATACGCCCTTTTTGGCCAAGCGCATCATTGTGGACGTTCTGCCTCTTTTCCTATGCTTTCAATGCAATTCCAGTCTACCTCCTGAAATCGGTTTCCTGCAATTCTGCCCCGCTTTCAAGTCCTCTTGGCAGCCTTACTTCAGTCTATTTTTGGACGATAGCTGTCATTTATAACTCTGCAGGTTTGTGAATTACAGTGCCCCTGAGCTCCTTTCTTCAACTTGCTTTCTTGTGACCTGGCCGCAACACCGCAGGATGGCTTCAGGCCCTAATCTGGTTCCGGCACGGCACGCTGAGCCTTTGGTTATTTCCTCTTCCTGGTGGGAAATGAGAGTTAAATTTCCCCGTCCAGACACCTCCAGCTAGTCTCTCATTGGTTCTCACTATTCCTGTTCATCTTCTGCAGAAATTGCAAACTGGGCCAAACAGGAGGTTAAAGGCGCTGACTCTCCAAGTGGGGAGAGTGTTAGTAAAGCGTCTGGAATGTTGCACCCGAGTACCAGGGGAGGAAAACTGAGACATATTTGAACACGTCTCCCGATCACATGGTTGATCATACTCTAGGTTCCACATGCATGTTTTAGCTGAAGGAAGAATACCTTAAACCTGGGTAGTTGAAACCCGTGGAATGGGTACCATGCAATATGACTTCAAAGGGTCTTCATTTGCTCACCGAACCTCTCCAATCCTCTCACTGCTGCGTTTATGCCCCTGTACACATGCTTGATTCTCTTTCGGAAACATAGCAATCCATAGGTTTTAAGATACTTACTAGTCAGGTACATTCTTAGGCGTTTAATATGCGGTGTTGAGTCCATTTCGTTGAGCAAGGAGTAGCTCTTGTCTATTCCATATTTGGCTTAAGGAACTTTATCTGTGCTCATTTCAATCTCTGGTTTTATGCAGCACCCCAACTCACCTTTACCTTTAAGCAAGAATAAGTTGGTTTTCTAAATTTGAGACCCTGTTCTGTTCTGTAATTCAGTTCCTGTGTAGCCAAGTTTACATTCCGTGTATTACTGATATCTTATGATGTTTCTTTTTCTGTGTGACTTATTTCAGTTAGAATCATCACACCTGAATCCACTCATTGTGCTGCTAAGGGCCTGATGACACAAATTTCATTGCTGAGTGATATTGCTTTGTAAGTAAATACCACAACTTCTTTATCCATTTTTCACTTTCTGCGATGTTGAACTTGTACTGTAAACGAGGTTCTTGTAAACAGAGCCGTTCCAAACTTTGGGGTGGCTGTGTCATTTGATTTTAATTTCCCTAAGCTATACGACCATAAGTGGCAGTGCCCTAGGCTCTGTTGCTTTGTTTTTTAGATGTTTCAGGAAACACCATACACTTCTCCCGAGTGTCTGTTGGCAATTTACATCCCGCCCATCAGCATAACAAGGCTCCCAGTTCTCCATGGCCTGTCCTGCCTTTCTGGATTTTACACTTTTTTCAGATGGCCCTTTTGACCGGGGGGAAGTGAGACTTCATTGTAGTGCAGATTTCCTTTGCAAGCTTGCTTGGTTGGCCAAAAAGGGCGTATGCGTTTTTTCCTGAATATATTCAGGAAAAAACGCATACGCCCTTTTTGGCCAAGTGCATCATTGTGGACGTTCTGCCTCTTTTCCTATGCTTTCAATGCAATTCCAGTCTACCTCCTGAAATCGGTTTCCTGCAATTCTGCCCCGCTTTCAAGTCCTCTTGGCAGCCTTACTTCAGTCTATTTTTGGACGATAGCTGTCATTTATAACTCTGCAGGTTTGTGAATTACAGTGCCCCTGAGCTCCTTTCTTCAACTCGCTTTCTTGTGACCTGGCCGCAACACCGCAGGATGGCTTCAGGCCCTAATCTGGTTCCGGCCCGGCATGCTGAGCCTTTGGTTAATTCCTCTTCCTGGTGGGAAATGAGAGTTAAATTTGCCCGTCCAGACACCTCCAGCTAGCCTCTCATTGGTTCTCGCTATTCCTGTTCATCTTCCGCAGAAATTGCAAACTGGGCCAAACAGGAGGTTAAAGGGACTGACTCTCCAAGTGGGGAGAGTGTTAGTAAAGCGTCTGGAATGTTGCACCCGAGTACCAGGGGAGGAAAACTGAGACATATTTGAACACGTCTCCCGATCACATGGTTGATCATACTCTAGGTTCCACATGCATGTTTTAGCTGAAGGAAGAATACCTTAAACCTGGGTAGTTGAAACCCGTGGAATGGGTACCATGCAATATGACTTCAAAGGGTCTTCATTTGCTCACCGAACCTCTCCAATCCTATCACTGCTGCGTTTACGCCCCTGTACACATGCTTGATTCTCTTTCGGAGACATAGCAATCCATAGGTTTTAAGATACTTACTAGTCAGGTACATTCTTAGGCGTTTAATATGGGGTGTTGAGTCCATTTCGTTGAGCAAGGAGTAGCTCTTGTCTATTCCATATTTGACTTAAGGAACTTTATCTGTGCTCATTTCAATCTCTGGTTTTATGCAGCACCCCAACTCGCCTTTACCTTTAAGCAAGAATAAGTTGGTTTTCTAAATTTGAGACCCTGTTCTGTTCTGTAATTCAGTTCCTGTGTAGCCAAGTTTACATTCCGTGTATTACTGATATCTTATGATGTTTCTTTTTCTGTGTGACTTATTTCAGTTAGAATCATCACACCTGAATCCACTCATTGTGCTGCTAAGGGCCTGATGACACAAATTTCATTGCTGAGTGATATTGCTTTGTAAGTAAATACCACAACTTCTTTATCCATTTTTCACTTTCTGCGATATTGAACTTGTACTGTAAACGAGGTTCTTGTAAACAGAGCCGTTCCAAACTTTGGGGTGGCTGTGTCATTTGATTTTAATTTCCCTAAGCTATACGACCATAAGTGGCAGTGCCCTAGGCTCTGTTGCTTTGTTTTTTAGATGTTTCAGGAAACACCATACACTTCTCCCAAGTGTCTGTTGGCAATTTACATCCCGCCCATCAGCATAACAAGGCTCCCAGTTCTCAATTGCCTGTTGCCTTTCTGGATTTTACACTTTTTTCAGATGGCCCTTTTGACCGGGGGGAAGTGAGACTTCATTGTAGTGCAGATTTCCTTTGCAAGCTTGCTTGGTTGGCCAAAAAGGGCGTATGCGTTTTTTCCTGAATATATTCAGGAAAAAACGCATACGCCCTTTTTGGCCAAGCGCATCATTGTGGACGTTCTGCCTCTTTTCCTATGCTTTCAATGCAATTCCAGTCTACCTCCTGAAATCGGTTTCCTGCAATTCTGCCCCGCTTTCAAGTCCTCTTGGCAGCCTTACTTCAGTCTATTTTTGGACGATAGCTGTCATTTATAACTCTGCAGGTTTGTGAATTACAGTGCCCCTGAGCTCCTTTCTTCAACTTGCTTTCTTGTGACCTGGCCGCAACACCGCAGGATGGCTTCAGGCCCTAATCTGGTTCCGGCACGGCACGCTGAGCCTTTGGTTATTTCCTCTTCCTGGTGGGAAATGAGAGTTAAATTTCCCCGTCCAGACACCTCCAGCTAGTCTCTCATTGGTTCTCACTATTCCTGTTCATCTTCTGCAGAAATTGCAAACTGGGCCAAACAGGAGGTTAAAGGCGCTGACTCTCCAAGTGGGGAGAGTGTTAGTAAAGCGTCTGGAATGTTGCACCCGAGTACCAGGGGAGGAAAACTGAGACATATTTGAACACGTCTCCCGATCACATGGTTGATCATACTCTAGGTTCCACATGCATGTTTTAGCTGAAGGAAGAATACCTTAAACCTGGGTAGTTGAAACCCGTGGAATGGGTACCATGCAATATGACTTCAAAGGGTCTTCATTTGCTCACCGAACCTCTCCAATCCTCTCACTGCTGCGTTTATGCCCCTGTACACATGCTTGATTCTCTTTCGGAAACATAGCAATCCATAGGTTTTAAGATACTTACTAGTCAGGTACATTCTTAGGCGTTTAATATGCGGTGTTGAGTCCATTTCGTTGAGCAAGGAGTAGCTCTTGTCTATTCCATATTTGGCTTAAGGAACTTTATCTGTGCTCATTTCAATCTCTGGTTTTATGCAGCACCCCAACTCACCTTTACCTTTAAGCAAGAATAAGTTGGTTTTCTAAATTTGAGACCCTGTTCTGTTCTGTAATTCAGTTCCTGTGTAGCCAAGTTTACATTCCGTGTATTACTGATATCTTATGATGTTTCTTTTTCTGTGTGACTTATTTCAGTTAGAATCATCACACCTGAATCCACTCATTGTGCTGCTAAGGGCCTGATGACACAAATTTCATTGCTGAGTGATATTGCTTTGTAAGTAAATACCACAACTTCTTTATCCATTTTTCACTTTCTGCGATGTTGAACTTGTACTGTAAACGAGGTTCTTGTAAACAGAGCCGTTCCAAACTTTGGGGTGGCTGTGTCATTTGATTTTAATTTCCCTAAGCTATACGACCATAAGTGGCAGTGCCCTAGGCTCTGTTGCTTTGTTTTTTAGATGTTTCAGGAAACACCATACACTTCTCCCGAGTGTCTGTTGGCAATTTACATCCCGCCCATCAGCATAACAAGGCTCCCAGTTCTCCATGGCCTGTCCTGCCTTTCTGGATTTTACACTTTTTTCAGATGGCCCTTTTGACCGGGGGGAAGTGAGACTTCATTGTAGTGCAGATTTCCTTTGCAAGCTTGCTTGGTTGGCCAAAAAGGGCGTATGCGTTTTTTCCTGAATATATTCAGGAAAAAACGCATACGCCCTTTTTGGCCAAGTGCATCATTGTGGACGTTCTGCCTCTTTTCCTATGCTTTCAATGCAATTCCAGTCTACCTCCTGAAATCGGTTTCCTGCAATTCTGCCCCGCTTTCAAGTCCTCTTGGCAGCCTTACTTCAGTCTATTTTTGGACGATAGCTGTCATTTATAACTCTGCAGGTTTGTGAATTACAGTGCCCCTGAGCTCCTTTCTTCAACTCGCTTTCTTGTGACCTGGCCGCAACACCGCAGGATGGCTTCAGGCCCTAATCTGGTTCCGGCCCGGCATGCTGAGCCTTTGGTTAATTCCTCTTCCTGGTGGGAAATGAGAGTTAAATTTGCCCGTCCAGACACCTCCAGCTAGCCTCTCATTGGTTCTCGCTATTCCTGTTCATCTTCCGCAGAAATTGCAAACTGGGCCAAACAGGAGGTTAAAGGGACTGACTCTCCAAGTGGGGAGAGTGTTAGTAAAGCGTCTGGAATGTTGCACCCGAGTACCAGGGGAGGAAAACTGAGACATATTTGAACACGTCTCCCGATCACATGGTTGATCATACTCTAGGTTCCACATGCATGTTTTAGCTGAAGGAAGAATACCTTAAACCTGGGTAGTTGAAACCCGTGGAATGGGTACCATGCAATATGACTTCAAAGGGTCTTCATTTGCTCACCGAACCTCTCCAATCCTATCACTGCTGCGTTTACGCCCCTGTACACATGCTTGTTTCTCTTTCGGAGACATAGCAATCCATAGGTTTTAAGATACTTACTAGTCAGGTACATTCTTAGGCGTTTAATATGGGGTGTTGAGTCCATTTCGTTGAGCAAGGAGTAGCTCTTGTCTATTCCATATTTGACTTAAGGAACTTTATCTGTGCTCATTTCAATCTCTGGTTTTATGCAGCACCCCAACTCACCTTTACCTTTAAGCAAGAATAAGTTGGTTTTCTAAATTTGAGACCCTGTTCTGTTCTGTAATTCAGTTCCTGTGTAGCCAAGTTTACATTCCGTGTATTACTGATATCTTATGATGTTTCTTTTTCTGTGTGACTTATTTCAGTTAGAATCATCACACCTGAATCCACTCATTGTGCTGCTAAGGGCCTGATGACACAAATTTCATTGCTGAGTGATATTGCTTTGTAAGTAAATACCACAACTTCTTTATCCATTTTTCACTTTCTGGGATGTTGAAATTGTACTGTAAACGAGGTTCTTGTAAACAGAGCCGTTCCAAACTTTGGGGTGGCTGTGTCATTTGATTTTAATTTCCCTAAGCTATACGACCATAAGTGGCAGTGCCCTAGGCTCTGTTGCTTTGTTTTTTAGATGTTTCAGGAAACACCATACACTTCTCCCAAGTGTCTGTTGGCAATTTACATCCCGCCCATCAGCATAACAAGGCTCCCAGTTCTCAATTGCCTGTTGCCTTTCTGGATTTTACACTTTTTTCAGATGGCCCTTTTGACCGGGGGGAAGTGAGACTTCATTGTAGTGCAGATTTCCTTTGCAAGCTTGCTTGGTTGGCCAAAAAGGGCGTATGCGTTTTTTCCTGAATATATTCAGGAAAAAACGCATACGCCCTTTTTGGCCAAGCGCATCATTGTGGACGTTCTGCCTCTTTTCCTATGCTTTCAATGCAATTCCAGTCTACCTCCTGAAATCGGTTTCCTGCAATTCTGCCCCGCTTTCAAGTCCTCTTGGCAGCCTTACTTCAGTCTATGTTTGGACGATAGCTGTCATTTATAACTCTGCAGGTTTGTGAATTACAGTGCCCCTGAGCTCCTTTCTTCAACTCGCTTTCTTGTGACCTGGCCGCAACACCGCAGGATGGCTTCAGGCCCTAATCTGGTTCCGGCACGGCACGCTGAGCCTTTGGTTATTTCCTCTTCCTGGTGGGAAATGAGAGTTAAATTTCCCCGTCCAGACACCTCCAGCTAGTCTCTCATTGGTTCTCACTATTCCTGTTCATCTTCCACAGAAATTGCAAACTGGGCCAAACAGGAGGTTAAAGGGACTGACTCTCCAAGTGGGGAGAGTGTTAGTAAAGCGTCTGGAATGTTGCACCCGAGTACCAGGGGAGGAAAACTGAGACATATTTGAACACGTCTCCCGATCATATGGTTGATTATACTCTGGGTTCCACATGCATGTTTTAGCTGAAGGAAGAATACCTTAAACCTGGAGAGTTGAGACCCGTGTAATGGGTACCATGCAATATGACTTCAAAGGGTCTTCATTTGCTCACCGAACCTCTCCAATCCTATCACTGCTGCGTTTATGCCCCTGTACACATGCTTGATTCTCTTTCGGAGACATAGCAATCCATAGGTTTTAAGATACTTACTAGTCAGGTACATTCTTAGGCGTTTAATATGCGGTGTTGAGTCCATTTCGTTGAGCAAGGAGTAGCTCTTGTCTATTCCATATTTGACTTAAGGAACTTTATCTGTGCTCATTTCAATCTCTGGTTTTATGCAGCACCCCAACTCACCTTTACCCTTAAGCAAGCATAAGTTGGTTTTCTAAATTTGAGAACCTGTTCTGTTTTGGAATTCAGTTCCTGTGTAGCCAAGTTTACATTCCGTGTATTAGTGATATCTTATGATGTTTCTTTTTCTGTGTGACTTATTTCAGTTAGAATCATCGTACCTGAATCTACTCATTATGCTGCTACGGGCCTGATGACATAGATTTCATTGCTGAGTGATACTGCATTGTACGTAAGTACCACAAGTTCTTTATCCATTTTTCACTTTCTGCGATGTTGAACTTGTACTGTAAACGAGGTTCTTGTAAACAGAGCCGTTCCAAACTTTGGGGTGGCTGTGTCTTTTTGATTTTAATTTCCCTAAGCTATAGGACCATAAGTGGCAGTGCCCTAGGCTCTGTTGCTTTGTTTTTTAGATGTTTCAGGAAACACCATACACTTCTCCCGAGTGTCTGTTGGCAATTTACATCCCGCCCATCAGCATAACAAGGCTCCCAGTTCTCCATGGCCTGTTGCCTTTCTGGATTTTACACTTTTTTCAGATGGCCCTTTTGACCGGGGGGAAGTGAGACTTCATTGTAGTGCAGATTTCCTTTGCAAGCTTGCTTGGTTGGCCAAAAAGGGCGTATGCGTTTTTTCCTGAATATATTCAGGAAAAAACGCATACGCCCTTTTTGGCCAAGTGCATCATTGTGGACGTTCTGCCTCTTTTCCTATGCTTTCAATGCAATTCCAGTCTACCTCCTGAAATCGGTTTCCTGCAATTCTGCCCCGCTTTCAAGTCCTCTTGGCAGCCTTACTTCAGTCTATTTTTGGACGATAGCTGTCATTTATAACTCTGCAGGTTTGTGAATTACAGTGCCCCTGAGCTCCTTTCTTCAACTCGCTTTCTTGTGACCTGGCCGCAACACCGCAGGATGGCTTCAGGCCCTAATCTGGTTCCGGCCCGGCATGCTGAGCCTTTGGTTAATTCCTCTTCCTGGTGGGAAATGAGAGTTAAATTTGCCCGTCCAGACACCTCCAGCTAGCCTCTCATTGGTTCTCGCTATTCCTGTTCATCTTCCGCAGAAATTGCAAACTGGGCCAAACAGGAGGTTAAAGGGACTGACTCTGCAAGTGGGGAGAGTGTTAGTAAAGCGTCTGGAATGTTGCACCCGAGTACCAGGGGAGGAAAACTGAGACATATTTGAACACGTCTCCCATTCACATGGTTGATCATACTTGGGTTCCACATGCATGTTTTAGCTGAAGGAGGAATACCTTAAACATGGAGAGTTAAGACCCGTGTAATGGGTACCATGCAATATGACTTCAAAGGGTCTTCATTTGCTCACCGAACCTCTCCAATCCTATCACTGCTGCGTTTATGCCCCTGTACACATGCTTGATTCTCTTTCGGTGACATAGCAATCCATAGGTTTTAAAATACTTACTAGTCATGTACATTCTTAGGCGTTTAATATGGGGTGTTGAGTCCAATTTGTTGAGCAAGGAGTAGCTCTTGTCTATTCCATATTTGACTTAAGGAACTTTATCTGTGCTCATTTCAATCTCTGGTTTTATGCAGCACCCCAACTCACCTTTACTCTTAAGCAAGCATGAGTTGGTTTTCTAAATTTGAGACCCTGTTCTGTTCTGTAATTCAGTTCCTGTGTAGCCAAGTTTACATTCCGTGTATTAGTGATATCTTATGATGTTTCTTTTTCTGTGTGACTTATATCAGTTAGAATCATCGTACCTGAATCTACTCATTATGCTGCTACGGGCCTGATGACATAGATTTCATTGCTGAGTGATACTGCATTGTACGTAAGTACCACAAGTTCTTTATCCATTTTTCACTTTCTGCGATGTTGAACTTGTACTGTAAACGAGGTTCTTGTAAACAGAGCCGTTCCAAACTTTGGGGTGGCTGTGTCTTTTTGATTTTAATTTCCCTAAGCTATAGGACCATAAGTGGAAGTGCCCTAGGCTCTGTTGCTTTGTTTTTTAGATGTTTCAGGAAACACCATACACTTCTCCCGAGTGTCTGTTGGCAATTTACATCCCGCCCATCAGCATAACAAGGCTCCCAGTTCTCCATGGCCTGTTGCCTTTCTGGATTTTACACTTTTTTCAGATGGCCCTTTTGACCGGGGGGAAGTGAGACTTCATTGTAGTGCAGATTTCCTTTGCAAGCTTGCTTGGTTGGCCAAAAAGGGCGTATGCGTTTTTTCCTGAATATATTCAGGAAAAAACGCATATGCCCTTTTTAGCCAAGTGCATCATTGTGGACGTTCTGCCTCTTTTCCTATGCTTTCAATGCAATTCCAGTCTACCTCCTGAAATCGGTTTCCTGCAATTCTGCCCCGCTTTCAAGTCCTCTTGGCAGCCTTACTTCAGTCTATTTTTGGACGATAGCTGTCATTTATAACTCTGCAGGTTTGTGAATTACAGTGCCCCTGAGCTCCTTTCTTCAACTCGCTTTCTTGTGACCTGGCCGCAACACCGCAGGATGGCTTCAGGCCCTAATCTGGTTCCGGCCCGGCATGCTGAGCCTTTGGTTAATTCCTCTTCCTGGTGGGAAATGAGAGTTAAATTTGCCCGTCCAGACACCTCCAGCTAGCCTCTCATTGGTTCTCGCTATTCCTGTTCATCTTCCGCAGAAATTGCAAACTGGGCCAAACAGGAGGTTAAAGGGACTGACTCTCCAAGTGGGGAGAGTGTTAGTAAAGCGTCTGGAATGTTGCACCCGAGTACCAGGGGAGGAAAACTGAGACATATTTGAACACGTCTCCCGTTCACATGGTTGATCATACTTGGGTTCCACATGCATGTTTTAGCTGAAGGAAGAATACCTTAAACCTGGAGAGTTAAGACCCGTGTAATGGGTACCATGCAATATGACTTCAAAGGGTCTTCATTTGCTCACCGAACCTCTCCAATCCTATCACTGCTGCGTTTATGCCCCTGTACACATGCTTGATTCTCTTTCGGTGACATAGCAATCCATAGGTTTTAAAATACTTACTAGTCATGTACATTCTTAGGCGTTTAATATGGGGTGTTGAGTCCAATTTGTTGAGCAAGGAGTAGCTCTTGTCTATTCCATATTTGACTTAAGGAACTTTATCTGTGCTCATTTCAATCTCTGGTTTTATGCAGCACCCCAACTCACCTTTACTCTTAAGCAAGCATGAGTTGGTTTTCTAAATTTGAGACCCTGTTCTGTTCTGTAATTCAGTTCCTGTGTAGCCAAGTTTACATTCCGTGTATTACTGATATCTTATGATGTTTCTTTTTCTGTGTGACTTACTTCAGTTAGAATCATCATACCTGAATCCACTCATTGTGCTGCTAAGGGCCTGATGACACAGATTTCATTGCTGAGTGATATTGCTTTGTAAGTAAATACCACAACTTCTTTATCCATTTTTCACTTTCTGCGATGTTGAACTTGTACTGTAAACGAGGTTCTTGTAAACAGAGGCGTCCCAAACTTTGGGGTGGCTGTGTCTTTTTGATTTTAATTTCCCTAAGCTATAGGACCATAAGTGGCAGTGCTCTAGGCTCTGTTGCTTTGTTTTTTAGATGTTTCAGGAAACACCATACACTTCTCCCGAGTGTCTGTTGGCAATTTACATCCCGCCCATCAGCATAACAAGGCTCCCAGTTCTCCATGGCCTGTCCTGCCTTTCTGGATTTTACACTTTTTTCAGATGGCCCTTTTGACCGGGGGGAAGTGAGACTTCATTGTAGTGCAGATTTCCTTTGCAAGCTTGCTTGGTTGGCCAAAAAGGGCGTATGCGTTTTTTTCTGAATATATTCAGGAAAAAACGCATACGCCCTTTTTGGCCAAGTGCATCATTGTGGACGTTCTGCCTCTTTTCCTATGCTTTCAATGCAATTCCAGTCTACCTCCTGAAATCGGTTTCCTGCAATTCTGCCCCGCTTTCAAGTCCTCTTGGCAGCCTTACTTCAGTCTATTTTTGGACGATAGCTGTCATTTATAACTCTGCAGGTTTGTGAATTACAGTGCCCCTGAGCTCCTTTCTTCAACTCGCTTTCTTGTGAGCTGGCCGCAACACCGCAGGATGGCTTCAGGCCCTAATCTTGTTCCGGCCCGGCATGCTGAGCCTTTGGTTAATTCCTCTTCCTGGTGGGAAATGAGAGTTAAATTTGCCCGTCCAGACACCTCCAGCTAGCCTCTCATTGGTTCTCACTATTCCTGTTCATCTTCCGCAGAAATTGCAAACTGGGCCAAACAGGAGGTTAAAGGGACTGACTCTCCAAGTGGGGAGAGTGTTAGTAAAGCGTCTGGAATGTTGCACCCGAGTACCAGGGGAGGAAAACTGAGACATATTTGAACACGTCTCCCGATCACATGGTTGATCATACTCTAGGTTCCACATGCATGTTTTAGCTGAAGGAAGAATACCTTAAACCTGGGTAGTTGAAACCCGTGGAATGGGTACCATGCAATATGACTTCAAAGGGTCTTCATTTGCTCACCGAACCTCTCCAATCCTATCACTGCTGCGTTTATGCCCCTGTACACATGCTTGATTCTCTTTCGGAGACATAGCAATCCATAGGTTTTAAGATACTTACTAGTCAGGTACATTCTTAGGCGTTTAATATGGGGTGTTGAGTCCATTTCGTTGAGCAAGGAGTAGCTCTTGTCTATTCCATATTTGGCTTAAGGAACTTTATCTGTGCTCATTTCAATCTCTGGTTTTATGCAGCACCCCAACTCACCTTTACCCTTAAGCAAGAATAAGTTGGTTTTCTAAATTTGAGACCCTGTTCTGTTCTGTAATTCAGTTCCTGTGTAGCCAGGTTTACATTCCGTGTATTACTGATATCTTATGATGTTTCTTTTTCTGTGTGACTTACTTCAGTTAGAATCATCATACCTGAATCCACTCATTGTGCTGCTAAGGGCCTGATGACACAGATTTCATTGCTGAGTGATATTGCTTTGTAAGTAAATACCACAACTTCTTTATCCATTTTTCACTTTCTGCGATGTTGAACTTGTACTGTAAACGAGGTTCTTGTAAACAGAGGCGTCCCAAACTTTGGGGTGGCTGTGTCTTTTTGATTTTAATTTCCCTAAGCTATAGGACCATAAGTGGCAGTGCTCTAGGCTCTGTTGCTTTGTTTTTTAGATGTTTCAGGAAACACCATACACTTCTCCCGAGTGTCTGTTGGCAATTTACATCCCGCCCATCAGCATAACAAGGCTCCCAGTTCTCCATGGCCTGTCCTGCCTTTCTGGATTTTACACTTTTTTCAGATGGCCCTTTTGACCGTGGGGAAGTGAGACTTCATTGTAGTGCAGATTTCCTTTGCAAGCTTGCTTGGTTGGCCAAAAAGGGCGTATGCGTTTTTTTCTGAATATATTCAGGAAAAAACGCATACGCCCTTTTTGGCCAAGTGCATCATTGTGGACGTTCTGCCTCTTTTCCTATGCTTTCAATGCAATTCCAGTCTACCTCCTGAAATCGGTTTCCTGCAATTCTGCCCCGCTTTCAAGTCCTCTTGGCAGACTTACTTCAGTCTATTTTTGGACGATAGCTGTCATTTATAACTCTGCAGGTTTGTGAATTACAGTGCCCCTGAGCTCCTTTCTTCAACTCGCTTTCTTGTGAGCTGGCCGCAACACCGCAGGATGGCTTCAGGCCCTAATCTTGTTCCGGCCCGGCATGCTGAGCCTTTGGTTAATTCCTCTTCCTGGTGGGAAATGAGAGTTAAATTTGCCCGTCCAGACACCTCCAGCTAGCCTCTCATTGGTTCTCGCTATTCCTGTTCATCTTCCGCAGAAATTGCAAACTGGGCCAAACAGGAGGTTAAAGGGACTGACTCTCCAAGTGGGGAGAGTGTTAGTAAAGCGTCTGGAATGTTGCACCCGAGTACCAGGGGAGGAAAACTGAGACATATTTGAACACGTCTCCCGTTCACATGGTTGATCATACTTGGGTTCCACATGCATGTTTTAGCTGAAGGAAGAATACCTTAAACCTGGAGAGTTAAGACCCGTGTAATGGGTACCATGCAATATGACTTCAAAGGGTCTTCATTTGCTCACCGAACCTCTCCAATCCTATCACTGCTGCGTTTATGCCCCTGTACACATGCTTGATTCTCTTTCGGAGACATAGCAATCCATAGGTTTTAAGATACTTACTAGTCAGGTACATTCTTAGGCGTTTAATATGCGGTGTTGAGTCCATTTCGTTGAGCAAGGAGTAGCTCTTGTCTATTCCATATTTGACTTAAGGAACTTTATCTGTGCTCATTTCAATCTCTGGTTTTATGCAGCACCCCAACTCACCTTTACCCTTAAGCAAGCATAAGTTGGTTTTCTAAATTTGAGACCCTGTTCTGTTCTGTAATTCATTTCCTGTGTAGTCAAGTTTACATTCCATGTATTACTGATATCTTATGATGTTTCTTTTTCTGTGTGACTTATTTCAGTTAGAATCATCATACCTGAATCCACTCATTGTGCTGCTAAGGGCGTGATGACACAGATTTCATTGCTGAGTGATATTGCTTTGTAAGTAAATACCACAACTTCTTTATCCATTTTTCACTTTCTGCGATGTTGAACTTGTACTGTAAACGAGGTTCTTGTAAACAGAGCCGTTCCAAACTTTGGGGTGGCTGTGTCTTTTTGATTTTAATTTCCCTAAGCTATAGGACCATAAGTGGAAGTGCCCTAGGTTCTGTTGCTTTGTTTTTTAGATGTTTCAGGAAACACCATACACTTCTCCCGAGTGGTTGTTGGCAATTTACATCCCACCCATCAGCATAACAAGGCTCCCAGTTCTCCATGGCCTGTCCTGCCTTTCTGGATTTTACACTTTTTTCAGATGGCCCTTTTGACCGGGGGGAAGTGAGACTTCATTGTAGTGCAGATTTCCTTTGCAAGCTTGCTTGGTTGGCCAAAAAGGGCGTATGCGTTTTTTCCTGAATATATTCAGGAAAAAACGCATACGCCCTTTTTGGCCAAGTGCATCATTGTGGACGTTCTGCCTCTTTTCCTATGCTTTCAATGCAATTCCAGTCTACCTCCTGAAATCGGTTTCCTGCAATTCTGCCCCGCTTTCAAGTCCTCTTGGCAGCCTTACTTCAGTCTATTTTTGGACGATAGCTGTCATTTATAACTCTGCAGGTTTGTGAATTACAGTGCCCCTGAGCTCCTTTCTTCAACTCGCTTTCTTGTGACCTGGCCGCAACACCGCAGGATGGCTTCAGGCCCTAATCTGTTTCCGGCCAGGCATGCTGAGCCTTTGGTTATTTCCTCTTCCTGGTGGGAAATGAGAGTTAAATTTGCCCGTCCAGACACCTCCAGCTAGCCTCTCATTGGTTCTCGCTATTCCTGTTCATCTTCCGCAGAAATTGCAAACTGGGCCAAACAGGAGGTTAAAGGCGCTGACTCTGCAAGTGGGGAGAGTGTTAGTAAAGCGTCTGGAATGTTGCACCCGAGTACCAGGGGAGGAAAACTGAGACATATTTGAACACGTCTCCCGATCACATGGTTGATCATACTCTAGGTTCCCCATGCATGTTTTAGCTGAATGAAGAATACCTTAAACCTGGGTAGTTGAAACCCGTGGAATGGGTACCATGCAATATGACTTCAAAGGGTCTTCATTTGCTCACCGCACCTCTCCAATCCTATCACTGCTGCGTTTATGCCCCTGTACACATGCTTGATTCTCTTTCGGAGACATAGCAATCCATAGGTTTTAAGATACTTACTAGTCAGGTACATTCTTAGGCGTTTAATATGCGGTGTTGAGTCCATTTCGTTGAGCAAGGAGTAGCTCTTGTCTATTCCATATTTGGCTTAAGGAACTTTATCTGTGCTCATTTCAATCTCTGGTTTTATGCAGCACCCCAACTCACCTTTACCCTTAAGCAAGCATAAGTTGGTTTTCTAAATTTGAGACCCTGTTCTGTTCTGTAATTCAGTTCCTGTGTAGCCAAGTTTCCATTCCGTGTATTACTGATATCTTATGATGTTTCTTTTTCTGTGTGACTTATTTCAGTTAGAATCATCATACCTGAATCCACTCATTGTGCTGCTACGGGCCTGATGACACAGATTTCATTGCTGAGTGATATTGCTTTGTAAGTAAATACCACAACTTCTTTATCCATTTTTCACTTTCTGCGATGTTGAACTTGTACTGTAAACGAGGTTCTTGTAAACAGAGCCGTTCCAAACTTTGGGGTGGCTGTGTCTTTTTTATTTTAATTTCCCTAAGCTATAGGACCATAAGTGGCAGTGCCCTAGGCTCTGTTGCTTTGTTTTTTAGATGTTTCAGGAAACACCATACACTCCTCCCAAGTGTCTGTTGGCAATTTACATCCCGCCCATCAGCATAACAAGGCTCCCAGTTCTCCATGGCCTGTCCTGCCTTTCTGGATTTTACACTTTTTTCAGATGGCCCTTTTGACCGGGGGGAAGTGAGACTTCATTGTAGTGCAGATTTCCTTTGCAAGCTTGCTTGGTTGGCCAAAAAGTGCGTATGCGTTTTTTCCTGAATATATTCAGGAAAAAACGCATACGCCCTTTTTGGCCAAGTGCATCATTGTGGACGTTCTGCCTCTTTTCCTATGCTTTCAATGCAATTCCAGTCTACCTCTTGAAATCGGTGTCCTGCAATTCTGCCCCGCTTTCAAGTCCTCTTGGCAGCCTTACTTCAGTCTATTTTTGGACGATAGCTGTCATTTATAACTCTGCAGGTTTGTGAATTACAGTGCCCCTGAGCTCCTTTCTTCAACTCGCTTTCTTGTGACCTGGCCGCAACACCGCAGGATGGCTTCAGGCCCTAATCTGGTTCCGGCCAGGCATGCTGAGCCTTTGGTTAATTCCTCTTCCTGGTGGGAAATGAGAGTTAAATTTGCCCGTCCAGAAACCTCCAGCTAGCCTCTCATTGGTTCTCGCTATTCCTGTTCATCTTCCGCAGAAATTGCAAACTGGGCCAAACAGGAGGTTAAAGGGACTGACTCTCCAAGTGGGGAGAGTGTTAGTAAAGCGTCTGGAATGTTGCACCCGAGTACCAGGGGAGGAAAACTGAGACATATTTAAACACGTCTCCCGATCACATGGTTGATCATACTCTAGGTTCCACATGCATGTTTTAGCTGAAGGAAGAATACCTTAAACCTGGGTAGTTGAAACCCGTGGAATGGGTACCATGCAATATGACTTCAAAGGGTCTTCATTTGCTCACCGAACCTCTCCAATCCTATCACTGCTGCGTTTATGCCCCTGTACACATGCTTGATTCTCTTTCGGAGACATAGCAATCCATAGGTTTTAAGATACTTACAAGTCAGGTACATTCTTAGGTGTTTAATATGCGGTGTTGAGTCCATTTCGTTGAGCAAGGAGTAGCTCTTGTCTATTCCATATTTGGCTTAAGGAACTTTATCTGTGCTCATTTCAATCTCTGGTTTTATGCAGCACCCCAACTCACCTTTACCCTTAAGCAAGCATAAGTTGGTTTTCTAAATTTGAGACCCTGTTCTGTTCTGTAATTCAGTTCCTGTGTAGCCAAGTTTACATTCCGTGTATTACTGATATCTTATGATGTTTCTTTTTCTGTGTGACTTATTTCAGTTAGAATCATCATACCTGAATCCACTCATTGTGCTGCTAAGGGCCTGATGACACAGATTTCATTGCTGAGTGATATTGCTTTGTAAGTAAATACCACAACTTCTTTATCCATTTTTCACTTTCTGCGATGTTGAACTTGTACTGTAAACGAGGTTCTTGTAAACAGAGCCGTTCGAAATTTTGGGGTGGCTGTGTCTTTTTGATTTTAATTTCCCTAAGCTATAGGACCATAAGTGGAAGTGCCCTAGGCTCTGTTGCTTTGTTTTTTAGATGTTTCAGGAAACACCATACACTTCTCCCGAGTGGTTGTTGGCAATTTACATCCCGCCCATCAGCATAACAAGGCTCCCAGTTCTCAATGGCCTGTTGCCTTTCTGGATTTTACACTTTTTTCAGATGGCCCTTTTGGCCGGGGGGAAGTGAGACTTCATTGTAGTGCAGATTTCCTTTGCAAGCTTGCTTGGTTGGCCAAAAAGGGCGTATGCGTTTTTTCCTGAATATATTCAGGAAAAAACGCATACGCCCTTTTTGGCCAAGTGCATCATTGTGTACGTTCTGCCTCTTTTCCTATGCTTTCAATGCAATTCCAGTCTACCTCCTGAAATCGGTTTCCTGCAATTCTGCCCCGCTTTCAAGTCCTCTTGGCAGCCTTACTTCAGTCTATTTTTGGACGATAGCTGTCATTTATAACTCTGCAGGTTTGTGAATTACAGTGCCCCTGAGCTCCTTTCTTCAACTCGCTTTCTTGTGACCTGGCCGCAACACCGCAGGATGGCTTCAGGCCCTAATCTGGTTCCGGCCCGGCATGCAGAGCCTTTGGTTAATTCCTCTTCCTGGTGGGAAATGAGAGTTAAATTTGCCCGTCCAGACACCTCCAGCTAGCCTCTCATTGGTTCTCGCTATTCCTGTTCATCTTCCACAGAAATTGCAAACTGGGCCAAACAGGAGGTTAAAGGGACTGACTCTCCAAGTCGGGAGAGTGTTAGTAAAGCGTCTGGAATGTTGCACCCGAGTACCAGGGGAGGAAAACTGAGACATATTTGAACACATCTCCCGATCACATGGTTGATCATACTCTAGGTTCCACATGCATGTTTTAGCTGAAGGAAGAATACCTTAAACCTGGGTAGTTGAAACCCGTGGAATGGGTACCATGCAATATGACTTCAAAGGGTCTTCATTTGCTCACCGCACCTCTCCAATCCTATCACTGCTGCGTTTATGCCCCTGTACACATGCTTGATTCTCTTTCGGAGACATAGCAATCCATAGGTTTTAAGATACTTACTAGTCAGGTACATTCTTAGGCGTTTAATATGGGGTGTTGAGTCCATTTCGTTGAGCAAGGAGTAGCTCTTGTCTATTCCATATTTGGCTTAAGGAACTTTATCTGTGCTCATTTCAATCTCTGGTTTTATGCAGCACCCCAACTCACCTTTACCCTTAAGCAAGCATAAGTTGGTTTTCTAAATTTGAGACCCTGTTCTGTTCTGTAATTCAGTTCCTGTGTAGCCACGTTTCCATTCCGTGTATTACTGATATCTTATGATGTTTCTTTTTCTGTGTGACTTATTTCAGTTAGAATCATCATACCTGAATCCACTCATTGTGCTGCTATGGGGCTGATGACACAGATTTCATTGCTGAGTGATATTGCTTTGTAAGTAAATACCACAACTTCTTTATCCATTTTTCACTTTCTGCGATGTTGAACTTGTACTGTAAACGAGGTTCTTGTAAACAGAGCCGTTCCAAACTTTGGGGTGGCTGTGTCTTTTTGATTTTAATTTCCCTAAGCTATAGGACCATAAGTGGAAGTGCCCTAGGCTCTGTTGCTTTGTTTTTTAGATGTTTCAGGAAACACCATACACTTCTCCCAAGTGTCTGTTGGCAATTTACATCCCGCCCATCAGCATAACAAGGCTCCCAGTTCTCAATGGCCTGTTGCCTTTCTGGATTTTACACTTTTTTCAGATGGCCCTTTTGGCCGGGGGGAAGTGAGACTTCATTGTAGTGCAGATTTCCTTTGCAAGCTTGCTTGGTTGGCCAAAAAGGGCGTATGCGTTTTTTCCTGAATATATTCAGGAGAAAACGCATACGCCCTTTTTGGCCAAGTGCATCATTGTGGACGTTCTGCCTCTTTTCCTATGCTTTCAATGCAATTGCAGTCTACCTCCTGAAATCGGTTTCCTGCAATTCTGCCCCTCTTTCAAGTCCTCTTGGCAGCCTTACTTCAGTCTATTTTTGGACGATAGCTGTCATTTATAACTCTGCAGGTTTGTGAATTACAGTGCCCCTGAGCTCCTTTCTTCAACTCGCTTTCTTGTGACCTGGCCGCAACACCGCAGGATGGCTTCAGGCCCTAATCTGGTTCCGGCCCAGCATGCTGAGCCTTTGGTTAATTCCTCTTCCTGGTGGGAAATGAGAGTTAAATTTGCCCGTCCAGACACCTCCAGCTAGCCTCTCATTGGTTCTCGCTATTCCTGTTCATCTTCCGCAGAAATTGCAAACTGGGCCAAACAGGAGGTTAAAGGGACTGACTCTCCAAGTGGAGAGAGTGTTAGTAAAGCGTCTGGAATGTTGCACCCGAGTACCAGGGGAGGAAAACTGAGACATATTTGAACACGTCTCCCGATCACATGGTTGATCATACTCTAAGTTCCACATGCATGTTTTAGCTGAAGGAAGAATACCTTAAACCTGGGTAGTTGAAACCCGTGGAATGGGTACCATGCAATATGACTTCAAAGGGTCTTCATTTGCTCACCGAACCTCTCCAATCCTATCACTGCTGCGTTTATGCCCCTGTACACATGCTTTATTCTCTTTCGGAGACATAGCAATCCATAGGTTTTAAGATACTTACTAGTCAGGTACATTCTTAGGCGTTTAATATGGGGTGTTGAGTCCATTTCGTTGAGCAAGGAGTAGCTCTTGTCTATTCCATATTTGGCTTAAGGAACTTTATCTGTGCTCATTTCAATCTCTGGTTTTATGCAGCACCCCAACTCACCTTTACCCTTAAGCAAGAATAAGTTGGTTTTCTAAATTTGAGACCCTGTTCTGTTCTGTAATTCAGTTCCTGTGTAGCCAAGTTTACATTCCGTGTATTACTGATATCTTATGATGTTTCTTTTTCTGTGTGACTTATTTCAGTTAGAATCATCATACCTGAATCCACTCATTGTGCTGCTAAGGGCCTGATGACACAGATTTCATTGCTGAGTGATATTGCTTTGTAAGTAAATACCACAACTTCTTTATCCATTTTTCACTTTCTGCGATGTTGAACTTGTACTGTAAACGAGGTTCTTGTAAACAGAGCCGTTCCAAACTTTGGGGTGGCTGTGTCTTTTTGATTTTAATTTCCCTAAGCTATAGGACCATAAGTGGCAGTGCCCTAGGCTCTGTTGCTTTGTTTTTTAGATGTTTCAGGAAACACCATACACTCCTCCCGAGTGTCTGTTGGCAATTTATATCCCGCCCATCAGCATAACAAGGCTCCCAGTTCTCCATGGCCTGTCCTGCCTTTCTGGATTTTACACTTTTTTCAGATGGCCCTTTTGACCGGGGGGAAGTGAGACTTCATTGTAGTGCAGATTTCCTTTGCAAGCTTGCTTGGTTGGCCAAAAAGTGCGTATGCGTTTTTTCCTGAATATATTCAGGAAAAAACGCATACGCCCTTTTTGGCCAAGTGCATCATTGTGGACGTTCTGCCTCTTTTCCTATGCTTTCAATGCAATTCCAGTCTACCTCTTGAAATCGGTGTCCTGCAATTCTGCCCCGCTTTCAAGTCCTCTTGGCAGCCTTACTTCAGTCTATTTTTGGACGATAGCTGTCATTTATAACTCTGCAGGTTTGTGAATTACAGTGCCCCTGAGCTCCTTTCCTCAACTCTCTTTCTTGTGAGCTGGCCGCAGCACCGCAGGATGGCTTCAGGCCCTAATCTGGTTCCGGCCCGGCATGCTGAGCCTTTGGTTAATTCCTCTTCCTGGTGGGAAATGAGAGTTAAATTTGCCCGTCCAGACACCTCCAGCTAGCCTCTCATTGGTTCTCGCTATTCCTGTTCATCTTCCGCAGAAATTGCAAACTGGGCCAAACAGGAGGTTAAAGGGACTGACTCTCCAAGTGGGGAGAGTGTTAGTAAAGCGTCTGGAATGTTGCACCCGAGTACCAGGGGAGGAAAACTGAGACATATTTGAACACGTCTCCCGATCACATGGTTGATCATACTCTAGGTTCCACATGCATGTTTTAGCTGAAGGAAGAATACCTTAAACCTGGGTAGTTGAAACCCGTGGAATGGGTACCATGCAATATGACTTCAAAGGGTCTTCATTTGCTCACCGAACCTCTCCAATCCTATCACTGCTGCGTTTATGCCCCTGTACACATGCTTGATTCTCTTTCGGAGACATAGCAATCCATAGGTTTTAAGATACTTACTAGTCTGGTACATTCTTAGGCGTTTAATATGGGGTGTTGAGTCCATTTCGTTGAGCAAGGAGTAGCTCTTGTCTATTCCATATTTGGCTTAAGGAACTTTATCTGTGCTCATTTCAATCTCTGGTTTTATGCAGCACCCCAACTCACCTTTACCCTTAAGCAAGCATAAGTTGGTTTTCTAAATTTGAGACCCTGTTCTGTTCTGTAATTCAGTTCCTGTGTAGCCAAGTTTACATTCCGTGTATTACTGATATCTTATGATGTTTCTTTTTCTGTGTGACTTATTTCAGTTAGAATCATCATACCTGAATCCACTCATTGTGCTGCTAAGGGCCTGATGACATAGATTTCATTGCTGCGTGATATTGCTTTGTAAGTGAATACCAAAACTTCTTTATCCATTTTTCACTTTCTGCGATGTTGAACTTGTACTGTAAACGAGGTTCTTGTAAACAGAGCCGTTCCAAACTTTGGGGTGGCTGTGTCTTTTTGATTTTAATTTCCCTAAGCTATAGGACCATAAGTGGAAGTGCCCTAGGCTCTGTTGCTTTGTTTTTTAGATGTTTCAGGAAACACCATACACTTCTCCCAGGTGTCTGTTGGCAATTTACATCCCGCCCATCAGCATAACAAGGCTCCCAGTTCTCAATGGCCTGTTGCCTTTCTGGATTTTACACTATTTTCAGATGGTCCTTTTGGCCGGGGGGAAGTGAGACTTCATTGTAGTGCAGATTTCCTTTGCAAGCTTGCTTGGTTGGCCAAAAAGGGCGTATGCGTTTTTTCCTGAATATATTCAGGAAAAAACGCATACGCCCTTTTTGGCCAAGTGCATCATTGTGGACGTTCTGCCTCTTTTCCTATGCTTTCAATGCAATTCCAGTCTACCTCCTGAAATCGGTTTCCTGCAATTCTGCCCCGCTTTCAAGTCCTCTTGGCAGCCTTACTTCAGTCTATTTTTGGACGATAGCTGTCATTTATAACTCTGCAGGTTTGTGAATTACAGTGCCCCTGAGCTCCTTTCCTCAACTCTCTTTCTTGTGAGCTGGCCGCAGCACCGCAGGATGGCTTCAGGCCCTAATCTGGTTCCGGCCCGGCATGCTGAGCCTTTGGTTAATTCCTCTTCCTGGTGGGAAATGAGAGTTAAATTTGCCCGTCCAGACACCTCCAGCTAGCCTCTCATTGGTTCTCGCTATTCCTGTTCATCTTCCGCAGAAATTGCAAACTGGGCCAAACAGGAGGTTAAAGGGACTGACTCTCCAAGTGGGGAGAGTGTTAGTAAAGCGTCTGGAATGTTGCACCCGAGTACCAGGGGAGGAAAACTGAGACATATTTGAACACGTCTCCCGATCACATGGTTGATCATACTCTAGGTTCCACATGCATGTTTTAGCTGAAGGAAGAATACCTTAAACCTGGGTAGTTGAAACCCGTGGAATGGGTACCATGCAATATGACTTCAAAGGGTCTTCATTTGCTCACCGAACCTCTCCAATCCTATCACTGCTGCGTTTATGCCCCTGTACACATGCTTGATTCTCTTTCGGAGACATAGCAATCCATAGGTTTTAAGATACTTACTAGTCTGGTACATTCTTAGGCGTTTAATATGGGGTGTTGAGTCCATTTCGTTGAGCAAGGAGTAGCTCTTGTCTATTCCATATTTGGCTTAAGGAACTTTATCTGTGCTCATTTCAATCTCTGGTTTTATGCAGCACCCCAACTCACCTTTACCCTTAAGCAAGCATAAGTTGGTTTTCTAAATTTGAGACCCTGTTCTGTTCTGTAATTCAGTTCCTGTGTAGCCAAGTTTACATTCCGTGTATTACTGATATCTTATGATGTTTCTTTTTCTGTGTGACTTATTTCAGTTAGAATCATCATACCTGAATCCACTCATTGTGCTGCTAAGGGCCTGATGACACAGATTTCATTGCTGCGTGATATTGCTTTGTAAGTGAATACCAAAACTTCTTTATCCATTTTTCACTTTCTGTGATGTTGAACTTGTACTGTAAACGAGGTTCTTGTAAACAGAGCCGTTCCAAACTTTGGGGTGGCTGTGTCTTTTTGATTTTAATTTCCCTAAGCTATAGGACCATAAGTGGAAGTGCCCTAGGCTCTGTTGCTTTGTTTTTTAGATGTTTCAGGAAACACCATACACTTCTCCCAGGTGTCTGTTGGCAATTTACATCCCGCCCATCAGCATAACAAGGCTCCCAGTTCTCAATGGCCTGTTGCCTTTCTGGATTTTACACTATTTTCAGATGGTCCTTTTGGCCGGGGGGAAGTGAGACTTCATTGTAGTGCAGATTTCCTTTGCAAGCTTGCTTGGTTGGCCAAAAAGGGCGTATGCGTTTTTTCCTGAATATATTCAGGAAAAAACGCATACGCCCTTTTTGGCCAAGTGCATCATTGTGGACGTTCTGCCTCTTTTCCTATGCTTTCAATGCAATTCCAGTCTACCTCCTGAAATCGGTTTCCTGCAATTCTGCCCCGCTTTCAAGTCCTCTTGGCAGCCTTACTTCAGTCTATTTTTGGACGATAGCTGTCATTTATAACTCTGCAGGTTTGTGAATTACAGTGCCCCTGAGCTCCTTTCCTCAACTCTCTTTCTTGTGAGCTGGCCGCAGCACCGCAGGATGGCTTCAGGCCCTAATCTGGTTCCGGCCCGGCATGCTGAGCCTTTGGTTAATTCCTCTTCCTGGTGGGAAATGAGAGTTAAATTTGCCCGTCCAGACACCTCCAGCTAGCCTCTCATTGGTTCTCGCTATTCCTGTTCATCTTCCGCAGAAATTGCAAACTGGGCCAAACAGGAGGTTAAAGGGACTGACTCTCCAAGTGGGGAGAGTGTTAGTAAAGCGTCTGGAATGTTGCACCCGAGTACCAGGGGAGGAAAACTGAGACATATTTGAACACGTCTCCCGATCACATGGTTGATCATACTCTAGGTTCCACATGCATGTTTTAGCTGAAGGAAGAATACCTTAAACCTGTGTAGTTGAAACCCGTGGAATGGGTACCATGCAATATGACTTCAAAGGGTCTTCATTTGCTCACCGAACCTCTCCAATCCTATCACTGCTGCATTTATGCCCCTGTACACATGCTTGATTCTCTTTCGGAGACATAGCAATCCATATGTTTTAAGATACTTACTAGTCAGGTACATTCTTAGGCGTTTAATATGCGGTGTTGAGTCCATTTCGTTGAGCAAGGAGTAGCTCTTGTCTATTCCATATTTGGCTTAAGGAACTTTATCTGTGCTCTGCCGGGGACCAGCCCCAGCTGAACAGGATTCACCCAAAGGGGAAGACGGAGTCGGCGTGGACAGAACTCAAGACACCTCTTCTTGGGTGCAAGGATCTGACAAATTTATTTTCAAGATTCCAAAAGCTTTTATATTATAAAGTGATCTCATTTTCAAATTCAACATCCTCATTTCCACGCCAAAAACTCCCCCACATAGGTCACAAAACAAAGGTAATTTACATCAGCAGATTGATTAAAACAGGTTAGGTAATTTTCCCATCGCCCAGAGTCTCTTTCTTCTCCTGTGGTTAATCACATGTTGGTCACATCTACGTCAGGAACACAGTCTGTGGTTTCATCGTCTTCTTTAGAAAATTAGATGTTCTTGTACCTATATGTTCTTGTTCAATCAGCCAACTATTCAAAGCACAAACTCAAGCACATTATTCTTTTAACAATTGTAAATATTTATAGACTATTTTCTTCTACCTTCATAATCAAAACAAGGCACTAAATTATACAAAAAACAATTCTACTTATAAAAGGCTACCAAGTAGCCTACTCTATCTAATTTATTATGTACCCACTGTAGCATAAAACCTTCCCACCACCATACCCAAAAATTTCCTAACCTACAATAGTAATCAAAACAATCAAAACAATACACATCATTTTTTATACTTCTAAAAAACCATGGGAGCGGACATTGTACCGTAAACTCATTGATTAAACCCACTGTTGCATAAAACCTTGTCACCATACCCAGGTATTTCCCAGCATGTTTATAACTCCACTGGGAGGCCATAACTCTTGCAATTTTTCTTTTAAAGTACAAAGCTGCTGCAGAAATGTTCCCACCATTATATTTCCCCAACAAATATAATCATTAAAGGAGCCAAAGTAGCTATAATCCTTCTCTTGATTTTTACCCTAAATTGGGGTCTTTCCTAAACCCCTGCATTAAAACTATACATTTTTCCCAACACCAAAAGCAATCCTATAAAAATCACCTTAGGCAAAGGCAGGGAAAAACACAGAGAAAAGCTATGGTTCACGGAGGAAATGGGAAACAGAGCCCTGCTGCGGTGGAAGAGCAGTTGCCATTGGCCAGGTCTCTGGTCTGCTACCTGGGTTCTCATCTGAGCTGGGCGTGGGAAGCGAAGCAGCCATGGGGACAAGAGACCTCTCTCAAAAGGGGTGAGGGTTCAGGCTCCTGCAAAGTTGGGGGGGTGAGGGTCTATGCCCCACCTCTGTTGGCCCCCAAGTTCTCTCCTGATGGCCCCTCTGCGACTGTGCCTGTCTTAGGTTGTTCCTTCCCTGAGGAATCTTACCCGTCTCTGGCTAACCAGCCATCCTCCGGGGCCAAGCAGGGAGATGTGAGGTGTGCGAGTGAGCGAGGTGCAGCGCCCCCAGAGAAGGTCAGTTGTCTGTCACCTTGGTAGCCTATGCCCCCGTGGCCTCCACGCCCAGCACCTGCCCTGGGATTCCCTCACCAACTGGCGGGGCCCCGGCTCTGATCACATGTCTTCGGGAACCCAGGTTTCTCCTCCAGAGAGGGCCCAGCTTACAGCACTGAGCAAGAGAGGCCAATTGCACGGCACCAGCCACCAGGAGGCCTTAACCTCAGTGTGGGCAGAAAAGCCCAGGCATCAGCCCTGGGCTAGGAGACTGTGAGAAGAGAGCGCCTCTTGGCAAAAGGGCAAGAGGGGCCGTTGCAGGACAGAGAAAGGAAGAACTTTCATCAGCAGGAAGTCCCAGGGGGGAAGGGCTTTCTCTGCCCAGGGATACCAGGCTCTTGGCTCAAAGCAACTAAATGTGTGGGGCATGATTTGGAAAAAAGCTTTGTTTTTCCATATTTATGTCTGACAGCACCAGCTTTGCAGAGGAGAGCTTTGCTTCTCCATATTTATACCCGATAGCACCAACTTTGCTTGATACTATGGGTCTCGTCTGTGCTGTGACTCAAAGGCACTTCCTATATGGCTCCCGACAGTGCTCATTTCAATCTCTGGTTTTATGCAGCACCCCAACTCACCTTTCCCCTTAAGCAAGCATAAGTTGTTTTTCTAAATTTGAGACCCTGTTCTGTTCTGTAATTCAGTTCCTGTGTAGCCAACTTTACATTCCGTGTATTACTGATATCTTATGATGTTTCTTTTTCTGTGTGACTTATTTCAGTTAGAATCATCATACCTGAATCCACTCATTGTGCTGCTAAGGGCCTGATGACATAGATTTCATTGCTGAGTGATATTGCTTTGTAAGTGAATACCACAACTTCTTTATCCATTTTTCACTTTCTGCGATGTTGAACTTGTACTGTAAACGAGGTTCTTGTAAACAGAGCCGTTCCAAACTTTGGGGTGGCTGTGTCTTTTTGAATTTAATTTCCCTAAGCTATAGGACCATAAGTGGCAGTGCCCTAGGCTCTGTTGCTTTGTTTTTTAGATGTTTCAGGAAACACCATACACTTCTCCCAAGTGTCTGTTGGCAATTTACATCCCGCCCATCAGCATAACAAGGCTCCCAGTTCTCCATGGCCTGTTGCCTTTCTGGATTTTACACTTTTTTCAGATGGCCCTTTTGACCGGGGGGAAGTGAGACTTCATTGTAGTGCAGATTTCCTTTG
This sequence comes from Stenella coeruleoalba, assembly GCF_951394435.1. NCBI lineage: Eukaryota > Metazoa > Chordata > Mammalia > Artiodactyla > Delphinidae > Stenella > Stenella coeruleoalba. The sequence goes on from NW_027646206.1 coordinate 75,174, forward strand.
CAAGCTTGCTTGGTTGGCCAAAAAGGGCGTATGCGTTTTTTCCTGAATATATTCAGGATAAAACGCATACGCCCTTTTTGGCCAAGTGCATCATTGTGGACGTTCTGCATCTTTTCCTATGCTTTCAATGCAATTCCAGTCTACCTCCTGAAATCGGTTTCCTGCAATTCTGCCCCGCTTTCAAGTCCTCTTGGCAGCCTTACTTCAGTCTATTTTTGGACGATAGCTGTCATTTATAACTCTGCAGGTTTGTGAATTACAGTGCCCCTGAGCTCCTTTCTTCAACTCGCTTTCTTGTGACCTGGCCGCAACACCGCAGGATGGCTTCAGGCCCTAATCTGGTTCCGGCCCGGCATGCTGAGCCTTTGGTTAATTCCTCTTCCTGGTGGGAAATGAGAGTTAAATTTGCCCGTCCAGACACCTCCAGCTAGCCTCTCATTGGTTCTCGCTATTCCTGTTCATCTTCCGCAGAAATTGCAAACTGGGCCAAACAGGAGGTTAAAGGGACTGACTCTCCAAGTGGGGAGAGTGTTAGTAAAGCGTCTGGAATGTTGCACCCGAGTACTAGGGGAGGAAAACTGAGACATATTTGAACACGTCTCCCGTTCACATGGTTGATCATACTTGGGTTCCACATGCATGTTTTAGCTGAAGGAAGAATACCTTAAACCTGGAGAGTTAAGACCCGTGTAATGGGTACCATGCAGTATGACTTCAAAGGGTCTTCATTTGCTCACCGAACCTCTCCAATCCTATCACTGCTGCGTTTATGCCCCTGTACACATGCTTGATTCTCTTTCGGAGACATAGCAATCCATAGGTTTTAAGATACTTACTAGTCTGGTACATTCTTAGGCGTTTAATATGGGGTGTTGAGTCCATTTCGTTGAGCAAGGAGTAGCTCTTGTCTATTCCATATTTGGCTTAAGGAACTTTATCTGTGCTCATTTCAATCTCTGGTTTTATGCAGCACCCCAACTCACCTTTACCCTTAAGCAAGCATAAGTTGGTTTTCTAAATTTGAGACCCTGTTCTGTTCTGTAATTCAGTTCCTGTGTAGCCAAGTTTACATTCCGTGTATTACTGATATCTTATGATGTTTCTTTTTCTGTGTGACTTATTTCAGTTAGAATCATCATACCTGAATCCACTCATTGTGCTGCTAAGGGCCTGATGACACAGATTTCATTGCTGCGTGATATTGCTTTGTAAGTGAATACCAAAACTTCTTTATCCATTTTTCACTTTCTGTGATGTTGAACTTGTACTGTAAACGAGGTTCTTGTAAACAGAGCCGTTCCAAACTTTGGGGTGGCTGTGTCTTTTTGATTTTAATTTCCCTAAGCTATAGGACCATAAGTGGAAGTGCCCTAGGCTCTGTTGCTTTGTTTTTTAGATGTTTCAGGAAACACCATACACTTCTCCCAGGTGTCTGTTGGCAATTTACATCCCGCCCATCAGCATAACAAGGCTCCCAGTTCTCAATGGCCTGTTGCCTTTCTGGATTTTACACTATTTTCAGATGGTCCTTTTGGCCGGGGGGAAGTGAGACTTCATTGTAGTGCAGATTTCCTTTGCAAGCTTGCTTGGTTGGCCAAAAAGGGCGTATGCGTTTTTTCCTGAATATATTCAGGAAAAAACGCATACGCCCTTTTTGGCCAAGTGCATCATTGTGGACGTTCTGCCTCTTTTCCTATGCTTTCAATGCAATTCCAGTCTACCTCCTGAAATCGGTTTCCTGCAATTCTGCCCCGCTTTCAAGTCCTCTTGGCAGCCTTACTTCAGTCTATTTTTGGACGATAGCTGTCATTTATAACTCTGCAGGTTTGTGAATTACAGTGCCCCTGAGCTCCTTTCCTCAACTCTCTTTCTTGTGAGCTGGCCGCAGCACCGCAGGATGGCTTCAGGCCCTAATCTGGTTCCGGCCCGGCATGCTGAGCCTTTGGTTAATTCCTCTTCCTGGTGGGAAATGAGAGTTAAATTTGCCCGTCCAGACACCTCCAGCTAGCCTCTCATTGGTTCTCGCTATTCCTGTTCATCTTCCGCAGAAATTGCAAACTGGGCCAAACAGGAGGTTAAAGGGACTGACTCTCCAAGTGGGGAGAGTGTTAGTAAAGCGTCTGGAATGTTGCACCCGAGTACCAGGGGAGGAAAACTGAGACATATTTGAACACGTCTCCCGATCACATGGTTGATCATACTCTAGGTTCCACATGCATGTTTTAGCTGAAGGAAGAATACCTTAAACCTGTGTAGTTGAAACCCGTGGAATGGGTACCATGCAATATGACTTCAAAGGGTCTTCATTTGCTCACCGAACCTCTCCAATCCTATCACTGCTGCATTTATGCCCCTGTACACATGCTTGATTCTCTTTCGGAGACATAGCAATCCATATGTTTTAAGATACTTACTAGTCAGGTACATTCTTAGGCGTTTAATATGCGGTGTTGAGTCCATTTCGTTGAGCAAGGAGTAGCTCTTGTCTATTCCATATTTGGCTTAAGGAACTTTATCTGTGCTCTGCCGGGGACCAGCCCCAGCTGAACAGGATTCACCCAAAGGGGAAGACGGAGTCGGCGTGGACAGAACTCAAGACACCTCTTCTTGGGTGCAAGGATCTGACAAATTTATTTTCAAGATTCCAAAAGCTTTTATATTATAAAGTGATCTCATTTTCAAATTCAACATCCTCATTTCCACGCCAAAAACTCCCCCACATAGGTCACAAAACAAAGGTAATTTACATCAGCAGATTGATTAAAACAGGTTAGGTAATTTTCCCATCGCCCAGAGTCTCTTTCTTCTCCTGTGGTTAATCACATGTTGGTCACATCTACGTCAGGAACACAGTCTGTGGTTTCATCGTCTTCTTTAGAAAATTAGATGTTCTTGTACCTATATGTTCTTGTTCAATCAGCCAACTATTCAAAGCACAAACTCAAGCACATTATTCTTTTAACAATTGTAAATATTTATAGACTATTTTCTTCTACCTTCATAATCAAAACAAGGCACTAAATTATACAAAAAACAATTCTACTTATAAAAGGCTACCAAGTAGCCTACTCTATCTAATTTATTATGTACCCACTGTAGCATAAAACCTTCCCACCACCATACCCAAAAATTTCCTAACCTACAATAGTAATCAAAACAATCAAAACAATACACATCATTTTTTATACTTCTAAAAAACCATGGGAGCGGACATTGTACCGTAAACTCATTGATTAAACCCACTGTTGCATAAAACCTTGTCACCATACCCAGGTATTTCCCAGCATGTTTATAACTCCACTGGGAGGCCATAACTCTTGCAATTTTTCTTTTAAAGTACAAAGCTGCTGCAGAAATGTTCCCACCATTATATTTCCCCAACAAATATAATCATTAAAGGAGCCAAAGTAGCTATAATCCTTCTCTTGATTTTTACCCTAAATTGGGGTCTTTCCTAAACCCCTGCATTAAAACTATACATTTTTCCCAACACCAAAAGCAATCCTATAAAAATCACCTTAGGCAAAGGCAGGGAAAAACACAGAGAAAAGCTATGGTTCACGGAGGAAATGGGAAACAGAGCCCTACTGCGGTGGAAGAGCAGTTGCCATTGGCCAGGTCTCTGGTCTGCTACCTGGGTTCTCATCTGAGCTGGGCGTGGGAAGCGAAGCAGCCATGGGGACAAGAGACCTCTCTCAAAAGGGGTGAGGGTTCAGGCTCCTGCAAAGTTGGGGGGGTGAGGGTCTATGCCCCACCTCTGTTGGCCCCCAAGTTCTCTCCTGATGGCCCCTCTGCGACTGTGCCTGTCTTAGGTTGTTCCTTCCCTGAGGAATCTTACCCGTCTCTGGCTAACCAGCCATCCTCCGGGGCCAAGCAGGGAGATGTGAGGTGTGCGAGTGAGCGAGGTGCAGCGCCCCCAGAGAAGGTCAGTTGTCTGTCACCTTGGTAGCCTATGCCCCCGTGGCCTCCACGCCCAGCACCTGCCCTGGGATTCCCTCACCAACTGGCGGGGCCCCGGCTCTGATCACATGTCTTCGGGAACCCAGGTTTCTCCTCCAGAGAGGGCCCAGCTTACAGCACTGAGCAAGAGAGGCCAATTGCACGGCACCAGCCACCAGGAGGCCTTAACCTCAGTGTGGGCAGAAAAGCCCAGGCATCAGCCCTGGGCTAGGAGACTGTGAGAAGAGAGCGCCTCTTGGCAAAAGGGCAAGAGGGGCCGTTGCAGGACAGAGAAAGGAAGAACTTTCATCAGCAGGAAGTCCCAGGGGGGAAGGGCTTTCTCTGCCCAGGGATACCAGGCTCTTGGCTCAAAGCAACTAAATGTGTGGGGCATGATTTGGAAAAAAGCTTTGTTTTTCCATATTTATGTCTGACAGCACCAGCTTTGCAGAGGAGAGCTTTGCTTCTCCATATTTATACCCGATAGCACCAACTTTGCTTGATACTATGGGTCTCGTCTGTGCTGTGACTCAAAGGCACTTCCTATATGGCTCCCGACAGTGCTCATTTCAATCTCTGGTTTTATGCAGCACCCCAACTCACCTTTCCCCTTAAGCAAGCATAAGTTGTTTTTCTAAATTTGAGACCCTGTTCTGTTCTGTAATTCAGTTCCTGTGTAGCCAACTTTACATTCCGTGTATTACTGATATCTTATGATGTTTCTTTTTCTGTGTGACTTATTTCAGTTAGAATCATCATACCTGAATCCACTCATTGTGCTGCTAAGGGCCTGATGACATAGATTTCATTGCTGAGTGATATTGCTTTGTAAGTGAATACCACAACTTCTTTATCCATTTTTCACTTTCTGCGATGTTGAACTTGTACTGTAAACGAGGTTCTTGTAAACAGAGCCGTTCCAAACTTTGGGGTGGCTGTGTCTTTTTGAATTTAATTTCCCTAAGCTATAGGACCATAAGTGGCAGTGCCCTAGGCTCTGTTGCTTTGTTTTTTAGATGTTTCAGGAAACACCATACACTTCTCCCAAGTGTCTGTTGGCAATTTACATCCCGCCCATCAGCATAACAAGGCTCCCAGTTCTCCATGGCCTGTTGCCTTTCTGGATTTTACACTTTTTTCAGATGGCCCTTTTGACCGGGGGGAAGTGAGACTTCATTGTAGTGCAGATTTCCTTTGCAAGCTTGCTTGGTTGGCCAAAAAGGGCGTATGCGTTTTTTCCTGAATATATTCAGGATAAAACGCATACGCCCTTTTTGGCCAAGTGCATCATTGTGGACGTTCTGCATCTTTTCCTATGCTTTCAATGCAATTCCAGTCTACCTCCTGAAATCGGTTTCCTGCAATTCTGCCCCGCTTTCAAGTCCTCTTGGCAGCCTTACTTCAGTCTATTTTTGGACGATAGCTGTCATTTATAACTCTGCAGGTTTGTGAATTACAGTGCCCCTGAGCTCCTTTCTTCAACTCGCTTTCTTGTGACCTGGCCGCAACACCGCAGGATGGCTTCAGGCCCTAATCTGGTTCCGGCCCGGCATGCTGAGCCTTTGGTTAATTCCTCTTCCTGGTGGGAAATGAGAGTTAAATTTGCCCGTCCAGACACCTCCAGCTAGCCTCTCATTGGTTCTCGCTATTCCTGTTCATCTTCCGCAGAAATTGCAAACTGGGCCAAACAGGAGGTTAAAGGGACTGACTCTCCAAGTGGGGAGAGTGTTAGTAAAGCGTCTGGAATGTTGCACCCGAGTACTAGGGGAGGAAAACTGAGACATATTTGAACACGTCTCCCGTTCACATGGTTGATCATACTTGGGTTCCACATGCATGTTTTAGCTGAAGGAAGAATACCTTAAACCTGGAGAGTTAAGACCCGTGTAATGGGTACCATGCAGTATGACTTCAAAGGGTCTTCATTTGCTCACCGAACCTCTCCAATCCTATCACTGCTGCGTTTATGCCCCTGTACACATGCTTGATTCTCTTTCGGAGACATAGCAATCCATAGGTTTTAAGATACTTACTAGTCAGGTACATTCTTAGGCGTTTAATATGCGGTGTTGAGTCCATTTCGTTGAGCAAGGAGTAGCTCTTGTCTATTCCATATTTGGCTTAAGGAACTTTATCTGTGCTCATTTCAATCTCTGGTTTTATGCAGCACCCCAACTCACCTTTACCCTTAAGCAAGCATAAGTTGGTTTTCTAAATTTGAGACCCTGTTCTGTTCTGTAATTCAGTTCCTGTGTAGCCAAGTTTCCATTCCGTGTATTACTGATATCTTATGATGTTTCTTTTTCTGTGTGACTTATTTCAGTTAGAATCATCATACCTGAATCCACTCATTGTGCTGCTAAGGGCCTGATGACACAGATTTCATTGCTGAGTGATATTGCTTTGTAAGTAAATACCACAACTTCTTTATCCATTTTTCACTTTCTGCGATGTTGAACTTGTATTGTAAACGAGGTTCTTGTAAACAGAGCCGTTCCAAACTTTGGGGTGGCTGTGTCTTTTTGATTTTAATTTCCCTAAGCTATAGGACCATAAGTGGAAGTGCCCTAGGTTCTGTTGCTTTGTTTTTTAGATGTTTCAGGAAACACCATACACTTCTCCCGAGTGGTTGTTCGCAATTTACATCCCGCCCATCAGCATAACAAGGCTCCCAGTTCTCAATGGCCTGTTGCCTTTCTGGATTTTACACTTTTTTCAGATGGCCCTTTTGACCAGGGGGAAGTGAGACTTCATTGTAGTGCAGATTTCCTTTGCAAGCTTGCTTGGTTGGCCAAAAAGGGCGTATGCGTTTTTTCCTGAATATATTCAGGAAAAAACGCATACGCCCTTTTTGGCCAAGTGCATCATTGTGGACGTTCTGCCTCTTTTACTATGCTTTCAATGCAATTCCAGTCTACCTCCTGAAATCGGTTTCCTGCAATTCTGCCCCGCTTTCAAGTCCTCTTGGCAGCCTTACTTCAGTCTATTTTTGGACGATAGCTGTCATTTATAACTCTGCAGGTTTGTGCATTACAGTGCCCCTGAGCTCCTTTCTTCAACTCGCTTTCTTTTGAGCTGGCCGCAACACCGCAGGATGGCTTCAGGCCCTAATCTGGTTCCGGTACGGCACACTGAGCCTTTGGTTATTTCCTCTTCCTGGTGGGAAATGAGAGTTAAATTTGCCCGTCCAGACACCTCCAGCTAGCCTCTCATTGGTTCTCGCTATTCCTGTTCATCTTCCGCAGAAATTGCAAACTGGGCCAAACAGGAGGTTAAAGGCGCTGACTCTCCAAGTCGGGAGAGTGTTAGTAAAGCGTCTGGAATGTTGCACCCGAGTACCAGGGGAGGAAAACTGAGACATATTTGAACACGTCTCCCGTTCACATGGTTGATCATACTTGGGTTCCACATGCATGTTTTAGCTGAAGGAAGAATACCTTAAACCTGGAGAGTTGAGACCCGTGGAATGGGTACCATGCAATATGACTTCAAAGGGTCTTCATTTGCTCACCGAACCTCTCCAATCCTATCACTGCTGCGTTTATGCCCCTGTACACATGCTTGATTCTCTTTTGGAGACATAGCAATCCATAGGTTTTACAATACTTACTAGTCAGGTACATTCTTAGGCGTTTAATATGCGGTGTTGAGTCCATTTCGTTGAGCAAGGAGTAGCTCTTGTCTATTCCATATTTGACTTAAGGAACTTTATCTGTGCTCATTTCAATCTCTGGTTTTATGCAGCACCCCACCTCACCTTTACCCTTAAGCAAGCATAAGTTGGTTTTCTAAATTTGAGACCCTGTTCTGTTCTGTAATTCAGTTCCTGTGTAGCCAAGTTTACATTCCGTGTATTACTGATATCTTATGATGTTTCTTTTTCTGTGTGACTTACTTCAGTTACAATCATCCTACCTGAATCCACTCATTGTGCTGCTAAGGGCCTGATGACACAGATTTCATTGCTGAGTGATACTGCATTGTACGTAAGTACCACATGTTCTTTATCCATTTTTCACTTTCTGCGATGTTGAACTTGTACTGTAAACGAGGTTCTTGTAAACAGAGCCGTTCCAAACTTTGGGGTGGCTGTGTCTTTTTGATTTTAATTTCCCTAAGCTATAGGACCATAAGTGGAAGTGCCCTAGGCTCTGTTGCTTTGTTTTTTAGATGTTTCAGGAAACATCATACACTTCTCCCAAGTGTCTGTTGGCAATTTACATCCCGCCCATCAGCATAACAAGGCTCCCAGTTCTCAATGGCCTGTTGCCTTTCTGGATTTTACACTTTTTTCAGATGGCCCTTTTGACCGGGGGGAAGTGAGACTTCATTGTAGTGCAGATTTCCTTTGCAAGCTTGCTTGGTTGGCCAAAAAGGGCGTATGCGTTTTTTCCTGAATATATTCAGGAAAAAACGCATACGCCCTTTTTGGCCAAGTGCATCATTGTGGACGTTCTGCCTCTTTTCCTATGCTTTCAATGCAATTCCAGTCTACCTCCTGAAATCGGTTTCCTGCAATTCTGCCCCGCTTTCAAGTCCTCTTGGCAGCCTTACTTCAGTCTATTTTTGGACGATAGCTGTCATTTATAACTCTGCAGGTTTGTGAATTACAGTGCCCCTGAGCTCCTTTCTTCAACTCGCTTTCTTGTGACCTGGCCGCAACACCGCAGGATGGCTTCAGGCCCTAATCTGGTTCCGGCACGGCACGCTGAGCCTTTGGTTAATGCCTCTTCCTGGTGGGAAATGAGAGTTAAATTTGCCCGTCCAGACACCTCCAGGTAGTCTCTCATTGGTTCTCGCTATTCCTATTCATCTTCCGCAGAAATTGCAAACTGGGCCAAACAGGAGGTTAAAGGGACTGACTCTCCAAGTCGGGAGAGTGTTAGTAAAGCGTCTGGAATGTTGCACCCGAGTACTAGGGGAGGAAAACTGAGACATATTTGAACACGTCTCCCAATCACATGGTTGATCATACTCTAGGTTCCACATGCATGTTTTAGCTGAAGGAAGAATACCTTAAACCTGGGTAGTTGAAACCCGTGGAATGGGTACCATGCAATATGACTTCAAAGGGTCTTCATTTGCTCACCGAACCTCTCCAATCCTATCACTGCTGCGTTTATGCCCCTGTACACATGCTTGATTCTCTTTCGGAGACATAGCAATCCATAGGTTTTAAGATACTTACTAGTCAGGTACATTCTTAGGCGTTTAATATGCGGTGTTGAGTCCATTTCGTTGAGCAAGGAGTAGCTCTTGTCTATTCCATATTTGGCTTAAGGAACTTTATCTGTGCTCATTTCAATCTCTGGTTTTATGCAGCACCCCAACTCACCTTTACCCTTAAGCAAGCATAAGTTGGTTTTCTAAATTTGAGACCCTGTTCTGTTCTGTAATTCAGTTCCTGTGTAGCCAAGTTTACATTCCGTGTATTACTGATATCTTATGATGTTTCTTTTTCTGTGTGACTTATTTCAGTTAGAATCATCATACCTGAATCCACTCATTGTGCTGCTAAGGGCCTGATGACACAGATTTCATTGCTGCGTGATATTGCTTTGTAAGTGAATACCAAAACTTCTTTATCCATTTTTCACTTTCTGTGATGTTGAACTTGTACTGTAAACGAGGTTCTTGTAAACAGAGCCGTTCCAAACTTTGGGGTGGCTGTGTCTTTTTGATTTTAATTTCCCTAAGCTATAGGACCATAAGTGGAAGTGCCCTAGGCTCTGTTGCTTTGTTTTTTAGATGTTTCAGGAAACACCATACACTTCTCCCAGGTGTCTGTTGGCAATTTACATCCCGCCCATCAGCATAACAAGGCTCCCAGTTCTCAATGGCCTGTTGCCTTTCTGGATTTTACACTTTTTTCAGATGGCCCTTTTGGCCGGGGGGAAGTGAGACTTCATTGTAGTGCAGATTTCCTTTGCAAGCTTGCTTGGTTGGCCAAAAAGGGCGTATGCGTTTTTTCCTGAATATATTCAGGAAAAAACGCATACGCCCTTTTTGGCCAAGTGCATCATTGTGGACGTTCTGCCTCTTTTCCTATGCTTTCAATGCAATTCCAGTCTACCTCCTGAAATCGGTTTCCTGCAATTCTGCCCCGCTTTCAAGTCCTCTTGGCAGCCTTACTTCAGTCTATTTTTGGACGATAGCTGTCATTTATAACTCTGCAGGTTTGTGAATTACAGTGCCCCTGAGCTCCTTTCCTCAACTCTCTTTCTTGTGAGCTGGCCGCAGCACCGCAGGATGGCTTCAGGCCCTAATCTGGTTCCGGCCCGGCATGCTGAGCCTTTGGTTAATTCCTCTTCCTGGTGGGAAATGAGAGTTAAATTTGCCCGTCCAGACACCTCCAGCTAGCCTCTCATTGGTTCTCGCTATTCCTGTTCATCTTCCGCAGAAATTGCAAACTGGGCCAAACAGGAGGTTAAAGGGACTGACTCTCCAAGTGGGGAGAGTGTTAGTAAAGCGTCTGGAATGTTGCACCCGAGTACCAGGGGAGGAAAACTGAGACATATTTGAACACGTCTCCCGATCACATGGTTGATCATACTCTAGGTTCCACATGCATGTTTTAGCTGAAGGAAGAATACCTTAAACCTGGGTAGTTGAAACCCGTGGAATGGGTACCATGCAATATGACTTCAAAGGGTCTTCATTTGCTCACCGAACCTCTCCAATCCTATCACTGCTGCGTTTATGCCCCTGTACACATGCTTGATTCTCTTTCGGAGACATAGCAATCCATAGGTTTTAAGATACTTACTAGTCTGGTACATTCTTAGGCGTTTAATATGGGGTGTTGAGTCCATTTCGTTGAGCAAGGAGTAGCTCTTGTCTATTCCATATTTGGCTTAAGGAACTTTATCTGTGCTCATTTCAATCTCTGGTTTTATGCAGCACCCCAACTCACCTTTACCCTTAAGCAAGCATAAGTTGGTTTTCTAAATTTGAGACCCTGTTCTGTTCTGTAATTCAGTTCCTGTGTAGCCAAGTTTACATTCCGTGTATTACTGATATCTTATGATGTTTCTTTTTCTGTGTGACTTATTTCAGTTAGAATCATCATACCTGAATCCACTCATTGTGCTGCTAAGGGCCTGATGACATAGATTTCATTGCTGCGTGATATTGCTTTGTAAGTGAATACCACAACTTCTTTATCCATTTTTCACTTTCTGCGATGTTGAACTTGTACTGTAAACGAGGTTCTTGTAAACAGAGCCGTTCCAAACTTTGGGGTGGCTGTGTCTTTTTGATTTTAATTTCCCTAAGCTATAGGACCATAAGTGGAAGTGCCCTAGGCTCTGTTGCTTTGTTTTTTAGATGTTTCAGGAAACACCATACACTTCTCCCAGGTGTCTGTTGGCAATTTACATCCCGCCCATCAGCATAACAAGGCTCCCAGTTGTCCATGGCCTGTTGCCTTTCTGGATTTTACACTATTTTCAGATGGCCCTTTTGGCCGGGGGGAAGTGAGACTTCATTGTAGTGCAGATTTCCTTTGCAAGCTTGTTTGGTTGGCCAAAAAGGGCGTATGCGTTTTTTCCTGAATATATTCAGGAAAAAACGCATACGCCCTTTTTGGCCAAGTGCATCATTGTGGACGTTCTGCCTCTTTTCCTATGCTTTCAATGCAATTCCAGTCTACCTCCTGAAATCGGTTTCCTGCAATTCTGCCCCGCTTTCAAGTCCTCTTGGCAGCCTTACTTCAGTCTATTTTTGGACGATAGCTGTCATTTATAACTCTGCAGGTTTGTGCATTACAGTGCCCCTGAGCTCCTTTCTTCAACTCGCTTTCTTTTGAGCTGGCCGCAACACCGCAGGATGGCTTCAGGCCCTAATCTGGTTCCGGTACGGCACGCTGAGCCTTTGGTTATTTCCTCTTCCTGGTGGGAAATGAGAGTTAAATTTGCCCGTCCAGACACCTCCAGCTAGTCTCTCATTGGTTCTCGCTATTCCTGTTCATCTTCCGCAGAAATTGCAAACTGGGCCAAACAGGAGGTTAAAGGCGCTGACTCTCCAAGTGGTGAGAGTGTTAGTAAAGCGTCTGGAATGTTGCACCCGAGTTCCAGGGGAGGAAAACTGAGACATATTTGAACACGTCTCCCGATCACATGGTTGATCATACTCTAGGTTCCACATGCATGTTTTAGCTGAAGGAAGAATACCTTAAACCTGTGTAGTTGAAACCCGTGGAATGGGTACCATGCAATATGACTTCAAAGGGTCTTCATTTGCTCACCGAACCTCTCCAATCCTATCACTGCTGCATTTATGCCCCTGTACACATGCTTGATTCTCTTTCGGAGACATAGCAATCCATATGTTTTAAGATACTTACTAGTCAGGTACATTCTTAGGCGTTTAATATGCGGTGTTGAGTCCATTTCGTTGAGCAAGGAGTAGCTCTTGTCTATTCCATATTTGGCTTAAGGAACTTTATCTGTGCTCTGCCGGGGACCAGCGCCAGCTGAACAGGATTCACCCAAAGGGGAAGACGGAGTCGGCGTGGACAGAACTCAAGACACCTCTTCTTGGGTGCAAGGATCTGACAAATTTATTTTCAAGATTCCAAAAGCTTTTATATTATAAAGTGATCTCATTTTCAAATTCAACATCCTCATTTCCACGCCAAAAACTCCCCCACATAGGTCACAAAACAAAGGTAATTTACATCAGCAGATTGATTAAAACAGGTTAGGTAATTTTCCCATCGCCCAGAGTCTCTTTCTTCTCCTGTGGTTAATCACATGTTGGTCACATCTACGTCAGGAACACAGTCTGTGGTTTCATCGTCTTCTTTAGAAAATTAGATGTTCTTGTACCTATATGTTCTTGTTCAATCAGCCAACTATTCAAAGCACAAACTCAAGCACATTATTCTTTTAACAATTGTAAATATTTATAGACTATTTTCTTCTACCTTCATAATCAAAACAAGGCACTAAATTATACAAAAAACAATTCTACTTATAAAAGGCTACCAAGTAGCCTACTCTATCTAATTTATTATGTACCCACTGTAGCATAAAACCTTCCCACCACCATACCCAAAAATTTCCTAACCTACAATAGTAATCAAAACAATCAAAACAATACACATCATTTTTTATACTTCTAAAAAACCATGGGAGCGGACATTGTACCGTAAACTCATTGATTAAACCCACTGTTGCATAAAACCTTGTCACCATACCCAGGTATTTCCCAGCATGTTTATAACTCCACTGGGAGGCCATAACTCTTGCAATTTTTCTTTTAAAGTACAAAGCTGCTGCAGAAATGTTCCCACCATTATATTTCCCCAACAAATATAATCATTAAAGGAGCCAAAGTAGCTATAATCCTTCTCTTGATTTTTACCCTAAATTGGGGTCTTTCCTAAACCCCTGCATTAAAACTATACATTTTTCCCAACACCAAAAGCAATCCTATAAAAATCACCTTAGGCAAAGGCAGGGAAAAACACAGAGAAAAGCTATGGTTCACGGAGGAAATGGGAAACAGAGCCCTGCTGCGGTGGAAGAGCAGTTGCCATTGGCCAGGTCTCTGGTCTGCTACCTGGGTTCTCATCTGAGCTGGGCGTGGGAAGCGAAGCAGCCATGGGGACAAGAGACCTCTCTCAAAAGGGGTGAGGGTTCAGGCTCCTGCAAAGTTGGGGGGGTGAGGGTCTATGCCCCACCTCTGTTGGCCCCCAAGTTCTCTCCTGATGGCCCCTCTGCGACTGTGCCTGTCTTAGGTTGTTCCTTCCCTGAGGAATCTTACCCGTCTCTGGCTAACCAGCCATCCTCCGGGGCCAAGCAGGGAGATGTGAGGTGTGCGAGTGAGCGAGGTGCAGCGCCCCCAGAGAAGGTCAGTTGTCTGTCACCTTGGTAGCCTATGCCCCCGTGGCCTCCACGCCCAGCACCTGCCCTGGGATTCCCTCACCAACTGGCGGGGCCCCGGCTCTGATCACATGTCTTCGGGAACCCAGGTTTCTCCTCCAGAGAGGGCCCAGCTTACAGCACTGGGCAAGAGAGGCCAATTGCACGGCACCAGCCACCAGGAGGCCTTAACCTCAGTGTGGGCAGAAAAGCCCAGGCATCAGCCCTGGGCTAGGAGACTGTGAGAAGAGAGCGCCTCTTGGCAAAAGGGCAAGAGGGGCCGTTGCAGGACAGAGAAAGGAAGAACTTTCATCAGCAGGAAGTCCCAGGGGGGAAGGGCTTTCTCTGCCCAGGGATACCAGGCTCTTGGCTCAAAGCAACTAAATGTGTGGGGCATGATTTGGAAAAAAGCTTTGTTTTTCCATATTTATGTCTGACAGCACCAGCTTTGCAGAGGAGAGCTTTGCTTCTCCATATTTATACCCGATAGCACCAACTTTGCTTGATACTATGGGTCTCGTCTGTGCTGTGACTCAAAGGCACTTCCTATATGGCTCCCGACAGTGCTCATTTCAATCTCTGGTTTTATGCAGCACCCCAACTCACCTTTCCCCTTAAGCAAGCATAAGTTGTTTTTCTAAATTTGAGACCCTGTTCTGTTCTGTAATTCAGTTCCTGTGTAGCCAACTTTACATTCCGTGTATTACTGATATCTTATGATGTTTCTTTTTCTGTGTGACTTATTTCAGTTAGAATCATCATACCTGAATCCACTCATTGTGCTGCTAAGGGCCTGATGACATAGATTTCATTGCTGAGTGATATTGCTTTGTAAGTGAATACCACAACTTCTTTATCCATTTTTCACTTTCTGCGATGTTGAACTTGTACTGTAAACGAGGTTCTTGTAAACAGAGCCGTTCCAAACTTTGGGGTGGCTGTGTCTTTTTGAATTTAATTTCCCTAAGCTATAGGACCATAAGTGGCAGTGCCCTAGGCTCTGTTGCTTTGTTTTTTAGATGTTTCAGGAAACACCATACACTTCTCCCAAGTGTCTGTTGGCAATTTACATCCCGCCCATCAGCATAACAAGGCTCCCAGTTCTCCATGGCCTGTTGCCTTTCTGGATTTTACACTTTTTTCAGATGGCCCTTTTGACCGGGGGGAAGTGAGACTTCATTGTAGTGCAGATTTCCTTTGCAAGCTTGCTTGGTTGGCCAAAAAGGGCGTATGCGTTTTTTCCTGAATATATTCAGGATAAAACGCATACGCCCTTTTTGGCCAAGTGCATCATTGTGGACGTTCTGCATCTTTTCCTATGCTTTCAATGCAATTCCAGTCTACCTCCTGAAATCGGTTTCCTGCAATTCTGCCCCGCTTTCAAGTCCTCTTGGCAGCCTTACTTCAGTCTATTTTTGGACGATAGCTGTCATTTATAACTCTGCAGGTTTGTGAATTACAGTGCCCCTGAGCTCCTTTCTTCAACTCGCTTTCTTGTGACCTGGCCGCAACACCGCAGGATGGCTTCAGGCCCTAATCTGGTTCCGGCCCGGCATGCTGAGCCTTTGGTTAATTCCTCTTCCTGGTGGGAAATGAGAGTTAAATTTGCCCGTCCAGACACCTCCAGCTAGCCTCTCATTGGTTCTCGCTATTCCTGTTCATCTTCCGCAGAAATTGCAAACTGGGCCAAACAGGAGGTTAAAGGGACTGACTCTCCAAGTGGGGAGAGTGTTAGTAAAGCGTCTGGAATGTTGCACCCGAGTACTAGGGGAGGAAAACTGAGACATATTTGAACACGTCTCCCGTTCACATGGTTGATCATACTTGGGTTCCACATGCATGTTTTAGCTGAAGGAAGAATACCTTAAACCTGGAGAGTTAAGACCCGTGTAATGGGTACCATGCAGTATGACTTCAAAGGGTCTTCATTTGCTCACCGAACCTCTCCAATCCTATCACTGCTGCGTTTATGCCCCTGTACACATGCTTGATTCTCTTTCGGAGACATAGCAATCCATAGGTTTTAAGATACTTACTAGTCAGGTACATTCTTAGGCGTTTAATATGCGGTGTTGAGTCCATTTCGTTGAGCAAGGAGTAGCTCTTGTCTATTCCATATTTGGCTTAAGGAACTTTATCTGTGCTCATTTCAATCTCTGGTTTTATGCAGCACCCCAACTCACCTTTACCCTTAAGCAAGCATAAGTTGGTTTTCTAAATTTGAGACCCTGTTCTGTTCTGTAATTCAGTTCCTGTGTAGCCAAGTTTCCATTCCGTGTATTACTGATATCTTATGATGTTTCTTTTTCTGTGTGACTTATTTCAGTTAGAATCATCATACCTGAATCCACTCATTGTGCTGCTAAGGGCCTGATGACACAGATTTCATTGCTGAGTGATATTGCTTTGTAAGTAAATACCACAACTTCTTTATCCATTTTTCACTTTCTGCGATGTTGAACTTGTATTGTAAACGAGGTTCTTGTAAACAGAGCCGTTCCAAACTTTGGGGTGGCTGTGTCTTTTTGATTTTAATTTCCCTAAGCTATAGGACCATAAGTGGAAGTGCCCTAGGTTCTGTTGCTTTGTTTTTTAGATGTTTCAGGAAACACCATACACTTCTCCCGAGTGGTTGTTCGCAATTTACATCCCGCCCATCAGCATAACAAGGCTCCCAGTTCTCAATGGCCTGTTGCCTTTCTGGATTTTACACTTTTTTCAGATGGCCCTTTTGACCAGGGGGAAGTGAGACTTCATTGTAGTGCAGATTTCCTTTGCAAGCTTGCTTGGTTGGCCAAAAAGGGCGTATGCGTTTTTTCCTGAATATATTCAGGAAAAAACGCATACGCCCTTTTTGGCCAAGTGCATCATTGTGGACGTTCTGCCTCTTTTACTATGCTTTCAATGCAATTCCAGTCTACCTCCTGAAATCGGTTTCCTGCAATTCTGCCCCGCTTTCAAGTCCTCTTGGCAGCCTTACTTCAGTCTATTTTTGGACGATAGCTGTCATTTATAACTCTGCAGGTTTGTGCATTACAGTGCCCCTGAGCTCCTTTCTTCAACTCGCTTTCTTTTGAGCTGGCCGCAACACCGCAGGATGGCTTCAGGCCCTAATCTGGTTCCGGTACGGCACACTGAGCCTTTGGTTATTTCCTCTTCCTGGTGGGAAATGAGAGTTAAATTTGCCCGTCCAGACACCTCCAGCTAGCCTCTCATTGGTTCTCGCTATTCCTGTTCATCTTCCGCAGAAATTGCAAACTGGGCCAAACAGGAGGTTAAAGGCGCTGACTCTCCAAGTGGGGAGAGTGTTAGTAAAGCGTCTGGAATGTTGCACCCGAGTACCAGGGTACGAAAACTGAGACATATTTGAACACGTCTCCCGTTCACATGGTTGATCATACTTGGGTTCCACATGCATGTTTTAGCTGAAGGAAGAATACCTTAAACCTGGAGAGTTGAGACCCGTGGAATGGGTACCATGCAATATGACTTCAAAGGGTCTTCATTTGCTCACCGAACCTCTCCAATCCTATCACTGCTGCGTTTATGCCCCTGTACACATGCTTGATTCTCTTTTGGAGACATAGCAATCCATAGGTTTTACAATACTTACTAGTCAGGTACATTCTTAGGCGTTTAATATGCGGTGTTGAGTCCATTTCGTTGAGCAAGGAGTAGCTCTTGTCTATTCCATATTTGACTTAAGGAACTTTATCTGTGCTCATTTCAATCTCTGGTTTTATGCAGCACCCCACCTCACCTTTACCCTTAAGCAAGCATAAGTTGGTTTTCTAAATTTGAGACCCTGTTCTGTTCTGTAATTCAGTTCCTGTGTAGCCAAGTTTACATTCCGTGTATTACTGATATCTTATGATGTTTCTTTTTCTGTGTGACTTACTTCAGTTACAATCATCCTACCTGAATCCACTCATTGTGCTGCTAAGGGCCTGATGACACAGATTTCATTGCTGAGTGATACTGCATTGTACGTAAGTACCACATGTTCTTTATCCATTTTTCACTTTCTGCGATGTTGAACTTGTACTGTAAACGAGGTTCTTGTAAACAGAGCCGTTCCAAACTTTGGGGTGGCTGTGTCTTTTTGATTTTAATTTCCCTAAGCTATAGGACCATAAGTGGAAGTGCCCTAGGCTCTGTTGCTTTGTTTTTTAGATGTTTCAGGAAACACCATACACTTCTCCCAAGTGTCTGTTGGCAATTTACATCCCGCCCATCAGCATAACAAGGCTCCCAGTTCTCAATGGCCTGTTGCCTTTCTGGATTTTACACTTTTTTCAGATGGCCCTTTTGACCGGGGGGAAGTGAGACTTCATTGTAGTGCAGATTTCCTTTGCAAGCTTGCTTGGTTGGCCAAAAAGGGCGTATGCGTTTTTTCCTGAATATATTCAGGAAAAAACGCATACGCCCTTTTTGGCCAAGTGCATCATTGTGGACGTTCTGCCTCTTTTCCTATGCTTTCAATGCAATTCCAGTCTACCTCCTGAAATCGGTTTCCTGCAATTCTGCCCCGCTTTCAAGTCCTCTTGGCAGCCTTACTTCAGTCTATTTTTGGACGATAGCTGTCATTTATAACTCTGCAGGTTTGTGAATTACAGTGCCCCTGAGCTCCTTTCTTCAACTCGCTTTCTTGTGACCTGGCCGCAACACCGCAGGATGGCTTCAGGCCCTAATCTGGTTCCGGCACGGCACGCTGAGCCTTTGGTTAATGCCTCTTCCTGGTGGGAAATGAGAGTTAAATTTGCCCGTCCAGACACCTCCAGGTAGTCTCTCATTGGTTCTCGCTATTCCTATTCATCTTCCGCAGAAATTGCAAACTGGGCCAAACAGGAGGTTAAAGGGACTGACTCTCCAAGTCGGGAGAGTGTTAGTAAAGCGTCTGGAATGTTGCACCCGAGTACTAGGGGAGGAAAACTGAGACATATTTGAACACGTCTCCCAATCACATGGTTGATCATACTCTAGGTTCCACATGCATGTTTTAGCTGAAGGAAGAATACCTTAAACCTGGGTAGTTGAAACCCGTGGAATGGGTACCATGCAATATGACTTCAAAGGGTCTTCATTTGCTCACCGAACCTCTCCAATCCTATCACTGCTGCGTTTATGCCCCTGTACACATGCTTGATTCTCTTTCAGAGACATAGCAATCCATAGGTTTTAAGATACTTACTAGTCAGGAACATTCTTAGGCGTTTAATATGGGGTGTTGAGTCCATTTCGTTGAGCAAGGAGTAGCTCTTGTCTATTCCATATTTGGCTTAAGGAACTTTATCTGTGCTCATTGCAATCTCTGGTTTTATGCAGCACCCCAACTCACCTTTACCCTTAAGCAAGCATAAGTTGTTTTTCTAAATTTGAGACCCTGTTCTGTTCTGTAATTCAGTTCCTGTGTAGCCAAGTTTCCATTCCCTGTATTACTGATATCTTATGATGTTTCTTTTTCTGTGTGACTTATTTCAGTTAGAATCATCATACCTGAATCCACTCATTGTGCTGCTAAGGGCCTGATGACACAGATTTCATTGCTGAGTGATATTGCTTTGTAAGTAAATACCACAACTTCGTTATCCATTTTTCACTTTCTGCGATGTTGAACTTGTACTGTAAACGAGGTTCTTGTAAACAGAGCCGTTCCAAACATTGGGGTGGCTGTGTCTTTTTGATTTTAATTTCCCTAAGCTATAGGACCATAAGTGGAAGTGCCCTAGGCTCTGTTGCTTTGTTTTTTAGATGTTTCAGGAAACACCATACACTTCTCCCGAGTGGTTGTTGGCAATTTACATCCCGCCCATCAGCATAACAAGGCTCCCAGTTCTCCATGGCCTGTCCTGCCTTTCTGGATTTTACACTTTTTTCAGATGGCCCTTTTGACCGGGGGGATGTGAGACTTCATTATAGTGCAGATTTCCTTTGCAAGCTTGCTTGGTTGGCCAAAAAGGGCGTATGCGTTTTTTCCTGAATATATTCAGGAAAAAACTCATACGCCCTTTTTGGCCAAGTGCATCATTGTGGACGTTCTGCCTCTTTTCCTATGCTTTCAATGCAATTCCACTCTACCTCCTGAAATCGGTTTCCTGCAATTCTGCCCCGCTTTCAAGTCCTCTTGACAGCCTTACTTCAGTCTATTTTGGATGATAGCTGTCATTTATAACTCTGCAGATTTGTGAATTACAGTGCCCCTGAGCTCCTTTCTTCAACTTGCTTTCTTGTGACCTGGCCGCAACACCGCAGGATGGCTTCAGGCCCTAATCTTGTTCCGGCACGGCACACTGAGCCTTTCGTTATTTCCTTTTCCTGGTGGGAAATGAGAGTTAAATTTGCCCGTCCAGACACCTCCAGCTAGTCTCTCATTGGTTCTCGCTATTCCTGTTCATCTTCCGCAGAAATTGCAAACTGGGCCAAACAGGAGGTTAAAGGCGCTGACTCTCCAAGTGGGGAGAGTGTTAGTAAAGCGTCTGGAATGTTGCACCCGAGTACCAGGGGAGGAAAACTGAGACATATTTGAACACGTCTCCCGTTCACATGGTTGATCATACCTGGGTTCCACATGCATGTTTTAGCTGAAGGAAGAATACCTTAAACCTCGAGAGTTGAGACCCGTGTAATGGGTACCATGCAATATGACTTCAAAGGGTCTTCATTTGCTCACCGAACCTCTCCAATCCTATCACTGCTGCGTTTATGCCCCTGTACACATGCTTGATTCTCTTTCGGAGACATAGCAATCCATAGGTTTTAAGATACTTACTAGTCAGGTACATTCTTAGGCGTTTAATATGCGGTGTTGAGTCCATTTCGTTGAGCAAGGAGTAGCTCTTCTCTATTCCATATTTGACTTAAGGAACTTTATCTGTGCTCATTTCAATCTCTGGTTTTATGCAGCACCCCAACTCACCTTTCCCCTTAAGCAAGCATAAGTTGGTTTTCTAAATTTGAGACCCTGTTCTGTTCTGTAATTCAGTTCCTGTGTAGCCAAGTTTACATTCCGTGTATTACTGATATCTTATGATGTTTCTTTTTCTGTGTGACTTATTTCAGTTAGAATCATCGTACCTGAATCTACTCATTATGCTGCTACGGGCCTGATGACATAGATTTCATTGCTGAGTGACACTGCATTGTACGTAAGTACCACAAGTTCTTTATCCATTTTTCACTTTCTGGGATGTTGAACTTGTACTGTAAACGAGGTTCTTGTAAACAGAGCCGTTCCAAACTTTTGGGTGGCTGTGTCTTTTTGATTTTAATTTCCCTAAGCTATAGGACCATAAGTGGAAGTGCCCTAGGCTCTGTTGCTTTGTTTTTTAGATGTTTCAGGAAACACCATACACTTCTCCCAAGTGTCTGTTGGCAATTTACATCCCGCCCATCAGCATAACAAGGCTCCCAGTTCTCAATGGCCTGTTGCCTTTCTGGATTTTACACTTTTTTCAGATGGCCCTTTTGACAGGGGGGAAGTGAGACTTCATTGTAGTGCAGATTTCCTTTGCAAGCTTGCTTGGTTGGCCAAAAAGGGCGTATGCGTTTTTTCCTGAATATATTCAGGAAAAAACGCATACGCCCTTTTTGGCCAAGTGCATCATTGTGGACGTTCTGCCTCTTTTCCTATGCTTTCAATGCAATTCCAGTCTACCTCCTGAAATCGGTTTCCTGCAATTCTGCCCCGCTTTCAAGTCCTCTTGGCAGCCTTACTTCAGTCTATTTTTGGACGATAGCTGTCATTTATAACTCTGCAGGTTTGTGAATTACAGTGCCCCTGAGCTCCTTTCTTCAACTCGCTTTCTTGTGACCTGGCCGCAACACCGCAGGATGGCTTCAGGCCCTAATCTGGTTCCGGCCCGGCACGCTGAGCCTTTGGTTAATTCCTCTTCCTGGTGGGAAATGAGAGTTAAATTTGCCCGTCCAGACACCTCCAGCTAGTCTCTCATTGGTTCTCGCTATTCCTGTTCATCTTCCGCAGAAATTGCAAACTGGGCCAAACAGGAGGTTAAAGGGACTGACTCTCCAAGTCGGGAGAGTGTTAGTAAAGCGTCTGGAATGTTGCACCCGAGTACCAGGGGAGGAAAACTGAGACATATTTGAACACGTCTCCCGATCACATGGTTGATCATACTCTAGGTTCCACATGCATGTTTTAGCTGAAGGAAGAATACCTTAAACCTGGGTAGTTGAAACCCGTGGAATGGGTACCATGCAATATGACTTCAAAGGGTCTTCATTTGCTCACCGAACCTCTCCAATCCTATCACTGCTGCGTTTATGCCCCTGTACACATGCTTGATTCTCTTTCGGAGACATAGCAATCCATAGGTTTTAAGATACTTACTAGTCAGGAACATTCTTAGGCGTTTAATATGGGGTGTTGAGTCCATTTCGTTGAGCAAGGAGTAGCTCTTGTCTATTCCATATTTGGCTTAAGGAACTTTATCTGTGCTCATTGCAATCTCTGGTTTTATGCAGCACCCCAGCTCACCTTTCCCCTTAAGCAAGCATAAGTTGTTTTTCTAAATTTGAGACCCTGTTCTGTTCTGTAATTCAGTTCCTGTGTAGCCAAGTTTCCATTCCCTGTATTACTGATATCTTATGATGTTTCTTTTTCTGTGTGACTTATTTCAGTTAGAATCATCATACCTGAATCCACTCATTGTGCTGCTAAGGGCCTGATGACACAGATTTCATTGCTGAGTGATATTGCTTTGTAAGTAAATACCACAACTTCTTTATCCATTTTTCACTTTCTGCGATGTTGAACTTGTACTGTAAACGAGGTTCTTGTAAACAGAGCCGTTCCAAACTTTGGGGTGGCTGTGTCTTTTTGATTTTTATTTCCCTAAGCTATAGGACCATAAGTGGAAGTGCCCTAGGTTCTGTTGCTTTGTTTTTTAGATGTTTCAGGAAACACCATACACTTCTCCCGAGTGGTTGTTGGCAATTTACATCCCGCCCATCAGCATAACAAGGCTCCCAGTTCTCCATGGCCTGTCCTGCCTTTCTGGATTTTACACTTTTTTCAGATGGCCCTTTTGACCGGGGGGAAGTGAGACTTCATTGTAGTGCAGATTTCCTTTGCAAGCTTGCTTGGTTGGCCAAAAAGGGCGTATGCGTTTTTTCCTGAATATATTCAGGAAAAAACGCATACGCCCTTTTTGGCCAAGTGCATCATTGTGGACGTTCTACCTCTTTTCCTATGCTTTCAATGCAATTCCAGTCTACCTCCTGAAATCGGTTTCCTGCAATTTTGCCCCGCTTTCAAGTCCTCTTGGCAGCCTTACTTCAGTATATTTTTGGACGATAGCTGTCATTTATAACTGCAGGTTTGTGAATTACAGTGCCCCTGAGCTCCTTTCTTCAACTCGGTTTCTTTTGAGCTGGCCGCAACACCGCAGGATGGCTTCAGGCCCTAATCTGGTTCCGGTACGGAACGCTGAGCCTTTGGTTATTTCCTCTTCCTGTTGCGAAATGAGAGTTAAATTTGCCCGTCCAGACACCTCCAGCTAACCTCTCATTGGTTCTCGCTATTCCTGTTCATCTTCCGCAGAAATTGCAAACTGTGCCAAACAGGAGGTTAAAGGCGCTGACTCTCCAAGTGGGGAGAGTGTTAGTAAAGCGTCTGGAATGTTGCACCCGAGTACCACGGGAGGAAAACTGAGACATATTTGAACACGTCTCCCGATCACATGGTTGATCATACTCTGGGTTACACATGCATGTTTTAGCTGAAGGAAGAATACCTAAAACCTGGGTAGTTGATACCCGTGGAATGGGTACCATGCAATATGACTTCAAAGGGTCTTCATTTGCTCACCGAACCTCTCCAATCCTATCACTGCTGCGTTTATGCCCCTGTACACATGCTTGATTCTCTTTCGGAGACATAGCAATCCATAGGTTTTAAGATACTTACTAGTCAGGTACATTCTTAGGCGTTTAATATGCGGTGTTGAGTCCATTTCGTTGAGCAAGGAGTAGCTCTTGTCTATTCCATATTTGACTTAAGGAACTTTATCTGTGCTCATTTCAATCTCTGGTTTTATGCAGCACCCCAACTCACCTTTACCCTTAAGCAAGCATAAGTTGGTTTTCTAAATTTGAGACCCTGTTCTGTTCTGTAATTCATTTCCTGTGTAGTCAAGTTTACATTCCATGTATTACTGATATCTTATGATGTTTCTTTTTCTGTGTGACTTATTTCAGTTAGAATCATCATACCTGAATCCACTCATTGTGCTGCTAAGGGCGTGATGACACAGATTTCATTGCTGAGTGATATTGCTTTGTAAGTAAATACCACAACTTCTTTATCCATTTTTCACTTTCTGCGATGTTGAACTTGTACTGTAAACGAGGTTCTTGTAAACAGAGCCGTTCCAAACTTTGGGGTGGCTGTGTCTTTTTGATTTTAATTTCCCTAAGCTATAGGACCATAAGTGGAAGTGCCCTAGGTTCTGTTGCTTTGTTTTTTAGATGTTTCAGGAAACACCATACACTTCTCCCGAGTGGTTGTTGGCAATTTACATCCCGCCCATCAGCATAACAAGGTTCCCAGTTCTCCATGGCCTGTCCTGCCTTTCTGGATTTTACACTTTTTTCAGATGGCCCTTTTGACCGGGGGGAAGTGAGACTTCATTGTAGTGCAGATTTCCTTTGCAAGCTTGCTTGGTTGGCCAAAAAGGGCGTATGCGTTTTTTCCTGAATATATTCAGGAAAAAACGCATACGCCCTTTTTGGCCAAGTGCATCATTGTGGACGTTCTGCCTCTTTTCCTATGCTTTCAATGCAATTCCAGTCTACCTCCTGAAATCGGTTTCCTGCAATTCTGCCCCGCTTTCAAGTCCTCTTGGCAGCCTTACTTCAGTCTATTTTGGATGATAGCTGTCATTTATAACTCTGCAGGTTTGTGAATTACAGTGCCCCTGAGCTCCTTTCTTCAACTCACTTTCTTGTGACCTGGCCGCAACACCGCAGGATGGCTTCAGGCCCTAATCTGGTTCCGGCACGGCACGCTGAGCCTTTGGGTATTTCCTTTTCCTGGTGGGAAATGAGAGTTAAATTTGCCCGTCCAGACACCTCCAGCTAGTCTCTCATTGGTTCTCGCTATTCCTGTTCATCTTCCGCAAAAATTGCAAACTGGGCCAAACAGGAGGTTAAAGGCGCTGACTCTCCAAGTGGGGAGAGTGTTAGTAAAGCGTCTGGAATGTTGCACCCGAGTACCAGGGGAGGAAAACTGAGACATATTTGAACACGTCTCCCGTTCACATGGTTGATCATACTTGGGTTCCACATGCATGTTTTAGCTGAAGGAAGAATACCTTCAACCTGGAGAGTTGAGACCCGTGTAATGGGTACCATGCAATATGACTTCAAAGGGTCTTCATTTGCTCACCGAACCTCTCCAATCCTATCACTGCTGCGTTTATGCCCCTGTACACATGCTTGATTCTCTTTCGGAGACATAGCAATCCATAGATTTTAAGATACTTACTAGTCAGGTACATTCTTAGGCGTTTAATATGCGGTGTTGAGTCCATTTCGTTGAGCAAGGAGTAGCTCTTGTCTATTCCATATTTGGCTTAAGGAACTTTATCTGTGCTCATTTCAATCTCTGGTTTTATGCAGCAACCCAACTCACCTTTCCCCTTAAGCAAGCATAAGTTGGTTTTCTAAATTTGAGAACCTGTTCTGTTTTGGAATTCAGTTCCTGTGTAGCCAAGTTTACATTCCGTGTATTAGTGATATCTTATGATGTTTCTTTTTCTGTGTGACTTATTTCAGTTAGAATCATCGTACCTGAATCTACTCATTATGCTGCTACGGGCCTGATGACATAGATTTCATTGCTGAGTGACACTGCATTGTACGTAAGTACCACAAGTTCTTTATCCATTTTTCACTTTCTGGGATGTTGAACTTGTACTGTAAACGAGGTTCTTGTAAACAGAGCCGTTCCAAACTTTGGGGTGGCTGTGTCTTTTTGATTTTAATTTCCCTAAGCTATAGGACCATAAGTGGAAGTGCCCTAGGCTCTGTTGCTTTGTTTTTTAGATGTTTCAGGAAACACCATACACTTCTCCCAAGTGTCTGTTGGCAATTTACATCCCGCCCATCAGCATAACAAGGCTCCCAGTTCTCAATGGCCTGTTGCCTTTCTGGATTTTACACTTTTTTCAGATGGCCCTTTTGACCGGGGGGAAGTGAGACTTCATTGTAGTGCAGATTTCCTTTGCAAGCTTGCTTGGTTGGCCAAAAAGGGCGTATGCGTTTTTTCCTGAATATATTCAGGAAAAAACGCATACGCCCTTTTTGGCCAAGTGCATCATTGTGGACGTTCTGCCTCTTTTCCTATGCTTTCAATGCAATTCCAGTCTACCTCCTGAAATCGGTTTCCTGCAATTCTGCCCCGCTTTCAAGTCCTCTTGGCAGCCTTACTTCAGTCTATTTTTGGACGATAGCTGTCATTTATAACTCTGCAGGTTTGTGAATTACAGTGCCCCTGAGCTCCTTTCTTCAACTCGCTTTCTTGTGACCTGGCCGCAACACCGCAGGATGGCTTCAGGCCCTAATCTGGTTCCGGCCCGGCACGCTGAGCCTTTGGTTAATTCCTCTTCCTGGTGGGAAATGAGAGTTAAATTTGCCCGTCCAGACACCTCCAGCTAGTCTCTCATTGGTTCTCGCTATTCCTGTTCATCTTCCGCAGAAATTGCAAACTGGGCCAAACAGGAGGTTAAAGGGACTGACTCTCCAAGTCGGGAGAGTGTTAGTAAAGCGTCTGGAATGTTGCACCCGAGTACCAGGGTACGAAAACTGAGACATATTTGAACACGTCTCCCGATCACATGGTTGATCATACTCTAGGTTCCACATGCATGTTTTAGCTGAAGGAAGAATACCTTAAACCTGGGTAGTTGAAACCCGTGGAATGGGTACAATGCAATATGACTTCAAAGGGTCTTCATTTGCTCACCGAACCTCTCCAATCCTATCACTGCTGCGTTTATGCCCCTGTACACATGCTTGATTCTCTTTCGGAGACATAGCAATCCATAGGTTTTAAGATACTTACTAGTCAGGAACATTCTTAGGCGTTTAATATGGGGTGTTGAGTCCATTTCGTTGAGCAAGGAGTAGCTCTTGTCTATTCCATATTTGGCTTAAGGAACTTTATCTGTGCTCATTGCAATCTCTGGTTTTATGCAGCACCCCAACTCACCTTTACCCTTAAGCAAGCGTAAGTTGTTTTTCTAAATTTGAGACCCTGTTCTGTTCTGTAATTCAGTTCCTGTGTAGCCAAGTTTCCATTCCCTGTATTACTGATATCTTATGATGTTTCTTTTTCTGTGTGACTTATTTCAGTTAGAATCATCATACCTGAATCCACTCATTGTGCTGCTAAGGGCCTGATGACACAGATTTCATTGCTGAGTGATATTGCTTTGTAAGTAAATACCACAACTTCTTTATCCATTTTTCACTTTCTGCGATGTTGAACTTGTACTGTAAACGAGGTTCTTGTAAACAGAGCCGTTCCAAACTTTGGGGTGGCTGTGTCTTTTTGATTTTAATTTCCCTAAGCTATAGGACCATAAGTGGAAGTGCCCTAGGTTCTGTTGCTTTGTTTTTTAGATGTTTCAGGAAACACCATACACTTCTCCCGAGTGGTTGTTGGCAATTTACATCCCGCCCATCAGCATAACAAGGTTCCCAGTTCTCCAT
Organism: Stenella coeruleoalba; assembly: GCF_951394435.1. NCBI lineage: Eukaryota > Metazoa > Chordata > Mammalia > Artiodactyla > Delphinidae > Stenella > Stenella coeruleoalba. Next base: position 102,710 of record NW_027646206.1, read on the forward strand.
GGCCTGTCCTGCCTTTCTGGATTTTACACTTTTTTCAGATGGCCCTTTTGACCGGGGGGAAGTGAGACTTCATTGTAGTGCAGATTTCCTTTGCAAGCTTGCTTGGTTGGCCAAAAAGGGCGTATGCGTTTTTTCCTGAATATATTCAGGAAAAAACGCATACGCCTTTTTTGGCCAAGTGCATCATTGTGGACGTTCTACCTCTTTTCCTATGCTTTCAATGCAATTCCAGTCTACCTCCTGAAATCGGTTTCCTGCAATTTTGCCCCGCTTTCAAGTCCTCTTGGCAGCCTTACTTCAGTATATTTTTGGACGATAGCTGTCATTTATAACTGCAGGTTTGTGAATTACAGTGCCCCTGAGCTCCTTTCTTCAACTCGGTTTCTTTTGAGCTGGCCGCAACACCGCAGGATGGCTTCAGGCCCTAATCTGGTTCCGGTACAGAACGCTGAGCCTTTGGTTATTTCCTCTTCCTGTTGCGAAATGAGAGTTAAATTTGCCCGTCCAGACACCTCCAGCTAACCTCTCATTGGTTCTCGCTATTCCTGTTCATCTTCCGCAGAAATTGCAAACTGTGCCAAAGAGGAGGTTAAAGTCGCTGACTCTCCAAGTGGGGAGAGTGTTAGTAAAGCGTCTGGAATGTTGCACCCGAGTACCACGGGAGGAAAACTGAGACATATTTGAACACGTCTCCTGATCACATGGTTGATCATACTCTGGGTTCCACATGCATGTTTTAGCTGAAGGAAGAATACCTAAAACCTGGGTAGTTGATACCCGTGGAATGGGTACCATGCAATATGACTTCAAAGGGTCTTCATTTGCTCACCGAACCTCTCCAATCCTATCACTGCTGCGTTTATGCCCCTGTACACATGCTTGATTCTCTTTCGGAGACATAGCAATCCATAGGTTTTAAGATACTTACTAGTCAGGTACATTCTTAGGCGTTTAATATGCGGTGTTGAGTCCATTTCGTTGAGCAAGGAGTAGCTCTTGTCTATTCCATATTTGACTTAAGGAACTTTATCTGTGCTCATTTCAATCTCTGGTTTTATGCAGCACCCCAACTCACCTTTACCCTTAAGCAAGCATAAGTTGGTTTTCTAAATTTGAGACCCTGTTCTGTTCTGTAATTCATTTCCTGTGTAGCCAAGTTTACATTCCGTGTATTGCTGATATCTTATGATGTTTCTTTTTCTATGTGACTTACTTCAGTTAGAATCATCATACCTGAATCCACTGATTGTGCTGCTAAGGGCCTGATGACACAGATTTCATTGCTGAGTGATATTGCTTTGTAAGTAAATACCACAACTTCTTTATCCATTTTTCACTTTCTGCGATGTTGAACTTGCACTGTAAACGAGGTTCTTGTAAACAGACCCGTTCCAAACTTTGGGGTGGCTGTGTCTTTTTGATTTTAATTTCCCTAAGCTATAGGACCATAAGTGGAAGTGCCCTAGGTTCTGTTGCTTTGTTTTTTAGATGTTTCAGGAAACACCATACACTTCTCCCGAGTGGTTGTTGGCAATTTACATCCCGCCCATCAGCATAACAAGGCTCCCAGTTCTCCATGGCCTGTCCTGCCTTTCTGGATTTTACACTTTTTTCAGATGGCCCTTTTGACCGGGGGGAAGTGAGACTTCATTGTAGTGCAGATTTCCTTTGCAAGCTTGCTTGGTTGGCCAAAAAGGGCGTATGCGTTTTTTCCTGCATATATTCAGGAAAAAACGCATACGCCCTTTTTGGCCAAGTTCATCATTGTGGACGTTCTGCCTCTTTTCCTATGCTTTCAATGCAATTCCAGTCTACCTCCTGAAATCGGTTTCCTGCAATTCTGCCCCGCTTTCAACTTCTTGGCAGCCTTACTTCAGTCTATTTTTGGACGATAGCTGTCATTTATAACTCTGCAGGTTTGTGAATTACAGTGCCCCTGAGCTCCTTTCTTCAACTCGCTTTCTTTTGAGCTGGCCGCCACACCGCAGGATGGCTTCAGGCCCTAATCTGGTTCCGGTACGGCACGCTGAGCCTTTGGTTATTTCCTCTTCCTGGTGGGAAATGAGAGTTAAATTTGCCCATCCAGACACCTCCAGCTAGCCTCTCATTGGTTCTCGCTATTCCTGTTCATCTTCCGCAGAAATTGCAAACTGGGCCAAACAGGAGGTTAAAGGGACTGACTCTCCAAGTCGGAAGAGTGTTAGTAAAGCTTCTGGAATGTTGCACCCGAGTACCAGGGGAGGAAAACTGAGACATATTTGAACACGTCTCCCATTCACATGGTTGATCATACTCTGGGTTCCACATGCATGTTTTAGCTGAAGGAAGAATACCTTAAACCTGGAGAGTTGAGACCCGTGGAATGGGTACCATGCAATATGACTTCAAAGGGTCTTCATTTGCTCACCGAACCTCTCCAATCCTATCACTGCTGCGTTTATGCCCCTGTACACATGCTTGATTCTCTTTTGGAGACATAGCAATCCATAGGTTTTACGATACTTACTAGTCAGGTACATTCTTAGGCGTTTAATATGCGGTGTTGAGTCCATTTCGTTGAGCAAGGAGTAGCTCTTGTCTATTCCATATTTGACTTAAGGAACTTTATCTGTGCTCATTTCAATCTCTGGTTTTATGCAGCACCCCAACTCACCTTTACCCTTAAGCAAGCATAAGTTGGTTTTCTAAATTTGAGACCCTGTTCTGTTCTGTAATTCAGTTCCTGTGTAGCCAAGTTTACATTCCGTGTATTACTGATATCTTATGATGTTTCTTTTTCTGTGTGACTTATTTCAGTTAGAATCATCATACCTGAATCCACTCTTTGTGATGCTAACGGCCTGATGACATAGATTTCATTGCTGAGTGATATTGCTTTGTAAGTAAATACCACAACTTCTTTATCCATTTTTCACTTTCTGCGATGTTGAACTTGTACTGTAAACGAGGTTCTTGTAAACAGAGGCGTCCCAAACTTTGGGGTGGCTGTGTCTTTTTGATTTTAATTTCCCTAAGCTATAGGACCATAAGTGGCAGTGCCCTAGGCTCTGTTGCTTTGTTTTTTAGATGTTTCAGGAAACACCATACACTTCTCCCGAGTGTCTGTTGGCAATTTACATCCCGCCCATCAGCATAACAAGGCTCCCAGTTCTCCATGGCCTGTCCTACCTTTCTGGATTTTACACTTTTTTCAGATGGCCCTTTTGACCGGGGGGAAGTGAGACTTCATTGTAGTGCAGATTTCCTTTGCAAGCTTGCTTGGTTGGCCAAAAAGTGCGTATGCGTTTTTTCCTGAATATATTCAGGAATAATCTGCCCGTCCAGACACCTCCAGCTAGCCTCTCATTGGTTCTCGCTATTCCTGTTCATCTTCCGCAGAAATTGCAAACTGGGCCAAACAGGAGGTTAAAGGCGCTGACTCTCCAAGTGGGGAGAGTGTTAGTAAAGCGTCTGGAATGTTGCACCCGAGTACCAGGGGAGGAAAACTGAGACATATTTGAACACGTCTCCCGTTCACATGGTTGATCATACTTGGGTTCCACATGCATGTTTTAGCTGAAGGAAGAATACCTTAAACCTGGAGAGTTGAGACCCGTGTAATGGGTACCATGCAATATGACTTCAAAGGGTCTTCATTTGCTCACCGAACCTCTCCAATCCTATCACTGCTGCGTTTATGCCCCTGTACACATGCTTGATTCTCTTTTGGAGACATAGCAAACCATAGGTTTTACGATACTTACTAGTCAGGTACATTCTTAGGCGTTTAATATGCGGTGTTGAGTCCATTTCGTTGAGCAAGGAGTAGCTCTTGTCTATTCCATATTTGACTTAAGGAACTTTATCTGTGCTCATTTCAATCTCTGGTTTTATGCAGCACCCCAACTCACCTTTACCCTTAAGCAAGCATAAGTTGGTTTTCTAAATTTGAGACCCTGTTCTGTTCTGTAATTCAGTTCCTGTGTAGCCAAGTTTACATTCCGTGTATTACTGATATCTTATGATGTTTCTTTTTCTGTGTGACTTATTTCAGTTAGAATCATCATACCTGAATCCACTCTTTGTGATGCTAACGGCCTGATGACATAGATTTCATTGCTGAGTGATATTGCTTTGTAAGTAAATACCACAACTTCTTTATCCATTTTTCACTTTCTGTGATGTTGAACTTGTACTGTAAACGAGGTTCTTGTAAACAGAGGCGTCCCAAACTTTGGGGTGGCTGTGTCTTTTTGATTTTAATTTCCCTAAGCTATAGGACCATAAGTGGCAGTGCCCTAGGCTCTGTTGCTTTGTTTTTTAGATGTTTCAGGAAACACCATACACTTCTCCCGAGTGTCTGTTGGCAATTTACATCCCGCCCATCAGCATAACAAGGCTCCCAGTTCTCCATGGCCTGTCCTACCTTTCTGGATTTTACACTTTTTTCAGAAGGCCCTTTTGACCGGGGGGAAGTGAGACTTCATTGTAGTGCAGATTTCCTTTGCAAGCTTGCTTGGTTGGCCAAAAAGGGCGTATGCGTTTTTTCCTGAATATATTCAGGAATAATCTGCCCGTCCAGACACCTCTAGCTGGCCTCTCATTGGTTCCCGCTATTCCTGTTCATCTTCCGCAGAAATTGCAAACTGGTCCAAACAGGAGGTTAAAGGCGCTGACTCTCCAAGTGGGGAGAGTGTTAGTAAAGCGTCTGGAATGTTGCACCCGAGTACCAGGGGAGGAAAACTGAGACATATTTGAACACGTCTCCCGTTCACATGGTTGATCATACTTGGGTTCCACATGCATGTTTTAGCTGAAGGAAGAATACCTTAAACCTGGAGAGTTGAGACCCGTGTAATGGGTACCATGCAATATGACTTCAAAGGGTCTTCATTTGCTCACCGAACCTCTCCAATCCTATCACTGCTGCGTTTATGCCCCTGTACACATGCTTGATTCTCTTTTGGAGACATAGCAATCCATAGGTTTTACGATACTTACTAGTCAGGTACATTCTTAGGCGTTTAATATGCGGTGTTGAGTCCATTTCGTTGAGCAAGGAGTAGCTCTTGTCTATTCCATATTTGACTTAAGGAACTTTATCTGTGCTCATTTCAATCTCTGGTTTTATGCAGCACCCCAACTCACCTTTACCCTTAAGCAAGCATAAGTTGTTTTTCTAAATTTGAGACCCTGTTCTGTTCTGTAATTCAGTTCCTGTGTAGCCAAGTTTCCATTCCGTGTATTACTGATATCTTATGATGTTTCTTTTTCTGTGTGACTTATTTCAGTTAGAATCATCATACCTGAATCCACTCATTGTGCTGCTAAGGGCCTGATGACATAGATTTCATTGCTGAATGATATTGCTTTGTAAGTGAATACCACAACTTCTTTATCCATTTTTCACTTTCTGCGATGTTGAACTTGTACTGTAAACGAGGTTCTTGTAAACAGAGCCGTTCCAAACTTTGGGGTGGCTGTGTCTTTTTGATTTTAATTTCCCTAAGCTATAGGACCATAAGTGGAAGTGCCCTAGGCTCTCTTGCTTTGTTTTTTAGATGTTTCAGGAAACACCATACACTTCTCCCGAGTGGTTGTTGGCAATTTACATCCCGCCCATCAGCATAACAAGGCTCCCAGTTCTCCATGGCCTGTCCTGCCTTTCTGGATTTTACACTTTTTTCAGATGGCCCTTTTGACCGGGGGGAAGTGAGACTTCATTGTAGTGCAGATTTCCTTTGCAAGCTTGCTTGGTTGGCCAAAAAGGGCGTATGCGTTTTTTCCTGAATATATTCAGGAAAAAACGCATACGCCCTTTTTGGCCAAGTGCATCATTGTGGACGTTCTGCCTCTTTTCCTATGCTTTCAATGCAATTCCAGTCTACCTCCTGAAATCGGTTTCCTGCAATTCTGCCCCGCTTTCAAGTCCTCTTGGCAGCCTTACTTCAGTCTATTTTTGGACGATAGCTGTCATTTATAACTCTGCAGGTTTGTGAATTACAGTGCCCCTGAGCTCCTTTCTTAAACTTGCTTTCTTGTGACCTGGCCGAAACACCGCAGGATGGCTTCACGCCCTAATCTGGTTCCGGCACGGCACGCTGAGCCTTTGGTTATTTCCTCTTCCTGGTGGGAAATGAGAGTTAAATTTGCCCGTCCAGACACCTCCAGCTAGTCTCTCATTGGTTCTCGCTATTCCTGTTCATCTTCCGCAGAAATTGCAAACTGGGCCAAACAGGAGGTTAAAGGCGCTGACTCTCCAAGTGGGGAGAGTGTTAGTAAAGCGTCTGGAATGTTGCACCCGAGTACCAGGGGGGGAAAACTGAGACATATTTGAACACGTCTCCCGTTCACATGGTTGATCATACTTGGGTTCCACATGCATGTTTTAGCTGAAGGAAGAATACCTTAAACCTGGAGAGTTGAGACCCGTGTAATGGGTACCATGCAATATGACTTCAAAGGGTCTTCATTTGCTCACTGAACCTCTCCAATCCTATCACTGCTGCGTTTATGCCCCTGTACACATGCTTGATTCTCTTTCAGAGACATAGCAATCCGTAGGTTTTAAGATACTTACTAGTCAGGTACATTCTTAGGCGTTTAATATGCGGTGTTGAGTCCATTTCGTTGAGCAAGGAGTAGCTCTTTTCTATTCCATATTTGACTTAAGGAACTTTATCTGTGCTCATTTCAATCTCTGGTTTTATGCAGCACCCCAACTCACCTTTACCCTTAAGCAAGCATAAGTTGGTTTTCTAAATTTGAGACCCTGTTCTGTTCTGTAATTCAGTTCCTGTGTAGCCAAGTTTACATTCCATGTATTACTGATATCTTATGATGTTTCTTTTTCTGTGTGAATTACTTCAGTTAGAATCATCATACCTGAATCCACTCATTGTGCTGCTAAGGGCCTGATGACACAGATTTCATTGCTGAGTGATATTGCTTTGTAAGTAAATACCACAACTTCTTTATCCATTTTTCACTTTCTGCGATGTTGAACTTATACTGTAAACGAGGTTCTTGTAAACAGAGACGTCCCAAACTTTGGGGTGGCTGTGTCTTTTTTATTTTAATTTCCCTAAGCTATAGGACCATAAGTGGCAGTGCCCTAGGCTCTGTTGCTTTGTTTTTTAGATGTTTCAGGAAACACCATACACTTCTCCCGAGTGTCTGTTGGCAATTTACATCCCGCCCATCAGCATAACAAGGCTCCCAGTTGTCCATGGCCTGTCCTGCCTTTCTGGATTTTACACTTTTTTCAGATGGCCCTTTTGACCGGGGGGAAGTGAGACTTCATTGTAGTGCAGATTTCCTTTGCAAGCTTGCTTGGTTGGCCAAAAAGGGCGTATGCGTTTTTTCCTGAATATATTCAGGAAAAAACACATACGCCCTTTTTTGCCAAGTGCATCATTGTGGACGTTCTGCCTCTTTTCCTATGCTTTCAATGCAATTCCAGTCTACCTCCTGAAATCGGTTTCCTGCAATTCTGCCCTGCTTTCAAGTCCTCTTGGCAGCCTTACTTCAGTCTATTTTTGGACGATAGCTGTCATTTATAACTCTGCAGGTTTGTGAATTACAGTGCCCCTGAGCTCCTTTCTTCAACTCGCTTTCTTGTGACCTGGCCGCAACACCGCAGGATGGCTTCAGGCCCTAATCTGGTTCTGGCACGGCACGCTGAGCCTTTGGTTATTTCCTCCTCATGGTGGGAAATGAGAGTTAAATTTGCCCGTCCAGACACCTCCAGCTAGCCTCTCATTGGTTCTCACTATTCCTGTTCATCTTCCGCAGAAATTGCAAACTGTGCCAAACAGGAGGTTAAAGGCGCTGACTCTCCAAGTGGGGAGAGTGTTAGTAAAGCGTCTGGAATGTTGCACCCGAGTACCAGGGGAGGAAAACTGAGACATATTTGAACACGTCTCCCGATCACATGGTTGATCATACTCTGGGTTCCACATGCATGTTTTAGCTGAAGGAAGAATACCTAAAACCTGGGTAGTTGAAACCCGTGGAATGGGTACCATGCAATATGACTTCAAAGGGTCTTCATTTGCTCACCGAACCTCTCCAATCCTATCACTGCTGCGTTTATGCCCCTGTACACATGCTTGATTCTCTTTCGGAGACATAGTAATCTATAGGTTTTAAGATACTTACTAGTCAGGTACATTCTTAGGCGTTTAATATGCGGTGTTGAGTCCATTTCGTTGAGCAAGGAGTAGCTCTTCTCTATTCCATATTTGGCCTAAGGAACTTTATCTGTGCTCATTTCAATCTCTGGTTTTATGCAGCACCCCAACTCACCTTTCCCCTTAAGCAAGCATAAGTTGGTTTTCTAAATTTGAGACCCTGTTCTGTTCTGTAATTCAGTTCCTGTGTAGCCAAGTTTACATTCCGTGTATTACTGATATCTTATGATGTTTCTTTTTCTGTGTGACTTATTTCAGTTAGAATCATCATACCTGAATCCACTCATTGTGCTGCTAAGGGCCTGATGACACAGATTTCATTGCTGAGTGATATTGCTTTGTAAGTAAATACCACAACTTCTTTATCCATTTTTCACTTTCTGCGATGTTGAACTTGTACTGTAAACGAGGTTCTTGTAAACACAGGCGTCCCAAACTTTGGGGTGGCTGTGTCTTTTTGATTTTAATTTCCCTAAGCTATAGGACCATAAGTGGAAGTGCCCTAGGCTCTGTTGCTTTGTTTCTTAGGCGTTTCAGGAAACACCATACACTTCTCCCGAGTGTCTGTTGGCAATTTACATCCCGCCCATCAGCATAACAAGGCTCCCAGTTGTCCATGGCCTGTCCTGCCTTTCTGGATTTTACACTTTTTTCAGATGGCCCTTTTGACCGGGGGGAAGTGAGACTTCATTGTAGTGCAGATTTCCTTTGCAAGCTTGCTTGGTTGGCCAAAAAGGGCGTATGCGTTTTTTCCTGAATATATTCAGGAAAAAACGCATACGCCCTTTTTGGCCAAGTGCATCATTGTGGACGTTCTGCCTCTTTTCCTATGCTTTCAATGCAATTCCAGTCTACCTCCTGAAATCGGTTTCCTGCAATTCTGCCCCGCTTTCAAGTCCTCTTGGCAGCCTTACTTCAGTCTATTTTTGGACGATAGCTGTCATTTATAACTCTGCAGGTTTGTGAATTACAGTGCCCCTGAGCTCCTTTCTTAAACTTGCTTTCTTGTGACCTGGCCGAAACACCGCAGGATGGCTTCACGCCCTAATCTGGTTCCGGCACGGCACGCTGAGCCTTTGGTTATTTCCTCTTCCTGGTGGGAAATGAGAGTTAAATTTGCCCGTCCAGACACCTCCAGCTAGTCTCTCATTGGTTCTCGCTATTCCTGTTCATCTTCCGCAGAAATTGCAAACTGGGCCAAACAGGAGGTTAAAGGCGCTGACTCTCCAAGTGGGGAGAGTGTTAGTAAAGCGTCTGGAATGTTGCACCCGAGTACCAGGGGGGGAAAACTGAGACATATTTGAACACGTCTCCCGTTCACATGGTTGATCATACTTGGGTTCCACATGCATGTTTTAGCTGAAGGAAGAATACCTTAAACCTGGAGAGTTGAGACCCGTGTAATGGGTACCATGCAATATGACTTCAAAGGGTCTTCATTTGCTCACTGAACCTCTCCAATCCTATCACTGCTGCGTTTATGCCCCTGTACACATGCTTGATTCTCTTTCAGAGACATAGCAATCCGTAGGTTTTAAGATACTTACTAGTCAGGTACATTCTTAGGCGTTTAATATGCGGTGTTGAGTCCATTTCGTTGAGCAAGGAGTAGCTCTTTTCTATTCCATATTTGACTTAAGGAACTTTATCTGTGCTCATTTCAATCTCTGGTTTTATGCAGCACCCCAACTCACCTTTACCCTTAAGCAAGCATAAGTTGGTTTTCTAAATTTGAGACCCTGTTCTGTTCTGTAATTCAGTTCCTGTGTAGCCAAGTTTACATTCCATGTATTACTGATATCTTATGATGTTTCTTTTTCTGTGTGAATTACTTCAGTTAGAATCATCATACCTGAACCCACTCATTGTGCTGCTAAGGGCCTGATGACACAGATTTCATTGCTGAGTGATATTGCTTTGTAAGTAAATACCACAACTTCTTTATCCATTTTTCACTTTCTGCGATGTTGAACTTATACTGTAAACGAGGTTCTTGTAAACAGAGACGTCCCAAACTTTGGGGTGGCTGTGTCTTTTTTATTTTAATTTCCCTAAGCTATAGGACCATAAGTGGCAGTGCCCTAGGCTCTGTTGCTTTGTTTTTTAGATGTTTCAGGAAACACCATACACTTCTCCCGAGTGTCTGTTGGCAATTTACATCCCGCCCATCAGCATAACAAGGCTCCCAGTTGTCCATGGCCTGTCCTGCCTTTCTGGATTTTACACTTTTTTCAGATGGCCCTTTTGACCGGGGGGAAGTGAGACTTCATTGTAGTGCAGATTTCCTTTGCAAGCTTGCTTGGTTGGCCAAAAAGGGCGTATGCGTTTTTTCCTGAATATATTCAGGAAAAAACACATACGCCCTTTTTTGCCAAGTGCATCATTGTGGACGTTCTGCCTCTTTTCCTATGCTTTCAATGCAATTCCAGTCTACCTCCTGAAATCGGTTTCCTGCAATTCTGCCCCGCTTTCAAGTCCTCTTGGCAGCCTTACTTCAGTCTATTTTTGGACGATAGCTGTCATTTATAACTCTGCAGGTTTGTGAATTACAGTGCCCCTGAGCTCCTTTCTTCAACTCGCTTTCTTGTGACCTGGCCGCAACACCGCAGGATGGCTTCAGGCCCTAATCTGGTTCTGGCACGGCACGCTGAGCCTTTGGTTATTTCCTCCTCATGGTGGGAAATGAGAGTTAAATTTGCCCGTCCAGACACCTCCAGCTAGCCTCTCATTGGTTCTCACTATTCCTGTTCATCTTCCGCAGAAATTGCAAACTGTGCCAAACAGGAGGTTAAAGGCGCTGACTCTCCAAGTGGGGAGAGTGTTAGTAAAGCGTCTGGAATGTTGCACCCGAGTACCAGGGGAGGAAAACTGAGACATATTTGAACACGTCTCCCGATCACATGGTTGATCATACTCTGGGTTCCACATGCATGTTTTAGCTGAAGGAAGAATACCTAAAACCTGGGTAGTTGAAACCCGTGGAATGGGTACCATGCAATATGACTTCAAAGGGTCTTCATTTGCTCACCGAACCTCTCGAATCCTATCACTGCTGCGTTTATGCCCCTGTACACATGCTTGATTCTCTTTCGGAGACATAGTAATCTATAGGTTTTAAGATACTTACTAGTCAGGTACATTCTTAGGCGTTTAATATGCGGTGTTGAGTCCATTTCGTTGAGCAAGGAGTAGCTCTTCTCTATTCCATATTTGGCCTAAGGAACTTTATCTGTGCTCATTTCAATCTCTGGTTTTATGCAGCACCCCAACTCACCTTTCCCCTTAAGCAAGCATAAGTTGGTTTTCTAAATTTGAGACCCTGTTCTGTTCTGTAATTCAGTTCCTGTGTAGCCAAGTTTACATTCCGTGTATTACTGATATCTTATGATGTTTCTTTTTCTGTGTGACTTATTTCAGTTAGAATCATCATACCTGAATCCACTCATTGTGCTGCTAAGGGCCTGATGACACAGATTTCATTGCTGAGTGATATTGCTTTGTAAGTAAATACCACAACTTCTTTATCCATTTTTCACTTTCTGCGATGTTGAACTTGTACTGTAAACGAGGTTCTTGTAAACACAGGCGTCCCAAACTTTGGGGTGGCTGTGTCTTTTTGATTTTAATTTCCCTAAGCTATAGGACCATAAGTGGAAGTGCCCTAGGCTCTGTTGCTTTGTTTCTTAGGCGTTTCAGGAAACACCATACACTTCTCCCGAGTGTCTGTTGGCAATTTACATCCCGCCCATCAGCATAACAAGGCTCCCAGTTCTCCATGGCCTGTCCTGCCTTTCTGGATTTTACACTTTTTTCAGATGGCCCTTTTGACCGGGGGGAAGTGAGACTTCATTGTAGTGCAGATTTCCTTTGCAAGCTTGCTTGTTTGGCCAAAAAGTGCGTATGCGTTTTTTCCTGAATATATTCAGGAAAAAACTCATACGCCCTTTTTGGCCAAGTGCATCATTGTGGACGTTCTGCCTGTTTTCCTATGCTTTCAATGCAATTCCAGTCTACCTCCTGAAATCGGTTTCCTGCAATTCTGCCCCGCTTTCAAGTCCTCTTGGCAGCCTTACTTCAGTATATTTTTGGACGATAGCTGTCATTTATAACTCTGCAGGTTTGTGAATTACAGTGCCCCTGAGCTCCTTTCTTCAACTCTCTTTCTTGTGACCTGGCCGCAACACTGCAGGATGGCTTCAGGCCCTACTCTGGTTCTGGCACGGCACGCTGAGCCTTTGGTTAATTCCTCTTCCTGGTGGGAAATTAGAGTTAAATTTTCCCGTCCAGACACCTCCAGCTAGCCTCTCATTGGTTCTCGCTGTTCCTGTTAATCTTCCGCAGAAATTGCAAACTGGGCCAAACAGTAGGTTAAAGGGACTGACTCTCCAAGTCGGGAGAGAGTTAGTAAAGCGTCTGGAATGTTGCACCCGAGTACCAGGGTTCGAAAACTGAGACATATTTGAACACGTCTCCCGATCACATGGTTGATCATACTCTAGGTTCCACATGCATGTTTTAGCTGAAGGAAGAATACCTTAAACCTGGGTAGTTGAAACCCGTGGAATGGGTACCATGCAATATGACTTCAAAGGGTCTTCATTTGCTCACCGAACCTCTCCAATCCTATCACTGCTGCGTTTATGCCCCTGTACACATGCTTGATTCTCTTTCGGAGACATAGCAATCCATAGGTTTTAAGATACTTACTAGTCAGGTACATTCTTAGGCGTTTAATATGCGGTGTTGAGTCCATTTCGTTGAGCAAGGAGTAGCTCTTGTCTATTCCATATTTGACTTAAGGAACTTTATCTGTGCTCATTTCAATCTCTGGTTTTATGCAGCACCGCAACTCACCTTTCCCCTTAAGCAAGCATAAGTTGGTTTTCTAAATTTGAGACCCTGTTCTGTTCTGTAATTCAGTTCCTGTGTAGCCAAGTTTACATTCCGTGTATTACTGATATCTTATGATGTTTCTTTTTCTGTGTGACTTATTTCAGTTAGAATCATCATACCTGAATCCACTCATTGTGATGCTAAGGGCCTGATGACATAGATTTCATTGCTGAGTGATATTGCTTTGTAAGTAAATACCACAACTTCTTTATCCATTTTTCACTTTCTGGGATGTTGAACTTGTACTGTAAACGAGGTTCTTGTAAACAGAGCCGTTCCAAACTTTGGGGTGGCTGTGTCTTTTTGATTTTAATTTCCCTAAGCTATAGGACCATAAGTGGCATTGCCCTAGGCTCTGTTGCTTTGTTTTTTAGATGTTTCAGGAAACACCATACACTTCTCCCGAGTGTCTGTTGGCAATTTACATCCCGCCCATCAGCATAACAAGGCTCCCAGTTGTCCATGGCCTGTCCTGCCTTTCTGGATTTTACACTTTTTTCAGATGGCCCTTTTGACCGGGGGGAAGTGAGACTTCATTGTAGTGCAGATTTCCTTTGCAAGCTTGCTTGGTTGGCCAAAAAGGGCGTATGCGTTTTTTCCTGAATATATTCAGGAAAAAACGCATACGCCCTTTTTGTCCAAGTGCATCATTGTGGACGTTCTGCCTCTTTTCCTATGCTTTCAATGCAATTCCAGTCTACCTCCTGAAATCGGTTTCCTGCAATTCTGCCCCGCTTTCAAGTCCTCTTGGCAGCCTTACTTCAGTCTATTTTTGGACGATAGCTGTCATTTATAACTCTGCAGGTTTGTGAATTACAGTGCCCCTGAGCTCCTTTCTTCAACTCGCTTTCTTGTGACCTGGCCGCAACACCGCAGGATGGCTTCAGGCCCTACTCTGGTTCCGGCACGGCACGCTGAGCCTTTGGTTATTTCCTCTTCCTGGTGGGAAATGAGAGTTAAATTTGCCCGTCCAGACACCTCCAGCTAGTCTCTCATTGGTTCTCGCTATTCCTGTTCATCTTCCGCAGAAATTGCAAACTGGGCCAAACAGGAGGTTAAAGGCGCTGACTCTGCAAGTGGGGAGAGTGTTAGTAAAGCGTCTGGAATGTTGCACCCGAGTACCAGGGGAGGAAAACTGAGACATATTTGAACACGTCTCCCAATCACATGGTTGATCATACTTGGGTTCCACATGCATGTTTTAGCTGAAGGAAGAATACCTTAAACCTGGAGAGTTGAGACCCGTGTAATGGGTACCATGCAATATGACTTCAAAGGGTCTTCATTTGCTCACCGAACCTCTCCAATCCTATCACTGCTGCGTTTATGCCCCTGTACACATGCTTGATTCTCTTTTGGAGACATAGCAATCCATAGGTTTTACGATACTTACTAGTCAGGTACATTCTTAGGCGTTTAATATGCGGTGTTGAGTCCATTTCGTTGAGCAAGGAGTAGCTCTTGTCTATTCCATATTTGACTTAAGGAACTTTATCTGTGCTCATTTCAATCTCTGGTTTTATGCAGCACCCCAACTCACCTTTACCCTTAAGCAAGCATAAGTTGGTTTTCTAAATTTGAGACCCTGTTCTGTTCTGTAATTCAGTTCCTGTGTAGCCAAGTTTCCATTCCGTGTATTACTGATATCTTATGATGTTTCTTTTTCTGTGTGACTTATTTCAGTTAGAATCATCATACCTGAATCCACTCATTGTGATGCTAAGGGCCTGATGACATAGATTTCATTGCTGAGTGATATTGCTGTGTAAGTAAATACCACAACTTCTTTATCCATTTTTCACTTTCTGCGATGTTGAACTTGTACTGTAAATGAGGTTCTTGTAAACAGAGCCATTCCAAATTTTGGGGTGGCTGTGTCTTTATGATTTTAATTTCCCTAAGCTATAGGACCATAAGTGGCAGTGCCCTAGGCTCTGTTGCTTTGTTTTTTAGATGTTTCAGGAAACACCATACACTTCTCCCGAGTGTCTGTTGGCAATTTACATCCCGCCCATCAGCATAACAAGGCTCCCAGTTCTCCATGGCCTGTCCTGCCTTTCTGGATTTTACACTTTTTTCAGATGGCCCTTTTGACCGGGGCGAAGTGAGACTTCATTGTAGTGCAGATTTCCTTAGCAAGCTTGCTTGGTTGGCCAAAAAGGGCGTATGCGTTTTTTCCTGAATATATTCAGGAAAAAACGCATACGCCCTTTTTGGCCAAGTGCATCATTGTGGACGTTCTGCCTCTTTTCCTATGCTTTCAATGCAATTCCAGTCTACCTCCTGAAATCGGTTTCCTGCAATTCTGCCCCGCTTTCAAGTCCTCTTGGCAGCCTTACTTCAGTATATTTTTGGACGATAGCTGTCATTTATAACTCTGCAGGTTTGTGAATTACAGTGCCCCTGAGCTCCTTTCTTCAACTCGCTTTCTTGTGAGCTGGCCGCAACACCGCAGGATGGCTTCAGGCCCTAATCTGGTTCCGGCACGGCATGCTGAGCCTTTGGTTAATTCCTCTTCATGGTGGGAAATGAGAGTTAAATTTGCCCGTCCAGACACCTCCAGCTAGTCTCTCATTGGTTCTCCCTATTCCTGTTCATCTTCCGCAGAAATTGCAAACTGGGCCAAACAGGAGCTTAAAGGCGCTGACTCTCCAAGTGGGGAGAGTGTTAGTAAAGCGTCTGGAATATTGCACCCGAGTACCAGGGGAGGAAAACTGAGACATATTTGAACACGTCTCCCGTTCACATGGTTGATCATACTTGGGTTCCACATGCATGTTTTAGCTGAAGGAAGAATACCTTAAACCTGGAGAGTTGAGACCCGTGTAATGGGTACCATGCAATATGACTTCAAAGGTTCTTCATTTGCTCACCAAACCTCTCCAATCCTATCACTGCTCCGTTTATGCCCCTGTACACATGCTTGATTCTCTTTCGGAGACATAGCAATCCGTAGGTTTTAAGATACTTACTAGTCAGGTACATTCTTAGGTGTTTAATATGGGGTGTTGAGTCCATTTCGTTGAGCAAGGAGTAGCTCTTGTCTATTCCATATTTGGCTTAAGGAACTTTATCTGTGCTCATTTCAATCTCTGGTTTTATGCAGCACCCCAACTCACCTTTCCCCTTAAGTAAGCATAAGTTGGTTTTCTAAATTTGAGACCCTGTTCTGTTCTGTAATTCAGTTCCTGTGTAGCCAAGTTTACATTCTGTGTATTACTGATATCTTATGATGTTTCTTTTTCTGTGTGACTTATTTCAGTTAGAATCATCGTACCTGAATCCACTCATTATGCTGCTACAGGCCTGATGACATAGATTTCATTGCTGAGTGATACTGCATTGTACGTAAGTACCACAAGTTCTTTATCCATTTTTCACTTTCTGTGATATTGAACTTGTATGGTAAAAGAGGTTCTTGTAAACAGAGGCGTCCCAAACTTTGGGGTGGCTGTGTCTTTTTGATTTTAATTTCCCTAAGCTATAGGACCATAAGTGGAAGTGCCCTAGGCTCTGTTGCTTTGTTTTTTAGATGTTTCAGGAAACACCATACACTTCTCCCGAGTGTCTGTTGGCAATTTACATCCCGCCCATCAGCATAACAAGGCTCCCAGTTCTCCATGGCCTGTCCTGCCTTTCTGGATTTTACACTTTTTTCAGATGGCCCTTTTGACCGGGGAGCACTGAGACTTCACTGTACTGCAGATTTCCTTTGCAAGCTTGCTTGGTTGGCCAAAAAGGGCGTATGCGTTTTTTCCTGAATATATTCAGGAAAAAACGCATACGCCCTTTTTGGCCAAGTGCATCATTGTGGACGTTCTGCCTCTTTTCCTATGCTTTCAATGCAATTCCAGTCTACCTCCTGAAATCGGTTTCCTGCAATTCTGCCCCGCTTTCAAGTCCTCTTGGCAGCCTTACTTCAGTCTATTTTTGGACGATAGCTGTCATTTATAACTCTGCAGGTTTGTGAATTACAGTGCCCCTGAGCTCCTTTCTTCAACTCACTTTCTTGTGAGCTGGCCGCAACACCGCAGGATGGCTTCAGGCCCTAATCTGGTTCCGGCACGGCACGCTGAGCCTTTGGTTATTTCCTTTTCCTGGTGGGAAATGAGAGTTAAATTTGCCCGTCCAGACACCTCCAGCTAGTCTCTCATTGGTTCTCCCTATTCCTGTTCATCTTCCGCAGAAATTGCAAACTGGGCCAAACAGAACGTTAAAGGCGCTGACTCGCCAAGTGGGGAGAGTGTTAGTAAAGCGTCTGGAATGTTGCACCCGAGTACCAGCGTACGAAAACTGAGACATATTTGAACACATCTCCCATTCACACGGTTGATCATACTCTGGGTTCCACATGCATGTTTTAGCTGAAGGAAGAATACCTTAAACCTGGGTTGTTGAAACCCGTGGAATGGGTACCATGCAATATGACTTCAAAGGGTCTTCATTTGCTCACCGAACCTCTCCAATCCTATCACAGCTGCGTTTATGCCCCTGTACACATGCTTGATTCTCTTTCGGAGACATAGCAATCCATAGGTTTTAAGATACTTACTAGTCAGGTACATTCTTAGGCGTTTAATATGGGGTGTTGGGTCCATTTCGTTGATCAAGGAGTAGCTCTTGTCTATTCCATATTTGGCTTAAGGAACTTTATCTGTGCTCATTTCAATCTCTGGTTTTATGCAGCACCCCAACTCACCTTTCCCCTTAAGCAAGCATAAGTTGGTTTTCTAAATTTGAGACCCTGTTCTGTTATGGAATTCAGTTCCTGTGTAGCCAAGTTTTCATTCCGTGTATTAGTGATATCTTATGATGTTTCTTTTTCTGTGTGACTTATTTCAGTTAGAATCATCGTACCTGAATCCACTCATTATGCTGCTACGGGCCTGATGTCATAGATTTCATTGCTGAGTGATATTGCTTTGTAAGTAAATACCACAACTTCTTTATCCATTTTTCACTTTCTGCGATGTTGAACTTGTACTGTAACGAGGTTCTTGTAAACAGAGGCGTCCCAAACTTTGGGGTGGCTGTGTCTTTTTGATTTTAATTTCCCTAAGCTATAGGACCATAAGTGGAAGTGCCCTAGGCTCTGTTGCTTTGTTTTTTAGATGTTTCAGGAAACGCCATACACTTCTCCCCAGTGTCTGTTGGCAACTTACATCCCGCCCATCAGCATAACAAGGCTCCCAGTTCTCCATGGCCTGTCCTGCCTTTCTGGATTTTACACTTTTTTCAGATGGCCCTTTTGACCGGGGGGAAGTGAGACTTCATTGTAGTGCAGATTTCCTTTGCAAGCTTGCTTGGTTGGCCAAAAAGGGCGTATGCGTTTTTTCCTGAATATATTCAGGAAAAAACGCATACGCCCTTTTTGGCCAAGTGCATCATTGTGGACGTTCTGCCTCTTTTCCTATGCTTTCAATGCAATTCCAGTCTACCTCCTGAAATCGGTTTCCTGCAATTCTGCCCCGCTTTCAAGTCCTTTTGGCAGCCTTACTTCAGTATATTTTTGGACGATAGCTGTCATTTATAACTCTGCAGGTTTGTGAATTACAGTGCCCCTGAGCTCCATTCTTCAACTCGCTTTCTTTTGAGCTGGCCGCAACACTGCAGGATGGCTTCAGGCCCTAATCTGCTTCCGGCACGGCACACTGAGCCTTTGGTTATTTCCTCTTCCTGGTGGGAAATGAAAGTTAAATTTGCCCGTCCAGACACCTCCAGCTAGTTTCTCATTGGTTCTCCCTATTCCTGTTCATCTTCCGCAGAAATTGCAAACTGGGCCAAACAGGAGGTTAAATACGCTGACTCTCCAAGTGGGGAGAGTGTTAGTAAAGCGTCTGGAATGTTGCACCCAAGTACCAGGGGAGGAAAACTGAGACATATTAGAACACATCTCCCGTTCACACGGTTGATCATACTCTGGGTTCCACATGCATGTTTTAGCTGAAGGGAGAATACCTTAAACCTGGAGAGTTGAGACCCGTGTAATGGGTACCATGCAATATGACTTCAAAGGGTCTTCATTTGCTCACCGAACCTCTCCAATCCTATCAGTGCTGCGTTTATGCCCCTGTACACATGCTTGATTCTCTTTCAGAGACATAGCAATCCATAGGTTTTAAGATACTTACTAGTCAGGTACATTCTTAGGCGTTTATTATGGGGTGTTGAGTCCATTTCGTTGAGCAAGGAGTAGCTCTTGTCTATTCCATATTTGGCTTAAGGAACTTTATCTGTGCTCATTTCAATCTCTGGTTTTATGCAGCACCCCAACTCACCTTTCCCCTTAAGCAAGCATAAGTTGGTTTTCTAAATTTGAGACCCTGTTCTGTTTTGGAATTCAGTTCCTGTGTAGCCAAGTTTACATTCCGTGTATTACTGATATCTTATGATATTTCTTTTTCTGTTTGACTTATTTCAGTTAGAATTATCGTACCTGAATGCTCTCATTATGCTGCTATGGGCCTGATGACATAGATTTCATTGCTGAGTGATACTGCATTGTACGTAAGTACCACAAGTTCTTATCCATTTTTCACTTTCTGCGATATTGAACTTGTACGGTAAACGAGGTTCTTGTAAACAGAGGCGTCCCAAACTTTGGGGTGGCTGTGTCTTTTTGATTTTAATTTCCCTAAGCTATAGGACCATAAGTGGAAGTGCCCTAGGCTCTGTTGCTTTGTTTTTTAGATGTTTCAGGAAACGCCATACACTTCTCCCCAGTGTCTGTTGGCAATTTACATCCCGCCCATCAGCATAACAAGGCTCCCAGTTCTCCATGGCCTGTCCTGCCTTTCTGGATTTTACACTTTTTTCTGATGGCCCTTTTGACCGGGGGGAAGTGAGACTTCATTGTAGTGCAGATTTCCTTTGCAAGCTTGCTTGGTTGGCCAAAAAGGGCGTATGCGTTTTTTCCTGAATATATTCAGGAAAAAACGCATACGCCCTTTTTGGCCAAGTGCATCATTGTGGACGTTCTGCCTCTTTTCCTATGCTTTCAATGCAATTCCAGTCTACCTCCTGAAATCGGTTTCCTGCAATTCTGCCCCGCTTTCAAGTCCTCTTGGCAGCCTTACTTCAGTATATTTTTGGACGATAGCTGTCATTTATAACTCTGCAGGTTTGTGAATTACAGTGCCCCTGAGCTCCTTTCTTCCACTCGCTTTCTTGTGACCTGGCCGCAACACCGCAGGATGGCTTCAGGCCCTAATCTGCTTCCGGCACGGCACACTGAGCCTTTGGTTATTTCCTCTTCCTGGTGGGAAATGAAAGTTAAATTTGCCCGTCCAGACACCTCCAGCTAGTTTCTCATTGGTTCTCCCTATTCCTGTTCATCTTCCGCAGAAATTGCAAACTGGGCCAAACAGGAGGTTAAATACGCTGACTCTCCAAGTGGGGAGAGTGTTAGTAAAGCGTCTGGAATGTTGCACCCAAGTACCAGGGGAGGAAAACTGAGACATATTAGAACACATCTCCTGTTCACACGGTTGATCATACTCTGGGTTCCACATGCATGTTTTAGCTGAAGGGAGAATACCTTAAACCTGGAGAGTTGAGACCCGTGTAATGGGTACCATGCAATATGACTTCAAAGGGTCTTCATTTGCTCACCGAACCTCTCCAATCCTATCAGTGCTGCGTTTATGCCCCTGTACACATGCTTGATTCTCTTTCAGAGACATAGCAATCCATAGGTTTTAAGATACTTACTAGTCAGGTACATTTTTAGGCGTTTATTATGGGGTGTTGAGTCCATTTCGTTGAGCAAGGAGTAGCTCTTGTCTATTCCATATTTGGCTTAAGGAACTTTATCTGTGCTCATTTCAATCTCTGGTTTTATGCAGCACCCCAACTCACCTTTCCCCTTAAGCAAGCATAAGTTGGTTTTCTAAATTTGAGACCCTGTTCTGTTTTGGAATTCAGTTCCTGTGTAGCCAAGTTTACATTCCGTGTATTACTGATATCTTATGATATTTCTTTTTCTGTTTGACTTATTTCAGTTAGAATTATCGTACCTGAATGCTCTCATTATGCTGCTATGGGCCTGATGACATAGATTTCATTGCTGAGTGATACTGCATTGTACGTAAGTACCACAAGTTCTTATCCATTTTTCACTTTCTGCGATATTGAACTTGTACGGTAAACGAGGTTCTTGTAAACAGAGGCGTCCCAAACTTTGGGGTGGCTGTGTCTTTTTGATTTTAATTTCCCTAAGCTATAGGACCATAAGTGGAAGTGCCCTAGGCTCTGTTGCTTTGTTTTTTAGATGTTTCAGGAAACACCATACACTTCTCCCGAGTGTCTGTTGGCAATTTACATCCCGCCCATCAGCATAACAAGGCTCCCAGTTCTCCATGGCCTGTCCTGCCTTTCTGGATTTTACACTTTTTTCAGATGGCCCTTTTGTGCGGGGGGAAGTGAGACTTCATTGTAGTGCAGATTTCCTTTGCAAGCTTGCTTGGTTGGCCAAAAAGGGCGCATGCGTTTTTTCCTGAATATATTCAGGAAAAAACGCATGCGCCCTTTTTGGCCAAGTGCATCATTGTGGACGTTCTGCCTCTTTTCCTATGCTTTCAATGCAATTCCAGTCTACCTCCTGAAATCGGTTTCCTACAATTCTGCCCCGCTTTCAAGTCCTCTTGGCAGCCTTACTTCAGTATATTTTTGGACGATAGCTGTCATTTACAACTCTGCAGGTTTGTGAATTACAGTGCCCCTGAGCTCCTTTCTTCAACTCGCTTTCTTTTGAGCTGGCCACAACACCGCAGGATGGCTTCAGGCCCTAATCTGGTTCCGGCACGGCACGCTGAGCCTTTGGTTATTTCCTCTTCCTGGTGGGAAATGAGAGTTAAATTTGCCCGTCCAGACACCTCCAGCTAGTCTCTCATTGGTTCTCCCTATTCCTGTTCATGTTCCGCAGAAATTGCAAACTGGGCCAAACAGGAGGTTAAAGGCTCTGACTCTCCAAGTGGGGAGAGTGTTAGTAAAGCGTCTGGAATGTTGCACCCGAGTACCAGGGTACGAAAACTGAGACATATTTGAACACGTCTCCCGTTCACACGGTTGATCATACTCTGGGTTCTACATGCATGTTTTAGCTGAAGGAAGAATACCTTAAACCTGGAGAGTTGAGACCCGTGGAATGGGTACCATGCAATATGACTTCAAAGGGTCTTCATTTGCTCACCGAACCTCTCCAATCCTATCACTGCTGCGTTTATGCCCCTGTACACTGGCTTGATGCTCTTTTGGAGACATAGCAATCCATAGGTTTTAAGATACTTACTAGTCAGGTACATTCTTAGGCGTTTAATATGCGGTGTTGAGTCCATTTCGTTGAGCAAGGAGTAGCTCTTGTCTATTCCATATTTGGCTTAAGGAACTTTATCTGTGCTCATTTCAATCTCTGGTTTTATGCAGCACCCCAACTCACCTTTCCCCTTAAGCAAGCATAAGTTGGTTTTCTAAATCTGAGACCCTGTTCTGTTCTGTAATTCAGTTCCTGTGTAGCCAAGTTTACATTCCGTGTATTACTGATATCTTATGATGTTTCTTTTTCTGTGTGACTTATTTCAGTTAGAATCATCATACCTGAATCCACTGATTGTGCTGCTAAGTGCCTGATGACATAGATTTCATTGCTGAGTGATATTGCTTTGTAAGTAAATACCACAACTTCTTTATCCATTTTTCACTTTCTGCGATGTTGAACTTGTACTATAAACGAGGTTCTTGTAAACAGAGGCGTCCCAAACTTTGGGGCGGCTGTGTCTTTTTGATTTTAAATTCCCTGAGCTATAGGACCATAAGTGGAAGTGCCGTAGGCTCTGTTGCTTTGTTTTTTAGATGTTTCAGGAAACACCATACACTTCTCCCCAGTGTCTGTTGGCAATTTACATCCTGCTCATCAGCATAACAAGGCTCCCAGTTCTCCATGGCCTGTCCTGCCTTTCTGGATTTTACACTTTTTTCAGATGGCCCCTTTGACCGGGGGGAAGTGAGACTTCATTGTAGTGCAGATTTCCTTTGCAAGCTTGCTTGGTTGGCCAAAAAGTGCTTATGCGTTTTTTCCTGAATATATTCAGGAAAAAACGAATATGCCCTTTTAGGCCAAGTGCATCATTGTGGACGCTCTGCCTCTTTTCCTATGCTTTCAATGCAATTCCAGTCTACCTCCTGAAATCGGTTTCCTGCAATTCTGCCCCGCTTTCAAGTCCTCTTGGCAGCCTTACTTCAGTATATTTTTGGACGATAGCTGTCATTTATAACTCTGCAGGTTTGTGAATTACAGTGCCCCTGAGCTCCTTTCTTCAACTCGCTTTCTTTTGAGCTGGCCGCAACACCGAAGGATGGCTTCAGGCCCTAATCTGGTTCCGGCACGGCACGCTGAGCCTTTGGTTATTTCCTCTTCCTGGTGGGAAATGAGAGTTAAATTTGCCCGTCCAGACACCTCCAGCTAGTCTCTCATTGGTTCTCGCTATTCCTGTTCATCTTCCGCAGAAATTGCAAACTGGGCCAAACAGGAGGTTAAACTTGCGGACTCTCCAAGTGGGGAGAGTGTTAGTAAAGCATCTGGAATGTTGCACCCGAGTACCAGGGGAGGAAAACTGAGACATATTTGAACACGTCTCCCATTCACACGGTTGATCATACTCTGGGTTCCACATGCATGTTTTAGCTGAAGGAAGAATACCTTAAACCTGGAGAGTTGAGACCCGTGTAATGGGTAAGATGCAATATGACTTCAAAGGGTCTTCATTTGCTCACCGAACCTCTCCAATCCTATCACTGTTGCATTTGTGCCCCTGTACACATGCTTGATTCTCTTTTGGAGACATAGCAATCCATAGGTTTTAAGATACTTACTAGTCAGGTACATTCTTAGGCGTTTAATATGGGGTGTTGAGTCCATTTCGTTGAGCAAGGAGTAGCTCTTGTCTATTCCATATTTGGCTTAAGGAACTTTATCTGTGCTCATTTCAATCTCTGGTTTTATGCAGCACCCCAACTCACCTTTCCCCTTAAGCAAGCATAAGTTGGTTTTCTAAATTTGAGACCCTGTTCTGTTTTGGAATTCAGTTCCTGTGTAGCCAAGTTTACATTCCGTGTATTAGTGATATCTTATGATGTTTCTTTTTCTGTGTGACTTATTTCAGTTAGAATCATCGTACCTGAATCCAGTCGTTATGCTGCTATGGGCCTGATGACATAGATTTCATTGCTGAGTGATACTGCATTGTATGTAAGTACCATAAGTTCTTTATCCATTTTTCACTTTCTGTGATATTGAACTTGTACTGTAAACGAGGTTCTTGTAAACAGAGGCGTCCCAAACTTTGGGGTGGCTGTGTCTTTTTGATTTTAATTTCCCTAAGCTATAGGACCATAAGTGGAAGTGCCTTAGGCTCTGTTGCTTTGTTTTTTAGATGTTTCAGGAAACACCATACACTTCTCCCAAGTGTCTGTTGGCAATTTACATCCCGCCCATCAGCATAACAAGGCTCCCAGTTGTCCATGGCCTGTCCTGCCTTTCTGGATTTTACACTTTTTTCAGATGGCCCTTTTGACCGGGGGGAAGTGAGACTTCATTGTAGTGCAGATTTCCTTTGCAAGCTTGCTTGGTTGGCCAAAAAGGGCGTATGCGTTTTTTCCTGAATATATTCAGGAAAAAACGCATACGCCCTTTTTGGCCAAGTGCATCATTGTGGACGTTCTGCCTCTTTTCCTATGCTTTCTATGCAATTCCAGTCTACCTCCTGAAATCGGTTTCCTGCAATTCTGCCCCGCTTTCAAGTCCTCTTGGCAGCCTTACTTCAGTCTATTTTTGGACGATAGCTGTCATTTATAACTCTGCAGGTTTGTGAATTACAGTGCCCCTGAGCTCCTTTCTTCAACTCACTTTCTTTTGAGCTGGCCGCAACACCGCAGGATGGCTTCAGGCCCTAATCTGGTTCCGGCACGGCACGCTGAGCCTTTGGTTATTTCCTCTTCCTGGTGGGAAATGAGAGTTAAATTTGCCCGTCCAGACACCTCCAGCTAGTCTCTCATTGGTTCTCCCTATTCCTGTTCATCTTCCGCAGAAATTGCAAACTGGGCCAAACAGGAGGTTAAAGGCGCTGACTCTCCAAGTGAGGAGAGTGTTAGTAAAGCGTCTGGAATGTTGCACCCAAGTACCAGGGGAGGAAAACTGAGACATATTTGAACATGTCTCCCGTTCACACGGTTGATCATACTCTGGGTTCCACATGCATGTTTTAGCTGAAGGAAGAATACCTTAAACCTGGAGAGTTGAGACCCCTGGAATGGGTACCATGCAATATGACTTCAAAGGGTCTTCATTTGCTCACCGAACCTCTCCAATCCTATCACTGTTGCATTTATGCCCCTGTACACATGCTTGATTCTCTTTCGGAGACATAGCAATCCATAGGTTTTAAGATACTTACTAGTCAGGTACATTCTTAGGCGTTTAATATGGGGTGTTGAGTCCATTTCGTTGAGCAAGGAGTAGCTCTTGTCTATTCCATATTTGGCTTAAGGAACTTTATCTGTGCTCATTTCAATCTCTGGTTTTATGCAGCACCCCAACTCACCTTTCCCCTTAAGCAAGCATAAGTTGGTTTTCTAAATTTGAGACCCTGTTCTGTTCTGTAATTCAGTTCCTGTGTAGCCAAGTTTACATTCCGTGTATTAGTGATATCTTATGATGTTTCTTTTTCTGTGTGACTTATTTCAGTTAGAATCATCGTACCTGAATCCACTCGTTATGCTGCTATGGGCCTGATGACATAGATTTCATTGCTGAGTGATACTGCATTGTATGTAAGTACCACAAGTTCTTTATCCATTTTTCACTTTCTGTGATATTGAACTTGTACTGTAAACGAGGTTCTTGTAAACAGAGGCGTCCCAAACTTTGGGGTGGCTGTGTCTTTTTGATTTTAATTTCCCTAAGCTATAGGACCATAAGTGGAAGTGCCCTAGGCTCTGTTGCTTTGTTTTTTAGATGTTTCCGGAAACACCATACACTTCTCCCGAGTGTCTGTTGGCAATTTACATCCCGCCCATCAGCATAACAAGGCTCCCAGTTGTCCATGGCCTGTCCTGCCTTTCTGGATTTTACACTTTTTTCAGATGGCCCTTTTGACCGGGGGGAAGTGAGACTTCATTGTAGTGCAGATTTCCTTTGCAAGCTTGCTTGGTTGGCCAAAAAGGGCGTATGCGTTTTTTCCTGAATATATTCAGGAAAAAACGCATACGCCCTTTTTGGCCAATTGCATCATTGTGGACGTTCTGCCTCTTTTCCTATGCTTTCTATGCAATTCCAGTCTACCTCCTGAAATCGGTTTCCTGCAATTCTGCCCCGCTTTCAAGTCCTCTTGGCAGCCTTACTTCAGTATATTTTTGGACGATAGCTGTCATTTATAACTCTGCAGGTTTGTGAATTACAGTGCCCCTGAGCTCCTTTCTTCAACTCACTTTCTTTTGAGCTGGCCGCAACACCGCAGGATGGCTTCAGGCCCTAATCTGGTTCCGGCACGGCACGCTGAGCCTTTTGTTATTTCCTCTTCCTGTTGGGAAATGAGAGTTAAATTTGCCCGTCCAGACACCTCCAGCTAGTCTCTCATTGGTTCTCCCTATTCCTGTTCATCTTCCGCGGAAATTGCAAACTGGGCCAAACAGGAGGTTAAAGGCGCTGACTCTCCAAGTGAGGAGAGTGTTAGTAAAGCGTCTGGAATGTTGCACCCAAGTACCAGGGGAGGAAAACTGAGACATATTTGAACATGTCTCCCGTTCACACGGTTGATCATACTCTGGGTTCCACATGCATGTTTTAGCTGAAGGAAGAATACCTTAAACCTGGAGAGTTGAGACCCCTGGAATGGGTACCATGCAATATGACTTCAAAGGGTCTTCATTTGCTCACCGAACCTCTCCAATCCTATCACTGCTGCGTTTGTGCCCCTGTACACAACTTGATTCTCTTTTGGAGACATAGCAATCCATAGGTTTTAAGATACTTACTAGTCAGGTACATTCTTAGGCGTTTAATATGGGGTGTTGAGTCCATTTCGTTGAGCAAGGAGTAGCTCTTGTCTATTCCATATTTGGCTTAAGGAACTTTATCTGTGCTCATTTCAATCTCTGGTTTTATGCAGCACCCCAACTCACCTTTCCCATTAAGCAAGCATAAGTTGGTTTCGTAAATTTGAGACCCTGTTCTGTTCTGTAATTCAGTTCCTGTGTAGCCAAGTTTACATTCCGTGTATTAGTGATATCTTATGATGTTTCTTTTTCTGTGTGACTTATTTCAGTTAGAATCATCGTACCTGAATCCACTCATTATGCTGCTAGGGGCCTGATGACATAGATTTCTTTGCTGAGTGATACTGCATTGTACGTAAGTACCACAAGTTCTTTATCCATTTTTCACTTTCTGCGATGTTGAACTTGTACTGTAAACGAGGTTCTTGTAAACAGAGGCGTCCCAAACTTTGGGGTGGCTGTGTCTTTTTGATTTTAATTTCCCTAAGCTATAGGACCATAAGTGGCAGTGCCCTAGGCTCTGTTGCTTTGTTTTTTAGATGTTTCAGGAAACACCATACACTTCTCCCAAGTGTCTGTTGGCAATTTACATCCCGCCCATCAGCATAACAAGGCTCCCAGTTCTCCATGGCCTGTCCTGCCTTTCTGGATTTTACACATTTTCCAGATTGCCCTTTTGACCGGGGGGAAGTGAGACTTCATTGTAGTGCAGATTTCCTTTGCAACCTTGCTTGGTTGGCCAAAAAGGGCGTATGCGTTTTTTCCTGAATATATTCAGGAAAAAACGCATACGCCCTTTTTGGCCAAGTGCATCATTGTGGACGTTCTGCCTCTTTTCCTATGCTTTCAATGCAATTCCAGTCTACCTCGTGAAATCGGTTTCCTGCAATTCTGCCCCGCTTTCAAGTCCTCTTGGCAGCCTTACTTCAGTCTATTTTTGGACGATAGCTGTCATTTATAACTCTGCAGGTTTGTGAATTACAGTGCCCCTGAGCTCCTTTCTTCAACTCGCTTTCTTGTGACCTGGCCGCAACACCGCAGGATGGCTTCAGGCCCTAATCTGGTTCCGGCCCGGCATGCTGAGCCTTTGGTTAATTCCTCTTCCTGGTGGGAAATGAGAGTTAAATTTGCCCGTCCAGACACCTCCAGCTAGCCTCTAATTGGTTCTCGCTATTCCTGTTCATCTTCCGCAGAAATTGCAAACTGGGCCAAACAGGAGGTTAAAGGCGCTGACTCTCCAAGTGGGGAGAGTGTTAGTAAAGCGTCTGGAATGTTGCACCCGAGTACCAGGGGAGGAAAACTGAGACATATTTGAACACGTCTCCCGTTCACATGGTTGATCATACTTGGGTTCCACATGCATGTTTTAGCTGAAGGAAGAATACCTTAAACCTGGGTAGTTGAAACCCGTGGAATGGGTACCATGCAATATGACTTCAAAGGGTCTTCATTTGCTCACCGAACCTCTCCAATCCTATCACTGCTGCGTTTATGCCCCTGTACACATGCTTGATTCTCTTTTGGAGACATAGCAATCCATAGGTTTTACGATACTTACTAGTCAGGTACATTCTTAGGCGTTTAATATGCGGTGTTGAGTCCATTTCGTTGAGCAAGGAGTAGCTCTTGTCTATTTCATATTTGACTTAAGGAACTTTATCTGTGCTCATTTCAATCTCTGGTTTTATGCAGCACCCCAACTCACCTTTCCCATTAAGCAAGCATAAGTTGGTTTCGTAAATTTGAGACCCTGTTCTGTTCTGTAATTCAGTTCCTGTGTAGCCAAGTTTACATTCCGTGTATTAGTGATATCTTATGATGTTTCTTTTTCTGTGTGACTTATTTCAGTTAGAATCATCGTACCTGAATCCACTCATTATGCTGCTACAGGCCTGATGACATAGATTTCATTGCTGAGTGATACTGCATTGTACGTAAGTACCACAAGTTCTTTATCCATTTTTCACTTTCTGTGATATTGAACTTGTACGGTAAAAGAGGTTCTTGTAAACAGAGGCGTCCCAAACTTTGGGGTGGCTGTGTCTTTTTGATTTTAATTTCCCTAAGCTATAGGACCATAAGTGGAAGTGCCCTAGGCTCTGTTGCTTTGTTTTTTAGATGTTTCAGGAAACACCATACACTTCTCCCGAGTGTCTGTTGGCAATTTACATCCCGCCCATCAGCATAACAAGGCTCCCAGTTCTCCATGGCCTGTTGCCTTTCTGGATTTTACACTTTTTTCAGATGGCCCTTTTGACCGGGGGGAAGTGAGACTTCATTGTAGTGCAGATTTCCTTTGCAAGCTTGCTTGGTTGGCCAAAAAGGGCGTATGCGTTTTTTCCTGAATATATTCAGGAAAAAACGCATACGCCCTTTTTGGCCAAGTGCATCATTGTGGACGTTCTGCCTCTTTTCCTATGCTTTCAATGCAATTCCAGTCTACCTCCTGAAATCGGTTTCCTGCAATTCTGCCCCGCTTTCAAGTCCTCTTGGCAGCCTTACTTCAGTCTATTTTTGGACGATAGCTGTCATTTATAACTCTGCAGGTTTGTGAATTACAGTGCCCCTGAGCTCCTTTCTTCAACTCACTTTCTTTTGAGCTGGCCGCAACACCGCAGGATGGCTTCAGGCCCTAATCTGGTTCCGGTACGGCACGCTGAGCCTTTGGTTATTTCCTTTTCCTGGTGGGAAATGAGAGTTAAATTTGCCCGTCCAGACACCTCCAGCTAGTCTCTCATTGGTTCTCCCTATTCCTGTTCATCTTCCGCAGAAATTGCAAACTGGGCCAAACAGAACGTTAAAGGCGCTGACTCTCCAAGTGGGGAGAGTGTTAGTAAAGCGTCTGGAATGTTGCACCCGAGTACCAGCGTACGAAAACTGAGACATATTTGAACACGTCTCCCGTTCACACGGTTGATCATACTCTGGGTTCTACATGCATGTTTTAGCTGAAGGAAGAATACCTTAAACCTGGAGAGTTGAGACCCGTGGAATGGGTACCATGCAATATGACTTCAAAGGGTCTTCATTTGCTCACCGAACCTCTCCAATCCTATCACTGCTGCGTTTATGCCCCTGTACACTGGCTTGATGCTCTTTTGGAGACATAGCAATCCATAGGTTTTAAGATACTTACTAGTCAGGTACATTCTTAGGCGTTTAATATGCGGTGTTGAGTCCATTTCGTTGAGCAAGGAGTAGCTCTTGTCTATTCCATATTTGGCTTAAGGAACTTTATCTGTGCTCATTTCAATCTCTGGTTTTATGCAGCACCCCAACTCACCTTTCCCCTTAAGGAAACATAAGTTGGTTTTCTAAATCTGAGACCCTGTTCTGTTCTGTAATTCAGTTCCTGTGTAGCCAAGTTTACATTCCGTGTATTACTGATATCTTATGATGTTTCTTTTTCTGTGTGACTTATTTCAGTTAGAATCATCATACCTGAATCCACTGATTGTGCTGCTAAGGGCCTGATGACATAGATTTCATTGCTGAGTGATATTGCTTTGTAAGTAAATACCACAACTTCTTTATCCATTTTTCACTTTCTGCGATGTTGAACTTGTACTATAAACGAGGTTCTTGTAAACAGAGGCGTCCCAAACTTTGGGGCGGCTGTGTCTTTTTGATTTTAAATTCCCTGAGCTATAGGACCATAAGTGGAAGTGCCCTAGGCTCTGTTGCTTTGTTTTTTAGATGTTTCAGGAAACACCATACACTTCTCCCCAGTGTCTGTTGGCAATTTACATCCTGCTCATCAGCATAACAAGGCTCCCAGTTCTCCATGGCCTGTCCTGCCTTTCTGGATTTTACACTTTTTTCAGATGGCCCTTTTGACCGGGGGGAAGTGAGACTTCATTGTAGTGCAGATTTCCTTTGCAAGCTTGCTTGGTTGGCCAAAAAGTGCTTATGCGTTTTTTCCTGAATATATTCAGGAAAAAACGCATATGCCCTTTTAGGCCAAGTGCATCATTGTGGACGCTCTGCCTCTTTTCCTATGCTTTCAATGCAATTCCAGTCTACCTCCTGAAATCGGTTTCCTGCAATTCTGCCCCGCTTTCAAGTCCTCTTGGCAGCCTTACTTCAGTATATTTTTGGACGATAGCTGTCATTTATAACTCTGCAGGTTTGTGAATTACAGTGCCCCTGAGCTCCTTTCTTCAACTCGCTTTCTTTTGAGCTGGCCGCAACACCGAAGGATGGCTTCAGGCCCTAATCTGGTTCCGGCACGGCACGCTGAGCCTTTGGTTATTTCCTATTCCTGGTGGGAAATGAGAGTTAAATTTGCCCGTCCAGACACCTCCAGCTAGTCTCTCATTGGTTCTCGCTATTCCTGTTCATCTTCCGCAGAAATTGCAAACTGGGCCAAACAGGAGGTTAAACTTGCAGACTCTCCAAGTGGGGAGAGTGTTAGTAAAGCATCTGGAATGTTGCACCCGAGTACCAGGGGAGGAAAACTGAGACATATTTGAACACGTCTCCCATTCACACGGTTGATCATACTCTGG
Organism: Stenella coeruleoalba; assembly: GCF_951394435.1. Classification (NCBI taxonomy): domain Eukaryota; kingdom Metazoa; phylum Chordata; class Mammalia; order Artiodactyla; family Delphinidae; genus Stenella; species Stenella coeruleoalba. The sequence continues at coordinate 134,331 of NW_027646206.1, forward strand.
GTTCCACATGCATGTTTTAGCTGAAGGAAGAATACCTTAAACCTGGAGAGTTGAGACCCGTGTAATGGGTAAGATGCAATATGACTTCAAAGGGTCTTCATTTGCTCACCGAACCTCTCCAATCCTATCACTGTTGCATTTATGCCCCTGTACACATGCTTGATTCTCTTTTGGAGACATAGCAATCCATAGGTTTTAAGATACTTACTAGTCAGGTACATTCTTAGGCGTTTAATATGGGGTGTTGAGTCCATTTCGTTGAGCAAGGAGTAGCTCTTGTCTATTCCATATTTGGCTTAAGGAACTTTATCTGTGCTCATTTCAATCTCTGGTTTTATGCAGCACCCCAACTCACCTTTCCCCTTAAGCAAGCATAAGTTGGTTTTCTAAATTTGAGACCCTGTTCTGTTCTGTAATTCAGTTCCTGTGTAGCCAAGTTTACATTCCGTGTATTACTGATATCTTATGATGTTTCTTTTTCTGTGTGACTTATTTCAGTTAGAATCATCGTACCTGAATCCACTCATTATGCTGCTATGGGCCTGATGACATAGATTTCATTGCTGAGTGATACTGCATTGTATGTAAGTACCACAAGTTCTTTATCCATTTTTCACATTCTGTGATATTGAACTTGTACTGTAAACGAGGTTCTTGTAAACAGAGGCGTCCCAAACTTTGGGGTGGCTGTGTCTTTTTGATTTTAATTTCCCTAAGCTATAGGACCATAAGTGGAAGTGCCCTAGGCTCTGTTGCTTTGTTTTTTAGATGTTTCCGGAAACACCATACACTTCTCCCGAGTGTCTGTTGGCAATTTACATCCCGCCCATCAGCATAACAAGGCTCCCAGTTGTCCATGGCCTGTCCTGCCTTTCTGGATTTTACACTTTTTTCAGATGGCCCTTTTGACCGGGGGGAAGTGAGACTTCATTGTAGTGCAGATTTCCTTTGCAAGCTTGCTTGGTTGGCCAAAAAGGGCGTATGCGTTTTTTCCTGAATATATTCAGGAAAAAACACATACGCCCTTTTTGGCCAAGTGCATCATTGTGGACGTTCTGCCTCTTTTCCTATGCTTTCTATGCAATTCCAGTCTACCTCCTGAAATCGGTTTCCTGCAATTCTGCCCCGCTTTCAAGTCCTCTTGGCAGCCTTACTTCAGTATATTTTTGGACGATAGCTGTCATTTATAACTCTGCAGGTTTGTGAATTACAGTGCCCCTGAGCTCCTTTCTTCAACTCACTTTCTTTTGAGCTGGCCGCAACACCGCAGGATGGCTTCAGGCCCTAATCTGGTTCCGGCACGGCACGCTGAGCCTTTGGTTATTTCCTCTTCCTGTTGGGAAATAAGAGTTAAATTTGCCCGTCCAGACACCTCCAGCTAGTCTCTCATTGGTTCTCCCTATTCCTGTTCATCTTCCGCGGAAATTGCAAACTGGGCCAAACAGGAGGTTAAAGGCGCTGACTCTCCAAGTGAGGAGAGTGTTAGTAAAGCGTCTGGAATGTTGCACCCAAGTACCAGGGGAGGAAAACTGAGACATATTTGAACATGTCTCCCGTTCACACGGTTGATCATACTCTGGGTTCCACATGCATGTTTTAGCTGAAGGAAGAATACCTTAAACCTGGAGAGTTGAGACCCCTGGAATGGGTACCATGCAATATGACTTCAAAGGGTCTTCATTTGCTCACCGAACCTCTCCAATCCTATCACTGCTGCGTTTGTGCCCCTGTACACAACTTGATTCTCTTTTGGAGACATAGCAATCCATAGGTTTTAAGATACTTACTAGTCAGGTACATTCTTAGGCGTTTAATATGGGGTGTTGAGTCCATTTCGTTGAGCAAGGAGTAGCTCTTGTCTATTCCATATTTGGCTTAAGGAACTTTATCTGTGCTCATTTCAATCTCTGGTTTTATGCAGCACCCCAACTCACCTTTCCCATTAAGCAAGCATAAGTTGGTTTCGTAAATTTGAGACCCTGTTCTGTTCTGTAATTCAGTTCCTGTGTAGCCAAGTTTACATTCCGTGTATTAGTGATATCTTATGATGTTTCTTTTTCTGTGTGACTTATTTCAGTTAGAATCATCGTACCTGAATCCACTCATTATGCTGCTAGGGGCCTGATGACATAGATTTCTTTGCTGAGTGATACTGCATTGTACGTAAGTACCACAAGTTCTTTATCCATTTTTCACTTTCTGTGATATTGAACTTGTACGGTAAACGAGGTTCTTGTAAACAGAGCCGTTCCATACTTTGGGGTGGCTGTGTCTTTTTGATTTTAATTTCCCTAAGCTATAGGACCATAAGTGGAAGTGCCCTAGGCTCTGTTGCTTATTTTTTTAGATGTTTCAGGAAACACCATACACTTCTCCCAAGTGTCTGTTGGCAATTTACATCCCGCCCATCAGCATAACAAGGCTCCCAGATCTCCATGGCCTGTCCTGCCTTTCTGGATTTTACACTTTTTTCAGATGGTCCCTTTGACAGGGGGGAAGTGAGACTTCATTGTAGTGCAGATTTCTTTGCAAGCTTGCTTGGTTGGCCAAAAAGGGCGTATGCGTTTTTTCCTGAATATATTCAGGAAAAAACGCATACGCCTTTTTTGGCCAAGTGCATCATTGTGGACGTTCTGCCTCTTTTCCTATGCTTTCAATGCAATTCCAGTCTACCTCCTGAAATCAGTTTCCTGCAACTCTGCCCCGCTTTCAAGTCCTCTTGGCAGCCTTACTTCAGTATATTTTTGGACGATAGCTGTCATTTATAACTCTGCAGGTTTGTGAATTACAGTGCCCCTGAGCTCCTTTCTTCACCTCGCTTTCTTGTGAGCTGGCCGCAACACCGCAGGATGGCTTCAAGCCCTAATGTGCTTCCGGCATGGCACGCTGAGCCTTTGGTTAATTCCTCTTCCTGGTGGGAAATGAGAGTTAAATTTGCCCGTCCAGACACCTCCAGCTAGTCTCTCATTGGTTCTCCCTATTCCTGTACATCTTCCGCAGAAAATGCAAACTGGGCCAAACAGGTGATTAAAGGCGCTGACTCTCCTAGTGGGGAGAGTGTTAGTAAAGCGTCTGGAATGTTGCACCCGAGTACCAGGGGAGGAAAACTGAGACATATTTGAACACGTCTCCCATTCACACGGTTGATCATACTCTGGGTTCCACATGCATGTTTTAGCTGAAGGAAGAATACCTTAAACCTGGGGAGTTGAGACCCGTGGAATGGGTACCATGCAATATGACTTCAAAGGGTCTTCATTTGCTCACCGAACCTCTCCAATCCTATCACTGCTGCGTTTATGCCCCTCTACACACGCTTGATTCACTTTTGGAGACATAGCATTCCATAGGTTTTAAGATACTTACTAGTCAGGTACATTCTTAGGCGTTTAATATGCGGTGTTGAGTCCATTTCGTTGAGCAAGGAGTAGCTCTTGTCTATTCCATATTTGGCTTAAGGAACTTTATCTGTGCTCATTTCAATCTCTGGTTTTATGCAGCACCCCAACTCACCTTTACCCTTAAGCAAGCATAAGTTGGTTTTCTAAATTTGAGACCCTGTTCTGTTCTGTAATTCAGTTCCTGTGTAGCCAAGTTTACATTCCGTGTATTACTGATATCTTATGATGTTTCTTTTTCTGTGTGACTTATTTCAGTTAGAATCATCATACCTGAATCCACTCATTGTGCTGCTAAGGGCCTGATGACACAGATTTCATTGCTGAGTGATATTGCTTTGTAAGTAAATACCACAACTTCTTTATCCATTTTTCACTTTCTGCGATGTTGAACTTGTACTGTAAACGAGGTTCTTGTAAACAGAGGCGTCCCAAACTTTGGGGTGGCTGTGTCTTTTTGATTTTAATTTCCCTAAGCTATAGGACCATAAGTGGCAGTGCCCTAGGCTCTGTTGCTTTGTTTTTTAGATGTTTCAGGAAACACCATACACTTCTCCCAAGTGTCTGTTGGCAATTTACATCCCGCCCATCAGCATAACAAGGCTCCCAGTTCTCCATGGCCTGTCCTGCCTTTCTGGATTTTACACTTTTTCCAGATGGCCCTTTTGACCGGGGGGAAGTGAGACTTCATTGTAGTGCAGATTTCCTTTGCAAGCTTGCTTGGTTGGCCAAAAAGGGCGTATGCGTTTTTTCCTGAATATATTCAGGAAAAAACGCATACGCCCTTTTTGGCCAAGTGCATCATTGTGGACGTTCTGCCTCTTTTCCTATGCTTTCAATGCAATTCCAGTCTACCTCCTGAAATCGGTTTCCTGCAATTCTGCCCCGCTTTCAAGTCCTCTTGGCAGCCTTACTTCAGTCTATTTTTGGACGATAGCTGTCATTTATAACTCTGCAGGTTTGTGAATTACAGTGCCCCTGAGCTCCTTTCTTCAACTCGCTTTCTTGTGACCTGGCCGCAACACCGCAGGATGGCTTCAGGCCCTAATCTGGTTCCGGCCCGGCATGCTGAGCCTTTGGTTAATTCCTCTTCCTGGTGGGAAATGAGAGTTAAATTTGCCCGTCCAGACACCTGCAGCTAGCCTCTCATTGGTTCTCGCTATTCCTGTTCATCTTCCGCAGAAATTGCAAACTGGGCCAAACAGGAGGTTAAAGGCGCTGACTCTCCAAGTGGGGAGAGTGTTAGTAAAGCGTCTGGAATGTTGCACCCGAGTACCAGGGGAGGAAAACTGAGACATATTTGAACACGTCTCCCGTTCACATGGTTGATCATACTTGGGTTCCACATGCATGTTTTAGCTGAAGGAAGAATACCTTAAACCTGGAGAGTTGAGACCCGTGAAATGGGTACCATGCAATATGACTTCATAGGGTCTTCATTTGCTCACCGAACCTCTCCAATCCTATCACTGCTGCGTTTATGCCCCTGTACACATGCTTGATTCTCTTTTGGAGACATAGCAATCCATAGGTTTTACGATACTTACTAGTCAGGTACATTCTTAGGCGTTTAATATGCGGTGTTGAGTCCATTTCGTTGAGCAAGGAGTAGCTCTTGTCTATTTCATATTTGACTTAAGGAACTTTATCTGTGCTCATTTCAATCGCTGGTTTTATGCAGCACCCCAACTCACCTTTACCCTTAAGCAAGCATAAGTTGGTTTTCTAAATTTGAGACCCTGTTCTGTTCTGTAATTCAGTTCCTGTGTAGCCAAGTTTACATTCCGTGTATTACTGATATCTTATGATGTTTCTTTTTCTGTGTGACTTATTTCAGTTAGAATCATCATACCTGAATCCACTCATTGTGATGCAAAGGGCCTGATGACATAGATTTCATTGCTGAGTGATATTGCTTTGTAAGTAAATACCACAACTTCTTTATCCATTTTTCACTTTCTGCGATGTTGAACTTGTACTGTAAACGAGGTTCTTGTAAACAGAGGCGTCCCAAATTTTGGGGTGGCTGTGTCTTTTTGATTTTAATTTCCCTAAGCTATAGGACCATAAGTGGCAGTGCCCTAGGCTCTGTTGCTTTGTTTTTTAGATGTTTCAGGAAACACCATACACTTCTCCGGAGTGTCTGTTGGCAATTTACATCCCGCCCATCAGCATAACAAGGCTCCCAGTTCTGCATGGCCTGTCCTGCCTTTCTGGATTTTACACTTTTTTCAGATGGCCCTTTTGACCGGGGGGAAGTGAGACTTCATTGTAGTGCAGATTTCCTTTGCAAGCTTGCTTGGTTGGCCAAAAAGGGCGTATGCGTTTTTTCCTGAATATATTCAGGAAAAAACGCATACGCCCTTTTTGGCCAAGTGCATCATTGTGGACGTTCTGCCTCTTTTCCTATGCTTTCAATGCAATTCCAGTCTACCTTCTGAAATCGGTTTCCTGCAATTCTGCCCCGCTTTCAAGTCCTCTTGGCAGCCTTACTTCAGTCTATTTTTGGACGATAGCTGTCATTTATAACTCTGCAGGTTTGTGAATTACAGTGCCCCTGAGCTCCTTTCTTCAACTCGCTTTCTTGTGACCTGGCCGCAACACCGCAGGATGGCTTCAGGCCCTAATCTGGTTCCGGCCCGGCATGCTGAGCCTTTGGTTAATTCCTCTTCCTGGTGGGAAATGAGAGTTAAATTTGCCCGTCCAGACACCTTCAGCTAGCCTCTCATTGGTTCTCGCTATTCCTGTTCATCTTCCACAGAAATTGCAAACTGGGCCAAACAGGTGGTTAAAGGCGCTCACTCTCCTAGTGGGGAGAGTGTTAGTAAAGCGTCTGGAATGTTGCACCCGAGTACCAGGGGAGGAAAACTGAGACATATTTGAACACGTCTCCCATTCACACGGTTGATCATACTCTGGGTTCCACATGCATGTTTTAGCTGAAGGAAGAATACCTTAAACCTGGGGAGTTGAGACCCGTGGAATGGGTACCATGCAATATGACTTCAAAGGGTCTTCATTTGCTCACCGAACCTCTCCAATCCTATCACTGCTGCGTTTATGCCCCTCTACACACGCTTGATTCACTTTTGGAGACATAGCATTCCATAGGTTTTAAGGTACTTACTAGTCAGGTACATTCTTAGGCGTTTAATATGCGGTGTTGAGTCCATTTCGTTGAGCAAGGAGTAGCTCTTGTCTATTTCATATTTGACTTAAGGAACTTTATCTGTGCTCATTTCAATCTCTGGTTTTATGCAGCACCCCAACTCACCTTTACCCTTAAGCAAGCATAAGTTGGTTTTCTAAATTTGAGACCCTGTTCTGTTCTGTAATTCAGTTCCTGTGTAGCCAAGTTTACATTCCGTGTATTACTGATATCTTATGATGTTTCTTTTTCTGTGTGACTTATTTCAGTTAGAATCATCATACCTGAATCCACTCATTGTGATGCAAAGGGCCTGATGACATAGATTTCATTGCTGAGTGATATTGCTTTGTAAGTAAATACCACAACTTCTTTATCCATTTTTCACTTTCTGCGATGTTGAACTTGTACTGTAAACGAGGTTCTTGTAAACAGAGGCGTCCCAAACTTTGGGGTGGCTGTGTCTTTTTGATTTTAATTTCCCTAAGCTATAGGACCATAAGTGGCAGTGCCCTTGGCTCTGTTGCTTTGTTTTTTAGATGTTTCAGGAAACACCATACACTTCTCCAGAGTGTCTGTTGGCAATTTACATCCCGCCCATCAGCATAACAAGGCTCCCAGTTCTGCATGGCCTGTCCTGCCTTTCTGGATTTTACACTTTTTTCAGATGGCCCTTTTGACCGGGGGGAAGTGAGACTTCATTGTAGTGCAGATTTCCTTTGCAAGCTTGCTTGGTTGGCCAAAAAGGGCGTATGCGTTTTTTCCTGAATATATTCAGGAAAAAACGCATACGCCCTTTTTGGCCAAGTGCATCATTGTGGACGTTCTGCCTCTTTTCCTATGCTTTCAATGCAATTCCAGTCTACCTTCTGAAATCGGTTTCCTGCAATTCTGCCCCGCTTTCAAGTCCTCTTGGCAGCCTTACTTCAGTCTATTTTTGGACGATAGCTGTCATTTATAACTCTGCAGGTTTGTGAATTACAGTGCCCCTGAGCTCCTTTCTTCAACTCGCTTTCTTGTGACCTGGCCGCAACACCGCAGGATGGCTTCAGGCCCTAATCTGGTTCCGGCCCGGCATGCTGAGCCTTTGGTTAATTCCTCTTCCTGGTGGGAAATGAGAGTTAAATTTGCCCGTCCAGACACCTTCAGCTAGCCTCTCATTGGTTCTCGCTATTCCTGTTCATCTTCCGCAGAAATTGCAAACTGGGCCAAACAGGAGGTTAAAGGCGGTGACTCTGCAAGTGGGGAGAGTGTTAGTAAAGCGTCTGGAATGTTGCACCCGAGTACCAGGGGAGGAAAACTGAGACATATTTGAACACGTCTCCCGTTCACATGGTTGATCATACTTGGGTTCCACATGCATGTTTTAGCTGAAGGAAGAATACCTTAAACCTGGAGAGTTGAGACCCGTGTAATGGGTACCATGCAATATGACTTCAAAGGGTCTTCATTTGCTCACCGAACCTCTCCAATCCTATCACTGCTGCGTTTATGCCCCTGTACACATGCTTGATTCTCTTTCGGAGACATAGCAATCCATAGGTTTTACGATACTTACTAGTCAGGTACATTCTTAGGCGTTTAATATGCGGTGTTGAGTCCATTTCGTTGAGCAAGGAGTAGCTCTTGTCTATTCTTTATTTGACTTAAGGAACTTTATCTGTGCTCATTTCAATCTCTGGTTTTATGCAGCACCCCAACTCACCTTTACCCTTAAGCAAGCATAAGTTGGTTTTCTAAATTTGAGACCCTGTTCTGTTCTGTAATTCAGTTCCTGTGTAGCCAAGTTTACATTCCGTGTATTACTGATATCTTATGATGTTTCTTTTTCTGTGTGACTTATTTCAGTTAGAGTCATCATACCTGAATCCACTCATTGTGATGCTAAGGGCCTGATGACATAGATTTCATTGCTGAGTGATATTGCTTTGTAAGTAAATACCACAACTTCTTTATCCATTTTTCACTTTCTGCGATGTTGAACTTGTACTGTAAACGAGGTTCTTGTTAACAGAGGCGTCCCAAACTTTGGGGTGGCTGTGTCTTTATGATTTTAATTTCCCTAATCTATAGGACCATAAGTGGCAGTGCCCTAGGCTCTGTTGCTTTGTTTTTTAGATGTTTCAGGAAACACCATACACTTCTCCCGAGTGTCTGTTGGCAATTTACATCCCGCCCATCAGCATAACAAGGCTCCCAGTTGTCCATGGCCTGTCCTGCCTTTCTGGATTTTACACTTTTTTCAGATGGCCCTTTTGACCGGGGGGAAGTGAGACTTCATTGTAGTGCAGATTTCCTTTGCAAGCTTGCTTGGTTGGCCAAAAAGGGCGTATGCGTTTTTTCCTGAATATATTCAGGAAAAAACGCATACGCCCTTTTTGGCCAAGTGCATCATTGTGGACGTTCTGCCTCTTTTCCGATGCTTTCAATGCAATTCCAGTCTACCTCCTGAAATCGGTTTCCTGCAATTCTGCCCCGCTTTCAAGTCCTCTTGGCAGCCTTACTTCAGTGTATTTTTGGACGATAGCTGTCATTTATAACTCTGCAGGTTTGTGAATTACAGTGCCCCTGAGCTCCTTTCTTCAACTCGCTTTCTTGTGACCTGGCCGCAACACCGCAGGATGGCTTCAGGCCCTAATCTGGTTCCGGCCCGGCACGCTGAGCCTTTGGTTAATTCCTCTTCCTGGTGGGAAATGAGAGTTAAATTTGCCCGTCCAGACACCTCCAGCTAGCCTCTCATTGGTTCTCGCTATTCCTGTTCATCTTCCGCAGAAATTGCAAACTGGGCCAAACAGGAGGTTAAAGGGACTGACTCTGCAAGTGGGGAGAGTGTTAGTAAAGCGTCTGGAATGTTGCACCCGAGTACCAGGGGAGGAAAACTGAGACATATTTGAACACGTCTCCCGATCACATGGTTGATCATACTCTAGGTTCCACATGCATGTTTTAGCTGAAGGAAGAATACCTTAAACCTGGGTAGTTGAAACCCGTGGAATGGGTACCATGCAATATGACTTCAAAGGGTCTTCATTTGCTCACCGAACCTCTCCAATCCTATCACTGCTGCGTTTATGCCCCTGTACACATGCTTGATTCTCTTTCGGAGACATAGCAATCCATAGGTTTTAAGATACTTACTAGTCAGGTACATTCTTAGGCATTTAATATGGGGTGTTGAGTCCATTTCGTTGAGCAAGGAGTAGCTCTTCTCTATACCATATTTGGCTTAAGGAACTTTATCTGTGCTCATTTCAATCTCTGGTTTTATGCAGCACCCCAACTCACCTTTACCCTTAAGCAATAATAAGTTGGTTTTCTAAATTTGAGACCCTGTTCTGTTCTGTAATTCAGTTCCTGTGTAGCCAAGTTTCCATTCCGTGTATTACTGATATCTTATGATGTTTCTTTTTCTGTGTGACTTATTTCAGTTAGAATCATCATACCTGAATCCACTCATTGTGCTGCTAAGGGCCTGATGACACAGATTTCATTGCTGAGTGATATTGCTTTGTAAGTAAATACCACAACTTCTTTATCCATTTTTCACTTTCTGCGATGTTGAACTTGTACTGTAAACGAGGTTCTTGTAAACAGAGCCGTTCCAAACTTTGGTGTGGCTGTGTCTTTTTGATTTTAATTTCCCTAATCTATAGGACCATAAGTGGAAGTGCCCTAGGTTCTGTTGCTTTGTTTTTTAGATGTTTCAGGAAACACCATACACTTCTCCCGAGTGGTTGTTGGCAATTTACATCCTGCCCATCAGCATAACAAGGCTCCCAGTTCTCCATGGCCTGTCCTGCCTTTCTGGATTTTACACTTTTTTCAGATGGCCCTTTTGACCGGGGGGAAGTGAGACTTCATTGTAGTGCAGATTTCCTTTGCAAGCTTGCTTGGTTGGCCAAAAAGGGCGTATGCGTTTTTTCCTGAATATATTCAGGAAAAAACGCATACGCCCTTTTTGGCCAAGTGCATCATTGTGGACGTTCTGCCTCTTTTCCTATGCTTTCAATGCAATTCCAGTCTACCTCCTGAAATCGGTTTCCTGCAATTCTGCCCCGCTTTCAAGTCCTCTTGGCAGCCTTACTTCAGTCTATTTTTGGACGATAGCTGTCATTTATAACTCTGCAGGTTTGTGAATTACAGTGCCCCTGAGCTCCTTTCTTCAACTTGCTTTCTTGTGACCTGGCCGCAACACCGCAGGATGGCTTCAGGCCCTAATCTGGTTCCGGCACGGCACGCTGAGCCTTTGGTTATTTCCTCTTCCTGGTGGGAAATGAGAGTTAAATTTGCCCGTCCAGACACCTTCAGCTAGCCTCTCATTGGTTCTCGCTATTCCTGTTCATCTTCCGCAGAAATTGCAAACTGGGCCAAACAGGAGGTTAAAGGCGCTGACTCTCCAAGTGGGGAGAGTGTTAGTAAAGCGTCTGGAATGTTGCACCCGAGTACCAGGGGAGGAAAACTGAGACATATTTGAACACGTCTCCCGTTCACATGGTTGATCATACTTGGGTTCCACATGCATGTTTTAGCTGAAGGAAGAATACCTTAAACCTGGAGAGTTGAGACCCGTGTAATGGGTACCATGCAATATGACTTCAAAGGGTCTTCATTTGCTCACCGAACCTCTCCAATCCTATCACTGCTGCGTTTATGCCCCTGTACACATGCTTGATTCTCTTTCGGAGACATAGCAATCCATAGGTTTCAAGATACTTACTAGTCAGGTACATTCTTAGGCGTTTAATATGCGGTGTTGAGTCCATTTCGTTGAGCAAGGAGTAGCTCTTGTCTATTCCATATTTGACTTAAGGAACTTTATCTGTGCTCATTTCAATCTCTGGTTTTATGCAGCACCCCAACTCACCTTTACCCTTAAGCAAGCATAAGTTGGTTTTCTAAATTTGAGACCCTGTTCTGTTCTGTAATTCAGTTCCTGTGTAGCCAAGTTTCCATTCCGTGTATTACTGATATCTTATGATGTTTCTTTTTCTGTGTGACTTATTTCAGTTAGAATCATCATACCTGAATCCACTCATTGTGCTGCTAAGGGCCTGATGACACAGATTTCATTGCTGAGTGATATTGCTTTGTAAGTAAATACCACAACTTCTTTATCCATTTTTCACTTTCTGCGATGTTGAACTTGTACTGTAAAAGAGGTTCTTGTAAACAGAGGCGTCCCAAACTTTGGGGTGGCTGTGTCTTTTTGATTTTAATTTCCCTAAGCTATAGGACCATATGTGGCATTGCCCTAGGCTCTGTTGCTTTGTTTTTTAGATGTTTCAGGAAACACCATACACTTCTCCCGAGTGTCTGTTGGCAATTTACATCCCGCCCATCAGCATAACAAGGCTCCCAGTTCTCCATGGCCTGTCCTGCCTTTCTGGATTTTACACTTTTTTTAGATGGCCCTTTTGACAGGGGGGAAGTGAGACTTCATTGTAGTGCAGATTTCCTTTGCAAGCTTGCTTGGTTGGCCAAAAAGGGCGTATGCGTTTTTTCCTGAATATATTCAGGAAAAAACGCATACGCCCTTTTTGGCCAAGTGCATCATTGTGGACGTTCTGCCTCTTTTCCTATGCTTTCAATGCAATTCCAGTCTACCTTCTGAAATTGGTTTCCTGCAATTCTGCCCCGCTTTCAAGTCCTCTTGGCAGCCTTACTTCAGTCTATTTTTGGACGATAGCTGTCATTTATAACTCTGCAGGTTTGTGAATTACAGTGCCCCTGAGCTCCTTTCTTCAACTCGCTTTCTTGTGACCTGGCCGCAACACCGCAGGATGGCTTCAGGCCATAATCTGGTTCCGGCCCGGCACGCTGAGCGTTTGGTTAATTCCTCTTCCTGGTGGGAAATGAGAGTTAAATTTGCCCGTCCAGACACCTCCAGCTAGCCTCTCATTGGTTCTCGCTATTCCTGTTCATCTTCCGCAGAAATTGCAAACTGGGCCGAACAGGAGGTTAAAGGGACTGACTCTCCAAGTGGGGAGAGTGTTAGTAAAGCGTCTGGAATGTTGCACCCGAGTACCAGGGGAGGAAAACTGAGACATATTTGAACACGTCTCCCGATCACATGGTTGATCATACTCTAGGTTCCACATGCATGTTTTAGCTGAAGGAAGAATACCTTAAACCTGGGTAGTTGAAACCCGTGGAATGGGTACCATGCAATATGACTTCAAAGGGTCTTCATTTGCTCACCGAACCTCTCCAATCCTATCACTGCTGCGTTTATGCCCCTGTACACATGCTTGATTCTCTTTCGGAGACATAGCAATCCATAGGTTTTAAGATACTTACTAGTCAGGTACATTCTTAGGCGTTTAATATGGGGTGTTGAGTCCATTTCGTTGAGCAAGGAGTAGCTCTTGTCTATTCCATATTTGGCTTAAGGAACTTTATCTGTGCTCATTTCAATCTCTGGTTTTATGCAGCACCCCAACTCACCTTTACCCTTAAGCAAGCATAAGTTGGTTTTCTAAATTTGAGACCCTGTTCTGTTCTGTAATTCAGTTCCTGTGTAGCCAAGTTTCCATTCCGTGTATTACTGATATCCTATGATGTTTCTTTTTCTGTGTGACTTATTTCAGTTAGAATCATCATACCTGAATCCACTCATTGTGCTGCTAAGGGCCTGATGACACAGATTTCATTGCTGAGTGATATTGCTTTGTAAGTAAATACCACAACTTCTTTATACATTTTTCACTTTCTGCGATGTTGAACTTGTACTGTAAACGAGGTTCTTGTAAACAGAGCCGTTCCAAACTTTGGGGTGGCTGTGTCTTTTTGATTTTAATTTCCCTAAACTATAGGACCATAAGTGGAAGTGCCCTAGGTTCTGTTGCTTTGTTTTTTAGATGTTTCAGGAAACACCATACACTTCTCCCGAGTGGTTGTTGGCAATTTACATCCCGCCCATCAGCATAACAAGGCTCCCAGTTCTCCATGGCCTGTCCTGCCTTTCTGGATTTTACACTTTTTTCAGATGGCCCTTTTGACCGGGGGGAAGTGAGACTTCATTGTAGTGCAGATTTCCTTTGCAAGCTTGCTTGGTTGGCCAAAAAGGGCGTATGCGTTTTTTCCTGAATATATTCAGGAAAAAACGCATACGCCCTTTTTGGCCAAGTGCATCATTGTGGACGTTCTGCCTCTTTTCCTATGCTTTCAATGCAATTCCAGTCTACCTCCTGAAATCGGTTTCCTGCAATTCTGCCCCGCTTTCAAGTCCTCTTGGCAGCCTTACTTCAGTCTATTTTTGGACGATAGCTGTCATTTATAACTCTGCAGGTTTGTGAATTACAGTGCCCCTGAGCTCCTTTCTTCAACTCGCTTTCTTGTGAGCTGGCCGCAACACTGCAGGATGGCTTCAGGCCCTAAACTGGTTCCGGCACGGCATGCTGAGCCTTTGGTTATTTCCTCTTCCTGGTGGGAAATCAGAGTTAAATTTGCCCGTCCAGACACCTCCAGCTAGTCTCTCATTTGTTCTCCCTATTCCTGTTCATCTTCCGCAGCAATTGCAAACTGGGCCAAACAGGAAGTTAAAGACGCTGACTCTCCAAGTGGGGAGTGTGTTAGCAAAGCGTCTGGAATGTTGCACCCGAGTACCAGGGGAGGAAAACTGAGACATATTTGAACACATCTCCCGTTCACATGGTTGATCATACTGTGGGTTCCACATGCATGTTTTAGCAGAAGGAAGAATACCTTAAACCTGGAGAGTTGAGACCCGTGTAATGGGTACCATGCAATATGATTTCAAAGGGTCTTCATTTGCTCACCGAACCTCTCCAATCCTATCACTGCTGCGATTATGCCCGTGTACACACACTTGATTCTCTTTTGGAGACATAGCAATCCATAGGTTTTAAGATACTTACTAGTCAGGTACATTCTTAGGCGTTTAATATGGGGTGTTGAGTCCATTTCGTTGAGCAAGGAGTAGCTCTTGTCTATTCCATATTTGGCTTAAGGAACTTTATCTGTGCTCATTTCAATCTCTGGTTTTATGCAGCACCCCAACTCACCTTTCCCCTTAAGGAAGCATAAGTTGGTTTTCTAAGTTTGAGACCCTGTTCTGTTCTGTAATTCAGTTCCTGTGTAGCCAAGTTTACATTCCGTGTATTACTGATATCTTATGATGTTTCTTTTTCTGTGTGACTTATTTCAGTTAGAATCATCGTACCTGAATCCACTCATTATGCTGCTACGGGCCTGATTACATAGATTTCATTGCTGAGTGATACTGCATTGTACGTAAGTACCAAAAGTTCTTTATCCATTTTTCACTTTCTGTGATATTGAACTTGTACGGTAAATGAGGTTCTTGTAAACAGAGGCGTCCCAAACTTTGGGGTGGCTGTGTCTTTTTGATTTTAATTTCCCTAAGCTATAGGACCATAAGTGGAAGTGCCCTAGGCTCTGTTGCTTTGTTTTTTAGATGTTTCAGGAAACACCATACACTTCTCCCGAGTGTCTGTTGGCAATTTCCATCTCGCCCATCAGCATAACAAGGCTCCCAGTTCTCCATGGCCTGTCCTGCCTTTCTGGATTTTACGCTTTTTTCAGGTGGACCGTTTGACCGGGGGAAGTGAGACTTCATTGTAGTGCAGATTTCCTTTGCAAGCTTGCTTGGTTGGCCAAAAAGGGTGTATGCGTTTTTAACTGAATATATTCAGGAAAAAACGCATACGCCCTTTTTGGCCAAGTGCATCATTGTGGACGCTCTGCCTCCTTTCCTATGCTTTCAATGCAATTCCAGTCTACCTCCAGAAATCGGTTTCCTGCAATTCTGCCCCGCTTTCATGTCCTCTTGGCAGACTTACTTCAGTGTATTTTTGGACGATAGCTGCCATTTATAACTCTGCAGGTTTGTGAATTACAGTGCCCCTGAGCTCCTTTCTTCAACTCGCTTTCTTGTGAGCTGGCCGCAACACGGCAGAATGGCTTCAGGCCCTAATCTTGTCCGGCATGGCACGCTGAGCCTTTGGTTATTTCCTCTTCCTGGTGGGAAATGAGAGTTAAATTTGCCCGTCCAGACACCTCCAGCTAGTCTCTCATTGGTTCTCGCTATTCCTGTTCATCTTCCGCAGAAATTGCAAACTGGGCTAAACAGGAGGTTAAAGGGACTGACTCTCCAAGTGGGGAGAGTGTTAGTAAAGTGTCTGGAATGTTCCACCCGAGTACCAGGAGAGGAAAACTGAGACATATTTGAAGACGTCTCCCGATCACATGGTTGATCATACTCTGGGTTCCACATGCATGTTTTAGCTGAAGGAAGAATACCTAAAACCTGGGTAGTTGAAACCCGTGGAATGGGTACCATGCAATATGACTTCAAAGGGTCTTCATTTGCTCACCGAACCTCTCCAATCCTATCACTGCTGCGTTTATGCCCCTGTACACATGCTTGATTCTCTTTCGGAGACATAGCAATCCCTAGGTTTTAAGATACTTACTAGTCAGGTACATTCTTAGGCGTTTAATATGCGGTGTTGAGTCCATTTCTTTGAGCAAGGAGTAGCTCTTGTCTATTCCATATTTGGCTTAAGGAACTTTATCTGTGCTCATTTCAATCTCTGGTTTTATGCAGGACCCCAACACACCTTTAACCTTAAGCAAGCATAAGTTGGTTTTCTAAATTTGAGACCCTGTTCTGTTCTGTAATTCAGTTCCTGTGTAGCCAAGTTTACATTCCGTGTATTACTGATATCTTATGATGTTTCATTTTCTGTGTGACTTATTTCAGTTAGAATCATCATACCTGAATCCACTCATTGTGCTGCTAAGGGCCTGATGACACAGATTTCATTGCTGAGTGATATTGCTTTGTAAGTAAATACCACAACTTCTTTATCCATTTTTCACTTTCTGCGATGTTGAACTTGTACTGTAAACGAGGTTCTTGTAAACAGAGGCATCCCAGACTTTGGGGTGGCTGTGTCTTTTTGATTTTAATTTCCCTAAGCTATAGGACCATAAGTGGAAGTGCCCTAGGTTCTGTTGCTTTGTTTTTTAGATGTTTCAGGAAACACCATACACTTCTCCCGAGTGGGTGTTGGCAATTTACATCCCGCCCATCAGCATAACAAGGCTCCCAGTTCTCCATGGCCTGTCCTGCCTTTCTGGATTTTACCCTTTTTTCAGATGGCCCTTTTGACCGGGGGGAAGTGAGACTTCATTGTAGTGCAGATTTCCTTTGCAAGCTTGCTTGGTTGGCCAAAAAGGGCGTATGCGTTTTTTCCTGAATATATTCAGGAAAAAACGCATACGCCCTTTTTGGCCAAGTGCATCATTGTGGACGTTCTGCCTCTTTTCCTATGCTTTCAATGCAATTCCAGTCTACCTCCTGAAATCGGTTTCCTGCAATTCTGCCCCGCTTTCAAGTCCTCTTGGCAGCCTTACTTCAGTCTATTTTTGGACGATAGCTGTCATTTATAACTCTGCAGGTTTGTGAATTACAGTGCCCCTGAGCTCCTTTCTTCAACTCGCTTTCTTTTGAGCTGGCCGCAACACCGCAGGATGGCTTCAGGCCCTAATCTGGTTCCGGTACGGCACGCTGAGCCTTTGGTTATTTCCTCTTCCTGGTGGGAAATGAGAGTTAAATTTGCCCGTCCAGACACCTCCAGCTAGCCTCTCATTGGTTCTCGCTATTCCTGTTCATCTTCCGCAGAAATTGCAAACTGGGCCAAACAGGAGGTTAAAGGCGCTGACTCTCCAAGTGGGGAGACTGTTAGTAAAGCGTCTGGAATGTTGCACCGGAGTACCAGGGTACGAAAACTGAGAAATATTTGAACACGTCTCCCGATCACATGGTTGATCATACTCTAGGTTCCACATGCATGTTTTAGCTGAAGGAAGAATACCTAAAACCTGGGTAGTTGAAACCCGTGGAATGGGTACCATGCAATATCACTTCAAAGGGTCTTCATTTGCTCACCGAACCTCTCCAATCCTATCACTGCTGCGTTTATGCCCCTGTACACATGCTTGATTCTCTTTCGGAGACATAGCAATCCATAGGTTTTAAGATACTTACTAGTCAGGTACATTCTTAGGCGTTTAATATGGGGTTTTGAGTCCATTTCGTTGAGCAAGGAGTAGCTCTTGTCTATTCCATATTTGGCTTAAGGAACTTTATCTGTGCTCATTTCAATCTCTGGTTTTATGCAGCACCCCAACTCACCTTTCCCCTTAAGCAAGCATAAGTTGGTTTTCTAAATTTGAGACCCTGTTCTGTTTTGGAATGCAGTTCCTGTGTAGCCAAGTTTACATTCCGTGTATTAGTGATATCTTATGATGTTTCTTTTTCTGTGTGACTTATTTCAGTTAGAATCATCATACCTGAATCCACTCATTGTGCTGCTAAGGGCCTGATGACACAGATTTCATTGCTGAGTGATATTGCTTTGTAAGTAAATACCACAACTTCTTTATCCATTTTTCACTTTCTGCGATGTTGAACTTGTACTGTAAATGAGGTTCTTGTAAACAGAGCTGTTCCAAACTTTGGGGTGGCTGTGTCTTTTTCATTTTAATTTCCCTAAGCTATAGGACCATAAGTGGAAGTGCCCTAGGTTCTGTTGCTTTGTTTTTTAGTTGTTTCAGGAAACACCATACACTTCTCCCAAGTGGTTCTTGGCAATTTACATCCCGCCCATCAGCATAACAAGGCTACCAGTTCTCCATGGCCTGTCCTGCCTTTCTGGATTTTACACTTTTTTCAGATGGCCCTTTTGACCGGGGGGAAGTGAGACTTCATTGTAGTGCAGATTTCCTTTGCAAGCTTGCTTGGTTGGCCAAAAAGGGCGTATGCGTTTTTTCCTGAATATATTCAGGAAAAAACGCATACGCCCTTTTTGGCCAAGTGCATCATTGTGGACGTTCTGCCTCTTTTCCTATGCTTTCAATGCAATTCCAGTCTACCTCCTGAAATCGGTTTCCTGCAATTCTGCCCCGCTTTCAAGTCCTCTTGGCAGCCTTACTTCAGTCTATTTTTGGACGATAGCTGTCATTTATAACTCTGCAGGTTTGTGAATTACAGTGCCCCTGAGCTCCTTTCTTCAACTCGCTTTCTTGTGAGCTGGCCGCAACACCGCAGGATGGCTTCAGGCCCTAATCTGGTTCCGGCCCGGCATGCTGAGCCTTTGGTTAATTCCTCTTCCTGGTGGGAAATGAGAGTTGAATTTGCCCGTCCAGACACCTCCAGCTAGCCTCTCATTGGTTCTCGCTATTCCTGTTCATCTTCCGCAGAAATTGCAAACTGGGCCAAACAGGAGGTTAAAGGGACTGACTCTCCAAGTGGGGAGAGTGTTAGTAAAGCGTCTGGAATGTTGCACCCGAGTACCAGGGGAGGAAAACTGAGACATATTTGAACACGTCTCCCGATCACATGGTTGATCATACTCTGGGTTCCACATGCATGTTTTAGCTGAAGGAAGAATACCTTAAACCTGGGTAGTTGAAACCCGTGGAATGGGTACCATGCAATATGACTTCAAAGGGTCTTCATTTGCTCACCGAACCTCTCCAATCCTATCACAGCTGCGTTTATGCCCCTGTACACATGCTTGATTCTCTTTCGGAGACATAGCAATCCATAGGTTTTAAGATACTTACTAGTCAGCTACATTCTTAGGCATTTAATATGCAGTGTTGAGTCCATTTCGTTGAGCAAGGAGTAGCTCTTGTCTATTCCATATTTGGCTTAAGGAACTTTATCTGTGCTCATTTCAATCTCTGATTTTATGCAGCACCCCAACTCACCTTTCCCCTTAAGCAAGCATAAGTTGGTTTTCTAAATTTGAGACCCTGTTCTGTTTTGGAATGCAGTTCCTGTGTAGCCAAGTTTACATTCCGTGTATTAGTGATATCTCATGATGTTTCTTTTTCTGTGTGACTTATTTCAGTTAGAATCATCGTACCTGAATCCACTCATTATGCTGCTACAGGCCTGATGACATAGATTTCATTGCTGAGTGATACTGCATTGTACGTAAGTACCACAAGTTCTTTATCCATTTTTCACTTTCTGTGATATTGAACTTGTACGGTAAACGAGGTTCTTGTAAACAGAGGCGTCCCAAACTTTGGGGTGGCTGTGTCTTTTTGATTTTAATTTCCCTAAGCTATAGGACCATAAGTGGAAGTGCCCTAGGCTCTGTTGCTTTGTTTTTTAGATGTTTCAGGAAACACCATACACTTCTACCGAGTGTCTGTTGGCAATTTACATCCCGCCCATCAGCATAACAAGGCTCCCAGTTCTCCATGGCCTGTCCTGCCTTTCTGGATTTTACACTTTTTTCAGATGGCCCTTTTGACCGGGGGGAAGTGAGACTTCATTGTAGTGCAGATTTCCTTTGCAAGTTTGCTTGGTTGGCCAAAAAGGGCGTATGCGTTTTTTCCTGAATATGTTCAGGAAAAAATGCATACGCCCTTTTGGGCCAAGTGCATCATTGTGGACGTTCTGCCTCTTTTCCTATGCTTTCAATGCAATTCCAGTCTACCTCTTGAAATCGGTTTCCTGCAATTCTGCCCCGCTTTCAAGTCCTCTTGGCAGCCTTACTTCAGTATATTTTTGGACGATAGCTGTCATTTATAACTCTGCAGGTTTGTGAATTACAGTGCCCCTGAGCTCCTTTCTTCAACTCGCTTTCTTGTGACCTGGCCGCAACACCGCAGGATGTCTTCAGGCCCTAATCTGGTTCCGGCACGGCACACTGAGCCTTTGGTTAATTCCTCTTCCTGGTGGGAAATGAGAGTTAAATTTGCCCGTCCAGACACCTCCAGCTAGTCTCTCATTGGTTCTCGCTATTCCTGTTCATCTTCCGCAGAAATTGCAAACTGGGCCAAACAGGAGTTTAAAGGGACTGACTCTCCAAGTCGGGAGAGTGTTAGTAAAGCGTCTGGAATGTTGCACCCGAGTACCAGGGTAGGAAAACTGAGACATATTTGAACACGTCTCCCGTTCACATGGTTGATCATACTCTGGGTTCCACATGCATGTTTTAGCTGAAGGAAGAATACCTTAAACCTGGAGAGTTGAGACCCGTGGAATGGGTACCGTGCAATATGACTTCAAAGGGTCTTCATTTTCTCACCGAACCTCTCCAATCCTATCACAGCTGCGTTTATGCCCCTGTACACATGCTTGATTCTCTTTCGGAGACATAGCAATCCATAGGTTTTAAGATACTTACTAGTCAGGTACATTCTTAGGCGTTTAATATGGGGTGTTGAGTCCATTTCGTTGAGCAAGGAGTAGCTCTTGTCTATTCCATATTTGGCTTAAGGAACTTTATCTGTGCTGATTTCAATCTCTGGTTTTATGCAGCACCCCAACTCACCTTTCCCCTTAAGCAAGCATAAGTTGGTTTTCTAAATTTTAGACCCTGTTCTGTTCTGTAATTCAGTTCCTGTGTAGCCAAGTTTACATTCCGTGTATTACTGATATCTTATGATGTTTCTTTTTCTGTGTGACTTATTTCAGTTAGAATCATCATACCTGAATCCACCAATTGTGCTGCTAAGGGCCTGATGACACAGATTTCATTGCTGAGTGATATTGCTTTGTAAGTAAATACCACAACTTCTTTATCCATTTTTCACTTTCTGCGATGTTGAACTTGTACGGTAAACGAGGTTCTTGTAAACAGAGCCGTTCCAAATTTTGGGGTGGCTGTGTCTTTTTGATTTTAATTTCCCTAAACTATAGGACCATAAGTGGAAGTGCCCTAGGTTCTGTTGCTTTGTTTTTTAGATGTTTCAGGAAACACCATACACTTCTCCCGAGTGGTTGTTGGCAATTTACATCCCGCCCATCAGCATAACAAGGCTCCCAGTTCTCCATGGCCTGTCCTGCCTTTCTGGATTTTACACTTTTTTCAGATGGCCCTTTTGACCGGGGGGAAGTGAGACTTCATTGTAGTGCAGATTTCCTTTGCAAGCTTGCTTGGTTGGCCAAAAAGGGCGTATGCGTTTTTTCCTGAATATATTCAGGAAAAAACGCATACGCCCTTTTTGGCCAAGTGCATCATTGTGGACGTTCTGCCTCTTTTCCTATGCTTTCAATGCAATTCCAGTCTACCTCCTGAAATTGGTTTCCTGCAATTCTGCCCCGCTTTCAAGTCCTCTTGGCAGCCTTACTTCAGTCTATTTTTGGACGATAGCTGTCATTTATAACTCTGCAGGTTTGTGAATTACAGTGCCCCTGAGCTCCTTTCTTCAACTCGCTTTCTTGTGAGCTGGCCGCAACACCGCAGGATAGCTTCAGGCCCTAATCTGGTTCCGGCATGGCACGCTGAGCCTCTGGTTATTTCCTCTTCCTGGTGGGAAATGAGAGTTAAATTTGCCCGTCCAGACACCTGCAGCTAGCCTCTCATTGGTTCTCGCTATTCCTGTTCATCTGCCGCAGAAATTGCAAACTGGGCCAAACAGGAGGTTAAAGGCGCTGACTCTCCAAGTGGGGAGAGTGTTAGTAAAGCGTCTGGAATGTTGCACCCGAGTACCAGGGGAGGAAAACTGAGACATATTTGAACACGTCTCCCGATCTCATGGTTGATCATACTCTGGGTTCCACATGCATGTTTTAGCTGAAGGAAGAATACCTAAAACCTGGGTAGTTGAAACCCGTGGAATGGGTACCATGCAATATGACTTCAAAGGGTCTTCATTTGCTCACCGAACCTCTCCAATCCTATCACTGCTGCGTTTATGCCCCTGTACACATGCTTGATTCTCTTTCGGAGACATAGCAATCTATAGGTTAAGATACTTACTAGTCAGGTACATTCTTAGGCGTTTAATATGCGGTGTTGAGTCCATTTTGTTGAGCAAGGAGTAGCTCTTGTCTATTCCATATTTGGCTTAAGGAACTTTATCTGTGCTCATTTCAATCTCTGGTTTTATGCAGCACCCCAACTCACCTTTCCCCTTAAGCAAGCATAAGTTGGTTTTCTAAATTTGAGACCCTGTTCTGTTCTGTAATTCAGTTCCTGTGTAGCCAAGTTTACATTCCGTGTATTACTGATATCTTATGATGTTTCTTTTTCTGTGTGACTTATTTCAGTTAGAATCATCATACCTGAATCCACTCATTGTGCTGCTAAGGGCCTGATGACACAGATTTCATTGCTGAGTGATATTGCTTTGTAAGTAAATACCACAACTTTTTTATCCATTTTTCACTTTCTGCGATGTTGAACTTGTACTGTAAACGAGGTTCTTGTAAACAGAGCCGTTCCAAACTTTGGGGTGGCTGTGTCTTTTTGATTTTAAATTCCCTAAGCTATAGGACCATAAGTGGAAGTGCCCTAGGCTCTCTTGCTTTGTTTTTTAGATGTTTCAGGAAACACCATACACTTCTCCCGAGTGTTTGTTGGCAATTTACATCCCGCCCTTCAGCATAACAAGGCTGCCAGTTCTCCATGGCCTGTCCTGCCTTTCTGGTTTTTACACTTTTTTCAGATGGCCCTTTTGACCGGGGGGAAGTGAGACTCCATTGTAGTGCAGATTTCCTTTGCAAGCTTGCTTGGTTGGCCAAAAAGGGCGTATGCGTTTTTTCCTGAATATATTCAGGAAAAAACGCATACGCCCTTTTTGGCCAAGTGCATCATTGTGGACGTTCTGCCTCTTTTCCTATGCTTTCAATGCAATTCCAGTCTACCTCCTGAAATCGGTTTCCTGCAATTCTGCCCCGCTTTCAAGTCCTCTTGGCAGCCTTACTTCAGTCTATTTTTGGACGATAGCTGTCATTTATAACTCTGCAGGTTTGTGAATTACAGTGCCCCTGAGCTCCTTTCTTCAACTCGCTTTCTTGTGACCTGGCCGCAACACCGCAGGATGGCTTCAGGCCCTAATCTGGTTCCGGCCCGGCATGCTGAGCCTTTGGTTAATTCCTCTTCCTGGTGGGAAATGAGAGTTAAATTTGCCCGTCCAGACACCTGCAGCTAGCCTCTCATTGGTTCTCGCTATTCCCGTTCATCTTCCGCAGAAATTGCAAACTGGGCCAAACAGGAGGTTAAAGGCGCGGACTCTCCAGGAGGGGAGAGTGTTAGTAAAGCGTCTGGAATGTTGCACCCGAGTACCAGGGGAGGAAAACTGAGACATATTTGAACACGTCTCCCGATCACATGGTTGATCATACTCTGGGTTCCACATGCATGTTTTAGCTGAAGGAAGAATACCTAAAACCTGGGTAGTTGAAACCCGTGGAATGGGTACCATGCAATATGACTTCAAAGGGTCTTCATTTGCTCACCGAACCTCTCCAATCCTATCACTGCTGCGTTTATGCCCCTGTACACATGCTTGATTCTCTTTCGGAGACATAGCAATCTATAGGTTTTAAGATACTTACTAGTCAGGTACATTCTTAGGCGTTTAATATGCGGTGTTGAGTCCATTTCGTTGAGCAAGGAGTAGCTCTTGTCTATTCCATATTTGGCTTAAGGAACTTTATCTGTGCTCATTTCAATCTCTGGTTTTATGCAGCACCCCAACTCACCTTTCCCCTTAAGCAAGCATAAGTTGGTTTTCTAAATTTGAGACCCTGTTCTGTTCTGTAATTCAGTTCCTGTGTAGCCAAGTTTACATTCCGTGTATTACTGATATCTTATGATGTTTCTTTTTCTGTGTGACTTATTTCAGTTAGAATCATCGTACCTGAATCCACTCATTATGCTGCTACGGGCCTGATGACATAGGTTTCATTGCTGAGTGATACTGCATTGTACGTAAGTACCACAAGTTCTTTATCCATTTTTCACTTTCTGTGATATTGAACTTGTACGGTAAACGAGGTTCTTGTAAACAGAGGCGTCCCAAACTTTGGGCTGGCTGTGTCTTTTTGATTTTAATTTCCCTAAGCTATAGGACCATAAGTGGAAGTGCCCTAGGCTCTGTTGCTTTGTTTTTTAGATGTTTCAGGAAACACCATACACTTCTCCGAGTGTCTGTTGGCAATTTACATCCCGCCCATCAGCATAACAAGGCTCCCAGTTCTCCATGGCCTGTCCTGCCTTTCTGGATTTTACACTTTTTTCAGATGGCCCTTTTGACCGGGGGGAAGTGAGACTTCATTGTAGTGCAGATTTCCTTTGCAAGTTTGCTTGGTTGGCCAAAAAGGGCGTATGCGTTTTTTCCTGAATATATTCAGGAAAAAACGCATACGCCCTTTTTGGTCAAGTGCATCATTGTGGACGTTCTGCCTCTTTTCCTATGCTTTCAATGCAATTCCAGTCTACCTCCTGAAATTGGTTTCCTGCAATTCTGCCCCGCTTTCAAGTCCTCTTGGCAGCCTTACTTCAGTCTATTTTTGGACGATAGCTGTCATTTATAACTCTGCAGGTTTGTGAATTACAGTGCCCCTGAGCTCCTTTCTTCAACTCGCTTTCTTGTGAGCTGGCCGCAACACCGCAGGATAGCTTCAGGCCCTAATCTGGTTCCGGCATGGCACGCTGAGCCTCTGGTTATTTCCTCTTCCTGGTGGGAAATGAGAGTTAAATTTGCCCGTCCAGACACCTGCAGCTAGCCTCTCATTGGTTCTCGCTATTCCTGTTCATCTTCCGCAGAAATTGCAAACTGGGCCAAACAGGAGGTTAAAGGCGCTGACTCTCCAAGTGGGGAGAGTGTTAGTAAAGCGTCTGGAATGTTGCACCCGAGTACCAGGGGAGGAAAACTGAGACATATTTGAACACGTCTCCCGATCTCATGGTTGATCATACTCTGGGTTCCACATGCATGTTTTAGCTGAAGGAAGAATACCTAAAACCTGGGTAGTTGAAACCCGTGGAATGGGTACCATGCAATATGACTTCAAAGGGTCTTCATTTGCTCACCGAACCTCTCCAATCCTATCACTGCTGCGTTTATGCCCCTGTACACATGCTTGATTCTCTTTCGGAGACATAGCAATCTATAGGTTAAGATACTTACTAGTCAGGTACATTCTTAGGCGTTTAATATGCGGTGTTGAGTCCATTTTGTTGAGCAAGGAGTAGCTCTTGTCTATTCCATATTTGGCTTAAGGAACTTTATCTGTGCTCATTTCAATCTCTGGTTTTATGCAGCACCCCAACTCACCTTTCCCCTTAAGCAAGCATAAGTTGGTTTTCTAAATTTGAGACCCTGTTCTGTTCTGTAATTCAGTTCCTGTGTAGCCAAGTTTACATTCCGTGTATTACTGATATCTTATGATGTTTCTTTTTCTGTGTGACTTATTTCAGTTAGAATCATCATACCTGAATCCACTCATTGTGCTGCTAAGGGCCTGATGACACAGATTTCATTGCTGAGTGATATTGCTTTGTAAGTAAATACCACAACTTTTTTATCCATTTTTCACTTTCTGCGATGTTGAACTTGTACTGTAAACGAGGTTCTTGTAAACAGAGCCGTTCGAAACTTTGGGGTGGCTGTGTCTTTTTGATTTTAAATTCCCTAAGCT
The DNA here is from genome assembly GCF_951394435.1 of Stenella coeruleoalba. NCBI lineage: Eukaryota > Metazoa > Chordata > Mammalia > Artiodactyla > Delphinidae > Stenella > Stenella coeruleoalba. The sequence continues at coordinate 160,318 of NW_027646206.1, forward strand.
ATAGGACCATAAGTGGAAGTGCCCTAGGCTCTCTTGCTTTGTTTTTTAGATGTTTCAGGAAACACCATACACTTCTCCCGAGTGTTTGTTGGCAATTTACATCCCGCCCTTCAGCATAACAAGGCTGCCAGTTCTCCATGGCCTGTCCTGCCTTTCTGGTTTTTACACTTTTTTCAGATGGCCCTTTTGACCGGGGGGAAGTGAGACTCCATTGTAGTGCAGATTTCCTTTGCAAGCTTGCTTGGTTGGCCAAAAAGGGCGTATGCGTTTTTTCCTGAATATATTCAGGAAAAAACGCATACGCCCTTTTTGGCCAAGTGCATCATTGTGGACGTTCTGCCTCTTTTCCTATGCTTTCAATGCAATTCCAGTCTACCTCCTGAAATCGGTTTCCTGCAATTCTGCCCCGCTTTCAAGTCCTCTTGGCAGCCTTACTTCAGTGTATTTTTGGACGATAGCTGTCATTTATAACTCTGCAGGTTTGTGAATTACAGTGCCCCTGAGCTCCTTTCTTCAACTCGCTTTCTTGTGACCTGGCCGCAACACCGCAGGATGGCTTCAGGCCCTAATCTGGTTCCGGCCCGGCATGCTGAGCCTTTGGTTAATTCCTCTTCCTGGTGGGAAATGAGAGTTAAATTTGCCCGTCCAGACACCTGCAGCTAGCCTCTCATTGGTTCTCGCTATTCCCGTTCATCTTCCGCAGAAATTGCAAACTGGGCCAAACAGGAGGTTAAAGGCGCGGACTCTCCAGGAGGGGAGAGTGTTAGTAAAGCGTCTGGAATGTTGCACCCGAGTACCAGGGGAGGAAAACTGAGACATATTTGAACACGTCTCCCGATCACATGGTTGATCATACTCTGGGTTCCACATGCATGTTTTAGCTGAAGGAAGAATACCTAAAACCTGGGTAGTTGAAACCCGTGGAATGGGTACCATGCAATATGACTTCAAAGGGTCTTCATTTGCTCACCGAACCTCTCCAATCCTATCACTGCTGCGTTTATGCCCCTGTACACATGCTTGATTCTCTTTCGGAGACATAGCAATCTATAGGTTTTAAGATACTTACTAGTCAGGTACATTCTTAGGCGTTTAATATGCGGTGTTGAGTCCATTTCGTTGAGCAAGGAGTAGCTCTTGTCTATTCCATATTTGGCTTAAGGAACTTTATCTGTGCTCATTTCAATCTCTGGTTTTATGCAGCACCCCAACTCACCTTTCCCCTTAAGCAAGCATAAGTTGGTTTTCTAAATTTGAGACCCTGTTCTGTTCTGTAATTCAGTTCCTGTGTAGCCAAGTTTACATTCCGTGTATTACTGATATCTTATGATGTTTCTTTTTCTGTGTGACTTATTTCAGTTAGAATCATCGTACCTGAATCCACTCATTATGCTGCTACGGGCCTGATGACATAGGTTTCATTGCTGAGTGATACTGCATTGTACGTAAGTACCACAAGTTCTTTATCCATTTTTCACTTTCTGCGATGTTGAACTTGTACTGTAAACGAGGTTCTTGTAAACAGAGCCGTTCCGAACTTTGAGGTGGCTGTGTCTTTTTGATTTTAATTTCCCTAAGCTATAGGACCATAAGTGGAAGTGCCCTAGGTTCTGTTGCTTTGTTTTTTAGATGTTTCAGGAAACACCATACACTTCTCCTGAGTGTCTGTTGGCAATTTACATCCCGCCCATCAGCATAACAAGGCTCCCAGTTCTCCATGGCCTGTCCTGCCTTTCTGGATTTTACCCTTTTTTCAGATGGCCCTTTTGACCAGGGGGAAGTGAGACTTCATTGTAGTGCAGATTTCTTTGCAAGCTTGCTTGGTTGGCCAAAAAGGGCGTATGCGTTTTTTCCTGAATATATTCAGGAAAAAACGCATACGCACTTTTTGGCCAAGTGCATCATTGTGGACGTTCTGCCTCTTTTCCTATGCTTTCAATGCAATTCCAGTCTACCTCCTGAAATCGGTTTCCTGCAATTCTGCACCGCTTTCAAGTCCTCTTGGCAGCCTTACTTCAGTCTATTTTTGGATGATAGCTGTCATTTATAACTCTGCAGGTTTGTGAATTACAGTGCCCCTGAGCTCCTTTCTTCAACTCGCTTTCTTTTGAGCTGGCCGCAACACTGCAGGATGGCTTCAGGCCCTAATCTGGTTCCGGCACGGCACACTGAGCCTTTGGTTATTTCCTCTTCCTGGTGGGAAATGAGAGTTAAATTTGCCCGTCCAGACACCTGCAGCTAGCCTCTCATTGGTTCTCGCTATTCCTGTTCATCTTCCGCAGAAATTGCTAACTGTGCCAAACAGGAGGTTAAAGGCGCTGACTCTCCAAGTGGGGAGAGTGTTAGTAAAGCGTCTGGAATGTTGCACCCGAGTTCCAGGGGAGGAAAACTGAGACATATTTGAACACGTCTCCCATTGACATGGTTGATCATACTTGGGTTCCACATGCATGTTTTAGCTGAAGGAAGAATACCTAAAACCTGGGTAGTTGAAACCCGTGGAATGGGTACCATGCAATATGACTTCAAAGGGTCTTCATTTGCTCACCGCACCTCTCCAATCCTATCACTGCTGCGTTTATGCCCCTGTACACATGCTTGATTCTCTTTCGGAGACATAGCAATCCATAGGTTTTAAGATACTTACTAGTCAGGTACATTCCTAGGCGTTTAATATGGGGTGTTGAGTCCATTTCGTTGAGCAAGGAGTAGCTCTTGTCTATTCCATATTTGGCTTAAGGAACTTTATCTGTGCTCATTTCAATCTCTGGTTTTATGCAGCACCCGAACTCACCTTTACCCTTAAGCAAGCATAAGTTGGTTTTCTAAATTTGAGACCCTGTTCTGTTCTGTAATTCAGTTCCTGTGTAGCCAAGTTTACATTCCGTGTCTTACTGATATCTTATGATGTTTCTTTTTCTGTGTGACTTATTTCAGTTAGAATCATCATACCTAAATCCACTCATTGTGCTGCTAAGGGCCTGATGACACAGATTTCATTGCTGAGTGATATTGCTTTGTAAGTAAATACCACAACTTCTTTATCCATTTTTCACTTTCTGCGATGTTGAACTTGTACTGTAAATGAGGTTCTTGTAAACAGAGCCATTCCAAACTTTGGGGTGGCTGTGTCTTTTTGATTTTAATTTCCCTAAGCTATAGGACCATAAGTGGAAGTGCCCTAGGTTCTGTTGCTTTGTTTTTTAGATGTTTCAGGAAACACCATACACTTCTCCCGAGTGGTTGTTGGCAATTTACATCCCGCCCATCAGCATAACAAGGCTCCCAGTTCTCCATGGCCTGTCCTGCCTTTCTGGATTTTACCCTTTTTTCAGATGGCCCTTTTGACCGGGGGGAAGTGAGACTTCATTGTAGTGCAGATTTCCTTTGCAAGCTTGCTTGGTTGGCCAAAAAGGGCGTATGCGTTTTTTCCTGAATATATTCAGGAAAAAACGCATACGCCCTTTTTGGCCAAGTGCATCATTGTGGACGTTCTGCCTCTTTTCCTATGCTTTCAATGCAATTCCAGTCTACCTCCTGAAATCGGTTTCCTGCAATTCTGCCCCGCTTTCAAGTCCTCTTGGCAGCCTTACTTCAGTCTATTTTTGGACGATAGCTGTCATTTATAACTCTGCAGGTTTGTGAATTACAGTGCCCCTGAGCTCCTTTCTTCAACTCGCTTTCTTGTGACCTGGCCGCAACACCGCAGGATGGCTTCAGGCCCTAATCTGGTTCCGGCACGGCACACTGAGCCTTTGGTTATTTCCTCTTCCTGGTGGGAAATGAGAGTTAAATTTGCCCGTCCAGACACCTCCAGCTAGCCTCTCATTGGTTCTCGCTATTCCTGTTCATCTTCCGCAGAAATTGCAAACTGGGCCAAACAGGAGGTTAAAGGCGCTGACTCTCCAAGTCGGGAGAGTGTTAGTAAAACATCTGGAATGTTGCACCCGAGTACCAGGGGAGGAAAACTGAGACATATTTGAACACGTCTCCCATTCACATGGTTGATCATACTTGGGTTCCACATGCATGTTTTAGCTGAAGGAAGAATACCTAAAACCTGGGTAGTTGAAACCCGTGGAATGGGTACCATGCAATATGACTTCAAAGGGTCTTCATTTGCTCACCGAACCTCTCCTATCCTATCACTGCTGCATTTATGCCCCTGTACACATGCTTGATTCTCTTTCGGAGACATAGCAATCCATAGGTTTTAAGATACTTACTAGTCAGGTACATTCTTAGGCGTTTAATATGCGGTGTTGAGTCCATTTCGTTGAGCAAGGAGTAGCTCTTGTCTATTCCATATTTGGCTTAAGGAACTTTATCTGTGCTCATTTCAATCTCTGGTTTTATGCAGCACCCCAACTCACCTTTCCCCTTAAGCAAGCATAAGTTGGTTTTCTAAATTTGAGACCTTGTTCTGTTCTGTAATTCAGTTCCTGTGTAGCCAAGTTTACATTCCGTGTATTACTGATATCTTATGATGTTTCTTTTTCTGTGTGACTTATTTCAGTTAGAATCATCATACCTGAATCCACTCATTGTGCTGCTAAGGGCCTGATGACACAGATTTCATTGCTGAGTGATATTGCTTTGTAAGTAAATACCACAACTTCTTTATCCATTTTTCACTTTCTGCGATGTTGAACTTGTACTGTAAATGAGGTTCTTGTAAACAGAGCCGTTCCAAACTTTGGGGTGGCTGTGTCTTTTTGATTTTAATTTCCCTAAGCTATAGGACCATAAGTGGAAGTGCCCTAGGTTCTGTTGCTTTGTTTTTTAGATGTTTCAGGAAACACCATACACTTCTCCCGAGTGGTTGTTGGCAATTTACATCCCGCCCATCAGCATAACAAGGCTCCCAGTTCTCCATGGCCTGTCCTGCCTTTCTGGATTTTACCCTTTTTTCAGATGGCCCTTTTGACCGGGGGGAAGTGAGACTTCATTGTAGTGCAGATTTCCTTTGCAAGCTTGCTTGGTTGGCCAAAAAGGGCGTATGCGTTTTTTCCTGAATATATTCAGGAAAAAACGCATACGCCCTTTTTGGCCAAGTGCATCATTGTGGACGTTCTGCCTCTTTTCCTATGCTTTCAATGCAATTCCAGTCTACCTCCTGAAATCGGTTTCCTGCAATTCTGCCCCGCTTTCAAGTCCTCTTGGCAGCCTTACTTCAGTCTATTTTTGGACGATAGCTGTCATTTATAACTCTGCAGGTTTATGAATTACAGTGCCCCTGAGCTCCTTTCTTCAACTCGCTTTCTTGTGACCTGGCCGCAACACCGCAGGATGGCTTCAGGCCCTAATCTGGATCCGGCACGGCACACTGAGCCTTTGGTTATTTCCTCTTCCTGGTGGGAAATGAGAGTTAAATTTGCCCGTCCAGACACCTCCAGCTAGCCTCTCATTGGTTCTCGCTCTTCCTGTTCATCTTCCACAGAAATTGCAAACTGGGCCAAACAGGAAGTTAAAGGGACTGACTCTCCAAGTGGGGAGAGTGTTAGTAAAGCGTCTGGAATGTTGCACCCGAGTACCAGGGTACGAAAACTGAGACATATTTGAACACGTCTCCCGATCACATGGTTGATCATACTCTAGGTTCCACATGCATGTTTTAGATGAAGGAAGAATACCTTAAACCTGGGTAGTTGAAACCCGTGGAATGGGTACCATTAAATATGACTTCAAAGGGTCTTCATTTGCTCACGAACCTCTCCAATCCTATCACTGCTGCGTTTATGCCCCTGTACACATGCTTGATTCTCTTTCGGAGACATAGCAATCCATAGGTTTTAAGATACTTACTAGTCAGGTGCATTCTTAGGCGTTTAATATGGGGTTTTGTGTCCATTTCGTTGAGCAAGGAGTAGCTCTTGTGTATTCCATATTTGGCTTAAGGAACTTTATCTGTGCTCATTTCAATCTCTGGTTTTATGCAGCACCCCAACTCACCTTTCACCTTAAGCAAGCATAAGTTGGTTTTCTAAATTTGAGACCCTGTTCTGTTTTGGAATGCAGTTCATGTGTAGCCAAGTTTACATTCCGTGTATTAGTGATATCTTATGATGTTTCTTTTTCTGTGTGACTTATTTCAGTTAGAATCATCGTACCTGAATCCACTCATTATGCTGCTACGGGCCTGATGACATAGATTTCATTGCTGAGTGATACTGCATTGTACGTAAGTACCACAAGTTCTTTATCCATTTTTCACTTTCTGTGATATTGAACTTGTACGGTAAACGAGGTTCTTGTAAACGGAGGCGTCCCAAACTTTGGGGTGGCTGTGTCTTTTTGATTTTAATTTCCCTAAGCTATAGGACCATAAGCGCAAGTGCCCTCGGCTCTGTTGCTTTGTTTTTTAGATGTTTCAGGAAACACCATACACTTCTCCTGAGTGTCTGTTGGCAATTTACATCCCGCCCATCAGCATAACAAGGCTCCCAGTTCTCCATGGCCTGTCCTGCCTTTCTGGATTTTACACTTTTTTCAGATGGCCCTTTTGACCGGGGGGAAGTGAGACTTCATTGTAGTTCAGATTTCCTTTGCAAGTTTGCTTGGTTGGCCGAAAAGTGCGTATGCGTTTTTTCCTGAATATATTCAGGAAAAAACGCATACGCCCTTTTTGGCCAAGTGCATCATTGTGGACGTTCTGCCTCTTTTCCTATGCTTTCAATGCAATTCCAGTCTACCTCCTGAAATCGGTTTCCTGCAATTCTGCCCCGCTTTCAAGTCCTCTTGGCAGCCTTACTTCAGTCTATTTTTGGACGATAGCTGTCATTTATAACTCTGCAGGTTTGTGAATTACAGTGCCCCTGAGCTCCTTTCTTCAACTCGCTTTCTTGTGGCCTGGCTGCAACACCGCAGGATGTCTTCAGGCCCTAATCTGGTTCTGGCACGGCACGCTGAGCCTTTGGTTAATTCCTCTTCCTGGTGGGAAATGAGAGTTAAATTTGCCCGTCCAGACACCTCCAGCTATTCTTTCATTGGTTCTCGCTATTCCTGTTCATCTTCCACAGAAATTGCAAACTGGGCCAAACAGGAGGTTAAAGGGACTGACTCTCCAAGTGGGGAGAGTGTTAGTAAAGCGTCTGGAATGTTGCACCCGAGTACCAGGGGAGGAAAACTGAGACATATTTGAACACGTCTCCCGTTCACATGGATGATCATACTCTGGGTTCCACATGCATGTTTTAGCTGAAGGAAGAATACCTAAAACCTGGAGAGTTGAGACCCGTGTAATGGGTACCATGCAATATGACTTCAAAGGGTCTTCATTTGCTCACCGAACCTCTCCAATCCTATCACTGCTGCGTTTATGCCCCTGTACACACGCTTGATTCTCTTTTGGAGACATAGCAATCCATAGGTTTTAAGATACTTACTTGTCAGGTACATTCTTAGGCGTTTAATATGGGGTTTTGAGTCCATTTCGTTGAGCAAGTAGTAGCTCTTGTCTATTCCATATTTGGCTTAAGGAACTTTATCTGTGCTCATTTCAATCTCTGGTTTTATGCAGCACCCCAACTCACCTTTCCCCTTAAGCAAGCATAAGTTGGTTTTCTAAATTTGAGACCCTGTTCTGTTTTGGAATGCAGTTCCTGTGTAGCCAAGTTTACATTCCGTGTATTAGTGATATCTTATGATGTTTCTTTTTCTGTGTGACTTATTTCAGTTAGAATCATCATACCTGAATCCACTCATTGTGCTGCTAAGGGCCTGATGACACAGATTTCATTGCTGAGTGATATTGCTTTGTAAGTAAATACCACAACTTCTTTATCCATTTTTCACTTTCTGCGATGTTGAACTTGTACTGTAAACGAGGTTCTTGTAAACAGAGCCGTTCCAAACTTTGGGGTGGCTGTGTCTTTTTCATTTTAATTTCCCTAAGCTATAGGACCATAAGTGGAAGTGCCCTAGGTTCTGTTGCTTTGTTTTTTAGTTGTTTCAGGAAACACCATACACTTCTCCCAAGTGGTTCTTGGCAATTTACATCCCGCACGTCAGCATAACAAGGCTCCCAGTTCTCCATGGCCTGTCCTGCCTTTCTGGATTTTACACTTTTTTCAGATGGCCCTTTTGACCGGGGGGAAGTGAGACTTCATTGTAGTGCAGTTTTCCTTTGCAAGCTTGCTTGGTTGGCCAAAAAGGGCGTATGCGTTTTTTCCTGAATATATTCAGGAAAAAACGCATACGCCCTTTTTGGCCAAGTGCATCATTGTGGACGTTCTGCCTCTTTTCCTATGCTTTCAATGCAATTCCAGTCTACCTCCTGAAATCGGTTTCCTGCAATTCTGCCCCGCTTTCAAGTCCTCTTGGCAGCCTTACTTCAGTCTATTTTTGGACGATAGCTGTCATTTATAACTCTGCAGGTTTGTGAATTACAGTGCCCCTGAGTTCCTTTCTTCAACTCGCTTTCTTGTGACCTGGCCGCAACACCGCAGGATGGCTTCAGGCCCTAATCTGGTTTCGGCCCGGCATGCTGAGCCTTTGGTTAATTCCTCTTCCTGGTGGGAAATGAGAGTTGAATTTGCCCGTCCAGACACCTCCAGCTAGCCTCTCATTGGTTCTCGCTATTCCTGTTCATCTTCCGCAGAAATTGCAAACTGGGCCAAACAGGAGGTTAAAGGGACTGACTCTCCAAGTCGGGAGAGTGTTAGTAAAGCGTCTGGAATGTTGCACCCGAGTACCAGGGGAGGAAAACTGAGACATATTTGAACACGTCTCCCGTTCACATGGTTGATCATACTCTGGGTTCCACATGCATGTTTTAGCTGAAGGAAGAATACCTTAAACCTGGAGAGTTGAGACCCGTGTAACGGGTACCATGCAATATGACTTCAAAGGGTCTTCATTTGCTCACCGAACCTCCCCAATCCTATCACTGCTGCGTTTATGCCCCTGTACACACGCTTGATTCTCTTTTGGAGACATAGCAATCCATAGGTTTTAAGATACTTACTAGTCAGGTACATTCTTAGGCGTTTAATATGGGGTTTTGAGTCCATTTCGTTGAGCAAGGAGTAGCTCTTGTCTATTCCATATTTGGCTTAAGGAACTTTATCTGTGCTCATTTCAATCTCTGGTTTTATGCAGCTCCCCAACTCACCTTTCCCCTTAAGCAAGCATAAGTTGGTTTTCTAAATTTGAGACCCTGTTCTGTTTTGGAATGCAGTTCCTGTGTAGCCAAGTTTACATTCCGTGTATTAGTGATATCTTATGATGTTTCTTTTTCTGTGTGACTTATTTCAGTTAGAATCATCATACCTGAATCCACTCATTGTGCTGCTAAGGGCCTGATGACACAGATTTCATTGCTGAGTGATATTGCTTTGTAAGTAAATACCACAACTTCTTTATCCATTTTTCACTTTCTGCGATGTTGAACTTGTACTGTAAACGAGGTTCTTGTAAACAGAGCCGTTCCAAACTTTGGGGTGGCTGTGTCTTTTTCATTTTAATTTCCCTAAGCTATAGGACCATAAGTGGAAGTGCCCTAGGTTCTGTTGCTTTGTTTTTTAGATGTTTCAGGAAACACCATACACTTCTCCCGAGTGGTTGTTGGCAATTTACATCCCGCCCATCAGCATAACAAGGCTCCCAGTTCTCCATGGCCTGTCCTGCCTTTCTGGATTTTACACTTTTTTCAGATGGCCCTTTTGACCGGGGGGAAGTGAGACTTCATTGTAGTGCAGATTTCCTTTGCAAGCTTGCTTGGTTGGCCAAAAAGGGCGTATGCGTTTTTTCCTGAATATATTCAGGAAAAAACGCATACGCCCTTTTTGGCCAAGTGCATCATTGTGGACGTTCTGCCTCTTTTCCTATGCTTTCAATGCAATTCCAGTCTACCTCCTGAAATCGGTTTCCTGCAATTCTACCCCGCTTTCAAGTCCTCTTGGCAGCCTTATTTCAGTCTATTTTTGGACGATAGCTGTCATTTATAACTCTGCAGGTTTGTGAATTACAGTGCCCCTGAGCTCCTTTCTTCAACTCGCTTTCTTGTGAGCTGGCCGCAACACCGAAGGATGGCTTCAGGCCCTAATCTGGTTCCGGCACGGCACGCTGAGCCTTTGGTTAATTCCTCTTCCTGGTGGGAAATGAGAGTTATATTTGCCCATCCAGACACCTCCAGCTAGTCTTTCATTGGTTCTCGCTATTCCTGTTCATCTTCCACAGAAATTGCAAACTGGGCCAAACAGGAAGTTAAAGGGACTGACTCTCCAAGTGGGGAGAGTGTTAGTAAAGCGTCTGGAATGTTGCACCCGAGTACCAGGGTACGAAAACTGAGACATCTTTGAACACGTCTCCCGATAACATGGTTGATCATACTCTAGGTTCCACATGCATGTTTTAGATGAAGGAAGAATACCTTAAACCTGGGTAGTTGAAACCCGTGGAATGGGTACCATGCAATATGACTTCAAAGGGTCTTCATTTGCTCACGAACCTCTCCAATCCTATCACTGCTGCGTTTATGCCCCTGTACACATGCTTGATTCTCTTTCGGAGACATAGCAATCCATAGGTTTTAAGATACTTACTAGTCAGGTGCATTCTTAGGCGTTTAATATGGGGTTTTGTGTCCATTTCGTTGAGCAAGGAGTAGCTCTTGTGTATTCCATATTTGGCTTAAGGAACTTTATCTGTGCTCATTTCAATCTCTGGTTTTATGCAGCACCCCAACTCACCTTTCACCTTAAGCAAGCATAAGTTGGTTTTCTAAATTTGAGACCCTGTTCTGTTTTGGAATGCAGTTCATGTGTAGCCAAGTTTACATTCCGTGTATTACTGATATCTTATGATGTTTCTTTTTCTGTGTGACTTATTTCAGTTAGAATCATCATACCTGAATCCACTCATTGTACTGCTAAGGGCCTGATGACATAGATTTCATTGCTGAGTGATATTGCTTTGTAAGTGAATACCACAACTTCTTTATCCATTTTTCACTTTCTGCGATGTTGAACTTGTACTGTAAACGAGGTTCTTGTAAGCAGAGCCGTTCCAAACTTTGGGGTGGCTGTGTCTTTTTGATTTTAATTTCCCTAAGCTATAGGACCATAAGTGGAAGTGCCCTAGGCTCTTTTGCTTTGTTTTTTAGATGTTTCAGGAAACACCATACACTTCTCCCAATTGTCTGTTGGCAATTTACATCCCGCCCATCAGCATAACAAGGCTCCCAGTTCTCAATGGCCTGTTGCCTTTCTGGATTTTACACTTTTTTCAGATGGCCCTTTTGACCGGGGGGAAGTGAGACTTCATTGTAGTGCAGATTTCCTTTGCAAGCTTGCTTGGTTGGCCAAAAAGGGCGTATGCGTTTTTTCCTGAATATATTCAGGAAAAAACGCATACGCCCTTTTTGGCCAAGTGCATCATTGTGGACGTTCTGCCTCTTTTCCTATGCTTTCAATGCAATTCCAGTCTACCTCCTGAAATCGGTTTCCTTCAATTCTGCCCCGCTTTCAAGTCCTCTTGGCAGCCTTACTTCAGTCTATTTTTGGACGATAGCTGTCATTTATAACTCTGCAGGTTTCTGAATTACAGTGCCCCTGAGCTCCTTTCTTCAACTCGCTTTCTTTTGAGCTGGCCGCAACACCGCAGGATGGCTTCAGGCCCTAATCTGGTTCCGGTACGGCACGCTGAGCCTTTGGTTATTTCCTCTTCCTGGTGGGAAATGAGAGTTAAATTTGCCCGTCCAGACACCTCCAGCTAGCCTCTCATTGGTTCTCGCTATTCCTGTTCATCTTCCGCAGAAATTGCAAACTGGGCCAAACAGGAGGTTAAAGGCGCTGACTCTCCAAGTGGGGAGAGTGTTAGTAAAGCGTCTGGAATGTTGTACCCGAGTACCAGGGGAAGAAATCTGAGACATATTTGAACACGTCTCCCGTTCACATGGTTGATCATACTTGGGTTCCACATGCATGTTTTAGCTGAAGGAAGAATACCTTAAACCTGGAGATTTGAGACCCGTGTAATGGGTACCATGCAATATGACTTCAAAGGGTCTTCATTTGCTCACCGAACCTCTCCAATCCTATCACTGCTGCGTTTATGCCCCTGTACACATGCTTGATTCTCTTTTGGAGACATAGCAATCCATAGGTTTTACGATACTTACTAGTCAGGTACATTCTTAGGCGTTTAATATGCGGTGTTGAGTCCATTTCGTTGAGCAAGGAGTAGCTCTTGTCTATTCCATATTTGACTTAAGGAACTTTATCTGTGCTCATTTCAATCTCTGGTTTTATGCAGCACCCCAACTCACCTTTACCCTTAAGCAAGCATAAGTTGGTTTTCTAAATTTGAGACCCTGTTCTGTTCTGTAATTCAGTTCCTGTGTAGCCAAGTTTACATTCCGTGTATTACTGATATCTTATGATGTTTCTTTTTCTGTGTGACTTATTTCAGTTAGAATCATCATACCTGAATCCACTCATTGTGATGCTAAGGGCCTGATGACATAGATTTCATTGCTGAGTGATATTGCTTTGTAAGTAAATACCACAACTTCTTTATCCATTTTTCACTTTCTGCGATGTTGAACTTGTACTGTAAACGAGGTTCTTGTAAACAGAGGCGTCCCAAACTTTGGGGTGGCTGTGTCTTTTTGATTTTAATTTCCCTAAGCTATAGGACCATAAGTGGCAGTGCCCTAGGCTCTGTTGCTTTGTTTTTTAGATGTTTCAGGAAACACCATACACTTCTCCCAAGTGGTTCTTGGCAATTTACATCCCGCCCATCAGCATAACAAGGCTCCCAGTTCTCCATGGCCTGTCCTGCCTTTCTGGATTTTACACTTTTTTCAGATGGCCCTTTTGACCGGGGGGAAGTGAGACTTCATTGTAGTGCAGATTTCCTTTGCAAGCTTGCTTGGTTGGCCAAAAAGGGCGTATGCGTTTTTTCCTGAATATATTCAGGAAAAAACGCATACGCCCTTTTTGGCCAAGTGCATCATTGTGGACGTTCTGCCTCTTTTCCTATGCTTTCAATGCAATTCCAGTCTACCTCCTGAAATCGGTTTCCTGCAATTCTGCCCCGCTTTCAAGTCCTCTTGGCAGCCTTACTTCAGTGTATTTTTGGACGATAGCTGTCATTTATAACTCTGCAGGTTTGTGAATTACAGTGCCCCTGAGCTCCTTTCTTCAACTCGCTTTCTTGTGACCTGGCCGCAACACCGCAGGATGGCTTCAGGCCCTAATCTGGTTCCGGCACGGCACGCTGAGCCTTTGGTTAATTCCTCTTCCTGGTGGGAAATGAGAGTTAAATTTGCCCGTCCAGACACCTCCAGCTAGCCTCTCATTGGTTCTCGCTATTCCTGTTCATCTTCCGCAGAAATTGCAAACTGGGCCAAACAGGAGGTTAAAGGGACTGACTCTCCAAGTGGGGAGAGTGTTAGTAAAGCGTCTGGAATGTTGCACCCGAGTACCAGGGGAGGAAAACTGAGACATATTTGAACACGTCTCCCGATCACATGGTTGATCATACTCTAGGTTCCACATGCATGTTTTAGCTGAAGGAAGAATACCTTAAACCTGGGTAGTTGAAACCCGTGGAATGGGTACCATGCAATATGACTTCAAAGGGTCTTCATTTGCTCACCGAACCTCTCCAGTCTTATCACTGCTGCGTTTATGCCCCTGTACACATGCTTGATTCTCTTTCGGAGACATAGCAATCCATAGGTTTTAAGATACTTACTAGTCAGGTACATTCTTAGGCGTTTAATATGCGGTGTTGAGTCCATTTCGTTGAGCAAGGAGTAGCTCTTGTCTATTCCATATTTGGCTTAAGGAACTTTATCTGTGCTCATTTCAATCTCTGGTTTTATGCAGCACCCCAACTCACCTTTACCCTTAAGCAAGAATAAGTTGGTTTTCTAAATTTGAGACCCTGTTCTGTTCTGTAATTCAGTTCCTGTGTAGCCAAGTTTCCATTCCGTGTATTACTGATATCTTATGATGTTTCTTTTTCTGTGTGACTTATTTCAGTTAGAATCATCATACCTGAATCCACTCATTGTGCTGCTAAGGGCCTGATGACACAGATTTCATTGCTGAGTGATATTGCTTTGTAAGTAAATACCACAACTTCTTTATCCATTTTTCACTTTCTGCGATGTTGAACTTGTACTGTAAACGAGGTTCTTGTAAACCGAGCCATTCCAAACTTTGGGGTGGCTGTGTCTTTTTGATTTTAATTTCCCTAAGCTATAGGACCATAAGTGGAAGTGCCCTAGGTTCTGTTGCTTTGTTTTTTAGATGTTTCAGGAAACACCATACACTTCTCCCGAGGGGTTGTTGGCAATTTACATCCCGCCCATCAGCATAACAAGGCTCCCAGTTCTCCATGTTCTGTCCTGCCTTTCTGGATTTTACACTTTTTTCAGATGGCCCTTTTGACCGGGGGGAAGTGAGACTTCATTGTAGTGCAGATTTCCTTTGCAAGCTTGCTTGGTTGGCCAAAAAGGGCGTATGCGTTTTTTCCTGAATATATTCAGGAAAAAACGCATACGCCCTTTTTGGCCAAGTGCATCATTGTGGACGTTCTGCCTCTTTTCCTATGCTTTCAATGCAATTCCAGTCTACCTCCTGAAATCGGTTTCCTGCAATTCTGCCCCGCTTTCAAGTCCTCTTGGCAGCCTTACTTCAGTCTATTTTTGGACGATAGCTGTCATTTATAACTCTGCAGGTTTGTGAATTACAGTGCCCCTGAGCTCCTTTCTTCAACTTGCTTTCTTGTGACCTGGCCGCAACACCGCAGGATGGCTTCAGGCCCTAATCTGGTTCCGGCACGGCACGCTGAGCCTTTGGTTATTTCCTCTTACTGGTGGGAAATGAGAGTTAAATTTGCCCGTCCAGACACCTTCAGCTAGCCTCTCATTGGTTCTCGCTATTCCTGTTCATCTTCCGCAGAAATTGCAAACTGGGCCAAACAGGAGGTTAAAGGCGCTGACTCTCCAAGTGGGGAGAGTGTTAGTAAAGCGTCTGGAATGTTGCACCCGAGTACCAGGGGAGGAAAACTGAGACATATTTGAACACGTCCTCCGTTCACATGGTTGATCATACTTGGGTTCCACATGCATGTTTTAGCTGAAGGAACAATACCTTAAACCTGGAGAGTTGAGACCCGTGTAATGGGTACCATGCAATATGACTTCAAAGGGTCTTCATTTGCTCACCGAACCTCTCCAATCCTATCACTGCTGCGTTTATGCCCCTGTACACATGCTTGATTCTCTTTTGGAGACATAGCAATCCATAGGTTTTACGATACTTACTAGTCAGGTACATTCTTAGGCGTTTAATATGCGGTGTTGAGTCCATTTCGTTGAGCAAGGAGTAGCTCTTGTCTATTCCATATTTGACTTAAGGAACTTTATCTGTGCTCATTTCAATCTCTGGTTTTATGCAGCACCCCAACTCACCTTTACCCTTAAGCAAGCATAAGTTGGTTTTCTAAATTTGAGACCCTGTTCTGTTCTGTAATTCAGTTCCTGTGTAGCCAAGTTTACATTCCGTGTATTACTGATATCTTATGATGTTTCTTTTTCTGTGTGACTTATTTCAGTTAGAATCATCATACCTGAATCCACTCATTGTGATGCTAAGGGCCTGATGACATAGATTTCATTGCTGAGTGATATTGCTTTGTAAGTAAATACCACAACTTCTTTATCCATTTTTCACTTTCTGCGATGTTGAACTTGTACTGTAAACGAGGTTCTTGTAAACAGAGGCGTCCCAAACTTTGGGGTGGCTGTGTCTTTTTGATTTTAATTTCCCTAAGCTATAGGACCATAAGTGGCAGTGCCCTAGGCTCTGTTGCTTTGTTTTTTAGATGTTTCAGGAAACACCATACACTTCTCCCAAGTGGTTCTTGGCAATTTACATCCCGCCCATCAGCATAACAAGGCTCCCAGTTCTCCATGGCCTGTCCTGCCTTTCTGGATTTTACACTTTTTTCAGATGGCCCTTTTGACCGGGGGGAAGTGAGACTTCATTGTAGTGCAGATTTCCTTTGCAAGCTTGCTTGGTTGGCCAAAAAGGGCGTATGCGTTTTTTCCTGAATATATTCAGGAAAAAACGCATACGCCCTTTTTGGCCAAGTGCATCATTGTGGACGTTCTGCCTCTTTTCCTATGCTTTCAATGCAATTCCAGTCTACCTCCTGAAATCGGTTTCCTGCAATTCTGCCCCGCTTTCAAGTCCTCTTGGCAGCCTTACTTCAGTGTATTTTTGGACGATAGCTGTCATTTATAACTCTGCAGGTTTGTGAATTACAGTGCCCCTGAGCTCCTTTCTTCAACTCGCTTTCTTGTGACCTGGCCGCAACACCGCAGGATGGCTTCAGGCCCTAATCTGGTTCCGGCACGGCACGCTGAGCCTTTGGTTAATTCCTCTTCCTGGTGGGAAATGAGAGTTAAATTTGCCCGTCCAGACACCTCCAGCTAGCCTCTCATTGGTTCTCGCTATTCCTGTTCATCTTCCGCAGAAATTGCAAACTGGGCCAAACAGGAGGTTAAAGGGACTGACTCTCCAAGTGGGGAGAGTGTTAGTAAAGCGTCTGGAATGTTGCACCCGAGTACCAGGGGAGGAAAACTGAGACATATTTGAACACGTCTCCCGATCACATGGTTGATCATACTCTAGGTTCCACATGCATGTTTTAGCTGAAGGAAGAATACCTTAAACCTGGGTAGTTGAAACCCGTGGAATGGGTACCATGCAATATGACTTCAAAGGGTCTTCATTTGCTCACCGAACCTCTCCAGTCTTATCACTGCTGCGTTTATGCCCCTGTACACATGCTTGATTCTCTTTCGGAGACATAGCAATCCATAGGTTTTAAGATACTTACTAGTCAGGTACATTCTTAGGCGTTTAATATGCGGTGTTGAGTCCATTTCGTTGAGCAAGGAGTAGCTCTTGTCTATTCCATATTTGGCTTAAGGAACTTTATCTGTGCTCATTTCAATCTCTGGTTTTATGCAGCACCCCAACTCACCTTTACCCTTAAGCAAGAATAAGTTGGTTTTCTAAATTTGAGACCCTGTTCTGTTCTGTAATTCAGTTCCTGTGTAGCCAAGTTTCCATTCCGTGTATTACTGATATCTTATGATGTTTCTTTTTCTGTGTGACTTATTTCAGTTAGAATCATCATACCTGAATCCACTCATTGTGCTGCTAAGGGCCTGATGACACAGATTTCATTGCTGAGTGATATTGCTTTGTAAGTAAATACCACAACTTCTTTATCCATTTTTCACTTTCTGCGATGTTGAACTTGTACTGTAAACGAGGTTCTTGTAAACCGAGCCATTCCAAACTTTGGGGTGGCTGTGTCTTTTTGATTTTAATTTCCCTAAGCTATAGGACCATAAGTGGAAGTGCCCTAGGTTCTGTTGCTTTGTTTTTTAGATGTTTCAGGAAACACCATACACTTCTCCCGAGGGGTTGTTGGCAATTTACATCCCGCCCATCAGCATAACAAGGCTCCCAGTTCTCCATGTTCTGTCCTGCCTTTCTGGATTTTACACTTTTTTCAGATGGCCCTTTTGACCGGGGGGAAGTGAGACTTCATTGTAGTGCAGATTTCCTTTGCAAGCTTGCTTGGTTGGCCAAAAAGGGCGTATGCGTTTTTTCCTGAATATATTCAGGAAAAAACGCATACGCCCTTTTTGGCCAAGTGCATCATTGTGGACGTTCTGCCTCTTTTCCTATGCTTTCAATGCAATTCCAGTCTACCTCCTGAAATCGGTTTCCTGCAATTCTGCCCCGCTTTCAAGTCCTCTTGGCAGCCTTACTTCAGTCTATTTTTGGACGATAGCTGTCATTTATAACTCTGCAGGTTTGTGAATTACAGTGCCCCTGAGCTCCTTTCTTCAACTTGCTTTCTTGTGACCTGGCCGCAACACCGCAGGATGGCTTCAGGCCCTAATCTGGTTCCGGCACGGCACGCTGAGCCTTTGGTTATTTCCTCTTACTGGTGGGAAATGAGAGTTAAATTTGCCCGTCCAGACACCTTCAGCTAGCCTCTCATTGGTTCTCGCTATTCCTGTTCATCTTCCGCAGAAATTGCAAACTGGGCCAAACAGGAGGTTAAAGGCGCTGACTCTCCAAGTGGGGAGAGTGTTAGTAAAGCGTCTGGAATGTTGCACCCGAGTACCAGGGGAGGAAAACTGAGACATATTTGAACACGTCCTCCGTTCACATGGTTGATCATACTTGGGTTCCACATGCATGTTTTAGCTGAAGGAACAATACCTTAAACCTGGAGAGTTGAGACCCGTGTAATGGGTACCATGCAATATGACTTCAAAGGGTCTTCATTTGCTCACCGAACCTCTCCAATCCTATCACTGCTGCGTTTATGCCCCTGTACACATGCTTGATTCTCTTTTGGAGACATAGCAATCCATAGGTTTTACGATACTTACTAGTCAGGTACATTCTTAGGCGTTTAATATGCGGTGTTGAGTCCATTTCGTTGAGCAAGGAGTAGCTCTTGTCTATTCCATATTTGACTTAAGGAACTTTATCTGTGCTCATTTCAATCTCTGGTTTTATGCAGCACCCCAACTCACCTTTACCCTTAAGCAAGCATAAGTTGGTTTTCTAAATTTGAGACCCTGTTCTGTTCTGTAATTCAGTTCCTGTGTAGCCAAGTTTACATTCCGTGTATTACTGATATCTTATGATGTTTCTTTTTCTGTGTGACTTATTTCAGTTAGAATCATCATACCTGAATCCACTCATTGTGATGCTAAGGGCCTGATGACATAGATTTCATTGCTGAGTGATATTGCTTTGTAAGTAAATACCACAACTTCTTTATCCATTTTTCACTTTCTGCGATGTTGAACTTGTACTGTAAACGAGGTTCTTGTAAACAGAGGCGTCCCAAACATTGGGGTGGCTGTGTCTTTTTGATTTTAATTTCCCTAAGCTATAGGACCATAAGTGGCAGTGCCCTAGGCTCTGTTGCTTTGTTTTTTAGATGTTTCAGGAAACACCATACACTTCTCCCGAGTGTCTGTTGGCAATTTACATCCCGCCCATCAGCATAACAAGGCTCCCAGTTCTCCATGGCCTGTCCTGCCTTTCTGGATTTTACACTTTTTTCAGATGGCCCTTTTGACCGGGGGGAAGTGAGACTTCATTGTAGTGCAGATTTCCTTTGCAAGCTTGCTTGGTTGGCCAAAAAGGGCGTATGTGTTTTTTCCTGAATATATTCAGGAAAAAACGCATACGCCCTTTTTGGCCAAGTGCATCATTGTGGACGTTCTGCCTCTTTTCCTATGCTTTCAATGCAATTCCAGTGTACCTCCTGAAATCGGTTTCCTGCAATTCTGCCCTGCTTTCAAGTCCTCTTGGCAGCCTTACTTCAGTCTATTTTTGGACGATAGCTGTCATTTATAACTCTGCAGGTTTGTGAATTACAGTGCCCCTGAGCTCCTTTCTTCAACTTGCTTTCTTTTGAGCTGGCCGCAACACCGCAGGATGGCTTCAGGCCCTAATCTGGTTCCGGTACGGCACGCTGAGCCTTTGGTTATTTCCTCTTCCTGGTGGGAAATGAGAGTTAAATTTGCCCGTCCAGACACCTCCAGCTAGCCTCTCATTGGTTCTCGCTATTCCTGTTCATCTTCCGCAGAAATTGCAAACTGGGCCAAACAGGAGGTTAAAGGCGCTGACTCTCCAAGTGGGGAGAGTGTTAGTAAAGCGTGTGGAATGTTGTACCCGAGTACCAGGGGAAGAAAACTGAGACATATTTGAACACGTCTCCCGTTCACATGGTTGATCATACTTGGGTTCCACATGCATGTTTAAGCTGAAGGAAGAATACCTTAAACCTGGAGATTTGAGACCCGTGTAATGGGTACCATGCAATATGACTTCAAAGGGTCTTCATTTGCTCACCGAACCTCTCCAATCCTATCACTGCTGCGTTTATGCCCCTGTACACATGCTTGATTCTCTTTTGGAGACATAGCAATCCATAGGTTTTATGATACTTACTAGTCAGGTACATTCTTAGGCGTTTAATATGGAGTGTTGAGTCCATTTCGTTGAGCAAGGAGTAGCTCTTGTCTATTCCATATTTGACTTAAGGAACTTTATCTGTGCTCATTTCAATCTCTGGTTTTATGCAGCACCCCAACTCACCTTTACCCTTAAGCAAGCATAAGTTGGTTTTCTAAATTTGAGACCCTGTTCTGTTCTGTAATTCAGTTCCTGTGTAGCCAAGTTTACATTCCGTGTATTACTGATATCTTATGATGTTTCTTTTTCTGTGTGACTTATTTCAGTTAGAATCATCATACCTGAATCCACTCATTGTGATGCTAAGGGCCTGATGACATAGATTTCATTGCTGAGTGATATTGCTTTGTAAGTAAATACCACAACTTCTTTATCCATTTTTCACTTTCTGCAATGTTGAACTTGTACTGTAAACGAGGTTCTTGTAAACAGAGCCGTTCCAAACTTTGGGGTGGCTGTGTCTTTTTGATTTTAATTTCCCTAAGCTATAGGACCATAAGTGGCAGTGCCCTAGGCTCTGTTGCTTTGTTTTTTAGATGTTTCAGGAAACACCATGCACTTCTCCCGAGTGTCTGTTGGCAATTTACATCCCGCCCATCAGCATAACAAGGCTCCCAGTTCTCCATGGCCTGTCCTGCCTTTCTGGATTTTACACTTTTTTCAGATGGCCCTTTTGACCGGGGGGAAGTGAGACTTCATTGTAGTGCAGATTTCCTTTGCAAGCTTGCTTGGTTGGCCAAAAAGGGCGTATGCGTTTTTTCCTGAATATATTCAGGAAAAAACGCATACGCCCTTTTTGGCCAAGTGCATCATTGTGGACGTTCTGCCTCTTTTCCTATGCTTTCAATGCAATTCCAGTCTACCTCCTGAAATCGGTTTCCTGCAATTCTGCCCCGCTTTCAAGTCCTCTTGGCAGCCTTACTTCAGTGTATTTTTGGACGATAGCTGTCATTTATAACTCTGCAGGTTTGTGAATTACAGTGCCCCTGAGCTCCTTTCTTCAACTCGCTTTCTTGTGACCTGGCCGCAACACCGCAGGATGGCTTCAGGCCCTAATCTGGTTCCGGCACGGCACGCTGAGCCTTTGGTTAATTCCTCTTCCTGGTGGGAAATGAGAGTTAAATTTGCCCGTCCAGACACCTCCAGCTAGCCTCTCATTGGTTCTCGCTATTCCTGTTCATCTTCCGCAGAAATTGCAAACTGGGGCAAACAGGAGGTTAAAGGGACTGACTCTCCAAGTGGGGAGAGTGTTAGTAAAGCGTCTGGAATGTTGCACCCGATTACCAGGGGAGGAAAACTGAGACATATTTGAACACGTCTCCCGATCACATGGTTGATCATACTCTAGGTTCCACATGCATGTTTTAGCTGAAGGAAGAATACCTTAAACCTGGGTAGTTGAAACCCGTGGAATGGGTACCATGCAATATGACTTCAAAGGGTCTTCATTTGCTCACCGAACCTCTCCAATCTTATCACTGCTGCGTTTATGCCCCTGTACACATGCTTGATTCTCTTTCGGAGACATAGCAATCCATAGGTTTTAAGATACTTACTAGTCAGGTACATTCTTAGGCGTTTAATATGGGGTGTTGAGTCCATTTCGTTGAGCAAGGAGTAGCTCTTGTCTATTCCATATTTGGCTTAAGGAACTTTATCTGTGCTCATTTCAATCTCTGGTTTTATGCAGCACCCCAACTCACCTTTACCCTTAAGCAAGAATAAGTTGGTTTTCTAAATTTGAGACCCTGTTCTGTTCTGTAATTCAGTTCCTGTGTAGCCAAGTTTCCATTCCGTGTATTACTGATATCTTATGATGTTTCTTTTTCTGTGTGACTTATTTCGGTTAGAATCATCATACCTGAATCCACTCATTGTGCTGCTAAGGGTCTGATGACACAGATTTTATTGCTGAGTGATATTGCTTTGTAAGTAAATACCACAACTTCTTTATCCATTTTTCACTTTCTGCGATGTTGAACTTGTACTGTAAACGAGGTTCTTGTAAACCGAGCCGTTCCAAACTTTGGGGTGGCTGTGTCTTTTTGATTTTAATTTCCCTAAGCTATAGGACCATAAGTGGAAGTGCCCTAGGTTCTGTTGCTTTGTTTTTTAGATGTTTCAGGAAACACCATACACTTCTCCCGAGGGGTTGTTGGCAATTTACATCCCGCCCATCAGCATAACAAGGCTCCCAGTTCTCCATGTTCTGTCCTGCCTTTCTGGATTTTACACTTTTTTCAGATGGCCCTTTTGACCGGGGGGAAGTGAGACTTCATTGTAGTGCAGATTTCCTTTGCAAGCTTGCTTGGTTGGCCAAAAAGGGCGTATGCGTTTTTTCCTGAATATATTCAGGAAAAAACGCATACGCCCTTTTTGGCCAAGTGCATCATTGTGGACGTTCTGCCTCTTTTCCTATGCTTTCAATGCAATTCCAGTCTACCTCCTGAAATCGGTTTCCTGCAATTCTGCCCCGCTTTCAAGTCCTCTTGGCAGCCTTACTTCAGTCTATTTTTGGACGATAGCTGTCATTTATAACTCTGCAGGTTTGTGAATTACAGTGCCCCTGAGCTCCTTTCTTCAACTCTCTTTCTTTTGAGCTGGCTGCAACACAACAGGATGGCTTCAGGTCCTAATCTGGTTCCGGTACGGCACGCTGAGCCTTTGGTTATTTCCTCTTCCTGGTGGGAAATGAGAGTTAAATTTGCCCGTCCAGACACCTCCAGCTAGCCTCTCATTGGTTCTCGCTATTCCTGTTCATCTTCCGCAGAAATTGCAAACTGGGCCAAACCGGAGGTTAAAGGGACTGACTCTCCAAGTCGGGAGAGTGTTAGTAAAGCGTCTGGAATGTTGCACCCGAGGACCAGGGTACGAAAGCTGAGACATATTTGAACACGTCTCCCAATCACATGGTTGATCATACTCTAGGTTCCACATGCATGTTTTAGCTGAAGGAAGAATACCTTAAACCTGGGTATTTGAAACCCGTGTAATGGGTACCATGCAATATGACTTCAAAGGGTCTTCATTTGCTCACCGAACCTCTCCAATCCTATCACTGCTGCGTTTATGCCCCTGTACACATGCTTGATTCTCTTTCGGAGACATAGCCATCTATAGGTTTTATGATACTTACTAGTCTGGTACATTCTTAGGCGTTTAATATGCGGTGTTGAGTCCATTTCGTTGAGCAAGGAGTAGCTCTTGTCTATTCCATATTTGGCTTAAGGAACTTTATCTGTGCTCATTTCAATCTCTGGTTTTATGCAGCACCCCAACTCACCTTTCCCCTTAAGCAAGCATAAGTTGGTTTTCTAAATTTGAGACCCTGTTCTGTTTTGGAATGCAGTTCCTTTGTAGCCAAGTTTACATTCCGTGTATTAGTGATATCTTATGATGTTTCTTTTTCTGTGTGACTTATTTCAGTTAGAATCATCGTACCTGAATCCACTCATTATGCTGCTACGGGCCTGATGACATAGATTTCATTGCTGAGTGATACTGCATTGTACGTAAGTACCACAAGTTCTTTATCCATTTTTCACTTTCTGTGATATTGAACTTGTACGGTAAACGAGGTTCTTGTAAACAGAGGCGTCGCAAACTTTGGGGTGGCTGTGTCTTTTTGATTTTAATTTCCCGAAGCTATAGGACCATAAGTGGAAGTGCCCTAGGCTCTGTTGCTTTGTTTTTTAGATGTTTCAGGAAACACCATACACTTCTCCTGAGTGTCTGTTGGCAATTTACATCCCGCCCATCAGCATAACAAGGCTCCCAGTTCTCAATGCCTGTTGCCTTTCTGGATTTTACACTTTTTTCAGATGTCCCTTTTGACCGGGGGGAAGTGAGACTTCATTGTAGTGCCGATTTCCTTTGCAAGCTTGCTTGGTTGGCCAAAAAGGGCGTATGCGTTTTTTCCTGAATATATTCAGGAAAAAACGCATACGCCCTTTTTGCCCAAGTGCATCATTGTGGACGTTCTGCCTCTTTTCCTATGCTTTTAGTGCAATTCCAGTCTACCTCCTGAAATCAGTTTCCTGCAATTCTGCCCTGCTTTCAAGTCCTCTTGGCAGCCTTACTTCAGTCTATTTTTGGACGATAGCTCTCATTTATAACTCTGCAGGTTTGTGAATTACAGTGCCCCTGAGCTCGTTTCTTCAACTCGCTTTCTTGTGACCTGGCCGCAACACCGCAGGATGGCTTCAGGCCCTAATCTGGTTCCGGTACGGCACGCTGAGCCTTTGGTTATTTCCTCTTCCTGGTGGGAAATGAGAGTTAAATTTGCCCAACCAGACACCTCCAGCTATTCTTTCATTGGTTCTCGCTATTCCTGTTCATCTTCCGCAGAAATTGCAAACTGGGCCAAACAGGAGGTTAAAGGGACTGACTCTCCAAGTCGGGAGAGTGTTAGTAAAGCATCTGGAATGTTGCACCCGAGTACCAGGGTACGAAAACTGAGACATATTTGAACACGTCTCCCGATCACATGGTTGATCATATTCTAGGTTCCACATGCATGTTTTAGATGAAGGAAGAATACCTTAAACATGGGTAGTTGAAACCCGTGGAATGGGTACCATGCAATATGACTTCAAAGGGTCTTCATTTGCTCACGAACCTCTCCAATCCTATCACTGCTGTGTTTATGCCCCTGTACACATGCTTGATTCTCTTTCGGAGACATAGCAATCCATAGGTTTTAAGATACTTACTAGTCAGCTACATTCTTAGGCGTTTAATATGGGGTGTTGAGTCCATTTCGTTGAGCAAGGAGTAGCTCTTGTCTATTCCATATTTGGCTTAAGGAACTTTATCTGTGCTCATTTCAATCTCTGGTTTTATGCAGCACCCCAACTCACCTTTCCCCTTAAGCAAGCATAAGTTAGTTTTCTAAATTTGAGACCCTGTTCTGTTCTGTAATTCAGTTCCTGTGTAGCCAAGTTTACATTCCGTGTATTACTGATATCTTATGATGTTTCTTTTTCTGTGTGACATATTTCAGTTAGAATCATCGTACCTGAATCCACTCATTATGCTGCTACGGGCCTGATGACATAGATTTCATTGCTGAGTGATACTGCATTGTACGTAAGTACCACAAGTTCTTTATCCATTTTTCACTTTCTGTGATATTGAACTTGTACGGTAAACGAGGTTCTTGTAAACGGAGGCATCCCAAACTTTGGGGTGGCTGTGTCTTTTTGATTTTAATTTCCCTAAGCTATAGGACCATAAGTGGAAGTGCCCTAGGTTCCGTTGCTTTGTTTTTTAGATGTTTCAGGAAACACCATACACTTCTCCCGAGTGGTTGTTGGCAATTTACATCCTGCCCATCAGCATAACAAGGCTCCCAGTTCTCAATGGCCTGTCCTGCCTTTCTGGATTTTACACTTTTTTCAGATGGCCCTTTTGACCGGGGGGAAGTGAGACTTCATTGTAGTGCAGATTTCCTTTGCAAGCTTGCTTGGTTGGCCAAAAAGGGCGTATGCGTTTTTTCCTGAATATATTCAGGAAAAAACGCATACGCCCTTTTTGGCCAAGTGCATCATTGTGGACGTTCTGCCTCTTTTCCTATGCTTTCAATGCAATTCCAGTCTACCTCCTGAAATCGGTTTCCTGCAATTCTGCCCCGCTTTCAAGTCCTCTTGGCAGCCTTACTTCAGTCTATTTTTGGACGATAGCTGTCATTTATAACTCTGCAGGTTTGTGAATTACAGTGACCCTGAGCTCCTTTCTTCAACTCTCTTTCTTGTGACCTGGCCGCAACACAGCAGGATGGCTTCAGGCCCTAATCTGTTTCCGGCACGGCATGCTGAGCCTTTGGTTATTTCCTCTTCCTGGTGGGAAATGAGAGTTAAATTTGCCCATCCAGACACCTCCAGCTAGTCTCTCATTGGTTCTCGCTATTCCTGTTCATCTTCCACAGAAATTGCAAACTGGGCCAAACAGGAGGTTAAAGGGACTGACTCTCCAAGTCGGGAGAGTGTTAGAAAAGCGTCTGGAATGTTGCACCCGAGTACCAGGGGAGGAAAACGGAGACATATTTGAACACGTCTCCCGATCACATGGTTGATCATACTTGGGTTCCACATGCATGTTTTAGCTGAAGGAAGAATACCTTAAACCTGTGTATTTGAAACCCGTGGAATGGGTACCATGCAATATGACTTCAAAGGGTCTTCATTTGCTCACCGAACCTCTCCAATCCTATCACTGCTGCGTTTATGCCCCTGTACACATGCTTGATTCTCTTTCGGAGACATAGCAATCCATAGGTTTTAAGATACTTACTAGTCAGGTACATTCTTAGGCGTTTAATATGGGGTTTTGAGTCCATTTCGTTGAGCAAGGAGTAGCTCTTGTCTATTCCATATTTGGCTTAAGGAACTTTATCTGTGCTCATTTCAATCTCTGGTTTTATGCAGCACCCCAACTCACCTTTCCCCTTAAGCAAGCATAAGTTGGTTTTCTAAATTTGAGACCCTGTTCTGTTTTGGAATACAGTTTCTGTGTAGCCAAGTTTACATTCCGTGTATTAGTGATATCTTATGATGTTTCTTTTTCTGTGTGACTTATTTCAGTTAGAATCATCATACCTGAATCCACTCATTGTGATGCTAAGGGCCTGATGACACAGATTTCATTGCTGAGTGATATTGCTTTGTAAGTAAATACCACAACTTCTTTATCCATTTTTCACTTTCTGCGATGTTGAACTTGTACTGTAAACGAGGTTCTTGTAAACAGAGCCGTTCCAAACTTTGGGGTGGCTGTTTCTTTTTCATTTTAATTTCCCTAATCTATAGGACCATAAGTGGAAGTGCCCTAGGTTCTGTTGCTGTGTTTTTTAGTTGTTTCAGGAAACACCATACACTTCTCCCAAGTGGTTCTTGGCAGTTTACATCCCGCCCATCAGCATAACAAGGCTCCCAGTTCTCCATGGCCTGTCCTGCCTTTCGGGATTTTACACTTTTTTCAGATGGCCCTTTTGACCGGGGGGAAGTGAGACTTCAATGTAGTGCAGATTTCCTTTGCAAGCTTGCTTGGTTGGCCAAAAAGGGCGTATGCGTTTTTTCCTGAATATATTCAGGAAAAAACGCATACGCCCTTTTTGGCCAAGTGCATCATTGTGGACGTTCTGCCTCTTTTCCTATGCTTTCAATGCAATTCCAGTCTACCTCCTGAAATCGGTTTCCTGCAATTCTGCCCCGCTTTCAAGTCCTCTTGGCAGCCTTACTTCAGTCTATTTTTGGACGATAGCTCTCATTTATAACTCTGCAAGTTTGTGAATTACAGTGCCCCTGAGCTCGTTTCTTCAACTCGCTTTCTTGTGACCTGGCCGCAACACCGCAGGATGGCTTCAGGCCCTAATCTGGTTCCGGCACGGCTCGCTGAGCCTTTGGTTATTTCCTCTTCCTGGTGGGAAATGAGAGTTAAATTTGCCCAACCAGACACCTCCAGCTATTCTTTCATTGGTTCTCGCTATTCCTGTTCATCTTCCACAGAAATTGCAAACTGGGCCAAACAGGAGGTTAAAGGGACTGACTCTCCAAGTCGGGAGAGTGTTAGTAAAGCGTCTGGAATGTTGCACCCGAGTACCAGGGGAGGAAAACTGAGACATATTTGAACACGTCTCCCGTTCACATGGTTGATCATACTCTGGGTACCACATGCATGTTTTAGCTGAAGAAAGAATACCTTAAACCTGGAGAGTTGAGACCTGTGTAATGGGTACCATGCAATATGACTTCAAAGGGTCTTCATTTGCTCACCGAACCTCTCCAATCCTATCACTGCTGCGTTTATGCCCCTGTACACACGCTTGATTCTCTTTTGGAGACATAGCAATCCATAGGTTTTAAGACACTTACTAGTCAGGTACATTCTTAGGCGTTTAATATGGGGTTTTGAGTCCATTTCGTTGAGCAAGGAGTAGCTCTTGTCTATTCCATATTTGGCTTAAGGAACTTTATCTGTGCTCATTTCAATCTCTGGTTTTATGCAGCACCCCAACTCACCTTTCCCCTTAAGCAAGCATAAGTTGGTTTTCTAAATTTGAGACCCTGTTCTGTTTTGGAATGCAGTTCCTGTGTAGCCAAGTTTACATTCCGTGTATTACTGATATCTTATGATGTTTCTTTTTCTGTGTGACTTATTTCAGTTAGAATCATCATACCTGAATCCACTCATTGTGCTGCTAAGGGCCTGATGACACAGATTTCATTGCTGAGTGATATTGCTTTGTAAGTAAATACCACAACTTCTTTATCCATTTTTCACTTTCTGCGATGTTGAACTTGTACTGTAAACGAGGTTCTTGTAAACAGAGCCGTCCCAAACTTTGGGGTGGCTGTGTCTTTTTGATTTTAATTTCCCTAAGCTATAGGACCATAAGTGGCAGTGCCCTAGGCTCTGTTGCTTTGTTTTTTAGATGTTTCAGGAAACACCATACACTTCTCCCGAGTGTCTGTTGGCAATTTACATCCCGCCCATCAGCATAACAAGGCTCCCAGTTCTCCATGGCCTGTCCTGCCTTTCTGGATTTTACACTTTTTTCAGATGGCCCTTTTGACCGGGGGGAAGTGAGACTTCATTGTAGTGCAGATTTCCTTTGCAAGCTTGCTTGGTTGGCCAAAAAGTGCGTATGCGTTTTTTCCTGAATATATTCAGGAAAAAACGCATACGCCCTTTTTGGCCAAGTGCATCATTGTGGACGTTCTGCCTCTTTTCCTATGCTTTCAATGCAATTCCAGTCTACCTCCTGATATCGGTTTCCTGCAATTTTGTCCCGCTTTCAAGTCCTCTTGGCAGCCTTACTTCAGTCTATTTTTGGACGATAGCTGTCATTTATAACTCTGCAGGTTTGTGAATTACAGTGCCCCTGAGCTCCTTTCTTCAACTCGCTTTCTTTTGAGCTGGTCGCAACACCGCAGGATGGCTTCAGGCCCTAATCTGGTTCCGGTACGGCACACTGAGCCTTTGGTTATTTCCTCTTCCTGGTGGGAAATGAGAGTTAAATTTGCCCGTTCAGACACCTCCAGCTAGCCTCTCATTGGTTCTCGCTATTCCTGTTCATCTTCCGCAGAAATTGCAAACTGTGCCAAACAGGAGGTTAAAGGCGCTGACTCTCCAAGTGGGGAGAGTGTTAGTAAAGCGTCTGGAATGTTGCACCCGAGGACCAGGGTACGAAAGCTGAGACATATTTGAACACGTCTCCCGTTCACATGGTTGATCATACTCTGGGTTCCACATGCATGTTTTAGCTGAAGGAAGAATACCTTAAACCTGGAGAGTTGAGACCCGTGGAATGGGTACCGTGCAATATGACTTCAAAGGGTCTTCATTTGCTCACCGAACCTCTCCAATCCTATCACTGCTGCATTTATGCCCCTGTACACACGCTTGATTCTCTTTTGGAGACATAGCAATCCATAGGTTTTAAGATACTTACTAGTCAGGTACATTCTTAGGCATTTAATATGGGGTTTTGAGTCCATTTCGTTGAGCAAGGAGTAGCTCTTGTCTATTCCATATTTGGCTTAAGGAACTTTATCTGTGCTCATTTCAATCTCTGGTTTTATGCAGCACCCCAACTCACCTTTACCCTTAAGCAAGCATAAGTTGGTTTTCTAAATTTGAGACCCTGTTCTGTTCTGTAATTCAGTTCCTGTGTAGCCAAGTTTACATTCCGTGTATTACTGATATCTTATGATGTTTCTTTTTCTGTGTGACTTATTTCAGTTAGAATCATCATACCTGAATCCACTCATTGTGCTGCTAAGGGCCTGATGACACAGATTTCATTGCTGAGTGATATTGCTTTGTAAGTAAATACCACAACTTCTTTATCCATTTTTCACTTTCTGCGATGTTGAACTTGTACTGTAAACGAGGTTCTTGTAAACAGAGCCGTTCCAAACTTTGGGGTGGCTGTGTGTTTTTGATTTTAATTTCCCGAAGCTATAGGACCATAAGTGGAAGTGCCCTAGGTTCTGTTGCTTTGTTTTTTAGATGTTTCAGGAAACACCATACACTTCTCCCGAGTGGTTGTTGGCAATTTACATCCCGCCCATCAGCATAATAAGGCTCCCAGTTCTCCATGGCCTGTCCTGCCTTTCTGGATTTTACACTTTTTTCAGATGGCCCTTTTGACCGGGGGGAAGTGAGACTTCATTGTAGTGCAGATTTCCTTTGCAAGCTTGCTTGGTTGGCCAAAAAGGGCGTATACGTTTTTTCCTGAATATATTCAGGAAAAAACACATACGCCCTTTTTG
Organism: Stenella coeruleoalba; assembly: GCF_951394435.1. Classification (NCBI taxonomy): domain Eukaryota; kingdom Metazoa; phylum Chordata; class Mammalia; order Artiodactyla; family Delphinidae; genus Stenella; species Stenella coeruleoalba. Next base: position 190,634 of record NW_027646206.1, read on the forward strand.
GCCAAGTGCATCATTGTGGACGTTCTGCCTCTTTTCCTATGCTTTCAATGCAATTCCAGTCTACCTCCTGATATCGGTTTCCTGCAATTCTGCCCCGCTTTCAAGTCCTCTTGGCAGCCTTACTTCAGTCTATTTTTGGACGATAGCTGTCATTTATAACTCTGCAGGTTTGTGAATTACAGTGCCCCTGAGCTCCTTTCTTCAACTCGCTTTCTTTTGAGCTGGCCGCAACACCGCAGGATGGCTTCAGGCCCTAATCTGGTTCCGGTACGGCACACTGAGCCTTTGGTTATTTCCTCTTCCTGGTGGGAAATGAGAGTTAAATTTGCCCGTTCAGACACCTCCAGCTAGCCTCTCATTGGTTCTCGCTATTCCTGTTCATCTTCCGCAGAAATTGCAAACTGTGCCAAACAGGAGGTTAAAGGCGCTGACTCTCCAAGTGGGGAGAGTGTTAGTAAAGCGTCTGGAATGTTGCACCCGAGTACCAGGGTACGAAAACTGAGACATATTTGAACACGTCTCCCGATCACATGGTTGATCATACTCTAGGTTCCACATGCATGTTTTAGCTGAAGGAAGAATACCTTAAACCTGGGTAGTTGAAAGCCGTGGAATGGGTACCATGCAATATGACTTCAAAGGGTCCTCATTTGCTCACCGAACCTCTCCAATCCTATCACTGCTGCATTTATGCCCCTGTACACACGCTTGATTCTCTTTTGGAGACATAGCAATCCATAGGTTTTAAGATACTTACTAGTCAGGTACATTCTTAAGCGTTTAATATGCGGTGTTGAGTCCATTTGGTTGAGCAAGGAGTAGCTCTTGTCTATTCCATATTTGGCTTAAGGAACTTTATCTGTGCTCATTTCAATCTCTGGTTTTATGCAGCACCCCAACTCACCTTTACCGTTAAGCAAGCATAAGTTGGTTTTCTAAATTTGAGACCCTGTTCTGTTTTGGAATGCAGTTCCTGTGTAGCCAAGTTTCCATTCCGTGTATTAGTGATATCTTATGATGTTTCTTTTTCTGTGTGACTTATTTCAGTTAGAATCATCATACCTGAATCCACTCATTGTGCTGCTAAGGGCCTGATGACATAGATTTCATTGCTGAGTGATACTGCATTGTACGTAAGTACCACAAGTTCTTTATCCATTTTTCACTTTCTGTGATATTGCACTTGTACGGTAAACGGGGTTCTTGTAAACGGAGGCGTCCCAAACTTTGGGGTGGCTGTGTCTTTTTGATTTTAATTTCCCTAAGCTATAGGACCATAAGTGGAAGTGCCCTAGGCTCTGTTGCTTTGTTTTTTAGATGTTTCAGGAAACACCATACACTTCTCCCGAGTGGTTGTTGGCAATTTACATCCCGCCCATCAGCATAACAAGGCTCCCAGTTCTCCATGGCCTGTCCTGCCTTTCTGGATTTTACACTTTTTTCAGATGGCCCTTTTGACCGGGGGGAAGTGAGACTTCATTGTAGTGCAGATTTCCTTTGCAAGTTTGCTTGGTTGGCCAAAAAGGGCGTATGCGTTTTTTCCTGAATATATTCAGGAAAAAACGCATACGCCCTTTTTGGACAAGTGCATCATTGTGGACGTTCTGCCTCTTTTCCTATGCTTTCAATGCAATTCCAGTCTACCTCCTGAAATCGGTTTCCTGCAATTCTGCCCCGCTTTCAAGTCCTCTTGGCAGCCTTACTTCAGTCTATTTTTGGACGATAGCTGTCATTTATAACTCTGCAGGTTTGTGAATTACAGTGCCCCTGAGCTCTTTCTTCAACTCGCTTTCTTGTGAGCTGGCCACAACACCGCAGGATGGCTTCAGGCCCTAATCTGGTTCCGGCACGGCACGCTGAGCCTTTGGTTATTTCCTCTTCCTGGTGGGAAATGAGAGTTAAATTTGCCCGTCCAGACACCTCCAGCTAGTCTCTCATTGGTTCTCGCTATTCCTGTTCATCTTCCGCAGAAATTGCAAACTGGGCCAAACAGGAGGTTAAAGGCGCTGACTCTCCAAGGTGGGAGAGTGTTAGTAAAGCGTCTGGAATGTTGCACCCGAGTACCAGGGGAAGAAAACTGAGACATATTTGAACACGTCTCCCGTTCACACGGATGATCATACTCTGGGTTCCACATGCATGTTTTAGCTGAAGGAAGAATACCTTAAACCTGGGTAGTTGAAACCCGTGGAATGGGTACCATGCAATATGACTTCAAAGGGTCTTCATTTGCTCACCGAACCTCTCCAATCCTATCACTGCTGCGTTTATGCCCCTGTACACATGCTTGATTCTCTTTCGGAGACATAGCAATCCATAGGTTTTAAGATACTTACTAGTCAGGTACATTCTTAGGCGTTTAATATGCGGTGTTGAGTCCATTTCGTTGAGCAAGGAGTAGCTCTTGTCTATTCCATATTTGGCTTAAGGAACTTTATCTGTGCTCATTTCAATCTCTGGTTTTATGCAGCACCCCAACTCACCTTTACCCTTAAGCAAGCATAAGTTGGTTTTCTAAATTTGAGACCCTGTTCTGTTCTGCAATTCAGTTCCTGTGTAGCCAAGTTTACATTCCGTGTATTACTGATATCCTATGATGTTTCTTTTTCTGTGTGACTTATTTCAGTTAGAATCATCATACCTGAATCCACTCGTGCTGCTAAGGGCCTGATGACATAGATTTCATTGCTGAGTGATATTGCTTTGTAAGTAAATACCACAGCTTCTTTATCCATTTTTCATTTTCTGCGATGTTGAACTTGTACTGTAAACGAGGTTCTTGTAAACAGAGGCGTCCCAAACTTTGGGTTGGCTGTGTCTTTTTGATTTTAATTTCCCTAAGCTATAGGACCATATGTGGAAGTGCGCTAGGCTCTGTTGCTTTGTTTTTTAGATGTTTCAGGAAACACCATACACTTCTCCCGAGTGTCTGTTGGCAATTTACATCCCGCCCATCAGCATAACAAGGCTCCCAGTTCTCCATGGCCTGTCCTGCCTTTCTGGATTTTACACTTTTTTCAGATGGCCCTTTTGACCGGGGGGAAGTGAGACTTCATTGTAGTGCAGATTTCCTTTGCAAGCTTGCTTGGTTGGCCAAAAAGGGCGTATGCGTTTTTTCCTGAATATATTCAGGAAAAAACGCATACGCCCTTTTTGGCCAAGTGCATCATTGTGGACGTTCTGCCTCTTTTCCTATGCTTTCAATGCAATTCCAGTCTACCTCCTGAAATAGGTTTCCTGCAATTCTGCCCCGCTTTCAAGTCCTCTTGGCAGCCTTACTTCAGTCTATTTTTGGACGATAGCTGTCATTTATAACTCTGCAGGTTTGTGAATTACAGTGCCCCTGAGCTCCTTTCTTCAACTCGCTTTCTTTTGAGCTGGCCGCAACACCGCAGGATGGCTTCAGGCCCTAATCTGGTTCCGGCACGGCACGCTGAGCCTTTGGTTAATTCCTCTTCCTGGTGGGAAATGAGAGTTAAATTTGCCCGTCCAGACACCTCCAGCTAGTCTCTCATTGGTTCTCCCTATTCCTGTTCATCTTCCGCAGAAATTGCAAACTGGGCCAAACAGGAGGTTAAAGGCGCTGACTCTCCAAGTTGGGAGAGTGTTAGTAAAGGGTCTGGAATGTTGCACCCGAGTACCAGGGGAGGAAAACTGAGACATATTTGAACACGTCTCCCGTTCACACGGTTGATCATACTCTGGGTTCCACATGCATGTTTTAGCTGAAGGAAGAATACCTTAAACCTGGAGAGTTGAGACCCGTGGAATGGGTACCATGCAATATGACTTCAAAGGGTCTTCATTTGCTCACCGAACCTCTCCAATCCTATCACTGCTGCGTTTATGCCCCTGTACACACGCTTGATTCTCTTTCGGAGACATAGCAATCCATAGGTTTTAAGATACTTACTAGTCAGGTACATTCTTAGGCGTTTAATATGCGGTGTTGAGTCCATTTCGTTGAGCAAGGAGTAGCTCTTGTCTATTCCATATTTGGCTTAAGGAACTTTATCTGTGCTCATTTCAATCTCTGGTTTTATGCAGCACCCCAACTCACCTTCCCCCTTAAGCAAGCGTAAGTTGGTTTTCTAAACTTGAGACACTGTTTTGTTTTGTAATTCAGTTCATGTGTAGCCAAGTTCACATTCTGTGTATTAGTGATACCTTATGATGTTTCTTTTCTGTGTGACTTATTTCAGTTCGAATCATCATACCTGAATCCACTCATTATGCTGCTACTGGCCTGATGACATAGATTTCATTGCTGAGTGATATTGCATTGTACGTACGTAACACAGGTTCTTTATCCATTTTTCACTTTCTGCGATATTGAACTTTTACCGTAAACGAGGTTCTTGTAAACAGAGCCGTCCCAGACTTTGGGTTGGCTGTGTCTTTTTGATTTTAATTTCCCTAAGCTATAGGACCATAAGTGGAAGTGCCCTAGGCTCTGTTGCTTTGTTTTTTAGATGTTTCAGGAAACACCATACACTTCTCCAGAGTGGCTGTTGGCAATTTACATCCCGCCCATCAGCATAACAAGGCTCCCAGTTCTCCATGGCCTGTCGTGCCTTTATGGATTTTACACTTTTTTCAGATGGCCCTTTTGACCGGGTGGAAGTGAGACTTCATTGTAGTGCAGATTTCCTTTGCAAGCTTGCTTGGTTGGCCAAAAAGTGCGTATGCGTTTTTTCCTGAATATATTCAGGAAAAAACGCATACGCCCTTTTTGGCCAAGTGCATCATTGTCGAGTTTCTGCCTCTTTTCCTATGCTTTCAAAGCAATTCCAGTCTACCTCCTGAAATCGGTTTCCTGCAATTCTGCCTTGCTTTCAATGCCTCTTCATAGCCTTACCTCAATATATTTTTAAAAATAGTTGGCCTTTATAACTCTGCAGGTTTTTGAATTGCAGTGGCCCTTAGCTCCATTTTTTAGCTCTTATTTTTGTGGTCTTTCCCCGTAACCACAGGATTCCTTGAAGCCCTATTTTTCTTCTGGGGCACCTTGCTGTGCCTTTGGTTAATTCTTCTTACTGATGTGATATTAGAGTGACATGTGCCCATTGAAACCGCTACAGCTAGTTTCTCACTGGTTCCCCCTATTCCCATTCATCCTCTGCACTAACTGCAGACTGTGCGATACCAGAACTTAAAGGCATTGACTCCATGTGGGGATGTTGTTAGTAAAGCGGCTGGAATATCGATCCGGAGCCCCAGGAGAGGAAAAATGAGGTGCGTTTTAGAAACCTTTCCCGATCATATGGTATACCAGTCGCTGGGTTTCCCAAGCATGGTTTAGCTGTAGGAAGATTCCCTTCAACCTGGAGTGTTGGGACCCTTGGACTGAGTAGCATGAAGTATTGCATTAAACTTTCGGCAGTTGCTCACCAAAGCTCACCAATCCTGTCAGCCCCAAGTGTCCAGCCTTATGTCTTATCCAGCTGTGGGTTTATATGTGGTCAATCCAGGTTGCATCACAGCCCCTGAGCGAATTTTGTAAGAATTTTTCTCTCTTTCATTGTTTCAGCGTTTTGTTTTTAAAATTTATTTCTATAATGGGGTTTAGCTCCTTTTCACTGCTGTGTTTGTGCCGCTCTGCACACACTTGATTCCCTTATGGAGATATATCAATACATGGGTTTTAAGATTCTTATTCCTCAGATATATTTCTCTGCGGTGTATAGGGTGTGTTGAGGCCAGTTCATTGAGCAAGGTGTAGATCTTGTCTAATACCTATTTGGTTTATTGAACGGTATCTGTGCTAATTTCAAACTCTGGTTTTATGCATCACCCCACCTCTCCTTTCCCCTTAAGCTGACATAAGTGTGTTTTCTAAATGTGAGACACTGTTCTGTTCTGTAATTCATTTCTTGTGCAGCCATATTTACCCTCCCTCTATAAGTGATATCTTATGATATGTTTCTTTTTCTGTTTGACTTATTTCAAGTAGTATTATCGGACCTAAATCCACTCTTTATCCTTCTACTAGCCTTATTACATTGATTTCATGGTGAAGAGATATTCCATTGTACATAAGTACCACATCTTCTTTATCCATTGTTCTCTTTCCTGGGATATTTAAGGTGTACTGAAGTTGAGGTTCTTGTAAACAGAGTAGCCCTAAACTGTGGTGTGCTTGTGTCTTGTTGATTTTTAGACTTCCCTAGATATACTCCCATGATTGGAAGTGTCCTATGCTCTGTAGCTCTGTTTTTTAGATGATTTAGGAACCACCATACACTTCTCCAGAGTGGCTCTCGGCAGTTCACACACTGCCCATCAGCATATAAAGGCTCCCTGTTCTCCATGGCCTGTCCTGCATTTCTGGTTTTTACAATTTTTTAGGATGACCCTTTTGACCGGTGGGAAGTGAGACTTCTTTGTTGTGCACATTTGCATTGCTTGCTTGCTTCGTTGCCCATAAAGTGCGTATGCGTTTTTTCCTGGATATAATCAGGAAAAAACGCATACGCCCTTTTGGGCCAACTGCATCATTGTCGAAATTCTGCCGCTTTTCATGTGCGTTAAAGATGAGTCCAATCTATCTCTTGAAATCTGTTTCTTGCAATTCTGTCTTGCATTCAGATCCTCTTCTTTGCCTTACCTCAACATATTTTTGGACGTTAGTTTTCATTTATAACTCTGCAGGTTTGTGAATTGCAGTGACCCTGAGCTCCATTTTTTAAGTTGCTCTTTTGTGAGCTGGCCTCAAACCCGCAGGATTGCTTCAGGCCCTATTTTGGCTCCGGCGAGGCAGGCTGAGCCTTTCTTTAATTCTTATTCTTAATGGGAAATTAGAGTGATATGTGCCTGTCCAAACCCCTACAACTCTTCTCTCATTGGTTCCCCCTCTTCCCGTTCATCCTCCTCACAATTTGCAAAATGTGTGAAACAGAAGTTTAAATGTGCTGATTCTCCAAGTGGGGAGATTCTAAGTAGCGTGGCTGGAATGGTGAACAGGAGCACCAGGAGAGGATAAATGAGGTGCATTTTAGACACATCTCCCGATCACATGGTGTACAGTCCTCTGGGTTTTCCATGCATGTTTTAGCTGTAGGAAGATCCCTTGAACCTGCAGATTTGGGACCCATTGAATGGGTACCAGGTAGTATTACTTTAAAGGGTGTGCATTTCCTCACCCAACCTCACATTTCTCTTAGCGCAAACAGTTTCCAGCCTTATGTCTCATCCTGCTGTGGGTCTAGATGTGTTCAATCCATGTTGCATCACCGTCCCTGAGGAAAAGTTGTAAGAGGTTTTCTCTGTCTCTCTGTCGTTTATTTTTTTCAATTTATTACTATATTGGTTACAGCTGATTTTCAAAGCTCTGTTTCTTGCTGCTGTACATCCACTTGATTCACGTACAGAGAGACATCAATAAATTCTTTTTCAGATTCTTACCAGTCGTATATATTCTTTTCCGGTGACTTGAGTGTGCTGAGTGCAGTTCTTTTAGCTACCGTGTAGGCCTTGTTGATTATCAGTTTGGTATTTGGAATGGTATCTTTGCTAATTTCAACCTCCTGGATGATGCCTCACCCCTCCCCACCTTTCCCGTTTAGCAGCCTTATGCGTGTTTTCTACATATTTGACTATGTTTTTGTTTTGTAATTTATTTCATGTGTAGCCATTTTGGATTCCACCTTTAAGTGATATCTTATGATATGTGTCTTTTTCTTTTTGAATTCTGTCACTTAGAATGATCATACGTAACTCCTCCGGAGTCGTTACAACTGGCCATATTTCATTGATTTCCAGGCTGAATAATATTCCACTCTACCTAAGTACCACATCTCTATCCATTTTTTCCCTCCAGAGACATTTAAGTTATATCCTAGTCGAGGATCTTTTAAACAGAGAGGGGGTAAACATTGGGGTGCCTGTGTCCTCTCGATTTTTGTTTTTCCCAAGATATACGCCCATGAGTGCAAGTGCCCTATGCTCTGTAGCTCATTTTTTAGATGCTTTAGTAAACACAATACACTTCTCCAGAATGGCCGTTGGCAATATACATTTCCACTATAAGTCTCACAGGGCTCCCTCTTCTCGTTGCCCTGTCCTGCGTTTCTGTTGTTTATGCTTTATGAGGATGGCTCTTCTGACTGATGCGAAGTGATATCTTTTGTAGTATTGACTTCCAGTGCCCACCTGTTTGGTTGGCTAAAAAAGTGTATGCCCTTTTCTTGAATATATACAGAAAAGAACGCATACACCCTTTTTGGCCAACTGCAATGTTGGCAATGTTGGCAATGTTCAGCTCCTTTTCTTGTGCTTAATGGCGAGTCCTTTCTACCTCCTCAAATCCCTTTCCTGCCATTCTCCCTTGCTTACAAGTCCTTTTCTCTGACTTTCCTCAAGACATTTTTCAGTGATGGATATTTTCAACTCTGCAGTTTTGTGAATTTTACTGCCCCTGAGTTCCATTGTTCAACTCGTGTTTATGGGAACTGGCCACAAAGCAGCGGGATTTCCTCAAGCCCTATACTGTTTCCATGGGCAACCCTAGCCTTTGGTCAATTCGTCTTCCTGATTGGAAATTAGAGTGACATGTGCCTGTCTGAACACCTAGGACTTGTCTCTCATTGTTCCTCATCCTTCCGCTTCATCCTCTGGACAAATTCCAAACTGTACGCAACAGGATGTTGACAGTGCTGACATCTCCAAGTGGGGAGACTGTTAGTAAAGACGCTGGAGGGGTGAACCCGAGCACCAGGAGATGAGGAGATGAGATGCCTTTTCCAAACTCTTCCCGATCAGACGGTATACCATCCTCTGGGTGTGACAGACATGTTTTAGCAGTAGGAAGAGTCCCATTCATGTAAGGAGAACACCAGGGCTTTTTCAAAATCAGTGTCTCCCCGAAACCCAAACTGGGGAAGTTTTTAAGCTACGGCTACACATATGTTCATTAAGGGCCTTGGGAAGTAGGCAGAGTCCAAACTTTAGATGATTGAAGTCTTCAGGGTCAGAAGCACTCACCACCAGCTTCCCTTAGGCTACACTTTAACTGTCATTGATAGATGATGTCAATAAAAATATCTATTCTTTTTCAGATTATTTCCCCTTATAGGTTATTGCAAAATGTTGAGTGTAGTTCCCTGTGCTATACAGTAGTTCCTTGTTGATGATCTATTTTATACATAGCAGTGTGTATGTGTTCATTCCAAACTGTTAATTTATCCCTCCTCCCACCTTTCCCCTTTGGTAATAATAAATTATAAGATTTTATACTTCTCAGAAATGGGGGAGCTGAAAGAGAGGTATCATTTTCAATGGAAAAGCATTTAAAACAAGATTGAAGGTTTAACCAAGATTATTAGCTGTACATCCTTGGAAAGAAATCACTTCGTTTCTCTAATATTGACCTGACAAATAAGACAAACCTTTTCACTGAACTTGCTTATAAAAAGTGATGGAAATATCAAATGGAAGTGTTAAAAACATCTTATTTTACCCGAGCCTTATACACTGTTCTATGTTAACTACAGTTTGGCTCACATATCTGTTCATTGAGGTTACAATAGTCTCAATTTCTGTTACTGATCCTCCAGAGTGGACCCCAACAAGTGTCCCCCTGCCCAGTGTCATTGGGGCCAACAGATCGAGACTGAGTTTGGTTCACAAGCAAAGGAAACTTTATATTTTGATCAGAGAATGGAGAGGTGAGAGCATGCACTACCCCGTGGGCTGTGGGCTGGGCTGCTGTGTAGAGATCCTGTCAGAGTCAGTGGGAGGGAGGGAGGCGGCGGAGCTCTCGAGGGCCGGGTTGGCTGTAGCTCAGGCTCTATATCGTGGAGTCTGCACTGGGCCCCAGGAGCTGAGGTGTCGACCCAGCCATTCTGCACTAGGAAATCTGGTCTGAAGTGCCGGGTGTGGAACCTCTGCATGCGGGACCCTAGGAGCACGTGAAATTAGACAAAGCACAAAGGATAAAAAAGGTTAGACTTGACTTTATTGCCCAGATTCTATTTTTATCTCCCAGGGATTTTTAATGGGCTTTGCTGGGGACAAACCCCTCCTCTGCCTTTTGTCCCGTTCCTCATTCTTGGAGTGCTGAGGGTGCAGACCCTTCTTCTGTAACTGCTGAGTGCTGAGTTGGGAGCCCTCATACCCTGGGGCGAGGGTCAGAGCTTCTCCCCAGCAGCCTCCCGGTGACGTTGATTGTCCCCAGGACCCCTGCCTCCCTGCTCGTCCACCTGAGCACCAGCATTGGAAGTGTTATAGATTCTAATGACCTTTAAGGGTCCAGGAAAGAGATGTGCAGAGACGCTGTGGGGGCCGGTTTCACCCCGCCCCACATTTGTTCGGCCACCTTAGGCTGACCGTCTCTGCCAGCCTAGATGCTCTGACCAGTAGTCTGCGCTTTCTTCAATTAGGCCCCTGAATTAACGTACAAACAGCACCAGGTGTCAGAGCCCTGCCCGCTCAACTCCCAGACAGTCCAGGGTCAGTGGTGACCAAGGACCATGATGGCTACTGAGTCAACAGCCTTTTGAAGTAAACAGGAGTCCAGCCGGTCTTATTGGCCACCATCATCACGGTGTCTGTAGGCTTTTCTATGGTGACAGTGTGGTATACTGTTCCCCTGCCAAGATTATTAGCTCCCCTCTGGGTGCAGTAAGTCCTGCAAGCAGTAGTCTACTCTTTTGGGACACACTCTTGTTGTTTTATGAGAGAAACTCCAGGTCAAGTGATGTTCACACGAGTCGTCATGGTGCCCTGTTGCCCCCGGTTATCTCTCTGGATGTTGGAGTTGGAGGGCCTCCTCACTCGAGGTCGGTGTGCCCACGGAGCGAACCCTGCAACTTCAGGGCATGGTTGGTGGTTAGGATCACCACGTGGGGTCCTTTTCCCTTAGGAGGGAGGTGGCCTTTTGGGCTGCTGATTTCCAGGTTTTTAGATACCGCCAGTATCTTGGCCAGATGTGGCAGTGGGCCAAGCCCCTTAGTGACCGTAGTTTATCCTACCTGGATGGCATTCTTGCATTGTTCCATTTCAAGTGGTCCCAGTTTTTGCACTAATTCTCCAATGGCGATTCACCTTTCACCGGGATTGTAAAGATCAAAGGGTTTAGCTAAATTAGGGAGTTCCAGGGCAAGGGTCTGAATTGACTGCTCTTTCCATTCTTGAAAGGCCACTTCTGGATTCTATTCAAAAGGATCATCATCTTTTCCTTTCAGTGTTTCATATAGAGGCCCAGCTAGTAGACTGTAGTTAGGGATCCAGAAGCAGCAAACCCTGGCCTCCCCAGGAACCCCTAAGCTGTCTTCTAGTTTTAGAAAGGGGTAAGGCTGAAAATGGTTTCTTCCCTTTCCTGGGATGGGCTTCTCTGACCTTCTGTGAGAATGAAGCCCAGGCAGGTCACCGCAGTCTGTGATATTTGAGCTTTTTCTTGGACAACTTCTATCCTTTATTGGCTTGGTAGTTCAGAGGCCTCCTTAGTAGGGCTGGTGATCAGAATGTCGTCTGCATATTGAAGGAGGGTTTCCTTTTCCAGAGGTAGAACTTTTAGGTCTTTAGCTAAGCTTTCCCCAAAGATGGTGTGGGAGTTTTTGCACCCTTGGGGCCAGACGGCCCGGAAGTATTGTTTTAGTTGTATGTGGAGTCCTGCCACTCACAAGCCAAAATTTCTTGTGACTCTGGGACTAATGGAATACAAAAGAAGGCATCATTGAAGACTAATACAGAATACCATGTCCTGGTGGTTGGTAGAATGACCAGCAGGGTGTAGGAATTAGGAGCAACTGGAGGTATATCCTCGGTGGCTTCACTGACTGTCCTGACATCCTTTACCAGGTCCCCAGCAGCCCATGGGGCTCTCGTGGTCAGACCAATCCCAGAATATGGAGCTCACCTGGGCAGGTACCCCACCCCCACCCCAGCCCACGGGGCTCTCGTGGTCAGGCCCCTCCCAGGATACAGAGCTACCCTTGCAGGTACCGTGGCAGGGCTGGGCACACAGGAACCGTACACATAGCCCTCATTGCAGAGCACCCCCAGCTCACCTGTCGCTCAGAGCTGACACAGAGCACCTCAGAGCAGGACTTGAACTAACAAACAGCAGCTGCGACAGGTCTGTGACCCTGGGCATCACTCCGTGAGGCCTCCCTCCACCTGGTCTTCCAGAGACTTCCACTGCACCCGGGGCACCAGGCCTCTGTCTCCAACCACCACCCACCCCTCCTCTCCCTGACTCCTGGGTTCCTCTCATTAGGAGAGGGTTTTCTTGAAGTTGTCTCCCACTCATGGGCCAGATAAAATGATTAGAAAACAAGCCAAAGCTGCAGCCCCTTGTCTATCCTGACTCTCAGGAGCCCACACCTGTTCCTTGGACCTGGCCGGTTCAGCAAGTTCCATTTTCTGCAACTGTGAGCCCCTGAGGGGTGATGATTGGCTGACCTGGGCAGCCTTACCGTGCCGGCCAGCCCTCCCCAGGTGTGCCTGGGTTGAGATCAATATAAATACCACTCCAGGCAGCAAGAGCCCCTGCAGCCGTGCCTGACGCCATTTTCTCTGCCCTGTCAGCAGTCTCGGGGCTGGGCTGGTGGGAGGGAGTGAGAGGCCACGGCTTTGTGGGTGGCCCAGTGTGAGTGGGGCTCTGCTGGACTTTCTGCAGCAGTTGCCAGGCTGCCACCTGCTAAAGAAGAGGATGTGTCACCCATACCTGCTGCTGGAATTTCTCCCTGGGCAGAGGTGAGGAAGGAAAAAAGCAGTGGGGGCAGGGACAGGACGGGTATCTCAGGCAGGGAAATGGAAATCTTCCAGAAGAGCACCCAGGGCCAGGACCATCCTGGCTGGCCTGCAGGCACCAAGTCGGCCGGCATGCTGTCACTCGTGTGGCTCTATGGCCCTTCCTCTAGGCTTTCAAGTCCTTGTATATATTCAGGTGTTTTACCTGGGACGGGTGGGAATAGTTCAGCAGCAACTGGCCTGGGGCTCAGCTCACGTTTACTCACAGATGCCTCGGCACGGTGCCCCAGCTTTGCAATGAGGACGCTTGTTGCGTGGGGGCTGCTGGCTGAATGGGAGACGATTCCCCACCACTGACCAACTTCAGAATTGTTTACAACTGGAGCAAGTGCCCTGATACGGTTTTCCTCTGTGTAACTGGTGGGTTCTGTGTTTTTTTTCTCTTTTTCGTTTTTGGTTCAAGGTAGATTTTATTCCTCTTTTTTGTATTTACAGATATAAGCATGGAAATAATTTATTCATATAAATACATGTATGTGCAGGGAATAATTGTTTTTTCTGTTTTATTTTTTAAATTTTATTTCTTTTTAATTTTGAATTTTATTTTATATTTTTATACAGCAGGTTCTTATTGGTTATCTATTTTATACATATAAATGTATACATGCCAATCCCAGTCTCTCAACTCCTCCCACCACCACCCCCCCAACAGCTTTCCCCCCTTGTTGTCCATACGTTTGTTGTCTACATCTGTTGCTCTATTTATGCCTTGCAAAATGGTTAATCTGTACAGTTTTTCTAGGTTCCACATATATGCATGAATATACAAGATTTGTTTTTCTCTTTCTGACTTACTTCACTCTGTATGACAGTCTCTAGATCCATCGACGTCTCTACAAATGACCCAATTTCATTCCTTTTCATGGCTTAGTAATATTCCATTTTATATATGTACCACAGCTTTATGCATTCGTCTGTCTGTGGGCATTTAGGTTGCTTCCATTACCTCGATATTGTAAATAGTGATGCAATGAACATTGCGGTGAATGACTCTTTTTGATTTATGGTTTTGTCTGGGTATATGTCCAGTACTGGGATTGCTGTATCATATGGTAATTCTATTGTTAGTTTCTTAAGAAATTCCATATTGTTCTCCATAATGACTGTATCAATTTATATTCCCAACAATAGTGGAAGAGGGTTCCTTTTCTCCACACCCTTTCCAGCATTTTTTGTTTGTAGATTTTCAATGATGCCTATTCTACCAGGTGTGAGGTGATACCTCATTGTTGAATCCATTTCGTTGAGCAAGGGGTAGCTCTTGTCTATTACATATTTGGCTTATGGAACGGTATCTGTGCTAATTTCAAACTCTGCTTTTATGCAGCACCCCAACTCACCTTCCCCCTTAAGCAGGCATAAGTTGGTTTTCTAAACTTGAGACCCTGTTCTGTTTTGTAATTCAGTTCATGTGTAGCCAAGTTCACATTCCGTGTATTAGTGATACCTTATGATGTTTCTTTTTCTGTGTGACTTATTTCACTTAGAATCATCGTGCCTCAATCCACTCATTATGCTGGTACGGGCCTGGTGACATAGATTTCATTGCTGAGTGGTATTCTGTTGTACAGAAGTACCGCAACTTCTTTATCCATTATTTGCTCTCTGGGATATTTAACTTGTGCCGTAGAAGAGATTCCTGTAAAAAGAGCCGTCCCAAATTTTGGGGTGGCTGTGTCTTTTTGATATTAATTTCCCTAACCTATAGGACCATAAGTGGAAGTGCCCTAGGCTCTGTTGCTTTGTTTTTTAGATGTTTCAGGAAACACCATACACTTCTCCCGAGTGTCTGTTGGCAATTTACATCCCGCCCATCAGCATAACAAGGCTCCCAGTTCTCCATGGCCTGTCCTGCCTTTCTGGATTTTACACTTTATTCTGATGGCCCTTTTGACCGGGGGGCAGTGAGACTTCATTGTAGTGCAGATTTCCTTTGCAAGCTTGCTTGGTTGGCCAAAAAGGGCGTATGCGTTTTTTCCTGAATATATTCAGGAAAAAACGCATATGCCCTTTTGGCAAAGTGCATCATTGTGGACGTTCTGCCTCTTTTCCTACGCTTTCAATGCAATTCCAGTCTACCTCCTGAAATCGGTATCCTGCAATTCTGCCCCGCTTTCAAGTCCTCTTGGAAGCCTTACTTCAGTCTATTTTTGGATGATAGCTGACATTTATAACTCTGCAGGTTTGTGAATTACAGATACCCTGAGCTCCTTTCTTCAACTCGCTTTCTTTTGAGCTGGCCGCAACACCGCAGGATGGCTTCAGGCCCTAATCTGGTTCCGGCACGGCACGCTGAGCCTTTGGTTATTTCCTCTTCCTGGTGGGAAATGAGAGTTAAATTTGCCCGTCCAGACACCTCCAGCTAGTCTCTCATTGGTTCTCCCTATTCCTGTTCATCTTCCGCAGAAATTGCAAACTGGGCCAAACAGGAGGTTAAAGGCGCTGACTCTCCAAGTTGGGAGAGTGTTAGTAAAGGGTCTGGAATGTTGCACCCGAGTACCAGGGGAGGAAAACTGAGACATATTTGAACACGTCTCCCGTTCACACGGTTGATCATACTCGGGGTTCCACATGCATGTTTTAGCTGAAGGAAGAATACCTTAAACCTGGAGAGTTGAGACCCGTGGAATGGGTACCATGCAATATGACTTCAAAGGGTCTTCATTTGCTCACCGAACCTCTCCAATACTATCACTGCTGCGTTTATGCCCCTGTACACATGCTTGATTCTCTTTCGGAGACATAGCAATCCATAGGTTTTAAGATACTTACTAGTCAGGTACATTCTTAGGCGTTTAATATGGGGTGTTGAGTCCATTTCGTTGAGCAAGGAGTAGCTCTTGTCTATTCCATATTTGGCTTAAGGAACTTTATCTGTGCTCATTTCAATCTCTGGTTTTATGCAGCACCCCAACTCACCTTCCCCCTTAAGCAAGCGTAAGTTGGTTTTCTAAACTTGAGACACTGTTCTGTTTTGTAATTCAGTTCATGTGTAGCCAAGTTCACATTCTGTGTATTAGTGATACCTTATGATGTTTCTTTTCTGTGTGACTTATTTCAGTTCGAATCATCATACCTGAATCCACTCATTATGCTGCTACGGGCCTGATAACATAGATTTCATTGCTGAGTGATATTGCATTGTACGTAAGTACCACAAGTTCTTTATCCATTTTTCACTTTCTGCGATATTGAACTTGTACCGTAAACGAGGTTCTTGTAAACAGAGCCGTCCCAAACTTTGGGGTGGCTGTGTCTTTTTGATTTTAATTTCCCTAAGCTATAGGACCATAAGTGGAAGTGCCCTAGGCTCTGTTGCTTTGTTTTTTAGATGTTTCAGGAAACACCATACACTTCTCCAGAGTGGCTGTTGGCAATTTACATCCCGCCCATCAGCATAAGAAGGCTCCCAGTTCTCCATGGCCTGTCGTGCCTTTATGGATTTTACACTTTTTTCAGATGGCCCTTTTGACCGGGGGGAAGTGAGACTTCATTGTAGTGCAGATTTCCTTTGCAAGCTTGCTTGGTTGGCCAAAAAGTGCGTATGCGTTTTTTCCTGAATATATTCAGGAAAAAACGCATACGCCCTTTTTGGCCAAGTGCATCATTGTCGAGTTTCTGACTCTCTTCATATGCTTTCAATGCAATTCCAGTCTACCTCCTGAAATCGGTTTCCTGCAATTCTGCCTTGCTTTCAATGCCTCTTCATAGCCTTACCTCAATATATTTTTTAAAAATAGTTGGCCTTTATAACTCTGCAGGTTTTTGAATTGCAGTGGCCCTTAGCTCCATTTTTTACCTCTTATTTTTGTGGTCTTGCCCCATAACCACAGGATTCCTTGAAGCCCTATTTTTCTTCTGGGGCACCTTGCTGTGCCTTTGGTTAATTCTTCTTACTGATGTGATATTAGAGTGACATGTGCCCATTGAAACCGCTACAGCTAGTTTCTCACTGGTTCCCCCTATTCCCATTCATCCTCTGCACTAACTGCAGACTGTGCGATACCAGAACTTAAAGGCATTGACTCCATGTGGGGATGTTGTTAGTAAAGCGGCTGGAATGTCGATCCGGAGCCCCAGGAGAGGAAAAATGAGGTGCGTTTTAGAAACCTTTCCCGATCATATGGTATACCAGTCGCTGGGTTTCCCAAGCATGGTTTAGCTGTAGGAAGATTCCCTTCAACCTGGAGTGTTGGGACCCTTGGACTGAGTAGCATGAAGTATTGCATTAAACTTTCGGCAGTTGCTCACCAAAGCTCACCAATCCTGTCAGCCCCAAGTGTCCAGCCTTATGTCTTATCCAGCTGTGGGTTTATATGTGGTCAATCCAGGTTGCATCACAGCCCCTGAGCGAATTTTGTAAGAATTTTTCTCTCTTTCATTGTTTCAGCGTTTTGTTTTTAAAATTTATTTCTATAATGGGGTTTAGCTCCTTTTCACTGCTGTGTTTGTGCCGCTCTGCACACACTTGATTCCCTTATGGAGATATATCAATACATGGGTTTTAAGATTCTTATTCCTCAGATATATTTCTCTGCGGTGTATAGGGTGTGTTGAGGCCTGTTCATTGAGCAAGGTGTAGATCTTGTCTAATACCTATTTGGTTTATTGAACGGTATCTGTGCTAATTTCAAACTCTGGTTTTATGCATCACCCCACCTCTCCTTTCCCCTTAAGCTGACATAAGTGTGTTTTCTAAATGTGAGACACTGTTCTGTTCTGTAATTCATTTCTTGTGCAGCCATATTTACCCTCCCTCTATAAGTGATATCTTATGATATGTTTCTTTTTCTGTTTGACTTATTTCAAGTAGTATTATCGGACCTAAATCCACTCTTTATCCTTCTACTAGCCTTATTACATTGATTTCATGGTGAAGAGATATTCCATTGTACATAAGTACCACATCTTCTTTATCCATTGTTCTCTTTCCTGGGATATTTAAGGTGTACTGAAGTTGAGGTTCTTGTAAACAGAGTAGCCCTAAACTGTGGTGTGCTTGTGTCTTGTTGATTTTTAGACTTCCCTAGATATACTCCCATGATTGGAAGTGTCCTATGCTCTGTAGCTCTGTTTTTTAGATGATTTAGGAACCACCATACGCTTCTCCAGAGTGGCTCTCGGCAGTTCACACACTGCCCATCAGCGTATAAAGGCTCCCTGTTCTCCATGGCCTGTCCTGCATTTCTGGTTTTTACAATTTTTTAGGATGACCCTTTTGACCGGTGGGAAGTGAGACTTCTTTGTTGTGCACATTTGCATTGCTTGCTTGCTTCGTTGCCCATAAAGTGCGTATGCGTTTTTTCCTGGATATAATCAGGAAAAAACACATACGCCCTTTTGGGCCAACTGCATCATTGTCGAAATTCTGCCGCTTTTCATGTGCGTTAAAGATGAGTCCAATCTATCTCTTGAAATCTGTTTCTTGCAATTCTGTCTTGCATTCAGATCCTCTTCTTTGCCTTACCTCAACATATTTTTGGACGTTAGTTTTCATTTATAACTCTGCAGGTTTGTGAATTGCAGTGACCCTGAGCTCCATTTTTTAAGTTGCTCTTTTGTGAGCTGGCCTCAAACCCGCAGGATTGCTTCAGGCCCTATTTTGGCTCCGGCGAGGCAGGCTGAGCCTTCCTTTAATTCTTACTCTTAATGGGAAATTAGAGTGATATGTGCCCGTCCAAACCCCTACAACTCTTCTCTCATTGGTTCCCCCTCTTCCCGTTCATCCTCCTCACAATTTGCAAAATGTGTGAAACAGAAGTTTAAATGTGCTGATTCTCCAAGTGGGGAAATTCTAAGTAGCGTGGCTGGAATGGTGAACAGGAGCACCAGGAGAGGATAAATGAGGTGCATTTTAGACACATCTCCCGATCACATGGTGTACAGTCCTCTGGGTTTTCCATGCATGTTTTAGCTGTAGGAAGATCCCTTGAACCTGCAGATTTGGGACCCATTGAATGGGTACCAGGTAGTATTACTTTAAAGGGTGTGCATTTCCTCACCCAACCTCACATTTCTCTTAGCGCAAACAGTTTCCAGCCTTATGTCTCATCCTGCTGTGGGTCTAGATGTGTTCAATCCTTGTTGCATCACCGTCCCTGAGGAAAAGTTGTAAGAGGTTTTCTCTGTCTCTCTGTCATTTATTTTTTTCAATTTATTACTATATTGGTTACAGCTGATTTTCAAAGCTCTGTTTCTTGCTGCTGTACATCCACTTGATTCGCGTACAGAGAGACATCAATAAATTCTTTTTCAGATTCTTACCAGTCATATATATTCTTTTCCGGTGACTTGAGTGTGCTGAGTGCAGTTCTTTTAGCTACCGTGTAGGCCTTGTTGATTATCAGTTTGGTATTTGGAATGGTATCTTTGCTAATTTCAACCTCCTGGATGATGCCTCACCCCTCCCCACCTTTCCCGTTTAGCAGCCTTATGCGTGTTTTCTACATATTTGACTATGTTTTTGTTTTGTAATTTATTTCATGTGTAGCCATTTTGGATTCCACCTTTAAGTGATATCTTATGATATGTGTCTTTTTCTTTTTGAATTCTGTCACTTAGAATGATCATACGTAACTCCTCCGGAGTTGTTACAACTGGCCATATTTCATTGATTTCCAGGCTGAATAATATTCCACTCTACCTAAGTACCACATCTCTATCCATTTTTTCCCTCCAGAGACATTTAAGTTATATCCTAGTCGAGGATCTTTTAAACAGAGAGGGGGTAAACATTGGGGTGCCTGTGTCCTCTCGATTTTTGTTTTTCCCAAGATATACGCCCATGAGTGCAAGTGCCCTATGCTCTGTAGCTCATTTTTTAGATGCTTTAGTAAACACAATACACTTCTCCAGAATGGCCGTTGGCAATATACATTTCCACTATAAGTCTCACAGGACTCCCTCTTCTCATTGCCCTGTCCTGCATTTCTGTTGTTTATGCTTTATGAGGATGGCTCTTCTGACTGATGCGAAGTGATATCTTTTGTAGTATTGACTTCCAGTGCCCACCTGTTTGGTTGGCTAAAAAAGTGTATGCCCTTTTCTTGAATATATACAGAAAAGAATGCATACACCCTTTTTGGCCAACTGCAATGTTGGCAATGTTCAGCTCCTTTTCTTGTGCTTAATGGCGAGTCCTTTCTACCTCCTTAAATCCCTTTCCTGCCATTCTCCCTTGCTTACAAGTCCTTTTCTCTGACTTTCCTCAAGACATTTTTCAGTGATGGATATTTTCAACTCTGCAGTTTTGTGAATTTTACTGCCCCTGAGTTCCATTGTTCAACTCGTGTTTATGGGAACTGGCCACAAAGCAGCGGGATTTCCTCAAGCCCTATACTGTTTCCATGGGCAACCCTAGCCTTTGGTCAATTCGTCTTCCTGATTGGAAATTAGAGTGACATGTGCCTGTCTGAACACCTAGGACTTGTCTCTCATTGTTCCTCATCCTTCCGCTTCATCCTCTGGACAAATTCCAAACTGTACGCAACAGGATGTTGACAGTGCTGACATCTCCAAGTGGGGAGACTGTTAGTAAAGACGCTGGAGGGGTGAACCCGAGCACCAGGAGATGAGGAGATGAGATGCCTTTTCCAAACTCTTCCCGATCAGACGGTATACCATCCTCTGGGTGTGACAGACATGTTTTAGCAGTAGGAAGAGTCCCATTCATGTAAGGAGAACACCAGGGCTTTTTCAAAATCAGTGTCTCCCCGAAACCCAAACTGGGGAAGTTTTTAAGCTACGGCTACACATATGTTCATTAAGGGCCTTGGGAAGTAGGCAGAGTCCAAACTTTAGATGATTGAAGTCTTCAGGGTCAGAAGCACTCACCACCAGCTTCCCTTAGGCTACACTTTAACTGTCATTGATAGATGATGTCAATAAAAATATCTATTCTTTTTCAGATTATTTCCCCTTATAGGTTATTGCAAAATGTTGAGTGTAGTTCCCTGTGCTATACAGTAGTTCCTTGTTGATGATCTATTTTATACATAGCAGTGTGTATGTGTTCATTCCAAACTGTTAATTTATCCCTCCTCCCACCTTTCCCCTTTGGTAATAATAAATTATAAGATTTTATACTTCTCAGAAATGGGGGAGCTGAAAGAGAGGTATCATTTTCAATGGAAAAGCATTTAAAACAAGATTGAAGGTTTAACCAAGATTATTAGCTGTACATCCTTGGAAAGAAATCACTTCGTTTCTCTAATATTGACCTGACAAATAAGACAAACCTTTTCACTGAACTTGCTTATAAAAAGTGATGGAAATATCAAATGGAAGTGTTAAAAACATCTTATTTTACCCGAGCCTTATACACTGTTCTATGTTAACTACAGTTTGGCTCACATATCTGTTCATTGAGGTTACAATAGTCTCAATTTCTGTTACTGATCCTCCAGAGTGGACCCCAACAAGTGTCCCCCTGCCCAGTGTCATTGGGGCCAACAGATCGAGACTGAGTTTGGTTCACAAGCAAAGGAAACTTTATATTTTGATCAGAGAATGGAGAGGTGAGAGCATGCACTACCCCGTGGGCTGTGGGCTGGGCTGCTGTGTAGAGATCCTGTCAGAGTCAGTGGGAGGGAGGGAGGCGGCGGAGCTCTCGAGGGCCGGGTTGGCTGTAGCTCAGGCTCTATATCGTGGAGTCTGCACTGGGCCCCAGGAGCTGAGGTGTCAACCCAGCCATTCTGCACTAGGAAATCTGGTCTGAAGTGCCGGGTGTGGAACCTCTGCATGCGGGACCCTAGGAGCACGTGAAATTAGACAAAGCACAAAGGATAAAAAAGGTTAGACTTGACTTTATTGCCCAGATTCTATTTTTATCTCCCAGGGATTTTTAATGGGCTTTGCTGGGGACAAACCCCTCCTCTGCCTTTTGTCCCGTTCCTCATTCTTGGAGTGCTGAGGGTGCAGACCCTTCTTCTGTAACTGCTGAGTGCTGAGTTGGGAGCCCTCATACCCTGGGGCGAGGGTCAGAGCTTCTCCCCAGCAGCCTCCCGGTGACGTTGATTGTCCCCAGGACCCCTGCCTCCCTGCTCGTCCACCTGAGCACCAGCATTGGAAGTGTTATAGATTCTAATGACCTTTAAGGGTCCAGGAAAGAGATGTGCAGAGACGCTGTGGGGGCCGGTTTCACCCCGCCCCACATTTGTTCGGCCACCTTAGGCTGACCGTCTCTGCCAGCCTAGATGCTCTGACCAGTAGTCTGCGCTTTCTTCAATTAGGCCCCTGAATTAACGTACAAACAGCACCAGGTGTCAGAGCCCTGCCCGCTCAACTCCCAGACAGTCCAGGGTCAGTGGTGACCAAGGACCATGATGGCTACTGAGTCAACAGCCTTTTGAAGTAAACAGGAGTCCAGCCGGTCTTATTGGCCACCATCATCACGGTGTCTGTAGGCTTTTCTATGGTGACAGTGTGGTATACTGTTCCCCTGCCAAGATTATTAGCTCCCCTCTGGGTGCAGTAAGTCCTGCAAGCAGTAGTCTACTCTTTTGGGACACACTCTTGTTGTTTTATGAGAGAAACTCCAGGTCAAGTGATGTTCACACGAGTCGTCATGGTGCCCTGTTGCCCCCGGTTATCTCTCTGGATGTTGGAGTTGGAGGGCCTCCTCACTCGAGGTCGGTGTGCCCACGGAGCGAACCCTGCAACTTCAGGGCATGGTTGGTGGTTAGGATCACCACGTGGGGTCCTTTTCCCTTAGGAGGGAGGTGGCCTTTTGGGCTGCTGATTTCCAGGTTTTTAGATACCGCCAGTATCTTGGCCAGATGTGGCAGTGGGCCAAGCCCCTTAGTGACCATAGTTTATCCTACCTGGATGGCATTCTTGCATTGTTCCATTTCAAGTGGTCCCAGTTTTTGCACTAATTCTCCAATGGCGATTCACCTTTCACCGGGAATGTAAAGGTCAAAGGGTTTAGCTAAATTAGGGAGTTCCAGGGCAAGGGTCTGAATTGACTGCTCTTTCCATTCTTGAAAGGCCACTTCTGGATTCTATTCAAAAGGATCATCATCTTTTCCTTTCAGTGTTTCATATAGAGGCCCAGCTAGTAGACTGTGGTTAGGGATCCAGAAGCAGCAAACCCTGGCCTCCCCAGGAACCCCTAAGCTGTCTTCTAGTTTTAGAAAGGGGTAAGGCTGAAAATGGTTTCTTCCCTTTCCTGGGATGGGCTTCTCTGACCTTCTGTGAGAATGAAGCCCAGGCAGGTCACCGCAGTCTGTGATATTTGAGCTTTTTCTTGGACAACTTCTATCCTTTATTGGCTTGGTAGTTCAGAGGCCTCCTTAGTAGGGCTGGTGATCAGAATGTCGTCTGCATATTGAAGGAGGGTTTCCTTTTCCAGAGGTAGAACTTTTAGGTCTTTAGCTAAGCTTTCCCCAAAGATGGTGTGGGAGTTTTTGCACCCTTGGGGCCAGACGGCCCGGAAGTATTGTTTTAGTTGTATGTGGAGTCCTGCCACTCACAAGCCAAAATTTCTTGTGACTCTGGGACTAATGGAATACAAAAGAAGGCATCATTGAAGACTAATACAGAATACCATGTCCTGGTGGTTGGTAGAATGACCAGCAGGGTGTAGGAATTAGGAGCAACTGGAGGTATATCCTCGGTGGCTTCACTGACTGTCCTGACATCCTTTACCAGGTCCCCAGCAGCCCATGGGGCTCTCGTGGTCAGACCAATCCCAGAATATGGAGCTCACCTGGGCAGGTACCCCACCCCCACCCCAGCCCACGGGGCTCTCGTGGTCAGGCCCCTCCCAGGATACAGAGCTACCCTTGCAGGTACCGTGGCAGGGCTGGGCACACAGGAACCGTGCACATAGCCCTCATTGCAGAGCACCCCCAGCTCACCTGTCGCTCAGAGCTGACACAGAGCACCTCAGAGCAGGACTTGAACTAACAAACAGCAGCTGCGACAGGTCTGTGACCCTGGGCATCACTCCGTGAGGCCTCCCTCCACCTGGTCTTCCAGAGACTTCCACTGCACCCGGGGCACCAGGCCTCTGTCTCCAACCACCACCCACCCCTCCTCTCCCTGACTCCTGGGTTCCTCTCATTAGGAGAGGGTTTTCTTGAAGTTGTCTCCCACTCATGGGCCAGATAAAATGATTAGAAAACAAGCCAAAGCTGCAGCCCCTTGTCTATCCTGACTCTCAGGAGCCCACACCTGTTCCTTGGACCTGGCCGGTTCAGCAAGTTCCATTTTCTGCAACTGTGAGCCCCTGAGGGGTGATGATTGGCTGACCTGGGCAGCCTTACCGTGCCGGCCAGCCCTCCCCAGGTGTGCCTGGGTTGAGATCAATATAAATACCACTCCAGGCAGCAAGAGCCCCTGCAGCCGTGCCTGACGCCATTTTCTCTGCCCTGTCAGCAGTCTCGGGGCTGGGCTGGTGGGAGGGAGTGAGAGGCCACGGCTTTGTGGGTGGCCCAGTGTGAGTGGGGCTCTGCTGGACTTTCTGCAGCAGTTGCCAGGCTGCCACCTGCTAAAGAAGAGGATGTGTCACCCATACCTGCTGCTGGAATTTCTCCCTGGGCAGAGGTGAGGAAGGAAAAAAGCAGTGGGGGCAGGGACAGGACGGGTATCTCAGGCAGGGAAATGGAAATCTTCCAGAAGAGCACCCAGGGCCAGGACCATCCTGGCTGGCCTGCAGGCACCAAGTCGGCCGGCATGCTGTCACTCGTGTGGCTCTATGGCCCTTCCTCTAGGCTTTCAAGTCCTTGTATATATTCAGGTGTTTTACCTGGGACGGGTGGGAATAGTTCAGCAGCAACTGGCCTGGGGCTCAGCTCACGTTTACTCACAGATGCCTCGGCACGGTGCCCCAGCTTTGCAATGAGGACGCTTGTTGCGTGGGGGCTGCTGGCTGAATGGGAGACGATTCCCCACCACTGACCAACTTCAGAATTGTTTACAACTGGAGCAAGTGCCCTGATACGGTTTTCCTCTGTGTAACTGGTGGGTTCTGTGTTTTTTTTCTCTTTTTCGTTTTTGGTTCAAGGTAGATTTTATTCCTCTTTTTTGTATTTACAGATATAAGCATGGAAATAATTTATTCATATAAATACATGTATGTGCAGGGAATAATTGTTTTCTCTGTTTTATTTTTTAAATTTTATTTCTTTTTAATTTTGAATTTTATTTTATATTTTTATACAGCAGGTTCTTATTGGTTATCTATTTTATACATATAAATGTATACATGCCAATCCCAGTCTCTCAACTCCTCCCACCACCACCCCCCCAACAGCTTTCCCCCCTTGTTGTCCATACGTTTGTTGTCTACATCTGTTGCTCTATTTATGCCTTGCAAAATGGTTAATCTGTACAGTTTTTCTAGGTTCCACATATATGCATGAATATACAAGATTTGTTTTTCTCTTTCTGACTTACTTCACTCTGTATGACAGTCTCTAGATCCATCGACGTCTCTACAAATGACCCAATTTCATTCCTTTTCATGGCTTAGTAATATTCCATTTTATATATGTACCACAGCTTTATGCATTCGTCTGTCTGTGGGCATTTAGGTTGCTTCCATTACCTCGATATTGTAAATAGTGATGCAATGAACATTGCGGTGAATGACTCTTTTTGATTTATGGTTTTGTCTGGGTATATGTCCAGTACTGGGATTGCTGTATCATATGGTAATTCTATTGTTAGTTTCTTAAGAAATTCCATATTGTTCTCCATAATGACTGTATCAATTTATATTCCCAACAATAGTGGAAGAGGGTTCCTTTTCTCCACACCCTTTCCAGCATTTTTTGTTTGTAGATTTTCAATGATGCCTATTCTACCAGGTGTGAGGTGATACCTCATTGTTGAATCCATTTCGTTGAGCAAGGGGTAGCTCTTGTCTATTACATATTTGGCTTATGGAACGGTATCTGTGCTAATTTCAAACTCTGCTTTTATGCAGCACCCCAACTCACCTTCCCCCTTAAGCAGGCATAAGTTGGTTTTCTAAACTTGAGACCCTGTTCTGTTTTGTAATTCAGTTCATGTGTAGCCAAGTTCACATTCCGTGTATTAGTGATACCTTATGATGTTTCTTTTTCTGTGTGACTTATTTCACTTAGAATCATCGTGCCTCAATCCACTCATTATGCTGGTACGGGCCTGGTGACATAGATTTCATTGCTGAGTGGTATTCTGTTGTACAGAAGTACCGCAACTTCTTTATCCATTATTTGCTCTCTGGGATATTTAACTTGTGCCGTAGAAGAGATTCCTGTAAAAAGAGCCGTCCCAAATTTTGGGGTTGCTGTGTCTTTTTGATATTAATTTCCCTAACCTATAGGACCATAAGTGGAAGTGCCCTAGGCTCTGTTGCTTTGTTTTTTAGATGTTTCAGGAAACACCATACACTTCTCCCGAGTGTCTGTTGGCAATTTACATCCCGCCCATCAGCATAACAAGGCTCCCAGTTCTCCATGGCCTGTCCTGCCTTTCTGGATTTTACACTTTTTTCAGATGGCCCTTTTGACCGGGGGAAGTGAGACTTCATTGTAGTGCAGATTTCCTTTGCAAGCTTGCTTGGTTGGCCAAAAAGGGCGTATGCGTTTTTTCCTGAATATATTCAGGAAAAAACGCATATGCCCTTTTGGCAAAGTGCATCATTGTGGACGTTCTGCCTCTTTTCCTACGCTTTCAATGCAATTCCAGTCTACCTCCTGAAATCGGTATCCTGCAATTCTGCCCCGCTTTCAAGTCCTCTTGGAAGCCTTACTTCAGTCTATTTTTGGATGATAGCTGACATTTATAACTCTGCAGGTTTGTGAATTACAGATACCCTGAGCTCCTTTCTTCAACTCGCTTTCTTTTGAGCTGGCCGCAACACCGCAGGATGGCTTCAGGCCCTAATCTGGTTCCGGCACGGCACGCTGAGCCTTTGGTTATTTCCTCTTCCTGGTGGGAAATGAGAGTTAAATTTGCCCGTCCAGACACCTCCAGCTAGTCTCTCATTGGTTCTCCCTATTCCTGTTCATCTTCCGCAGAAATTGCAAACTGGGCCAAACAGGAGGTTAAAGGCGCTGACTCTCCAAGTTGGGAGAGTGTTAGTAAAGGGTCTGGAATGTTGCACCCGAGTACCAGGGGAGGAAAACTGAGACATATTTGAACACGTCTCCCGTTCACACGGTTGATCATACTCGGGGTTCCACATGCATGTTTTAGCTGAAGGAAGAATACCTTAAACCTGGAGAGTTGAGACCCGTGGAATGGGTACCATGCAATATGACTTCAAAGGGTCTTCATTTGCTCACCGAACCTCTCCAATCCTATCACTGCTGCGTTTATGCCCCTGTACACACGCTTGATTCTCTTTTGGAGACATAGCAATCCATAGGTTTTAAGATACTTACTAGTCAGGTACATTCTTAGGCGTTTAATATGGGGTGTTGAGTCCATTTCGTTGAGCAAGGAGTAGCTCTTGTCTATTCCATATTTGGCTTAAGGAACTTTATCTGTGCTCATTTCAATCTCTGGTTTTATGCAGCACCCCAACTCACCTTCCCCCTTAAGCAAGCATAAGTTGGTTTTCTAAACTTGAGACACTGTTCTGTTTTGTAATTCAGTTCATGTGTAGCCAAGTCGACATTCTGTGTATTAATGATACCTTATGATGTTTCTTTTCTGTGTGACTTATTTCAGTTCGAATCATCATACCTGAATCCACTCATTATGCTGCTACGGGCCTATTGACATAGATTTCATTGCTGAGTGATATTGCATTGTACGTAAGTACCACAAGTTCTTTATCCATTTTTCACTTTCTGCGATATTGAACTTGTACCGTAAACGAGGTTCTTGTAAACAGAGCCGTCCCAAACTTTGGGGTGGCTGTGTCTTTTTGATTTTAATTTCCCTAAGCTATAGGACCATAAGTGGAAGTGCCCTAGGCTCTGTTGCTTTGTTTTTTAGATGTTTCAGGAAACACCATACACTTCTCCAGAGTGGCTGTTGGCAATTTACATCCCGCCCATCAGCATAAGAAGGCTCCCAGTTCTCCATGGCCTGTCGTGCCTTTATGGATTTTACACTTTTTTCAGATGGCCCTTTTGACCGGGGGGAAGTGAGACTTCATTGTAGTGCAGATTTCCTTTGCAAGCTTGCTTGGTTGGCCAAAAAGTGCGTATGCGTTTTTTCCTGAATATATTCAGGAAAAAACGCATACGCCCTTTTTGGCCAAGTGCATCATTGTCGAGTTTCTGACTCTCTTCATATGCTTTCAATGCAATTCCTGTCTACCTCCTGAAATCGGTTTCCTGCAATTCTGCCTTGCTTTCAATGCCTCTTCATAGCCTTACCTCAATATATTTTTTAAAAATAGTTGGCCTTTATAACTCTGCAGGTTTTTGAATTGCAGTGGCCCTTAGCTCCATTTTTTAGCTCTTATTTTTGTGGTCTTGCCCCATAACCACAGGATTCCTTGAAGCCCTATTTTTCTTCTGGGGCACCTTGCTGTGCCTTTGGTTAATTCTTCTTACTGATGTGATATTAGAGTGACATGTGCCCATTGAAACCGCTACAGCTAGTTTCTCACTGGTTCCCCCTATTCCCATTCATCCTCTGCACTAACTGCAGACTGTGCGATACCAGAACTTAAAGGCATTGACTCCATGTGGGGATGTTGTTAGTAAAGCGGCTGGAATGTCGATCCGGAGCCCCAGGAGAGGAAAAATGAGGTGCGTTTTAGAAACCTTTCCCGATCATATGGTATACCAGTCGCTGGGTTTTCCAAGCATGGTTTAGCTGTAGGAAGATTCCCTTCAACCTGGAGTGTTGGGACCCTTGGACTGAGTAGCATGAAGTATTGCATTAAACTTTCGGCAGTTGCTCACCAAAGCTCACCAATCCTGTCAGCCCCAAGTGTCCAGCCTTATGTCTTATCCAGCTGTGGGTTTATATGTGGTCAATCCAGGTTGCATCACAGCCCCTGAGCGAATTTTGTAAGAATTTTTCTCTCTTTCATTGTTTCAGCGTTTTGTTTTTAAAATTTATTTCTATAATGGGGTTTAGCTCCTTTTCACTGCTGTGTTTGTGCCGCTCTGCACACACTTGATTCCCTTATGGAGATATATCAATACATGGGTTTTAAGATTCTTATTCCTCAGATATATTTCTCTGCGGTGTATAGGGTGTGTTGAGGCCTGTTCATTGAGCAAGGTGTAGATCTTGTCTAATACCTATTTGGTTTATTGAACGGTATCTGTGCTAATTTCAAACTCTGGTTTTATGCATCACCCCACCTCTCCTTTCCCCTTAAGCTGACATAAGTGTGTTTTCTAAATGTGAGACACTGTTCTGTTCTGTAATTCATTTCTTGTGCAGCCATATTTACCCTCCCTCTATAAGTGATATCTTATGATATGTTTCTTTTTCTGTTTGACTTATTTCAAGTAGTATTATCGGACCTAAATCCACTCTTTATCCTTCTACTAGCCTTATTACATTGATTTCATGGTGAAGAGATATTCCATTGTACATAAGTACCACATCTTCTTTATCCATTGTTCTCTTTCCTGGGATATTTAAGGTGTACTGAAGTTGAGGTTCTTGTAAACAGAGTAGCCCTAAACTGTGGTGTGCTTGTGTCTTGTTGATTTTTAGACTTCCCTAGATATACTCCCATGATTGGAAGTGTCCTATGCTCTGTAGCTCTGTTTTTTAGATGATTTAGGAACCACCATACACTTCTCCAGAGTGGCTCTCGGCAGTTCACACACTGCCCATCAGCGTATAAAGGCTCCCTGTTCTCCATGGCCTGTCCTGCATTTCTGGTTTTTACAATTTTTTAGGATGGCCCTTTTGACCGGTGGGAAGTGAGACTTCTTTGTTGTGCACATTTGCATTGCTTGCTTGCTTCGTTGCCCATAAAGTGCGTATGCGTTTTTTCCTGGATATAATCAGGAAAAAACGCATACGCCCTTTTGGGCCAACTGCATCATTGTCGAAATTCTGCCGCTTTTCATGTGCGTTAAAGACGAGTCCAATCTATCTCTTGAAATCTGTTTCTTGCAATTCTGTCTTGCATTCAGATCCTCTTCTTTGCCTTACCTCAACATATTTTTGGACGTTAGTTTTCATTTATAACTCTGCAGGTTTGTGAATTGCAGTGACCCTGAGCTCCATTGTTTAAGTTGCTCTTTTGTGAGCTGGCCTCAAACCCGCAGGATTGCTTCAGGCCCTATTTTGGCTCCGGCGAGGCAGGCTGAGCCTTTCTTTAATTCTTACTCTTAATGGGAAATTAGAGTGATATGTGCCCGTCCAAACCCCTACAACTCTTCTCTCATTGGTTCCCCCTCTTCCCGTTCATCCTCCTCACAATTTGCAAAATGTGTGAAACAGAAGTTTAAATGTGCTGATTCTCCAAGTGGGGAGATTCTAAGTAGCGTGGCTGGAATGGTGAACAGGAGCACCAGGAGAGGATAAATGAGGTGCATTTTAGACACATCTCCCGATCACATGGTGTACAGTCCTCTGGGTTTTCCATGCATGTTTTAGCTGTAGGAAGATCCCTTGAACCTGCAGATTTGGGACCCATTGAATGGGTACCAGGTAGTATTACTTTAAAGGGTGTGCATTTCCTCACCCAACCTCACATTTCTCTTAGCGCAAACAGTTTCCAGCCTTATGTCTCATCCTGCTGTGGGTCTAGATGTGTTCAATCCATGTTGCATCACCGTCCCTGAGGAAAAGTTGTAAGAGGTTTTCTCTGTCTCTCTGTCGTTTATTTTTTTCAATTTATTACTATATTGGTTACAGCTGATTTTCAAAGCTCTGTTTCTTGCTGCTGTACATCCACTTGATTCACGTACAGAGAGACATCAATAAATTCTTTTTCAGATTCTTACCAGTCGTATATATTCTTTTCCGGTGACTTGAGTGTGCTGAGTGCAGTTCTTTTAGCTACCGTGTAGGCCTTGTTGATTATCAGTTTGGTATTTGGAATGGTATCTTTGCTAATTTCAACCTCCTGGATGATGCCTCACCCCTCCCCACCTTTCCCGTTTAGCAGCCTTATGCGTGTTTTCTACATATTTGACTATGTTTTTGTTTTGTAATTTATTTCATGTGTAGCCATTTTGGATTCCACCTTTAAGTGATATCTTATGATATGTGTCTTTTTCTTTTTGAATTCTGTCACTTAGAATGATCATACGTAACTCCTCCGGAGTCGTTACAACTGGCCATATTTCATTGATTTCCAGGCTGAATAATATTCCACTCTACCTAAGTACCACATCTCTATCCATTTTTTCCCTCCAGAGACATTTAAGTTATATCCTAGTCGAGGATCTTTTAAACAGAGAGGGGGTAAACATTGGGGTGCCTGTGTCCTCTCGATTTTTGTTTTTCCCAAGATATACGCCCATGAGTGCAAGTGCCCTATGCTCTGTAGCTCATTTTTTAGATGCTTTAGTAAACACAATACACTTCTCCAGAATGGCCGTTGGCAATATACATTTCCACTATAAGTCTCACAGGGCTCCCTCTTCTCGTTGCCCTGTCCTGCGTTTCTGTTGTTTATGCTTTATGAGGATGGCTCTTCTGACTGATGCGAAGTGATATCTTTTGTAGTATTGACTTCCAGTGCCCACCTGTTTGGTTGGCTAAAAAAGTGTATGCCCTTTTCTTGAATATATACAGAAAAGAACGCATACACCCTTTTTGGCCAACTGCAATGTTGGCAATGTTGGCAATGTTCAGCTCCTTTTCTTGTGCTTAATGGCGAGTCCTTTCTACCTCCTTAAATCCCTTTCCTGCCATTCTCCCTTGCTTACAAGTCCTTTTCTCTGACTTTCCTCAAGACATTTTTCAGTGATGGATATTTTCAACTCTGCAGTTTTGTGAATTTTACTGCCCCTGAGTTCCATTGTTCAACTCGTGTTTATGGGAACTGGCCACAAAGCAGCGGGATTTCCTCAAGCCCTATACTGTTTCCATGGGCAACCCTAGCCTTTGGTCAATTCGTCTTCCTGATTGGAAATTAGAGTGACATGTGCCTGTCTGAACACCTAGGACTTGTCTCTCATTGTTCCTCATCCTTCCGCTTCATCCTCTGGACAAATTCCAAACTGTACGCAACAGGATGTTGACAGTGCTGACATCTCCAAGTGGGGAGACTGTTAGTAAAGACGCTGGAGGGGTGAACCCGAGCACCAGGAGATGAGGAGATGAGATGCCTTTTCCAAACTCTTCCCGATCAGACGGTATACCATCCTCTGGGTGTGACAGACATGTTTTAGCAGTAGGAAGAGTCCCATTCATGTAAGGAGAACACCAGGGCTTTTTCAAAATCAGTGTCTCCCCGAAACCCAAACTGGGGAATTTTTTAAGCTACGGCTACACATATGTTCATTAAGGGCCTTGGGAAGTAGGCAGAGTCCAAACTTTAGATGATTGAAGTCTTCAGGGTCAGAAGCACTCACCACCAGCTTCCCTTAGGCTACACTTTAACTGTCATTGATAGATGATGTCAATAAAAATATCTATTCTTTTTCAGATTATTTCCCCTTATAGGTTATTGCAAAATGTTGAGTGTAGTTCCCTGTGCTATACAGTAGTTCCTTGTTGATGATCTATTTTATACATAGCAGTGTGTATGTGTTCATTCCAAACTGTTAATTTATCCCTCCTCCCACCTTTCCCCTTTGGTAATAATAAATTATAAGATTTTATACTTCTCAGAAATGGGGGAGCTGAAAGAGAGGTATCATTTTCAATGGAAAAGCATTTAAAACAAGATTGAAGGTTTAACCAAGATTATTAGCTGTACATCCTTGGAAAGAAATCACTTCGTTTCTCTAATATTGACCTGACAAATAAGACAAACCTTTTCACTGAACTTGCTTATAAAAAGTGATGGAAATATCAAATGGAAGTGTTAAAAACATCTTATTTTACCCGAGCCTTATACACTGTTCTATGTTAACTACAGTTTGGCTCACACATCTGTTCATTGAGGTTACAATAGTCTCAATTTCTGTTACTGATCCTCCAGAGTGGACCCCAACAAGTGTCCCCCTGCCCAGTGTCATTGGGGCCAACAGATCGAGACTGAGTTTGGTTCACAAGCAAAGGAAACTTTATATTTTGATCAGAGAATGGAGAGGTGAGAGCATGCACTACCCCGTGGGCTGTGGGCTGGGCTGCTGTGTAGAGATCCTGTCAGAGTCAGTGGGAGGGAGGGAGGCGGCGGAGCTCTCGAGGGCCGGGTTGGCTGTAGCTCAGGCTCTATATCGTGGAGTCTGCACTGGGCCCCAGGAGCTGAGGTGTCGACCCAGCCATTCTGCACTAGGAAATCTGGTCTGAAGTGCCGGGTGTGGAACCTCTGCATGCGGGACCCTAGGAGCACGTGAAATTAGACAAAGCACAAAGGATAAAAAAGGTTAGACTTGACTTTATTGCCCAGATTCTATTTTTATCTCCCAGGGATTTTTAATGGGCTTTGCTGGGGACAAACCCCTCCTCTGCCTTTTGTCCCGTTCCTCATTCTTGGAGTGCTGAGGGTGCAGACCCTTCTTCTGTAACTGCTGAGTGCTGAGTTGGGAGCCCTCATACCCTGGGGCGAGGGTCAGAGCTTCTCCCCAGCAGCCTCCCGGTGACGTTGATTGTCCCCAGGACCCCTGCCTCCCTGCTCGTCCACCTGAGCACCAGCATTGGAAGTGTTATAGATTCTAATGACCTTTAAGGGTCCAGGAAAGAGATGTGCAGAGACGCTGTGGGGGCCGGTTTCACCCCGCCCCACATTTGTTCGGCCACCTTAGGCTGACCGTCTCTGCCAGCCTAGATGCTCTGACCAGTAGTCTGCGCTTTCTTCAATTAGGCCCCTGAATTAACGTACAAACAGCACCAGGTGTCAGAGCCCTGCCCGCTCAACTCCCAGACAGTCCAGGGTCAGTGGTGACCAAGGACCATGATGGCTACTGAGTCAACAGCCTTTTGAAGTAAACAGGAGTCCAGCCGGTCTTATTGGCCACCATCATCACGGTGTCTGTAGGCTTTTCTATGGTGACAGTGTGGTATACTGTTCCCCCGCCAAGATTATTAGCTCCCCTCTGGGTGCAGTAAGTCCTGCAAGCAGTAGTCTACTCTTTTGGGACACACTCTTGTTGTTTTATGAGAGAAACTCCAGGTCAAGTGATGTTCACACGAGTCGTCATGGTGCCCTGTTGCCCCCGGTTATCTCTCTGGATGTTGGAGTTGGAGGGCCTCCTCACTCGAGGTCGGTGTGCCCACGGAGCGAACCCTGCAACTTCAGGGCATGGTTGGTGGTTAGGATCACCACGTGGGGTCCTTTTCCCTTAGGAGGGAGGTGGCCTTTTGGGCTGCTGATTTCCAGGTTTTTAGATACCGCCAGTATCTTGGCCAGATGTGGCAGTGGGCCAAGCCCCTTAGTGACCGTAGTTTATCCTACCTGGATGGCATTCTTGCATTGTTCCATTTCAAGTGGTCCCAGTTTTTGCACTAATTCTCCAATGGTGATTCACCTTT
Organism: Stenella coeruleoalba; assembly: GCF_951394435.1. Lineage (NCBI taxonomy): Eukaryota > Metazoa > Chordata > Mammalia > Artiodactyla > Delphinidae > Stenella > Stenella coeruleoalba. Next base: position 224,897 of record NW_027646206.1, read on the forward strand.
CACCGGGATTGTAAAGATCAAAGGGTTTAGCTAAATTAGGGAGTTCCAGGGCAAGGGTCTGAATTGACTGCTCTTTCCATTCTTGAAAGGCCACTTCTGGATTCTATTCAAAAGGATCATCATCTTTTCCTTTCAGTGTTTCATATAGAGGCCCAGCTAGTAGACTGTAGTTAGGGATCCAGAAGCAGCAAACCCTGGCTTCCCCAGGAACCCCTAAGCTGTCTTCTAGTTTTAGAAAGGGGTAAGGCTGAAAATGGTTTCTTCCCTTTCCTGGGATGGGCTTCTCTGACCTTCTGTGAGAATGAAGCCCAGGCAGGTCACCGCAGTCTGTGATATTTGAGCTTTTTCTTGGACAACTTCTATCCTTTATTGGCTTGGTAGTTCAGAGGCCTCCTTAGTAGGGCTGGTGATCAGAATGTCGTCTGCATATTGAAGGAGGGTTTCCTTTTCCAGAGGTAGAACTTTTAGGTCTTTAGCTAAGCTTTCCCCAAAGATGGTGTGGGAATTTTTGCACCCTTGGGGCCAGACGGCCCGGAAGTATTGTTTTAGTTGTATGTAGAGTCCTGCCACTCACAAGCCAAAATTTCTTGTGACTCTGGGACTAATGGAATACAAAAGAAGGCATCATTGAAGACTAATACAGAATACCATGTCCTGGTGGTTGGTAGAATGACCAGCAGGGTGTAGGAATTAGGAGCAACTGGAGGTATATCCTCGGTGGCTTCACTGACTGTCCTGACATCCTTTACCAGGTCCCCAGCAGCCCATGGGGCTCTCGTGGTCAGACCAATCCCAGAATATGGAGCTCACCTGGGCAGGTACCCCACCCCCACCCCAGCCCACGGGGCTCTCGTGGTCAGGCCCCTCCCAGGATACAGAGCTACCCTTGCAGGTACCGTGGCAGGGCTGGGCACACAGGAACCGTGCACATAGCCCTCATTGCAGAGCACCCCCAGCTCACCTGTCGCTCAGAGCTGACACAGAGCACCTCAGAGCAGGACTTGAACTAACAAACAGCAGCTGCGACAGGTCTGTGACCCTGGGCATCACTCCGTGAGGCCTCCCTCCACCTGGTCTTCCAGAGACTTCCACTGCACCCGGGGCACCAGGCCTCTGTCTCCAACCACCACCCACCCCTCCTCTCCCTGACTCCTGGGTTCCTCTCATTAGGAGAGGGTTTTCTTGAAGTTGTCTCCCACTCATGGGCCAGATAAAATGATTAGAAAACAAGCCAAAGCTGCAGCCCCTTGTCTATCCTGACTCTCAGGAGCCCACACCTGTTCCTTGGACCTGGCCGGTTCAGCAAGTTCCATTTTCTGCAACTGTGAGCCCCTGAGGGGTGATGATTGGCTGACCTGGGCAGCCTTACCGTGCCGGCCAGCCCTCCCCAGGTGTGCCTGGGTTGAGATCAATATAAATACCACTCCAGGCAGCAAGAGCCCCTGCAGCCGTGCCTGACGCCATTTTCTCTGCCCTGTCAGCAGTCTCGGGGCTGGGCTGGTGGGAGGGAGTGAGAGGCCACGGCTTTGTGGGTGGCCCAGTGTGAGTGGGGCTCTGCTGGACTTTCTGCAGCAGTTGCCAGGCTGCCACCTGCTAAAGAAGAGGATGTGTCACCCATACCTGCTGCTGGAATTTCTCCCTGGGCAGAGGTGAGGAAGGAAAAAAGCAGTGGGGGCAGGGACAGGACGGGTATCTCAGGCAGGGAAATGGAAATCTTCCAGAAGAGCACCCAGGGCCAGGACCATCCTGGCTGGCCTGCAGGCACCAAGTCGGCCGGCATGCTGTCACTCGTGTGGCTCTATGGCCCTTCCTCTAGGCTTTCAAGTCCTTGTATATATTCAGGTGTTTTACCTGGGACGGGTGGGAATAGTTCAGCAGCAACTGGCCTGGGGCTCAGCTCACGTTTACTCACAGATGCCTCGGCACGGTGCCCCAGCTTTGCAATGAGGACGCTTGTTGCGTGGGGGCTGCTGGCTGAATGGGAGACGATTCCCCACCACTGACCAACTTCAGAATTGTTTACAACTGGAGCAAGTGCCCTGATACGGTTTTCCTCTGTGTAACTGGTGGGTTCTGTGTTTTTTTTCTCTTTTTCGTTTTTGGTTCAAGGTAGATTTTATTCCTCTTTTTTGTATTTACAGATATAAGCATGGAAATAATTTATTCATATAAATACATGTATGTGCAGGGAATAATTGTTTTTTCTGTTTTATTTTTTAAATTTTATTTCTTTTTAATTTTGAATTTTATTTTATATTTTTATACAGCAGGTTCTTATTGGTTATCTATTTTATACATATAAATGTATACATGCCAATCCCAGTCTCTCAACTCCTCCCACCACCACCCCCCCAACAGCTTTCCCCCCTTGTTGTCCATACGTTTGTTGTCTACATCTGTTGCTCTATTTATGCCTTGCAAAATGGTTAATCTGTACAGTTTTTCTAGGTTCCACATATATGCATGAATATACAAGATTTGTTTTTCTCTTTCTGACTTACTTCACTCTGTATGACAGTCTCTAGATCCATCGACGTCTCTACAAATGACCCAATTTCATTCCTTTTCATGGCTTAGTAATATTCCATTTTATATATGTACCACAGCTTTATGCATTCGTCTGTCTGTGGGCATTTAGGTTGCTTCCATTACCTCGATATTGTAAATAGTGATGCAATGAACATTGCGGTGAATGACTCTTTTTGATTTATGGTTTTGTCTGGGTATATGTCCAGTACTGGGATTGCTGTATCATATGGTAATTCTATTGTTAGTTTCTTAAGAAATTCCATATTGTTCTCCATAATGACTGTATCAATTTATATTCCCAACAATAGTGGAAGAGGGTTCCTTTTCTCCACACCCTTTCCAGCATTTTTTGTTTGTAGATTTTCAATGATGCCTATTCTACCAGGTGTGAGGTGATACCTCATTGTTGAATCCATTTCGTTGAGCAAGGGGTAGCTCTTGTCTATTACATATTTGGCTTATGGAACGGTATCTGTGCTAATTTCAAACTCTGCTTTTATGCAGCACCCCAACTCACCTTCCCCCTTAAGCAGGCATAAGTTGGTTTTCTAACCTTGAGACCCTGTTCTGTTTTGTAATTCAGTTCATGTGTAGCCAAGTTCACATTCCGTGTATTAGTGATACCTTATGATGTTTCTTTTTCTGTGTGACTTATTTCACTTAGAATCATCGTGCCTCAATCCACTCATTATGCTGGTACGGGCCTGGTGACAGAGATTTCATTGCTGAGTGGTATTCTTTTGTACAAGAGTACCGCAACTTCTTTATCCATTATTTGCTCTCTGGGATATTTAACTTGTGCCGTAGAAGAGATTCCTGTAAAAAGAGCCGTCCCAAATTTTGGGGTTGCTGTGTCTTTTTGATATTAATTTCCCTAAGCTATAGGACCATAAGTGGAAGTGCCCTAGGCTCTGTTGCTTTGTTTTTTAGATGTTTCAGGAAACACCATACACTTCTCCCGAGTGTCTGTTGGCAATTTACATCCCGCCCATCAGCATAACAAGGCTCCCAGTTCTCCATGGCCTGTCCTGCCTTTCTGGATTTTACACTTTATTCTGATGGCCCTTTTGACCGGGGGGAAGTGAGACTTCATTGTAGTGCAGATTTCCTTTGCAAGCTTGCTTGGTTGGCCAAAAAGGGCGTATGCGTTTTTTCCTGAATATATTCAGGAAAAAACGCATATGCCCTTTTGGCAAAGTGCATCATTGTGGACGTTCTACCTCTTTTCCTATGCTTTCAATGCAATTCCAGTCTACCTCATGAAATCGGTATCCTGCAATTCTGCCCCGCTTTCAAGTCCTCTTGGCAGCCTTACTTCAGTATATTTTTGGACGATAGCTGTCATTTATAACTCTGCAGGTTTGTGAATTACAGAGCCCCTGAGCTCCTTTCTTCAACTCACTTTCTTGTGAGCTGGCCGCAACACCGCAGGATGGCTTCAGGCCCTAATCTGGTTCCGGTACGGCACGCTGAGCCTTTGGTTAATTCCTCTTCCTGGTGGGAAATGAGAGTTAAATTTGCCCGTCCAGACACCTCCAGCTAGTCTCTCATTGGTTCTTCCTATTCCTGTTCATCTTCCGCAGAAATTGCAAACTGGGCCAAACAGGAGGTTAAAGGCACTGACTGTCCAAGTCGGCAGAGTGTTAGTAAAGCGTCTGGAATGTTGTAGCCGAGTACCAGGGTATGAAAACTGAGACATATTTGAACACGTCTCCCGATCACACGGTTGATCATACTCTGGGTTCCACATGCATGTTTTAGCTGAAGGAAGAATACCTTAAACCTGGGTAGTTGAAAGCCGTGGAATGGGTACCATGCAATATGACTTCAAAGGGTCTTCATTTGCTCACCGAACCTCTCCAATCCTATCACTGCTGCGTTTATGCCCCTGTACACATGCTTGATTCTCTTTCGGAGACATAGCAATCCATAGGTTTTAAGATACTTACTAGTCAGGTACATTCTTAGGCTTTTAATATGCGGTGTTGAGTCCATTTCATTGAGCAAGGAGTAGCTCTTGTCTATTCCATATTTGGCTTAAGGAACTTTATCTGTGCTCATTTCAATCTCTGGTTTTATGCAGCACCCCAACTCACCTTTACCCTTAAGCAAGCATAAGTTGGTTTTCTAAATTTGAGAAACTGTTCTGTTCTTTAATTCAGTTCCTGTGTAGCCAAGTTTACATTCCGTGTATTAGTGATATCTTTTGATGTTTCTTTTTCTGTGTGACTTATTTCAGTTAGAATCATCGTACCTGAATCCACTCATTATGCTGCTACGGGCCTGATGACATAGATTTTTTGCTGAGTGATATTGCATTGTACGTAAGTACCACAAGTTCTTTATCCATTTTTCACTTTCTGTGATATTGAACTTGTATGGTAAACGAGGTTCTTGTAAACAGAGGCGTCCCAAACTTTGGGGTGGCTGGGTCTTTTTGATTTTAATTTCCCTAAGCTATAGGACCATAAGTGGAAGTGCCCTAGGCTCTGTTACTTTGTTTTTTAGATGTTTCAGGAAACACCATACACTTCTCCCGAGTGGCTGTTGGCAATTTACATCCCGCCCATCAGCATAACAAGGCTCCCAGTTCTCCATGGCCTGTCCTGCCTTTCTGGATTTTACACTTTTTTCAGATGGCCCTTTTGACCGGGGGGAAGTGAGACTTCATTGTAGTGCAGATTTCCTTTGCAAGCTTGCTTGGTTGGCCAAAAAGGGCGTATGCGTTTTTTCCTGAATATATTCAGGAAAAAACGCATACACCCTTTTTGGCCAAGTGCATCATTGTGGACGTTCTGCCTCTTTTCCTATGCTTTCAATGCAATTCCAGTCTACCTCCTGAAATCGGTTTCCTGCAATTCTGCCCCGCTTTCAAGTCCTCTTGGCAGCCTTACTTCAGTCTATTTTTGGACGATAGCTGTCATTTATAACTCTGCAGGTTTGTGAATTACAGTGCCCCTGAGCTCCTTTCTTCAACTCGCTTTCTTGTGAGCTGGCCGCAACACCGCAGGATGGCTTCAGGCCCTAATCTGCTTCCGGCACGGCACGCTGAGCCTTTGGTTAATTCCTCATCCTGGTGGGAAATTAGAGTTATATTTGCCAATCCAGACACCTCCCGCTTGTCTCTCATTGGTTCTCCCTATTCCTGTACATCTTCCGCAGAAATTTCAAACTGGGCCAAACAGGAGGTTAAAGGCACTGACTCTCCAAGTGGGGAGAGTGTTAGTAAAGCGTCTGGAATGTTGCACCCGAGTACCAGGGGAGGAAAACTGAGACATATTTGAACACGTCTCCCGTTCACATGGTTGATCATACTTGTGTTCCACATGCATGTTTTAGCTGAAGGAAGAATACCTTAAACCTGGAGAGTTGAGACCCGTGTAATGCGTACCATGCAATATGACTTCAAAGGGTCTTCATTTGCTCACCGAACCTCTCCAATCCTATCACTGCTGCGTTTATGCCCCTGTACACATGCTTGATTCTCTTTTGGAGACATAGCAATCCATAGGTTTTCCGATACTTACTAGTCAGGTACATTCTTAGGCGTTTAATATGCGGTGTTGAGTCCATTTCGTTGAGCAAGGAGTAGCTCTTGTCTATTCCATATTTGACTTAAGGAACTTTATCTGTGCTCATTTCAATCTCTGGTTTTATGCAGCACCCCAACTCACCTTTACCCTTAAGCAAGCATAAGTTGGTTTTCTAAATTTGAGACCCTGTTCTGTTCTGTAATTCAGTTCCTGTGTAGCCAAGTTTACATTCCGTGTATTACTGATATCTTATGATGTTTCTTTTCTGTGTGACTTATTTCAGTTAGAATCATCATACCTGAATCCACTCATTGTGCTGCTATGGGCCTGATGACACAGATTTCATTGCTGAGTGATATTGCTTTGTAAGTAAATACCACAATTTCTTTATCCATTTTTCACTTTCTGCGATGTTGAACTTGTACTGTAAACGAGGTTCTTGTAAACAGAGCCGTTCGAAAGTTTGGGGTGGCTGTGTCTTTTTGATTTTAATTTCCCTAAGCTATAGGTCCATAAGTGGCAGTGCCCTAGGCTCTGTTGCTTTGTTTTTTAGATGTTTCAGGAAACACCATACACTTCTCCCGAGTGGTTGTTGGCAATTTACATCCCGACCATCAGCATAACAAGGCTCCCAGTTCTCCATGGCCTGTCTTGCCTTTCTGGATTTTACACTTTTTTCAGATGGCCATTTTGACCGGGGGGAAGTGAGACTTCATTGTAGTGCAGATTTCCTTTGCAAGCTTGCTTGGTTGGCCAAAAAGGGCGTATGCGTTTTTTCCTGAATATATTCAGGAAAAAACGCATACGCCCTTTTTGGCCAAGTGCATCATTGTGGACGTTCTGCCTCTTTTCCTATGCTTTCAATGCAATTCCAGTCTACCTCCTGAAATCGGTTTCCTGCAATTCTGACCCGCTTTCAAGTCCTCTTGGCAGCCTTACTTCAGTCTATTTTTGGACGATAGCTGTCATTTATAACTCTGCAGGTTTGTGAATTACAGTGCCCCTGAGCTCCTTTCTTCAACTCGCTTTCTTGTGACCTGGCCGCAACACCGCAGGATGGCTTCAGGCCCTAATCTGGTTCTGGCACGGCACGCTGAGCCTTTGGTTAATTCCTCTTCCTGGTGGGAAATGAGAGTTAAATTTGCCCGTCCAGATACCTCCAGCTAGTCTCTCATTGGTTCTCGCTATTCCTGTTCATCTTCCGCAGAAATTGCAAACTGGGCCAAACAGGAGGTTAAAGGGACTGACTCTCCAAGTGGGGAGAGTGTTAGTAAAGCGTCTGGAATGTTGCACCCGAGTACCAGGGGAGGAAAACTGAGACATATTTGAACACGTCTCCCGATCACATGGTTGATCATACTCTAGGTTCCACATGCATGTTTTAGCTGAAGGAAGAATACCTTAAACCTGGGTATTTGAAACCCGTGGAATGGGTACCATGCAATATGACTTCAAAGGGTCTTCATTTGCTCACCGAACATCTCCAATCCTATCACTGCTGCGTTTATGCCCCTGTACACACGCTTGATTCTCTTTCGGAGACATAGCAATCCATAGGTTTTAAGATACTTACTAGTCAGGTACATTCTTAGGCGTTTAGTATGCGGTGTTGAGTCCATTTCGTTGAGCAAGGAGTAGCTCTTGTCTATTCCATATTTGGCTTAAGGAACTTTATCTGTGCTCATTTCAATCTCTGGTTTTATGCAGCACCCCAACTCACCTTTACCCTTAAGCAAGCATAAGTTGGTTTTCTAAATTTGAGACCCTGTTCTGGTTTGGAATGCAGTTCCTGTGTAGCCAACTTTACATTCCGTGTATTACTGATATCTTATGATGTTTCTTTTTCTGTGTGACTTACTTCAGTTAGAATCATCATACCTGAATCCACTCATTGTGCTGCTAAGGGCCTGATGACACAGATTTCATTGCTGAGTGATATTGCTTTGTAAGTAAATACCACAACTTCTTTATCCATTTTTCACTTTCTGTGATGTTGAACTTGTACTGTAAACGAGGTTCTTGTAAACAGAGCCGTTCCAAACTTTGGGGTGGCTGTGTCTTTTTGATTTTAATTTCTCTAAGCTATAGGACCATAAGTGGAAGTGCCCTAGGTTCTGTTGCTTTGTTTTTTAGATGTTTCAGGAAACACCATACACTTCTCCCGAGTGGTTGTTGGCAATTTACATCCCGCCCATCAGCAGAACAAGGCTCCCAGTTCTCCATGGCCTGTCCTGCCTTTCTGGATTTTACACTTTTTTCAGATGGCCCTTTTGACCGGGGGGAAGTGAGACTTCATTGTAGTGCAGATTTCCTTTGCAAGCTTGCTTGGTTGGCCAAAAAGGGCGTATGCGTTTTTTCCTGAATATATTCAGGAAAAAACGCATACGCCCTTTTTGGCCAAGTGCATCATTGTGGACGTTCTGCCTCTTTTCCTATGCTTTCAATGCAATTCCAGTCTACCTCCTGAAATCGGTTTCCTGCAATTCTGCCCCGCTTTCAAGTCCTCTTGGCAGCCTTACTTCAGTCTATTTTTGGACGATAGCTGTCATTTATAACTCTGCAGGTTTGTGAATTACAGTGCCCCTGAGCTCCTTTCTTAAACTCGCTTTCTTTTGAGCTGGCCGCAACACCGCAGGATGGCTTCAGGCCCTAATCTGGTTCCGGTACGGCACGCTGAGCCTTTGGTTATTTCCTCTTCCTGTTGGGAAATGAGAGTTAAATTTGCCCGTCCAGACACCTCCAGCTAGCCTCTCATTGGTTCTCGCTATTCCTGTTCATCTTCCGCAGAAATTGCAAACTGGGCCAAACAGGAGGTTAAAGACGCTGACTCTCCAAGTGGGGAGAGTGTTAGTAAAGCGTCTGGAATGTTGCACCCGAGTACCAGGGGAGGAAAACTGAGACATATTTGAACACGTCTCCCGTTCACATGGTTGATCGTACTTGGGTTCCACATGCATGTTTTAGCTGAAGGAAGAATACCTTAAACCTGGAGAGTTAAGACCCGTGTAATGGATACCATGCAATATGACTTCAAAGGGTCTTCATTTGCTCACCGAACCTCTCCAATCCTATCACTGCTGCGTTTATGCCCCTGTACACATGCTTGATTCTCTTTCGGAGACATCGCAATCCATAGGTTTTAAGATACTTACTAGTCAGGTACATTCTTAGGCGTTTAATATGCGGTGTTGAGTCCATTTCGTTGAGCAAGGAGTAGCTCTTGTCTATTCCATATTTGACTTAAGGAACTTTATCTGTGCTCATTTAAATCTCTGGTTTTATGCAGCACCCCAACTCACCTTTCCCCTTAAGCAAGCATAAGTTGGTTTTCTAAATTTGAGACCCTGTTCTGTTCTGTAATTCAGTTCCTGTGTAGCCAAGTTTACATTCCGTGTATTAGTGATATCTTATGATGTTTCTTTTTCTGTGTGACTTACTTCAGTTAGAATCATCATACCTGAATCCACTCATTGTGCTGCTAAGGGCCTGATGACACAGATTTCATTGCTGAGTGATATTGCTTTGTAAGTAAATACCACAACTTCTTTATCCATTTTTCACTTTCTGCGATGTTGAACTTGTACTGTAAACGAGGTTCTTGTAAACAGAGCCGTTCCAAACTTTGGGGTGGCTGTGTCTTTTTGATTTTAATTTCCCTAAGCTATAGGACCATAAGTGGAAGTGCCCTAGGTTCTGTTGCTTTGTTTTTTAGATGTTTCAGGAAACACCATACACTTCTCCCGAGTGGTTGTTGGCAATTTACATCCCGCCCATCAGCATAACAAGGCTCCCAGTTCTCCATGGCCTGTCCTGCCTTTCTGGATTTTACACTTTTTTCAGATGGCCCTTTTGACCGGGGGGAAGTGAGACTTCATTGTAGTGCAGATTTCCTTTGCAAGCTTGCTTGGTTGGCCAAAAAGGGCGTATGCGTTTTTTCCTGAATATATTCAGGAGAAAACGCATATGCCCTTTTTGGCCAAGTGCATCATTGTGGACGTTCTGCCTCTTTTCCTATGCTTTCAATGCAATTCCAGTCTACCTCCTGAAATCGGTTTCCTGCAATTCTGCCCCGCTTTCAAGTCCTCTTGGCAGCCTTACTTCAGTCTATTTTTGGACGACAGCTGTCATTTATAACTCTGCAGGTTTGTGAATTACAGTGCCCCTGAGCTCCTTTCTTCAACTCGCTTTCTTGTGACCTGGCCGCAACACCGCAGGATGGCTTCAGGCCCTAATCTGGTTCCGGCACGGCACGCTGAGCCTTTGGTTAATTCCTCTTCCTGGTGGGAAATGAGAGTTAAATTTGCCCGTCCAGACACCTGCAGCTAGCCTCTCATTGGTTCTCGCTATTCCTGTTCATCTTCCGCAGAAATTGCAAACTGGGCCAAACAGGAGGTTAAAGGGACTGACTCTCCAAGTCGGGAGAGTGTTAGTAAAGCGTCTGGAATGTTGCACCCGAGTACCAGGGTACGAAAACTGGGACATATTTGAACACGTCTCCCGATCACATGGTTGATCATACTCTAGGTTCCACATGCATGTTTTAGCTGAAGGAAGAATACCTTAAACCTGGGTAGTTGAAACCTGTGGAATGGGTACCATGCAATATGACTTCAAAGGGTCTTCATTTGTTCACCGAACCTCTCCAATCCTATCACTGCTGCGTTTATGCCCCTGTACACATGCTTGATTCTCTTTCGGAGACATAGCAATCCATAGGTTTTAAGATACTTACTAGTCAGGTACATTCTTAGGCGTTTAATATGCGGTGTTGAGTCCATTTCATTGAGCAAGGAGTAGCTCTTGTCTATTCCATATTTGGCTTAAGGAACTTTATCTGTGCTCATTTCAATCTCTGGTTTTATGCAGCACCCCAACTCACCTTTCCCCTTAAGCAAGCATAAGTTGGTTTTTTAAATTTGAGACACTGTTCTATTTTGGAATTTAGTTCCTGTGTAGCCAACTTTACATTCCGTGTATTACTGATATCTTATGATGTTTCTTTTTCTGTGTGACTTATTTCAGTTAGAATCATCATACCTGAATCCACTCATTGTGCTCCTAAGGGCCTGATGACATAGATTTCATTGCTGAGTGATATTGCTTTGTAAGTAAATACCACAACTTCTTTATCCATTTTTCACTTTCTGCGATGTTGAACTTGTACTGTAAACGAGGTTCTTGTAAACAGAGGCGTCCCAAACTTTGGGGTGGCTGTGTCTTTTTCATTTTAATTTCCCTAAGCTATAGGACCATAAGTGGAAGTGCCCTAGCCTCTGTTGCTTTGTTTTTTAGATGTTTCAGGAAACACCATACACTTCTCCTGAGTGTCTGTTGGTAATTTACATCCCGCCCATCAGCATAACAAGGCTCCCAGTTCTCCATGGCCTGTCCTGCCTTTCTGGATTTTACACTTTTTTCAGATGGCCCTTTTGACCGGGGGGAATTGAGACTTCATTGTAGTGCAGATTTCCTTTGCAAGCTTGCTTGGTTGGCCAAAAAGGGCGTATGCGTTTTTTCCTGAATATATTCAGGAAAAAACGCATATGCCCTTTTTGGCCAAGTGCATCATTGTGGACGTTCTGCCTCTTTTCCTATGCTTTCAATGCAGTTCCAGTCTACCTTCTGAAATCGGTTTCCTGCAATTCTGACCCGCTTTCAAGTCCTCTTGGCAGCCTTACTTCAGTCTATTTTTGGACGATAGCTGTCATTTATAACTCTGCAGGTTTGTGAATTACAGTGCCCCTGAGCTCCTTTCTTCAACTCGCTTTCTTTTGAGCTGGCCGCAACACCGCAGGATGGCTTCAGGCCCTAATCTGGTTCCGGCACGGCACGCTGAGCCTTTGGTTAATTCCTCTTCCTGGTGGGAAATGAGAGTTAAATTTGCCCGTCCAGACACCTGCAGCTAGCCTCTCATTGGTTCTCGCTATTCCTGTTCAGCTTCCGCAGAAATTGCAAACTGGGCCAAACAGGAGGTTAAAGCGACTGACTCTCCAAGTCGGGAGAGTGTTAGTAAAGCGTCTGGAATGTTGCACCCGAGTACCAGGGTACGAAAACTGGGACATATTTGAACACGTCTCCCGATCACATGGTTGATCATACTCTAGGTTCCACATGCATGTTTTAGCTGAAGGAAGAATACCTTAAACCTGGGTAGTTGAAACCCGTGGAATGGGTACCATGCAATATGACTTCAAAGGGTCTTCATTTGCTCACCGAACCTCTCCAATCCTATCACTGCTGCGTTTATGCCCCTGTACACATGCTTGATTCTCTTTCGGAGACATAGCAATCCATAGGTTTTAAGATACTTACTAGTCAGGTACATTCTTAGGCGTTTAATATGGGGTGTTGAGTCCATTTCGTTGAGCAAGGAGTAGCTCTTGTCTATTCCATATTTGGCTTAAGGAACTTTATCTGTGCTCATTTCAATCTCTGGTTTTATGCAGCACCCCAACTCATCTTTACCCTTAAGCAAGCATAAGTTGGTTTTCTAAATTTGAGAACCTGTTCTGTTCTGTCATTCAGTTCCTGTGTAGCCAACTTTACATTCCGTGTATTACTGATATCTTATGATGTTTCTTTTTCTGTGTGACTTATTTCAGTTAGAATCATCATACCTGAATCCACTCATTGTGCTGCTAAGGGCCTGATGACACAGATTTCATTGCTGAGTGATATTGCTTTGTAAGTAAATACCACAACTTCTTTATCCATTTTTCACTTTCTGCGATGTTGAACTTGTACTGTAAATGAGGTTCTTGTAAACATAGCCGATCCAAACTTTGGGGTGGCTGTGTCTTTTTGATTTTAATTTCCCTAAGCTATAGGACCATAAGTGGAAGTGCCCTAGGTTCTGTTGCTTTGTTTTTTAGATGTTTCAGGAAACACCATACACTTCTCCCGAGTGGTTGTTGGCAATTTACATCCCGCCCATCAGCATAACAAGGCTCCCAGTTCTCCATGGCCTGTCCTGCCTTTCTGGATTTTACACTTTTTTCAGATGGCCCTTTTGACCGGGGGGAAGTGAGACTTCATTGTAGTGCAGATTTCCTTTGCAAGCTTGCTTGGTTGGCCAAAAAGGGCGTATGCGTTTTTTCCTGAATATATTCAGGAAAAAACGCATACGCCCTTTTTGGCCAAGTGCATCATTGTGGACGTTCTGCCTCTTTTCCTATGCTTTCAATGCAATTCCAGTCTACCTCCTGAAATCGGTTTCCTGCAATTCTGCCCCGTTTTCAAGTCCTCTGGGCAGCCTTACTTCAGTCTATTTTTGGACGATAGCTGTCATTTATAACTCTGCAGGTTTGTGAATTACAGTGCCCCTGAGCTCCTTTCTTCAACTCGCTTTCTTGTGACCTGGCCGCAACACCGCAGGATGGCTTCAGGCCCTAATCTGGTTCCGGCACGGCATGCTGAGCCTTTGGTTAATTCCTCTTCCTGGTGGGAAATGAGAGTTAAATTTGCCCGTCCAGACACCTTCAGCTAGCCTCTCATTGGTTCTCGCTACTCCTGTTCATCTTCCGCAGAAATTGCAAACTGGGCCAAACAGGAGGTTAAAGGGACTGACTCTCCAAGTCGGGAGAGTGTTAGTAAAGCGTCTGGAATGTTGCACCCGAGTACCAGGGTACGAAAACTGGGACATATTTGAACACGTCTCCCGATCACATGGTTGATCATACTCTAGGTTCCACATGCATGTTTTAGCTGAAGGAAGAATACCTTAAACCTGGGTAGTTGAAACCCGTGGAATGGGTACCATGCAATATGACTTCAAAGGGTCTTCATTTGCTCACCGAACCTCTCCAATCCTATCACTGCTGCGTTTATGCCCCTGTACACATGCTTGATTCTCTTTTGGAGACATAGCAATCCATAGGTTTTAAGATACTTACTAGTCAGGTACATTCTTAGGCGTTTAATATGCGGTGTTGAGTCCATTTCATTGAGCAAGGAGTAGCTCTTGTCTATTCCATATTTGGCTTAAGGAACTTTATCTGTGCTCATTTCAATCTCTGGTTTTATGCAGCACCCCAACTCACCTTTCCCCTTAAGCAAGCATAAGTTGGTTTTTTAAATTTGAGACACTGTTCTGTTTTGGAATTCAGTTCCTGTGTAGCCAACTTTACATTCCGTGTATTACTGATATCTTATGATGTTTCTTTTTCTGTGTGACTTATTTCAGTTAGAATCATCATACCTGAATCCACTCATTGTGCTGCTAAGGGCCTGATGACATAGATTTCATTGCTGAGTGATATTGCTTTGTAAGTAAATACCACAACTTCTTTATCCATTTTTCACTTTCTGCGATGTTGAACTTGTACTGTAAACGAGGTTCTTGTAAACAGAGGCGTCCCAAACTTTGGGGTGGCTGTGTCTTTTTGATTTTAATTTCCCTAAGCTATAGGACCATAAGTGGCAGTGCCCTAGGCTCTGTTGCTTTGTTTTTTAGATGTTTCAGGAAACACCATACACTTCTCCTGAGTGTCTGTTGGTAATTTACATCCCGCCCATCAGCATAACAAGGCTCCCAGTTCTCCATGGCCTGTCCTGCCTTTCTGGATTTTACACTTTTTTCAGATGGCCCTTTTGACCGGGGGGAATTGAGACTTCATTGTAGTGCAGATTTCCTTTGCAAGCTTGCTTGGTTGGCCAAAAAGGGCGTATGCGTTTTTTCCTGAATATATTCAGGAAAAAACGCATACGCCCTTTTTGGCCAAGTGCATCATTGTGGACGTTCTGCCTCTTTTCCTATGCTTTCAATGCAGTTCCAGTCTACCTTCTGAAATCGGTTTCCTGCAATTCTGACCCGCTTTCAAGTCCTCTTGGCAGCCTTACTTCAGTCTATTTTTGGACGATAGCTGTCATTTATAACTCTGCAGGTTTGTGAATTACAGTGCCCCTGAGCTCCTTTCTTCAACTCGCTTTCTTTTGAGCTGGCCGCAACACCGCAGGATGGCTTCAGGCCGTAATCTGGTTCCGGCACGGCACGCTGAGCCTTTGGTTAATTCCTCTTCCTGGTGGGAAATGAGAGTTAAATTTGCCCGTCCAGACACCTCCAGCTAGCCTCTCATTGGTTCTCGCTATTCCTGTTCATCTTCCGCAGAAATTGCAAACTGGGCCAAACAGGAGGTTAAAGGGACTGACTCTCCAAGTCGGGGAAGTGTTAGTAAAGCGTCTGGAATGTTGCACCCGAGTACCAGGGTACGAAAACTGGGACATATTTGAACACGTCTCCCGATCACATGGTTGATCATACTCTAGGTTCCACATGCATGTTTTAGCTGAAGGAAGAATACCTTAAACCTGGGTAGTTGAAACCCGTGGAATGGGTACCATGAAATATGACTTCAAAGGGTCTTCATTTGCTCACCGAACCTCTCCAATCCTATCACTGCTGCGTTTATGCCCCTGTACACATGCTTGATTCTCTTTCGGAGACATAGCAATCCATAGGTTTTAAGATACTTACTAGTCAGGTACATTCTTAGGCGTTTAATATGGGGTGTTGAGTCCATTTCGTTGAGCAAGGAGTAGCTCTTGTCTATTCCATATTTGGCTTAAGGAACTTTATCTGTGCTCATTTCAATCTCTGGTTTTATGCAGCACCCCAACTCATCTTTACCCTTAAGCAAGCATAAGTTTTTTTTCTAAATTTGAGAACCTGTTCTGTTCTGTCATTCAGTTCCTGTGTAGCCAACTTTACATTCCGTGTATTACTGATATCTTATGATGTTTCTTTTTCTGTGTGACTTATTTCAGTTAGAATCATCATACCTGAATCCACTCATTGTGCTGCTAAGGGCCTGATGACACAGATTTCATTGCTGACTGATATTGCTTTGTAAGTAAATACCACAACTTCTTTATCGATTTTTCACTTTCTGCGATGTTGAACTTGTACTGTAAACGAGGTTCTTGTAAACAGAGCCGTTCCAAACTCTGGGGTGTCTGTGTCTTTTTGATTTTAATTTCCCTAAGCTATAGGACCATAAGTGGAAGTGCCCTAGGTTCTGTTGCTTTGTTTTTTAGATGTTTCAGGAAACACCATACACTTCTCCCGAGTGGTTGTTGGCAATTTACATCCCGCCCATCAGCATAACAAGGCTCCCAGTTCTCCATGGCCTGTCCTGCCTTTCTGGATTTTACACTTTTTTCAGATGGCCCTTTTGACCGGGGGGAAGTGAGACTTCATTGTAGTGCAGATTTCCTTTGCAAGCTTGCTTGGTTGGCCAAAAAGGGCGTATGCGTTTTTTCCTGAATATATTCAGGAAAAAACGCATACGCCCTTTTTGGCCAAGTGCATCATTGTGGACGTTCTGCCTCTTTTCCTATGCTTTCAATGCAATTCCAGTCTACCTCCTGAAATCGGTTTCCTGCAATTCTGCCCTGCTTTCAAGTTCTCTTGGCAGCCTTACTTCAGTATATTTTTGGACGACAGCTGTCATTTATAACTCTGCAGGTTTGTGAATTACAGTGCCCCTGAGCTCCTTTCTTCAACTCGCTTTCTTTTGAGCTGGCCGCAACACCGCAGGATGGCTTCAGGCCCTAATCTGATTCTGGTACGGAACGCTGAGCCTTTGGTTATTTCCTCTTCCTGGTGGGAAATGAGAGTTAAATTTGCCCGTCCAGACACCTCCAGCTAGTCTCTCATTGGTTCTCACTATTCCTGTTCATCTTCCGCAGAAATTGCAAACTGGGCCAAACAGGAGGTCAAAGGGACTGACTCTCCAAGTCGGGAGAGTGTTAGTAAAGTGTCTGGAATGTTGCACCCAAGTACCAGGGTACGAAAACTGAGACATATTAGAACACGTCTCCCGATCACATGGTTGATCATACTCTAGGTTCCACATGCATGTTTTAGCTGAAGGAAGAATACCTTAAACCTGGGTAGTTGAAACCCGTGGAATGGGTACCATGCAATATGACTTCAAAGGGTCTTCATTTGCTCACCGAACCTCTCCAATCCTATCACTGCTGCGTTTATGCCCCTGTACACATGCTTGATTCTCTTTCGGAGACATAGCAATCCATAGGTTTTAAGATACTTACTAGTCAGGTACATTCTTAGGCGTTTAATATGCGGTGTTGAGTCCATTTCGTTGAGCAAGGAGTAGCTCTTGTCTATTCCATATTTGGCTTAAGGAACTTTATCTGTGCTCATTTCAATCTCTGGTTTTATGCAGCACCCCAACTCACCTTTCCCCTTAAGCAAGCATAAGTTGGTTTTCTAAATTTGAGACCTTGTTCTCTTCTGTAATTCAGGTCCTGTGTAGCCAAGTTTACATTCCGTGTATTACTGATATCTTATGATGTGTCTTTTTCTGTGTGACTTATTTCAGTTAGAATCATCATACCTGAATCCACTCATTGTGCTCCTAAGGGCCTGATGACATAGATTTCATTGCTGAGTGATATTGCTTTGTAAGTAAATACCACAACTTCTTTATCCATTTTTCACTTTCTGCGATGTTGAACTTGTACTGTAAACGAGGTTCTTGTAAACAGAGGCGTCCCAAACTTTGGGGTGGCTGTGTCTTTTTGATTTTAATTTCCCTAAGCTATAGGACCATAAGTGGAAGTGCCCTAGGCTCTGTTGCTTTGTTTTTTAGATGTTTCTGGAAACACCATACACTTCTCCCGAGTGTCTGTTGGTAATTTACATCCCGCCCATCAGCATAACAAGGCTCCCAGTTCTCCATGGCCTGTCCTGCCTTTCTGGATTTTACACTTTTTTCAGATGGCCCTTTTGACCGGGGGGAAGTGAGACTTCATTGTAGTGCAGATTTCCTTTGCAAGCTTGCTTGGTTGGCCAAAAAGTGCGTATGCGTTTTTTCCTGAATATATTCAGGAAAAAACGCATACGCCCTTTTTGGCCAAGTGCATCATTGTGGACGTTCTGCCTCTTTTCCTATGCTTTCAATGCAATTCCAGTCTACCTTCTGAAATCGGTTTCCTGCAATTCTGCCCCGCTTTCAAGTCCTCTTGGCAGCCTTACTTCAGTCTATTTTTGGACGATAGCTGTCATTTATAACTCTGCAGGTTTGTGAATTACAGTGCCCCTGAGCTCCTTTCTTCAACTCGCTTTCTTTTGAGCTGGCCGCAACACCGCAGGATGGCTTCAGGCCCTAATCTGGTTCCGGAACGGCACGCTGAGCCTTTGGTTAATTCCTCTTCCTGGTGGGAAATGAGAGTTAAATTTGCCCGTCCAGACACCTCCAGCTAGCCTCTCATTGGTTCTCGCTATTCCTGTTCATCTTCCGCAGAAATTGCAAACTGGGCCAAACAGGAGGTTAAAGGGACTGACTCTCCAAGTCAGGAGAGTGTTAGTAAAGCGTCTGGAATGTTGCACCCGAGTACCAGGGTACGAAAACTGGGACATATTTGAACACGTCTCCCGATCACATGGTTGATCATACTCTAGGTTCCACATGCATGTTTTAGCTGAAGGAAGAATACCTTAAACCTGGGTAGTTGAAACCCGTGGAATGGGTACCATGCAATATGACTTCAAAGGGTCTTCATTTGCTCACCGAACCTCTCCAATCCTATCACTGCTGCGTTTATGCCCCTGTACACATGCTTGATTCTCTTTCGGAGACATAGCAATCCATAGGTTTTAAGATACTTACTAGTCAGGTACATTCTTAGGCGTTTAATATGGGGTGTTGAGTCCATTTCGTTGAGCAAGGAGTAGCTCTTGTCTATTCCATATTTGGCTTATGGAACTTTATCTGTGCTCATTTCAATCTCTGGTTTTATGCAGCACCCCAACTCACCTTT
This sequence comes from Stenella coeruleoalba, assembly GCF_951394435.1. Lineage (NCBI taxonomy): Eukaryota > Metazoa > Chordata > Mammalia > Artiodactyla > Delphinidae > Stenella > Stenella coeruleoalba. The sequence goes on from NW_027646206.1 coordinate 243,742, forward strand.
ACCCTTAAGCAAGCATAAGTTGGTTTTCTAAATTTGAGACCCTGTTCTGTTCTGTAATTCAGTTCCTGTGTAGCCAAGTTTACATTCCGTGTATTACTGATATCTTATGATGTTTCTTTTTCTGTGTGACTTATTTCAGTTAGAATCATCATACCTGAATCCACTCATTGTGCTGCTAAGGGCCTGATGACACAGATTTCATTGCTGAGTGATATTGCTTTGTAAGTAAATACCACAACTTCTTTATCCATTTTTCACTTTCTGTGATGTTGAACTTGTACTGTAAACGAGGTTCTTGTAAACAGAGCCGATCCAAACTTTGGGGTGGCTGTGTCTTTTTGATTTTAATTTCCCTAAGCTATAGGACCATAAGTGGAAGTGCCCTAGGTTCTGTTGCTTTGTTTTTTAGATGTTTCAGGAAACACCATACACTTCTCCCGAGTGGTTGTTGGCAATTTACATCCCGCCCATCAGCATAACAAGGCTCCCAGTTCTCCATGGCCTGTCCTGCCTTTCTGGATTTTACACTTTTTTCAGATGGCCCTTTTGACCGGGGGGAAGTGAGACTTCATTGTAGTGCAGATTTCCTTTGCAAGCTTGCTTGGTTGGCCAAAAAGGGCGTATGCGTTTTTTCCTGAATATATTCAGGAAAAAACGCATATGCCCTTTTTGGCCAAGTGCATCATTGTGGACGTTCTGCCTCTTTTCCTATGCTTTCAATGCAATTCCAGTCTACCTCCTGAAATCGGTTTCCTGCAATTCTGCCCCGTTTTCAAGTCCTCTTGGCAGCCTTACTTCAGTCTATTTTTGGACGATAGCTGTCATTTATAACTCTGCAGGTTTGTGAATTACAGTGCCCCTGAGCTCCTTTCTTCAACTCGCTTTCTTGTGACCTGGCCGCAACACCGCAGGATGGCTTCAGGCCCTAATCTGGTTCCGGCACGGCATGCTGAGCCTTTGGTTAATTCCTCTTCCTGGTGGGAAATGAGAGTTAAATTTGCCCGTCCAGACACCTTCAGCTAGCCTCTCATTGGTTCTCGCTACTCCTGTTCATCTTCCGCAGAAATTGCAAACTGGGCCAAACAGGAGGTTAAAGGGACTGACTCTCCAAGTCGGGAGAGTGTTAGTAAAGCGTCTGGAATGTTGCACCCGAGTACCAGGGTACGAAAACTGGGACATATTTGAACACGTCTCCCGATCACATGGTTGATCATACTCTAGGTTCCACATGCATGTTTTAGCTGAAGGAAGAATACCTTAAACCTGGGTAGTTGAAACCCGTGGAATGGGTACCATGCAATATGACTTCAAAGGGTCTTCATTTGCTCACCGAACCTCTCCAATCCTATCACTGCTGCGTTTATGCCCCTGTACACATGCTTGATTCTCTTTTGGAGACATAGCAATCCATAGGTTTTAAGATACTTACTAGTCAGGTACATTCTTAGGCGTTTAATATGCGGTGTTGAGTCCATTTCATTGAGCAAGGAGTAGCTCTTGTCTATTCCATATTTGGCTTAAGGAACTTTATCTGTGCTCATTTCAATCTCTGGTTTTATGCAGCACCCCAACTCACCTTTCCCCTTAAGCAAGCATAAGTTGGTTTTTTAAATTTGAGACACTGTTCTGTTTTGGAATTCAGTTCCTGTGTAGCCAACTTTACATTCCGTGTATTACTGATATCTTATGATGTTTCTTTTTCTGTGTGACTTATTTCAGTTAGAATCATCATACCTGAATCCACTCATTGTGCTGCTAAGGGCCTGATGACATAGATTTCATTGCTGAGTGATATTGCTTTGTAAGTAAATACCACAACTTCTTTATCCATTTTTCACTTTCTGCGATGTTGAACTTGTACTGTAAACGAGGTTCTTGTAAACAGAGGCGTCCCAAACTTTGGGGTGGCTGTGTCTTTTTGATTTTAATTTCCCTAAGCTATAGGACCATAAGTGGAAGTGCCCTAGGCTCTGTTGCTTTGTTTTTTAGATGTTTCAGGAAACACCATACACTTCTCCTGAGTGTCTGTTGGTAATTTACATCCCGCCCATCAGCATAACAAGGCTCCCAGTTCTCCATGGCCTGTCCTGCCTTTCTGGATTTTACACTTTTTTCAGATGGCCCTTTTGACCGGGGGGAAGTGAGACTTCATTGTAGTGCAGATTCCTTTGCAAGCTTGCTTGGTTGGCCAAAAAGGGCGTATGCGTTTTTTCCTGAATATATTCAGGAAAAAACGCATACGCCCTTTTTGGCCAAGTGCATCATTGTGGACGTTCTGCCTCTTTTCCTATGCTTTCAATGCAATTCCAGTCTACCTTCTGAAATCGGTTTCCTGCAATTCTACCCCGCTTTCAAGTCCTCTTGGCAGCCTTACTTCAGTCTATTTTTGGACGATAGCTGTCATTTATAACTCTGCAGGTTTGTGAATTACAGTGCCCCTGAGCTCCTTTCTTCAACTCGCTTTCTTTTGAGCTGGCCGCAACACCGCAGGATGGCTTCAGGCCCTAATCTGGTTCCGGAACGGCACGCTGAGCCTTTGGTTAATTCCTCTTCCTGGTGGGAAATGAGAGTTAAATTTGCCCGTCCAGACACCTCCAGCTAGCCTCTCATTGGTTCTCGCTATTCCTGTTCATCTTCCGCAGAAATTGCAAACTGGGCCAAACAGGAGGTTAAAGGGACTGACTCTCCAAGTCGGGAGAGTGTTAGTAAAGCGTCTGGAATGTTGCACCCGAGTACCAGGGTACGAAAACTGGGACATATTTGAACACGTCTCCCGATCACATGGTTGATCATACTCTAGGTTCCACATGCATGTTTTAGCTGAAGGAAGAATACCTTAAACCTGGGTAGTTGAAACCCGTGGAATGGGTACCATGCAATATGACTTCAAAGGGTCTTCATTTGCTCACCGAACCTCTCCAATCCTATCACTGCTGCGTTTATGCCCCTGTACACATGCTTGATTCTCTTTCGGAGACATAGCAATCCATAGGTTTTAAGATACTTACTAGTCAGGTACATTCTTAGGCGTTTAATATGGGGTGTTGAGTCCATTTCGTTGAGCAAGGAGTAGCTCTTGTCTATTCCATATTTGGCTTATGGAACTTTATCTGTGCTCATTTCAATCTCTGGTTTTATGCAGCACCCCAACTCACCTTTACCCTTAAGCAAGCATAAGTTGGTTTTCTAAATTTGAGACCCTGTTCTGTTCTGTAATTCAGTTCCTGTGTAGCCAAGTTTACATTCCGTGTATTACTGATATCTTATGATGTTTCTTTTTCTGTGTGACTTATTTCAGTTAGAATCATCATACCTGAATCCACTCATTGTGCTGCTAAGGGCCTGATGACACAGATTTCATTGCTGAGTGATATTGCTTTGTAAGTAAATACCACAACTTCTTTATCCATTTTTCACTTTCTGTGATGTTGAACTTGTACTGTAAACGAGGTTCTTGTAAACAGAGCCGATCCAAACTTTGGGGTGGCTGTGTCTTTTTGATTTTAATTTCCCTAAGCTATAGGACCATAAGTGGAAGTGCCCTAGGTTCTGTTGCTTTGTTTTTTAGATGTTTCAGGAAACACCATACACTTCTCCCGAGTGGTTGTTGGCAATTTACATCCCGCCCATCAGCATAACAAGGCTCCCAGTCCTCCATGGCCTGTCCTGCCTTTCTGGATTTTACACTTTTTTCAGATGGCCCTTTTGACCGGGGGGAAGTGAGACTTCATTGTAGTGCAGATTTCCTTTGCAAGCTTGCTTGGTTGGCCAAAAAGGGCGTATGCGTTTTTTCCTGAATATATTCAGGAAAAAACGCATACGCCCTTTTTGGCCAAGTGCATCATTGTGGACGTTCTGCCTCTTTTCCTATGCTTTCAATGCAATTCCAGTCTACCTCCTGAAATCGGTTTCCTGCAATTCTGCCCCGCTTTCAAGTCCTCTTGGCAGCCTTACTTCAGTCTATTTTTGGACGATAGCTGTCATTTATATCTCTGCAGGTTTGTGAATTACAGTGCCCCTGAGCTCCTTTCTTCAACTCGCTTTCTTGTGACCTGGCCGCAACACCGCAGGATGGCTTCAGGCCCTAATCTGGTTCCGGCCCGGCATGCTGAGCCTTTGGTTAATTCCTCTTCCTGGTGGGAAATGAGAGTTAAATTTGCCCGTCCAGACACCTGCAGCTAGCCTCTCATTGGTTCTCGCTATTCCTGTTCAGCTTCCGCAGAAATTGCAAACTGGGCCAAACAGGAGGTTAAAGGGACTGACTCTCCAAGTCGGGAGAGTGTTAGTAAAGCGTCTGGAATGTTGCACCCGAGTACCAGGGGAGGAAAACTGAGACATATTTGAACACGTCTCCCGATCACATGGTTGATCATACTCTAGGTTCCACATGCATGTTTTAGCTGAAGGAAGAATACCTTAATACTGGGTATTTGAAACCCGTGGAATGGGTACCATGCAATATGACTTCAAAGGGTCTTCATTTGCTCACCGAACATCTCCAATCCTATCACTGCTGCGTTTATGCCCCTGTACACATGCTTGATTCTCTTTCGGAGACATAGCAATCCCTAGGTTTTAAGATACTTACTAGTCAGGTACATTCTTAGGCGTTTAATATGCGGTGTTGAGTCCATTTCGTTGAGCAAGGAGTAGCTCTTGTCTATTCCATATTTGGCTTAAGGAACTTTATCTGTGCTCATTTCAATCTCTGGTTTTATGCAGCAATCCAACTCACCTTTCCCCTTAAGCAAGCATAAGTTGGTTTTCTAAATTTGAGAACCTGTTCTGTTTTGGAATTCAGTTCCTGTGTAGCCAAGTTTACATTCCGTGTATTACTGATATCTTATGATGTTTCTTTTTCTGTGTGACTTATTTCAGTTAGAATCATCGTACCTGAATCCACTCATGATGCTGCTATGGGCCTGATGACATAGATTTCATTGCTGAGTGATACTGCTTTGTACGTAAGTACCACAAGTTCTTTATCCATTTTTCACTTTCTGTGATATTGAACTTGTACGGTAAACGAGGTTCTTGTAAACAGAGGCGTCCCAAACTTTGGGGTGGCTGTGTCTTTTTGATTTTAATTTCCCTAAGCTATAGGACCATAAGTGGAAGTGCCCTAGGCTCTGTTGCTTTGTTTTTTAGATGTTTCAGGAAACACCATACACTTCTCCCGAGTGTCTGTTGGCAATTTACATCCCGCCCATCAGCATAACAAGGCTCCCAGTTCTCCATGGCCTGTCCTGCCTTTCTGGATTTTATACTTTTTTCAGATGGCCCTTTTGACCGGGGGGAAGTGAGACTTCATTGTAGTGCAGATTTCCTTTGCAAGCTTGCTTGGTTGGCCAAAAAGGGCGTATGCGTTTTTTCCTGAATATATTCAGGAAAAAACGCATACGCCCTTTTTGGCCAAGTGCATCATTGTGGACGTTCTGCCTCTTTTCCTATGCTTTCAATGCAATTCCAGTCTACCTCCTGAAATCGGTTTCCTGCAATTCTGCCCCGCTTTCAAGTCCTCTTGGCAGCCTTACTTCAGTCTATTTTTGGACGATAGCTGTCATTTATAACTCTGCAGGTTTGTGAATTACAGTGCCCCTGAGCTCCTTTCTTCAACTCGCTTTCTTGTGACCTGGCCGCAACACCGCAGGATGGCTTCAGGCCCTAATCTGGTTCCGGCACGGCACGCTGAGCCTTTGGTTATTTCCTCTTCCTGGTGGGAAATGAGAGTTAAATTTGCCCGTTCAGAAACCTCCAGGTAGTCTCTCATTGGTTCTCGCTATTCCTGTTCATCTTCCGCAGAAATTGCAAACTGGGCCAAACAGGAGGTTAAAGGGACTGACTCTCCAAGTCGGGAGAGTGTTAGTAAAGCATGTGGAATGTTGCACCCGAGTACCAGGGTACGAAAACTGGGACATATTTGAACACGTCTCCCGATCACATGGTTGATCATACTCTAGGTTCCACATGCATGTTTTAGCTGAAGGAAGAATACCTTAAACCTGGGTAGTTGAAACCCGTGGAATGGGTACCATGCAATATGACTTCAAAGGGTCTTCATTTGCTCACCGAACCTCTCCAATCCTATCACTGCTGCGTTTATGTCCCTGTACACATGCTTGATTCTCTTTCGGAGACATAGCAATCCATAGGTTTTAAGATACTTACTAGTCAGGTACATTCTTAGGCGTTTAATATGCGGTGTTGAGTCCATTTCGTTGAGCAAGGAGTAGCTCTTGTCTATTCCATATTTGGCTTAAGGAACTTTATCTGTGCTCATTTCAATCTCTGGTTTTATGCAGCACCCCAACTCACCTTTACCCTTAAGCAAGCATAAGTTGGTTTTCTAAATTTGAGACCCTGTTCTGTTCTGTAATTCAGTTCCTGTGTAGCCAAGTTTACAATCCGTGTATTACTGATATCTTATGATGTTTCTTTTTCTGTGTGACTTATTTCAGTTAGAATCATCGTACCTGAATCCACTCATTATGCTGCTATGGGCCTGATGACATAGATTTCATTGCTGAGTGATACTGCATTGTACGTAAGTACCAAAAGTTCTTTATCCATTTTTCACTTTCTGTGATATTGAACTTGTACGGTAAACGAGGTTCTTGTAAACAGAGGCGTCCCAAATTTTGGGGTGGCTGTGTCTTTTTGATTTTAATTTCCCTAAGCTATAGGACCATAAGTGGAAGTGCCCTAGGCTCTGTTGCTTTGTTTTTTAGATGTTTCAGGAAATACCATACACTTCTCCCGAGTGGTTGTTGGCAATTTACATCCCGCCCATCAGCATAACAAGGCTCCCAGTTCTCCATGGCCTGTCCTGCCTTTCTGGATTTTACACTTTTTTCAGATGGCCCTTTTCACTGGGGGGAAGTGAGACTTCATTGTAGTGCAGATTTCCTTTGCAAGTTTGCTTGGTTGGCCAAAAAGGACGTATGCGTTTTTTCCTGAATATATTCAGGAAAAAACGCATACGCCCTTTTTGGCCAAGTGCATCATTGTGGACGTTCTGCCTCTTTTCCTATGCTTTCAATGCAATTCCAGTCTACCTCCTGAAATCGGTTTCCTGCAATTCTGCCCCGCTTTCAAGTCCTCTTGGCAGCCTTACTTCAGTGTATTTTTGGAGGATAGCTGTCATTTGTAACTCTGCAGGTTTGTGAATTACAGTGCCCCTGAGTTCCTTTCTTCAACTCGCTTTCTTTTGAGCTGGCCGCAACACCGCAGGATGGCTTCAGGCCCTAATCTGTTTCCGGCACGGCACGCTGAGCCTTTGGTTAATTCCTCTTCCTGGTGGGAAATGAGAGTTAAATTTGCCCGTCCAGACACCTCCAGCTAGCCTCTCATTGGTTCTCGCTATTCCTGTTCATCTTCCGCAGAAATTGCAAACTGGGCCAAACAGGAGGTTAAAGGCGCTGACTCTCCAAGTCGGGAGAGTGTTAGTAAAGCGTCTGGAATGTTGCACCCGAGTACCAGGGTACGAAAACTGGGACATATTTGAACACGTCTCCCGATCACATGGTTGATCATACTCTAGGTTCCACATGCATGTTTTAGCTGAAGGAAGAATACCTTAAACCTGGGGAGTTGAAACCCGTGGAATGGGTACCATGCAATATGACTTCAAAGGGTCTTCATTTGCTCACCGAACCTCTCCAATCCTATCACTGCTGCGTTTATGCCCCTGTACACATGCTTGATTCTCTTTCGGAGACATAGCAATCCCTAGGTTTTAAGATACTTACTAGTCAGGTACATTCTTAGGCGTTTAATATGCGGTGTTGAGTCCATTTCGTTGAGCAAGGAGTAGCTCTTGTCTATTCCATATTTGGCTTAAGGAACTTTATCTGTGCTCATTTCAATCTCTGGTTTTATGCAGCACCCCAACTCACCTTTCCCCTTAAGCAAGCATAAGTTGGTTTTCTAAATTTGAGACCCTGTTCTGTTCTGTAATTCAGTTCCTGTGTAGCCAAGTTTACATTCCGTGTATTAGTGATATCTTATGATGTTTCTTTTTCTGTGTGACTTATTTCAGTTAGAATCATCATACCTGAATCCACTCATTGTGCTGCTAAGGGCCTGATGACACAGATTTCATTGCTGAGTGATATTGCTTTGTAAGTAAATACCACAACTTTTTTATCCATTTTTCACTTTCTTCGATGTTGAACTTGTACTGTAAACGAGGTTCTTGTAAACAGAGCCATTCCAAACTTTGGGGTGGCTGTGTCTTTTTGATTTTAAATTCCCTAAGCTATAGGACCATAAGTGGAAGTGCCCTAGGCTCTGTTGCTTTGTTTTTTAGATGTTTCAGGAAACACCATACACTTCTCCCGAGTGTTTGTTGGCAATTTACATCCCGCCCTTCAGCATAACAAGGCTCCCAGTTCTCCATGGCCTGTCCTGCCTTTCTGGATTTTACACTTTTTTCAGATGGCCCTTTTCACCGGGGGAAGTGAGACTTCATTGTAGTGCAGATTTCCTTTGCAAGCTTGCTTGGTTGGCCAAAAAGGGCGTATGCGTTTTTTCCTGAATATATTCAGGAAAAAACGCATACGCCCTTTTTGGCCAAGTGCATCATTGTGGACGTTCTGCCTCTTTTCCTATGCTTTCAATGCAATTCCAGTCTACCTCCTGAAATCGGTTTCCTGCAATTCTGCCCCGCTTTCAAGTCCTCTTGGCAGCCTTACTTCAGTCTATTTTTGGACGATAGCTGTCATTTATAACTCTGCAGGTTTGTGAATTACAGTGCCCCTGAGCTCCTTTCTTCAACTCGCTTTCTTGTGACCTGGCTGCAACACCGCAGGATGGCTTCAGGCCCTAATCTGGTTCCAGCCCGGCATGCTGAGCCTTTGGTTAATTCCTCTTCCTGGTGGGAAATGAGAGTTAAATTTGCCCGTCCAGACACCTGCAGCTAGCCTCTCATTGGTTCTCGCTATTCCTGTTCAGCTTCCGCAGAAATTGCAAACTGGGCCAAACAGGAGGTTAAAGGGACTGACTCTCCAAGTCGGGAGAGTGTTAGTAAAGCGTCTGGAATGTTGCACCCGAGTACCAGGGGAGGAAAACTGAGACATATTTGAACACGTCTCCCGATCACATGGTTGATCATACTCTAGGTTCCACATGCATGTTTTAGCTGAAGGAAGAATACCTTAAACCTGGGTAGTTGAAACCCGTGGAATGGGTACCATGCAATATGACTTCAAAGGGTCTTCATTTGCTCACCGAACCTCTCCAATCCTATCACTGCTGCGTTTATGCCCCTGTACACATGCTTGATTCTCTTTTGGAGACATAGCAATCCATAGGTTTTAAGATACTTACTAGTCAGGTACATTCTTAGGCGTTTAATATGCGGTGTTGAGTCCATTTCGTTGAGCAAGGAGTAGCTCTTGTCTATTCCATATTTGGCTTAAGGAACTTTATCTGTGCTCATTTCAATCTCTGGTTTTATGCAGCACCCCAACTCACCTTTACCCTTAAGCAAGCATAAGTTGGTTTTCTAAATTTGAGACCCTGTTCTGTTCTGTAATTCAGTTCCTGTGTAGCCAAGTTTACATTCCGTGTATTACTGATATCTTATGATGTTTCTTTTTCTGTGTGACTTATTTCAGTTAGAATCATCATACCTGAATCCACTCATTGTGCTGCTAAGGGCCTGATGACACAGATTTCATTGATTAGTGATATTGCTTTGTAAGTAAATACCACAACTTCTTTATCCATTTTTCACTTTCTGCGATGTTGAACTTGTACTGTAAACGAGGTTCTTGTAAACAGAGCCGTTCCAAACTTTGGGGTGGCTGTGTCTTTTTGATTTTAATTTCCCTAAGCTATAGGACCATAAGTGGAAGTGCCCTAGGTTCTGTTGCTTTGTTTTTTAGATGTTTCAGGAAACACCATACACTTCTCCTGAGTGGTTGTTGACAATTTACATCCCGCCCATCAGCATAACAAGGCTCCCGGTTCTCCATGGCCTGTCCTGCCTTTCTGGATTTTACCCTTTTTTCAGATGGCCCTTTTGACCGGGGGGAAGTGAGACTTCATTGTAGTGCAGATTTCCTTTGCAAGCTTGCTTGGTTGGCCAAAAAGGGCGTATGCGTTTTTTCCTGAATATATTCAGGAAAAAACGCATACGCCCTTTTTGGCCAAGTGCATCATTGTGGACGTTCTGCCTCTTTTCCTATGCTTTCAATGCAATTCCAGTCTACCTCCTGAAATCGGTTTCCTGCAATTCTGCCCCGCTTTCAAGTCCTCTTGGCAGCCTTACTTCAGTCTATTTTTGGACGATAGCTGTCATTTATAACTCTGCAGGTTTGTGAATTACAGTGCCCCTGAGCTCCTTTCTTCAACTCGCTTTCTTGTGACCTGGCCGCAACACCGCAGGATGGCTTCAGGCCCTAATCTGGTTCCGGCACGGCACGCTGAGCCTTTGGTTATTTCCTCTTCCTGGTGGGAAATGAGAGTTAAATTTGCCCGTTCAGAAACCTCCAGGTAGTCTCTCATTGGTTCTCGCTATTCCTGTTCATCTTCCGCAGAAATTGCAAACTGGGCCAAACAGGAGGTTAAAGGGACTGACTCTCCAAGTCGGGAGAGTGTTAGTAAAGCATGTGGAATGTTGCACCCGAGTACCAGGGTACGAAAACTGGGACATATTTGAACACGTCTCCCGATCACATGGTTGATCATACTCTAGGTTCCACATGCATGTTTTAGCTGAAGGAAGAATACCTTAAACCTGGGTAGTTGAAACCCGTGGAATGGGTACCATGCAATATGACTTCAAAGGGTCTTCATTTGCTCACCGAACCTCTCCAATCCTATCACTGCTGCGTTTATGCCCCTGTACACATGCTTGATTCTCTTTCGGAGACATAGCAATCCATAGGTTTTAAGATACTTACTAGTCAGGTACATTCTTAGGCGTTTAATATGCGGTGTTGAGTCCATTTCGTTGAGCAAGGAGTAGCTCTTGTCTATTCCATATTTGGCTTAAGGAACTTTATCTGTGCTCATTTCAATCTCTGGTTTTATGCAGCACCCCAACTCACCTTTACCCTTAAGCAAGCATAAGTTGGTTTTCTAAATTTGAGACCCTGTTCTGTTCTGTAATTCAGTTCCTGTGTAGCCAAGTTTACAATCCGTGTATTAGTGATATCTTATGATGTTTCTTTTTCTGTGTGACTTATTTCAGTTAGAATCATCGTACCTGAATCCACTCATTATGCTGCTACGGGCCTGATGACATAGATTTCATTGCTGAGTGATACTGCATTGTACGTAAGTACCAAAAGTTCTTTATCCATTTTTCACTTTCTGTGATATTGAACTTGTACGGTAAACGAGGTTCTTGTAAACAGAGGCGTCCCAAACTTTGGGGTGGCTGTGTCTTTTTGATTTTAATTTCCCTAAGCTATAGGACCATAAGTGGAAGTGCCCTAGGCTCTGTTGCTTTGTTTTTTAGATGTTTCAGGAAACACCATACACTTCTCCCGAGTGGTTGTTGGCAATTTACATCCCGCCCATCAGCATAACAAGGCTCCCAGTTCTCCATGGCCTGTCCTGCCTTTCTGGATTTTACACTTTTTTCAGATGGCCATTTTCACTGGGGGGAAGTGAGACTTCATTGTAGTGCAGATTTCCTTTGCAAGTTTGCTTGGTTGGCCAAAAAGGACGTATGCGTTTTTTCCTGAATATATTCAGGAAAAAACGCATACGCCCTTTTTGTCCAAGTGCATCATTGTGGACGTTCTGCCTCTTTTCCTATGCTTTCAATGCAATTCCAGTCTACCTCCTGAAATCGGTTTCCTGCAATTCTGCCCCGCTTTCAAGTCCTCTTGGCAGCCTTACTTCAGTGTATTTTTGGAGGATAGCTGTCATTTGTAACTCTGCAGGTTTGTGAATTACAGTGCCCCTGAGTTCCTTTCTTCAACTCGCTTTCTTTTGAGCTGGCCGCAACACCGCAGGATGGCTTCAGGCCCTAATCTGTTTCCGGCACGGCACGCTGAGCCTTTGGTTAATTCCTCTTCCTGGTGGGAAATGAGAGTTAAATTTGCCCGTCCAGACACCTCCAGCTAGCCTCTCATTGGTTCTCGCTATTCCTGTTCATCTTCCGCAGAAATTGCAAACTGGGCCAAACAGGAGGTTAAAGGCGCTGACTCTCCAAGTGGGGAGAGTGTTAGTAAAGCGTCTGGAATGTTGCACCCGAGTACCAGGGTACGAAAACTGGGACATATTTGAACACGTCTCCCGATCACATGGTTGATCATACTCTAGGTTCCACATGCATGTTTTAGCTGAAGGAAGAATACCTTAAACCTGGGTAGTTGAAACCCGTGGAATGGGTACCATGCAATATGACTTCAAAGGGTCTTCATTTGCTCACCGAACCTCTCCAATCCTATCACTGCTGCGTTTATGCCCCTGTACACATGCTTGATTCTCTTTCGGAGACATAGCAATCCATAGGTTTTAAGATACTTACTAGTCAGGTACATTCTTAGGCGTTTAATATGCGGTGTTGAGTCCATTTCGTTGAGCAAGGAGTAGCTCTTGTCTATTCCATATTTGGCTTAAGGAACTTTATCTGTGCTCATTTCAATCTCTGGTTTTATGCAGCACCCCAACTCACCTTTACCCTTAAGCAAGCATAAGTTGGTTTTCTAAATTTGAGACCCTGTTCTGTTCTGTAATTCAGTTCCTGTGTAGCCAAGTTTACATTCCGTGTATTACTGATATCTTATGATGTTTCTTTTTCTGTGTCACTTATTTCAATTAGAATCATCATACCTGAATCCACTCATTGTGCTGCTAAGGGCCTGATGACACAGATTTCATTGCTGAGTGATATTGCTTTGTAAGTAAATACCACAACTTTTTTATCCATTTTTCACTTTCTTCGATGTTGAACTTGTACTGTAAACGAGGTTCTTGTAAACAGAGCCACTCCAAACTTTGGGGTGGCTGTGTCTTTTTGATTTTAAATTCCCTAAGCTATAGGACCATAAGTGGAAGTGCCCTAGGCTCTGTTGCTTTGTTTTTTAGATGTTTCAGGAAACACCATACACTTCTCCGGAGTGTTTGTTGGCAATTTACATCCTGCCCTTCAGCATAACAAGGCTCCCAGTTCTCCATGGCCTGTCCTGCCTTTCTGGATTTTACACTTTTTTCAGATGGCCCTTTTCACCGGGGGAAGTGAGACTTCATTGTAGTGCAGATTTCCTTTGCAAGCTTGCTTGGTTGGCCAAAAAGGGCGTATGCGTTTTTTCCTGAATATATTCAGGAAAAAACGCATACGCCCTTTTTGGCCAAGTGCATCATTGTGGACGTTCTGCCTCTTTTCCTATGCTTTCAATGCAATTCCAGTCTACCTCCTGAAATCGGTTTCCTGCAATTCTGCCCCGCTTTCAAGTCCTCTTGGCAGCCTTACTTCAGTCTATTTTTGGACGATAGCTGTCATTTATAACTCTGCAGGTTTGTGAATTACAGTGTCCCTGAGCTCCTTTCTTCAACTCGCTTTCTTGTGACCTGGCTGCAACACCGCAGGATGGCTTCAGGCCCTAATCTTGTTCCAGCCCGGCATGCTGAGCCTTTGGTTAATTCCTCTTCCTGGTGGGAAATGAGAGTTAAATTTGCCCGTCCAGACACCTGCAGCTAGCCTCTCATTGGTTCTCGCTATTCCTGTTCAGCTTCCGCAGAAATTGCAAACTGGGCCAAACAGGAGGTTAAAGGGACTGACTCTCCAAGTCGGGAGAGTGTTAGTAAAGCGTCTGGAATGTTGCACCCGAGTACCAGGGGAGGAAAACTGAGACATATTTGAACACGTCTCCCGATCACATGGTTGATCATACTCTAGGTTCCACATGCATGTTTTAGCTGAAGGAAGAATACCTTAAACCTGGGTAGTTGAAACCCGTGGAATGGGTACCATGCAATATGACTTCAAAGGGTCTTCATTTGCTCACCGAACCTCTCCAATCCTATCACTGCCGCGTTTATGCCCCTGTACACATGCTTGATTCTCTTTTGGAGACATAGCAATCCATAGGTTTTAAGATACTTACTAGTCAGGTACATTCTTAGGCGTTTAATATGCGGTGTTGAGTCCATTTCGTTGAGCAAGGAGTAGCTCTTGTCTATTCCATATTTGGCTTAAGGAACTTTATCTGTGCTCATTTCAATCTCTGGTTTTATGCAGCACCCCAACTCACCTGTACCCTTAAGCAAGCATAAGTTGGTTTTCTAAATTTGAGACCCTGTTCTGTTCTGTAATTCAGTTCCTGTGTAGCCAAGTTTACATTCCGTGTATTACTGATATCTTATGATGTTTCTTTTTCTGTGTGACTTATTTCAGTTAGAATCATCATACCTGAATCCACTCATTGTGCTGCTAAGGGCCTGATGACACAGATTTCATTGATTAGTGATATTGCTTTGTAAGTAAATACCACAACTTCTTTATCCATTTTTCACTTTCTGTGATGTTGAACTTGTACTGTAAACGAGGTTCTTGTAAACAGAGCCGTTCCAAACTTTGGGGTGGCTGTGTCTTTTTGATTTTAATTTCCCTAAGCTATAGGACCATAAGTGGAAGTGCCCTAGGTTCTGTTGCTTTGTTTTTTAGATGTTTCAGGAAACACCATACACTTCTCCTGAGTGGTTTTTGACAATTTACATCCCGCCCATCAGCATAACAAGGCTCCCAGTTCTCCATGGCCTGTCCTGCCTTTCTGGATTTTACCCTTTTTTCAGATGGCCCTTTTGACCGGGGGGAAGTGAGACTTCATTGTAGTGCAGATTTCCTTTGCAAGCTTGCTTGGTTGGCCAAAAAGGGCGTATGCGTTTTTTCCTGAATATATTCAGGAAAAAACGCATACGCCCTTTTTGGCCAAGTGCATCATTGTGGACGTTCTGCCTCTTTTCCTATGCTTTCAATACAATTCCAGTCTACCTCCTGAAATCGGTTTCCTGCAATTCTGCCCCGCTTTCAAGTCCTCTTGGCAGCCTTACTTCAGTCTATTTTTGGACGATAGCTGTCATTTATAACTCTGCAGGTTTGTGAATTACAGTGCCCCTGAGCTCCTTTCTTCAACTCGCTTTCTTGTGACCTGGCCGCAACACCGCAGGATGGCTTCAGGCCCTAATCTGGTTCCGGCACGGCACGCTGAGCCTTTGGTTATTTCCTCTTCCTGGTGGGAAATGAGAGTTAAATTTGCCCGTTCAGAAACCTCCAGGTAGTCTCTCATTGGTTCTCGCTATTCCTGTTCATCTTCCGCAGAAATTGCAAACTGGGCCAAACAGGAGGTTAAAGGGACTGACTCTCCAAGTCGGGAGAGTGTTAGTAAAGCATGTGGAATGTTGCACCCGAGTACCAGGGTACGAAAACTGGGACATATTTGAACACGTCTCCCGATCACATGGTTGATCATACTCTAGGTTCCACATGCATGTTTTAGCTGAAGGAAGAATACCTTAAACCTGGGTAGTTGAAACCCGTGGAATGGGTACCATGCAATATGACTTCAAAGGGTCTTCATTTGCTCACCGAACCTCTCCAATCCTATCACTGCTGCGTTTATGCCCCTGTACACATGCTTGATTCTCTTTCGGAGACATAGCAATCCATAGGTTTTAAGATACTTACTAGTCAGGTACATTCTTAGGCGTTTAATATGCGGTGTTGAGTCCATTTCGTTGAGCAAGGAGTAGCTCTTGTCTATTCCATATTTGGCTTAAGGAACTTTATCTGTGCTCATTTCAATCTCTGGTTTTATGCAGCACCCCAACTCACCTTTACCCTTAAGCAAGCATAAGTTGGTTTTCTAAATTTGAGACCCTGTTCTGTTCTGTAATTCAGTTCCTGTGTAGCCAAGTTTACAATCCGTGTATTACTGATATCTTATGATGTTTCTTTTTCTGTGTGACTTATTTCAGTTAGAATCATCGTACCTGAATCCACTCATTATGCTGCTACGGGCCTGATGACATAGATTTCATTGCTGAGTGATACTGCATTGTACGTAAGTACCAAAAGTTCTTTATCCATTTTTCACTTTCTGTGATATTGAACTTGTACGGTAAACGAGGTTCTTGTAAACAGAGGCGTCCCAAACTTTGGGGTGGCTGTGTCTTTTTGATTTTAATTTCCCTAAGCTATAGGACCATAAGTGGAAGTGCCCTAGGCTCTGTTGCTTTGTTTTTTAGATGTTTCAGGAAACACCATACACTTCTCCCGAGTGGTTGTTGGCAATTTACATCCCGCCCATCAGCATAACAAGGCTCCCAGTTCTCCATGGCCTGTCCTGCCTTTCTGGATTTTACACTTTTTTCAGATGGCCCTTTTCACTGGGGGGAAGTGAGACTTCATTGTAGTGCAGATTTCCTTTGCAAGTTTGCTTGGTTGGCCAAAAAGGACGTATGCGTTTTTTCCTGAATATATTCAGGAAAAAACGCATACGCCCTTTTTGTCCAAGTGCATCATTGTGGACGTTCTGCCTCTTTTCCTATGCTTTCAATGCAATTCCAGTCTACCTCCTGAAATCGGTTTCCTGCAATTCTGCCCCGCTTTCAAGTCCTCTTGGCAGCCTTACTTCAGTGTATTTTTGGAGGATAGCTGTCATTTGTAACTCTGCAGGTTTGTGAATTACAGTGCCCCTGAGTTCCTTTCTTCAACTCGCTTTCTTTTGAGCTGGCCGCAACACCGCAGGATGGCTTCAGGCCCTAATCTGTTTCCGGCACGGCACGCTGAGCCTTTGGTTAATTCCTCTTCCTGGTGGGAAATGAGAGTTAAATTTGCCCGTCCAGACACCTCCAGCTAGCCTCTCATTGCTTCTCGCTATTCCTGTTCATCTTCCGCAGAAATTGCAAACTGGGCCAAACAGGAGGTTAAAGGCGCTGACTCTCCAAGTCGGGAGAGTGTTAGTAAAGCGTCTGGAATGTTGCACCCGAGTACCAGGGTACGAAAACTGGGACATATTTGAACACGTCTCCCGATCACATGGTTGATCATACTCTAGGTTCCACATGCATGTTTTAGCTGAAGGAAGAATACCTTAAACCTGGGTAGTTGAAACCCGTGGAATGGGTACCATGCAATATGACTTCAAAGGGTCTTCATTTGCTCACCGAACCTCTCCAATCCTATCACTGCTGCGTTTATGCCCCTGTACACATGCTTGATTCTCTTTCGGAGACATAGCAATCCCTAGGTTTTAAGATACTTACTAGTCAGGTACATTCTTAGGCGTTTAATATGCGGTGTTGAGTCCATTTCGTTGAGCAAGGAGTAGCTCTTGTCTATTCCATATTTGGCTTAAGGAACTTTATCTGTGCTCATTTCAATCTCTGGTTTTATGCAGCACCCCAACTCACCTTTACCCTTAAACAAGCATAAGTTGGTTTTCTAAATTTGAGACCCTGTTCTGTTCTGTAATTCAGTTCCTGTGTAGCCAAGTTTACATTCCGTGTATTACTGATATCTTATGATGTTTCTTTTTCTGTGTCACTTATTTCAATTAGAATCATCATACCTGAATCCACTCATTGTGCTGCTAAGGGCCTGATGACATAGATTTCATTGCTGAGTGATATTGCTTTGTAAGTAAATACCACAACTTTTTTATCCATTTTTCACTTTCTTCGATGTTGAACTTGTACTGTAAACGAGGTTCTTGTAAACAGAGCCATTCCAAACTTTGGGGTGGCTGTGTCTTTTTGATTTTAAATTCCCTAAGCTATAGGACCATAAGTGGAAGTGCCCTAGGCTCTGTTGCTTTGTTTTTTAGATGTTTCAGGAAACACCATACACTTCTCCGGAGTGTTTGTTGGCAATTTACATCCCGCCCTTCAGCATAACAAGGCTCCCAGTTCTCCATGGCCTGTCCTGCCTTTCTGGATTTTACACTTTTTTCAGATGGCCCTTTTGACCGGGGGAAGTGAGACTTCATTGTAGTGCAGATTTCCTTTGCAAACTTGCTTGGTTGGCCAAAAAGGGCGTATGCGTTTTTTCCTGAATATATTCAGGAAAAAACGCATACGCCCTTTTTGGCCAAGTGCATCATTGTGGACGTTCTGCCTCTTTTCCTATGCTTTCAATGCAATTCCAGTCTACCTCCTGAAATCGGTTTCCTGCAATTCTGCCCCGCTTTCAAGTCCTCTTGGCAGCCTTACTTCAGTCTATTTTTGGACGATAGCTGTCATTTATAACTCTGCAGGTTTGTGAATTACAGTGCCCCTGAGCTCCTTTCTTCAACTCGCTTTCTTGTGACCTGGCTGCAACACCGCAGGATGGCTTCAGGCCCTAATCTGGTTCCAGCCCGGCATGCTGAGCCTTTGGTTAATTCCTCTTCCTGGTGGGAAATGAGAGTTAAATTTGCCCGTCCAGACACCTGGAGCTAGCCTCTCATTGGTTCTCGCTATTCCTGATCAGCTTCCGCAGAAATTGCAAACTGGGCCAAACAGGAGGTTAAAGGGACTGACTCTCCAAGTCGGGAGAGTGTTAGTAAAGCATGTGGAATGCTGCACCCGAGTACCAGGGTACGAAAACTGGGACATATTTGAACACGTCTCCCGATCACATGGTTGATCATACTCTAGGTTCCACATGCATGTTTTAGCTGAAGGAAGAATACCTTAAACCTGGGTAGTTGAAACCCGTGGAATGGGTACCATGCAATATGACTTCAAAGGGTCTTCATTTGCTCACCGAACCTCTCCAATCCTATCACTGCTGCGTTTATGCCCCTGTACACATGCTTGATTCTCTTTCGGAGACATAGCAATCCATAGGTTTTAAGATACTTACTAGTCAGGTACATTCTTAGGCGTTTAATATGCGGTGTTGAGTCCATTTCGTTGAGCAAGGAGTAGCTCTTGTCTATTCCATATTTGGCTTAAGGAACTTTATCTGTGCTCATTTCAATCTCTGGTTTTATGCAGCACCCCAACTCACCTTTACCCTTAAGCAAGCATAAGTTGGTTTTCTAAATTTGAGACCCTGTTCTGTTCTGTAATTCAGTTCCTGTGTAGCCAAGTTTACAATCCGTGTATTAGTGATATCTTATGATGTTTCTTTTTCTGTGTGACTTATTTCAGTTAGAATCATCGTACCTGAATCCACTCATTATGCTGCTACGGGCCTGATGACATAGATTTCATTGCTGAGTGATACTGCATTGTACGTAAGTACCAAAAGTTCTTTATCCATTTTTCACTTTCTGTGATATTGAACTTGTACGGTAAACGAGGTTCTTGTAAACAGAGGCGTCCCAAACTTTGGGGTGGCTGTGTCTTTTTGATTTTAATTTCCCTAAGCTATAGGACCATAAGTGGAAGTGCCCTAGGCTCTGTTGCTTTGTTTTTTAGATGTTTCAGGAAACACCATACACTTCTCCCGAGTGGTTGTTGGCAATTTACATCCCGCCCATCAGCATAACAAGGCTCCCAGTTCTCCATGGCCTGTCCTGCCTTTCTGGATTTTACACATTTTTCAGATGGCCCTTTTCACTGGGGGGAAGTGAGACTTCATTGTAGTGCAGATTTCCTTTGCAAGTTTGCTTGGTTGGCCAAAAAGGACGTATGCGTTTTTTCCTGAATATATTCAGGAAAAAACGCATACGTCCTTTTTGTCCAAGTGCATCATTGTGGACGTTCTGCCTCTTTTCCTATGCTTTCAATGCAATTCCAGTCTACCTCCTGAAATCGGTTTCCTGCAATTCTGCCCCGTTTTCAAGTCCTCTTGGCAGCCTTACTTCAGTGTATTTTTGGAGGATAGCTGTCATTTGTAACTCTGCAGGTTTGTGAATTACAGTGCCCCTGAGTTCCTTTCTTCAACTCGCTTTCTTTTGAGCTGGCCGCAACACCGCAGGATGGCTTCAGGCCCTAATCTGTTTCCGGCACGGCACGCTGAGCCTTTGGTTAATTCCTCTTCCTGGTGGGAAATGAGAGTTAAATTTGCCCGTCCAGACACCTCCAGCTAGCCTCTCATTGGTTCTCGCTATTCCTGTTCATCTTCCGCAGAAATTGCAAACTGGGCCAAACAGGAGGTTAAAGGCGCTGACTCTCCAAGTCGGGAGAGTGTTAGTAAAGCGTCTGGAATGTTGCACCCGAGTACCAGGGTACGAAAACTGGGACATATTTGAACACGTCTCCCGATCACATGGTTGATCATACTCTAGGTTCCACATGCATGTTTTAGCTGAATGAAGAATACCTTAAACCTGGGTAGTTGAAACCCGTGGAATGGGTACCATGCAATATGACTTCAAAGGGTCTTCATTTGCTCACCGAACCTCTCCAATCCTATCACTGCTGCGTTTATGCCCCTGTACACATGCTTGATTCTCTTTCGGAGACATAGCAATCCCTAGGTTTTAAGATACTTACTAGTCAGGTACATTCTTAGGCGTTTAATATGGGGTGTTGAGTCCATTTCATTGAGCAAGGAGTAGCTCTTGTCTATTCCATATTTGGCTTAAGCAACTTTATCTGTGCTCATTTCAATCTCTGGTTTTATGCAGCACCCCAACTCACCTTTACCCTTAAGCAAGCATAAGTTGGTTTTCTAAATTTGAGACCCTGTTCTGTTCTGTAATTCAGTTCCTGTGTAGCCAAGTTTACATTCCGTGTATTACTGATATCTTATGATGTTTCTTTTTCTGTGTCAATTATTTCAATTAGAATCATCATACCTGAATCCACTCATTGTGCTGCTAAGGGCCTGATGACACAGATTTCATTGCTGAGTGATATTGCTTTGTAAGTAAATACCACAACTTTTTTATCCATTTTTCACTTTCTTCGATGTTGAACTTGTACTGTAAACGAGGTTCTTGTAAACAGAGCCATTCCAAACTTTGGGGTGGCTGTGTCTTTTTGATTTTAAATTCCCTAAGCTATAGGACCATAAGTGGAAGTGCCCTAGGCTCTGTTGCTTTGTTTTTTAGATGTTTCAGGAAACACCATACACTTCTCCGGAGTGTTTGTTGGCAATTTACATCCCGCCCTTCAGCATAACAAGGCTCCCAGTTCTCCGTGGCCTGTCCTGCCTTTCTGGATTTTACACTTTTTTCAGATGGCCCTTTTGACCGGGGGAAGTGAGACTTCATTGTAGTGCAGATTTCCTTTGCAAGCTTGCTTGGTTGGCCAAAAAGGGCGTATGCGTTTTTTCCTGAATATATTCAGGAAAAAACGCATACGCCCTTTTTGGCCAAGTGCATCATTGTGGACGTTCTGCCTCTTTTCCTATGCTTTCAATGCAATTCCAGTCTACCTCCTGAAATCGGTTTCCTGCAATTCTGCCCCGCTTTCAAGTCCTCTTGGCAGCCTTACTTCAGTCTATTTTTGGACGATAGCTGTCATTTATAACTCTGCAGGTTTGTGAATTACAGTGCCCCTGAGCTCCTTTCTTCAACTCGCTTTCTTGTGACCTGGCTGCAACACCGCAGGATGGCTTCAGGCCCTAATCTGGTTCCAGCCCGGCATGCTGAGCCTTTGGTTAATTCCTCTTCCTGGTGGGAAATGAGAGTTAAATTTGCCCGTCCAGACACCTGCAGCTAGCCTCTCATTGGTTCTCGCTATTCCTGTTCAGCTTCCGCAGAAATTGCAAACTGGGCCAAACAGGAGGTTAAAGGGACTGACTCTCCAAGTCGGGAGAGTGTTAGTAAAGCGTCTGGAATGTTGCACCCGAGTACCAGGGGAGGAAAACTGAGACATATTTGAACACGTCTCCCGATCACATGGTTGATCATACTCTAGGTTCCACATGCATGTTTTAGCTGAAGGAAGAATACCTTAAACCTGGGTAGTTGAAACCCGTGGAATGGGTACCATGCAATATGACTTCAAAGGGTCTTCATTTGCTCACCGAACCTCTCCAGTCCTATCACTGCTGCGTTTATACCCCTGTACACATGCTTGATTCTCTTTCGGAGACATAGCAATCCATAGGTTTTAAGATACTTACTAGTCAGGTACATTCTTAGGCGTTTAATATGCGGTGTTGAGTCCATTTCGTTGAGCAAGGAGTAGCTCTTGTCTATTCCATATTTGGCTTAAGGAACTTTATCTGTGCTCATTTCAATCTCTGGTTTTATGCAGCACCCCAACTCACCTTTACCCTTAAGCAAGCATAAGTTGGTTTTCTAAATTTGAGACCCTGTTCTGTTCTGTAATTCAGTTCCTGTGTAGCCAAGTTTACATTCCGTGTATTACTGATATCTTATGATGTTTCTTTTTCTGTGTGACTTATTTCAGTTAGAATCATCATACCTGAATCCACTCATTGTGCTGCTAAGGGCCTGATGACACAGATTTCATTGATTGGTAATATTGCTTTGTAAGTAAATACCACAACTTCTTTATCCATTTTTCACTTTCTGCGATGTTGAACTTGTACTGTAAACGAGGTTCTTGTAAACAGAGCCGTTCCAAACTTTGGGGTGGCTGTGTCTTTTTGATTTTAATTTCCCTAAGCTATAGGACCATAAGTGGAAGTGCCCTAGGTTCTGTTGCTTTGTTTTTTAGATGTTTCAGGAAACACCATACACTTCTCCTGAGTGGTTGTTGACAATTTACATCCCGCCCATCAGCATAACAAGGCTCCCAGTTTTCCATGGCCTGTCCTGCCTTTCTGGATTTTACCCTTTTTTCAGATGGCCCTTTTGACCAGGGGGAAGTGAGACTTCATTGTAGTGCAGATTTCCTTTGCAAGCTTGCTTGGTTGGCCAAAAAGGGCGTATGCGTTTTTTCCTGAATATATTCAGGAAAAAACGCATACGCCCTTTTCGGCCAAGTGCATCATTGTGGACGTTCTGCCTCTTTTCCTATGCTTTCAATGCAATTCCAGTCTACCTCCTGAAATCGGTTTCCTGCAATTCTGCCCCGCTTTCAAGTCCTCTTGGCAGCCTTACTTCAGTCTATTTTTGGACGATAGCTGTCATTTATAACTCTGCAGGTTTGTGAATTACAGTGCCCCTGAGCTCCTTTCTTCAACTCGCTTTCTTGTGACCTGGCCGCAACACCGCAGGATGGCTTCAGGCCCTAATCTGGTTCCAGCCCGGCATGCTGAGCCTTTGGTTAATTCCTCTTCCTGGTGGGAAATGAGAGTTAAATTTGCCCGTCCAGACACCTGCAGCTAGCCTCTCATTGGTTCTCGCTATTCCTGTTCATCTTCCGCAGAAATTGCAAACTGGGCCAAACAGGAGGTTAAAGGGACTGACTCTCCAAGTCGGGAGAGTGTTAGTAAAGCGTCTGGAATGTTGCACCCGAGTACCAGGGGAGGAAAACTGAGACATATTTGAACACGTCTCCCGATCACATGGTTGATCATACTCTAGGTTCCACATGCATGTTTTAGCTGAAGGAAGAATACCTTAAACCTGGGTAGTTGAAACCCGTGGAATGGGTACCATGCAATATGACTTCAAAGGGTCTTCATTTGCTCACCGAACCTCTCCAATCCTATCACTGCTGCGTTTATGCCCCTGTACACATGCTTGATTCTCTTTCGGAGACATAGCAATCCATAGGTTTTAAGATACTTACTAGTCAGGTACATTCTTAGGAGTTTAATATGGGGTGTTGAGTCCATTTCGTTGAGCAAGGAGTAGCTCTTGTCTATTCCATATTTGGCTTAAGGAACTTTATCTGTGCTCATTTCAATCTCTGGTTTTATGCAGCACCCCAACTCACCTTTCCCCTTAAGCAAGCATAAGTTGGTTTTCTAAATTTGAGACCCTGTTCTGTTCTGTAATTCAGTTCCTGTGTAGCCAAGTTTACATTCCGTGTATTACTGATATCTTATAATGTTTCTTTTTCTGTGTCACTTATTTCAGTTAGAATCATCATACCTGAATCCACTCATTGTGCTGCTAAGGGCCTGATGACACAGATTTCATTGCTGAGTGATATTGCTTTGTAAGTAAATACCACAACTTTTTTATCCATTTTTCACTTTCTTCGATGTTGAACTTGTACTGTAAACGAGGTTCTTGTAAACAGAGCCGTTCCAAACTTTGGGGTGGCTGTGTCTTTTTGATTTTAATTTCCCTAAGCTATAGGACCATAAGTGGAAGTGCCCTAGGTTCTGTTGCTTTGTTTTTTAGATGTTTCAGGAAACACCATACACTTCTCCTGAGTGGTTGTTGACAATTTACATCCCGCCCATCAGCATAACAAGGCTCCCAGTTTTCCATGGCCTGTCCTGCCTTTCTGGATTTTACCCTTTTTTCAGATGGCCCTTTTGACCGGGGGGAAGTGAGACTTCATTGTAGTGCAGATTTCCTTTGCAAGCTTGCTTGGTTGGCCAAAAAGGGCGTATGCGTTTTTTCCTGAATATATTCAGGAAAAAACGCATACGCCCTTTTCGGCCAAGTGCATCATTGTGGACGTTCTGCCTCTTTTCCTATGCTTTCAATGCAATTCCAGTCTACCTCCTGAAATCGGTTTCCTGCAATTCTGCCCCGCTTTCAAGTCCTCTTGGCAGCCTTACTTCAGTCTATTTTTGGACGATAGCTGTCATTTATAACTCTGCAGGTTTGTGAATTACAGTGCCCCTGAGCTCCTTTCTTCAACTCGCTTTCTTGTGACCTGGCCGCAACACCGCAGGATGGCTTCAGGCCCTAATCTGGTTCCAGCCCGGCATACTGAGCCTTTGGTTAATTCCTCTTCCTGGTGGGAAATGAGAGTTAAATTTGCCCGTCCAGACACCTGCAGCTAGCCTCTCATTGGTTCTCGCTATTCCTGTTCAGCTTCCGCAGAAATTGCAAACTGGGCCAAACAGGAGGTTAAAGGGACTGACTCTCCAAGTCGGGAGAGTGTTAGTAAAGCGTCTGGAATGTTGCACCCGAGTACCAGGGGAGGAAAACTGAGACATATTTGAACACGTCTCCCGATCACATGGTTGATCATACTCTAGGTTCCACATGCATGTTTTAGCTGAAGGAAGAATACCTTAAACCTGGGTAGTTGAAACCCGTGGAATGGGTACCATGCAATATGACTTCAAAGGGTCTTCATTTGCTCACCGAACCTCTCCAATCCTATCACTGCTACGTTTATGCCCCTGTACACATGCTTGATTCTCTTTCGGAGACATAGCAATCCATAGGTTTTAAGATACTTACTAGTCAGGTACATTCTTAGGAGTTTAATATGGGGTGTTGAGTCCATTTCGTTGAGCAAGGAGTAGCTCTTGTCTATTCCATATTTGGCTTAATGAACTTTATCTGTGCTCATTTCATTCTCTGGTTTTATGCAGCACCCCAACTCACCTTTCCCCTTAAGCAAGCATAAGTTGGTTTTCTAAATTTGAGACCCTGTTCTGTTCTGTAATTCAGTTCCTGTGTAGCCAAGTTTACATTCCGTGTATTACTGATATCTTAGGATGTTTCTTTTTCTGTGTGACTTATTTCAGTTAGAATCATCATACCTGAATCCACTCATTGTGCTGCTAAGGGCCTGATGACACAGATTTCATTGATTGGTGATATTGCTTTGTAAGTAAATACCACAACTTCTTTATCCATTTTTCACTTTCTGCGATGTTGAACTTGTACTGTAAACGAGGTTCT
Source organism: Stenella coeruleoalba (assembly GCF_951394435.1). NCBI lineage: Eukaryota > Metazoa > Chordata > Mammalia > Artiodactyla > Delphinidae > Stenella > Stenella coeruleoalba. Next base: position 269,313 of record NW_027646206.1, read on the forward strand.
TGTAAAGAGAGCCGTTCCAAACTTTGGGGTGGCTGTGTCTTTTTGATTTTAATTTCCCTAAGCTATAGGACCATAAGTGGAAGTGCCCTAGTTTCTGTTGCTTTGTTTTTTAGATGTTTCAGGAAACACCATACACTTCTCCTGAGTGGTTGTTGACAATTTACATCCCGCCCATCAGCATAACAAGGCTCCCAGTTTTCCATGGCCTGTCCTGCCTTTCTGGATTTTACACTTTTTTCAGATGGCCCTTTTGACCGGGGGGAAGTGAGACTTCATTGTAGTGCAGATTTCCTTTGCAAGCTTGCTTGGTTGGCCAAAAAGGGCGTATGCGTTTTTTCCTGAATATATTCAGGAAAAAACGCATACGCCCTTTTTGGCCAAGTGCATCATTGTGGACGTTCTGCCTCTTTTCCTATGCTTTCAATGCAATTCCAGTCTACCTCCTGAAATCGGTTTCCTGCAATTCTGCCCCGCTTTCAAGTCCTCTTGGCAGCCTTACTTCAGTCTATTTTTGGACGATAGCTGTCATTTATAACTCTGCAGGTTTGTGAATTACAGTGCCCCTGAGCTCCTTTCTTCAACTCGCTTTCTTGTGACCTGGCCGCAACACCACAGGATGGCTTCAGGCCCTAATCTGCTTCCGGCACGGCACGCTGAGCCTTTGGTTATTTCCTCTTCCTGGTGGGAAATGAGAGTTAAATTTGCCCGTCCAGACACCTCCAGCTAGCCTCTCATTGCTTCTCGCTATTCCTGTTCATCTTCCGCAGAAATTGCAAACTGTGCCAAACAGGAGGTTAAAGGCGCTGACTCTCCAAGTGGGGAGAGTGTTAGTAAAGCGTCTGGAATGTTGCACGCGAGTACCAGTGGAGGAAAGCTGAGCCATATTTGAACACGTCTCCCGTTCACATGGTTGATCATACTTGGGTTCCACATGCATGTTTTAGCTGAAGGAAGAATACCTTAAACCTGGAGAGTTAAGACCCGTGGAATGGGTACCATGCAATATGACTTCAAAGGGTCTTCATTTGCTCACCGAACCTCTCCAATCCTATCACTGCTGCGTTTATGCCCCTGTACACATGCTTGATTCTCTTTCGGAGACATAGCAATCCATAGGTTTTAAGATACTTACTAGTCAGGTACATTCTTAGGCGTTTAATATGCGGTGTTGAATCCATTTCGTTGAGCAAGGAGTAGCTCTTGTCTATTCCATATTTGACTTAAGGAACTTTATCTGTGCTCATTTCAATCTCTGGTTTTATGCAGCACCCCAACTCACCTTTACCCTTAAGCAAGCATAAGTTGGTTTTCTAAATTTGAGACCCTGTTCTGTTCTGTAATTCAGTTCCTGTGTAGCCAAGTTTACATTCCATGTATTACTGATATCTTATGATGTTTCTTTTTCTGTGTGACTTATTTCAGTTAGAATCATCATACCTGAATCCACTCATTGTGCTGCTAAGGGCCTGATGACACAGATTTCATTGCTGAGTGATATTGCTTTGTAAGTAAATACCACAACTTCTTTATCCATTTTTCACTTTCTGCGATGTTGAACTTGTACTGTAAACGAGGTTCTTGTAAACAGAGCCGTTCCAAACTTTGGGGTGGCTGTGTCTTTTTGATTTTAATTTCCCTAAGCTATAGGACCATAAGTGGAAGTGCCCTAGGTTCTGTTGCTTTGTTTTTTAGATGTTTCAGGAAACACCATACACTTCTCCCCAGTGTCTGTTGGCAATTTACATCCCGCCCATCAGCATAACAAGGCTCCCATTTCTCCATGGCCTGTCCTGCCTTTCTGGATTTTACACTTTTTTCAGATGGCCCTTTTGACCGGGGGGAAGTGAGACTTCATTGTAGTGCAGATTTCCTTTGCAAGCTTGCTTGGTTGGCCAAAAAGGGCGTATGCGTTTTTTCCTGAATATATTCAGGAAAAAACGCATACGCCCTTTTTGGCCAAGTGCATCATTGTGGACGTTCTGCCTCTTTTCCTATGCTTTCAATGCAATTCCAGTCTACCTCCTGAAATCGGTTTCCTGCAATTCTGCCCCGCTTTCAAGTCCTCTTGGCAGCCTTACTTCAGTCTATTTTTGGACGATAGCTGTCATTTATAACTCTGCAGGTTTGTGAATTACAGTGCCCCTGAGCTCCTTTCTTCAACTCGCTTTCTTGTGACCTGGCCGCAACACCGCAGGATGGCTTCAGGCCCTAATCTGGTTCCGGCCCGGCATGCTGAGCCTTTGGTTAATTCCTCTTCCTGGTGGGAAATGAGAGTTAAATTTGCCCGTCCAGACACCTGCAGCTAGCCTCTCATTGGTTCTCGCTATTCCTGTTCAGCTTCCGCAGAAATTGCAAACTGGGCCAAACAGGAGGTTAAAGGGACTGACTCTCCAAGTCGGGAGAGTGTTAGTAAAGCGTCTGGAATGTTGCACCCGAGTACCAGGGGAGGAAAACTGAGACATATTTGAACACGTCTCCCGATCACATGGTTGATCATACTCTAGGTTCCACATGCATGTTTTAGCTGAAGGAAGAATACCTTAAACCTGGGTAGTTGAAACCCGTGGAATGGGTACCATGCAATATGACTTCAAAGGGTCTTCATTTGCTCACCGAACCTCTCCAATCCTATCACTGCTGCGTTTATGCCCCTGTACACATGCTTGATTCTCTTTCGGAGACATAGCAATCCCTAGGTTTTAAGATACTTACTAGTCAGGTACATTCTTAGGAGTTTAATATGGGGTGTTGAGTCCATTTCGTTGAGCAAGGAGTAGCTCTTGTCTATTCCATATTTGGCTTAAGGAACTTTATCTGTGCTCATTTCAATCTCTGGTTTTATGCAGCACCCCAACTCACCTTTCCCCTTAAGCAAGCATAAGTTGGTTTTCTAAATTTGAGACCCTGTTCTGTTCTGTAATTCAGTTCCTGTGTAGCCAAGTTTACATTCCGTGTATTACTGATATCTTATGATGTTTCTTTTTCTGTGTCACTTATTTCAGTTAGAATCATCATACCTGAATCCACTCATTGTGCTGCTAAGGGCCTGATGACACAGATTTCATTGCTGAGTGATATTGCTTTGTAAGTAAATACCACAACTTTTTTATCCATTTTTCACTTTCTGCGATGTTGAACTTGTACTGTAAACGAGGTTCTTGTAAACAGAGCCGTTCGAAACTTTGGGGTGGCTGTGTCTTTTTGATTTTAAATTCCCTAAGCTATAGGACCATAAGTGGAAGTGCCCTAGGCTCTGTTGCTTTGTTTTTTAGATGTTTCAGGAAACACCATACACTTCTCCCGAGTGTTTATTGGCAATTTACATCCCGCCCTTCAGCATAACAAGGCTCCCAGTTCTCCATGGCCTGTCCTGCCTTTCTGGATGTTACACTTTTTTCAGATGGCCCTTTTGACCGGGGGGAAGTGAGACTTCATTGTAGTGCAGATTTCCTTTGCAAGCTTGCTTGGTTGGCCAAAAAGGGCGTATGCGTTTTTTCCTGAATATATTCAGGAAAAAACGCATACGCCCTTTTTGGCCAAGTGCATCATTGTGGACGTTCTGCCTCTTTTCCTATGCTTTCAATGCAATTCCAGTCTACCTCCTGAAATCGGTTTCCTGCAATTCTGCCCCGCTTTCAAGTCCTCTTGGCAGCCTTACTTCAGTCTATTTTTGGACGATAGCTGTCATTTATAACTCTGCAGGTTTGTGAATTACAGTGCCCCTGAGCTCCTTTCTTCAACTCGCTTTCTTGTGACCTGGCCGCAACACCGCAGGATGGCTTCAGGCCCTAATCTGGTTCCGGCCCGGCATGCTGAGCCTTTGGTTAATTCCTCTTCCTGGTGGGAAATGAGAGTTAAATTTGCCCGTCCAGACACCTGCAGCTAGCCTCTCATTGGTTCTCGCTATTCCTGTTCAGCTTCCGCAGAAATTGCAAACTGGGCCAAACAGGAGGTTAAAGGGACTGACTCTCCAAGTCGGGAGAGTGTTAGTAAAGCGTCTGGAATGTTGCACCCGAGTACCAGGGGAGGAAAACTGAGACATATTTGAACACGTCTCCCGATCACATGGTTGATCATACTCTAGGTTCCACATGCATGTTTTAGCTGAAGGAAGAATACCTTAAACCTGGGTAGTTGAAACCCGTGGAATGGGTACCATGCAATATGACTTCAAAGGGTCTTCATTTGCTCACCGAACCTCTCCAATCCTATCACTGCTGCGTTTATGCCCCTGTACACATGCTTGATTCTCTTTCGGAGACATAGCAATCCCTAGGTTTTAAGATACTTACTAGTCAGGTACATTCTTAGGCGTTTAATATGCGGTGTTGAGTCCATTTCATTGAGCAAGGAGTAGCTCTTGTCTATTCCATATTTGGCTTAAGCAACTTTATCTGTGCTCATTTCAATCTCTGGTTTTATGCAGCACCCCAACTCACCTTTACCCTTAAGCAAGCATAAGTTGGTTTTCTAAATTTGAGACCCTGTTCTGTTCTGTAATTCAGTTCCTGTGTAGCCAAGTTTACATTCCGTGTATTACTGATATCTTATGATGTTTCTTTTTCTGTGTCAATTATTTCAATTAGAATCATCATACCTGAATCCACTCATTGTGCTGCTAAGGGCCTGATGACACAGATTTCATTGCTGAGTGATATTGCTTTGTAAGTAAATACCACAACTTTTTTATCCATTTTTCACTTTCTGCGATGTTGAACTTGTACTGTAAACGAGGTTCTTGTAAACAGAGCCATTCCAAACTTTGGGGTGGCTGTGTCTTTTTGATTTTAAATTCCCTAAGCTATAGGACCATAAGTGGAAGTGCCCTAGGCTCTGTTGCTTTGTTTTTTAGATGTTTCAGGAAACACCATACACTTCTCCGGAGTGTTTGTTGGCAATTTACATCCCGCCCTTCAGCATAACAAGGCTCCCAGTTCTCCGTGGCCTGTCCTGCCTTTCTGGATTTTACACTTTTTTCAGATGGCCCTTTTGACCGGGGGAAGTGAGACTTCATTGTAGTGCAGATTTCCTTTGCAAGCTTGCTTGGTTGGCCAAAAAGGGCGTATGCGTTTTTTCCTGAATATATTCAGGAAAAAACGCATACGCCCTTTTTGGCCAAGTGCATCATTGTGGACGTTCTGCCTCTTTTCCTATGCTTTCAATGCAATTCCAGTCTACCTCCTGAAATCGGTTTCCTGCAATTCTGCCCCGCTTTCAAGTCCTCTTGGCAGCCTTACTTCAGTCTATTTTTGGACGATAGCTGTCATTTATAACTCTGCAGGTTTGTGAATTACAGTGCCCCTGAGCTCCTTTCTTCAACTCGCTTTCTTGTGACCTGGCTGCAACACCGCAGGATGGCTTCAGGCCCTAATCTGGTTCCAGCCCGGCATGCTGAGCCTTTGGTTAATTCCTCTTCCTGGTGGGAAATGAGAGTTAAATTTGCCCGTCCAGACACCTGCAGCTAGCCTCTCATTGGTTTTCGCTATTCCTGTTCAGCTTCCGCAGAAATTGCAAACTGGGCCAAACAGGAGGTTAAAGGGACTGACTCTCCAAGTCGGGAGAGTGTTAGTAAAGCGTCTGGAATGTTGCACCCGAGTACCAGGGGAGGAAAACTGAGACATATTTGAACACGTCTCCCGATCACATGGTTGATCATACTCTAGGTTCCACATGCATGTTTTAGCTGAAGGAAGAATACCTTAAACCTGGGTAGTTGAAACCCGTGGAATGGGTACCATGCAATATGACTTCAAAGGGTCTTCATTTGCTCACCGAACCTCTCCAGTCCTATCACTGCTGCGTTTATACCCCTGTACACATGCTTGATTCTCTTTCGGAGACATAGCAATCCATAGGTTTTAAGATACTTACTAGTCAGGTACATTCTTAGGCGTTTAATATGCGGTGTTGAGTCCATTTCGTTGAGCAAGGAGTAGCTCTTGTCTATTCCATATTTGGCTTAAGGAACTTTATCTGTGCTCATTTCAATCTCTGGTTTTATGCAGCACCCCAACTCACCTTTACCCTTAAGCAAGCATAAGTTGGTTTTCTAAATTTGAGACCCTGTTCTGTTCTGTAATTCAGTTCCTGTGTAGCCAAGTTTACATTCCGTGTATTACTGATATCTTATGATGTTTCTTTTTCTGTGTCACTTATTTCAGTTAGAATCATCATACCTGAATCCACTCATTGTGCTGCTAAGGGCCTGATGACACAGATTTCATTGATTGGTAATATTGCTTTGTAAGTAAATACCACAACTTCTTTATCCATTTTTCACTTTCTGCGATGTTGAACTTGTACTGTAAACGAGGTTCTTGTAAACAGAGCCGTTCCAAACTTTGGGGTGGCTGTGTCTTTTTGATTTTAATTTCCCTAAGCTATAGGACCATAAGTGGAAGTGCCCTAGGTTCTGTTGCTTTGTTTTTTAGATGTTTCAGGAAACACCATACACTTCTCCTGAGTGGTTGTTGACAATTTACATCCCGCCCATCAGCATAACAAGGCTCCCAGTTTTCCATGGCCTGTCCTGCCTTTCTGGATTTTACCCTTTTTTCAGATGGCCCTTTTGACCAGGGGGAAGTGAGACTTCATTGTAGTGCAGATTTCCTTTGCAAGCTTGCTTGGTTGGCCAAAAAGGGCGTATGCGTTTTTTCCTGAATATATTCAGGAAAAAACGCATACGCCCTTTTCGGCCAAGTGCATCATTGTGGACGTTCTGCCTCTTTTCCTATGCTTTCAATGCAATTCCAGTCTACCTCCTGAAATCGGTTTCCTGCAATTCTGCCCCGCTTTCAAGTCCTCTTGGCAGCCTTACTTCAGTCTATTTTTGGACGATAGCTGTCATTTATAACTCTGCAGGTTTGTGAATTACAGTGCCCCTGAGCTCCTTTCTTCAACTCGCTTTCTTGTGACCTGGCCGCAACACCGCAGGATGGCTTCAGGCCCTAATCTGGTTCCGGCCCGGCATGCTGAGCCTTTGGTTAATTCCTCTTCCTGGTGGGAAATGAGAGTTAAATTTGCCCGTCCAGACACCTGCAGCTAGCCTCTCATTGGTTCTCGCTATTCCTGTTCAGCTTCCGCAGAAATTGCAAACTGGGCCAAACAGGAGGTTAAAGGGACTGACTCTTCAAGTCGGGAGAGTGTTAGTAAAGCGTCTGGAATGTTGCACCCGAGTACCAGGGGAGGAAAACTGAGACATATTTGAACACGTCTCCCGATCACATGGTTGATCATACTCTAGGTTCCACATGCATGTTTTAGCTGAAGGAAGAATACCTTAAACCTGGGTAGTTGAAACCCGTGGAATGGGTACCATGCAATATGACTTCAAAGGGTCTTCATTTGCTCACCGAACCTCTCCAATCCTATCACTGCTGCGTTTATGCCCCTGTACACATGCTTGATTCTCTTTCGGAGACATAGCAATCCATAGGTTTTAAGATACTTACTAGTCAGGTACATTCTTAGGAGTTTAATATGGGGTGTTGAGTCCATTTCGTTGAGCAAGGAGTAGCTCTTGTCTATTCCATATTTGGCTTAAGGAACTTTATCTGTGCTCATTTCAATCTCTGGTTTTATGCAGCACCCCAACTCACCTTTCCCCTTAAGCAAGCATAAGTTGGTTTTCTAAATTTGAGACCCTGTTCTGTTCTGTAATTCAGTTCCTGTGTAGCCAAGTTTACATTCCGTGTATTACTGATATCTTATAATGTTTCTTTTTCTGTGTCACTTATTTCAGTTAGAATCATCATACCTGAATCCACTCATTGTGCTGCTAAGGGCCTGATGACACAGATTTCATTGCTGAGTGATATTGCTTTGTAAGTAAATACCACAACTTTTTTATCCATTTTTCACTTTCTTCGACGTTGAACTTGTACTGTAAACGAGGTTCTTGTAAACAGAGCCGTTCCAAACTTTGGGGTGGCTGTGTCTTTTTGATTTTAATTTCCCTAAGCTATAGGACCATAAGTGGAAGTGCCCTAGGCTCTGTTGCTTTGTTTTTTAGATGTTTCAGGAAACACCATACACTTCTCCTGAGGGTTGTTGACAATTTACATCCCGCCCATCAGCATAACAAGGCTCCCAGTTTTCCATGGCCTGTCCTGCCTTTCTGGATTTTACCCTTTTTTCAGATGGCCCTTTTGACCGGGGGGAAGTGAGACTTCATTGTAGTGCAGATTTCCTTTGCAAGCTTGCTTGGTTGGCCAAAAAGGGCGTATGCGTTTTTTCCTGAATATATTCAGGAAAAAACGCATACGCCCTTTTCGGCCAAGTGCATCATTGTGGACGTTCTGCCTCTTTTCCTATGCTTTCAATGCAATTCCAGTCTACCTCCTGAAATCGGTTTCCTGCAATTCTGCCCCGCTTTCAAGTCCTCTTGGCAGCCTTACTTCAGTCTATTTTTGGACGATAGCTGTCATTTATAACTCTGCAGGTTTGTGAATTACAGTGCCCCTGAGCTCCTTTCTTCAACTCGCTTTCTTGTGACCTGGCCGCAACACCGCAGGATGGCTTCAGGCCCTAATCTGGTTCCAGCCCGGCATGCTGAGCCTTTGGTTAATTCCTCTTCCTGGTGGGAAATGAGAGTTAAATTTGCCCGTCCAGACACCTGCAGCTAGCCTCTCATTGGTTCTCGCTATTCCTGTTCAGCTTCCGCAGAAATTGCAAACTGGGCCAAACAGGAGGTTAAAGGGACTGACTCTCCAAGTCGGGAGAGTGTTAGTAAAGCGTCTGGAATGTTGCACCCGAGTACCAGGGGAGGAAAACTGAGACATATTTGAACACGTCTCCCGATCACATGGTTGATCATACTCTAGGTTCCACATGCATGTTTTAGCTGAAGGAAGAATACCTTAAACCTGGGTAGTTGAAACCCGTGGAATGGGTACCATGCAATATGACTTCAAAGGGTCTTCATTTGCTCACCGAACCTCTCCAATCCTATCACTGCTACGTTTATGCCCCTGTACACATGCTTGATTCTCTTTCGGAGACATAGCAATCCATAGGTTTTAAGATACTTACTAGTCAGGTACATTCTTAGGAGTTTAATATGGGGTGTTGAGTCCATTTCGTTGAGCAAGGAGTAGCTCTTGTCTATTCCATATTTGGCTTAATGAACTTTATCTGTGCTCATTTCATTCTCTGGTTTTATGCAGCACCCCAACTCACCTTTCCCCTTAAGCAAGCATAAGTTGGTTTTCTAAATTTGAGACCCTGTTCTGTTCTGTAATTCAGTTCCTGTGTAGCCAAGTTTACATTCCGTGTATTACTGATATCTTAGGATGTTTCTTTTTCTGTGTGACTTATTTCAGTTAGAATCATCATACCTGAATCCACTCATTGTGCTGCTAAGGGCCTGATGACACAGATTTCATTGATTGGTGATATTGCTTTGTAAGTAAATACCACAACTTCTTTATCCATTTTTCACTTTCTGCGATGTTGAACTTGTACTGTAAACGAGGTTCTTGTAAAGAGAGCCGTTCCAAACTTTGGGGTGGCTGTGTCTTTTTGATTTTAATTTCCCTAAGCTATAGGACCATAAGTGGAAGTGCCCTAGTTTCTGTTGCTTTGTTTTTTAGATGTTTCAGGAAACACCATACACTTCTCCTGAGTGGTTGTTGACAATTTACATCCCGCCCATCAGCATAACAAGGCTCCCAGTTTTCCATGGCCTGTCCTGCCTTTCTGGATTTTACACTTTTTTCAGATGGCCCTTTTGACCGGGGGGAAGTGAGACTTCATTGTAGTGCAGATTTCCTTTGCAAGCTTGCTTGGTTGGCCAAAAAGGGCGTATGCGTTTTTTCCTGAATATATTCAGGAAAAAACGCATACGCCCTTTTTGGCCAAGTGCATCATTGTGGACGTTCTGCCTCTTTTCCTATGCTTTCAATGCAATTCCAGTCTACCTCCTGAAATCGGTTTCCTGCAATTCTGCCCCGCTTTCAAGTCCTCTTGGCAGCCTTACTTCAGTCTATTTTTGGACGATAGCTGTCATTTATAACTCTGCAGGTTTGTGAATTACAGTGCCCCTGAGCTCCTTTCTTCAACTCGCTTTCTTGTGACCTGGCCGCAACACCACAGGATGGCTTCAGGCCCTAATCTGGTTCCGGCACGGCACGCTGAGCCTTTGGTTATTTCCTCTTCCTGGTGGGAAATGAGAGTTAAATTTGCCCGTCCAGACACCTCCAGCTAGCCTCTCATTGCTTCTCGCTATTCCTGTTCATCTTCCGCAGAAATTGCAAACTGTGCCAAACAGGAGGTTAAAGGCGCTGACTCTCCAAGTGGGGAGAGTGTTAGTAAAGCGTCTGGAATGTTGCACGCGAGTACCAGTGGAGGAAAGCTGAGCCATATTTGAACACGTCTCCCGTTCACATGGTTGATCATACTTGGGTTCCACATGCATGTTTTAGCTGAAGGAAGAATACCTTAAACCTGGAGAGTTAAGACCCGTGGAATGGGTACCATGCAATATGACTTCAAAGGGTCTTCATTTGCTCACCGAACCTCTCCAATCCTATCACTGCTGCGTTTATGCCCCTGTACACATGCTTGATTCTCTTTCGGAGACATAGCAATCCATAGGTTTTAAGATACTTACTAGTCAGGTACATTCTTAGGCGTTTAATATGCGGTGTTGAATCCATTTCGTTGAGCAAGGAGTAGCTCTTGTCTATTCCATATTTGACTTAAGGAACTTTATCTGTGCTCATTTCAATCTCTGGTTTTATGCAGCACCCCAACTCACCTTTACCCTTAAGCAAGCATAAGTTGGTTTTCTAAATTTGAGACCCTGTTCTGTTCTGTAATTCAGTTCCTGTGTAGCCAAGTTTACATTCCATGTATTACTGATATCTTATGATGTTTCTTTTTCTGTGTGACTTATTTCAGTTAGAATCATCATACCTGAATCCACTCATTGTGCTGCTAAGGGCCTGATGACACAGATTTCATTGCTGAGTGATATTGCTTTGTAAGTAAATACCACAACTTCTTTATCCATTTTTCACTTTCTGCGATGTTGAACTTGTACTGTAAACGAGGTTCTTGTAAACAGAGCCGTTCCAAACTTTGGGGTGGCTGTGTCTTTTTGATTTTAATTTCCCTAAGCTATAGGACCATAAGTGGAAGTGCCCTAGGTTCTGTTGCTTTGTTTTTTAGATGTTTCAGGAAACACCATACACTTCTCCCCAGTGTCTGTTGGCAATTTACATCCCGCCCATCAGCATAACAAGGCTCCCATTTCTCCATGGCCTGTCCTGCCTTTCTGGATTTTACACTTTTTTCAGATGGCCCTTTTGACCGGGGGGAAGTGAGACTTCATTGTAGTGCAGATTTCCTTTGCAAGCTTGCTTGGTTGGCCAAAAAGGGCGTATGCGTTTTTTCCTGAATATATTCAGGAAAAAACGCATACGCCCTTTTTGGCCAAGTGCATCATTGTGGACGTTCTGCCTCTTTTCCTATGCTTTCAATGCAATTCCAGTCTACCTCCTGAAATCGGTTTCCTGCAATTCTGCCCCGCTTTCAAGTCCTCTTGGCAGCCTTACTTCAGTCTATTTTTGGACGATAGCTGTCATTTATAACTCTGCAGGTTTGTGAATTACAGTGCCCCTGAGCTCCTTTCTTCAACTCGCTTTCTTGTGACCTGGCCGCAACACCGCAGGATGGCTTCAGGCCCTAATCTGGTTCCGGCCCGGCATGCTGAGCCTTTGGTTAATTCCTCTTCCTGGTGGGAAATGAGAGTTAAATTTGCCCGTCCAGACACCTGCAGCTAGCCTCTCATTGGTTCTCGCTATTCCTGTTCAGCTTCCGCAGAAATTGCAAACTGGGCCAAACAGGAGGTTAAAGGGACTGACTCTCCAAGTCGGGAGAGTGTTAGTAAAGCGTCTGGAATGTTGCACCCGAGTACCAGGGGAGGAAAACTGAGACATATTTGAACACGTCTCCCGATCACATGGTTGATCATACTCTAGGTTCCACATGCATGTTTTAGCTGAAGGAAGAATACCTTAAACCTGGGTAGTTGAAACCCGTGGAATGGGTACCATGCAATATGACTTCAAAGGGTCTTCATTTGCTCACCGAACCTCTCCAATCCTATCACTGCTGCGTTTATGCCCCTGTACACATGCTTGATTCTCTTTCGGAGACATAGCAATCCCTAGGTTTTAAGATACTTACTAGTCAGGTACATTCTTAGGAGTTTAATATGGGGTGTTGAGTCCATTTCGTTGAGCAAGGAGTAGCTCTTGTCTATTCCATATTTGGCTTAAGGAACTTTATCTGTGCTCATTTCAATCTCTGGTTTTATGCAGCACCCCAACTCACCTTTCCCCTTAAGCAAGCATAAGTTGGTTTTCTAAATTTGAGACCCTGTTCTGTTCTGTAATTCAGTTCCTGTGTAGCCAAGTTTACATTCCGTGTATTACTGATATCTTATGATGTTTCTTTTTCTGTGTCACTTATTTCAGTTAGAATCATCATACCTGAATCCACTCATTGTGCTGCTAAGGGCCTGATGACACAGATTTCATTGCTGAGTGATATTGCTTTGTAAGTAAATACCACAACTTTTTTATCCATTTTTCACTTTCTGCGATGTTGAACTTGTACTGTAAACGAGGTTCTTGTAAACAGAGCCGTTCGAAACTTTGGGGTGGCTGTGTCTTTTTGATTTTAAATTCCCTAAGCTATAGGACCATAAGTGGAAGTGCCCTAGGCTCTGTTGCTTTGTTTTTTAGATGTTTCAGGAAACACCATACACTTCTCCCGAGTGTTTATTGGCAATTTACATCCCGCCCTTCAGCATAACAAGGCTCCCAGTTCTCCATGGCCTGTCCTGCCTTTCTGGATGTTACACTTTTTTCAGATGGCCCTTTTGACCGGGGGGAAGTGAGACTTCATTGTAGTGCAGATTTCCTTTGCAAGCTTGCTTGGTTGGCCAAAAAGGGCGTATGCGTTTTTTCCTGAATATATTCAGGAAAAAACGCATACGCCCTTTTTGGCCAAGTGCATCATTGTGGACGTTCTGCCTCTTTTCCTATGCTTTCAATGCAATTCCAGTCTACCTCCTGAAATCGGTTTCCTGCAATTCTGCCCCGCTTTCAAGTCCTCTTGGCAGCCTTACTTCAGTCTATTTTTGGACGATAGCTGTCATTTATAACTCTGCAGGTTTGTGAATTACAGTGCCCCTGAGCTCCTTTCTTCAACTCGCTTTCTTGTGACCTGGCCGCAACACCGCAGGACGGCTTCAGGCCCTAATCTGGTTCCGGCCCGGCATGCTGAGCCTTTGGTTAATTCCTCTTCCTGGTGGGAAATGAGAGTTAAATTTGCCCGTCCAGACACCTGCAGCTAGCCTCTCATTGGTTCTCGCTATTCCTGTTCAGCTTCCGCAGAAATTGCAAACTGGGCCAAACAGGAGGTTAAAGGGACTGACTCTCCAAGTCGGGAGAGTGTTAGTAAAGCGTCTGGAATGTTGCACCCGAGTACCAGGGGAGGAAAACTGAGACATATTTGAACACGTCTCCCGATCACATGGTTGATCATACTCTAGGTTCCACATGCATGTTTTAGCTGAAGGAAGAATACCTTAAACCTGGGTAGTTGAAACCCGTGGAATGGGTACCATGCAATATGACTTCAAAGGGTCTTCATTTGCTCACCGAACCTCTCCAATCCTATCACTGCTGCGTTTATGCCCCTGTACACATGCTTGATTCTCTTTCGGAGACATAGCAATCCATAGGTGTTAAGATACTTACTAGTCAGGTACATTCTTAGGCGTTTAATATGCGGTGTTGAGTCCATTTCGTTGAGCAAGGAGTAGCTCTTGTCTATTCCATATTTGGCTTAAGGAACTTTATCTGTGCTCATTTCAATCTCTGGTTTTATGCAGCACCCCAACTCACCTTTACCCTTAAGCAAGCATAAGTTGGTTTTCTAAATTTGAGACCCTGTTCTGTTCTGTAATTCAGTTCCTGTGTAGCCAAGTTTACATTCTGTGTATTACTGATATCTTAGGATGTTTCTTTTTCTGTGTGACTTATTTCAGTTAGAATCATCATACCTGAATCCACTCATTGTGCTGCTAAGGGCCTGATGACACAGATTTCATTGATTGGTGATATTGCTTTGTAAGTAAATACCACAACTTCTTTATCCATTTTTCACTTTCTGCGATGTTGAACTTGTACTGTAAACGAGGTTCTTGTAAACAGAGCCGTTCCAAACTTTGGGGTGGCTGTGTCTTTTTGATTTTAATTTCCCTAAGCTATAGGACCATAAGTGGAAGTGCCCTAGGTTCTGTTGCTTTGTTTTTTAGATGTTTCAGGAAACACCATACACTTCTCCTGAGTGGTTGTTGACAATTTACATCCCGCCCATCAGCATAACAAGGCTCCCAGTTTTCCATGGCCTGTCCTGCCTTTCTGGATTTTACCCTTTTTTCAGATGGCCCTTTTGACCGGGGGGAAGTGAGACTTCATTATAGTGCAGATTTCCTTTGCAAGCTTGCTTGGTTGGCCAAAAAGGGCGTATGCGTTTTTTCCTGAATATATTCAGGAAAAAACGCATACGCCCTTTTTGGCCAAGTGCATCATTGTGGACGTTCTGCCTCTTTTCCTATGCTTTCAATGCAATTCCAGTCTACCTCCTGAAATCGGTTTCCTGCAATTCTGCCCCGCTTTCAAGTCCTCTTGGCAGCCTTACTTCAGTCTATTTTTGGACGATAGCTGTCATTTATAACTCTGCAGGTTTGTGAATTACAGTGTCCCTGAGCTCCTTTCTTCAACTCGCTTTCTTGTGACCTGGCCGCAACACCGCAGGATGGCTTCAGGCCCTAATCTGGTTCCGGCCCGGCATGCTGAGCCTTTGGTTAATTCCTCTTCCTGGTGGGAAATGAGAGTTAAATTTGCCCGTCCAGACACCTGCAGCTAGCCTCTCATTGGTTCTCGCTATTCCTGTTCAGCTTCCGCAGAAATTGCAAACTGGGCCAAACAGGAGGTTAAAGGGACTGACTCTCCAAGTCGGGAGAGTGTTAGTAAAGCGTCTGGAATGTTGCACCCGAGTACCAGGGGAGGAAAACTGAGACATATTTGAACACGTCTCCCGATCACATGGTTGATCATAATCTAGGTTCCACATGCATGTTTTAGCTGAAGGAAGAATACCTTAAACCTGGGTAGTTGAAACCCGTGGAATGGGTACCATGCAATATGACTTCAAAGGGTCTTCATTTGCTCACCGAACCTCTCCAATCCTATCACTGCTGCGTTTATGCCCCTGTACACATGCTTGATTCTCTTTCGGAGACATAGCAATCCCTAGGTTTTAAGATACTTACTAGTCAGGTACATTCTTAGGAGTTTAATATGGGGTGTTGAGTCCATTTCGTTGAGCAAGGAGTAGCTCTTGTCTATTCCATATTTGGCTTAAGGAACTTTATCTGTGCTCATTTCAATCTCTGGTTTTATGCAGCACCCCAACTCACCTTTCCCCTTAAGCAAGCATAAGTTGGTTTTCTAAATTTGAGACCCTGTTCTGTTCTGTAATTCAGTTCCTGTGTAGCCAAGTTTACATTCCGTGTATTACTGATATCTTATGATGTTTCTTTTTCTGTGTCACTTATTTCAGTTAGAATCATCATACCTGAATCCACTCATTGTGCTGCTAAGGGCCTGATGACACAGATTTCATTGCTGAGTGATATTGCTTTGTAAGTAAATACCACAACTTTTTTATCCATTTTTCACTTTCTGCGATGTTGAACTTGTACTGTAAACGAGGTTCTTGTAAACAGAGCCGTTCGAAACTTTGGGGTGGCTGTGTCTTTTTGATTTTAAATTCCCTAAGCTATAGGACCATAAGTGGAAGTGCCCTAGGCTCTGTTGCTTTGTTTTTTAGATGTTTCAGGAAACACCATACACTTCTCCCGAGTGTTTATTGGCAATTTACATCCCGCCCTTCAGCATAACAAGGCTCCCAGTTCTCCATGGCCTGTCCTGCCTTTCTGGATTTTACACTTTTTTCAGATGGCCCTTTTGACCGGGGGGAAGTGAGACTTCATTGTAGTGCAGATTTCCTTTGCAAGCTTGCTTGGTTGGCCAAAAAGGGCGTATGCGTTTTTTCCTGAATATATTCAGGAAAAAACGCATACGCCCTTTTTGGCCAAGTGCATCATTGTGGACGTTCTGCCTCTTTTCCTATGCTTTCAATGCAATTCCAGTCTACCTCCTGAAATCGGTTTCCTGCAATTCTGCCCCGCTTTCAAGTCCTCTTGGCAGCCTTACTTCAGTCTATTTTTGGACGATAGCTGTCATTTATAACTCTGCAGGTTTGTGAATTACAGTGCCCCTGAGCTCCTTTCTTCAACTCGCTTTCTTGTGACCTGGCCGCAACACCGCAGGATGGCTTCAGGCCCTAATCTGGTTCCGGCCCGGCATGCTGAGCCTTTGGTTAATTCCTCTTCCTGGTGGGAAATGAGAGTTAAATTTGCCCGTCCAGACACCTGCAGCTAGCCTCTCATTGGTTCTCGCTATTCCTATTCATCTTCCGCAGAAATTGCAAACTGGGCCAAACAGGAGGTTAAAGGGACTGACTCTCCAAGTCGGGAGAGTGTTAGTAAAGCGTGTGGAATGTTGCACCCGAGTACCAGGGTACGAAAACTGAGACATATTTGAACACGTCTCCCGATCACATGGTTGATCATACTCTAGGTTCCACATGCATGTTTTAGCTGAAGGAAGAATACCTTAAACCTGGGTAGTTGAAACCCGTGGAATGGGTACCATGCAATATGACTTCAAAGGGTCTTCATTTGCTCACCGAACCTCTCCAATCCTATCACTGCTGCGTTTATGCCCCTGTACACATGCTTGATTCTCTTTCGGAGACATAGCAATCCATAGGTGTTAAGATACTTACTAGTCAGGTACATTCTTAGGCGTTTAATATGCGGTGTTGAGTCCATTTCGTTGAGCAAGGAGTAGCTCTTGTCTATTCCATATTTGGCTTAAGGAACTTTATCTGTGCTCATTTCAATCTCTGGTTTTATGCAGCACCCCAACTCACCTTTCCCCTTAAGCAAGCATAAGTTGGTTTTCTAAATTTGAGACCCTGTTCTGTTCTGTAATTCAGTTCCTGTGTAGCCAAGTTTACATTCCGTGTATTACTGATATCTTATGATGTTTCTTTTTCTGTGTGACTTATTTCAGTTAGAATCATCATACCTGAATCCACTCATTGTGCTGCTAAGGGCCTGATGACACAGATTTCATTGATTGGTGATATTGCTTTGTAAGTAAATACCACAACTTCTTTATCCATTTTTCACTTTCTGCGATGTTGAACTTGTACTGTAAACGAGGTTCTTGTAAACAGAGCCGTTCCAAACTTTGGGGTGGCTGTGTCTTTTTGATTTTAATTTCCCTAAGCTATAGGACCATAAGTGGAAGTGCCCTAGGTTCTGTTGCTTTGTTTTTTAGATGTTTCAGGAAACACCATACACTTCTCCTGAGTGGTTGTTGACAATTTACATCCCGCCCATCAGCATAACAAGGCTCCCAGTTTTCCATGGCCTGTCCTGCCTTTCTGGATTTTACACTTTTTTCAGATGGCCCTTTTGACCGGGGGGAAGTGAGACTTCATTGTAGTGCAGATTTCCTTTGCAAGCTTGCTTGGTTGGCCAAAAAGGGCGTATGCGTTTTTTCCTGAATATATTCAGGAAAAAACGCATACGCCCTTTTTGGCCAAGTGCATCATTGTGGACGTTCTGCCTCTTTTCCTATGCTTTCAATGCAATTCCAGTCTACCTCCTGAAATCGGTTTCCTGCAATTCTGCCCCGCTTTCAAGTCCTCTTGGCAGCCTTACTTCAGTCTATTTTTGGACGATAGCTGTCATTTATAACTCTGCAGGTTTGTGAATTACAGTGTCCCTGAGCTCCTTTCTTCAACTCGCTTTCTTGTGACCTGGCCGCAGCACCGCAGGATGGCTTCAGGCCCTAATCTGGTTCCGGCCCAGCATGCTGAGCCTTTGGTTAATTCCTCTTCCTGGTGGGAAATGAGAGTTAAATTTGCCCGTCCAGACACCTGCAGCTAGCCTCTCATTGGTTCTCGCTATTCCTGTTCATCTTCCGCAGAAATTGCAAACTGGGCCAAACAGGAGGTTAAAGGGACTGACTCTCCAAGTCGGGAGAGTGTTAGTAAAGCGTCTGGAGTGTTGCACCCGAGTACCAGGGTACGAAAACTGAGACATATTTGAACACGTCTCCCGATCACATGGTTGATCATACTGTACGTTCCACATGCATGTTTTAGCTGAAGGAAGAATACCTTAAACCTGGGTAGTTGAAACCCGTGGAATGGGTACCATGCAATATGACTTCAAAGGGTCTTCATTTGCTCACCGAACCTCTCCAATCCTATCACTGCTGCGTTTATGCCCCTGTACACATGCTTGATTCTCTTTCGGAGACATAGCAATCCATAGGTGTTAAGATACTTAGTAGTCAGGTACATTCTTAGGCGTTTAATATGCGGTGTTGAGTCCATTTCGTTGAGCAAGGAGTAGCTCTTGTCTATTCCATATTTGGCTTAAGGAACTTTATCTGTGCTCATTTCAATCTCTGGTTTTATGCAGCACCCCAACTCACCTTTCCCCTTAAGCAAGCATAAGTTGGTTTTCTAAATTTGAGACCCTGTTCTGTTCTGTAATTCAGTTCCTGTGTAGCCAAGTTTACATTCCGTGTATTACTGATATCTTATGATGTTTCTTTTTCTGTGTGACTTATTTCAGTTAGAATCATCATACCTGAATCCACTCATTGTGCTGCTAAGGGCCTGATGACACAGATTTCATTGATTGGTGATATTGCTTTGTAAGTAAATACCACAACTTCTTTATCCATTTTTCACTTTCTGCGATGTTGAACTTGTACTGTAAACGAGGTTCTTGTAAACAGAGCCGTTCCAAACTTTGGGGTGGCTGTGTCTTTTTGATTTTAATTTCCCTAAGCTATAGGACCATAAGTGGAAGTGCCCTAGGTTCTGTTGCTTTGTTTTTTAGATGTTTCAGGAAACACCATACACTTCTCCTGAGTGGTTGTTGACAATTTACATCCCGCCCATCAGCATAACAAGGCTCCCAGTTTTCCATGGCCTGTCCTGCCTTTCTGGATTTTACCCTTTTTTCAGATGGCCCTTTTGACCGGGGGGAAGTGAGACTTCATTGTAGTGCAGATTTCCTTTGCAAGCTTGCTTGGTTGGCCAAAAAGGGCGTATGCGTTTTTTCCTGAATATATTCAGGAAAAAACGCATACGCCCTTTTTGGCCAAGTGCATCATTGTGGACGTTCTGCCTCTTTTCCTATGCTTTCAATGCAATTCCAGTCTACCTCCTGAAATCGGTTTCCTGCAATTCTGCCCCGCTTTCAAGTCCTCTTGGCAG
Source organism: Stenella coeruleoalba (assembly GCF_951394435.1). NCBI lineage: Eukaryota > Metazoa > Chordata > Mammalia > Artiodactyla > Delphinidae > Stenella > Stenella coeruleoalba. Next base: position 288,762 of record NW_027646206.1, read on the forward strand.
CCTTACTTCAGTCTATTTTTGGACGATAGCTGTCATTTATAACTCTGCAGGTTTGTGAATTACAGTGTCCCTGAGCTCCTTTCTTCAACTCGCTTTCTTGTGACCTGGCCGCAACACCGCAGGATGGCTTCAGGCCCTAATCTGGTTCCGGCCCGGCATGCTGAGCCTTTGGTTAATTCCTCTTCCTGGTGGGAAATGAGAGTTAAATTTGCCCGTCCAGACACCTCCAGCTAGCCTCTCATTGGTTCTCACTATTCCTGTTCATCTTCCGCAGAAATTGCAAACTGGGCCAAACAGGAGGTTAAAGGGACTGACTCTCCAAGTGGGGAGAGTGTTAGTAAAGCGTCTGGAATGTTGCACCCGAGTACCAGGGGAGGAAAACTGAGACATATTTGAACACGTCTCCCGATCACATGGTTGATCATACTCTAGGTTCCACATGCATGTTTTAGCTGAAGGAAGAATACCTTAAACCTGGGTAGTTGAAACCCGTGGAATGGGTACCATGCAATATGACTTCAAAGGGTCTTCATTTGCTCACCGAACCTCTCCAATCCTATCACTGCTACGTTTATGCCCCTGTACACATGCTTGATTCTCTTTCGGAGACATAGCAATCCATAGGTTTTAAGATACTTACTAGTCAGGTACATTCTTAGGAGTTTAATATGGGGTGTTGAGTCCATTTCGTTGAGCAAGGAGTAGCTCTTGTCTATTCCATATTTGGCTTAATGAACTTTATCTGTGCTCATTTCATTCTCTGGTTTTATGCAGCACCCCAACTCACCTTTCCCCTTAAGCAAGCATAAGTTGGTTTTCTAAATTTGAGACCCTGTTCTGTTCTGTAATTCAGTTCCTGTGTAGCCAAGTTTACATTCCGTGTATTACTGATATCTTAGGATGTTTCTTTTTCTGTGTCACTTATTTCAGTTAGAATCATCATACCTGAATCCACTCATTGTGCTGCTAAGGGCCTGATGACACAGATTTCATTGATTGGTGATATTGCTTTGTAAGTAAATACCACAACTTCTTTATCCATTTTTCACTTTCTGCGATGTTGAACTTGTACTGTAAACGAGGTTCTTGTAAAGAGAGCCGTTCCAAACTTTGGGGTGGCTGTGTCTTTTTGATTTTAATTTCCCTAAGCTATAGGACCATAAGTGGAAGTGCCCTAGTTTCTGTTGCTTTGTTTTTTAGATGTTTCAGGAAACACCATACACTTCTCCTGAGTGGTTGTTGACAATTTACATCCCGCCCATCAGCATAACAAGGCTCCCAGTTTTCCATGGCCTGTCCTGCCTTTCTGGATTTTACACTTTTTTCAGATGGCCCTTTTGACCGGGGGGAAGTGAGACTTCATTGTAGTGCAGATTTCCTTTGCAAGCTTGCTTGGTTGGCCAAAAAGGGCGTATGCGTTTTTTCCTGAATATATTCAGGAAAAAACGCATACGCCCTTTTTGGCCAAGTGCATCATTGTGGACGTTCTGCCTCTTTTCCTATGCTTTCAATGCAATTCCAGTCTACCTCCTGAAATCGGTTTCCTGCAATTCTGCCCCGCTTTCAAGTCCTCTTGGCAGCCTTACTTCAGTCTATTTTTGGACGATAGCTGTCATTTATAACTCTGCAGGTTTGTGAATTACAGTGCCCCTGAGCTCCTTTCTTCAACTCGCTTTCTTGTGACCTGGCCGCAACACCACAGGATGGCTTCAGGCCCTAATCTGGTTCCGGCACGGCACGCTGAGCCTTTGGTTATTTCCTCTTCCTGGTGGGAAATGAGAGTTAAATTTGCCCGTCCAGACACCTCCAGCTAGCCTCTCATTGCTTCTCGCTATTCCTGTTCATCTTCCGCAGAAATTGCAAACTGTGCCAAACAGGAGGTTAAAGGCGCTGACTCTCCAAGTGGGGAGAGTGTTAGTAAAGCGTCTGGAATGTTGCACGCGAGTACCAGTGGAGGAAAGCTGAGCCATATTTGAACACGTCTCCCGTTCACATGGTTGATCATACTTGGGTTCCACATGCATGTTTTAGCTGAAGGAAGAATACCTTAAACCTGGAGAGTTAAGACCCGTGGAATGGGTACCATGCAATATGACTTCAAAGGGTCTTCATTTGCTCACCGAACCTCTCCAATCCTATCACTGCTGCGTTTATGCCCCTGTACACATGCTTGATTCTCTTTCGGAGACATAGCAATCCATAGGTTTTAAGATACTTACTAGTCAGGTACATTCTTAGGCGTTTAATATGCGGTGTTGAATCCATTTCGTTGAGCAAGGAGTAGCTCTTGTCTATTCCATATTTGACTTAAGGAACTTTATCTGTGCTCATTTCAATCTCTGGTTTTATGCAGCACCCCAACTCACCTTTACCCTTAAGCAAGCATAAGTTGGTTTTCTAAATTTGAGACCCTGTTCTGTTCTGTAATTCAGTTCCTGTGTAGCCAAGTTTACATTCCATGTATTACTGATATCTTATGATGTTTCTTTTTCTGTGTGACTTATTTCAGTTAGAATCATCATACCTGAATCCACTCATTGTGCTGCTAAGGGCCTGATGACACAGATTTCATTGCTGAGTGATATTGCTTTGTAAGTAAATACCACAACTTCTTTATCCATTTTTCACTTTCTGCGATGTTGAACTTGTACTGTAAACGAGGTTCTTGTAAACAGAGCCGTTCCAAACTTTGGGGTGGCTGTGTCTTTTTGATTTTAATTTCCCTAAGCTATAGGACCATAAGTGGAAGTGCCCTAGGTTCTGTTGCTTTGTTTTTTAGATGTTTCAGGAAACACCATACACTTCTCCCCAGTGTCTGTTGGCAATTTACATCCCGCCCATCAGCATAACAAGGCTCCCATTTCTCCATGGCCTGTCCTGCCTTTCTGGATTTTACACTTTTTTCAGATGGCCCTTTTGACCGGGGGGAAGTGAGACTTCATTGTAGTGCAGATTTCCTTTGCAAGCTTGCTTGGTTGGCCAAAAAGGGCGTATGCGTTTTTTCCTGAATATATTCAGGAAAAAACGCATACGCCCTTTTTGGCCAAGTGCATCATTGTGGACGTTCTGCCTCTTTTCCTATGCTTTCAATGCAATTCCAGTCTACCTCCTGAAATCGGTTTCCTGCAATTCTGCCCCGCTTTCAAGTCCTCTTGGCAGCCTTACTTCAGTCTATTTTTGGACGATAGCTGTCATTTATAACTCTGCAGGTTTGTGAATTACAGTGCCCCTGAGCTCCTTTCTTCAACTCGCTTTCTTGTGACCTGGCCGCAACACCGCAGGATGGCTTCAGGCCCTAATCTGGTTCCGGCCCGGCATGCTGAGCCTTTGGTTAATTCCTCTTCCTGGTGGGAAATGAGAGTTAAATTTGCCCGTCCAGACACCTGCAGCTAGCCTCTCATTGGTTCTCGCTATTCCTGTTCAGCTTCCGCAGAAATTGCAAACTGGGCCAAACAGGAGGTTAAAGGGACTGACTCTCCAAGTCGGGAGAGTGTTAGTAAAGCGTCTGGAATGTTGCACCCGAGTACCAGGGGAGGAAAACTGAGACATATTTGAACACGTCTCCCGATCACATGGTTGATCATACTCTAGGTTCCACATGCATGTTTTAGCTGAAGGAAGAATACCTTAAACCTGGGTAGTTGAAACCCGTGGAATGGGTACCATGCAATATGACTTCAAAGGGTCTTCATTTGCTCACCGAACCTCTCCAATCCTATCACTGCTGCGTTTATGCCCCTGTACACATGCTTGATTCTCTTTCGGAGACATAGCAATCCCTAGGTTTTAAGATACTTACTAGTCAGGTACATTCTTAGGAGTTTAATATGGGGTGTTGAGTCCATTTCGTTGAGCAAGGAGTAGCTCTTGTCTATTCCATATTTGGCTTAAGGAACTTTATCTGTGCTCATTTCAATCTCTGGTTTTATGCAGCACCCCAACTCACCTTTCCCCTTAAGCAAGCATAAGTTGGTTTTCTAAATTTGAGACCCTGTTCTGTTCTGTAATTCAGTTCCTGTGTAGCCAAGTTTACATTCCGTGTATTACTGATATCTTATGATGTTTCTTTTTCTGTGTCACTTATTTCAGTTAGAATCATCATACCTGAATCCACTCATTGTGCTGCTAAGGGCCTGATGACACAGATTTCATTGCTGAGTGATATTGCTTTGTAAGTAAATACCACAACTTTTTTATCCATTTTTCACTTTCTGCGATGTTGAACTTGTACTGTAAACGAGGTTCTTGTAAACAGAGCCGTTCGAAACTTTGGGGTGGCTGTGTCTTTTTGATTTTAAATTCCCTAAGCTATAGGACCATAAGTGGAAGTGCCCTAGGCTCTGTTGCTTTGTTTTTTAGATGTTTCAGGAAACACCATACACTTCTCCCGAGTGTTTATTGGCAATTTACATCCCGCCCTTCAGCATAACAAGGCTCCCAGTTCTCCATGGCCTGTCCTGCCTTTCTGGATGTTACACTTTTTTCAGATGGCCCTTTTGACCGGGGGGAAGTGAGACTTCATTGTAGTGCAGATTTCCTTTGCAAGCTTGCTTGGTTGGCCAAAAAGGGCGTATGCGTTTTTTCCTGAATATATTCAGGAAAAAACGCATACGCCCTTTTTGGCCAAGTGCATCATTGTGGACGTTCTGCCTCTTTTCCTATGCTTTCAATGCAATTCCAGTCTACCTCCTGAAATCGGTTTCCTGCAATTCTGCCCCGCTTTCAAGTCCTCTTGGCAGCCTTACTTCAGTCTATTTTTGGACGATAGCTGTCATTTATAACTCTGCAGGTTTGTGAATTACAGTGCCCCTGAGCTCCTTTCTTCAACTCGCTTTCTTGTGACCTGGCCGCAACACCGCAGGACAGCTTCAGGCCCTAATCTGGTTCCGGCCCGGCATGCTGAGCCTTTGGTTAATTCCTCTTCCTGGTGGGAAATGAGAGTTAAATTTGCCCGTCCAGACACCTGCAGCTAGCCTCTCATTGGTTCTCGCTATTCCTGTTCAGCTTCCGCAGAAATTGCAAACTGGGCCAAACAGGAGGTTAAAGGGACTGACTCTCCAAGTCGGGAGAGTGTTAGTAAAGCGTCTGGAATGTTGCACCCGAGTACCAGGGGAGGAAAACTGAGACATATTTGAACACGTCTCCCGATCACATGGTTGATCATACTCTAGGTTCCACATGCATGTTTTAGCTGAAGGAAGAATACCTTAAACCTGGGTAGTTGAAACCCGTGGAATGGGTACCATGCAATATGACTTCAAAGGGTCTTCATTTGCTCACCGAACCTCTCCAATCCTATCACTGCTGCGTTTATGCCCCTGTACACATGCTTGATTCTCTTTCGGAGACATAGCAATCCATAGGTGTTAAGATACTTACTAGTCAGGTACATTCTTAGGCGTTTAATATGCGGTGTTGAGTCCATTTCGTTGAGCAAGGAGTAGCTCTTGTCTATTCCATATTTGGCTTAAGGAACTTTATCTGTGCTCATTTCAATCTCTGGTTTTATGCAGCACCCCAACTCACCTTTACCCTTAAGCAAGCATAAGTTGGTTTTCTAAATTTGAGACCCTGTTCTGTTCTGTAATTCAGTTCCTGTGTAGCCAAGTTTACATTCTGTGTATTACTGATATCTTAGGATGTTTCTTTTTCTGTGTGACTTATTTCAGTTAGAATCATCATACCTGAATCCACTCATTGTGCTGCTAAGGGCCTGATGACACAGATTTCATTGATTGGTGATATTGCTTTGTAAGTAAATACCACAACTTCTTTATCCATTTTTCACTTTCTGCGATGTTGAACTTGTACTGTAAACGAGGTTCTTGTAAACAGAGCCGTTCCAAACTTTGGGGTGGCTGTGTCTTTTTGATTTTAATTTCCCTAAGCTATAGGACCATAAGTGGAAGTGCCCTAGGTTCTGTTGCTTTGTTTTTTAGATGTTTCAGGAAACACCATACACTTCTCCTGAGTGGTTGTTGACAATTTACATCCCGCCCATCAGCATAACAAGGCTCCCAGTTTTCCATGGCCTGTCCTGCCTTTCTGGATTTTACCCTTTTTTCAGATGGCCCTTTTGACCGGGGGGAAGTGAGACTTCATTATAGTGCAGATTTCCTTTGCAAGCTTGCTTGGTTGGCCAAAAAGGGCGTATGCGTTTTTTCCTGAATATATTCAGGAAAAAACGCATACGCCCTTTTTGGCCAAGTGCATCATTGTGGACGTTCTGCCTCTTTTCCTATGCTTTCAATGCAATTCCAGTCTACCTCCTGAAATCGGTTTCCTGCAATTCTGCCCCGCTTTCAAGTCCTCTTGGCAGCCTTACTTCAGTCTATTTTTGGACGATAGCTGTCATTTATAACTCTGCAGGTTTGTGAATTACAGTGTCCCTGAGCTCCTTTCTTCAACTCGCTTTCTTGTGACCTGGCCGCAACACCGCAGGATGGCTTCAGGCCCTAATCTGGTTCCGGCCCGGCATGCTGAGCCTTTGGTTAATTCCTCTTCCTGGTGGGAAATGAGAGTTAAATTTGCCCGTCCAGACACCTGCAGCTAGCCTCTCATTGGTTCTCGCTATTCCTGTTCAGCTTCCGCAGAAATTGCAAACTGGGCCAAACAGGAGGTTAAAGGGACTGACTCTCCAAGTCGGGAGAGTGTTAGTAAAGCGTCTGGAATGTTGCACCCGAGTACCAGGGGAGGAAAACTGAGACATATTTGAACACGTCTCCCGATCACATGGTTGATCATACTCTAGGTTCCACATGCATGTTTTAGCTGAAGGAAGAATACCTTAAACCTGGGTAGTTGAAACCCGTGGAATGGGTACCATGCAATATGACTTCAAAGGGTCTTCATTTGCTCACCGAACCTCTCCAATCCTATCACTGCTGCGTTTATGCCCCTGTACACATGCTTGATTCTCTTTCGGAGACATAGCAATCCATAGGTTTTAAGATACTTACTAGTCAGGTACATTCTTAGGAGTTTAATATGGGGTGTTGAGTCCATTTCGTTGAGCAAGGAGTAGCTCTTGTCTATTCCATATTTGGCTTAAGGAACTTTATCTGTGCTCATTTCAATCTCTGGTTTTATGCAGCACCCCAACTCACCTTTCCCCTTAAGCAAGCATAAGTTGGTTTTCTAAATTTGAGACCCTGTTCTGTTCTGTAATTCAGTTCCTGTGTAGCCAAGTTTACATTCCGTGTATTACTGATATCTTATGATGTTTCTTTTTCTGTGTCACTTATTTCAGTTAGAATCATCATACCTGAATCCACTCATTGTGCTGCTAAGGGCCTGATGACACAGATTTCATTGCTGAGTGATATTGCTTTGTAAGTAAATACCACAACTTTTTTATCCATTTTTCACTTTCTGCGATGTTGAACTTGTACTGTAAACGAGGTTCTTGTAAACAGAGCCGTTCGAAACTTTGGGGTGGCTGTGTCTTTTTGATTTTAAATTCCCTAAGCTATAGGACCATAAGTGGAAGTGCCCTAGGCTCTGTTGCTTTGTTTTTTAGATGTTTCAGGAAACACCATACACTTCTCCCGAGTGTTTATTGGCAATTTACATCCCGCCCTTCAGCATAACAAGGCTCCCAGTTCTCCATGGCCTGTCCTGCCTTTCTGGATTTTACACTTTTTTCAGATGGCCCTTTTGACCGGGGGGAAGTGAGACTTCATTGTAGTGCAGATTTCCTTTGCAAGCTTGCTTGGTTGGCCAAAAAGGGCGTATGCGTTTTTTCCTGAATATATTCAGGAAAAAACGCATACGCCCTTTTTGGCCAAGTGCATCATTGTGGACGTTCTGCCTCTTTTCCTATGCTTTCAATGCAATTCCAGTCTACCTCCTGAAATAGGTTTCCTGCAATTCTGCCCCGCTTTCAAGTCCTCTTGGCAGCCTTACTTCAGTCTATTTTTGGACGATAGCTGTCATTTATAACTCTGCAGGTTTGTGAATTACAGTGCCCCTGAGCTCCTTTCTTCAACTCGCTTTCTTGTGACCTGGCCGCAACACCGCAGGATGGCTTCAGGCCCTAATCTGGTTCCGGCCCGGCATGCTGAGCCTTTGGTTAATTCCTCTTCCTGGTGGGAAATGAGAGTTAAATTTGCCCGTCCAGACACCTGCAGCTAGCCTCTCATTGGTTCTCGCTATTCCTATTCAGCTTCCGCAGAAATTGCAAACTGGGCCAAACAGGAGGTTAAAGGGACTGACTCTCCAAGTCGGGAGAGTGTTAGTAAAGCGTGTGGAATGTTGCACCCGAGTACCAGGGTACGAAAACTGAGACATATTTGAACACGTCTCCCGATCACATGGTTGATCATACTCTAGGTTCCACATGCATGTTTTAGCTGAAGGAAGAATACCTTAAACCTGGGTAGTTGAAACCCGTGGAATGGGTACCATGCAATATGACTTCAAAGGGTCTTCATTTGCTCACCGAACCTCTCCAATCCTATCACTGCTGCGTTTATGCCCCTGTACACATGCTTGATTCTCTTTCGGAGACATAGCAATCCATAGGTGTTAAGATACTTACTAGTCAGGTACATTCTTAGGCGTTTAATATGCGGTGTTGAGTCCATTTCGTTGAGCAAGGAGTAGCTCTTGTCTATTCCATATTTGGCTTAAGGAACTTTATCTGTGCTCATTTCAATCTCTGGTTTTATGCAGCACCCCAACTCACCTTTCCCCTTAAGCAAGCATAAGTTGGTTTTCTAAATTTGAGACCCTGTTCTGTTCTGTAATTCAGTTCCTGTGTAGCCAAGTTTACATTCCGTGTATTACTGATATCTTATGATGTTTCTTTTTCTGTGTGACTTATTTCAGTTAGAATCATCATACCTGAATCCACTCATTGTGCTGCTAAGGGCCTGATGACACAGATTTCATTGATTGGTGATATTGATTTGTAAGTAAATACCACAACTTCTTTATCCATTTTTCACTTTCTGCGATGTTGAACTTGTACTGTAAACGAGGTTCTTGTAAACAGAGCCGTTCCAAACTTTGGGGTGGCTGTGTCTTTTTGATTTTAATTTCCCTAAGCTATAGGACCATAAGTGGAAGTGCCCTAGGTTCTGTTGCTTTGTTTTTTAGATGTTTCAGGAAACACCATACACTTCTCCTGAGTGGTTGTTGACAATTTACATCCCGCCCATCAGCATAACAAGGCTCCCAGTTTTCCATGGCCTGTCCTGCCTTTCTGGATTTTACCCTTTTTTCAGATGGCCCTTTTGACCGGGGGGAAGTGAGACTTCATTGTAGTGCAGATTTCCTTTGCAAGCTTGCTTGGTTGGCCAAAAAGGGCGTATGCGTTTTTTCCTGAATATATTCAGGAAAAAACGCATACGCCCTTTTTGGCCAAGTGCATCATTGTGGACGTTCTGCCTCTTTTCCTATGCTTTCAATGCAATTCCAGTCTACCTCCTGAAATCGGTTTCCTGCAATTCTGCCCCGCTTTCAAGTCCTCTTGGCAGCCTTACTTCAGTCTATTTTTGGACGATAGCTGTCATTTATAACTCTGCAGGTTTGTGAATTACAGTGTCCCTGAGCTCCTTTCTTCAACTCGCTTTCTTGTGACCTGGCCGCAGCACCGCAGGATGGCTTCAGGCCCTAATCTGGTTCCGGCCCAGCATGCTGAGCCTTTGGTTAATTCCTCTTCCTGGTGGGAAATGAGAGTTAAATTTGCCCGTCCAGACACCTGCAGCTAGCCTCTCATTGGTTCTCGCTATTCCTGTTCATCTTCCGCAGAAATTGCAAACTGGGCCAAACAGGAGGTTAAAGGGACTGACTCTCCAAGTCGGGAGAGTGTTAGTAAAGCGTCTGGAGTGTTGCACCCGAGTACCAGGGTACGAAAACTGAGACATATTTGAACACGTCTCCCGATCACATGGTTGATCATACTCTACGTTCCACATGCATGTTTTAGCTGAAGGAAGAATACCTTAAACCTGGGTAGTTGAAACCCGTGGAATGGGTACCATGCAATATGACTTCAAAGGGTCTTCATTTGCTCACCGAACCTCTCCAATCCTATCACTGCTGCGTTTATGCCCCTGTACACATGCTTGATTCTCTTTCGGAGACATAGCAATCCATAGGTGTTAAGATACTTACTAGTCAGGTACATTCTTAGGCGTTTAATATGCGGTGTTGAGTCCATTTCGTTGAGCAAGGAGTAGCTCTTGTCTATTCCATATTTGGCTTAAGGAACTTTATCTGTGCTCATTTCAATCTCTGGTTTTATGCAGCACCCCAACTCACCTTTCCCCTTAAGCAAGCATAAGTTGGTTTTCTAAATTTGAGACCCTGTTCTGTTCTGTAATTCAGTTCCTGTGTAGCCAAGTTTACATTCCGTGTATTACTGATATCTTATGATGTTTCTTTTTCTGTGTGACTTATTTCAGTTAGAATCATCATACCTGAATCCACTCATTGTGCTGCTAAGGGCCTGATGACACAGATTTCATTGATTGGTGATATTGCTTTGTAAGTAAATACCACAACTTCTTTATCCATTTTTCACTTTCTGCGATGTTGAACTTGTACTGTAAACGAGGTTCTTGTAAACAGAGCCGTTCCAAACTTTGGGGTGGCTGTGTCTTTTTGATTTTAATTTCCCTAAGCTATAGGACCATAAGTGGAAGTGCCCTAGGTTCTGTTGCTTTGTTTTTTAGATGTTTCAGGAAACACCATACACTTCTCCTGAGTGGTTGTTGACAATTTACATCCCGCCCATCAGCATAACAAGGCTCCCAGTTTTCCATGGCCTGTCCTGCCTTTCTGGATTTTACCCTTTTTTCAGATGGCCCTTTTGACCGGGGGGAAGTGAGACTTCATTGTAGTGCAGATTTCCTTTGCAAGCTTGCTTGGTTGGCCAAAAAGGGCGTATGCGTTTTTTCCTGAATATATTCAGGAAAAAACGCATACGCCCTTTTTGGCCAAGTGCATCATTGTGGACGTTCTGCCTCTTTTCCTATGCTTTCAATGCAATTCCAGTCTACCTCCTGAAATCGGTTTCCTGCAATTCTGCCCCGCTTTCAAGTCCTCTTGGCAGCCTTACTTCAGTCTATTTTTGGACGATAGCTGTCATTTATAACTCTGCAGGTTTGTGAATTACAGTGTCCCTGAGCTCCTTTCTTCAACTCGCTTTCTTGTGACCTGGCCGCAACACCGCAGGATGGCTTCAGGCCCTAATCTGGTTCCGGCCCGGCATGCTGAGCCTTTGGTTAATTCCTCTTCCTGGTGGGAAATGAGAGTTAAATTTGCCCGTCCAGACACCTGCAGCTAGCCTCTCATTGGTTCTCGCTATTCCTGTTCATCTTCCGCAGAAATTGCAAACTGGGCCAAACAGGAGGTTAAAGGGACTGACTCTCCAAGTCGGGAGAGTGTTAGTAAAGCGTCTGGAGTGTTGCACCCGAGTACCAGGGGAGGAAAACTGAGACATATTTGAACACGTCTCCCGTTCACATGGTTGATCATACTCTGGGTTCCACATGCATGTTTTAGCTGAAGGAAGAATACCTTAAACCTGGAGAGTTGAGACCCGTGGAATGGGTACCGTGCAATATGACTTCAAAGGGTCTTCATTTGCTCACCGAACCTCTCCAACCCTGTCACTGCTGCGTTTATGCCCCTGTACACATGCTTGATTCTCTTTCGGAGACATAGCAATCCATAGGTTTTAAGATACTTACTAGTCAGGTACATTCTTAGGCGTTTAATATGCGGTGTTGAGTCCATTTCTTTGAGCAAGGAGTAGCTCTTGTCTATTCCATATTTGGCTTAAGGAACTTTATCTGTGCTCATTTCAATCTCTGGTTTTATGCAGCACCCCAACTCACCTTTACCCTTAAGCAAGCATAGGTTGGTTTTCTAAATTTGAGACCCTGTTCTGTTCTGTAATTCAGTTCCTGTGTAGCCAAGTTTACATTCCGTGTATTACTGATATCTTATGATGTTTCTTTTTCTGTGTGACTTATTTCAGTTAGAATCATCGTACCTGAATCCACTCATTGTGCTACTAAGGGCCTGATGACACAGATTTCATTGCTGAGTGATATTGCTTTGTAAGTAAATACCACAACTTTTTTATCCATTTTTCACTTTCTGCGATGTTGAACTTGTACTGTAAACGAGGTTCTTGTAAACGGAGCTGTTCCAAACTTTGGGGTGGCTGTGTCTTTTTGATTTTAAATTCCCTAAGCTATAGGACCATAAGTGGAAGTGCCCTAGGCTCTGTTGCTTTGTTTTTTAGATGTTTCAGGAAACACCATACACTTCTCCCGAGTGGTTGTTGGCAATTTACATCCCGCCCTTCAGCATAACAAGGCTCCCAGTTCTCCATGGCCTGTCCTGCCTTTCTGGATTTTACACTTTTTTCAGATGGCCCTTTTGACCAGGGGGAAGTGAGACTTCATTGTAGTGCAGATTTCCTTTGCAAGCTTGCTTGGTTGGCCAAAAAGGGCGTATGCGTTTTTTCCTGAATATATTCAGGAAAAAACGCATACGCCCTTTTTGGCCAAGTGCATCATTGTGGACGTTCTGCCTCTTTTCCTATGCTTTCAATGCAATTCCAGTCTACCTCCTGAAATCGGTTTCCTGCAATTCTGCCCCGCTTTCAAGTCCTCTTGGCAGCCTTACTTCAGTCTATTTTTGGACGATAGCTGTCATTTATAACTCTGCAGGTTTGTGAATTACAGTGCCCCTGAGCTCCTTTCTTCAACTCGCTTTCTTTTGAGCTGGCCGCAACACCGCAGGATGGCTTCAGGCCCTAATCTGGTTCCGGCACGGCACGCTCAGCCTTTGGTTATTTCCTCTTCCTGGTGGGAAATGAGAGTTAAATTTGCCCGTCCAGACACCTCCAGCTAGCCTCTCATTGGTTCTCGCTATTCCTGTTCATCTTCCGCAGAAATTGCAAACTGGGCCAAACAGGAGGTTAAAGGCGCTGACTCGCCAAGTGGGGAGAGTGTCAGTAAAGCATCTGGAATGTTGCACCCGAGTACCAGGGGAGGAAAACTGAGACATATTTGAACACGTCTCTCGTTCACATGGTTGACCTTACTTGGGTTCCACATGCATGTTTTAGCTGAAGGAAGAATACCTTAAACCTGGAGAGTTGAGACCCGTGTAATGGGTACCATGCAATATGATTTCAAACGGTCTTCATTTGCTCACCGAACCTCTCCAATCCTATCACTGCTGCGTTTATGCCCCTGTACACACGCTTGATTCTCTTTCGGAGACATAGCAATCCATAGGTTTTAAGATACTTACTAGTCAGGTACATTCTTAGGCGTTTAATATGCGGTGTTGAGTCCATTTCGTTGAGCAAGGAGTAGCTCTTGTCTATTCCATATTTGGCTTAAGGAACTTTATCTGTGCTCATTTCAATCTCTGGTTTTATGCAGCACCCCAACTCACCTTTACCCTTAAGCAAGCATAAGTTGGTTTTCTAAATTTGAGACCCTGTTGTGTTCTGTAATTCAGTTCCTGTGTAGCCAAGTTTACATTCCGTGTATTACTGATATCTTATGATGTTTCTTTTTCTGTGTGACTTATTTCAGTTAGAATCATCATACCTGAATCCACTCATTGTGCTGCTAAGGGCCTGATGACATAGATTTCATTGCTGAGTGATATTGCTTTGTAAGTAAATACCACAACTTCTTTATCCATTTTTCACTTTCTGCGATGTTGAACTTGTACTGTAAACGAGGTTCTTGTAAACAGAGCCGTTCCAAACTTTGGGGTGGCTGTGTCTTTTTGATTTTAAATTCCCTAAGCTATAGGACCATAAGTGGCAGTGCCCTAGGCTCTGTTGCTTTGTTTTTTAGATGTTTCAGGAAACACCATACACTTCTCCCAAGTGGCTGTTGGCAATTTACATCCCGCCCATCAGCATAACAAGGCTCCCAGTTCTCCATGGCCTGTCCTGCCTTTCTGGATTTTACACTTTTTTCAGATGGCCCTTTTGACCGGGGGGAAGTGAGACTTCATTGTAGTGCAGATTTCCTTTGCAAGCTTGCTTGGTTGGCCAAAAAGGGCGTATGCGTTTTTTCCTGAATATATTCAGGAAAAAACGCATACGCCCTTTTTGGCCAAGTGCATCATTGTGGACGTTCTGCCTCTTTTCCTATGCTTTCAATGCAATTCCAGTCTACCTCCTGAAATCGGTTTCCTGCAATTCTGCCCCGCTTTCAAGTCCTCTTGGCAGCCTTACTTCAGTCTATTTTTGGACGATAGCTGTCATTTATAACTCTGCAGGTTTGTGAATTACAGTGCCCCTGAGCTCCTTTCTTCAACTCGCTTTCTTGTGACCTGGCCGCAGCACCGCAGGATGGCTTCAGGCCCAAATCTGGTTCCGGCCCGGCATGCTGAGCCTTTGGTTAATTCCTCTTCCTGGTGGGAAATGAGAGTTAAATTTGCCCGTCCAGACACCTGCAGCTAGCCTCTCATTGGTTCTCGCTATTCCTGTTCATCTTCCGCAGAAATTGCAAACTGGGCCAAACAGGAGGTTAAAGGGACTGACTCTCCAAGTCGGGAGAGTGTTAGTAAAGCGTCTGGAGTGTTGCACCCGAGTACCAGGGTAGGAAAACTGAGACATATTTGAACACGTCTCCCGTTCACATGGTTGATCATACTCTGGGTTCCACATGCATGTTTTAGCTGAAGGAAGAATACCTTAAACCTGGAGAGTTGAGACCCGTGGAATGGGTACCGTGCAATATGACTTCAAAGGGTCTTCATTTGCTCACCGAACCTCTCCAATCCTATCACTGCTGCATTTATGCCCCTGTACACACGCTTGATTCTCTTTTGGAGACATAGCAATCCATAGGTTTTAAGATACTTACTAGTCAGGTACATTCTTAGGCGTTTAATATGGGGTTTTGAGTCCATTTCGTTGAGCAAGGAGTAGCTCTTGTCTATTCCATATTTGGCTTAAGGAACTTTATCTGTGCTCATTTCAATCTCTGGTTTTATGCAGCACCCCAACTCACCTTTCCCCTTAAGCAAGCATAAGTTGGTTTTCTAAATTTGAGACCCTGTTCTGTTTTGGAATGCAGTTCCTGTGTAGCCAAGTTTACATTCCGTGTATTAGTGATATCTTATGATGTTTCTTTTTCTGTGTGACTTATTTCAGTTAGAATCATCGTACCTGAATCCACTCATTATGCTGCTACGGGCCTGATGACATAGATTTCATTGCTGAGTGATACTGCATTGTACGTAAGTACCACAAGTTCTTTATCCATTTTTCACTTTCTGTGATATTGAACTTGTATGGTAAACGAGGTTCTTGTAAACGGAGGCGTCCCAAACTTTGGGGTGGCTGTGTCTTTTTGATTTTAATTTCCCTAAGCTATAGGACCATAAGTGGAAGTGCCCTAGGCTCTGTTGCTTTGTTTTTTAGATGTTTCAGGAAACACCATACACTTCTCCCGAGTGTCTGTTGGCAATTTACATCCCGCCCATCAGCATAACAAGGCTCCCAGTTCTCCATGGCCTGTCGTGCCTTTCTGGATTTTACACTTTTTTCAGATGGCCCTTTTGACCGGGGGGAAGTGAGACTTCATTGTAGTGCAGATTTCCTTTGCAAGTTTGCTTGGTTGGCCAAAAAGGGCGTATGTGTTTTTTCCTGAATATATTCAGGAAAAAACGCATACGCCCTTTTTGGCCAAGTGCATCATTGTGGACGTTCTGCCTCTTTTCCTATGCTTTCAATGCAATTCCAGTCTACCTCCTGAAATCGGTTTCCTGCAATTCTGCCCCGCTTTCAAGTCCTCTTGGCAGCCTTACTTCAGTCTATTTTTGGACGATAGCTGTCATTTATAAGTCTGCAGGTTTGTGAATTACAGTGCCCCTGAGCTCCTTTCTTCAACTCGCTTTCTTGTGAGCTGGCCGCAACACCGCAGGATGGCTTCAGGCCCTAATCTGGTTCCGGCCCGGCATGCTGAGCCTTTGGTTAATTCCTCTTCCTGGTGGGAAATGAGAGTTAAATTTGCCCGTCCAGATACCTGCAGCTAGCCTCTCATTGGTTCTCGCTATTCCTGTTCATCTTCCGCAGAAATTGCAAACTGGGCCAAACAGGAGGTTAAAGGGACTGACTCTCCAAGTCGGGAGAGTGTTAGTAAAGCGTCTGGAGTGTTGCACCCGAGTACCAGGGTAGGAAAACTGAGACATATTTGAACACGTCTCCCGTTCACATGGTTGATCATACTCTGGGTTCCACATGCATGTTTTAGCTGAAGGAAGAATACCTTAAACCTGGAGAGTTGAGACCCGTGGAATGGGTACCGTGCAATATGACTTCAAAGGGTCTTCATTTGCTCACCGAACCTCTCCAATCCTATCACTGCTGCATTTATGCCCCTGTACACACGCTTGATTCTCTTTTGGAGACATAGCAATCCATAGGTTTTAAGATACTTACTAGTCAGGTACATTCTTAGGCGTTTAATATGGGGTTTTGAGTCCATTTCGTTGAGCAAGGAGTAGCTCTTGTCTATTCCATATTTGGCTTAAGGAACTTTATCTGTGCTCATTTCAATCTCTGGTTTTATGCAGCACCCCAACTCACCTTTCCCCTTAAGCAAGCATAAGTTGGTTTTCTAAATTTGAGACCCTGTTCTGTTTTGGAATGCAGTTCCTGTGTAGCCAAGTTTACATTCCGTGTATTAGTGATATCTTATGATGTTTCTTTTTCTGTGTGACTTATTTCAGTTAGAATCATCGTACCTGAATCCACTCATTATGCTGCTACGGGCCTGATGACATAGATTTCATTGCTGAGTGATACTGCATTGTACGTAAGTACCACAAGTTCTTTATCCATTTTTCACTTTCTGTGATATTGAACTTGTACGGTAAACGAGGTTCTTGTAAACGGAGGCGTCACAAACTTTGGGGTGGCTGTGTCTTTTTGATTTTAATTTCCCTAAGCTATAGGACCATAAGTGGAAGTGCCCTAGGCTCTGTTGCTTTGTTTTTTAGATGTTTCAAGAAACACCATACACTTCTCCTGAGTGTCTGTTGGCAATTTACATCCCGCCCATCAGCATAACAAGGCTCCCAGTTCTCCATGGCCTGTCCTGCCTTTCTGGATTTTACACTTTTTTCAGATGGCCCTTTTGACCGGGGGGAAGTGAGACTTCATTGTAGTGCAGATTTCCTTTGCAAGTTTGCTTGGTTGGCCAAAACGGGCGTATGCGTTTTTTCCTGAATATATTCAGGAAAAAACGCATACGCCCTTTTTGGCCAAGTGCATCATTGTGGACGTTCTGCCTCTTTTCCTATGCTTTCAATGCAATTCCAGTCTACCTCCTGAAATCGGTTTCCTGCAATTCTGCCCCGCTTTCAAGTCCTCTTGGCAGCCTTACTTCAGTCTATTATTGGACGATAGCTGTCATTTATAAGTCTGCAGGTTTGTGAATTACAGTGCCCCTGAGCTCCTTTCTTCAACTCGCTTTCTTTTGAGCTGGCCGCAACACCGCAGGATGGCTTCAGGCCCTAATCTGGTTCCGGCACGGCACGCTGAGCCTCTGGTTATTTCCTCTTCCTGGTGGGAAATGAGAGTTAAATTTGCCCGTCCAGACACCTCCAGCTAGTCTCTCATTGGTTCTCGCTATTCCTGTTCATCTTCCGCAGAAATTGCAAACTGGGCCAAACAGGAGGTTAAAGGCGCTGACTCTCCAAGTGGGGAGAGTGTTAGTAAAGCGTCTGGAATGTTGCACCCGAGTACCAGGGGAGGAAAACTGAGACATATTTGAACACGTCTCCCGATCACATGGTTGATCATACTCTGGGTTCCACATGCATGTTTTAGCTGAAGGAAGAATACCTAAAACCTTGGTAGTTGAAACCCGTGGAATGGGTACCATGCAATATGACTTCAAAGGGTCTTCATTTGCTCACCGAACCTCTCCAATCCTATCACTGCTGCGTTTATGCCCCTGTACACATGCTTGATTCTCTTTCGGAGACATAGCAATCCCTAGATTTTAAGATACTTACTAGTCAGGTACATTCTTAGGCGTTTAATATGCGGTGTTGAGTCCATTTCTTTGAGCAAGGAGTAGCTCTTGTCTATTCCATATTTGGCTTAAGGAACTTTATCTGTGCTCATTTCAATCTCTGGTTTTATGCAGTACCCCAACTCACCTTTACCCTTAAGCAAGCATAAGTTGGTTTTCTAAATTTGAGACCCTGTTCTGTTCTGTAATTCAGTTCCTGTGTAGCCAAGTTTACATTCCGTGTGTTACTGATATCTTATGATGTTTCTTTTTCTGTGTGACTTATTTCAGTTAGAATCATCATACCTGAATCCACTCATTGTGCTACTAAGGGCCTGATGACACAGATTTCATTGCTGAGTGATATTGCTTTGTAAGTAAATACCACAACTTTTTTATCCATTTTTCACTTTCTGCGATGTTGAACTTGTACTGTAAACGAGGTTCTTGTAAACAGAGCCGTTCCAAATTTTGGGGTGGCTGTGTCTTTTAATTTTAAATTCCCTAAGCTATAGGACCATAAGTGGAAGTGCCCTAGCCTCTGTTGCTTTGTTTTTTAGATGTTTCAGGAAACACCATACACTTCTCCCGAGTGGTTGTTGGCAATTTACATCCCGCCCTTCAGCATAACAAGGCTCCCAGTTCTCCATGGCCTGTCCTGCCTTTCTGGATTTTACACTTTTTTCAGATGGCCCTTTTGACCGGGGGGAAGTGAGACTTCATTGTAGTGCAGATTTCCTTTGCAAGCTTGCTTGGTTGGCCAAAAAGGGCGTATGCGTTTTTTCCTGAATATATTCAGGAAAAAACGCATACGCCCTTTTTGGCCAAGTGCATCATTGTGGACGTTCTGCCTCTTTTCCTATGCTTTCAATGCAATTCCAGTCTACCTCCTGAAATCGGTTTCCTGCAATTCTGCCCCGCTTTCAAGTCCTCTTGGCAGCCTTACTTCAGTCTATTTTTGGACGATAGCTGTCATTTATAACTCTGCAGGTTTGTGAATTACAGTGCCCCTGAGCTCCTTTCTTCAACTCGCTTTCTTTTGAGCTGGCCGCAACACCGCAGGATGGCTTCAGGCCCTAATCTGGTTCCGGCACGGCACGCTGAGCCTTTGGTTATTTCCTCTTCCTGGTGGGAAATGAGAGTTAAATTTGCCCGTCCAGACACCTCCAGCTAGCCTCTCATTGGTTCTCGCTATTCCTGTTCATCTTCCGCAGAAATTGCAAACTGGGCCAAACAGGAGGTTAAAGGCGCTGACTCTCCAAGTGGGGAGAGTATTAGTAAAGCATCTGGAATGTTGCACCCGAGTACCAGGGGAGGAAAACTGAGACATATTTGAACACGTCTCTCGTTCACATGGTTGATCATACCTGGGTTCCACGTGCATGTTTTAGCTGAAGGAAGAATGCCTTAAACCTGGAGAGTTGAGACCCGTGTAATGGGTATCATGCAATATGACTTCAAAGGGTCTTCATTTGCTCACTGAACCTCTCCAATCCTATCACTGCTGCGTTTATGCCCCTGTACACACGCTTGATTCTCTTTCGGAGACATAGCAATCCCTAGATTTTAAGATACTTACTAGTCAGGTACATTCTTAGGCGTTGAATATGCGGTGTTGAGTCCATTTCGTTGAGCAAGGAGTAGCTCTTGTCTATTCCATATTTGGCTTAAGGAACTTTATCTGTGCTCATTTCAATCTCTGGTTTTATGCAGCACCTCAACTCACCTTTCCCCTTAAGCAAGCATAAGTTGGTTTTCTAAATGTGAGACCCTGTTCTGTTTTGGAATGCAGTTCCTGTGTAGCCAAGTTTACATTCCGTGTATTAGTGATATCTTATGATGTTTCTTTTTCTGTGTGAATTATTTCAGTTAGAATCATCGTACCTGAATCCACTCATTATGCTGCTACGGGCCTGATGACATAGATTTCATTGCTGAGTGATACTGCATTGTACGTAAGTACCACAAGTTCTTTATCCATTTTTCACTTTCTGTGATATTGAACTTGTACGGTAAACGAGGTTCTTGTAAGCGGAGGCGTCCCAAACTTTGGGGTGGCTGTGTCTTTTTGATTTTAATTTCCCTAAGCTATAGGACCATAAGTGGAAGTGCCCTAGGCTCTGTTGCTTTGTTTTTTAGATGTTTCAGGAAACACCATACACTTCTCCTGAGTGTCTGTTGGCAATTTACATCCCGCCCATCAGCATAACAAGGCTCCCAGTTCTCCATGGCCTGTCCTGCCTTTCAGGATTTTACACTTTTTTCAGATGGCCCTTTTGACCGGGGGGAAGTGAGACTTCATTGTAGTGCAGATTTCCTTTGCAAGTTTGCTTGGTTGGCCAAAAAGGGCGTATGCGTTTTTTCCTGAATATATTCAGGAAAAAACGCATACGCCCTTTTTGGCCAAGTGCATCATTGTGGACGTTCTGCCTCTTTTCCTATGCTTTCAATGCAATTCCAGTCTACCTCCTGAAATCGGTTTCCTGCAATTCTGCCCCGCTTTCAAGTCCTCTTGGCAGCCTTACTTCAGTCTATTTTTGGACGATAGCTGTCATTTATAAGTCTGCAGGTTTGTGAATTACAGTGCCCCTGAGCTCCTTTCTTCAACTCGCTTTCTTGTGACCTGGCCGCAACACCGCAGGATGGCTTCAGGCCCTAATCTGGTTCCGGCCCGGCATGCTGAGCCTTTGGTTAATTCCTCTTCCTGGTGGGAAATGAGAGTTAAATTTGCCCGTCCAGACACCTGCAGCTAGCCTCTCATTGGTTCTCGCTATTCCTGTTCATCTTCCGCAGAAATTGCAAACTGGGCCAAACAGGAGGTTAAAGGGACTGACTCTCCAAGTCGGGAGAGTGTTAGTAAAGCGTCTGGAATGTTGCACGCGAGTACCAGTGGAGGAAAGCTGAGCCATATTTGAACACGTCTCCCGTTCACATGGTTGATCATACTTGGGTTCCACATGCATGTTTTAGCTGAAGGAAGAATACCTTAAACCTGGAGAGTTAAGACCCGTGGAATGGGTACCATGCAATATGACTTCAAAGGGTCTTCATTTGCTCACCGAACCTCTCCAATCCTATCACTGCTGTGTTTATGCCCCTGTACACATGCTTGATTCTCTTTCGGAGACATAGCAATCCCTAGGTTTTAAGATACTTACTAGTCAGGTACATTCTTAGGAGTTTAATATGGGGTGTTGAGTCCATTTCGTTGAGCAAGGAGTAGCTCTTGTCTATTCCATATTTGGCTTAAGGAACTTTATCTGTGCTCATTTCAATCTCTGGTTTTATGCAGCACCCCAACTCACCTTTACCCTTAAGCAAGCATAAGTTGGTTTTCTAAATTTGAGACCCTGTTCTGTTCTGTAATTCAGTTCCTGTGTAGCCAAGTTTACATTCCGTGTATTACTGATATCTTATGATGTTTCTTTTTCTGTGTCACTTATTTCAGTTAGAATCATCATACCTGAATCCACTCATTGTGCTGCTAAGGGCCTGATGACACAGATTTCATTGCTGAGTGATATTGCTTTGTAAGTAAATACCACAACTTTTTTATCCATTTTTCACTTTCTTCGATGTTGAACTTGTACTGTAAACGAGGTTCTTGTAAACAGAGCCGTTCGAAACTTTGGGGTGGCTGTGTCTTTTTGATTTTAAATTCCCTAAGCTATAGGACCATAAGTGGAAGTGCCCTAGGCTCTGTTGCTTTGTTTTTTAGATGTTTCAGGAAACACCATACACTTCTCCCGAGTGTTTGTTGGCAATTTACATCCCGCCCTTCAGCATAACAAGGCTCCCAGTTCTCCATGGCCTGTCCTGCCTTTCTGGATTTTACACTTTTTCAGATGGCCCTTTTGACCGGGGGGAAGTGAGACTTCATTGTAGTGCAGATTTCCTTTGCAAGCTTGCTTGGTTGGCCAAAAAGTGCGTATGCGTTTTTTCCTGAATATATTCAGGAAAAAACGCATACGCCCTTTTTGGCCAAGTGCATCATTGTGGACGTTCTGCCTCTTTTCCTATGCTTTCAATGCAATTCCAGTCTACCTCCTGAAATCGGTTTCCTGCAATTCTGCCCCGCTTTCAAGTCCTCTTGGCAGCCTTACTTCAGTCTATTTTTGGACGATAGCTGTCATTTATAAGTCTGCAGGTTTGTGAATTACAGTGCCCCTGAGCTCCTTTCTTCAACTCGCTTTCTTGTGACCTGGCCGCAACACCGCAGGATGGCTTCAGGCCCTAATCTGGTTCCGGCCCGGCATGCTGAGCCTTTGGTTAATTCCTCTTCCTGGTGGGAAATGAGAGTTAAATTTGCCCGTCCAGACACCTGCAGCTAGCCTCTCATTGGTTCTCGCTATTCCTGTTCAGCTTCCGCAGAAATTGCAAACTGGGCCAAACAGGAGGTTAAAGGGACTGACTCTCCAAGTCGGGAGAGTGTTAGTAAAGCGTCTGGAATGTTGCACCCGAGTACCAGGGGAGGAAAACTGAGACATATTTGAACACGTCTCCCGATCACATGGTTGATCATACTCTAGGTTCCACATGCATGTTTTAGCTGAAGGAAGAATACCTTAAACCTGGGTAGTTGAAACCCGTGGAATGGGTACCATGCAATATGACTTCAAAGGGTCTTCATTTGCTCACCGAACCTCTCCAATCCTATCACTGCTGCGTTTATGCCCCTGTACACATGCTTGATTCTCTTTCGGAGACATAGCAATCCATAGGTTTTAAGATACTTACTAGTCAGGTACATTCTTAGGCGTTTAATATGCGGTGTTGAGTCCATTTCGTTGAGCAAGGAGTAGCTCTTGTCTATTCCATATTTGGCTTAAGCAACTTTATCTGTGCTCATTTCAATCTCTGGTTTTATGCAGCACCCCAACTCACCTTTACCCTTAAGCAAGCATAAGTTGGTTTTCTAAATTTGAGACCCTGTTCTGTTCTGTAATTCAGTTCCTGTGTAGCCAAGTTTACATTCCGTGTATTACTGATATCTTAGGATGTTTCTTTTTCTGTGTGACTTATTTCAGTTAGAATCATCATACCTGAATCCACTCATTGTGCTGCTAAGGGCCGGATGACACAGATTTCATTGATTGGTGATATTGCTTTGTAAGTAAATACCACAACTTCTTTATCCATTTTTCACTTTCTTCGATGTTGAACTTGTACTGTAAACGAGGTTCTTGTAAACAGAGCCGTTCCAAACTTTGGGGTGGCTGTGTCTTTTTGATTTTAATTTCCCTAAGCTATAGGACCATAAGTGGAAGTGCCCTAGGTTCTGTTGCTTTGTTTTTTAGATGTTTCAGGAAACACCATACACTTCTCCTGAGTGGTTGTTGACAATTTACATCCCGCCCATCAGCATAACAAGGCTCCCAGTTTTCCTTGGCCTGTCCTGCCTTTCTGGATTTTACCCTTTTTTCAGAATGCCCTTTTGACCGGGGGGAAGTGAGACTTCATTGTAGTGCAGATTTCCTTTGCAAGCTTGCTTGGTTGGCCTAAAAGGGCGTATGCGTTTTTTCCTGAATATATTCAGGAAAAAACGCATACGCCCTTTTTGGCCAAGTGCATCATTGTGGACGTTCTGCCTCTTTTCCTATGCTTTCAATGCAATTCCAGTCTACCTCCTGAAATCGGTTTCCTGCAATTCTGCCCCGCTTTCAAGTCCTCTTGGCAGCCTTACTTCAGTCTATTTTTGGACGATAGCTGTCATTTGTAACTCTGCAGGTTTGTGAATTACAGTGCCCCTGAGCTCCTTTCTTCAACTCGCTTTCTTGTGACCTGGCCGCAAAACCACAGGATGGCTTCAGGCCCTAATCTGGTTCCGGCACGGCACGCTGAGCCTTTGGTTATTTCCTCTTCCTGGTGGGAAATGAGAGTTAAATTTGCCCGTCCAGACACCTCCAGCTAGTCTCTCATTGGTTCTCGCTATTCCTGTTCATCTTCCGCAGAAATTGCAAACTGTGCCAAATAGGAGGTTAAAGGCGCTGACTCTCCAAGTGGGGAGAGTGTTAGTAAAGCGTCTGGAATGTTGCACGCGAGTACCAGTGGAGGAAAGATGAGCCATATTTGAACACGTCTCCCGTTCACATGGTTGATCATACTTGGGTTCCACATGCATGTTTTAGCTGAAGGAAGAATACCTTAAACCTGGAGAGTTAAGACCCGTGGAATGGGTACCATGCAATATGACTTCAAAGGGTCTTCATTTGCTCACCGAACCTCTCCAATCCTATCACTGCTGCATTTATGCCCCTGTACACACGCTTGATTCTCTTTTGGAGACATAGCAATCCATAGGTTTTAAGATACTTACTAGTCAGGTACATTCTTAGGCGTTTAATATGGGGTTTTGAGTCCATTTCGTTGAGCAAGGAGTAGCTCTTGTCTATTCCATATTTGGCCTAAGGAACTTTATCTGTGCTCATTTCAATCTCTGGTTTTATGCAGCACCCCAACTCACCTTTCCCCTTAAGCAAGCATAAGTTGGTTTTCTAAATTTGAGACCCTGTTCTGTTTTGGAATGCAGTTCCTGTGTAGCCAAGTTTACATTCCGTGTACTAGTGATACCTTATGATGTTTCTTTTTCTGTGTGACTTATTTCAGTTAGAATCATCGTACCTGAATCCACTCATTATGCTGCTACGGGCCTGATGACATAGATTTCATTGCTGAGTGATACTGCATTGTACGTAAGTACCACAAGTTCTTTATCCATTTTTCACTTTCTGTGATATTGAACTTGTACCGTAAACGAGGTTCTTGTAAACGGAGGCGTCCCAAACTTTGGGGTGGCTGTGTCTTTTTGATTTTAATTTCCCTAAGCTATAGGACCATAAGTGGCAGTGCCCTAGGCTCTGTTGCTTTGTTTTTTAGATGTTTCAGGAAACACCATACACTTCTCCCGAGTGGTTGTTGGCAATTTACATCCCGCCCATCAGCATAACAAGGCTCCCAGTTCTCCATGGCCTGTCCTGCCTTTCTGGATTTTACACTTTTTTCAGATGGCCCTTTTGACCGGGGGGAAGTGAGACTTCATTGTAGTGCAGATTTCCTTTGCAAGCTTGCTTGATTGGCCAAAAAGGGCGTATGCGTTTTTTCCTGAATATATTCAGGAAAAAACGCATACGCCCTTTTTGGCCAAGTGCATCATTGTGGACGTTCTGCCTCTTTTCCTATGCTTTCAATGCAATTCCAGTCTACCTCCTGAAATCGGTTTCCTGCAATTCTGCCCCGCTTTCAAGTCCTCTTGGCAGCCTTACTTCAGTCTATTTTTGGACGATAGCTGTCATTTATAACTCTGCAGGTTTGTGAATTACAGTGCCCCTGAGCTCCTTTCTTCAACTCGCTTTCTTGTGACCTGGCCGCAACACCGCAGGATGGCTTCAGGCCCTAATCTGGTTCCGGCCCGGCATGCAGAGCCTTTGGTTAATTCCTCTTCCTGGTGGGAAATGAGAGTTAAATTTGCCCGTCCAGACACCTGCAGCTAGCCTCTCATTGGTTCTCGCTATTCCTGTTCATCTTCCGCAGAAATTGCAAACTGGGCCAAACAGGAGGTTAAAGGGACTGACTCTCCAAGTCGGGAGAGTGTTAGTAAAGCGTCTGGAATGTTGCACCCGAGTACCAGGGGAGGAAAACTGAGACATATTTGAACACGTCTCCCGATCACATGGTTGATCATACTCTAGGTTCCACATGCATGTTTTAGCTGAAGGAAGAATACCTTAAACCTGGGTAGTTGAAACCCGTGGAATGGGTACCATGCAATATGACTTCAAAGGGTCTTCATTTGCTCACCGAACCTCTCCAATCCTATCACTGCTGCGTTTATGCCCCTGTACACATGCTTGATTCTCTTTCGGAGACATAGCAATCCATAGGTTTTAAGATACTTACTAGTCAGGTACATTCTGAGGCGTTTAATATGGGGTGTTGAGTCCATTTGGTTGAGCAAGGAGTAGCTCTTGTCTATTCCATATTTGGCTTAAGGAATTTTATCTGTGCTCATTTCAATCTCTGGTTTTATGCAGCACCCCAACTCACCTTTACCCTTAAGCAAGCATAAGTTGGTTTTCTAAATTTGAGACCCTGTTCTGTTCTGTAATTCAGTTCCTGTGTAGCCAAGTTTACATTCCATGTATTACTGATATCTTATGATGTTTCTTTTCCTGTGTGACTTATTTCAGTTAGAATCATCATACCTGAATCCACTCATTGTGCTGCTAAGGGCCTGATGACACAGATTTCATTGCTGAGTGATATTGCTTTGTAAGTAAATACCACAACTTCTTTATCCATTTTTCACTTTCTGCGATGTTGAACTTGTACTGTAAACGAGGTTCTTGTAAACAGAGCCGTTCCAAACTTTGGGGTGGCTGTGTCTTTTTGATTTTAATTTGCCTAAGCTATAGGACCATAAGTGGAAGTGCCCTAGGTTCTGTTGCTTTGTTTTTTAGATGTTTCAGGAAACACCATACACTTCTCCCGAGTGGTTGTTGGCAATTTACATCCCGCCCATCAGCATAACAAGGCTCCCAGTTCTCCATGGCCTGTCCTGCCTTTCTGGATTTTACACTTTTTTCAGATGGCCCTTTTGACCGGGGGGAAGTGAGACTTCATTGTAGTGCAGATTTCCTTTGCAAGCTTGCTTGGTTGGCCAAAAAGGGCGTATGCGTTTTTTCCTGAATATATTCAGGAAAAAACGCATACGCCCTTTTTGGCCAAGTGCATCATTGTGGACGTTCTGCCTCTTTTCCTATGCTTTCAATGCAATTCCAGTCTACCTCCTGAAATCGGTTTCCTGCAATTCTGCCCCGCTTTCAAGTCCTCTTGGCAGCCTTACTTCAGTCTATTTTTGGACGATAGCTGTCATTTATAACTCTGCAGGTTTGTGAATTACAGTGCCCCTGAGCTCCTTTCTTCAACTCGCTTTCTTTTGAGCTGGCCGCAACACCGCAGGATGGCTTCAGGCCCTAATCTGGTTCCGGCACGGCACGCTGAGCCTTTGGTTATTTCCTCTTCCTGGTGGGAAATGAGAGTTAAATTTGCCTGTCCAGACACCTCCAGCTAGTCTCTCATTGGTTCTCGCTATTCCTGTTCATCTTCCGCAGAAATTGCAAACTGGGCCAAACAGGAGGTTAAAGGGACTGACTCTCCAAGTCGGGAGAGTGTTTGTAAAGTGTCTGGAATGTTGCACCCGAGTACCAGGGTACGAAAACTGAGACATATTTGAACACTTCTCCCGATCACATGGTTTATCATACTCTAGGTTCCACATGCATGTTTTAGCTGAAGGAAGAATACCTTAAACCTGGGTAGTTGAAACCCGTGGAATGGGTACCATGTAATATGACTTCAAAGGGTCTTCATTTGCTCACCGAACATCTCCAATCCTATCACTGCTGCGTTTAAACCCCTGTACACATGCTTGATTCTCTTTCGGAGACATAGCAATCCATAGGTTTTAAGATACTTACTAGTCAGGTACATTCTTAGGCGTTTAATATGGGGTGTTGAGTCCATTTCATTGAGCAAGGAGTAGCTCTTGTCTATTCCATATTTGACTTAAGGAACTTTATCTGTGCTCATTTCAATCTCTGGTTTTATGCAGCACCCCAACTCACCTTTCCCCTTAAGCAAGCATAAGTCGGTTTTCTAAATTTGAGACCCTGTTCTGTTCTGTAATTCATTTCCTGTGTAGCCAAGTTTCCATTCCGTGTATTACTGATATCTTATGATGTTTCTTTTTCTGTGTGACTTATTTCAGTTAGAATCATCATACCTGAATCCACTCATTATGCTGCTACGGGCCTGATGACATAGATTTCATTGCTGAGTGATACTGCATTGTACGTAAGTACCACAAGTTCTTTATCCATTTTTCACTTTCTGTGATATTGAACTTGTACGGTAAACGAGGTTCTTGTAAACAGAGGCGTCCCAAACTTTGGGGTGGCTGTGTCTTTTTGATTTTAATTTCCCTAAGCTAAAGGACCATAAGTGGAAGTGCCCTAGGCTCTGTTGCTTTGTTTTTTAGATGTTTCAGGAAACACCATACACTTCTCCCGAGTGTCTGTTGGCAATTTACATCCCGCCCATCAGCAGAACAAGGCTCCCAGTTCTCCATGGCCTGTCCTGCCTTTCTGGATTTTACACTTTTTTCAGATGGCCCTTTTGACCGGGGGAAAGTGAGACTTCATTGTCGTGCAGATTTCCTTTGCAAGCTTGCTTGGTTGGCCAAAAAGGGCGTATGCGTTTTTTCCTGAATATATTCAGGAAAAAACGCATACGCCCTTTTTGGCCAAGTGCATCATTGTGGACGTTCTGCCTCTTTTCCTATGCTTTCAATGCAATTCCAGTCTACCTCCTGAAATCGTTTTCCTGCAATTCTGTCCCGCTTTCAAGTCCTCTTGGCAGCCTTACTTCAGTCTATTTTTGGACGATAGCTGTCATTTATAACTCTGCAGGTTTGTGAATTACAGTGCCCCTGAGCTCCTTTCTTCAACTCGCTTTCTTGTGAGCTGGCCGCAACACCGCAGGATGGCTTCAGGCCCTAATCTGGTTCCGGCACGGCACGCTGAGCCTTTGGTTAATTCCTCTTCCTGGTGGGAAATGAGAGTTAAATTTGCCCGTCCAGACACCTCCAGCTAGTCTCTCGTTGGTTCTCGCTATTCCTGTTCATCTTCCGCAGAAATTGCAAACTGGGCCAAACAGGAGGTTAAAGGGACTGACTCTCCAAGTCGGGAGAGTGTTAGTAAAGCGTCTGGAATGTTGCACCCGAGTACCAGGGTACGAAAACTGAGACATATTTGAACACGTCTCCCGATCACATGGTTGATCATACTCTAGGTTCCACATGCATGTTTTAGCTGAAGGAAGAATACCTTAAACCTGGGTAGTTGAAACCCGTGGAATGGGTACCATGCAATATGACTTCAAAGGGTCTTCATTTGCTCACCGAACCTCTCCAATCCTATCACTGCTGCGTTTATGCCCCTGTACACACGCTTGATTCTCTTTCGGAGACATAGCAATTCATAGGTTTTAAGATACTTACTAGTCAGGTACATTCTTAGGCGTTTAATATGGGGTGTTGAGTCCATTTCGTTGAGCAAGGAGTAACTCTTGTCTATTCCATATTTGGCTTAAGGAACTTTATCTGTGCTCATTTCAATCTCTGGTTTTATGCAGCACCCCAACTCACCTTTCCCCTTAAGCAAGCATAAGTTGGTTTTCTAAATTTGAGACCCTGTTCTGTTCTGTAATTCAGTTCCTGTGTAGCCAAGTTTACATTCCGTGTATTACTGATATCTTATGATGTTTCTTTTTCTGTGTGACTTATTTCAGTTAGAATCATCATACCTGAATCCACTCATTGTGCTGCTAAGGGCCTGATGACACAGATTTCATTGCTGAGTGATATTGCTTTGTAAGTAAATACCACAACTTTTTTATCCATTTTTCACTTTCTACGATGTTGAACTTGTACTGTAAACGAGGTTTTTGTAAACAGAGCCGTTCCAAAATTTGGGGTGGCTGTGTCTTTTTGATTTTAAATTCCCTAAGCTATAGGACCATAATTGGAAGTGCCTAGGCTCTGTTGCTTTGTTTTTTAGATGTTTCAGGAAACACCATACACTTCTCCCGAGTGGTTGTTGGCAATTTACATCCCGCCCATCAGCATAACAAGGCTCCCAGTTCTCCATGGCCTGTCCTGCCTTTCTGGATTTTACCCTTTTTTCAGATGGCCCTTTTGACCAGGGGGAAGTGAGACTTCATTGTAGTGCAGATTTCCTTTGCAAGCTTGCTTGGTTGGCCAAAAAGGGCGTATGCGTTTTTTCCTGAATATATTCAGGAAAAAACGCATATGCCCTTTTTGGCCAAGTGCATCATTGTGGACGTTCTGCCTCTTTTCCTATGCTTTCAATGCAATTCCAGTCTACCTCCTGAAATCGGTTTCCTGCAATTCTGCCCCGCTTTCAAGACCTCTTGGCAGCCTTACTTCAGTCTATTTTTGGACGATAGCTGTCATTTATAACTCTGCAGGTTTGTGAATTACAGTGCCCCTGAGCTCCTTTCTTCAACTCGCTTTCTTGTGACCTGGCCGCAACACCGCAGGATGGCTTCAGGCCCTAATCTGGTTCTGGCACGGCACGTTGAGCCTTTGGTTAATTCCTCTTCCTGGTGGGAAATGAGAGTTAAATTTGCCCGTCCAGACACCTCCAGCTAGTCTCTCATTGGTTCTCGCTATTCCTGTTCATCTTCTGCAGAAATTGCAAACTGGGCCAAACAGGAGGTTAAAGGGACTGACTCTCCAAGTCGGGAGAGTGTTAGTAAAGTGTCTGGAATGTTGCACCCGAGTACCAGGGTACGAAAACTGAGACATATTTGAACACGTCTCCTGATCACATGGTTGATCATACTCTAGGTTCCACATGCATGTTTTAGCTGAAGGAAGAATACCTTAAACCTGGGTAGTTGAAACCCGTGGAATGGGTACCATGCAATATGACTTCAAAGGGTCTTCATTTGCTCACCGAACCTCTCCAATCCTATCACTGCTGCGTTTATGCCCCTGTACACATGCTTGATTCTCTTTCGGAGACATAGCAATCCATAGGTTTTAAGATACTTACTAGTCAGGTACATTCTTAGGCGTTTAATATGCGGTGTTGAGTCCATTTCGTTGAGCAAGGAGTAGCTCTTGTCTATTCCATATTTGGCTTAAGGAACTTTATCTGTGCTCATTTCAATCTCTGGTTTTATGCAGCACCCCAACTCACCTTTCCCCTTAAGCAAGCATAAGTTGGTTTTCTAAATTTGAGACCCTGTTCTGTTCTGTAATTCAGTTCCTGTGTAGCCAAGTTTAAATTCCGTGTATTACTGATATCTTATGATGTTTCTTTTTCTGTGTGACTTATTTCAGTTAGAATCATCATACCTGAATCCACTCATTGTGCTGCTAAGGACCTGATGACATAGATTTCATTGCTGAGTGATATTGCTTTGTAAGTGAATACCACAACTTCTTTATCCATTTTTCACTTTCTGCGATGTTGAACTTGTACTGTAAATGAGGTTCTTGTAAACAGAGCCGTTCCAAACTTTGGGGTGGCTGTGTCTTTTTGATTTTAATTTCCCTAAGCTATAGGACCATAAGTGGAAGTGCCCTAGGCTCTGTTGCTTTGTTTTTTAGATGTTTCAGGAAACACCATACACTTCTCCCAAGTGTCTGTTGGCAATTTACATCCCGCCCATCAGCATAACAAGGCTCCCAGTTCTCCATGGCCTGTCCTGCCTTTCTGGATTTTACACTTTTTTCAGATGGCCCTTTTGACCGGGGGGAAGTGAGACTTCATTGTAGTGCAGATTTCCTTTGCAAGCTTGCTTGGTTGGCCAAAAAGGGCGTATGCGTTTTTTCCTGAATATATTCAGGAAAAAACGCATACGCCCTTTTTGGCCAAGTGCATCATTGTGGACGTTCTGCCTCTTTTCCTATGCTTTCAATGCAATTCCAGTCTACCTCCTGAAATCGGTTTCCTGCAATTCTGCCCCGCTTTCAAGTCCTCTTGGCAGCCTTACTTCGGTATATTTTTGGACAATAGCTGTCATTTATAACTCTGCAGGTTTGTGAATTAAAGTGCCCCTGAGCTCCTTTCTTCAACTCGCTTTCTTGTGAGCTGGCCGCAACACCGCAGGATGGCTTCAGGCCCTAATCTGGTTCCGGCCCGGCATGCTGAGCCTTTGGTTAATTCCTCTTCCTGGTGGGAAATGAGAGTTAAATTTGCCCGTTCAGACACCTCCAGCTAGCCTCCCATTGGTTCTCGCTATTCCTGTTCATCTTCCGCAGAAATTGCAAACTGGGCCAAACAGGAGATTAAAGGCACTGACTCTCCAAGTCTGGAGTGTTAGTAAAGCGTCTGGAATGTTGAACCCGAGTACCAGGGGAGGAAAACTGAGACATATTTGAAAACGTCTCCCGTTCACACGGTTGATCATACTCTGGGTTCCACATGCATGTTTTAGCTGAAGGAAGAATACCTTAAACCTGGAGAGTTGAGACCCGTGGAATGGGTACCATGCAATATGACTTCAAAGGGTCTTCATTTGCTCACCGAACCTCTCCAATCCTATCACTGCTGCGTTTATGCCCCTGTACACACGCTTGATTCTCTTTTGGAGACATAGCAATCCATAGGTTTTAAGATACTTACTAGTCAGGTACATTCTTAGGCGTTTAATATGGGGTGTTGAGTCCATTTCGTTGAGCAAGGAGTAGCTCTTGTCTATTCCATATTTGGCTTAAGGAACTTTATCTGTGCTCATTTCAATCTCTGGTTTTATGCAGCACCCCAACTCACCTTCCCCCTTAAGCAAGCATAAGTTGGTTTTCTAAACTTGAGACACTGTTCTGTTTTGTAATTCAGTTCATGTGTAGCCAAGTCGACATTCTGTGTATTAATGATACCTTATGATGTTTCTTTTCTGTGTGACTTATTTCAGTTCGAATCATCATACCTGAATCCACTCATTATGCTGCTACGGGCCTATTGACATAGATTTCATTGCTGAGTGATATTGCATTGTACGTAAGTACCACAAGTTCTTTATCCATTTTTCACTTTCTGCGATATTGAACTTGTACCGTAAACGAGGTTCTTGTAAACAGAGCCGTCCCAAACTTTGG
Organism: Stenella coeruleoalba; assembly: GCF_951394435.1. NCBI lineage: Eukaryota > Metazoa > Chordata > Mammalia > Artiodactyla > Delphinidae > Stenella > Stenella coeruleoalba. Next base: position 321,465 of record NW_027646206.1, read on the forward strand.
GGTGGCTGTGTCTTTTTGATTTTAATTTCCCTAAGCTATAGGACCATAAGTGGAAGTGCCCTAGGCTCTGTTGCTTTGTTTTTTAGATGTTTCAGGAAACACCATACACTTCTCCAGAGTGGCTGTTGGCAATTTACATCCCGCCCATCAGCATAAGAAGGCTCCCAGTTCTCCATGGCCTGTCGTGCCTTTATGGATTTTACACTTTTTTCAGATGGCCCTTTTGACCGGGGGGAAGTGAGACTTCATTGTAGTGCAGATTTCCTTTGCAAGCTTGCTTGGTTGGCCAAAAAGTGCGTATGCGTTTTTTCCTGAATATATTCAGGAAAAAACGCATACGCCCTTTTTGGCCAAGTGCATCATTGTCGAGTTTCTGACTCTCTTCATATGCTTTCAATGCAATTCCTGTCTACCTCCTGAAATCGGTTTCCTGCAATTCTGCCTTGCTTTCAATGCCTCTTCATAGCCTTACCTCAATATATTTTTTAAAAATAGTTGGCCTTTATAACTCTGCAGGTTTTTGAATTGCAGTGGCCTTTAGCTCCATTTTTTAGCTCTTATTTTTGTGGTCTTGCCCCATAACCACAGGATTCCTTGAAGCCCTATTTTTCTTCTGGGGCACCTTGCTGTGCCTTTGGTTAATTCTTCTTACTGATGTGATATTAGAGTGACATGTGCCCATTGAAACCGCTACAGCTAGTTTCTCACTGGTTCCCCCTATTCCCATTCATCCTCTGCACTAACTGCAGACTGTGCGATACCAGAACTTAAAGGCATTGACTCCATGTGGGGATGTTGTTAGTAAAGCGGCTGGAATGTCGATCCGGAGCCCCAGGAGAGGAAAAATGAGGTGCGTTTTAGAAACCTTTCCCGATCATATGGTATACCAGTCGCTGGGTTTTCCAAGCATGGTTTAGCTGTAGGAAGATTCCCTTCAACCTGGAGTGTTGGGACCCTTGGACTGAGTAGCATGAAGTATTGCATTAAACTTTCGGCAGTTGCTCACCAAAGCTCACCAATCCTGTCAGCCCCAAGTGTCCAGCCTTATGTCTTATCCAGCTGTGGGTTTATATGTGGTCAATCCAGGTTGCATCACAGCCCCTGAGCGAATTTTGTAAGAATTTTTCTCTCTTTCATTGTTTCAGCGTTTTGTTTTTAAAATTTATTTCTATAATGGGGTTTAGCTCCTTTTCACTGCTGTGTTTGTGCCGCTCTGCACACACTTGATTCCCTTATGGAGATATATCAATACATGGGTTTTAAGATTCTTATTCCTCAGATATATTTCTCTGCGGTGTATAGGGTGTGTTGAGGCCTGTTCATTGAGCAAGGTGTAGATCTTGTCTAATACCTATTTGGTTTATTGAACGGTATCTGTGCTAATTTCAAACTCTGGTTTTATGCATCACCCCACCTCTCCTTTCCCCTTAAGCTGACATAAGTGTGTTTTCTAAATGTGAGACACTGTTCTGTTCTGTAATTCATTTCTTGTGCAGCCATATTTACCCTCCCTCTATAAGTGATATCTTATGATATGTTTCTTTTTCTGTTTGACTTATTTCAAGTAGTATTATCGGACCTAAATCCACTCTTTATCCTTCTACTAGCCTTATTACATTGATTTCATGGTGAAGAGATATTCCATTGTACATAAGTACCACATCTTCTTTATCCATTGTTCTCTTTCCTGGGATATTTAAGGTGTACTGAAGTTGAGGTTCTTGTAAACAGAGTAGCCCTAAACTGTGGTGTGCTTGTGTCTTGTTGATTTTTAGACTTCCCTAGATATACTCCCATGATTGGAAGTGTCCTATGCTCTGTAGCTCTGTTTTTTAGATGATTTAGGAACCACCATACACTTCTCCAGAGTGGCTCTCGGCAGTTCACACACTGCCCATCAGCGTATAAAGGCTCCCTGTTCTCCATGGCCTGTCCTGCATTTCTGGTTTTTACAATTTTTTAGGATGGCCCTTTTGACCGGTGGGAAGTGAGACTTCTTTGTTGTGCACATTTGCATTGCTTGCTTGCTTCGTTGCCCATAAAGTGCGTATGCGTTTTTTCCTGGATATAATCAGGAAAAAACGCATACGCCCTTTTGGGCCAACTGCATCATTGTCGAAATTCTGCCGCTTTTCATGTGCGTTAAAGACGAGTCCAATCTATCTCTTGAAATCTGTTTCTTGCAATTCTGTCTTGCATTCAGATCCTCTTCTTTGCCTTACCTCAACATATTTTTGGACGTTAGTTTTCATTTATAACTCTGCAGGTTTGTGAATTGCAGTGACCCTGAGCTCCATTGTTTAAGTTGCTCTTTTGTGAGCTGGCCTCAAACCCGCAGGATTGCTTCAGGCCCTATTTTGGCTCCGGCGAGGCAGGCTGAGCCTTTCTTTAATTCTTACTCTTAATGGGAAATTAGAGTGATATGTGCCCGTCCAAACCCCTACAACTCTTCTCTCATTGGTTCCCCCTCTTCCCGTTCATCCTCCTCACAATTTGCAAAATGTGTGAAACAGAAGTTTAAATGTGCTGATTCTCCAAGTGGGGAGATTCTAAGTAGCGTGGCTGGAATGGTGAACAGGAGCACCAGGAGAGGATAAATGAGGTGCATTTTAGACACATCTCCCGATCACATGGTGTACAGTCCTCTGGGTTTTCCATGCATGTTTTAGCTGTAGGAAGATCCCTTGAACCTGCAGATTTGGGACCCATTGAATGGGTACCAGGTAGTATTACTTTAAAGGGTGTGCATTTCCTCACCCAACCTCACATTTCTCTTAGCGCAAACAGTTTCCAGCCTTATGTCTCATCCTGCTGTGGGTCTAGATGTGTTCAATCCATGTTGCATCACCGTCCCTGAGGAAAAGTTGTAAGAGGTTTTCTCTGTCTCTCTGTCGTTTATTTTTTTCAATTTATTACTATATTGGTTACAGCTGATTTTCAAAGCTCTGTTTCTTGCTGCTGTACATCCACTTGATTCACGTACAGAGAGACATCAATAAATTCTTTTTCAGATTCTTACCAGTCGTATATATTCTTTTCCGGTGACTTGAGTGTGCTGAGTGCAGTTCTTTTAGCTACCGTGTAGGCCTTGTTGATTATCAGTTTGGTATTTGGAATGGTATCTTTGCTAATTTCAACCTCCTGGATGATGCCTCACCCCTCCCCACCTTTCCCGTTTAGCAGCCTTATGCGTGTTTTCTACATATTTGACTATGTTTTTGTTTTGTAATTTATTTCATGTGTAGCCATTTTGGATTCCACCTTTAAGTGATATCTTATGATATGTGTCTTTTTCTTTTTGAATTCTGTCACTTAGAATGATCATACGTAACTCCTCCGGAGTCGTTACAACTGGCCATATTTCATTGATTTCCAGGCTGAATAATATTCCACTCTACCTAAGTACCACATCTCTATCCATTTTTTCCCTCCAGAGACATTTAAGTTATATCCTAGTCGAGGATCTTTTAAACAGAGAGGGGGTAAACATTGGGGTGCCTGTGTCCTCTCGATTTTTGTTTTTCCCAAGATATACGCCCATGAGTGCAAGTGCCCTATGCTCTGTAGCTCATTTTTTAGATGCTTTAGTAAACACAATACACTTCTCCAGAATGGCCGTTGGCAATATACATTTCCACTATAAGTCTCACAGGGCTCCCTCTTCTCGTTGCCCTGTCCTGCGTTTCTGTTGTTTATGCTTTATGAGGATGGCTCTTCTGACTGATGCGAAGTGATATCTTTTGTAGTATTGACTTCCAGTGCCCACCTGTTTGGTTGGCTAAAAAAGTGTATGCCCTTTTCTTGAATATATACAGAAAAGAACGCATACACCCTTTTTGGCCAACTGCAATGTTGGCAATGTTGGCAATGTTCAGCTCCTTTTCTTGTGCTTAATGGCGAGTCCTTTCTACCTCCTCAAATCCCTTTCCTGCCATTCTCCCTTGCTTACAAGTCCTTTTCTCTGACTTTCCTCAAGACATTTTTCAGTGATGGATATTTTCAACTCTGCAGTTTTGTGAATTTTACTGCCCCTGAGTTCCATTGTTCAACTCGTGTTTATGGGAACTGGCCACAAAGCAGCGGGATTTCCTCAAGCCCTATACTGTTTCCATGGGCAACCCTAGCCTTTGGTCAATTCGTCTTCCTGATTGGAAATTAGAGTGACATGTGCCTGTCTGAACACCTAGGACTTGTCTCTCATTGTTCCTCATCCTTCCGCTTCATCCTCTGGACAAATTCCAAACTGTACGCAACAGGATGTTGACAGTGCTGACATCTCCAAGTGGGGAGACTGTTAGTAAAGACGCTGGAGGGGTGAACCCGAGCACCAGGAGATGAGGAGATGAGATGCCTTTTCCAAACTCTTCCCGATCAGACGGTATACCATCCTCTGGGTGTGACAGACATGTTTTAGCAGTAGGAAGAGTCCCATTCATGTAAGGAGAACACCAGGGCTTTTTCAAAATCAGTGTCTCCCCGAAACCCAAACTGGGGAAGTTTTTAAGCTACGGCTACACATATGTTCATTAAGGGCCTTGGGAAGTAGGCAGAGTCCAAACTTTAGATGATTGAAGTCTTCAGGGTCAGAAGCACTCACCACCAGCTTCCCTTAGGCTACACTTTAACTGTCATTGATAGATGATGTCAATAAAAATATCTATTCTTTTTCAGATTATTTCCCCTTATAGGTTATTGCAAAATGTTGAGTGTAGTTCCCTGTGCTATACAGTAGTTCCTTGTTGATGATCTATTTTATACATAGCAGTGTGTATGTGTTCATTCCAAACTGTTAATTTATCCCTCCTCCCACCTTTCCCCTTTGGTAATAATAAATTATAAGATTTTATACTTCTCAGAAATGGGGGAGCTGAAAGAGAGGTATCATTTTCAATGGAAAAGCATTTAAAACAAGATTGAAGGTTTAACCAAGATTATTAGCTGTACATCCTTGGAAAGAAATCACTTCGTTTCTCTAATATTGACCTGACAAATAAGACAAACCTTTTCACTGAACTTGCTTATAAAAAGTGATGGAAATATCAAATGGAAGTGTTAAAAACATCTTATTTTACCCGAGCCTTATACACTGTTCTATGTTAACTACAGTTTGGCTCACACATCTGTTCATTGAGGTTACAATAGTCTCAATTTCTGTTACTGATCCTCCAGAGTGGACCCCAACAAGTGTCCCCCTGCCCAGTGTCATTGGGGCCAACAGATCGAGACTGAGTTTGGTTCACAAGCAAAGGAAACTTTATATTTTGATCAGAGAATGGAGAGGTGAGAGCATGCACTACCCCGTGGGCTGTGGGCTGGGCTGCTGTGTAGAGATCCTGTCAGAGTCAGTGGGAGGGAGGGAGGCGGCGGAGCTCTCGAGGGCCGGGTTGGCTGTAGCTCAGGCTCTATATCGTGGAGTCTGCACTGGGCCCCAGGAGCTGAGGTGTCGACCCAGCCATTCTGCACTAGGAAATCTGGTCTGAAGTGCCGGGTGTGGAACCTCTGCATGCGGGACCCTAGGAGCACGTGAAATTAGACAAAGCACAAAGGATAAAAAAGGTTAGACTTGACTTTATTGCCCAGATTCTATTTTTATCTCCCAGGGATTTTTAATGGGCTTTGCTGGGGACAAACCCCTCCTCTGCCTTTTGTCCCGTTCCTCATTCTTGGAGTGCTGAGGGTGCAGACCCTTCTTCTGTAACTGCTGAGTGCTGAGTTGGGAGCCCTCATACCCTGGGGCGAGGGTCAGAGCTTCTCCCCAGCAGCCTCCCGGTGACGTTGATTGTCCCCAGGACCCCTGCCTCCCTGCTCGTCCACCTGAGCACCAGCATTGGAAGTGTTATAGATTCTAATGACCTTTAAGGGTCCAGGAAAGAGATGTGCAGAGACGCTGTGGGGGCCGGTTTCACCCCGCCCCACATTTGTTCGGCCACCTTAGGCTGACCGTCTCTGCCAGCCTAGATGCTCTGACCAGTAGTCTGCGCTTTCTTCAATTAGGCCCCTGAATTAACGTACAAACAGCACCAGGTGTCAGAGCCCTGCCCGCTCAACTCCCAGACAGTCCAGGGTCAGTGGTGACCAAGGACCATGATGGCTACTGAGTCAACAGCCTTTTGAAGTAAACAGGAGTCCAGCCGGTCTTATTGGCCACCATCATCACGGTGTCTGTAGGCTTTTCTATGGTGACAGTGTGGTATACTGTTCCCCCGCCAAGATTATTAGCTCCCCTCTGGGTGCAGTAAGTCCTGCAAGCAGTAGTCTACTCTTTTGGGACACACTCTTGTTGTTTTATGAGAGAAACTCCAGGTCAAGTGATGTTCACACGAGTCGTCATGGTGCCCTGTTGCCCCCGGTTATCTCTCTGGATGTTGGAGTTGGAGGGCCTCCTCACTCGAGGTCGGTGTGCCCACGGAGCGAACCCTGCAACTTCAGGGCATGGTTGGTGGTTAGGATCACCACGTGGGGTCCTTTTCCCTTAGGAGGGAGGTGGCCTTTTGGGCTGCTGATTTCCAGGTTTTTAGATACCGCCAGTATCTTGGCCAGATGTGGCAGTGGGCCAAGCCCCTTAGTGACCGTAGTTTATCCTACCTGGATGGCATTCTTGCATTGTTCCATTTCAAGTGGTCCCAGTTTTTGCACTAATTCTCCAATGGCGATTCACCTTTCACCGGGATTGTAAAGATCAAAGGGTTTAGCTAAATTAGGGAGTTCCAGGGCAAGGGTCTGAATTGACTGCTCTTTCCATTCTTGAAAGGCCACTTCTGGATTCTATTCAAAAGGATCATCATCTTTTCCTTTCAGTGTTTCATATAGAGGCCCAGCTAGTAGACTGTAGTTAGGGATCCAGAAGCAGCAAACCCTGGCTTCCCCAGGAACCCCTAAGCTGTCTTCTAGTTTTAGAAAGGGGTAAGGCTGAAAATGGTTTCTTCCCTTTCCTGGGATGGGCTTCTCTGACCTTCTGTGAGAATGAAGCCCAGGCAGGTCACCGCAGTCTGTGATATTTGAGCTTTTTCTTGGACAACTTCTATCCTTTATTGGCTTGGTAGTTCAGAGGCCTCCTTAGTAGGGCTGGTGATCAGAATGTCGTCTGCATATTGAAGGAGGGTTTCCTTTTCCAGAGGTAGAACTTTTAGGTCTTTAGCTAAGCTTTCCCCAAAGATGGTGTGGGAATTTTTGCACCCTTGGGGCCAGACGGCCCGGAAGTATTGTTTTAGTTGTATGTTGAGTCCTGCCACTCACAAGCCAAAATTTCTTGTGACTCTGGGACTAATGGAATACAAAAGAAGGCATCATTGAAGACTAATACAGAATACCATGTCCTGGTGGTTGGTAGAATGACCAGCAGGGTGTAGGAATTAGGAGCAACTGGAGGTATATCCTCGGTGGCTTCACTGACTGTCCTGACATCCTTTACCAGGTCCCCAGCAGCCCATGGGGCTCTCGTGGTCAGACCAATCCCAGAATATGGAGCTCACCTGGGCAGGTACCCCACCCCCACCCCAGCCCACGGGGCTCTCGTGGTCAGGCCCCTCCCAGGATACAGAGCTACCCTTGCAGGTACCGTGGCAGGGCTGGGCACACAGGAACCGTGCACATAGCCCTCATTGCAGAGCACCCCCAGCTCACCTGTCGCTCAGAGCTGACACAGAGCACCTCAGAGCAGGACTTGAACTAACAAACAGCAGCTGCAACAGGTCTGTGACCCTGGGCATCACTCCGTGAGGCCTCCCTCCACCTGGTCTTCCAGAGACTTCCACTGCACCCGGGGCACCAGGCCTCTGTCTCCAACCACCACCCACCCCTCCTCTGCCTGACTCCTGGGTTCCTCTCATTAGGAGAGGGTTTTCTTGAAGTTGTCTCCCACTCATGGGCCAGGTAAAATGATTAGAAAACAAGCCAAAGCTGCAGCCCCTTGTCTATCCTGACTCTCAGGAGCCCACACCTGTTCCTTGGACCTGGCCGGTTCAGCAAGTTCCATTTTCTGCAACTGTGAGACCCTGAGGGGTGATGATTGGCTGACCTGGGCAGCCTTACCGTGCCGGCCAGCCCTCCCCAGGTGTGCCTGGGTTGAGATCAATATAAATACCACTCCAGGCAGCAAGAGCCCCTGCAGCCGTGCCTGACGCCATTTTCTCTGCCCTGTCAGCAGTCTCGGGGCTGGGCTGGTGGGAGGGAGTGAGAGGCCACGGCTTTGTGGGTGGCCCAGTGTGAGTGGGGCTCTGCTGGACTTTCTGCAGCAGTTGCCAGGCTGCCACCTGCTAAAGAAGAGGATGTGTCACCCATACCTGCTGCTGGAATTTCTCCCTGGGCAGAGGTGAGGAAGGAAAAAAGCAGTGGGGGCAGGGACAGGACGGGTATCTCAGGCAGGGAAATGGAAATCTTCCAGAAGAGCACCCAGGGCCAGGACCATCCTGGCTGGCCTGCAGGCACCAAGTCGGCCGGCATGCTGTCACTCGTGTGGCTCTATGGCCCTTCCTCTAGGCTTTCAAGTCCTTGTATATATTCAGGTGTTTTACCTGGGACGGGTGGGAATAGTTCAGCAGCAACTGGCCTGGGGCTCAGCTCACGTTTACTCACAGATGCCTCGGCACGGTGCCCCAGCTTTGCAATGAGGACGCTTGTTGCGTGGGGGCTGCTGGCTGAATGGGAGACGATTCCCCACCACTGACCAACTTCAGAATTGTTTACAACTGGAGCAAGTGCCCTGATACGGTTTTCCTCTGTGGAACTGGTGGGTTCTGTGTTTTTTTTCTCTTTTTCGTTTTTGGTTCAAGGTAGATTTTATTCCTCTTTTTTGTATTTACAGATATAAGCATGGAAATAATTTATTCATATAAATACATGTATGTGCAGGGAATAATTGTTTTTTCTGTTTTATTTTTTAAATTTTACTTCTTTTTAATTTTGAATTTTATTTTATATTTTTATACAGCAGGTTCTTATTGGTTATCTATTTTATACATATAAATGTATACATGCCAATCCCAGTCTCTCAACTCCTCCCACCACCACCCCCCCAACAGCTTTCCCCCCTTGTTGTCCATACGTTTGTTGTCTACATCTGTTGCTCTATTTATGCCTTGCAAAATGGTTAATCTGTACAGTTTTTCTAGGTTCCACATATATGCATGAATATACAAGATTTGTTTTTCTCCTTCTGACTTACTTCACTCTGTATGACAGTCTCTAGATCCATCGACGTCTCTACAAATGACCCAATTTCATTCCTTTTCATGGCTTAGTAATATTCCATTTTATATATGTACCACAGCTTTATGCATTCGTCTGTCTGTGGGCATTTAGGTTGCTTCCATTACCTCGATATTGTAAATAGTGATGCAATGAACATTGCGGTGAATGACTCTTTTTGATTTATGGTTTTGTCTGGGTATATGTCCAGTACTGGGATTGCTGTATCATATGGTAATTCTATTGTTAGTTTCTTAAGAAATTCCATATTGTTCTCCATAATGACTGTATCAATTTATATTCCCAACAATAGTGGAAGAGGGTTCCTTTTCTCCACACCCTTTCCAGCATTTTTTGTTTGTAGATTTTCAATGATGCCTATTCTACCAGGTGTGAGGTGATACCTCATTGTTGAATCCATTTCGTTGAGCAAGGGGTAGCTCTTGTCTATTACATATTTGGCTTATGGAACGGTATCTGTGCTAATTTCAAACTCTGCTTTTATGCAGCACCCCAACTCACCTTCCCCCTTAAGCAAGCGGAAGTTGGTTTTCTAAATTTGAGACCCTGTTCTCTTTTGGAATGCAGTTCCTGTGTAGCCAAGTTTACATTCCGTGTATTAGTGATATCTTATGATGTTTCTTTGTCTGTGTGACTTATTTCAGTTAGAATCATCGTACCTGAATCCACTCATTATGCTGCTACGGGCCTGATGACTTAGATTTCATTGCTGAGTGATATTGCATTGTACATAAGTACCACAACTTCTTTATCCATTTTTCACTTTCTGTGATATTGAACTTGTACGGTAAACGAGGTTCTTGTAAACAGAGGCGTCCCAAACTTTGGGGTGGCTGTGTCTTTTTGATTTTAATTTCCCTAAGCTATAGGACCATAAGTGGAAGTGCCCTAGGCTCTGTTGCTTTGTTTTTTAGATGTTTCAGGAAACACCATACACTTCTCCCGAGTGGTTGTTGGCAATTTACATCCCGCCCATCAGCATAACAAGGCTCCCAGTTCTCCATGGCCTGTTGCCTTTCTGGATTTTACACTTTTTTCAGATGGCCCTTTTGACCGGGGGGAAGTGAGACTTCATTGTAGTGCAGATTTCCTTTGCAAGCTTGCTTGGTTGGCCAAAAAGGGCGTATGCGTTTTTTCCTGAATATATTCAGGAAAAAACGCATACGCCCTTTTTGGCCAAGTGCATCATTGTGGACGTTCTGCCTCTTTTCCTATGCTTTCAATGCAATTCCAGTCTACCTCCTGAAATCGGTTTCCTGCAATTCTGCCCCGCTTTCAAGTCCTCTTGGCAGCCTTACTTCAGTCTATTTTTGGACGATAGCTGTCATTTATAACTCTGCAGGTTTGTGAATTACAGTGCCCCTGAGATCCTTTCTTCAACTCGCTTTCTTGTGACCTGGCCGCAACACCGCAGGATGGCTTCAGGCCCTAATCTGGTTCCAGCACGGCACGCTGAGCCTTTGGTTAATTCCTCATCCTGGTGGGAAATTAGAGTTAGATTTGCCAATCCACACACCTCCCGCTTGTCTCTCATTGGTTCTCCCTATTCCTGTACATCTTCCGCAGAAATTGCAAACTGGGCCAAACAGGAGGTTAAAGGCACTGACTCTCCAAGTGGGGAGAGTGTTAGTAAAGCGTCTGGAATGTTGCACCGAAGTACCAGGGGATGAAAACTGAGACATATTTGAACATGTCTCCCGATCACATGGTTGATCATACTCTGGGTTCCACATGCATGTTTTAGCTGAAGGAAGAATACCTTAAACCTGGAGAGTTGAGACCCGTGGAATGGGTACCATGCAATATGACTTCAAAGGGTCTTCATTTGCTCACCGAATCTCTCCAATCCTATCACTGCTGCGTTTATGACCCTTGTACACACGCTTGATTCTCTTTTGGAGACATAGCAATCCATAGGTTTTAAGATACTTACTAGTCAGGTATATTCTTAGGCGTTTAATATGGGGTGTGGAGTCCATTTCGTTGAGCAAGGAGTAGCTCTTGTCTATTCCATATTTGGCTTAAGGAACTTTATCTGTGCTCATTTCAGTCTCTGGTTTTATGCAGCACCCCAACTCACCTTTCCACTTAAGCAAGCATAAGTTGGTTTTCTAAATTTGAGACCCTGTTCTGTTTTGTAATTCAGTTCCTCTGTAGCCAAGTTTAAATTCCATGTATTAGTGATATTTTTTGATGTTTCTTTTTCTGTTAGACTTATTTCAGTTAGAATCACCATACCCGAATCCACTCATTATGCTGCTACGGGCCTGGTGACATAGATTTCATTGCTGAGTGATATTGCTTTGTACATGAGTACCACAACTTCTTTATCCATTTTTCACTTTCTGTGATATTGAACTTGTACGGTAAACGAGGTTCTTGTATACAGAGGCGTCCCAAACTTTGGGGTGGCTGTGTCTTTTTGATTTTAATTTCCCTAAGCTATAGGACCATAAGTGGAAGTGCACTAGGCTCTGTTGCTTTGTTTTTTAGATGTTTCAGGAAACACCATACACTTCTCCCGAGTGTCTGTTGGCAATTTACATCCCGCCCATCAGCATAACAAGGCTCCCAGTTCTCCATGGCCTGTCCTGCCTTTCTGGATTTTACACTTTTTTCAGATGACCCTTTTGACCGGGGGGAAGTGAGACTTCATTGTAGTGCAGATTTCCATTGCAAGCTTGCTTGGTTGGCCAAAAAGAGCGTATGCGTTTTTTCCTGAATATATTCAGGAAAAAACGCATATGCCCTTTTTGGCCAAGTGCATCACTGTGGACGTTCTGCCTCTTTACCTATGCTTGAAATGCAATTCCTGTCTACCTCCTGAAATCGGTTTCCTGCAATTCTGCCCCGCTTTCAAGTCCTCTTGGCAGCCTTACTTCAGTCTATTTTTGGACGATAGCTGTCATTTATAACTCTGCAGGTTTGTGAATTACAGTGCCCCTGAGCTCCTTTCTTCAACTCGCTTTCTTGTGAGCTGGCCGCAACACTGCAGGATGTCTTCAGGCCCTAATGTGGTTCCGGCATGGCACGCTGAGCCTTTGGTTAATTCCTCTTCCTGGTGGGAAATGAGAGTTAAATTTGCCCATCCAGACACCTCCAGCTAGTCTTTCATTGGTTCTCGCTATTCCTGTTCATCTTCCACAGAAATTGCAAACTGGGCCAAACAGGTGGTTAAAGGGACTGACTCTCCAAGTCGGGAGAGTGTTAGTAAAGCGTCTGGAATGTTGCACCCGAGTACCAGGGGAGGAAAACTGAGACATATTTGAACACGTCTCCCGTTCACATGGTTGATCATACTCTGGGTTCCACATGCATGTTTTAGCTGAAGGAAGAATACCTTAAAGCTGGAGAGTTGAGACCCGTGTAATGGGTACCATGCAATATGACTTCAAAGGGTCTTCATTTGCTCACCGAACCTCTCCAATCCTATCACTGCTGTGTTTATGCCCCTGTACACATGCTTTATTCTCTTTTGGAGGCATAGCAATCCATAGGTTTTAAGATACTTACTAGTCAGGTACATTCTTAGGCATTTAATATGGGGTTTTGAGTCCATTTCGTTGAGCAAGGAGTAGCTCTTGTCTATTCCATATTTGGCTTAAGGAACTTTATCTGTGCTCATTTCAATCTCTGGTTTTATGCAGCACCCCAACTCACCTTTCCCCTTAAGCAAGCATAAGTTGGTTTTCTAAATTTTAGACCCTGTTCTCTTCTGTAATTCAGATCCTGTGTAGCCAAGTTTACATTCCGTGTATTACTGATATCTTATGATGTTTCTTTTTCTGTGCGACTTATTTCAGTTAGAATCATCATACCTGAATCCACTCATTGTGCTGCTAAGGGCCTGATGACACAGATTTCATTGCTGAGTGATATTGCTTTGTAAGTAAATACCACAACTTTTTTATCCATTTTTCACTTTCTGCGATGTTGAACTTGTACTGTAAACGAGGTTCTTGTAAACAGAGCCGTTCGAAACTTTGGGGTGGCTGTGTCTTTTTGATTTTAAATTCCCTAAGCTATAGGACCATAAGTGGAAGTGCCCTAGGCTCTGTTGCTTTGTTTTTTAGATGTTTCAGGAAACACCATACACTTCTCCTGAGTGTCTGTTGGCAATTTACATCCCGCCCATCAGCATAACAAGGCTCCCAGTTCTCCATGGCCTATCCTGCCGTTCTGGATTTTACACTTTTTTCAGATGGCCCTTTTGACCGGGGGGAAGTGAGACTTCATTGTAGTGCAGATTTCCTTTGCAAGCTTGCTTGGTTGGCCAAAAAGGGCGTATGCGTTTTTTCCTGAATATATTCAGGAAAAAACGCATACGCCCTTTTTGGCCAAGTGCATCATTGTGGACGTTCTGCCTCTTTTCCTATGCTTTCAATGCAATTCCAGTCTACCTCCTGAAATCGGTTTCCTGCAATTCTGCCCCGCTTTCAAGTCCTCTTGGCAGCCTTACTTCAGTCTATTTTTGGACGATAGCTGTCATTTATAACTCTGCAGGTTTGTGAATTTCAGTGCCCCTGAGCTCGTTTCTTCAACTCGCTTTCTTGTGACCTGGCCACAACACCGCAGGATGGCTTCAGGCCCTAATCTGGTTCCGGCACGGCACGCTGAGCCTTTGGTTATTTCCTCTTCCTGGTGGGAAATGAGAGTTAAATTTGCCCGTCCAGACACCTCCAGCTAGTCTCTCATTGGTTTTCGCTATTCCTGTTCATCTTCCGCAGAAATTGCAAACTGGGCCAAACAGGAGGTTAAAGGCGCTGACTCTCCAAGTGCGGAGAGTGTTAGTAAAGCGTCTGGAATGTTGCACCCGTGTACCAGGGGAGGAAAACTGAGACATATTTGAACACGTCTCCCGTTCACATGGTTGATCATACTTGGGTTCCACATGCATGTTTTAGCTGAAGGAAGAATACCTTAAACCTGGGTAGTTGAAACCTGTGGAATGGGTACCATGCAATATGACTTCAAAGGGTCTTCATTTGCTCACTGAACCTCTCCAATCCTATCACAGCTGCGTTTATGCCCCTGTACACATGCTTGATTCTCTTTCGGAGACATAGCAATCCATAGGTTTTAAGATACTTACTAGTCAGGTACATTCTTAGGCGTTTAATATGCGGTGTTGAGTCCATTTCATTGAGCAAGGAGTAGCTCTTGTCTATTCCATATTTGGCTTAAGGAACTTTATCTGTGCTCATTTCAATCTCTGGTTTTATGCAGCACCCCAACTCACCTTTCCCCTTAAGCAAGCATAAGTTGGTTTTCTAAATTTGAGACCCTGTTCTGTTCTGTAATTCAGTTCCTGTGTAGCCAAGTTTCCATTCCGTGTATTACTGATATCTTATGATGTTTCTTTTTCTGTGTGACTTATTTCAGTTAGAATCATCATACCTGAATCCACTCATTGTGCTGCTAAGGGCCTGATGACACAGATTTCATTGCTGAGTGATATTGCTTTGTAAGTAAATACCACAACTTTTTAATCCATTTTTCACTTTTTGCGATGTTGAACTTGTACTGTAAACGAGGTTCTTGTAAACAGAGCCGTTCAAAACTTTGGGGTGGCTGTGTCTTTTTGATTTTAAATTCCCTAAGCTATAGGACCATAAGTGGAAGTGACCTAGGCTCTGTTGCTTTGTTTTTTAGATGTTTCAGGAAACACCATACACTTCTCCCGAGTGGTTGTTGGCAATTTTCATCCCGCCCATCAGCATAACAAGGCTCCCAGTTCTCCATGGCCTGTCCTGCCTTTCTGGATTTTACACTTTTTTCAGATGGCCCTTTTGACCGGGGGGAAGTGAGACTTCATTGTAGTGCAGATTTCCTTTGCAAGCTTGCTTGGTTGGCCAAAAAGGGCGCTTGCGTTTTTTCCTGAATATATTCAGGAAAAAACGCATACGCCCTTTTTGGCCAAGTGCATCATTGTGTACGTTCGGCCTCTTTTCCTATGCTTTCAATGCAATTCCTGTCTACCTCCTGAAATCGGTTTCCTGCAATTCTGCCCTGCTTTCAAGTCCTCTTGGCAGCCTTACTTCAGTCTATTTTTGGACGATAGCTGTCATTTATAACTCTGCAGGTTTGTGAATTACAGTGCCCCTGAGCTCCTTTCTTCAACTCGCTTTCTTGTGACCTGGCCGCAACACCGCAGGATGGCTTCAGGCCCTAATCTGGTTCCGGTACGGCACACTGAGCCTTTGGTTATTTCCTCTTCCTGGTGGGAAATGAGAGTTAAATTTGCCCGTCCAGACACCTCCAGCTAGCCTCTCATTGGTTCTCGCTATTCCTGTTCATCTTCCACAGAAATTGCAAACTGGGCCAAACAGGAGGTTAAAGGCGCTGACTCTCCAAGTGGGGAGAGTGTTAGTAAAGCGTCTGTAATGTTGCACCCGAGTACCAGGGGAGGAAAACTGAGACATATTTGAACACGTCTCCCGATCACATGGTTGATCATACTTGGGTTCCACATGCATGTTTTAGCTGAAGGAAGAATACCTAAAACCTGGGTAGTTGAAACCCGTGGAATGGGTACCATGCAATATGACTTCAAAGGGTCTTCATTTGCTCACCGAACCTCTCCAATCCTATCACTGCTGCGTTTATGCCCCTGTACACACGCTTGATTCTCTTTTGGAGACATAGCAATCCATAGGTTTTAAGATACTTACTAGTCAGGTACATTCTTAGGCGTTTAATATGGGGTGTTGAGTCCATTTCATTGATCAAGGAGTAGCTCTTGTCTATTCCATATTGGGCTTAAGGAACTTTATCTGTGCTCATTTCAATCTCTGGTTTTATGCAGCACCCCAACTCACCTTTACCCTTAAGCAAGCATAAGTTGGTTTTCTAAATTTGAGACCCTGTTCTGTTTTGGAATGCAGTTCCTGTGTAGCCAAGGTTACATTCCGTGTATTAGTGATATCTTATGATGTTTCTTTTTCTGTGTGACTTATTTCAGTTAGAATCATCGTACCTGAATCCACTCATTATGCTGCTACGGGCCTGATGACATAGATTTCATTGCTGAGTGATATTGCTTTGTAAGTGAATACCACAACTTCTTTATCCATTTTTCACTTTCTGCGATGTTGAACTTGTACTGTAAACGAGGTTCTTGTAAACAGAGCCGTTCCAAACTTTGGGGTGGCTGTGTCTTTTTGATTTTAATTTCCCTAAGCTATAGGACCATAAGTGGAAGTGCTCTAGGTTCTGTTGCTTTGTTTTTTAGATGTTTCAGGAAACACCATACACTTCTACGGAGTGGTTGTTGGCAATTTACATCCCGCCCATCAGCATAACAAGGCTCCCAGTTCTCCATGGCCTGTCCTGACTTTCTGGATTTTACACTTTTTTCAGATGGCCCTTTTGACCAGGGGGAAGTGAGACTTCATTGTAGTGCAGATTTCCTTTGCAAGCTTGCTTGGTTGGCCAAAAAGGGCGTATGCGTTTTTTCCTGAATATATTCAGGAAAAAACGCATACGCCCTTTTTGGCCAAGTGCATCATTGTGGACCTTAGGCCTGTTTTCCTATGCTTTCAATGCAATTCCAGTCTACCTCCTGAAATCAGTTTCCTGCAATTGTGCCCTGCTTTCAAGTCCTCTTGGCAGCCTTACTTCAGTCTATTTTTGGACGATAGTTGTCATTTATAACTCTGCAGGTTTGTGAATTACAGTGCCCCTGAGCTCCTTTCTTCAACTCGCTTTCTTGTGACCTGGCCGCAACACCGCAGGATGGCTTCAGGCCATAATCTGGTTCCGGCACGGCACCCTGAGCCTTTGGTTAATTCCTCTTCCTGGTGGGAAATGAGAGTTAAATTTGCCCGTCCAGACACCTCCAGCTAGTCTCTCATTGGTTCTCGCTATTCCTGTTCATCTTCCGCAGAAATTGCAAACTGGGCCAAACAGGAGGTTAAAGGGACTGACTCTCCAAGTCGGGAGAGTGTTAGTAAAGCGTCTGGAATATTGCACCCGAGTACCAGGGTACGAAAACTGAGACATATTTGAACACGTCTCCCGATCACATGGTTGATCATATTCTAGGTTCCACATGCATGTTTTAGCTGAAGGAAGAATACCTTAAACCTGGGTAGTTGAAACCCGTGTAATGGGTACCATGCAATATGACTTCAAAGGGTCTTCATTTGCTCACCGAACCTCTCCAATCCTATCACTGCTGCGTTTATGCCCCTGTACACACGCTTGATTCTCTTTTGGAGACATAGCAATCCATAGGTTTTAAGATACTTACTAGTCAGGTACATTCTTAGGCGTTTAATATGGGGTGTTGAGTCCATTTCGTTGAGCAAGGAGTAGCTCTTGTCTATTCCATATTTGGCTTAAGGAACTTTATCTGTGCTCATTTCAATCTCTGGTTTTATGCAGCACCCCAACTCACCTTTCCCCTTAAGCAAGCATAAGTTGGTTTTCTAAATTTGAGACCCTGTTCTGTTTTGGAATGCAGTTCCTGTGTAGCCAAGTTTACATTCCGTGTATTAGTGATATCTTATGATGTTTCTTTTTCTGTGTGACTTATTTCAGTCAGAATCATCATACCTGAATCCACTCATTATGCTGCTACGGGCCTGATGACATAGATTTCATTGCTGAGTGATACTGCATTGTACGTAAGTACCACAAGTTCTTTATCCATTTTTCACTTTCTGTGATATTGAACTTGTACGGTAAACGAGGTTCTTGTAAACGGAGGCGTCCCAAACTTTGGGGTGGCTGTGTCTTTTTGATTTTAATTTCCCTAAGCTATAGGACCATAAGTGGAAGTGCCCTAGGCTCTGTTGCTTTGTTTTTTAGATGTTTCAGGAAACACCATACACTTCTCCAGAGTGTCTGTTGGCAATTTACATCCCGCCCATCAGCATAACAAGGCTCCCAGTTCTCAATGGCCTGTTGCCTTTCTGGATTTTACACTTTTTTCAGATGGCCCTTTTGACCGGGGGGAAGTGAGACTTCATTGTAGTGCAGATTTCCTTTGCAAGCTTGCTTGGTTGGCCAAAAAGTGCGTATGCGTTTTTTCCTGAATATATTCAGGAAAAAACGCATACGCCCTTTTTGGCCAAGTGCATCATTGTGGACGTTCTGCCTCTTTTCCTATGCTTTCAATGCAATTCCAGTCTACCTCCTGAAATCGGTTTCCTGCAATTCTGCCCCGCTTTCAAGTCCTCTTGGCAGCCTTACTTCAGTCTATTTTTGGACGATAGCTGTCATTTATAACTCTGCAGGTTTGTGAATTACAGTGCCCCTGAGCTCCTTTCTTCAACTCGCTTTCTTGTGACCTGGCCACAACACCGCAGGATGGCTTCAGGCCCTAATCTGGTTCCGGCCCGGCATGCTGAGCCTTTGGTTAATTCCTCTTCCTGGTGGGAAATGAGAGTTAAATTTGCCCGTCCAGACACCTCCAGCTAGCCTCTCATTGGTTCTCGCTATTCCTGTTCATCTTCCGCAGAAATTGCAAACTGGGCCAAACAGGAGGTTAAAGGGACTGACTCTCCAAGTGGGGAGAGTGTTAGTAAAGCGTCTGGAATGTTGCACCCGAGTACCAGGGGAGGAAAACTGAGACATATTTGAACACGTCTCCCGTTCACATGGTTGATGATACTTGGGTTCCTCATGCATGTTTTAGCCGAAGGAAGAATACCTTAAACCTGGAGAGTTAAGACCCGTGTAATGGGTACCATGCAATATGACTTCAAAGGGTCTTCATTTGCTCACCGAACCTCTCCAATCCTATCACTGCTGCGTTTATGCCCCTGTACACATGCTTGATTCTCTTTCGGAGACATAGCAATCCATAGGTTTTAAGATACTTACTAGTCAGGTACATTCTTAGGCGTTTAATATGCGGTGTTGAGTCCATTTCGTTGAGCAAGGAGTAGCTCTTGTCTATTCCATATTTGGCTTAAGGAACTTTATCTGTGCTCATTTCAATCTCTGGTTTTATGCAGCACCCCAACTCACCTTTCCCCTTAAGCAAGCATAAGTTCATTTTCTAAATTTGAGACCCTGTTCTATTCTGTAATTCAGTTCCTGTGTAGCCAAGTTTCCATTCCGTGTATTACTGATATCTTATGATGTTTCTTTTTCTGTGTGACTTATTTCAGTTAGAATCATCATACCTGAATCCACTCATTGTGCTGCTAAGGGCCTGATGACATAGATTTCATTGCTGAGTGATATTGCTTTGTAAGTAAATACCACAACTTCTTTATCCATTTTTCACTTTCTGCGATGTTGAACTTGTACTGTAAACGAGGTTCTTGTAAACAGAGGCATCCCAAACTTTGGGGTGGCTGTGTCTTTTTGATTTTAATTTCCCTAAGCTATAGGACCGTAAGTGGCAGTGCCCTAGGCTCTGTTGCTTTGTTTTTTAGATGTTTCAGGAAACACCATACACTTCTCCCGAGTGTTTGTTGGCAATTTACATCCCGCCCTTCAGCATAACAAGGCTCCCAGTTCTCCATGGCCTGTCCTGCCTTTCTGCATTTTACACTTTTTTCAGATGGCCCTTTTGACAGGGGGGAAGTGAGACTTCATTGTAGTGCAGATTTCCTTTGCAAGCTTGCTTGGTTGGCCAAAAAGGGCATATGCGTTTTTTCCTGAATATATTCAGGAAAAAACGCATACGCCCTTTTTGGCCAAGTGCATCATTGTGGACCTTAGGCCTCTTTTCCTATGCTTTCAATGCAATTCCAGTCTACCTCCTGAAATCGGTTTCCTGCAATTGTGCCCTGCTTTCAAGTCCTCTTGGCAGCCTTACTTCAGTCTATTTTTGGACGATAGCTGTCATTTATAACTCTGCAGGTTTGTGAATTACAGTGCCCCTGAGCTCCTTTCTTCAACTCGCTTTCTTGTGAGCTGGCCGCAACACCGCAGGATGGCTTCAGGCCCTAATCTGGTTCCGGCACGGCACCCAGAGCCTTTGGTTAATTCCTCTTCCTGGTGGGAAATGAGAGTTAAATTTGCCCGTCCAGACACCTCCAGCTAGTCTCTCATTGGTTCTCGCTATTCCTGTTCATCTTCCGCAGAAATTGCAAACTGGGTCAAACAGGAGGTTAAAGGGACTGACTCTCCAAGTTGGGAGAGTGTTAGTAAAGCGTCTGGAATATTGCACCCGAGTACCAGGGTACGAAAACTGAGACATATTTGAACATGTCTCCCGATCACATGGTTGATCATACTCTAGGTTCCACATGCATGTTTTAGCTGAAGGAAGAATACCTTAAACCTGGGTAGTTGAAACCCGTGTAATGGGTACCCTGCAATATGACTTCAAAGGGTCTTCATTTGCTCACTGAACATCTCCAGTCCTATCACTGCTGCGTTTATGCCCCTGTACACATGCTTGATTCTCTTTCGGAGACATAGCAATCCATAGGTTTTAAGATACTTACTAGTCAGGTACATTCTTAGGCGTTTAATATGCGGTGTTGAGTCCATTTCGTTGAGCAAGGAGTAGCTCTTGTCTATTCCATATTTGGCTTAAGGAACTTTATGTGTGCTCATTTCAATCTCTGGTTTTATGCAGCACCCCAACTCACCTTTCCCCTTAAGCAAGCATAAGTTGGTTTTCTAAATTTGAGACCCTGTTCTCTTCTGTAATTCAGTTCCTGTGTAGCCAAGTTTACATTCCGTGTATTAGTGATATCTTATGATGTTTCTTTTTCTGTGTGACTTATTTCAGTTAGAATCATCGTACCTGAATCCACTCATTATGCTGCTACGGGCCTGATGACATAGATTTCATTGCTGAGTGATACTGCATTGTACGTAAGTACCACAAGTTCTTTATCCATTTTTCACTTTCTGTGATATTGAACTTGTACGGTAAACGAGGTTCTTGTAAACGGAGGCGTCCCAAACTTTGGGGTGGCTGTGTCTTTTTGATTTTAATTTCCCTAAGCTATAGGACCATAAGTGGAAGTGCCCTAGGCTCTGTTGCTTTGTTTTTTAGATGTTTCAGGAAACACCATACACTTCTCCAGAGTGTCTGTTGGCAATTTACATCCCGCCCATCAGCATAACAAGGCTCCCAGTTCTCCATGGCCTGTCCTGCCTTTCTGGATTTTACACTTTTTTCAGATGGCCCTTTTGACCGGGGGGAAGTGAGACTTCATTGTAGTGCAGATTTCCTTTGCAAGCTTGCTTGGTTGGCCAAAAAGGGCGTATGCGTTTTTTCCTGAATATATTCAGGAAAAAACGCATACGCACTTTTTGGCCAAGTGCATCATTGTGGACGTTCTGCCTCTTTTCCTATGCTTTCAATGCAATTCCAGTCTACCTCCTGAAATCGGTTTCCTGCAATTCTGCCCCGCTTTCAAGTCCTCTTGGCAGCCTTACTTCAGTCTATTTCTGGACGATAGCTGTCATTTATAACTCTGCAGGTTTGTGAATTACAGTGCCCCTGAGCTCCTTTCTTCAATTCGCTTTCTTGTGACCTGGCTGCAACACCGCAGGATGGCTTCAGGCCCTAATCTGGTTCCGGCACGGCACGCTGAGCCTTTGGTTATTTCCTCTTCCTGGTGGGAAATGAGAGTTAAATTTGCCCGTCCAGACACCTCCAGCTAGTCTCTCATTGGTTCTCGCTATTCCTGTTCATCTTCCGCAGGAATTGCAAACTGGGCCAAACAGGAGGTTAAAGGCGTTGACTCTCCAAGCGGGGAGAGTGTTAGTAAAGCGTCTGGAATGTTGCACCCGAGTACCAGGGGAGGAAAACTGAGACATATTTGAACACGTCTCCCGTTCACATGGTTGATCATACTTGGGTTCCACATGCATGTTTTAGCTGAAGGAAGAATACCTTAAACCTGGAGAGTTAAGACCCGTGTAATGGGTACCATGCAATATGACTTCAAAGGGTCTTCATTTGCTCACCGAACCTCTCCAATCCTATCACTGCTGCGTTTATGCCCCTGTACACATGCTTGATTCTCTTTCGGAGACATAGCAATCCATAGGTTTTAAGATACTTACTAGTCAGGTACATTCTTAGGCGTTTAATATGGGGTGTTGAGTCCATTTCGTTGAGCAAGGAGTAGCTCTTGTCTATTCCATATTTGGCTTAAGGAACTTTATCTGTGCTCATTTCAATCTCTGGTTTTATGCAGCACCCCAACTCACCTTTCCCCTTAAGCAAGCATAAGTTGGTTTTCTAAATTTGAGACCCTGTTCTGTTCTGTAATTCAGTTCCTGTGTAGCCAAGTTTACATTCCGTGTATTACTGATATCTTATGATGTTTCTTTTTCTGTGTGACTTATTTCAGTTAGAATCATCATACCTGAATCCACTCATTGTGCTGCTAAGGGCCTGATGACACAGATTTCATTGCTGAATGATATTGCTTTGTAAGTAAATACCACAACTTCTTTATCCATTTTTCACTTTCTGTGATGTTGAACTTGTACTGTAAACGAGGTTCTTGTAAACAGAGCCGTTCCAAACTTTGGGGTGGCTGTGTCTTTTTGATTTTAATTTCCCTAAGTTATAGGACCATAAGTGGAAGTGCCCTAGGTTCTGTTGCTTTGTTTTTTAGATGTTTCAGGAAACACCATACACTTCTCCCGAGTGTCTGTTGGCAATTTACATCCCGCCCATCAGCATAACAAGGCTCCCAGTTCTCCATGGCCTGTCCTGCCTTTCTGGATTTTACACTTTTTTCAGATGGCCCTTTTGACCGGGGGGAAGTGAGACTTCATTGTAGTGCAGATTTCCTTTGCAAGCTTGCTTGGTTGGCCAAAAAGGGCGTATGCGTTTTTTCCTGAATATATTCAGGAAAAAACGCATACGCCCTTTTTGGCCAAGTGCATCATTGTGGACGTTCTGCCTCTTTTCCTATGCTTTCAATGCAATTCCAGTCTACCTCCTGAAATCGGTTTCCTGCAATTCTGCCCCGCTTTCAAGTCCTCTTGGCAGCCTTACTTCAGTCTATTTTTGGACGATAGCTGTCATTTATAACTCTGCAGGTTTGTGAATTACAGTGCCCCTGAGCTCCTTTCTTCAACTCGCTTTCTTGTGACCTGGCCGCAACACCGCAGGATGGCTTCAGGCCCTAATCTGGTTCCGGCCCGGCATGCTGAGCCTTTGGTTAATTCCTCTTCCTGGTGGGAAATGAGAGTTAAATTTGCCCGTCCAGACACCTCCAGCTAGTCTCTCATTGTGTCTCGTTATTCCTGTTCATCTTCCGCAGAAATTGCAAACTGGGCCAAACAGGAAGTTAAAGGCGCTGACTCTCCAAGTGGGGAGAGTGTTAGTAAAGCGTCTGGAATGTTGCACCCGAGTACCAGGGGAGGAAAACTGAGACATATTTGAACACGTCTCCCGTTCACATGGTTGATGATACTTGGGTTCCACATGCATGTTTTAGCCGAAGGAAGAATACCTTAAACCTGGAGAGTTAAGACCCGTGTAATGGGTACCATGCAATATGACTTCAGAGGGTCTTCATTTGCTCACCGAACCTCTCCAATCCTATCACTGCTGCGTTTATGCCCCTGTACACATGCTTGATTCTCTTTCGGAGACATAGCAATCCATAGGTTTTAAGATACTTACTAGTCAGGTACATTCTTAGGTGTTTAATATGCGGTTTTGAGTCCATTTCGTTGAGCAAGGAGTAGCTCTTGTCTATTCCATATTTGGCTTAAGGAACTTTATCTGTGCTCATTTCAATCTCTGGTTTTATGCAGCACCCCAACTCACCTTTCCCCTTAAGCAAGCATAAGTTGGTTTTCTAAATTTGAGACCCTGTTCTGTTCTGTAATTCAGTTCCTGTGTAGCCAAGTTTACATTCCGTGTATTACTGATATCTTATGATGTTTCTTTTTCTGTGTGACTTATTTCAGTTAGAATCATCATACCTGAATCCACTCATTGTGCTGCTAAGGGCCTGATGACATAGATTTCATTGCTGAGTGATATTGCTTTGTAAGTAAATACCACAACTTCTTTATCCATTTTTCACTTTCTGCGATGTTGAACTTGTACTGTAAACGAGGTTCTTGTAAACAGAGCCGTTTCAAACTTCGGGGTGGCTGTGTCTTTTTGATTTTAATTTCCCTAAGCTATAGGACCATAAGTGGCAGTGCCCTAGGCTCTGTTGCTTTGTTTTTTAGATGTTTCAGGAAACACCATACACTTCTCCCGAGTGGTTGTTGGCAATTTACATCCCGCCCATCAGCATAACAAGGCTCCCAGTTCTCCATGGCCTGTCCTGCCTTTCTGGATTTTACACTTTTTTCAGATGGCCCTTTTGACCGGGGGGAAGTGAGACTTCATTGTAGTGCAGATTTCCTTTGCAAGCTTGCTTGGTTGGCCAAAAAGGGCGTATGCGTTTTTTCCTGAATATATTCAGGAAAAAACGCATACGCCCTTTTTGGCCAAGTGCATCATTGTGGACGTTCTGCCTCTTTTCCTATGCTTTCAATGCAATTCCAGTCTACCTCCTGAAATCGGTTTCCTGCAATTCTGCCCCGCTTTCAAGTCCTCTTGGCAGCCTTACTTCAGTCTATTTTTGGACGATAGCTGTCATTTATAACTCTGCAGGTTTGTGAATTACAGTGCCCCTGAGCTCCTTTCTTCAACTCGCTTTCTTGTGAGCTGGCCGCAACACCGCAGGATGGCTTCAGGCCCTAATCTGGTTCCGGCACGGCACGCTGAGCCTTTGGTTATTTCCTCTTCCTGGTGGGAAATGAGAGTTAAATTTGCCCGTCCAGACACCTCCAGCTAGCCTCTCATTGGTTCTCGCTATTCCTGTTCATCTTCCGCAGAAATTGCAAACTGGGCCAAACAGGAGGTTAAAGGTGCTGACTCTCCAAGTGGGGAGAGTGTTAGTAAAGCGTCTGGAAATTTGCACCCGAGTACCAGGGTACGAAAACTGAGACATATTTGAACACGTCTCCCGATCACATGGTTGATCATACTCTGGGTTCCACATGCATGTTTTAGCTGAAGGAAGAATACCTAAAACCTGGGTAGTTGAAACCCGTGGAATGGGTACCATGCAATATGACTTCAAAGGGTCTTCATTTGCTCACCGAACCTCTCCAATCCTATCACTGCTGCGTTTATGCCCCTGTACACATGCTTGATTCCCCTTCGGAGACATAGCAATCCATAGGTTTTAAGATACTTACTAGCCAGGTACATTCTTAGGCGTTTAATATGCGGTGTTGAGTCCATTTCGTTGAGAAAGGAGTAGCTCTTGTCTATTCCATATTTGGCTTAAGGAACTTTATCTGTGCTCATTTCAATCTCTGGTTTTATGCAGCACCCAACTCACCTTTACCCTTAAGCAAGCATAAGTTGGTTTTCTAAATTTGAGACCCTGTTCTGTTCTGTAATTCAGTTCCTCTGTAGCCAAGTTTCCATTCCGTGTATTACTGATATCTTATGATGTTTCTTTTTCTGTGTGACTTACTTCTGTTAGAATCATCATACCTGAATCCACTCATTGTGCTGCTACGGGCCTGATGACATAGATTTCATTGCTGAGTGATATTGCTTTGTAAGTGAATACCACAACTTCTTTATCCATTTTTCACTTTCTGCGATGTTGAACTTGTACTGTAAACGAGGTTCTTGTAAACAGAGCCGTTCCAAACTTTGGGGTGGCTGTGTCTTTTTGATTTTAATTTCCCTAAGCTATAGGACCATAAGTGGAAGTGCCCTAGGTTCTGTTGCTTTGTTTTTTAGATGTTTCAGGAAACACCATACACTTCTCCCGAGTGGTTGTTGGCAATTTACATCCTGCCCATCAGCATAACAAGGCTCCCAGTTCTCAATGGCCTGTTGCCTTTCTGGATTTTACACTTTTTTCAGATGGCCCTTTTGACCGGGGGGAAGTGAGACTTCATTGTAGTGCAGATTTCCTTTGCAAGCTTGCTTGGTTGGCCAAAAAGGGCGTATGCGTTTTTTCCTGAATATATTCAGGAAAAAACGCATACGCCCTTTTTGGCCAAGTGCATCATTGTGGACGTTCTGCCTCTTTTCCTATGCTTTCAATGCAATTCCAGTCTACCTCCTGAAATCGGTTTCCTGCAATTCTGCCCCGCTTTCAAGTCCTCTTGGCAGCCTTACTTCAGTCTATTTTTGGACGATAGCTGTCATTTATAACTCTGCAGGTTTGTGAATTACAGTGCCCCTGAGCTCCTTTCTTCAACTCGCTTTCTTGTGAGCTGGCCGCAACACCGCAGGATGGCTTCAGGCCCTAATCTGGTTCCGGCACGGCACGCTGAGCCTTTGGTTAATTCCTCTTCCTGGTGGGAAATGAGAGTTAAATTTGCCTGTCCAGACTCCTCCAGCTAGTCTCTCATTGGTTCTCGCTATTCCTGTTCATCTTCCGCAGAAATTGCAAACTGGGCCAAACAGGAGGTTAAAGGGACTGACTCTCCAAGTCGGGAGAGTGTTAGTAAAGCGTCTGGAATGTTGCACCCGAGTACCAGGGTACGAAAACTGAGACATATTTGAACACGTCTCCCGATCGCATGGTTGATCATACTCTAGGTTCCACATGCATGTTTTAGCTGAAGGAAGAATACCTTAAACCTGGAGAGTTAAGACCCGTGTAATGGGTACCATGCAATATGACTTCAAAGGGTCTTCATTTGCTCACCGAACCTCTCCAATCCTATCACTGCTGCGTTTATGCCCCTGTACACATGCTTGATTCTCTTTCGGAGACATAGCAATCCATAGGTTTTAAGATACTTACTAGTCAGGTACATTCTTAGGCGTTTAATATGCGGTGTTGAGTCCATTTTGTTGAGCAAGGAGTAGTTCTAGTCTATTCCATATTTGACTTAAGGAACTTTATCTGTGCTCATTTCAATCTCTGGTTTTATGCAGCACCCCAACTCACCTTTACCCTTAAGCAAGCATAAGTTGGTTTTCTAAATTTGAGACCCTGTTCTGTTCTGTAATTCAGTTCCTGTGTAGCCATTTTTACATTCCGTGTATTACTGATATCTTATGATGTTACTTTTTCTGTGTGACTTATTTCAGTTAGAATCATCATACCTGAATCCACTCATTGTGCTGCTAAGGGCCTGATGACACAGATTTCATTGCTGAGTGATATTGCTTGGTAGGTAAATACCACAACTTCTTTATCCATTTTTCACTTTCTGCGATGTTGAACTTGTACTGTAAACGAGGTTCGTGTAAACAGAGCCGTTCCAAACTTTGGGGTGGCTGTGTCTTTTTGACTTTAATTTCCCTAAGCTATAGGACCATAAGTGGAAGTGCCCTAGGTTCTGTTGCTTTGTTTTTTAGATGTTTCAGGAAACACCATACACTTCTCCCCAGTGGTTGTTGGCAATTTACATCCCGCCCATCAGCATAACAAGGCTCCCAGTTCTCCATGGCCTGTCCTGCCTTTCTGGATTTTACACTTTTTTCAGATGGCCCTTTTGACCGGGGGGAAGTGAGACTTCATTGTAGTGCAGATTTCCTTTGCAAGCTTGCTTGGTTGGCCAAAAAGGGCGTATGCGTTTTTTCCTGAATATATTCAGGAAAAAACGCATACGCCCTTTTTGGCCAAGTGCATCATTGTGGACGTTCTGCCTCTTTTCCTATGCTTTCAATGCAATTCCAGTCTACCTCCTGAAATCGGTTTCCTGCAATTCTGCCCCGCTTTCAAGTCCTCTTGGCAGCCTTACTTCAGTCTATTTTTGGACGATAGCTGTCATTTATAACTCTGCAGGTTTGTGAATTACAGTGCCCCTGAGCTCCTTTCTTCAACTCGCTTTCTTGTGACCTGGCTGCAACACCGCAGGATGGCTTCAGGCCCTAATCTGGTTCCGGCACGGCACGCTGAGCCTTTGGTTATTTCCTCTTCCTGGTGGGAAATGAGAGTTAAATTTGCCCGTCCAGACACCTCCAGCTAGTCTCTCATTGGTTCTCGCTATTCCTGTTCATCTTCCGCAGGAATTGCAAACTGGGCCAAACAGGAGGTTAAAGGCGTTGACTCTCCAAGCGGGGAGAGTGTTAGTAAAGCGTCTGGAATGTTGCACCCGAGTACCAGGGGAGGAAAACTGAGACATATTTGAACACGTCTCCCGTTCACATGGTTGATCATACTTGGGTTCCACATGCATGTTTTAGCTGAAGGAAGAATACCTTAAACCTGGAGAGTTAAGACCCGTGTAATGGGTACCATGCAATATGACTTCAAAGGGTCTTCATTTGCTCACCGAACCTCTCCAATCCTATCACTGCTGCGTTTATGCCCCTGTACACATGCTTGATTCTCTTTCGGAGACATAGCAATCCATAGGTTTTAAGATACTTACTAGTCAGGTACATTCTTAGGCGTTTAATATGGGGTGTTGAGTCCATTTCGTTGAGCAAGGAGTAGCTCTTGTCTATTCCATATTTGGCTTAAGGAACTTTATCTGTGCTCATTTCAATCTCTGGTTTTATGCAGCACCCCAACTCACCTTTCCCCTTAAGCAAGCATAAGTTGGTTTTCTAAATTTGAGACCCTGTTCTGTTCTGTAATTCAGTTCCTGTGTAGCCAAGTTTACATTCCGTGTATTACTGATATCTTATGATGTTTCTTTTTCTGTGTGACTTATTTCAGTTAGAATCATCATACCTGAATCCACTCATTGTGCTGCTAAGGGCCTGATGACACAGATTTCATTGCTGAATGATATTGCTTTGTAAGTAAATACCACAACTTCTTTATCCATTTTTCACTTTCTGTGATGTTGAACTTGTACTGTAAACGAGGTTCTTGTAAACAGAGCCGTTCCAAACTTTGGGGTGGCTGTGTCTTTTTGATTTTAATTTCCCTAAGTTATAGGACCATAAGTGGAAGTGCCCTAGGTTCTGTTGCTTTGTTTTTTAGATGTTTCAGGAAACACCATACACTTCTCCCGAGTGTCTGTTGGCAATTTACATCCCGCCCATCAGCATAACAAGGCTCCCAGTTCTCCATGGCCTGTCCTGCCTTTCTGGATTTTACACTTTTTTCAGATGGCCCTTTTGACCGGGGGGAAGTGAGACTTCATTGTAGTGCAGATTTCCTTTGCAAGCTTGCTTGGTTGGCCAAAAAGGGCGTATGTGTTTTTTCCTGAATATATTCAGGAAAAAACGCATACGCCCTTTTTGGCCAAGTGCATCATTGTGGACGTTCTGCCTCTTTTCCTATGCTTTCAATGCAATTCCAGTCTACCTCCTGAAATCGGTTTCCTGCAATTCTGCCCCAACTTCAAGTCCTCTTGGCAGCCTTACTTCAGTCTATTTTTGGACGATAGCTGTCATTTATAACTCTGCAGGTTTGTGAATTACAGTGCCCCTGAGCTCCTTTCTTCAACTCGCTTTCTTTTGAGCTGGCCGCAACACCGCAGGATGGCTTCAGGCCCTAATCTGGTTCCGGTACGGCACACAGAGCCTTTGGTTATTTCCTCTTCCTGGTGGGAAATGAGAGTTAAATTTGCCCATCCAGACACCTCCAGCTAGCATCTCATTGGTTCTCGCTATTCCTGTTCATCTTCCGCAGAAATTGCAAACTGTGCCAAACAGGAGGTTAAAGGCGCTGACTCTCCAAGTGGGGAGAGTGTTAGTAAAGCGTCTGGAATGTTGCACCCGAGTACCAGGGTACGAAAACTGAGACATATTTGAACACGTCTCCCGATCACATGGTTGATCATACTCTGGGTTCCACATGCATGTTTTAGCTGAAGGAAGAATACCTAAAACCTGGGTAGTTGAAACCCGTGGAATGGGTACAATGCAATATGACTTCAAAGGGTCTTCATTTGCTCACCGAACCTCTCCAATCCTATCACTGCTGCGTTTATGCCCCTGTACACATGCTTGATTCTCTTTCGGAGACATAGCAATCCATAGGTTTTAAGATACTTACTAGTCAGGTACATTCTTAGGCGTTTAATATGCGGTGTTGAGTCCATTTCATTGAGCAAGGAGTAGCTCTTGTGTATTCCATATTTGGCTTAAGGAACTTTATCTGTGCTCATTTCAATCTCTGGTTTTATGCAGCAACCCAACTCACCTTTACCCTTAAGCAAGCATAAGTTGGTTTTCTAAATTTGAGAACCTGTTCTGTTTTGGAATTCAGTTCCTGTGTAGCCAAGTTTACATTCCGTGTATTAGTGATATCTTATGATGTTTCTTTTTCTGTGTGACTTATTTCAGTTAGAATCATCGTACCTGAATCTACTCATTATGCTGCTATGGGCCTGATGACATAGATTTCATTGCTGAGTGATACTGCATTGTACGTAAGTACCACAAGTTCTTTATCCATTTTTCACTTTCTGTGATATTGAACTTGTACGGTAAACGAGGTTCTTGTAAACGGAGGCGTCCGAAACTTTGGGGTGGCTGTGTCTTTTTGATTTTAATTTCCCTAAGCTATAGGACCATAAGTGGAAGTGCCCTAGGCTCTGTTGGTTTGTTTTTTAGATGTTTCAGGAAACACCATACACTTCTCCCGAGTGGTTGTTGGCAATTTACATCCCGCCCATCAGCATAACAAGGCTCCCAGTTCTCCATGGCCTGTCCTGCCTTTCTGGATTTTACACTTTTTTCAGATGGCCCTTTTGACCGGGGGGAAGTGAGACTTCATTGTAGTGCAGATTTCCTTTGCAAGCTTGCTTGGTTGGCCAAAAAGGGCGTATGCGTTTTTTCCTGAATATATTCAGGAAAAAACGCATACGCCCTTTTTGGCCAAGTGCATCATTGTGGACGTTCTGCCTCTTTTCCTATGCTTTCAATGCAATTCCAGTCTACCTCCTGAAATCGGTTTCCTGCAATTCTGCCCCGCTTTCAAGTCCTCTTGGCAGCCTTACTTCAGTCTATTTTTGGACGATAGCTGTCATTTATAACTCTGCAGGTTTGTGAATTACAGTGCCCCTGAGCTCCTTTCTTCAACTCGCTTTCTTGTGAGCTGGCCGCAACACCGCAGGATGGCTTCAGGCCCTAATCTGGTTCCGGCACGGCACGCTGAGCCTTTGGTTATTTCCTCTTCCTGGTGGGAAATGAGAGTTAAATTTGCCCGTCCAGACACCTCCAGCTAGCCTCTCATTGGTTCTCGCTATTCCTGTTCATCTTCCGCAGAAATTGCAAACTGGGCCAAACAGGAGGTTAAAGGTGCTGACTCTCCAAGTGGGGAGAGTGTTAGTAAAGCGTCTGGAAATTTGCACCCGAGTACCAGGGTACGAAAACTGAGACATATTTGAACACGTCTCCCGATCACATGGTTGATCATACTCTGGGTTCCACATGCATGTTTTAGCTGAAGGAAGAATACCTAAAACCTGGGTAGTTGAAACCCGTGGAATGGGTACCATGCAATATGACTTCAAAGGGTCTTCATTTGCTCACCGAACCTCTCCAATCCTATCACTGCTGCGTTTATGCCCCTGTACACATGCTTGATTCCCCTTCGGAGACATAGCAATCCATAGGTTTTAAGATACTTACTAGCCAGGTACATTCTTAGGCGTTTAATATGCGGTGTTGAGTCCATTTCGTTGAGAAAGGAGTAGCTCTTGTCTATTCCATATTTGGCTTAAGGAACTTTATCTGTGCTCATTTCAATCTCTGGTTTTATGCAGCACCCAACTCACCTTTACCCTTAAGCAAGCATAAGTTGGTTTTCTAAATTTGAGACCCTGTTCTGTTCTGTAATTCAGTTCCTCTGTAGCCAAGTTTCCATTCCGTGTATTACTGATATCTTATGATGTTTCTTTTTCTGTGTGACTTACTTCTGTTAGAATCATCATACCTGAATCCACTCATTGTGCTGCTACGGGCCTGATGACATAGATTTCATTGCTGAGTGATATTGCTTTGTAAGTGAATACCACAACTTCTTTATCCATTTTTCACTTTCTGCGATGTTGAACTTGTACTGTAAACGAGGTTCTTGTAAACAGAGCCGTTCCAAACTTTGGGGTGGCTGTGTCTTTTTGATTTTAATTTCCCTAAGCTATAGGACCATAAGTGGAAGTGCCCTAGGTTCTGTTGCTTTGTTTTTTAGATGTTTCAGGAAACACCATACACTTCTCCCGAGTGGTTGTTTGCAATTTACATCCTGCCCATCAGCATAACAAGGCTCCCAGTTCTCAATGGCCTGTTGCCTTTCTGGATTTTACACTTTTTTCAGATGGCCCTTTTGACCGGGGGGAAGTGAGACTTCATTGTAGTGCAGATTTCCTTTGCAAGCTTGCTTGGTTGGCCAAAAAGGGCGTATGCGTTTTTTCCTGAATATATTCAGGAAAAAACGCATACGCCCTTTTTGGCCAAGTGCATCATTGTGGACGTTCTGCCTCTTTTCCTATGCTTTCAATGCAATTCCAGTCTACCTCCTGAAATCGGTTTCCTGCAATTCTGCCCCGCTTTCAAGTCCTCTTGGCAGCCTTACTTCAGTCTATTTTTGGACGATAGCTGTCATTTATAACTCTGCAGGTTTGTGAATTACAGTGCCCCTGAGCTCCTTTCTTCAACTCGCTTTCTTGTGAGCTGGCCGCAACACCGCAGGATGGCTTCAGGCCCTAATCTGGTTCCGGCACGGCACGCTGAGCCTTTGGTTAATTCCTCTTCCTGGTGGGAAATGAGAGTTAAATTTGCCTGTCCAGACTCCTCCAGCTAGTCTCTCATTGGTTCTCGCTATTCCTGTTCATCTTCCGCAGAAATTGCAAACTGGGCCAAACAGGAGGTTAAAGGGACTGACTCTCCAAGTCGGGAGAGTGTTAGTAAAGCGTCTGGAATGTTGCACCCGAGTACCAGGGTACGAAAACTGAGACATATTTGAACACGTCTCCCGATCGCATGGTTGATCATACTCTAGGTTCCACATGCATGTTTTAGCTGAAGGAAGAATACCTTAAACCTGGAGAGTTAAGACCCGTGTAATGGGTACCATGCAATATGACTTCAAAGGGTCTTCATTTGCTCACCGAACCTCTCCAATCCTATCACTGCTGCGTTTATGCCCCTGTACACATGCTTGATTCTCTTTCGGAGACATAGCAATCCATAGGTTTTAAGATACTTACTAGTCAGGTACATTCTTAGGCGTTTAATATGCGGTGTTGAGTCCATTTTGTTGAGCAAGGAGTAGTTCTAGTCTATTCCATATTTGACTTAAGGAACTTTATCTGTGCTCATTTCAATCTCTGGTTTTATGCAGCACCCCAACTCACCTTTACCCTTAAGCAAGCATAAGTTGGTTTTCTAAATTTGAGACCCTGTTCTGTTCTGTAATTCAGTTCCTGTGTAGCCATTTTTACATTCCGTGTATTACTGATATCTTATGATGTTACTTTTTCTGTGTGACTTATTTCAGTTAGAATCATCATACCTGAATCCACTCATTGTGCTGCTAAGGGCCTGATGACACAGATTTCATTGCTGAGTGATATTGCTTGGTAGGTAAATACCACAACTTCTTTATCCATTTTTCACTTTCTGCGATGTTGAACTTGTACTGTAAACGAGGTTCGTGTAAACAGAGCCGTTCCAAACTTTGGGGTGGCTGTGTCTTTTTGATTTTAATTTCCCTAAGCTATAGGACCATAAGTGGAAGTGCCCTAGGTTCTGTTGCTTTGTTTTTTAGATGTTTCAGGAAACACCATACACTTCTCCCCAGTGGTTGTTGGCAATTTACATCCCGCCCATCAGCATAACAAGGCTCCCAGTTCTCCATGGCCTGTCCTGCCTTTCTGGATTTTACACTTTTTTCAGATGGCCCTTTTGACCGGGGGGAAGTGAGACTTCATTGTAGTGCAGATTTCCTTTGCAAGCTTGCTTGGTTGGCCAAAAAGGGCGTATGCGTTTTTTCCTGAATATATTCAGGAAAAAACGCATACGCCCTTTTTGGCCAAGTGCATCATTGTGGACGTTCTGCCTCTTTTCCTATGCTTTCAATGCAATTCCAGTCTACCTCCTGAAATCGGTTTCCTGCAATTCTGCCCCGCTTTCAAGTCCTCTTGGCAGCCTTACTTCAGTCTATTTTTGGACGATAGCTGTCATTTATAACTCTGCAGGTTTGTGAATTACAGTGCCCCTGAGCTCCTTTCTTCAACTCGCTTTCTTGTGAGCTGGCCGCAACACCGCAGGATGGCTTCAGGCCCTAATCTGGTTCCGGCACGGCACGCTGAGCCTTTGGTTAATTCCTCTTCCTGGTGGGAAATGAGAGTTAAATTTGCCTGTCCAGACTCCTCCAGCTAGTCTCTCATTGGTTCTCGCTATTCCTGTTCATCTTCCGCAGAAATTGCAAACTGGGCCAAACAGGAGGTTAAAGGGACTGACTCTCCAAGTCGGGAGAGTGTTAGTAAAGCGTCTGGAATGTTGCACCCGAGTACCAGGGTACGAAAACTGAGACATATTTGAACACGTCTCCCGATCGCATGGTTGATCATACTCTAGGTTCCACATGCATGTTTTAGCTGAAGGAAGAATACCTTAAACCTGGAGAGTTAAGACCCGTGTAATGGGTACCATGCAATATGACTTCAAAGGGTCTTCATTTGCTCACCGAACCTCTCCAATCCTATCACTGCTGCGTTTATGCCCCTGTACACATGCTTGATTCTCTTTCGGAGACATAGCAATCCATAGGTTTTAAGATACTTACTAGTCAGGTACATTCTTAGGCGTTTAATATGCGGTGTTGAGTCCATTTTGTTGAGCAAGGAGTAGTTCTAGTCTATTCCATATTTGACTTAAGGAACTTTATCTGTGCTCATTTCAATCTCTGGTTTTATGCAGCACCCCAACTCACCTTTACCCTTAAGCAAGCATAAGTTGGTTTTCTAAATTTGAGACCCTGTTCTGTTCTGTAATTCAGTTCCTGTGTAGCCATTTTTACATTCCGTGTATTACTGATATCTTATGATGTTACTTTTTCTGTGTGACTTATTTCAGTTAGAATCATCATACCTGAATCCACTCATTGTGCTGCTAAGGGCCTGATGACACAGATTTCATTGCTGAGTGATATTGCTTGGTAGGTAAATACCACAACTTCTTTATCCATTTTTCACTTTCTGCGATGTTGAACTTGTACTGTAAACGAGGTTCGTGTAAACAGAGCCGTTCCAAACTTTGGGGTGGCTGTGTCTTTTTGATTTTAATTTCCCTAAGCTATAGGACCATAAGTGGAAGTGCCCTAGGTTCTGTTGCTTTGTTTTTTAGATGTTTCAGGAAACACCATACACTTCTCCCCAGTGGTTGTTGGCAATTTACATCCCGCCCATCAGCATAACAAGGCTCCCAGTTCTCAATGGCCTGTTGCCTTTCTGGATTTTACACTTTTTTCAGATGGCCCTTTTGACCGGGGGGAAGTGAGACTTCATTGTAGTGCAGATTTCCTTTGCAAGCTTGCTTGGTTGGCCAAAAAGGGCGTATGCGTTTTTTCCTGAATATATTCAGGAAAAAACGCATACGCCCTTTTTGGCCAAGTGCATCATTGTGGACGTTCTGCCTCTTTTCCTATGCTTTCAATGCAATTCCAGTCTACCTCCTGAAATCGGTTTCCTGCAATTCTGCCCCGCTTTCAAGTCCTCTTGGCAGCCTTACTTCAGTCTATTTTTGGACGATAGCTGTCATTTATAACTCTGCAGGTTTGTGAGTTACAGTGCCCCTGAGCTCCTTTCTTCAACTCGCTTTCTTGTGACCTGGCCGCAACACCACAGGATAGCTTCAGGCCCTAATCTTGTTCCGGCCCGGCATGCTGAGCCTTTGGTTAATTCCTCTTCCTGGTGGGAAATGAGAGTTAAATTTGCCCGTCCAGACACCTCCAGCTAGCCTCTCATTGGTTCTCGCTATTCCTGTTCATCTTCCACAGAAATTGCAAACTGGGCCAAACAGGAGGTTAAAGGGACTGACTCTCCAAGTCGGGAGAGTGTTAGTAAAGCGTCTGGAATGTTGCACCCGAGTACCAGGGGAGGAAAACTGAGACATATTTGAACACGTCTCCCGTTCACATGGTTGATCATACTCTAGGTTCCACATGCATGTTTTAGCTGAAGGAAGAATACCTTAAACCTGGAGAGTTGAGACCCGTGTAATGGGTACCATGCAATATGACTTCAAAGGGTCTTCATTTGCTCACCGAACCTCTCCAATCCTATCACTGCTGCGTTTATGCCCCTGTACACATGCTTGATTCTCTTTTGGAGACATAGCAATCCATAGGTGTTAAGATACTTACTAGTAAGGTACATTCTTAGGCGTTTAATATGGGGTTTTGAGTCCATTTCGTTGAGCAAGGAGTAGCTCTTGTCTATTCCATATTTGGCTTAAGGAACTTTATCTGTGCTCATTTCAATCTCTGGTTTTATGCAGCACCCCAACTCACCTTTCCCCTTCAGCAAGCATAAGTTGGTTTTCTAAATTTGAGACCCTGTTCTGTTTTGGAATGCAGATCCTGTGTAGCCAAGTTTACATTCCGTGTATTAGTGATATCTTATGATGTTTCTTTTTCTGTGTGACTTATTTCAGTTAGAATCATCGTACCTGAATCCACTCATTATGCTGCTACGGGCCTGATGACATAGATTTCATTGCTGAGTGATACTGCATTGTACGTAAGTACCACAAGTTCTTTATCCATTTTTCACTTTCTGTGATATTGAACTTGTACGGTAAACGGGGTTCTTGTAAACGGAGGCGTCCCAAACTTTGGGGTGGCTGTGTCTTTTTGATTTTAATTTCCCTAAGCTATAGGACCATAAGTGGAAGTGCCCTAGGCTCTGTTGCTTTGTTTTTTAGATGTTTCAGGAAACACCATACACTTCTCCCGAGTGTCTGTTGGCAATTTACATCCCGCCCATCAGCATAACAAGGCTCCCAGTTCTCCATGGCCTGTCCTGCCTTTCTGGATTTTACACTTTTTTCAGATGGCCCTTTTGACCGGGGGGAAGTGAGACTTCATTGTAGTGCAGATTTCCTTTGCAAGCTTGCTTGGTTGGCTAAAAAGGGCGTATGCGTTTTTTCCTGAATATATTCAGGAAAAAACGCATACGCCCTTTTTGGCCAAGTGCATCATTGTGGACGTTCTGCCTCTTTTCCTATGCTTTCAATGCAATTCCAGTCTACCTCCTGAAATCGGTTTCCTGCAATTCTGCCCCGCTTTCAAGTCCTCTTGGCAGCCTTACTTCAGTCTATTTTTGGACGATAGCTGTCATTTATAAGTCTGCAGGTTTGTGAATTACAGTGCCCCTGAGCTCCTTTCTTCAACTCGCTTTCTTGTGAGCTGGCCGCAACACCGCAGGATGGCTTCAGGCCCTAATCTGGTTCCGGCACGGCACGCTGAGCCTTTGGTTAATTCCTCTTCCTGGTGGGAAATGAGAGTTAAATTTGCCCGTCCAGACACCTCCAGCTAGTCTCTCATTGGTTCTCGCTATTCCTGTTCATCTTCCGCAGAAATTGCAAACTGGGCCAAACAGGAGGTTAAAGGTGCTGACTCTCCAAGTGGGGAGAGTGTTAGTAAAGCGTCTGGAATGTTGCACCCGAGTACCAGGGTACGAAAACTGAGACATATTTGAACACGTCTCCCGATCACATGGTTGATCATACTCTGGGTTCCACATGCATGTTTTAGCTGAAGGAAGAATACCTAAAACCTGGGTAGTTGAAACCCGTGGAATGGGTACCATGCAATATGACTTCAAAGGGTCTTCATTTGCTCACCGAACCTCTCCAATCCTATCACTGCTGCGTTTATGCCCCTGTACACATGCGTGATTCTCTTTCGGAGACATAGCAATTCATAGGTTTTAAGATACTTACTAGTCAGGTACATTCTTAGGCGTTTAATATGCGGTGTTGAGTCCATTTCGTTGAGCAAGGAGTAGCTCTTGTCTATTCCATATTTGGCTTAAGGAACTTTATCTGTGCTCATTTCAATCTCTGGTTTTATGTAGCACCCCAACTCACCTTTACCCTTAAGCAAGCATAAGTTGGTTTTCTAAATTTGAGACCCTGTTCTGTTCTGTAATTCAGTTCCTGTGTAGCCAAGTTTACATTCCGTGTATTACTGATATCTTATGATGTTTCTTTTTCTGTGTGACTTATTTCAGTTAGAATCATCATACCTGAATCCACTCATTGTGCTGCTAAGTGCCTGATGACACAGATTTCATTGCTGAGTGATATTGCTTTGTAAGTAAATACCACAACTTCTTTCTCCATTTTTCACTTTCTGCGATGTTGAACTTGTACTGTAAACGAGGTTCTTGTAAACAGAGCCGTTCCAAACTTTGGGGTGGCTGTGTCTTTTTGATTTTAATTTCCCTAAGCTATAGGACCATAAGTGGAAGTGCCCTAGGTTCTGTTGCTTTGTTTTTTAGATGTTTCAGGAAACACCATACACTTCTCCCGAGTGGTTGTTGGCAATTTACATCCCGCCCATCAGCATAACAAGGCTCCCAGTTCTCCATGGCCTGTCCTGCCTTTCTGGATTTTACACTTTTTTCAGATGGCCCTTTTGACCGGGGGGAAGTGAGACTTCATTGTAGTGCAGATTTCCTTTGCAAGCTTGCTTGGTTGGCCAAAAAGGGCGTATGCGTTTTTTCCTGAATATATTCAGGAAAAAACGCATACGCCCTTTTTGGCCAAGTGCATCATTGTGGACGTTCTGCCTCTTTTCCTATGCTTTCAATGCAATTCCAGTCTACCTCCTGAAATCGGTTTCCTGCAATTCTGCCCCGCTTTCAAGTCCTCTTGGCAGCCTTACTTCAGTCTATTTTTGGACGATAGCTGTCATTTATAACTCTGCAGGTTTGTGAATTACAGTGCCCCTGAGCTCCTTTATTCAACTCGCTTTCTTGTGACCTGGCCGCAACACCGCAGGATGGCTTCAGGCCCTAATCTTGTTCCGGCCCGGCATCCTGAGCCTTTGGTTAATTCCTCTTCCTGGTGGGAAATGAGAGTTAAATTTGCCTGTCCAGACACCTCCAGCTAGCCTCTCATTGGTTCTCGCTATTCCTGTTCATCTTCCGCAGAAATTGCAAACTGGGCCAAACAGGAGGTTAAAGGGACTGACTCTCCATGTCTGGAGAGTGTTAGTAAAGCGTCTGGAATGTTGCACCCGAGTACCAGGGGAGGAAAACTGAGACATATTTGAACACGTCTCCCGTTCACATGGTTGATCATACTCTGGGTACCACATGCATGTTTTAGCTGAAGGAAGAATACCTTAAACCTGGAGAGTTGAGACCCGTGTAATGGGTACCATGCAATATGACTTCAAAGGGTCTTCATTTGCTCACCGAACCTCTCCAATCCTATCACTGCTGCGTTTATGCCCCTGTACACACGCTTGATTCTCTTTTGGAGACATAGCAATCCATAGGTTTTAAGATACTTACTAGTCAGGTACATTCTTAGGCGTTTAATATGGGGTTTTGAGTCCATTTCGTTGAGCAAGGAGTAGCTCTTGTCTATTCCATATTTGGCTTAAGGAACTTTATCTGTGCTCATTTCAATCTCTGGTTTTATGCAGCACCCCAACTCACCTTTACCCTTAAGCAAGCATAAGTTGGTTTTCTAAATTTGAGACCCTTTTCTGTTTTGGAATGCAGTTCCTGTGTAGCCAAGTTTACATTCCGTGTATTAGTGATATCTTATGATGTTTCTTTTTCTGTGTGACTTATTTCAGTTAGAATCATCGTACCTGAATCCACTCATTATGCTGCTACGGGCCTGATGACATAGATTTCATTGCTGAGTGATACTGCATTGTACGTAAGTACCACAAGTTCTTTATCCATTTTTCACTTTCTGTGATATTGAACTTGTACGGTAAACGAGGTTCTTGTAAATGGAGGCGTCCCAAACTTTGGGGTGGCTCTGTCTTTATGATTTTAATTTCCCTAATCTATAGGACCATAAGTGAAAGTGCCCTAGGCTCTGTTGCTTTGTTTTTTAGATGTTTCAGGAAACACCATACACTTCTCCAGAGTGTCTGTTGGCAATTTACATCCCGCCCATCAGCATAACAAGGCTCCCAGTTCTCCATGGCCTGTCCTGCCTTTCTGGATTTTACACTGTTTTCAGATGGCCCTTTTGACCGGGGGGAAGTGAAACTTCATTGTAGTGCAGATTTCCTTTGCAAGCTTGCTTGGTTGGCCAAAAAGGGCGTATGCGTTGTTTCCTGAATATATTCAGGATAAAACGCATATGCCCTTTTTGGCCAAGTGCATCATTGTGGACGTTCTGCCTCTTTTCCTATGCTTTCAATGCAATTCCAGTCTACCTCCTGAAATCGGTTTCCTGCAATTCTGCCCCGCTTTCAAGTCCTCTTGGCAGCCTTACTTCAGTCTATTTTTGGACGATAGCTGTCATTTATAACTCTGCAGGTTTGTGAATTACAGTGCCCCTGAGCTCCTTTCTTCAACTCGCTTTCTTGTGAGCTGGCCGCAACACCGCAGGATGGCTTCAGGCCCTAATCTGGTTCCGGCACGGCACGCTGAGCCTTTGGTTAATTCCTCTTCCTGGTGGGAAATGAGAGTTAAATTTGCCCGTCCAGACACCTCCAGCTAGTCTCTCATTGGTTCTCGCTATTCCTGTTCATCTTCCGCAGAAATTGCAAACTGGGCCAAACAGGAGGTTAAAGGTGCTGACTCTCCAAGTGGGGAGAGTGTTAGTAAAGCGTCTGGAATGTTGCACCCGAGTACCAGGGTACGAAAACTGAGACATATTTGAACACGTCTCCCGTTCACATGGTTGATCATACTTGGGTTCCCCATGCATGTTTTAGCTGAAGGAAGAATACCTAAAACCTGGGTAGTTGAAACCCGTGGAATGGGTACCATGCAATATGACTTCAAAGGGTCTTCATTTGCTCACCGAACCTCTCCAATCCTATCACTGCTGCGTTTATGCCCCTGTACACATGCTTGATTCCCCTTCGGAGACATAGCAATCCATAGGTTTTAAGATACTTACTAGTCAGGTACATTCTTAGGCGTTTAATATGCGGTGTTGAGTCCATTTTGTTGAGAAAGGAGTAGCTCTTGTCTATTCCATATTTGGCTTAAGGAACTTTATCTGTGCTCATTTCAATCTCTGGTTTTATGCAGCACCCCAACTCACCTTTCCCCTTAAGCAAGCATAAGTTGGTTTTCTAAATTTGAGACCCTGTTCTGTTCTGTAATTCAGTTCCTGTGTAGCCAAGTTTCCATTCCGTGTATTACTGATATCTTATGATGTTTCTTTTTCTGTGTGACTTACTTCAGTTAGAATCATCATACCTGAATCCACTCATTGTGCTGCTACGGGCCTGATGACATAGATTTCATTGCTGAGTGATATTGTTTTGTAACTGAATACCACAACTTTTTTATCCATTTTTCACTTTCTGCGATGTTGAACTTGTACTGTAAACGAGGTTCTTGTAAACAGAGACGTTCCAAACTTTGGGGTGGCTGTGTCTTTTTGATTTTAATTTCCCTAAGCTATAGGACCATAAGTGGAAGTGCCCTAGGCTCTGTTGCTTTGTTTTTTAGATGTTTCAGGAAACACCATACACTTCTCCCTAGTGTCTGTTGGCAATTTACATCCCTCTCATCAGCATAACAAGGCTCCCAGTTCTCAATGGCCTGTTGCCTTTCTGGATTTTACACTTTTTTCAGATGGCCCTTTTGACCGGGGGGAAGTGAGACTTCATTGTAGTGCAGATTTCCTTTGCAAGCTTGCTTGGTTGGCCAAAAAGGGCGTATGCGTTTTTTCCTGAATATATTCAGGAAAAAACGCATACGCCCTTTTTGGCCAAGTGCATCATTGTGGACGTTCTGTCTCTTTTCCTATGCTTTCAATGCAATTCCAGTCTACCTCCTGAAATCGGTTTCCTGCAATTCTGCCCCGCTTTCAAGTCCTCTTGGCAGCCTTACTTCAGTCTATTTTTGGACGATAGCTGTCATTTATAACTCTGCAGGTTTGTGAATTACAGTGCCCCTGAGCTCCTTTCTTCAACTCGCTTTCTTGTGACCTGGCCGTAACACCGCAGGATGGATTCAGGCCCTAATCTTGTTCCGGCCCGGCATGCTGAGCCTTTGGTTAATTCCTCTTCCTGGTGGGAAATGAGAGTTAAATTTGCCCGTCCAGACACCTCCAGCTAGCCTCTCATTGGTTCTCGCTATTCCTGTTCATCTTCCGCAGAAATTGCAAACTGGGCCAAACAGGAGGTTAAAGGGACTGACTCTCCAAGTCGGGAGAGTGTTAGTAAAGCGTCTGGAATGTTGCACCCGAGTACCAGGGGAGGAAAACTGAGACATATTTGAACACGTCTCCCGTTCACATGGTTGATCATACTTGTGTTCCACATGCATGTTTTAGCTGAAGGAAGAATACCTTAAACCTGGAGAGTTGAGACCCGTGTAATGGGTACCATGCAATATGACTTCAAAGGGTCTTCATTTGCTCACCGAACCTCTCCAATCCTATCACTGCTGCGTTTATGCCCCTGTACACACGCTTGATTCTCTTTTGGAGACATAGCAATCCATAGGTTTTAAGATACTTACTAGTCAGGTACATTCTTAGGCGTTTAATATGGGGTTTTGAGTCCATTTCGTTGAGCAAGGAGTAGCTCTTGTCTATTCCATATTTGGCTTAAGGAACTTTATCTGTGCTCATTTCAATCTCTGGTTTTATGCAGCACCCCAACTCACCTTTCCCCTTAAGCAAGCATAAGTTGGTTTTCTAAATTTGAGACCCTGTTCTGTTTTGGAATGCAGTTCCTGTGTAGCCAAGTTTACATTCCGTGTATTACTGATATCTTATGATGTTTCTTTTTCTGTGTGACTTATTTCAGTTAGAATCATCGTACCTGAATCCACTCATTATGCTGCTACGGGCCTGATGACATAGATTTCATTGCTGAGTGATACTGCATTGTACGTAAGTACCACAAGTTCTTTATCCATTTTTCACTTTCTGTGATATTGAACTTGTACGGTAAACGGGGTTCTTGTAAACGGAGGCGTCCCAAACTTTGGGGTGGCTGTGTCTTTTTGATTTTAATTTCCCTAAGCTATAGGACCATAAGTGGAAGTGCCCTAGGCTCTGTTGCTTTGTTTTTTAGATGTTTCAGGAAACACCATACACTTCTCCCGAGTGTCTGTTGGCAATTTACATCCCGCCCATCAGCATAACAAGGCTCCCAGTTCTCCATGGCCTGTCCTGCCTTTCTGGATTTTACACTTTTTTCAGATGTCCCTTTTGACCGGGGGGAAGTGAAACTTCATTGTAGTGCAGATTTCCTTTGCAAGCTTGCTTGGTTGGCCAAAAAGGGCGTATGCGTTTTTTCCTGAATATATTCAGGAAAAAACGCATACGCCCTTTTTGGCCAAGTGCATCATTGTGGACGTTCTGCCTCTTTTCCTATGCTTTCAATGCAATTCCAGTCTACCTCCTGAAATCGGTTTCCTGCAATTCTGCCCCGCTTTCAAGTCCTCTTGGCAGCCTTACTTCAGTCTATTTTTGGACGATAGCTGTCATTTATAAGTCTGCAGGTTTGTGAATTACAGTGCCCCTGAGCTCCTTTCTTCAACTCGCTTTCTTGTGACCTGGCCGCAACACTGCAGGATGGCTTCAGGCCCTAATCTGGTTCCGGCACGGCATGCTGAGCCTTTGGTTATTTCCTCTTCCTGGTGGGAAATGAGAGTTAAATTTGCCCGTCCAGACAACTCCAGCTAGTCTCTCATTGGTTCTCGCTATTCCTGTTCATCTTCCGCAGAAATTGCAAACTGGGCCAAACAGGAGGTTAAAGGCGCTGACTCTCCAAGTGGGGAGAGTGTTAGTAAAGCGTCTGGAATGTTGCACCCGAGTACCAGGGTACGAAAACTGAGACATATTTGAACACGTCTCCCATTCACATGATTGATCATACTTGGGTTCCACATGCATGTTTTAGCTGAAGGAAGAATACCTTAAACCTGGAGAGTTGAGACCCGTGTAATGGGTACCATGCAATATGACTTCAAAGGGTCTTCATTTGCTCACCGAACCTCTCCAATCCTATCACTGCTGCGTTTATGCCCCTGTACACATGCTTGATTCTCTTTCAGAGACATAGCAATCCATAGGTTTTACGATACTTACTAGTCAGGTACATTCTTAGGCGTTTAATATGCGGTGTTGAGTCCATTTCGTTGAGCAAGGACTAGCTCTTGTCTATTCCATATTTGGCCTAAGGAAGTTTATCTGTGCTCATTTCAATCTCTGGTTTTATGCAGCACCCCAACTCACCTTTACCCTTAAGCAAGCATAAGTTGGTTTTCTAAATTTGAGACCCTGTTCTGTTCTGTAATTCAGTTCCTGTGTAGCCAAGTTTACATTCCGTGTATTACTGATATCTTATGATGTTTCTTTTTCTGTGTGACTTATTTCAGTTAGAATCATCATACCTGAATCCACTCATTGTGCTGCTAAGGGCCTGATGACATAGATTTCTTTGCTGAGTGATATTGCTTTGTAAGTGAATTCCACAACTTCTTTATCCATTTTTCACTTTCTGCGATGTTGAACTTGTACTGTAAACGAGGTTCTTGTAAACAGAGCTGTTCCAAACTTTGGGGTGGCTGTGTCTTTTTGATTTTAATTTCCCTAAGCTATAGGACCATAAGTGGA
Source organism: Stenella coeruleoalba (assembly GCF_951394435.1). Taxonomy (NCBI): domain Eukaryota; kingdom Metazoa; phylum Chordata; class Mammalia; order Artiodactyla; family Delphinidae; genus Stenella; species Stenella coeruleoalba. Next base: position 366,292 of record NW_027646206.1, read on the forward strand.
AGTGCCCTAGGCTCTGTTGCTTTGTTTTTTAGATGTTTCAGGAAACACCATACACTTCTCCCAAGTGTCTGTTGGCAATTTACATCCCGCCCATCAGCATAACAAGGCTCCCAGTTCTCAATGGCCTGTTGCCTTTCTGGATTTTACACTTTTTTCAGATGGCCCTTTTGACCGGGGGGAAGTGAGACTTCATTGTAGTGCAGATTTCCTTTGCAAGCTTGCTTGGTTGGCCAAAAAGGGCGTATGCGTTTTTTCCTGAATATATTCAGGAAAAAACGCATACGCCCTTTTTGGCCAAGTGCATCATTGTGGACGTTCTGCCTCTTTTCCTATGCTTTCAATGCAATTCCAGTCTACCTCCAGAAATCGGTTTCCTGCAATTCTGCCCCACTTTCAAGTCCTCTTGGCAGCCTTACTTCAGTCTATTTTTGGACGATAGCTGTCATTTATAACTCTGCAGGTTTGTGAATTACAGTGCCCCTGAGCTCCTTTCTTCAACTCGCTTTCTTGTGACCTGGCCGCAACACCGCAGGATGGCTTCAGGCCCTAATCTGGTTCCGGCACGGCACGCTGAGCCTTTGGTTAATTCCTCTTCCTGGTGGGAAATGAGAGTTAAATTTGCCCGTCCAGACACCTCCAGCTAGTCTCTCATTGGTTCTCGCTATTCCTGTTCATCTTCCGCAGAAATTGCAAACTGGGCCAAACAGGAGGTTAAAGGCGCTGACTCTCCAAGTGGGGAGAGTGTTAGTAAAGCGTCTGGAATGTTGCACCCGAGTACCAGGGGAGGAAAACTGAGACATATTTGAACACGTCTCCCGATCACATGGTTGATCATACTCTGGGTTCCACATGCATGTTTTAGCTGAAGGAAGAATACCTAAAACCTGGGTAGTTGAAACCCGTGGAATGGGTACCATGCAATATGACTTCAAAGGGTATTCATTTGCTCACCGAACCTCTCCAATCCTATCACTGCTGCGTTTATGCCCCTGTACACATGCTTGATTCTCTTTCAGAGACATAGCAATCCATAGGTTTTAAGATACTTACTAGTCAGGTACATTCTTAGGCGTTTAATATGCGGTGTGGAGTCCATTTCGTGGAGCAAGGAGTAGCTCTTGTCTATTCCATATTTGGCTTAAGGAACTTTATCTGTGCTCATTTCAATCTCTTGTTTTATGCAGCAACCCAACTCACCTTTCCCCTTAAGCAAGCATAAGTTGGTTTTCTAAATTTGAGAACCTGTTCTGTTTTGGAATTCAGTTCCTGTGTAGCCAAGTTTACATTCCGTGTATTAGTGATATCTTATGATGTTTCTTTTTCTGTGTGACTTATTTCAGTTAGAATCATCGTACCTGAATCTACTCATTATGCTGCTACGGGCCTGATGACATAGATTTCATTGCTGAGTGATACTGCATTGTACGTAAGTACCACAATTTCTTTATCCATTTTTCACTTTCTGCGATGTTGAACTTGTACTGTAAATGAGGTTCTTGTAAACAGAGCCATTCCAAATTTTGGGGTGGCTGTGTCTTTTTGATTTTAATTTCCCTAAGCTATAGGACCATAAGTGGAAGTGCCCTAGGTTCTGTTGCTTTGTTTTTTAGATGTTTCAGGAAACACCATACACTTCTCCCGAGTGGTTGTTGGCAATTTACATCCCGCCCATCAGCATAACAAGGCTGCCAGTTCTCCATGGCCTGTCCTGCCTTTCTGGATTTTACACTTTTTTCAGATGGCCCTTTTGACCGGGGGGAAGTGAGACTTCATTGTAGTGCAGATTTCCTTTGCAAGCTTGCTTGGTTGGCCAAAAAGGGCGTATGCGTTTTTTCCTGAATATATTCAGGAAAAAACGCATACACCCTTTTTGGCCAAGTGCATCATTGTGGACGTTCTGCCTCTTTTCCTATGCTTTCAATGCAATTCCAGTCTACCTCCTGAAATCGGTTTCCTGCAATTCTGCTCCGCTTTCAAGTCCTCTTGGCAGCCTTACTTCAGTCTATTTTTGGACGATAGCTGTCATTTATAACTCTGCAGGTTTGTGAATTACAGTGTCCCTGAGCTCCTTTCTTCAACTCGCTTTCTTGTGACCTGGCCGCAACACTGCAGGATGGCTTCAGGCCCTAATCTGGTTCCGGCACGGCATGCTGAGCCTTTGGTTATTTCCTCTTCCTGGTGGGAAATGAGAGTTAAATTTGCCCGTCCAGACACCTCCAGCTAGTCTCTCATTGGTTCTCGCTATTCCTGTTCATCTTCCGCAGAAATTGCAAACTGGGCCAAACAGGAGGTTAAAGGCGCTGACTCTCCAAGTGGGGAGAGTGTTAGTAAAGCGTCTGGAATGTTGCACCCGAGTACCAGGGTACGAAAACTGAGACATATTTGAACACGTCTCCCATTCACATGATTGATCATACTTGGGTTCCACATGCATGTTTTAGCTGAAGGAAGAATACCTTAAACCTGGAGAGTTGAGACCCGTGGAATGGGTACCATGCAATATGACTTCAAAGGGTCTTCATTTGCCCACCGAACCTCTCCAATCCTATCACTGCTGCATTTATGCCCCTGTACACATGCTTGATTCTCTTTTGGAGACATAGCAATCCATAGGTTTTACGATACTTACTAGTCAGGTACATTCTTAGGCGTTTAATATGCGGTGTTGAGTCCATTTCGTTGAGCAAGGAGTAGCTCTTGTCTATTCCATATTTGGCCTAAGGAAGTTTATCTGTGCTCATTTCAATCTCTGGTTTTATGCAGCACCCCAACTCACCTTTAACCTTAAGCAAGCATAAGTTGGTTTTCTAAATTTGAGACCCTGTTCTGTTCTGTAATTCAGTTCCTGTGTAGCCAAGTTTACATTCCGTGTATTACTGATATCTTATGATGTTTCTTTTTCTGTGTGACTTATTTCAGTTAGAATCATCATACCTGAATCCACTCATTGTGCTGCTAAGGGCCTGATGACATAGATTTCATTGCTGAGTGATATTGCTTTGTAAGTGAATTCCACAACTTCTTTATCCATTTTTCACTTTCTGCGATGTTGAACTTGTACTGTAAACGAGGTTCTTGTAAACAGAGCCGTTCCAAACTTTGGGGTGGCTGTGTCTTTTTGATTTTAATTTCCCTAAGCTATAGGACCATAAGTGGAAGTGCCCTAGGCTCTGTTGCTTTGTTTTTTAGATGTTTCAGGAAACACCATACACTTCTCCCAAGTGTCTGTTGGCAATTTACATCCCGCCCATCAGCATAACAAGGCTCCCAGTTCTCCATTGCCTGTTGCCTTTCTGGATTTTACACTTTTTTCAGATGGCCCTTTTGACCGGGGGGAAGTGAGACTTCATTGTAGTGCAGATTTCCTTTGCAAGCTTGCTTGGTTGGCCAAAAAGGGCGTATGTGTTTTTTCCTGAATATATTCAGGAAAAAACGCATACGCCCTTTTTGGCCAAGTGCATCATTGTGGACGTTCTGCCTCTTTTCCTATGCTTTCAATGCAATTCCAGTCTACCTCCTGAAATCGGTTTCCTGCAATTCTGCCCCGCTTTCAAGTCCTCTTGGCAGCCTTACTTCAGTCTATTTTTGGACGATAGCTGTCATTTATAACTCTGCAGGTTTGTGAATTACAGTGCCCCTGAGCTCCTTTCTTCAACTCGCTTTCTTGTGACCTGGCCGCAACACCGCAGGATGGCTTCAGGCCCTAATCTGGTTCCGGCACGGCACGCTGAGCCTTTGGTTAATTCCTCTTCCTGGTGGGAAATGAGAGTTAAATTTGCCCGTCCAGACACCTCCAGCTAGTCTCTCATTGGTTCTCGCTATTCCTGTTCATCTTCCGCAGAAATTGCAAACTGGGCCAAACAGGAGGTTAAAGGCGCTGACTCTCCAAGTGGGGAGAGTGTTAGTAAAGCGTCTGGAATGTTGCACCCGAGTACCAGGGGAGGAAAACTGAGACATATTTGAACACGTCTCCCGATCACATGGTTGATCATACTCTAGGTTCCACATGCATGTTTTAGCTGAAGGAAGAATACCTTAAACCTGGAGAGTTGAAACCCGTGGAATGGGTACCATGCAATATGACTTCAAAGGGTCTTCATTTGCCCACCGAACCTCTCCAATCCTATCACTGCTGCATTTATGCCCCTGTACACATGCTTGATTCTCTTTTGGAGACATAGCAATCCATAGGTTTTACGATACTTACTAGTCAGGTACATTCTTAGGCGTTTAATATGCGGTGTTGAGTCCATTTCATTGAGCAAGGAGTAGCTCTTGTCTATTCCATATTTGACTTAAGGAACTTTATCTGTGCTCATTTCAATCTCTGGTTTTATGCAGCACCCCAACTCACCTTTAACCTTAAGCTAGCATAAGTTGGTTTTCTAAATTTGAGACCCTGTTCTGTTCTGTAATTCAGTTCCTGTGTAGCCAAGTTTACATTCCGTGTATTACTGATATCTTATGATGTTTCTTTTTCTGTGTGACTTATTTCAGTTAGAATCATCATACCTGAATCCACTCATTGTGATGCTAAGGGCCTGATGACATAGATTTCATTGCTGAGTGATATTGCTTTGTAAGTAAATACCACAACTTCTTTATCCATTTTTCACTTTCTGCGATGTTGAACTTGTACTGTAAACGAGGTTCTTGTAAACAGAGGCGTCCCAAACTTTGGGGTGGCTGTGTCTTTTTGATTTTAATTTCCCTAAGCTATAGGACCATAAGTGGCAGTGCCCTAGGCTCTGTTGCTTTGTTTTTTAGATGTTTCAGGAAACACCATACACTTCTCCCGAGTGTCTGTTGGCAATTTACATCCCGCCCATCAGCATAACAAGGCTCCCAGTTCTCCATGGCCTGACCTGCCTTTCTGGATTTTACACTTTTTTCAGATGGCCCTTTTGACCGGGGGGAAGTGAGACTTCATTGTAGTGCAGATTTCCTTTGCAAGCTTGCTTGGTTGGCCAAAAAGGGCGTATGCGTTTTTTCCTGAATATATTCAGGAAAAAACGCATACGCCCTTTTTGGCCAAGTGCATCATTGTGGACGTTCTGCCTCTTTTCCTATGCTTTCAATGCAATTCCAGTCTACCTCCTGAAATCGGTTTCCTGCAATTCTGCCCCGCTTTCAAGTCCTCTTGGCAGCCTTACTTCAGTCTATTTTTGGACGATAGCTGTCATTTATAACTCTGCAGGTTTGTGAATTACAGTGCCCCTGAGCTCCTTTCTTCAGCTCGCTTTCTTGAGAGCTGGCCGCAACACCGCAGGATGGCTTCAGGCCCTAATCTGGTTCCGGCCCGGCATGCTGAGCCTTTGGTTAATTCCTCTTCCTGGTGGGAAATGAGAGTTAAATTTGCCCGTCCAGACACCTCCAGCTAGCCTCTCATTGGTTCTCGCTATTCCTGTTCATCTTCCGCAGAAATTGCAAACTGGGCCAAACAGGAGGTTAAAGGGACTGACTCTCCAAGTGGGGAGAGTGTTAGTAAAGCGTCTGGAATGTTGCACCCGAGTACCAGGGGAGGAAAATTGAGACATATTTGAACACGTCTCCCGATCACATGGTTGATCATACTCTAGGTTCCACATGCATGTTTTAGCTGAAGGAAGAATACCTAAAACCTGGGTAGTTGAAACCCGTGGAATGGGTACCATGCAATATGACTTCAAAGGGTCTTCATTTGCTCACCGAACCTCTCCAATCCTATCACTGCTGCGTTTATGCCCCTGTGCACATGCTTGATTCTCTTTCGGAGACATAGCAATCCATAGGTTTTAAGATACTTACAAGTCAGGTACATTCTTAGGCGTTTAATATGCGGTGTTGAGTCCATTTCGTTGAGCAAGGAGTAGCTCTTGTCTATTCCATATTTGGCTTAAGGAACTTTATCTGTGCTCATTTCAATCTCTGGTTTTATGCAGCACCCCCACTCACCTTTACCCTTAAGAAAGCATAAGTTGGTTTTCTAAATTTGAGACCCTGTTCTGTTCTGTAATTCAGTTCCTGTGTAGCCAAGTTTACATTCCGTGTATTACTGATATCTTATGATGTTTCTTTTTCTGTGTGACTTACTTCAGTTAGAATCATCATACCTGAATCCACTCATTGTGCTGCTAAGGGCCTGATGACACAGATTTCATTGCTGAGTGATATTGCTTTGTAAGTAAATACCACAACTTCTTTATCCATTTTTCACTTTCTGCGATGTTGAACTTGTACTGTAAACGAGGTTCTTGTAAACAGAGCTGTTCCAAACTTTGGGGTGGCTGTGTCTTTTTGATTTTAATTTCCCTAATCTATAGGACCATAAGTGGAAGTGCCCTAGGTTCTGTTGCTTTGTTTTTTAGATGTTTCAGGAAACACCATACACTTCTCCCGAGTGGTTGTTGGCAATTTACATCCCGCCCATCAGCATAACAAGGCTCCCAGTTCTCCATGGCCTGTCCTGCCTTTCTGGATTTTACACTTTTTTCAGATGGCCCTTTTGACCGGGGGGAAGTGAGACTTCATTGTAGTGCAGATTTCCTTTGCAAGCTTGCTTGGTTGGCCAAAAAGGGCGTATGCGTTTTTTCCTGAATATATTCAGGAAAAAACGCATACGCCCTTTTTGGCCAAGTGCATCATTGTGGACGTTCTGCCTCTTTTCCTATGCTTTCAATGCAATTCCAGTCTACCTCCTGAAATCGGTTTCCTGCAATTCTGCCCCGCTTTCAAGTCCTCTTGGCAGCCTTACTTCAGTCTATTTTTGGACGATAGCTGTCATTTATAACTCTGCAGGTTTGTGAATTACAGTGCCCCTGGGCTCCTTTCTTCTACTTGCTTTCTTTTGAGCTGGCCGCAACACCGCAGGATGGCTTCTGGCCCTAATCTGGTTCCGGTACGGCACGCTGAGCCTTTGGTTATTTCCTCTTCCTGGTGGGAAATGAGAGTTAAATTTGCCCGTCCAGACACCTCCAGCTAGCCTCTCATTGGTTCTCGCTATTCCTGTTCATCTTCCGCAGAAATTGCAAACTGGGCCAAACAGGAGGTTAAAGGGACTGACTCTCCAAGTCGGGAGAGTGTTAGTAAAGCGTCTGGAATGTTGCACCCGAGTACCAGGGTACGAAAACTGAGACATATTTGAACACGTCTCCCATTCACATGGTTGATCATACTCTGGGTTCCACATGCATGTTTTAGCTGAAGGAAGAATACCTTAAACCTGGAGAGTTGAGACCCGTGGAATGGGTACCATGCAATATGACTTCAAAGGGTCTTCATTTGCTCACCGAACCTCTCCAATCCTATCACTGCTGCGTTTATGCCCCTGTACACACGCTTGATTCTCTTTTGGAGACATAGCAATCCATAGGTTTTAAGATACTTACTAGTCAGGTACATTCTTAGGGGTTTAATATGGGGTTTTGAGTCCATTTCGTGGAGCAAGGAGTAGCTCTTGTCTATTCCATATTTGACTTAAGGAACTTTATCTGTGCTCATTTCAATCTCTGGTTTTATGCAGCACCCCAACTCACCTTTCCCCTTAAGCAAGCATAAGTTGGTTTTCTAAATTTGAGACCCTGTTCTGTTCTGGAATGCAGTTCCTGTGTAGCCAAGTTTACATTCCGTGTATTAGTGATATCTTATGATGTTTCTTTTTCTGTGTGACTTATTTCAGTTAGAATCATCGTACCTGAATCCACTCATTATGCTGCTACGGGCCTGATGACATAGATTTCATTGCTGAGTGATACTGCATTGTACGTAAGTACCACAAGTTCTTTATCCATTTTTCACTTTCTGCGATGTTGAACTTGTACTGTAAACGAGGTTCTTGTAAACAGAGGCGTCCCAAACTTTGGGGTGGCTGTGTCTTTTTTATTTTAATGTCCCTAAGCTATAGGACCATAAGTGGCAGTGACCTAGGCTCTGTTGCTTTGTTTTTTATTTGTTTCAGGAAACACCATACACTTCTCCCGAGTGTCTGTTGGCAATTTACATCCCGCCCATCAGCATAACAAGGCTCCCAGTTCTCCATGGCCTGTCCTGCCTTTCTGGATTTTACACTTTTTTCAGATGGCCCTTTTGACCGGGGGGAAGTGAGACTTCATTGTAGTGCAGATTTCCTTTGTAAGCTTGCTTGGTTGGCCAAAAAGGGCGTATGCGTTTTTTCCTGAATATATTCAGGAAAAAACGCATACGCCCTTTTTGGCCAAGTGCATCATTGTGGACGTCCTGCCTCTTTTCCTATGCTTTCAATGCAATTCCAGTCTACCTCCTGAAATCGGTTTCCTGCAATTCTGCCCCGCTTTCAAGTCCTCTTGGCAGCCTTACTTCAGTCTATTTTTGGACGATAGCTGTCATTTATAACTCTGCAGGTTTGTGAATTACAGTGCCCCTGAGCTCCTTTCTTCAACTCGCTTTCTTTTGAGCTGGCCGCAACACCGCAGGATGGCTTCAGGCCCTAATCTGGTTCCACTACGGCACGCTGAGCCTTTGGTTATTTCCTCTTCCTGGTGGGAAATGAGAGTTAAATTTGCCCGTCCAGACACCTCCAGCTAGTCTCTCATTGGTTCTCGCTATTCCTGTTCATCTTCCGCAGAAATTGCAAACTGGGCCAAACAGGAGGTTAAAGGCGCTGACTCTCCAAGTGGGGAGAGTGTTAGTAAAGCGTCTGGAATGTTGCACTCGAGTACCAGGGGAGGAAAACTGAGACATATTTGAACACGTCTCCCGATCACATGGTTGATCATACTTGGGTTCCACATGCATGTTTTAGCTGAAGGAAGAATACCTTAAACCTGGAGAGTTGAGACCCGTGTAATGGGTACCATGCAATATGACTTCAAAGGGTCTTCATTTGCTCACCGAACCTCTCCAATCCTATCACTGCTGCGTTTATGCCCCTGTACACACGCTTGATTCTCTTTTGGAGACATAGCAATCCATAGGTTTTAAGATACTTACTAGTCAGGTACATTCTTAGGCGTTTAATATGGGGTGTTGAGTCCGTTTCGTTGAGCAAGGAGTAGCTCTTGTCTATTCCATATTTGGCTTAAGGAACTTTATCTGTGCTCATTTCAATCTCTGGTTTTATGCAGCACCCCAACTCACCTTTACCCTTAAGCAAGCATAAGTTGGTTTTCTAAATTTGAGTCCCTGTTCTGTTCTGTAATTCAGTTCCTGTGTAGCCAAGTTTACATTCCGTGTATTACTGATATCTTATGATGTTTCTTTTTCTGTGTGACTTATTTCAGTTAGAATCATCATACCTGAATCCACTCATTGTGCTGCTAAGGGCCTGATGACACAGATTTCATTGCTGAGTGATATTGCTTTGTAAGTAAATACCACAACTTCTTTATCCATTTTTCACTTTCTGCGATGTTGAACTTGTACTGTAAACGAGTTTCTTGTAAACAGAGCCGTTCCAAACTTTGGGGTGGCTGTGTCTTTTTGATTTTAATTTCCCTAAGCTATAGGACCATAAGTGGAAGTGCCCTAGGTTCTGTTGCTTTGTTTTTTAGATGTTTCAGGAAACACCATACACTTCTCCCGAGTGGTTGTTGGCAATTTACATCCCGCCCATCAGCATAACAAGGCTCCCAGTTCTCCATGGCCTGTCCTACCTTTCTGGATTTTACACTTTTTTCAGATGGCCCTTTTGCCCGGGGGGAAGTGAGACTTCATTGTAGTGCAGATTTCCTTTGCAAGCTTGCTTGGTTGGCCAAAAAGGGCGTATGCGTTTTTTCCTGAATATATTCAGGAAAAAACGCATACGCCCTTTTTGGCCAAGTGCATCATTGTGGACGTTCTGCCTCTTTTCCTATGCTTTCAATGCAATTCCAGTCTACCTCCTGAAATCGGTTTCCTGCAATTCTGCCCCGCTTTCAAGTCCTCTTGGCAGCCTTACTTCAGTCTATTTTTGGACGATAGCTGTCATTTATAACTCTGCAGGTTTGTGAATTACAGTGCCCCTGAGCTCCTTTCTTCAACTCGCTTTCTTGTGACCTGGCTGCAACACCGCAGGATGTCTTCAGGCCCTAATCTGGTTCCGGTACGGCACGCTGAGCCTTTGGTTATTTCCTCTTCCTGGTGGGAAATGAGAGTTAAATTTGCCCGTCCAGACACCTCCAGCTAGCCTCTCATTGGTTCTCGCTATTCCTGTTCATCTTCCGCAGAAATTGCAAACTGGGCCAAACAGGAGGTTAAAGGGACTGACTCTCCAAGTGGGGAGAGTGTTAGTAAAGCGTCTGGAATGTTGCACCCGAGTACCAGGGGAGGAAAACTGAGACATATTTGAACACGTCTCCCATTCACATGGTTGATCATACTTGGGTTCCACATGCATGATTTAGCTGAAGGAAGAATACCTTAAACCAGGAGAGTTGAGACCCGTGGAATGGGTACCATGCAATATGACTTCAAAGGGTCTTCATTTGCTCACCGAACCTCTCCAATCCTATCACTGCTGCGTTTATGCCCCTGTACACATGCTTGATTCTCTTTTGGAGACATAGCAATCCATAGGTTTTAAGATACTTACTAGTCAGGTAAATTCTTAGGGGTTTAATATGGGGTTTTGAGTCCATTTCGTTGAGCAAGGAGTAGCTCTTGTCTATTCCATATTTGGCTTAAGGAACTTTATCTGTGCTCATTTCAATCTCTGGTTTTATGCAGCACCCCAACTCACCTTTCCCCTTAAGCAAGCATAAGTTGGTTTTCTAAATTTGAGACCCTGTTCTGTTGTGGAATGCAGTTCCTGTGTAGCCAAGTTTACATTCCGTGTATTACTGATATCTTATGATGTTTTTTTTTCTGTGTGACTTATTTCAGTTAGAATCATCGTACCTGAATCCACTCATTATGCTGCTACGGGCCTGATGACATAGATTTCATTGCTGAGTGATACTGCATTGTACGTAAGTACCACAAGTTCTTTATCCATTTTTCACTTTCTGCGATGTTGAACTTGTACTGTAAACGAGGTTCTTGTAAACAGAGGCGTCCCAAACTTTGGGGTGGCTGTGTCTTTTTGATTTTAATTTCCCTAAGCTATAGGACCATAAGTGGCAGTGCCCTAGGCTCTGTTGCTTTGTTTTTTAGATGTTTCAGGAAACACCATACACTTCTCCCGAGTGTCTGTTGGCAATTTACATCCCGCCCATCAGCATAACAAGGCTCCCAGTTCTCCATGGCCTGTCCTGCCTTTCTGGATTTTACACTTTTTTCAGATGGCTCTTTTGACCGGGGGGAAGTGAGACTTCATTGTAGTGCAGATTTCCTTTGCAAGCTTGCTTGGTTGGCCAAAATGGGCGTATGCGTTTTTTCCTGAATATATTCAGGAAAAAACGCATACGCCCTTTTTGGCCAAGTGCATCATTGTGGACGTTCTGCCTCTTTTCCTATGCTTTCAATGCAATTCCAGTCTACCTCCTGAAATCGGTTTCCTGCAATTCTGCCCCGCTTTCAAGTCCTCTTGGCAGCCTTACTTCAGTCTATTTTTGGACGATAGCTGTCATTTATAACTCTGCAGGTTTGTGAATTACAGTGCCCCTGGGCTCCTTTCTTCTACTTGCTTTCTTTTAAGCTGGCCGCAACACCGCAGGATGGCTTCAGGCCCTAATCTGGTTCCGGTACGGCACGATGAGCCTTTGGTTATTTCCTCTTCCTGGTGGGAAATGAGAGTTAAATTTGCCCGTCCAGACACCTCCAGCTAGCCTCTCATTGGTTCTCGCTATTCCTGTTCATCTTCCGCAGAAATTGCAAACTGGGCCAAACAGGAGGTTAAAGGGGCTGACACTCCAAGTGGGGAGAGTGTTAGTAAAGCGTCTGGAATGTTGCACCCGAGTACCAGGGGAGGAAAACTGAGACATATTTGAACACGTCTCCCGTTCACATGGTTGATCATACTTGGGTTCCACATGCATGTTTTAGCTGAAGGAAGAATACCTTAAACCTGGAGAGTTGAGACCCGTGTAATGGGTACCATGCAATATGACTTCAAAGGGTCTTCATTTGCTCACCGAACCTCTCCAATCCTATCACTGCTGCGTTTATGCCCCTGTACACACGCTTGATTCTCTTTTGGAGACATAGCAATCCATAGGTTTTAAGATACTTACTAGTCAGGTACATTCTTAGGCGTTTAATATGGGGTGTTGAGTCCATTTCGTTGAACAAGGAGTAGCTCTTGTCTATTCCATATTTGGCTTAAGGAACTTTATCTGTGCTCATTTCAATCTCTGGTTTTATGCAGCACCCCAACTCACCTTTCCCCTTAAGCAAGCATAAGTTGCTTTTCTAAATTTGAGACCCTGTTCTGTTCTGTAATTCAGTTCCTGTGTAGCCAAGTTTACATTCCGTGTATTAGTGATATCTTATGATGTTTCTTTTTCTGTGTGACTTATTTCAGTTAGAATCATCGTACCTGAATCCACTCATTGTGCTGCTAAGGGCCTGATGACATAGATTTCATTGCTGAGTGATATTGCTTTGTAAGTAAATACCACAACTTCTTTATCCATTTTTCACTTTCTGCGATGTTGAACTTGTACTGTAAACGAGGTTCTTGTAAACAGAGGCGTCCCAAACTTTGGGGTGGCTGTGTCTTTTTGATTTTAATTTCCCTAAGCTATAGGACCATAAGTGGAAGTGCCCTAGGTTCTGTTGCTTTGTTTTTTAGATGTTTCAGGAAACACCATACACTTCTCCCGAGTGGTTGTTGGCAATTTACATCCCGCCCATCAGCATAACAAGGCTCCCAGTTCTCCATGGCCTGTCCTACAGTTCTGGATTTTACACTTTTTTCAGATGGCCCTTTTGCCCGGGGGGAAGTGAGACTTCATTGTAGTGCAGATTTCCTTTGCAAGCTTGCTTGGTTGGCCAAAAAGGGCGTATGCGTTTTTTCCTGAATATATTCAGGAAAAAACGCATACGCCCTTTTTGGCCAAGTGCATCATTGTGGACGTTCTGCCTCTTTTCCTATGCTTTCAATGCAATTCCAGTCTACCTCCTGAAATCGGTTTCCTGCAATTCTGCCCCGCTTTCAAGTCCTCTTGGCAGCCTTACTTCAGTCTATTTTTGGACGATAGCTGTCATTTATAACTCTGCAGGTTTGTGAATTACAGTGCCCCTGAGCTCCTTTCTTCAACTCGCTTTCTTGTGACCTGGCTGCAACACCGCAGGATGTCTTCAGGCCCTAATCTGGTTCCGGTACGGCACGCTGAGCCTTTGGTTATTTCCTCTTCCTGGTGGGAAATGAGAGTTAAATTTGCCCGTCCAGACACCTCCAGCTAGCCTCTCATTGGTTCTCGCTATTCCTGTTCATCTTCCGCAGAAATTGCAAACTGGGCCAAACAGGAGGTTAAAGGGACTGACTCTCCAAGTGGGGAGAGTGTTAGTAAAGCGTCTGGAATGTTGCACCCGAGTACCAGGGGAGGAAAACTGAGACATATTTGAACACGTCTCCCATTCACATGGTTGATCATATTTGGGTTCCACATGCATGATTTAGCTGAAGGAAGAATACCTTAAACCAGGAGAGTTGAGACCCGTGGAATGGGTACCATGCAATATGACTTCAAAGGGTCTTCATTTGCTCACCGAACCTCTCCAATCCTATCACTGCTGCGTTTATGCCCCTGTACACATGCTTGATTCTCTTTTGGAGACATAGCAATCCATAGGTTTTAAGATACTTACTAGTCAGGTACATTCTTAGGGGTTTAATATGGGGTTTTGAGTCCATTTCGTTGAGCAAGGAGTAGCTCTTGTCTATTCCATATTTGGCTTAAGGAACTTTATCTGTGCTCATTTCAATCTCTGGTTTTATGCAGCACCCCAACTCACCTTTCCCCTTAAGCAAGCATAAGTTGGTTTTCTAAATTTGAGACCCTGTTCTGTTGTGGAATGCAGTTCCTGTGTAGCCAAGTTTACATTCCGTGTATTACTGATATCTTATGATGTTTCTTTTTCTGTGTGACTTATTTCAGTTAGAATCATCGTACCTGAATCCACTCATTATGCTGCTACGGGCCTGATGACATAGATTTCATTGCTGAGTGATACTGCATTGTACGTAAGTACCACAAGTTCTTTATCCATTTTTCACTTTCTGCGATGTTGAACTTGTACTGTAAACGAGGTTCTTGTAAACAGAGGCGTCCCAAACTTTGGGGTGGCTGTGTCTTTTTGATTTTAATTTCCCTAAGCTATAGGACCATAAGTGGAAGTGCCCTAGGCTCTGTTGCTTTGTTTTTTAGATGTTTCAGGAAACACCATACACTTCTCCCGAGTGTCTGTTGGCAATTTACATCCCGCCCATCAGCATAACAAGGCTCCCAGTTCTCCATGGCCTGTCCTGCCTTTCTGGATTTTACACTTTTTTCAATGGCTCTTTTGACCGGGGGGAAGTGAGACTTCATTGTAGTGCAGATTTCCTTTGCAAGCTTGCTTGGTTGGCCAAAATGGGCGTATGCGTTTTTTCCTGAATATATTCAGGAAAAAACGCATACGCCCTTTTTGGCCAAGTGCATCATTGTGGACGTTCTGCCTCTTTTCCTATGCTTTCAATGCAATTCCAGTCTACCTCCTGAAATCGGTTTCCTGCAATTCTGCCCCGCTTTCAAGTCCTCTTGGCAGCCTTACTTCAGTCTATTTTTGGACGATAGCTGTCATTTATAACTCTGCAGGTTTGTGAATTACAGTGCCCCTGGGCTCCTTTCTTCTACTCGCTTTCTTTTAAGCTGGCCGCAACACCGCAGGATGGCTTCAGGCCCTAATCTGGTTCCGGTACGGCACGCTGAGCCTTTGGTTATTTCCTCTTCCTGGTGGGAAATGAGAGTTAAATTTGCCCGTCCAGACACCTCCAGCTAGCCTCTCATTGGTTCTCGCTATTCCTGTTCATCTTCCGCAGAAATTGCAAACTGGGCCAAACAGGAGGTTAAAGGGGCTGACACTCCAAGTGGGGAGAGTGTTAGTAAAGCGTCTGGAATGTTGCACCCGAGTACCAGGGGAGGAAAACTGAGACATATTTGAACACGTCTCCCGTTCACATGGTTGATCATACTTGGGTTCCACATGCATGTTTTAGCTGAAGGAAGAATACCTTAAACCTGGAGAGTTGAGACCCGTGGAATGGGTACCATGCAATATGACTTCAAAGGGTCTTCATTTGCTCACCGAACCTCTCCAATCCTATCACTGCTGCATTTATGCCCCTGTACACACGCTTGATTCTCTTTTGGAGACATAGCAATCCATAGGTTTTAAGATACTTACTAGTCAGGTACATTCTTAGGCGTTTAATATGGGGTGTTGAGTCCATTTCGTTGAACAAGGAGTAGCTCTTGTCTATTCCATATTTGGCTTAAGGAACTTTATCTGTGCTCATTTCAATCTCTGGTTTTATGCAGCACCCCAACTCACCTTTCCCCTTAAGCAAGCATAAGTTGCTTTTCTAAATTTGAGACCCTGTTCTGTTCTGTAATTCAGTTCCTGTGTAGCCAAGTTTACATTCCGTGTATTAGTGATATCTTATGATGTTTCTTTTTCTGTGTGACTTATTTCAGTTAGAATCATCGTACCTGAATCCACTCATTGTGCTGCTAAGGGCCTGATGACACAGATTTCATTGCTGAGTGATATTGCTTTGTAAGTAAATACCACAACTTCTTTATCCATTTTTCACTTTCTGTGATGTTGAACTTGTACTGTAAACGAGGTTCTTGTAAACAGAGCCGTTCCAAACTTTGGGGTGGCTGTGTCTTTTTGATTTTAATTTCCCTAAGCTATAGGACCATAAGTGGAAGTGCCCTAGGTTCTGTTGCTTTGTTTTTTAGATGTTTCAGGAAACACCATACACTTCTCCCGAGTGGTTGTTGGCAATTTACATCCCGCCCATCAGCATAACAACGCTCCCAGTTCTCCATGGCCTGTCTTGTCTTTCTGGATTTTACACTTTTTTCAGATGGCCCTTTTGACCGGGGGAAGTGAGACTTCATTGTAGTGCAGATTTCCTTTGCAAGCTTGCTTGGTTGGCCAAAAAGGGCGTATGCGTTTTTTCCTGAATATATTCAGGAAAAAACGCATACGCCCTTTTTGGCCAAGTGCATCATTGTGGACGTTCTGCCTCTTTTCCTATGCTTTCAATGCAATTCCAGTCTACCTCCTGAAATCGGTTTCCTGCAATTCTGCCCCGCTTTCAAGTCCTCTTGGCAGCCTTACTTCAGTCTATTTTTGGACGATAGCTGTCATTTATAAGTCTGCAGGTTTGTGAATTACAGTGCCCCTGAGCTCCTTTCTTCAACTCGCTTTCTTGTGACCTGGCCGCAACACCGCAGGATGGATTCAGGCCCTAATCTGGTTCTGGCATGGCACGCTGAGCCTTTGGTTAATTCCTCTTCCTGGTGAGAAATGAGAGTTAAATTTGCCCGTCCAGACACCTCCAGCTAGTCTCTCATTGGTTCTCGCTATTCCTGTTCATCTTCCGCAGAAATTGCAAACTGGGCCAAACAGGGGGTTAAAGGGACTGACTCTCCAAGTCGGGAGAGTGTTACTAAAGCGTCTGGAATGTTGCACCCGAGTACCAGGGGAGGAAAACTGAGACATATTTGAACACGTCTCCCGATCACATGGTTGATCATACTCTAGGTTCCACATGCATGTTTTAGCTGAAGGAAGAATACCTTAAACCTGGGTACTTGAGACCCGTGGAATGGGTACCATGCAATATGACTTCAAAGGGTCTTCATTTGCTCACCGAACCTCTCCATTCCTATCACTGCTGCGTTTATTCCCCTGTACACACGCTTGATTCTCTTTTGGAGACATAGCAATCCATAGGTTTTAAGATACTTACTAGTCAGGTACATTCTTAGGCGTTTAATATGGGGTGTTGAGTCCATTTCGTTGAGCAAGGAGTAGCTCTTGTCTATTCCATATTTGGCTTAAGGAACTTTATCTGTGCTCATTTCAATCTCTGGTTTTATGCAGCACCCCAACTCACCTTTACCCTTAAGCAAGCATAAGTTGGTTTTCTAAATTTGAGACCCTGTTCTGTTCTGGAATGCAGTTCCTGTGTATCCAAGTTTACATTCCGTGTATTAGTGATATCTTATGATGTTTCTTTTTCTGTGTGACTTATTTCAGTTAGAATCATCGTACCTGAATCCACTCATTATGCTGCTACGGGCCTGATGACATAGATTTCATTGCTGAGTGATACTGCATTTTACGTAAGTACCACAAGTTCTTTATCCATTTTTCACTTTCTGCGATGTTGAACTTGTACTGTAAACGAGGTTCTTGTAAACAGAGGCGTCCCAAACTTTGGGGTGGCTGTGTCTTTTTGATTTTAATTTCCCTAAGCTATAGGACCATAAGTGGCAGTGCCCTAGGCTCTGTTGCTTTGTTTTTTAGATGTTTCAGGAAACACCATACACTTCTCCCGAGTGTCTGTTGGCAATTTACATCCCGCCCATCAGCATAACAAGGCTCCCAGTTCTCCATGGCCTGTCCTGCCTTTCTGGATTTTACACTGTTTTCAGATGGCCCTTTTGACCGGGGGGAAGTGAAACTTCATTGTAGTGCAGATTTCCTTTGCAAGCTTGCTTGGTTGGCCAAAAAGGGCGTATGCGTTTTTTCCTGAATATATTCAGGAAAAAACGCATATGCCCTTTTTGGCCAAGTGCATCATTGTGGACGTTCTGCCTCTTTTCCTATGCTTTCAATGCAATTCCAGTCTACCTCCTGAAATCGGTTTCCTGCAATTCTGCCCCGCTTTCAAGTCCTCTTGGCAGCCTTACTTCAGTCTATTTTTGGACGATAGCTGTCATTTATAACTCTGCAGGTTTGTGAATTACAGTGCCCCTGAGCTCCTTTCTTCAACTCGCTTTCTTGTGATCTGGCCGCAACACCGCAGGATGGCTTCAGGCCCTAATCTGGTTCCGGCACGGCACGCTGAGCCTTTGGTTAATTCCTCTTCCTGGTGGGAAATGAGAGTTAAATTTGCCCGTCCAGACACCTCCAGCTAGTCTCTCATTGGTTCTCGCTATTCCTGTTCATCTTCCGCAGAAATTGCAAACTGGGCCAAACAGGAGGTTAAAGGGACTGACTCTCCAAGTCGGAAGAGTGTTAGTAAAGCGTCTGGAATGTTGCACCCGAGTACCAGGGGAGGAAAACTGAGACATATTTGAACACGTCTCCCGTTCACATGGTTGATCATACTCTGGGTTCCACATGCATGTTTTAGCTGAAGGAAGAATACCTTAAACCTGGGTACTTGAGACCCGTGGAATGGGTACCATGCAATATGACTTCAAAGGGTCTTCATTTGCTCACCGAACCTCTCCAATCCTATCACTGCTGCGTTTATTCCCCTGTACACACGCTTGATTCTCTTTTGGAGACATAGCAATCCATAGGTTTTAAGATACTTACTAGTCAGGTACATTCTTAGGCGTTTAATATGGGGTGTTGAGTCCATTTCATTGAGCAAGGAGTAGCTCTTGTCTATTCCATATTTGGCTTAAGGAACTTTATCTGTGCTCATTTCAATCTCTGGTTTTATGCAGCACCCCAACTCACCTTTCCCCTTAAGCAAGCATAAGTTGGTTTTCTAAATTTGAGACCCTGTTCTGTTCTGTAATTCAGTTCCTGTGTAGCCAAGTTTACATTCCGTGTATTACTGATATCTTATGATGTTTCTTTTCTGTGTGACTTATTTCAGTTAGAATCATCATACCTGAATCCACTCATTGTGCTGCTACGGGCCTGATGACACAGATTTCATTGCTGAGTGATATTGCTTTGTAAGTAAATACCACAACTTCTTTATCCATTTTTCACTTTCTGCGATGTTGAACTTGTACTGTAAACGAGGTTCTTGTAAACAGAGCCGTTCGAAAGTTTGGGGTGGCTGTGTCTTTTTGATTTTAATTTCCCTAAGCTATAGGACCATAAGTGGCAGTGCCCTAGGCTCTGTTGCTTTGTTTTTTAGATGTTTCAGGAAACACCATACACTTCTCCCGAGTGGTTGTTGGCAATTTACATCCCGCCCATCAGCATAACAAGGCTCCCAGTTCTCCATGGCCTGTCCTGCCTTTCTGGATTTTACACTGTTTTCAGATGGCCCTTTTGACCGGGGGGAAGTGAAACTTCATTGTAGTGCAGATTTCCTTTGCAAGCTTGCTTGGTTGGCCAAAAAGGGCGTATGCGTTTTTTCCTGAATATATTCAGGAAAAAACGCATACGCCCTTTTTGGCCAAGTGCATCATTGTGGACGTTCTGCCTCTTTTCCTATGCTTTCAATGCAATTCCAGTCTACCTCCTGAAATCGGTTTCCTGCAATTCTGCCCCGCTTTCAAGTCCTCTTGGCAGCCTTACTTCAGTCTATTTTTGGACAATAGCTGTCATTTATAACTCTGCAGGTTTGTGAATTACAGTGCCCCTGAGCTCCTTTCTTCAACTCGCTTTCTTGTGATCTGGCCGCAACACCGCAGGATGGCTTCAGGCCCTAATCTGGTTCCGGCACGGCACGCTGAGCCTTTGGTTAATTCCTCTTCCTGGTGGGAAATGAGAGTTAAATTTGCCCGTCCAGACACCTCCAGCTAGTCTCTCATTGGTTCTCGCTATTCCTGTTCATCTTCCGCAGAAATTGCAAACTGGGCCAAACAGGAGGTTAAAGGGACTGACTCTCCAAGTCGGAAGAGTGTTAGTAAAGCGTCTGGAATGTTGCACCCGAGTACCAGGGGAGGAAAACTGAGACATATTTGAACACGTCTCCCGTTCACATGGTTGATCATACTCTGGGTTCCACATGCATGTTTTAGCTGAAGGAAGAATACCTTAAACCTGGGTACTTGAGACCCGTGGAATGGGTACCATGCAATATGACTTCAAAGGGTCTTCATTTGCTCACCGAACCTCTCCAATCCTATCACTGCTGCGTTTATTCCCCTGTACACACGCTTGATTCTCTTTTGGAGACATAGCAATCCATAGGTTTTAAGATACTTACTAGTCAGGTACATTCTTAGGCGTTTAATATGGGGTGTTGAGTCCATTTCGTTGAGCAAGGAGTAGCTCTTGTCTATTCCATATTTGGCTTAAGGAACTTTATCTGTGCTCATTTCAATCTCTGGTTTTATGCAGCACCCCAACTCACCTTTCCCCTTAAGCAAGCATAAGTTGGTTTTCTAAATTTGAGACCCTGTTCTGTTCTGTAATTCAGTTCCTGTGTAGCCAAATTTCCATTCCGTGTATTACTGATATCTTATGATGTTTCTTTTTCTGTGTGACTTATTTCAGTTAGAATCATCATACCTGAATCCACTCATTGTGATGCTAAGGGCCTGATGACATAGATTTCATTGCTGAGTGATATTGCTTTGTAAGTAAATACCACAACTTCTTTATCCATTTTTCACTTTCTGCGATGTTGAACTTGTACTGTAAACGAGGTTCTTGTAAACAGAGGCGTCCCAAACTTTGGGGTGGCTGTGTCTTTTTGATTTTAATTTCCCTAAGCTATAGGACCATAAGTGGCAGTGCCCTAGGCTCTGTTGCTTTGTTTTTTAGATGTTTCAGGAAACACCATACACTTCTCCCGAGTGTCTGTTGGCAATTTACATCCCGCCCATCAGCATAACAAGGCTCCCAGTTCTCCATGGCCTGTCCTGCCTTTCTGGATTTTACACTTTTTTCAGATGGCCCTTTTGACCGGGGGGAAGTGAGACTTCATTGTAGTGCAGATTTCCTTTGCAAGCTTGCTTGGTTGGCCAAAAAGGGCGTATGCGTTTTTTCCTGAATATATTCAGGAAAAAACGCATACGCCCTTTTTGGCCAAGTGCATCATTGTGGACGTTCTGCCTCTTTTCCTATGCTTTCAATGCAATTCCAGTCTACCTCCTGAAATCGGTTTCCTGCAATTCTGCCCCGCTTTCAAGTCCTCTTGGCAGCCTTACTTCAGTCTATTTTTGGACGATAGCTGTCATTTATAACTCTGCAGGTTTGTGAATTACAGTGCCCCTGAGCTCCTTTCTTCAACTCGCTTTCTTTTGAGCTGGCCGCAACACCGCAGGATGGCTTCAGGCCCTAATCTGGTTCCGGCCCGGCATGCTGAGCCTTTGGTTAATTCCTCTTCCTGGTGGGAAATGAGAGTTAAATTTGCCCGTCCAGACACCTCCAGCTAGCCTCTCATTGGTTCTCGCTATTCCTGTTCATCTTCCGCAGAAATTGCAAACTGGGCCAAACAGGAGGTTAAAGGGACTGACTCTCCAAGTCGGGAGAGTGTTAGTAAAGCGTCTGGAATGTTGCACCCGAGTACCAGGGGAGGAAAACTGAGACATATTTGAACACGTCTCCCGATCACATGGTTGATCATACTCTAGGTTCCACATGCATGTTTTAGCTGAAGGAAGAATACCTTAAACCTGGAGAGTTGAGACCCGTGTAATGCGTACCATGCAATATGACTTCAAAGGGTCTTCATTTGCTCACCGAACCTCTCCAATCCTATCACTGCTGCGTTTATGCCCCTGTACACATGCTTGATTCTCTTTTGGAGACATAGCAATCCATAGGTTTTAAGATACTTACTAGTCAGGTACATTCTTAGGCGTTTAATATGCGGTGTTGAGTCCATTTCTTTGAGCAAGGAGTAGCTCTTGTCTATTCCATATTTGACTTAAGGAACTTTATCTGTGCTCATTTCAATCTCTGGTTTTATGCAGCACCCCAACTCACCTTTACCCTTAAGCAAGCATAAGTTGGTTTTCTAAATTTGAGACCCTGTTCTGTTCTGTAATTCAGTTCCTGTGTAGCCAAATTTCCATTCCGTGTATTACTGATATCTTATGATGTTTCTTTTTCTGTGTGACTTATTTCAGTTAGAATCATCATACCTCAATCCACTCATTGTGCTGCTACGGGCCTGATGACACAGATTTCATTGCTGAGTGATATTGCTTTGTAAGTAAATACCACAACTTCTTTATCCATTTTTCACTTTCTGCGATGTTGAACTTGTACTGTAAACGAGGTTCTTGTAAACAGAGCCGTTCGAAAGTTTGGGGTGGCTGTGTCTTTTTGATTTTAATTTCCCTAAGCTATAGGACCATAAGTGGCAGTGCCCTAGGCTCTGTTGCTTTGTTTTTTAGATGTTTCAGGAAACACCATACACTTCTCCCGAGTGGTTGTTGGCAATTTACATCCCGCCCATCAGCATAACAAGGCTCCCAGTTCTCCATGGCCTGTCCTGCCTTTCTGGATTTTACACTTTTTTCAGATGGCCCTTTTGACCGGGGGGAAGTGAGACTTCATTGTAGTGCAGATTTCCTTTGCAAGCTTGCTTGGTTGGCCAAAAAGGGCGTATGCGTTTTTTCCTGAATATATTCAGGAAAAAACGCATACGCCCTTTTTGGCCAAGTGCATCATTGTGGACGTTCTGCCTCTTTTCCTATGCTTTCAATGCAATTCCAGTCTACCTCCTGAAATCGGTTTCCTGCAATTCTGCCCCGCTTTCAAGTCCTCTTGGCAGCCTTACTTCAGTCTATTTTTGGACGATAGCTGTCATTTATAACTGCAGGTTTGTGAATTACAGTGCCCCTGAGCTCCTTTCTTCAACTCGCTTTCTTGTGATCTGGCCGCAACACCGCAGGATGGCTTCAGGCCCTAATCTGGTTCTGGCACGGCACGCTGAGCCTTTGGTTAATTCCTCTTCCTGGTGGGAAATGAGAGTTAAATTTGCCCGTCCAGACACCTCCAGCTAGTCTCTCATTGGTTCTCGCTATTCCTGTTCATCTTCCGCAGAAATTGCAAACTGGGCCAAACAGGAGGTTAAAGGGACTGACTCTCCAAGTCGGAAGAGTGTTAGTAAAGCGTCTGGAATGTTGCACCCGAGTACCAGGGGAGGAAAACTGAGACATATTTGAACACGTCTCCCGTTCACATGGTTGATCATACTCTGGGTTCCACATGCATGTTTTAGCTGAAGGAAGAATACCTTAAACCTGGGTAGTTGAGACCCGTGGAATGGGTACCATGCAATATGACTTCAAAGGGTCTTCATTTGCTCACCGAACCTCTCCAATCCTATCACTGCTGCGTTTATTCCCCTGTACACACGCTTGATTCTCTTTTGGAGACATAGCAATCCATAGGTTTTAAGATACTTACTAGTCAGGTACATTCTTAGGCGTTTAATATGGGGTGTTGAGTCCATTTCGTTGAGCAAGGAGTAGCTCTTGTCTATTCCATATTTGGCTTAAGGAACTTTATCTGTGCTCATTTCAATCTCTGGTTTTATGCAGCACCCCAACTCACCTTTCCCCTTAAGCAAGCATAAGTTGGTTTTCTAAATTTGAGACCCTGTTCTGTTCTGTAATTCAGTTCCTGTGTAGCCAAATTTCCATTCCGTGTATTACTGATATCTTATGATGTTTCTTTTTCTGTGTGACTTATTTCAGTTAGAATCATCATACCTGAATCCACTCATTGTGATGCTAAGGGCCTGATGACATAGATTTCATTGCTGAGTGATATTGCTTTGTAAGTAAATACCACAACTTCTTTATCCATTTTTCACTTTCTGCGATGTTGAACTTGTACTGTAAACGAGGTTCTTGTAAACAGAGGCGTCCCAAACTTTGGGGTGGCTGTGTCTTTTTGATTTTAATTTCCCTAAGCTATAGGACCATAAGTGGCAGTGCCCTAGGCTCTGTTGCTTTGTTTTTTAGATGTTTCAGGAAACACCATACACTTCTCCCGAGTGTCTGTTGGCAATTTACATCCCGCCCATCAGCATAACAAGGCTCCCAGTTCTCCATGGCCTGTCCTGCCTTTCTGGATTTTACACTTTTTTCAGATGGCCCTTTTGACCGGGGGGAAGTGAGACTTCATTGTAGTGCAGATTTCCTTTGCAAGCTTGCTTGGTTGGCCAAAAAGGGCGTATGCGTTTTTTCCTGAATATATTCAGGAAAAAACGCATACGCCCTTTTTGGCCAAGTGCATCATTGTGGACGTTCTGCCTCTTTTCCTATGCTTTCAATGCAATTCCAGTCTACCTCCTGAAATCGGTTTCCTGCAATTCTGCCCCGCTTTCAAGTCCTCTTGGCAGCCTTACTTCAGTCTATTTTTGGACGATAGCTGTCATTTATAACTCTGCAGGTTTGTGAATTACAGTGCCCCTGAGCTCCTTTCTTCAACTCGCTTTCTTTTGAGCTGGCCGCAACACCGCAGGATGGCTTCAGGCCCTAATCTGGTTCCGGCCCGGCATGCTGAGCCTTTGGTTAATTCCTCTTCCTGGTGGGAAATGAGAGTTAAATTTGCCCGTCCAGACACCTCCAGCTAGCCTCTCATTGGTTCTCGCTATTCCTGTTCATCTTCCGCAGAAATTACAAACTGGGCCAAACAGGAGGTTAAAGGGACTGACTCTCCAAGTCGGGAGAGTGTTAGTAAAGCGTCTGGAATGTTGCACCCGAGTACCAGGGGAGGAAAACTGAGACATATTTGAACACGTCTCCCGATCACATGGTTGATCATACTCTAGGTTCCACATGCATGTTTTAGCTGAAGGAAGAATACCTTAAACCTGGAGAGTTGAGACCCGTGTAATGCGTACCATGCAATATGACTTCAAAGGGTCTTCATTTGCTCACCGAACCTCTCCAATCCTATCACTGCTGCGTTTATGCCCCTGTACACATGCTTGATTCTCTTTTGGAGACATAGCAATCCATAGGTTTTCCGATACTTACTAGTCAGGTACATACTTAGGCGTTTAATATGCGGTGTAGAGTCCATTTCTTTGAGCAAGGAGTAGCTCTTGTCTATTCCATATTTGACTTAAGGAACTTTATCTGTGCTCATTTCAATCTCTGGTTTTATGCAGCACCCCAACTCACCTTTCCCCTTAAGCAAGCATAAGTTGGTTTTCTAAATTTGAGACCCTGTTCTGTTCTGTAATTCAGTTCCTGTGTAGCCAAGTTTACATTCCGTGTATTACTGATATCTTATGATGTTTCTTTTCTGTGTGACTTATTTCAATTAGAATCATCATACCTGAATCCACTCATTGTGCTGCTATGGGCCTGATGACACAGATTTCATTGCTGAGTGATATTGCTTTGTAAGTAAATACCACAACTTCTTTATCCATTTTTCACTTTCTGCGATGTTGAACTTGTACTGTAAACGAGGTTCTTGTAAACAGAGCCGTTCGAAAGTTTGGGGTGGCTGTGTCTTTTTGATTTTAATTTCCCTAAGCTATAGGACCATAAGTGGCAGTGCCCTAGGCTCTGTTGCTTTGTTTTTTAGATGTTTCAGGAAACACCATACACTTCTCCCGAGTGGTTGTTGGCAATTTACATCCCGCCCATCAGCATAACAAGGCTCCCAGTTGTCCATGGCCTGTCCTGCCTTTCTGGATTTTACACTTTTTTCAGATGGCCCTTTTGACCGGGGGGAAGTGAGACTTCATTGTAGTGCAGATTTCCTTTGCAAGCTTGCTTGGTTGTCCAAAAAGGGCGTATGCGTTTTTTCCTGAATATATTCAGGAAAAAACGCATATGCCCTTTTTGGCCAAGTGCATCATTGTGGATGTTCTGCCTCTTTTCCTATGCTTTCAATGCAATTCCAGTCGACCTCCTGAAATCGGTTTCCTGCAATTCTGCCCCGCTTTCAAGTCCTCTTGGCAGCCTTACTTCAGTCTATTTTTGGACGATAGCTGTCATTTATAACTCTGCAGGTTTGTGAATTACAGTGACCCTGAGCTCCTTTCTTCAACTCGCTTTCTTGTGACCTGGCCGCAACACCGCAGGATGGCTTCAGGCCCTAAACTTGTTCCGGCACGGCACGCTGAGCCTTTGGTTAATTCCTCTTCCTGGTGGGAAATGAGAGTTAAATTTGCCCGTCCAGACACCTCCAGCTAGTCTCTCATTGTTTCTCGCTATTCCTGTTCATCTTCCGCAGAAATTGCAAACTGGGCCAAACAGGAGGTTAAAGGGACTGACTCTCCAAGTCGGAAGAGTGTTAGTAAAGCGTCTGGAATGTTGCACCCGAGTACCAGGGGAGGAAAACTGAGACATATTTGAACACGTCTCCCGTTCACATGGTTGATCATACTCTGGGTTCCACATGCATGTTTTAGCTGAAGGAAGAATACCTTAAACCTGGAGAGTTGAGACCCGTGGAATGGGTACCATGCAATATGACTTCAAAGGGTCTTCATTTGCTCACCGAACCTCTCCAATCCTATCACTGCTGCGTTTATGCCCCTGTACACACGCTTGATTCTCTTTCGGAGACATAGCAATCCATAGGTTTTAAGATACTTACTAGTCAGGTACATTCTTAGGCGTTTAATATGGGGTGTTGAGTCCATTTCGTTGAGCAAGGAGTAGATCTTGTCTATTCCATATTTGGCTTAAGGAACTTTATCTGTGCTCATTTCAATCTCTGGTTTTATGCAGCACCCCAACTCACCTTTACCCTTAAGCAAGCATAAGTTGCTTTTCTAAATTTGAGACACTGTTCTGTTCTGTAATTCAGTTCCTGTGTAGCCAAGTTTACATTCCGTGTATTACTGATATCTTATGATGTTTCTTTTTCTGTGTGACTTATTTCAGTTAGAATCATCGTACCTGAATCCACTCATTGTGCTGCTAAGGGCCTGATGACATAGATTTCATTGCTGAGTGATATTGCTTTGTAAGTAAATACCACAACTTCTTTATCCATTTTTCACTTTCTGCGATGTTGAACTTGTACTGTAAACGAGGTTCTTGTAAACAGAGGCGTCCCAAACTTTGGGGTGGCTGTGTCTTTTTGATTTTAATTTCCCTAAGCTATAGGACCATAAGTGGCAGTGCCCTAGGCTCTGTTGCTTTGTTTTTTAGATGTTTCAGGAAACACCATACACTTCTCCCGAGTGTCTGTTGGCAATTTACATCCCGCCCATCAGCATAACAAGGCTCCCAGTTCTCCATGGCCTGTCCTGCCTTTCTGGATTTTACCCTTTTTTCAGATGGCCCTTTTGACCGGGGGGAAGTGAGACTTCATTGTAGTGCAGATTTCCTTTGCAAGCTTGCTTGGTTGGCCAAAAAGGGCGTATGCGTTTTTTCCTGAATATATTCAGGAAAAAACGCATACGCCCTTTTTGGCCAAGTGCATCATTGTGGACGTTCTGCCTCTTTTCCTATGCTTTCAATGCAATTCCAGTCTACCTCCTGAAATCGGTTTCCTGCAATTCTGCCCCGCTTTCAAGTCCTCTTGGCAGCTTTACTTCAGTCTATTTTTGGACGATAGCTGTCATTTATAACTCTGCAGGTTTGTGAATTACAGTGCCCCTGAGCTCCTTTCTTCAACTCTCTTTCTTGTGACCTGGCCGCAACACCGCAGGATGGCTTCAGGCCCTAATCTGGTTCCGGCACGGCACGCTGAGCCTTTGGTTAATTCCTCTTCCTGGTGGGAAATGAGAGTTAAATTTGCCCGTCCAGACACCTCCAGCTAGTCTCTCATTGGTTCTCGCTATTCCTGTTCATCTTCCGCAGAAATTGCAAACTGGGCCAAACAGGAGGTTAAAGGGACTGACTCTCCAAGTCGGAAGAGTGTTAGTAAAGCTTCTGGAATGTTGCACCCGAGTACCAGGGGAGGAAAACTGAGACATATTTGAACACGTCTCCCATTCACATGGTTGATCATACTCTGGGTTTCACATGCATGTTTTAGCTGAAGGAAGAATACATTAAACCTGGAGAGTTGAGACCCGTGGAATGGGTACCATGCAATATGACTTCAAAGGGTCTTCATTTGCTCACCGAACCTCTCCAATCCTATCACTGCTGCGTTTATTCCCCTGTACACACGCTTGATTCTCTTTTGGAGACATAGCAATCCATAGGTTTTAAGATACTTACTAGTCAGGTACATTCTTAGGCGTTTAATATGGGGTGTTGAGTCCATTTCGTTGAGCAAGGAGTAGCTCTTGTCTATTCCATATTTGGCTTAAGGAACTTTATCTGTGCTCATTTCAATCTCTGGTTTTATGCAGCACCCCAACTCACCTTTCCCCTTAAGCAAGCATAAGTTGGTTTTCTAAATTTGAGACCCTGTTCTGTTCTGTAATTCAGTTCCTGTGTAGCCAAATTTCCATTCCGTGTATTACTGATATCTTATGATGTTTCTTTTTCTGTGTGACTTATTTCAGTTAGAATCATCATACCTGAATCCACTCATTGTGATGCTAAGGGCCTGATGACATAGATTTCATTGCTGAGTGATATTGCTTTGTAAGTAAATACCACAACTTCTTTATCCATTTTTCACTTTCTGCGATGTTGAACTTGTACTGTAAACGAGGTTCTTGTAAACAGAGGCGTCCCAAACTTTGGGGTGGCTGTGTCTTTTTGATTTTAATTTCCCTAAGCTATAGGACCATAAGTGGCAGTGCCCTAGGCTCTGTTGCTTTGTTTTTTAGATGTTTCAGGAAACACCATACACTTCTCCCGAGTGTCTGTTGGCAATTTACATCCCGCCCATCAGCATAACAAGGCTCCCAGTTCTCCATGGCCTGTCCTGCCTTTCTGGATTTTACACTTTTTTCAGATGGCCCTTTTGACCGGGGGGAAGTGAGACTTCATTGTAGTGCAGATTTCCTTTGCAAGCTTGCTTGGTTGGCCAAAAAGGGCGTATGCGTTTTTTCCTGAATATATTCAGGAAAAAACGCATACGCCCTTTTTGGCCAAGTGCATCATTGTGGACGTTCTGCCTCTTTTCCTATGCTTTCAATGCAATTCCAGTCTATCTCCTGAAATTGGTTTCCTGCAATTCTGCCCTGCTTTCGAGTCCTCTTGGCAGCCTTACTTCAGTCTATTTTTGGACGATAGCTGTCATTTATAACTCTGCAGGTTTGTGAATTACAGTGCCCCTGAGCTCCTTTCTTCAACTCGCTTTCTTGTGACCTGGCCGCAACACCGCAGGATGGCTTCAGGCCCTAATCTGGTTCCGGCCCGGCATGCTGAGCCTTTGGTTAATTCCTCTTCCTGGTGGGAAATGAGAGTTAAATTTGCCCGTCCAGACACCTCCAGCTAGCCTCTCATTGGTTCTCGCTATTCCTGTTCATCTTCCGCAGAAATTACAAACTGGGCCAAACAGGAGGTTAAAGGGACTGACTCTCCAAGTGGGGAGAGTGTTAGTAAAGCGTCTGGAATGTTGCACCCGAGTACCAGGGAAGGAAAACTGAGACATATTTGAACACGTCTCCCGTTCACATGGTTGATCATACTTGGGTTCCACATGCATGTTTTAGCTGAAGGAAGAATACCTTAAACCTGGAGAGTTCAGACCCGTGTAATGGGTACCATGCAATATGACTTCAAAGGGTCTTCATTTGCTCACTGAACCTCTCCAATCCTATCACTGCCTCGTTTATGCCCCTGTACACATGCTTGATTCTCTTTCGGAGACATAGCAATCCATAGGTTTTCCGATACTTACTAGTCAGGTACATTCTTAGGCGTTTAATATGGGGTGTTGAGTCCATTTCGTTGAGCAAGGAGTAGCTCTTGTCTATTCCATATTTGACTTAAGGAACTTTATCTGTGCTCATTTCAATCTCTGGTTTTATGCAGCACCCCAACTCACCTTTACCCTTAAGCAAGCATAAGTTGGTTTTCTAAATTTGAGACCCTGTTCTGTTCTGTAATTCAGTTCCTGTGTAGCCAAGTTTACATTCCGTGTATTACTGATATCTTATGATGTTTCTTTTTCTGTGTGACTTATTTCAGTTAGAATCATCATACCTGAATCCACTCATTGTGATGCTAAGGGCCTGATGACATAGATTTCATTGCTGAGTGATATTGCTTTGTAAGTAAATACCACAACTTCTTTATCCATTTTTCACTTTCTGCGATGTTGAACTTGTACTGTAAACGAGGTTCTTGTAAACAGAGCCGTCCCAAACTTTGGGGTGGCTGTTTCCTTCTGATTTTAATTTCCCTAAGCTATAGGGCCATAAGTGGCAGTGCCCTAGGCTCTGTTGCTTTGTTTTTTAGATGTTTCAGGAAACACCATACACTTCTCCCGAGTGGTTGTTGGCAATTTACATCCCGCCCATCAGCATAACAAGGCTCCCAGTTCTCCATGGCCTGTCCTGCCTTTCTGGATTTTACACTTTTTTCAGATGGCCCTTTTGACCGGGGGGAAGTGAGACTTCATTGTAGTGCAGATTTCCTTTGCAAGCTTGCTTGGTTGGCCAAAAAGGGCGTATGCGTTTTTTCCTGAATATATTCAGGAAAAAACGCATACGCCCTTTTTGGCCAAGTGCATCATTGTGGACGTTCTGCCTCTTTTCCTATGCTTTCAATGCAATTCCAGTCTACCTCCTGAAATCGGTTTCCTGCAATTCTGACCCGCTTTCAAGTCCTCTTGGCAGCCTTACTTCAGTCTATTTTTGGACGATAGCTGTCATTTATAACTCTGCAGGTTTGTGAATTACAGTGCCCCTGAGCTCCTTTCTTCAACTCGCTTTCTTTTGAGATGGCCGCAACACCGCAGGATGGCTTCAGGCCCTAATCTGGTTCCGGTACGGCACGCTGAGCCTTTGGTTATTTCCTCTTCCTGGTGGGAAATGAGAGTTAAATTTGCCCATCCAGACACCTCCAGCTAGCCTCTCATTGGTTCTCGCTATTCCTGTTCATCTTCCGCAGAAATTGCAAACTGTGCCAAACAGGAGGTTAAAGGCGCTGACTCTCCAAGTGGGGAGAGTGTTAGTAAAGCGTCTGGAATGTTGCACCCGAGTACCAGGGGAGGAAAACTGAGACATATTTGAACACGTCTCCCGATCACATGGTTGATCATACTCTGGGTTCCACATGCATGTTTTATCTGAAGGAAAAATACCTAAAACCTGGGTAGTTGAAACCCGTGGAATGGGTACCATGCAATATGACTTCAAAGGGTCTTCATTTGCTCACCGAACCTCTCCAATCCTATCACTGCTGCGTTTATGCCCCTGTACACATGCTTGATTCTCTTTCGGAGACATAGCAATCCATAGGTTTTAAGATACTTACTAGTCAGGTACATTCTTAGGCGTTTAATATGCGGTGTTGAGTCCATTTCGTTGAGCAAGGAGTAGCTCTTGTCTATTCCATATTTGGCTTAAGGAACTTTATCTGTGCTCATTTCAATCTCTGGTTTTATGCAGCACCCCAACTCACCTTTACCCTTAAGCAAGCATAAGTTGTTTTTCTAAATTTGAGACCCTGTTCTGTTCTGTAATTCAGTTCCTGTGTAGCCAAGTTTACATTCCGTGTATTACTGATATCTTATGATGTTTCTTTTTCTGTGTGACTTATTTCAGTTAGAATCATCATACCTGAATCCACTCATTGTGATGCTAAGGGCCTGATGAAACAGATTTCATTGCTGAGTGATATTGCTTTGTAAGTGAATACTACAACTTCTTTATCCATTTTTCACTTTCTGCGATGTTGAACTTCTACTGTAAACGAGGTTCTTGTAAACAGAGCCGTTCCAAACATTGGGGTGGCTGTGTCTTTTTGATTTTAATTTCCCTAAGCTATAGGACCATAAGTGGAAGTGCCCTAGGCTCTGTTGCTTTGTTTTTTAGATGTTTCAGGAAACACTATACACTTCTCCCAAGTGTCTGTTGGCAATTTACATCCCGCCCATCAGCATAACAAGGCTCCCAGTTCTCAATGGCCTGTTGCCTTTCTGGATTTTACACTTTTTTCAGATGGCCCTTTTGACCGGGGGGAAGTGAGACTTCATTGTAGTGCAGATTTCCTTTGCAAGCTTGCTTGGTTGGCCAAAAAGGGCGTATGCGTTTTTTCCTGAATATATTCAGGAAAAAACGCATACGCCCTTTTTGGCCAAGTGCATCATTGTGGACGTTCTGCCTCTTTTCCTATGCTTTCAATGCAATTCCAGTCTACCTCCTGAAATCGGTTTCCTGCAATTCTGCCCCACTTTCAAGTCCTCTTGGCAGCCTTACTTCAGTCTATTTTTGGACGATAGCTGTCATTTATAACTCTGCAGGTTTGTGAATTACAGTGCCCCTGAGCTCCTTTCTTCAACTCGCTTTCTTGTGAACTGGCCGCAACACCGCAGGATGGCTTCAGACCCTAATCTGGTTCCGGCCCGGCATGCTGAGCCTTTGGTTAATTCCTCTTCCTGGTGGGAAATGAGAGTTAAATTTGCCCGTCCAGACACCTCCAGCTAGCCTCTCATTGGTTCTCGCTATTCCTGTTCATCTTCCGCAGAAATTGCAAACTGGGCCAAACAGGAGGTTAAAGGGACTGACTCTCCAAGTCGGGAGAGTGTTAGTAAAGCGTCTGGAATGTTGCACCCGAGTACCAGGGGAGGAAAACTGAGACATATTTGAACACGTCTCCCGATCACATGGTTGATCATACTCTGGGTTCCACATGCATGTTTTAGCTGAAGGAAGAATACCTTAAACCTGGAGAGTTGAGACCCGTGTAATGGGTACCATGCAATATGACTTCAAAGGGTCTTCATTTGCTCACCGAACCTCTCCAATCCTATCACTGCTGCGTTTATTCCCCTGTACACACGCTTGATTCTCTTTTGGAGACATAGCAATCCATAGGTTTTAAGATACTTACTAGTCAGGTACATTCTTAGGGTTTAATATGGGGTTTTGAGTCCATTTCGTTGAGCAAGGAGTAGCTCTTGTCTATTCCATATTTGGCTTAAGGAACTTTATCTGTGCTCATTTCAATCTCTGGTTTTATGCAGCACCCCAACTCACCTTTCCCCTTAAGCAAGCATAAGTTGGTTTTCTAAATTTGAGACCCTGTTCTGTTCTGTAATTCAGTTCCTGTGTAGCCAAGTTTACATTCCGTGTATTACTGATATCTTATGATGTTTCTTTTTCTGTGTGACTTATTTCAGTTAGAATCATCATACCTGAATCCACTCATTGTGATGCTAAGGGCCTGATGACATAGAATTCATTGCTGAGTGATATTGCTTTGTAAGTAAATACCACAACTTCTTTATCCATTTTTCACTTTCTGCGATGTTGAACTTGTACTGTAAACGAGGTTCTTGTAAACAGAGGCGTCCCAAACTTTGGGGTGCCTGTGTCTTTTTGATTTTAATTTCCCTAAGCTATAGGACCATAAGTGGCAGTGCCCTAGGCTCTGTTGCTTTGTTTTTTAGATGTTTCAGGAAACACCATACACTTCTCCCGAGTGTCTGTTGACAATTTACATCCCGCCCATCAGCATAACAAGGCTCCCAGTTCTCCATGGCCTGTCCTGCCTTTCTGGATTTTACACTTTTTTCAGATGGCCCTTTTGACCGGGGGGAAGTGAGACTTCATTGTAGTGCAGATTTCCTTTGCAAGCTTGCTTGGTTGGCCAAAAAGGGCGTATGCGTTTTTTCCTGAATATATTCAGGAAAAAACGCATACGCCCTTTTTGGCCAAGTGCATCATTGTGGACGTTCTGCCTCTTTTCCTATGCTTTCAATGCAATTCCAGTCTACCTCCTGAAATCGGTTTCCTGCAATTCTGCCCCACTTTCAAGTCCTCTTGGCAGCCTTACTTCAGTCTATTTTTGGACGATAGCTGTCATTTATAACTCTGCAGGTTTGTGAATTACAGTGCCCCTGAGCTCCTTTCTTCAACTCGCTTTCTTGTGACCTGGCCGCAACACCGCACGATGGCTTCAGGCCCTAATCTGGTTCCGGCACGGCACGCTGAGCCTTTGGTTATTTCCTCTTCCTGGTGGGAAATGAGAGTTAAATTTGCCCGTCCAGACACCTCCAGCTAGCCTCTCATTGGTTCTCGCTATTCCTGTTCATCTTCCGCAGAAATTGCAAACTGGGCCAAACAGAAGGTTAAAGGGACTGACTCTCCAAGTCGGGAGAGTGTTAGTAAAGCATCTGGAATGTTGCACCCGAGTACCAGGGTACGAAAACTGAGACATATTTGAACACGTCTCCCGATCACATGGTTGATCATACTCTAGGTTCCACATGCATGTTTTAGCTGAAGGAAGAATACCTTAAACCTGGGTAGTTGAAACCCGTTGAATGGGTACCATGCAATATGACTTCAAAGGGTCTTCATTTGCTCACCGAACCTCTCCAATCCTATCACTGCTGCGTTTATGCCCCTGTACACATGTTTGATTCTCTTTCGGAGACATAGCAATCCATAGGTTTTAAGATACTTACTAGTCAGGTACATTCTTAGGCGTTTAATATGCGGTGTTGAGTCCATTTCGTTGAGCAAGGAGTAGTTCTTGTCTATTCCATATTTGACTTAAGGAACTTTATCTGTGCTCATTTCAATCTCTGGTTTTATGCAGCACCCCAACTCACCTTTCCCCTTAAGCAAGCATAAGTTGGTTTTCTAAATTTGAGTCCCTGTTCTGTTGTGTAATTCAGTTCCTGTGTAGCCAAGTTTACATTCCGTGTACTACTGATATCTTATGATGTTTCTTTTTCTGTGTGACTTACTTCAGTTAGAATCATCATACCTGAATCCACTCATTGTGCTGCTAAGGGCCTGATGACACAGATTTCATTGCTGAGTGATATTGCTTTGTAAGTAAATACCACAACTTCTTTATCCATTTTTCACTTTCTGCGATGTTGAACTTGTACTGTAAACGAGGTTCTTGTAAACAGAGCCGTTCCAAACTTGGGGTGGCTGTGTCTTTTTGATTTTAATTTCCCTAAGCTATAGGACCATAAGTGGAAGTGCCCTAGGCTCTGTTGCTTTGTTTTTTAGATGTTTCAGGAAACACCATACACTTCTCCCGAGTGGTTGTTGGCAATTTACATCCCGCCCATCAGCATAACAAGGCTCCCAGTTGTCCATGGCCTGTCCTGCCTTTCTGGATTTTACACTTTTTTCAGATAGCCCTTTTGACCGGGTGGAAGTGAGACTTCATTGTAGTGCAGATTTCCTTTGCAAGCTTGCTTGGTTGGCCAAAAAGGGCGTATGCGTTTTTTCCTGAATATATTCAGGAAAAAACGCATATGCCCTTTTTGGCCAAGTGCATCATTGTGGATGTTCTGCCTCTTTTCCTATGCTTTCAATGCAATTCCAGTCTACCTCCTGAAATCGGTTTCCTGCAATTCTGCCCCGCTTTCAAGTCCTCTTGGCAGCCTTACTTCAGTCTATTTTTGGACGATAGCTGTCATTTATAACTCTGCAGGTTTGTGAATTACAGTGCCCCTGAGCTCCTTTCTTCAACTCGCTTTCTTGTGACCTGGCCGCAACACCGCATGATGGCTTCAGGCCCTAATCTTGTTCCGGCACGACACGCTGAGCCTTTGGTTAATTCCTCTTCCTGGTGGGAAATGAGAGTTAAATTTGCCCGTCCAGACACCTCCAGCTAGTCTCTCATTGTTTCTCGCTATTCCTGTTCATCTTCCGCAGAAATTGCAAACTGGGCCAAACAGGAGGTTAAAGGGACTGACTCTCCAAGTCGGAAGAGTGTTAGTAAAGCGTCTGGAATGTTGCACCCGAGTACCAGGGGAGGAAAACTGAGACATATTTGAACACGTCTCCCGTTCACATGGTTGATCATACTCTGGGTTCCACATGCATGTTTTAGCTGAAGGAAGAATACCTTAAACCTGGGTAGTTGAGACCCGTGGAATGGGTACCATGCAATATGACTTCAAAGGGTCTTCATTTGCTCACCGAACCTCTCCAATCCTATCACTGCTGCGTTTATGCCCCTGTACACACGCTTGATTCTCTTTCGGAGACATAGCAATCCATAGGTTTTAAGATACTTACTAGTCAGGTACATTCTTAGGCGTTTAATATGGGGTGTTGAGTCCATTTCGTTGAGCAAGGAGTAGATCTTGTCTATTCCATATTTGGCTTAAGGAACTTTATCTGTGCTCATTTCAATCTCTGGTTTTATGCAGCACCCCAACTCACCTTTACCCTTAAGCAAGCATAAGTTGCTTTTCTAAATTTGAGACACTGTTCTGTTCTGTAATTCAGTTCCTGTGTAGCCAAGTTTACATTCCGTGTATTAGTGATATCTTATGATGTTTCTTTTTCTGTGTGACTTATTTCAGTTAGAATCATCGTACCTGAATCCACTCATTGTGCTGCTAAGGGCCTGATGACATAGATTTCATTGCTGAGTGATATTGCTTTGTAAGTAAATACCACAACTTCTTTATCCATTTTTCACTTTCTGCGATGTTGAACTTGTACTGTAAACGAGGTTCTTGTAAACAGAGCCGTTCCAAACTTTGGGGTGGCTGTGTCTTTTTGATTTTAATTTCCCTAAGCTATAGGACCATAAGTGGCAGTGCCCTAGGCTCTGTTGCTTTGTTTTTTAGATGTTTCAGGAAACACCATACACTTCTCCCGAGTGTCTGTTGGCAATTTACATCCCGCCCATCAGCATAACAAGGCTCCCAGTTCTCCATGGCCTGTCCTGCCTTTCTGGATTTTACACTTTTTTCAGATGGCCCTTTTGACCGGGGGGAAGTGAGACTTCATTGTAGTGCAGATTTCCTTTGCAAGCTTGCTTGGTAGGCCAAAAAGGGCGTATGCGTTTTTTCCTGAATATATTCAGGAAAAAACGCATACGCACTTTTTGGCCAAGTGCATCATTGTGGACGTTCTGCCTCTTTTCCTATGCTTTCAATGCAATTCCAGTCTACCTCCTGAAATCGGTTTCCTGCAATTCTGCCCCGCTTTCAAGTCCTCTTGGCAGCCTTACTTCAGTCTATTTTTGGACGATAGCTGTCATTTATAACTCTGCAGGTTTGTGAATTACAGTGCCCCTGAGCTCCTTTCTTCAACTCGCTTTCTTGTGACCTGGCCGCAACACCGCAGGATGGCTTCAGGCCCTAATCTGGTTCCGGCACGGCACGCTGAGCCTTTGGTTAATTCCTCTTCCTGGTGGGAAATGAGAGTTAAATTTGCCCGTCCAGACACCTCCAGCTAGCCTCTCATTGGTTCTCGCTATTCCTGTTCATCTTCCGCAGAAATTGCAAACTGGGCCAAACAGGAGGTTAAAGGGACTGACTCTCCAAGTCGGAAGAGTGTTAGTAAAGCTTCTGGAATGTTGCACCCGAGTACCAGGGGAGGAAAACTGAGACATATTTGAACACGTCTCCCATTCACATGGTTGATCATACTCTGGGTTCCACATGCATGTTTTAGCTGAAGGAAGAATACCTTAAACCTGGAGAGTTGAGACCCGTGGAATGGGTACCATGCAATATGACTTCAAAGGGTCTTCATTTGCTCACCGAACCTCTCCAATCCTATCACTGCTGCGTTTATGCCCCTGTACACACGCTTGATTCTCTTTTGGAGACATAGCAATCCATAGGTTTTAAGATACTTACTAGTCAGGTACATTCTTAGGCGTTTAATATGGGGTGTTGAGTCCATTTCGTTGAGCAAGGAGTAGCTCTTGTCTATTCCATATTTGGCTTAAGGAACTTTATCTGTGCTCATTTCAATCTCTGGTTTTATGCAGCACCCCAACTCACCTTTCCCCTTAAGCAAGCATAAGTTGGTTTTCTAAATTTGAGACCCTGTTCTGTTCTGTAATTCAGTTCCTGTGTAGCCAAATTTCCATTCCGTGTATTACTGATATCTTATGATGTTTCTTTTTCTGTGTGACTTATTTCAGTTAGAATCATCATACCTGAATCCACTCATTGTGATGCTAAGGGCCTGATGACATAGATTTCATTGCTGAGTGATATTGCTTTGTAAGTAAATACCACAACTTCTTTATCCATTTTTCACTTTCTGCGATGTTGAACTTGTACTGTAAACGAGGTTCTTGTAAACAGAGGCGTCCCAAACTTTGGGGTGGCTGTGTCTTTTTGATTTTAATTTCCCTAAGCTATAGGACCATAAGTGGCAGTGCCCTAGGCTCTGTTGCTTTGTTTTTTAGATGTTTCAGGAAACACCATACACTTCTCCCGAGTGTCTGTTGGCAATTTACATCCCGCCCATCAGCATAACAAGGCTCCCAGTTCTCCATGGCCTGTCCTGCCTTTCTGGATTTTACACTTTTTTCAGATGGCCCTTTTGACCGGGGGGAAGTGAGACTTCATTGTAGTGCAGATTTGCTTTGCAAGCTTGCTTGGTTGGCCAAAAAGGGCGTATGCGTTTTTTCCTGAATATATTCAGGAAAAAACGCATACGCCCTTTTTGGCCAAGTGCATCATTGTGGACGTTCTGCCTCTTTTCCTATGCTTTCAATGCAATTCCAGTCTATCTCCTGAAATTGGTTTCCTGCAATTCTGCCCCGCTTTCAAGTCCTCTTGGCAGCCTTACTTCAGTCTATTTTTGGACGATAGCTGTCATTTATAACTCTGCAGGTTTGTG
Organism: Stenella coeruleoalba; assembly: GCF_951394435.1. Classification (NCBI taxonomy): domain Eukaryota; kingdom Metazoa; phylum Chordata; class Mammalia; order Artiodactyla; family Delphinidae; genus Stenella; species Stenella coeruleoalba. The sequence continues at coordinate 404,660 of NW_027646206.1, forward strand.
AATTACAGTGCCCCTGAGCTCCTTTCTTCAACTCGCTTTCTTGTGACCTGGCCGCAACACCGCAGGATGGCTTCAGGCCCTAATCTGGTTCCGGCCCGGCATGCTGAGCCTTTGGTTAATTCCTCTTCCTGGTGGGAAATGAGAGTTAAATTTGCCCGTCCAGACACCTCCAGCTAGCCTCTCATTGGTTCTCGCTATGCCTGTTCATCTTCCGCAGAAATTACAAACTGGGCCAAACAGGAGGTTAAAGGGACTGACTCTCCAAGTGGGGAGAGTGTTAGTAAAGCGTCTGGAATGTTGCACCCGAGTACCAGGGAAGGAAAACTGAGACATATTTGAACACGTCTCCCGTTCACATGGTTGATCATACTTGGGTTCCACATGCATGTTTTAGCTGAAGGAAGAATACCTTAAACCTGGAGAGTTCAGACCCGTGTAATGGGTACCATGCAATATGACTTCAAAGGGTCTTCATTTGCTCACCGAACCTCTCCAATCCTATCACTGCTGCGTTTATGCCCCTGTACACATGCTTGATTCTCTTTCGGAGACATAGCAATCCATAGGTTTTCCGATACTTACTAGTCAGGTACATTCTTAGGCGTTTAATATGGGGTGTTGAGTCCATTTCGTTGAGCAAGGAGTAGCTCTTGTCTATTCCATATTTGACTTAAGGAACTTTATCTGTGCTCATTTCAATCTCTGGTTTTATGCAGCACCCCAACTCACCTTTACCCTTAAGCAAGCATAAGTTGGTTTTCTAAATTTGAGACCCTGTTCTGTTCTGTAATTCAGTTCCTGTGTAGCCAAGTTTACATTCCGTGTATTACTGATATCTTATGATGTTTCTTTTTCTGTGTGACTTATTTCAGTTAGAATCATCATACCTGAATCCACTCATTGTGATGCTAAGGGCCTGATGACATAGATTTCATTGCTGAGTGATATTGCTTTGTAAGTAAATACCACAACTTCTTTATCCATTTTTCACTTTCTGCGATGTTGAACTTGTACTGTAAACGAGGTTCTTGTAAACAGAGCCGTCCCAAACTTTGGGGTGGCTGTTTCCTTCTGATTTTAATTTCCCTAAGCTATAGGGCCATAAGTGGCAGTGCCCTAGGCTCTGTTGCTTTGTTTTTTAGATGTTTCAGGAAACACCATACACTTCTCCCGAGTGGTTGTTGGCAATTTACATCCCGCCCATCAGCATAACAAGGCTCCCAGTTCTCCATGGCCTGTCCTGCCTTTCTGGATTTTACACTTTTTTCAGATGGCCCTTTTGACCGGGGGGAAGTGAGACTTCATTGTAGTGCAGATTTCCTTTGCAAGCTTGCTTGGTTGGCCAAAAAGGGCGTATGCGTTTTTTCCTGAATATATTCAGGAAAAAACGCATACGCCCTTTTTGGCCAAGTGCATCATTGTGGACGTTCTGCCTCTTTTCCTATGCTTTCAATGCAATTCCAGTCTACCTCCTGAAATCAGTTTCCTGCAATTCTGCCCCGCTTTCAAGTCCTCTTGGCAGCCTTACTTCAGTCTATTTTTGGACGATAGCTGTCATTTATAACTCTGCAGGTTTGTGAATTACAGTGCCCCTGAGCTCCTTTCTTCAACTCGCTTTCTTTTGAGATGGCCGCAACACCGCAGGATGGCTTCAGGCCCTAATCTGGTTCCGGTACGGCACGCTGAGCCTTTGGTTATTTCCTCTTCCTGGTGGGAAATGAGAGTTAAATTTGCCCATCCAGACACCTCCAGCTAGCCTCTCATTGGTTCTCGCTATTCCTGTTCATCTTCCGCAGAAATTGCAAAATGTGCCAAACAGGAGGTTAAAGGCGCTGACTCTCCAAGTGGGGAGAGTGTTAGTAAAGCGTCTGGAATGTTGCACCCGAGTACCAGGGGAGGAAAACTGAGACATATTTGAACACGTCTCCCGATCACATGGTTGATCATACTCTGGGTTCCACATGCATGTTTTATCTGAAGGAAAAATACCTAAAACCTGGGTATTTGAAACCCGTGGAATGGGTACCATGCAATATGACTTCAAAGGGTCTTCATTTGCTCACCGAACCTCTCCAATCCTATCACTGCTGCGTTTATTCCCCTGTACACACGCTTGATTCTCTTTTGGAGACATAGCAATCCATAGGTTTTAAGATACTTACTAGTCAGGTACATTCTTAGGGGTTTAATATGGGGTTTTGAGTCCATTTCGTTGAGCAAGGAGTAGCTCTTGTCTATTCCATATTTGGCTTAAGGAACTTTATCTGTGCTCATTTCAATCTCTGGTTTTATGCAGCACCCCAACTCACCTTTCCCCTTAAGCAAGCATAAGTTGGTTTTCTAAATTTGAGACCCTGTTCTGTTCTGTAATTCAGTTCCTGTGTAGCCAAGTTTACATTCCGTGTATTACTGATATCTTATGATGTTTCTTTTTCTGTGTGACTTATTTCAGTTAGAATCATCATACCTGAATCCACTCATTGTGATGCTAAGGGCCTGATGACATAGAATTCATTGCTGAGTGATATTGCTTTGTAAGTAAATACCACAACTTCTTTATCCATTTTTCACTTTCTGCGATGTTGAACTTGTACTGTAAACGAGGTTCTTGTAAACAGAGGCGTCCCAAACTTTGGGGTGCCTGTGTCTTTTTGATTTTAATTTCCCTAAGCTATAGGACCATAAGTGGCAGTGCCCTAGGCTCTGTTGCTTTGTTTTTTAGATGTTTCAGGAAACACCATACACTTCTCCCGAGTGTCTGTTGACAATTTACATCCCGCCCATCAGCATAACAAGGCTCCCAGTTCTCCATGGCCTGTCCTGCCTTTCTGGATTTTACACTTTTTTCAGATGGCCCTTTTGACCGGGGGGAAGTGAGACTTCATTGTAGTGCAGATTTCCTTTGCAAGCTTGCTTGGTTGGCCAAAAAGGGCGTATGCGTTTTTTCCTGAATATATTCAGGAAAAAACGCATACGCCCTTTTTGGCCAAGTGCATCATTGTGGACGTTCTGCCTCTTTTCCTATGCTTTCAATGCAATTCCAGTCTACCTCCTGAAATCGGTTTCCTGCAATTCTGCCCCGCTTTCAAGTCCTCTTGGCAGCCTTACTTCAGTCTATTTTTGGACAATAGCTGTCATTTATAACTCTGCAGGTTTGTGAATTACAGTGCCCCTGAGCTCCTTTCTTCAACTCGCTTTCTTGTGACCTGGCCGCAACACCGCATGATGGCTTCAGGCCCTAATCTGGTTCCGGCACGGCATGCTGAGCCTTTGGTTATTTCCTCTTCCTGGTGGGAAATGAGAGTTAAATTTGCCCGTCCAGACACCTCCAGCTAGCCTCTCATTGGTTCTCGCTATTCCTGTTCATCTTCCGCAGAAATTGCAAACTGGGCCAAACAGGAGGTTAAAGGGACTGACTCTCCAAGTAGGGAGAGTGTTAGTAAAGCATCTGGAATGTTGCACCCGAGTACCAGGGTACGAAAACTGAGACATATTTGAACACGTCTCCCGATCACATGGTTGATCATACTCTAGGTTCCACATGCATGTTTTAGCTGAAGGAAGAATACCTTAAACCTGGGTAGTTGAAACCCGTTGAATGGGTACCATGCAATATGACTTCAAAGGGTCTTCATTTGCTCACCGAACCTCTCCAATCCTATCACTGCTGCGTTTATGCCCCTGTACACATGTTTGATTCTCTTTCGGAGACACAGCAATCCATAGGTTTTAAGATACTTACTAGTCAGGTACATTCTTAGGCGTTTAATATGCGGTGTTGAGTCCATATCGTTGAGCAAGGAGTAGTTCTTGTCTATTCCATATTTGACTTAAGGAACTTTATCTGTGCTCATTTCAATCTCTGGTTTTATGCAGCACCCCAACTCACCTTTCCCCTTAAGCAAGCATAAGTTGGTTTTCTAAATTTGAGTCCCTGTTCTGTTCTGTAATTCAGTTCCTGTGTAGCCAAGTTTACATTCCGTGTACTACTGATATCTTATGATGTTTCTTTTTCTGTGTGACTTACTTCAGTTAGAATCATCATACCTGAATCCACTCATTGTGCTGCTACGGGCCTGATGACACAGATTTCATTGCTGAGTGATATTGCTTTGTAAGTAAATACCACAACTTCTTTATCCATTTTTCACTTTCTGCGATGTTGAACTTGTACTGTAAACGAGGTTCTTGTAAACAGAGCCGTTCCAAACTTTGGGGTGGCTGTGTCTTTTTGATTTTAATTTCCCTAAGCTATAGGACCATAAGTGGCAGTGCCCTAGGCTCTGTTGCTTTGTTTTTTAGATGTTTCAGGAAACACCATACACTTCTCCCGAGTGTCTGTTGGCAATTTACATCCCGCCCATCAGCATAACAAGGCTCCCAGTTCTCCATGGCCTGTCCTGCCTTTCTGGATTTTACACTTTTTTCAGATGGCCCTTTTGACCGGGGGGAAGTGAGACTTCATTGTAGTGCAGATTTCCTTTGCAAGCTTGCTTGGTTGGCCAAAAAGGGCGTATGCGTTTTTTCCTGAATATATTCAGGAAAAAACGCATACGCCCTTTTTGGCCAAGTGCATCATTGTGGACGTTCTGCCTCTTTTCCTATGCTTTCAATGCAATTCCAGTCTACCTCCTGAAATCGGTTTCCTGCAATTCTGCCCCGCTTTCAAGTCCTCTTGGCAGCCTTACTTCAGTCTATTTTTGGACGATAGCTGTCATTTATAACTCTGCAGGTTTGTGAATTACAGTGCCCCTGAGCTCCTTTCTTCAACTCGCTTTCTTTTGAGCTGGCCGCAACACCGCAGGATGGCTTCAGGCCCTAATCTGGTTCCGGTACGGCACGCTGAGCCTTTGGTTATTTCCTCTTCCTGGTGGGAAATGAGAGTTAAATTTGCCCGTCCAGACACCTTCAGCTAGTCTCTCATTGGTTCTCGCTATTCCTGTTCATCTTCCGCAGAAATTGCAAACTGGGCCAAACAGGAGGTTAAAGGCACTGACTCTCCAAGTCGGGAGAGTGTTAGTAAAGCGTCTGGAATGTTGCACCCGAGTACCAGGGGAGGAAAACTGAGACATATTTGAACACGTCTCCCATTCACATGGTTGATCATACTTGGGTTCCACATGCATGTTTTAGCTGAAGGAAGAATACCTTAAACCTGGAGAGTTCAGACCCGTGTAATGGGTAACATGCAATATGACTTCAAAGGGTCTTCATTTGCTCACCAAACCTCTCCAATCCTATCACTGCTGCGTTTATGCCCCTGTACACACGCTTGATTCTCTTTTGGAAACATAGCAATCCATAGGTTTTAAGATACTTACTAGTCAGGTACATTCTTAGGCGTTTAATATGGGGTGTTGAGTCCATTTCGTTGAGCAAGGAGTAGCTCTTGTCTATTCCATATTTGGCTTAAAGAACTTTATCTGTGCTCATTTCAATCTCTGCTTTTATGCAGCACCCCAACTCACCTTTCCCCTTAAGCAAGCATAAGTTGGTTTTCTAAATTTGAGACCCTGTTCTGTTCTGTAATTCAGTTCCTGTGTAGCCAAGTTTACATTCCGTGTATTACTGATATCTTATGATGTTTCTTTTCTGTGTGACTTATTTCAGTTAGAATCATCATACCTGAATCCACTCATTGTGCTGCTACGGGCCTGATGACATAGATTTCATTGCTGAGTGATATTGCTTTGTAAGTAAATACCACAACTTCTTTATCCATTTTTCACTTTCTGCAATGTTGAACTTGTACTGTAAACGAGGTTCTTGTAAACAGAGCCGTTCCAAACTTTGGGGTGGCTGTGTCTTTTTGATTTTAATTTCCCTAAGCTATAGGACCATAAGTGGCAGTGCCCTAGGCTCTGTTGCTTTGTTTTTTAGATGTTTCAGGAAACACCATACACTTCTCCCGAGTGTCTGTTGGCAATTTACATCCCACCCATCAGCATAACAAGGCTCCCAGTTCTCCATGGCCTGTCCTGCCTTTCTGGATTTTACACTTTTTTCAGATGGCCCTTTTGACCGGGGGGAAGTGAGACTTCATTGTAGTGCAGATTTCCTTTGCAAGCTTGCTTGGTTGGCCAAAAAGGGCGTATGCGTTTTTTCCTGAATATATTCAGGAAAAAACGCATACGCCCTTTTTGGCCAAGTGCATCATTGTGGACGTTCTGCCTCTTTTCCTATGCTTTCAATGCAATTCCAGTCTACCTCCTGAAATTGGTTTCCTGCAATTCTGCCCCGCTTTCAAGTCCTCTTGGCAGCCTTACTTCAGTCTATTTTTGGACGATAGCTGTCATTTATAAGTCTGCAGGTTTGTGAATTACAGTGCCCCTGAGCTCCTTTCTTCAACTCGCTTTCTTGTGACCTGGCCGCAACACCGCAGGATGGCTTCAGGCCCTAATCTGGTTCCGGCACGGCACGCTGAGCCTTTGGTTAATTCCTCTTCCTGGTGGGAAATGAGAGTTAAATTTGCCCGTCCAGACACCTCCAGCTAGTCTCTCATTGGTTGTCGCTATTCCTGTTCATCTTCCGCAGAAATTGCAAACTGGGCCAAACAGGAGGTTAAAGGGACTGACTCTCCAAGTCGGGAGAGTGTTAGTAAAGCGTCTGGAATGTTGCACCCGAGTACCAGGGGAGGAAAACTGAGACATATTTGAACACGTCTCCCGTTCACATGGTTGATCATACTTGGGTTCCACATGCATGTTTTAGCTGAAGGAAGAATACCTTAAACCTGGAGAGTTGAGACCCGTGGAATGGGAACCATGCAATATGACTTCAAAGGGTCTTCCTTTGCTCACCGAACCTCTCCAATCCTATCACTGCTGCGTTTATGCCCCTGTACAGACGCTTGATTCTCTTTTCGAGACATAGCAATCCATAGGTTTTACGATACTTACTAGTCAGGTACATTCTTAGGCGTTTAATATGCGGTGTTGAGTCCATTTCGTTGAGCAAGGAGTAGCTCTTGTCTATTCCATATTTGGCTTAAGGAACTTTATCTGTGCTCATTTCAATCTCTGGTTTTATGCAGCACCCCAACTCACCTTTACCCTTAAGCAAGCATAAGTTGGTTTTCTAAATTTGAGTCCCTGTTCTGTTCTGTAATTCAGTTCCTGTGTAGCCAAGTTTACATTCCGTGTATTACTGATATCTTATGATGTTTCTTTTTCTGTGTGACTTACTTCAGTTAGAATCATCATACCTGAATCCCTTCATTGTGCTGCTAAGGGCCTGATGACACAGATTTCATTGCTGAGTGATATTGCTTTGTAAGTAAATACCACAACTTCTTTATCCATTTTTCACTTTCTGCGATGTTGAACTTGTACTGTAAACGAGGTTCTTGTAAACAGAGCCGTTCCAAACTTTGGGGTGGCTGTGTCTTTTTGATTTTAATTTCCCTAAGCTATAGGACCATAAGTGGAAGTGCCCTAGGTTCTGTTGCTTTGTTTTTTAGATGTTTCAGGAAACACCATACACTTCTCCCGAGTGGTTGTTGGCAATTTACATCCCGCCCATCAGCATAACAAGGCTCCCAGTTCTCCATGGCCTGTCCTGCCTTTCTGGATTTTACACTTTTTTCAGATGGCCCTTTTGACCGGGGAGAAGTGAGACTACATTGTAGTGCAGATTTCCTTTGCAAGCTTGCTTGGTTGGCCAAAAAGGGCGTATGCGTTTTTTCCTGAATATATTCAGGAAAAAACGCATACGCCCTTTTTGGCCAAGTGCATCATTGTGGACGTTCTGCCTCTTTTCCTATGCTTTCAATGCAATTCCAGTCTACCTCCTGAAATCGGTTTCCTGCAATTCTGCCCCGCTTTCAAGTCCTCTTGGCAGCCTTACTTCAGTCTATTTTTGGACGATAGCTGTCATTTATAACTCTGCAGGTTTGTGAATTACAGTGCCCCTGAGCTCCTTTCTTCAACTCGCTTTCTTGTGACCTGGCCGCAACACCGCAGGATGGCTTCAGGCCCTAATCTGGTTCCGGCACGGCACGCTGAGCCTTTGGTTATTTCCTCTTCCTGGTGGGAAATGAGAGTTAAATTTGCCCGTCCAGACACCTCCAGCTAGTCTCTCATTGGTTCTCGCTATTCCTGTTCATCTTCCGCAGAAATTGCAAACTGGGCCAAACAGGAGGTTAAAGGCGCTGACTCTCCAAGTGGGGAGAGTGTTAGTAAAGCGTCTGGAATGTTGCACCCGAGTACCAGGGGAGGAAAACTGAGACATATTTGAACACGTCTCCCGTTCACATGGTTGATCATACTTGGGTTCCACATGCATGTTTTAGCTGAAGGAAGAATACCTTAAACCTGGAGAGTTAAGACCCGTGTAATGGGTACCATGCAATATGACTTCAAAGGGTCTTCATTTGCTCACCGAACCTCTCCAATCCTATCACTGCTGCGTTTATGCCCCTGTACACATGCTTGATTCTCTTTTGGAGACATAGCAATCCATAGGTTTTCCGATACTTACTAGTCAGGTACATTCTTAGGCGTTTAATATGCGGTGTTGAGTCCATTTCGTTGAGCAAGGAGTAGCTCTTGTCTATTCCATATTTGACTTAAGGAACTTTATCTGTGCTCATTTCAATCTCTGGTTTTATGCAGCACCCCAACTCACCTTTACCCTTAAGCAAGCATAAGTTGGTTTTCTAAATTTGAGACCCTGTTCTGTTCTGTAATTCAGTTCCTGTGTAGCCAAGTTTACATTCCGTGTATTACTGATATCTTATGATGTTTCTTTTTCTGTGTGACTTATTTCAGTTAGAATCATCATACCTGAATCCACTCATTGTGATGCTAAGGGCCTGATGACATAGATTTCATTGCTGAGTGATATTGCTTTGTAAGTAAATACCACAACTTCTTTATCCATTTTTCACTTTCTGCGATGTTGAACTTGTACTGTAAACGAGGTTCTTGTAAACAGAGGCGTCCCAAACTTTGGGGTGGCTGTGTCTTTTTGATTTTAATTTCCCTAAGCTATAGGACCATAAGTGGCAGTGCCCTAGGCTCTGTTGCTTTGTTTCTTAGATGTTTCAGGAAACACCATACACTTCTCCCGAGTGTCTGTTGGCAATTTACATCCCACCCATCAGCATAACAAGGCTCCCAGTTCTCCATGGCCTGTCCTGCCTTTCTGGATTTTACACTTTTTTCAGATGGCCCTTTTGACCGGGGGGAAGTGAGACTTCATTGTAGTGCAGATTTCCTTTGCAAGCTTGCTTGGTTGGCCAAAAAGGGCGTATGCGTTTTTTCCTCAATATATTCAGGAAAAAACGCATACGCCCTTTTTGGCCAAGTGCATCATTGTGGACGTTCTGCCTCTTTTCCTATGCTTTCAATGCAATTCCAGTCTACCTCCTGAAATCGGTTTCCTGCAATTCTGCCCCGCTTTCAAGTCCTCTTGGCAGCCTTACTTCAGTCTATTTTTGGACGATAGCTGTCATTTATAACTCTGCAGGTTTGTGAATTACAGTGCCCCTGAGCTCCTTTCTTCAACTCGCTTTCTTGTGACCTGGCCGCAACACCGCAGGATGGCTTCAGGCCCTAATCTGGTTCCGGCCCGGCATGCTGAGCCTTTGGTTAATTCCTCTTCCTGGTGGGAAATGAGAGTTAAATTTGCCCGTCCAGACACCTCCAGCTAGCCTCTCATTGGTTCTCGCTATTCCTGTTCATCTTCCGCAGAAATTGCAAACTGGGCCAAACAGGAGGTTAAAGGGACTGACTCTCCAAGTGGGGAGAGTGTTAGTAAAGCGTCTGGAATGTTGCACCCGAGAACCAGGGGAGGAAAACTGAGACATATTTGAACACGTCTCCCGATCACATGGTTGATCATACTCTAGGTTCCACATGCATGTTTTAGCTGAAGGAAGAATACCTTAAACCTGGGTAGTTGAAACCCGTGGAATGGGTACCATGCAATATGACTTCAAAGGGTCTTCATTTGCTCACCGAACCTCTCCAATCCTATCACTGCTGCGTTTACGCCCCTGTGCACATGCTTGATTCTCTTTCGGAGACATAGCAATCCATAGGTTTTAAGATACTTACTAGTCAGGTACATTCTTAGGCGTTTAATATGGGGTGTTGAGTCCATTTCGTTGAGCAAGGAGTAGCTCTTGTCTATTCCATATTTGGCTTAAGGAACTTTATCTGTGCTCATTTCAATCCCTGGTTTTATGCAGGACCCCTACTCACCTTTACCTTTAAGCAAGAATAAGTTGGTTTTCTAAATTTGAGACCCTGTTCTGTTCTGTAATTCAGTTCCTGTGTAGCCAAGTTTACATTCCGTGTATTACTGATATCTTATGATGTTTCTTTTTCTGTGTGACTTATTTCAGTTAGAATCATCATACCTGAATCCACTCATTGTGCTGCTAAGGGCCTGATGACACAGATTTCATTGCTGAGTGATATTGCTTTGTAAGTAAATACCACAACTTCTTTATCCATTTTTCACTTTCTGCGATGTTGAACTTGTACTGTAAACGAGGTTCTTGTAAACAGAGCCGTTCCAAACTTTGGGGTGGCTGTGTCTTTTTGATTTTAATTTCCCTAAGCTATAGGACCATAAGTGGAAGTGCCCTAGGTTCTGTTGCTTTGTTTTTTAGATGTTTCAGGAAACAGCATATACTTCTCCCGAGTGGTTGTTGGCAATTTACATCCCGCCCATCAGCATAACAAGGCTCCCAGTTCTCCATGGCCTGTCCTGCCTTTCTGGATTTTACACTTTTTTCAGATGGCCCTTTTGACCGGGGGGAAGTGAGACTTCATTGTAGTGCAGATTTCCTTTGCAAGCTTGCTTGGTTGGCCAAAAAGGGCGTATGCGTTTTTTCCTGAATATATTCAGGAAAAAACACATACGCCCTTTTTGGCCAAGTGCATCATTGTGGACGTTCTGCCTCTTTTCCTATGCTTTCAGTGCAATTCCAGTCTACCTCCTGAAATCGGTTTCCTGCAATTCTGCCCCGCTTTCAAGTCCTCTTGGCAGCCTTACTTCAGTCTATTTTTGGACAATAGCTGTCATTTATAACTCTGCAGGTTTGTGAATTACAGTGCCCCTGAGCTCCTTTCTTCAACTCGCTTTCTTTTGAGCTGGCCGCAACACCGCAGGATGGCTTCAGGCCCTAATCTGGTTCCGGCACGGCATGCTGAGCCTTTGGTTAATTCCTCTTCCTGGTGGGAAATGAGAGTTAAATTTGCCCGTCCAGACACCTCCAGCTAGCCTCTCATTGGTTCTCGCTATTCCTGTTCATCTTCCGCAGAAATTGCAAACTGGGCCAAACAGGAGGTTAAAGGGACTGACTCTCCAAGTGGGGAGAGTGTTAGTAAAGCGTCTGGAATGTTGTACCCGAGTACCAGGGGAGGAAAACTGAGACATATTTGAACACGTCTCCCGATCACATGGCTGATCATACTCTAGGTTCCACATGCATGTTTTAGCTGAAGGAAGAATACCTTAAACCTGGGTAGTTGAAACCCGTGGAATGGGTACCATGCAATATGACTTCAAAGGGTCTTCATTTGCTCACCGAACCTCTCCAATCCTATCACTGCTGCATTTATGCCCCTGTACACATGCTTGATTCTCTTTCGGAGACATAGCAATCCATAGGTTTTAAGATACTTACTAGTCAGGTACATTCTTAGGCGTTTAATATGCGGTGTTGAGTCCATTTCGTTGAGCAAGGAGTAGCTCTTGTCTATTCCATATTTGACTTAAGGAACTTTATCTGTGCTCATTTCAATCTCTGGTTTTATGCAGCACCCCAACTCACCTTTCCCCTTAAGCAAGCATAAGTTGGTTTTCTAAATTTGAGTCCCTGTTCTGTTCTGTAATTCAGTTCCTGTGTAGCCAAGTTTACATTCCGTGTACTACTGATATCTTATGATGTTTCTTTTTCTGTGTGACTTATTTCAGTTAGAATCATCATACCTGAATCCACTCATTGTGCTGCTAAGGGCCTGATGACATAGATTTCATTGCTGAGTGATATTGCTTTGTAAGTAAATACCACAACTTCTTTATCCATTTTTCACTTTCTGCGATGTTGAACTTGTACTGTAAACGAGGTTCTTGTAAACAGAGCCGTTCTAAACTTTGGGGTGGCTGTGTCTTTTTGATTTTAATTTCCCTAAGCTATAGGACCATAAGTGGAAGTGCCCTAGGTTCTGTTGCTTTGTTTTTTAGATGTTTCAGGAAACAGCATATACTTCTCCCGAGTGGTTGTTTGCAATTTACATCCCGCCCATCAGATTAACAAGGCTCCCAGTTCTCCATGGCCTGTCCTGCCTTTCTGGATTTTACACTTTTTTCAGATGGCCCTTTTGACCGGGGGGAAGTGAGACTTCATTGTAGTGCAGATTTCCTTTGCAAGCTTGCTTGGTTGGCCAAAAAGGGCGTATGCGTTTTTTCCTGAATATATTCAGGAAAAAAACGCATACGCCCTTTTTGGCCAAGTGCATCATTGTGGACGTTCTGCCTCTTTTCCTATGCTTTCAGTGCAATTCCAGTCTACCTCCTGAAATCGGTTTCCTGCAATTCTGCCCCGCTTTCAAGTCCTCTTGGCAGCCTTACTTCAGTCTATTTTTGGACGATAGCTGTCATTTATAACTCTGCAGGTTTGTGAATTACAGTGCCCCTGAGCTCCTTTCTTCAACTTGCTTTCTTGTGACCTGGCCGCAACACCGCAGGATGGCTTCAGGCCCTAATCTGGTTCCGGCACGGCACGCTGAGCCTTTGGTTATTTCCTCTTCCTGGTGGGAAATGAGAGTTAAATTTGCCCGTCCAGACTCCTCCAGCTAGTCTCTCATTGGTTCTCGGTATTCCTGTTCATCTTCCGCAGAAATTGCAAACTGGGCCAAACAGGAGGTTAAAGGCGCTGACTCTCCAAGTGGGGAGAGTGTTAGTAAAGCGTCTGGAATGTTGCACCCGAGTACCAGGGGAGGAAAACTGAGACATATTTGAACACGTCTCCCGTTCACATGGTTGATCATACTTGGGTTCCACATGCATGTTTTAGCTGAAGGAAGAATACCTTAAACCTGGAGAGTTAAGACCCGTGTAATGGGTACCATGCAATATGACTTCAAAGGGTCTTCATTTGCTCACCGAACCTCTCCAATCCTATCACTGCTGCGTTTATGCCCCTGTACACATGCTTGATTCTCTTTCGGAGACATAGCAATCCGTAGGTTTTAAGATACTTACTAGTCAGGTACATTCTTAGGCGTTTAATATGCGGTGTTGAGTCCATTTCGTTGAGCAAGGAGTAGCTCTTGTCTATTCCATATTTGACTTAAGGAACTTTATCTGTGCTCATTTCAATCTCTGGTTTTATGCAGCACCCCAACTCACCTTTACCCTTAAGCAAGCATAAGTTGGTTTTCTAAATTTGAGACCCTGTGCTGTTCTGTAATTCAGTTCCTGTGTAGCCAAGTTTACATTCCGTGTATTACTGATATCTTATGATGTTTCTTTTTCTGTGTGACTTACTTCAGTTAGAATCATCATACCTGAATCCACTCATTGTGCTGCTACGGGCCTGATGACACAGATTTCATTGCTGAGTGATATTGCTTTGTAAGTAAATACCACAACTTCTTTATCCATTTTTCACTTTCTGCGATGTTGAACTTGTACTGTAAACGAGGTTCTTGTAAACAGAGCCGTTCCAAACTTTGGGGTGGCTGTGTCTTTTTGATTTTAATTTCCCTAAGCTATAGGACCATAAGTGGAAGTGCCCTAGGTTCTGTTGCTTTGTTTTTTAGATGTTTCAGGAAACACCATACACTTCTCCCGAGTGGTTGTTGGCAATTTACATCCCGCCCATCAGCATAACAAGGCTCCCAGTTCTCCATGGCCTGTCCTGCCTTTCTGGATTTTACACTTTTTTCAGATGGCCCTTTTGACCGGGGGGAAGTGAGACTTCATTGTAGTGCAGATTTCCTTTGCAAGCTTGCTTGGTTGGCCAAAAAGGGCGTATGCGTTTTTTCCTGAATATATTCAGGAAAAAACGCATACGCCCTTTTTGGCCAAGTGCATCATTGTGGACGTTCTGCCTCTTTTCCTATGCTTTCAGTGCAATTCCAGTCTACCTCCTGAAATCGGTTTCCTGCAATTCTGCCCCGCTTTCAAGTCCTCTTGGCAGCCTTACTTCAGTCTATTTTTGGACGATAGCTGTCATTTATAACTCTGCAGGTTTGTGAATTACAGTGCCCCTGAGCTCCTTTGTTCAACTCGCTTTCTTTTGAGCTGGCCGCAACACCGCAGGATGGCTTCAGGCCCTAATCTGGTTCCGGTACGGCACGCTGAGCCTTTGGTTATTTCCTGTTCCTGGTGGGAAATGAGAGTTAAATTTGCCCGTCCAGACACCTCCAGCTAGCCTCTCATTGGTTCTCGCTATTCCTGTTCATCTTCCGCAGAAATTGCAAACTGGGCCAAACAGGAGGTTAAAGGCGCTGACTCTCCAAGTGGGGAGAGTGTTAGTAAAGCGTCTGGAATGTTGCACCCGAGTACCAGGGGAGGAAAACTGAGACATATTTGAACACGTCTCCCGTTCACATGGTTGATCATACTTGGGTTACACATGCATGTTTTAGCTGAAGGAAGAATACCTTAAACCTGGAGAGTTGAGACCCGTGGAATGGGTACCATGCAATATGACTTCAAAGGGTCTTCATTTGCTCACCGAACCTCTCCAATCCTATCACTGCTGCGTTTATGCCCCTGTACACATGCTTGATTCTCTTTTGGAGACATAGGAATCCATAGGTTTTAAGATACTTACTAGTCAGGTACATTCTTAGGCGTTTAATATGCGGTGTTGAGTCCATTTCGTTGAGCAAGGAGTAGCTCTTGTCTATTCCATATTTGGCTTAAAGAACTTTATCTGTGCTCATTTCAATCTCTGGTTTTATGCAGCACCCCAACTCACCTTTACCCTTAAGCAAGCATAAGTTGGTTTTCTAAATTTGAGAACCTGTTCTGTTTTGGAATTCAGTTCCTGTGTAGCCAAGTTTACATTCCGTGTATTAGTGATATCTTATGATGTTTCTTTTTCTGTGTGACTTATTTCAGTTAGAATCATCGTACCTGAATCCACTCATTGTGCTGCTAAGGGCCTGATGACACAGATTTCATTGCTGAGTGATATTGCTTTGTAAGTAAATACCACAACTTCTTTATCCATTTTTCACTTTCTGCGATGTTGAACTTGTACTGTAAACGAGGTTCTTGTAAACAGAGCCGTTCCAAACTTTGGGGTGGCTGTGTCTTTTTGATTTTAATTTCCCTAAGCTATAGGACCATAAGTGGAAGTGCCCTAGGCTCTGTTGCTTTGTTTTTTAGATGTTTCAGGAAACACCATACACTTCTCCTGAGTGTCTGTTGGCAATTTACATCCCGCCCATCAGCATAACAAGGCTCCCAGTTCTCCATGGCCTGTCCTGCCTTTCTGGATTTTACACTTTTTTCAGATGGCCCTTTTGACCGGGGGGAAGTGAGACTTCATTGTAGTGCAGATTTCCTTTGCAAGCTTGCTTGGTTGGCCAAAAAGGGCGTATGCGTTTCTTCCTGAATATATTCAGGAAAAAACGCATACGCCCTTTTTGGCCAAGTGCATCATTGTGGACGTTCTGCCTCTTTTCCTATGCTTTCAGTGCAATTCCAGTCTACCTCCTGAAATCGGTTTCCTGCAATTCTGCCCCGCTTTCAAGTCCTCTTGGCAGCCTTACTTCAGTCTATTTTTGGACGATAGCTGTCATTTATAACTCTGCAGGTTTGTGAATTACAGTGCCCCTGAGCTCCTTTCTTCAACTCGCTTTCTTGTGACCTGGCCGCAACACCGCAGGATGGCTTCAGGCTCTAATCTGGTTCCGGCACGGCACGCTGAGCCTTTGGTTAATTCCTCTTCCTGGTGGGAAATGAGAGTTAAATTTGCCCGTCCAGACACTTCCAGCTAGTCTCTCATTGGTTCTCGCTATTCCTGTTCATCTTCCGCAGAAATTGCAAACTGGGCCAAACAGGAGGTTAAAGGGACTGACTCTCCAAGTCGGAAGAGTGTTAGTAAAGCGTCTGGAATGTTGCACCCGAGTACCAGGGGAGGAAAACTGAGACATATTTGAACACGTCTCCCGTTCACATGGTTGATCATACTTGGGTTCCACATGCATGTTTTAGCTGAAGGAAGAATACCTAAAAACTGGGTAGTTGAAACCCGTGGAATGGGTACCATGCAATATGACTTCAAAGGGTCTTCATTTGCTCACCGAACCTCTCCAATCCTATCACTGCTGCGTTTATGCCCCTGTACACATACTTGATTCTCTTTCGGAGACATAGCAATCCATAGGTTTTAAGATACTTACTAGTCAGGTACATTCTTAGGCGTTTAATATGCGGTGTTGAGTCCATTTCGTTGAGCAAGGAGTAGCTCTTGTCTATTCCATATTTGGCTTAAGGAACTTTATCTGTGCTCATTTCAATCTCTGGTTTTATGCAGCACCCCAACTCACCTTTACCCTTAAGCAAGCATAAGTTGGTTTTCTAAATTTGAGTCCCTGTTCTGTTCTGTAATTCAGTTCCTTTGTAGCCAAGTTTACATTCCGTGTATTACTGATATCTTATGATGTTTCTTTTTCTGTGTGACTTACTTCAGTTAGAATCATCATACCTGAATCCACTCATTGTGCTGCTAAGTGCCTGATGACACAGATTTCATTGCTGAGTGATATTGCTTTGTAAGTAAATACCACAAGTTCTTTATCCATTTTTCACTTTCTGTGATGTTGAACTTGTACTGTAAACGAGGTTCTTGTAAACAGAGCCGTTCCAAACTTTGGGGTGGCTGTGTCTTTTTGATTTTAATTTCCCTAAGCTATAGGACCATAAGTGGAAGTGCCCTAGTTTCTGTTGCTTTGTTTTTTAGATGTTTCAGGAAACACCATACACTTCTCCCGAGTGGTTGTTGGCAATTTACATCCCGCCCATCAGCATAACAAGGCTCCCAGTTCTCCATGGCCTGTCCTGCCTTTCTGGATTTTACACTTTTTTCAGATGGCCCTTTTGACCGGGGGGAAGTGAGACTTCATTGTAGTGCAGATTTCCTTTGCAAGCTTGCTTGGTTGGCCAAAAAGGGCGTATGCGTTTTTTCCTGAATATATTCAGGAAAAAACGCATACGCCCTTTTTGGCCAAGTGCATCATTGTGGACGTTCTGCCTCTTTTCCTATGCTTTCAATGCAATTCCAGTCTACCTCCTGAAATCGGTTTCCTGCAATTCTGCCCCGCTTTCAAGTCCTCTTGGCAGCCTTACTTCAGTCTATTTTTGGACGATAGCTGTCATTTATAACTCTGCAGGTTTGTGAATTACAGTGCCCCTGAGCTCCTTTCTTCAACTCGCTTTCTTGTGACCTGGCCGCAACGCTGCAGGATATCTTCAGGCCCTAATCTGGTTCCGGTACGGCACGCTGAGCCTTTGGTTATTTCCTCTTCCTGGTGGGAAATGAGAGTTAAATTTGCCCGTCCAGACACCTCCAGCTAGCCTCTCATTGGTTCTCGCTATTCCTGTTCATCTTCCGCAGAAATTGCAAACTGGGCCAAACAAGAGGTTAAAGGCGCTGACTCTCCAAGTGGGGAGAGTGTTAGTAAAGCGTCTGGAATGTTGCACCCGAGTACCAGGGGAGGAAAACTGAGACATATTTGAACACGTCTCCCGTTCACATGGTTGAGCATACTTGGGTTCCACATGCATGTTTTAGCTGAAGGAAGAATACCTTAAACCTGGAGAGTTGAGACCCGTGTAATGCGTACCATGCAATATGACTTCAAAGGGTCTTCATTTGCTCACCGAACCTCTCCAATCCTATCACTGCTGCGTTTATGCCCCTGTACACATGCTTGATTCTCTTTCGGAGACATAGCAATCCATAGGTTTTAAGATACTTACTAGTCAGGTACATTCTTAGGCGTTTAATATGGGGTGTTGAGTCCATTTCGTAGAGCAAGGATTAGCTCTTGTCTATTCCATATTTGACTTAAGGAACTTTATCTGTGCTCATTTCAATCTCTGGTTTTATGCAGCACCCCAACTCACCTTTACCCTTAAGCAAGCATAAGTTGGTTTTCTAAATTTGAGTCCCTGTTCTGTTCTGTAATTCAGTTCCTTTGTAGCCAAGTTTACATTCCGTGTATTACTGATATCTTATGATGTTTCTTTTTCTGTGTGACTTACTTCAGTTAGAATCATCATACCTGAATCCACTCATTGTGCTGCTAAGTGCCTGATGACACAGATTTCATTGCTGAGTGATATTGCTTTGTAAGTAAATACCACAAGTTCTTTATCCATTTTTCACTTTCTGTGATGTTGAACTTGTACTGTAAACGAGGTTCTTGTAAACAGAGCCGTTCCAAACTTTGGGGTGGCTGTGTCTTTTTGATTTTAATTTCCCTAAGCTATAGGACCATAAGTGGAAGTGCCCTAGTTTCTGTTGCTTTGTTTTTTAGATGTTTCAGGAAACACCATACACTTCTCCCGAGTGGTTGTTGGCAATTTACATCCCGCCCATCAGCATAACAAGGCTCCCAGTTCTCCATGGCCTGTCCTGCCTTTCTGGATTTTACACTTTTTTCAGATGGCCCTTTTGACCGGGGGGAAGTGAGACTTCATTGTAGTGCAGATTTCCTTTGCAAGCTTGCTTGGTTGGCCAAAAAGGGCGTATGCGTTTTTTCCTGAATATATTCAGGAAAAAACGCATACGCCCTTTTTGGCCAAGTGCATCATTGTGGACGTTCTGCCTCTTTTCCTATGCTTTCAATGCAATTCCAGTCTACCTCCTGAAATCGGTTTCCTGCAATTCTGCCCCGCTTTCAAGTCCTCTTGGCAGCCTTACTTCAGTCTATTTTTGGACGATAGCTGTCATTTATAACTCTGCAGGTTTGTGAATTACAGTGCCCCTGAGCTCCTTTCTTCAACTCGCTTTCTTGTGACCTGGCCGCAACGCTGCAGGATATCTTCAGGCCCTAATCTGGTTCCGGTACGGCACGCTGAGCCTTTGGTTATTTCCTCTTCCTGGTGGGAAATGAGAGTTAAATTTGCCCGTCCAGACACCTCCAGCTAGCCTCTCATTGGTTCTCGCTATTCCTGTTCATCTTCCGCAGAAATTGCAAACTGGGCCAAACAAGAGGTTAAAGGCGCTGACTCTCCAAGTGGGGAGAGTGTTAGTAAAGCGTCTGGAATGTTGCACCCGAGTACCAGGGGAGGAAAACTGAGACATATTTGAACACGTCTCCCGTTCACATGGTTGAGCATACTTGGGTTCCACATGCATGTTTTAGCTGAAGGAAGAATACCTTAAACCTGGAGAGTTGAGACCCGTGTAATGCGTACCATGCAATATGACTTCAAAGGGTCTTCATTTGCTCACCGAACCTCTCCAATCCTATCACTGCTGCGTTTATGCCCCTGTACACATGCTTGATTCTCTTTCGGAGACATAGCAATCCATAGGTTTTAAGATACTTACTAGTCAGGTACATTCTTAGGCGTTTAATATGGGGTGTTGAGTCCATTTCGTAGAGCAAGGATTAGCTCTTGTCTATTCCATATTTGACTTAAGGAACTTTATCTGTGCTCATTTCAATCTCTGGTTTTATGCAGCACCCCAACTCACCTTTACCCTTAAGCAAGCATAAGTTGGTTTTCTAAATTTGAGACCCTGTTCTGTTCTGTAATTCAGTTCCTGTGTAGCCAAGTTTACATTCCGTGTATTACTGATATCTTATGATGTTTCTTTTTCTGTGTGACTTACTTCAGTTAGAATCATCATACCTGAATCCACTCATTGTGCTGCTAAGGGCCTGATGACACAGATTTCATTGCTGAGTGATACTGCATTGTACGTAAGTACCACAAGTTCTTTATCCATTTTTCACTTTCTGCGATGTTGAACTTGTACTGTAAACGAGGTTCTTGTAAACAGAGCCGTTCCAAACTTTGGGGTGGCTGTGTCTTTTTGATTTTAATTTCCCTAAGCTATAGGACCATAAGTGGAAGTGCCCTAGGCTCTGTTGCTTTGTTTTTTAGATGTTTCAGGAAACACCATACACTTCTCCCGAGTGGTTGCTGGCAATTTACATCCCGCCCATCAGCATAACAAGGCTCCCAGTTCTCCATGGCCTGTCCTGCCTTTCTGGATTTTACACTTTTTTCAGATGGCCCTTTTGACCGGGGGGACGTGAGACTTCATTGTAGTGCAGATTTCCTTTGCAAGCTTGCTTGGTTGGCCAAAAAGGGCGTATGCGTTTTTTCCTGAATATATTCAGGAAAAAACGCATACGCCCTTTTTGGCCAAGTGCATCATTGTGGACGTTCTGCCTCTTTTCCTATGCTTTCAATGCAATTCCAGTCTACCTCCTGAAATCGGTTTCCTGCAATTCTGCCCCGCTTTCAAGTCCTCTTGGCAGCCTTACTTCAGTCTATTTTTGGACGATAGCTGTCATTTATAACTCTGCAGGTTTGTGAATTACAGTGCCCCTGAGCTCCTTTCTTCAACTCGCTTTCTTTTGAGCTGGCCGCAACACCGCAGGATGGCTTCAGGACCTAATCTGGTTCCGGTACGGCACGCTGAGCCTTTGGTTATTTCCTCTTCCTGGTGGGAAATGAGAGTTAAATTTGCCCGTCCAGACACCTCCAGCTAGCCTCTCATTGGTTCTCGCTATTCCTGTTCATCTTCCGCAGAAATTGCAAACTGGGCCAAACAGGAGGTTAAAGGCGCTGACTCTCCAAGTGGGGAGAGTGTTAGTAAAGCGTCTGGAATGTTGCACCCGAGTACCAGGGGAGGAAAACTGAGACATATTTGAACACGTCTCCCGTTCACATGGTTGATCATACTTGGGTTCCACATGCATGTTTTAGCTGAAGGAAGAATACCTTAAACCTGGAGAGTTAAGACCCGTGTAATGGGTACCATGCAATATGACTTCAAAGGGTCTTCATTTGCTCACCGAACCTCTCCAATCCTATCACTGCTGCGTTTTTGCCCCTGTACACACGCTTGATTCTCTTTTGGAGACATAGCAATCCATAGGTTTTAAGATACTTACTAGTCAGGTACATTCTTAAGCGTTTAATATGGGGTGTTGAGTCCATTTCGTTGAGCAAGGAGTAGCTCTTGTCTATTCCATATTTGGCTTAAGGAACTTTATCTGTGCTCATTTCAATCTCTGGTTTTATGCAGCACCCCAACTCACCTTTACCCTTAAGCAAGCATAAGTTGGTTTTCTAAATTTGAGACCCTGTTCTGTTCTGTAATTCAGTTCCTGTGTAGCCAAGTTTACATTCCGTGTATTACTGATATCTTATGATGTTTCTTTTTCTGTGTGACTTACTTCAGTTAGAATCATCATACCTGAATCCACTCATTGTGCTGCTAAGGGCCTGATGACACAGATTTCATTGCTGAGTGGTATTGCTTTGTAAGTAAATACCACAACTTCTTTATCCATTTTTCACTTTCTGCGATGTTGAACTTGTGCTGTAAACGAGGTTCTTGTAAACAGAGCCATTCCAAACTTTGGGGTGGCTGTGTCTTTTTGATTTTAATTTCCCTAAGCTATAGGACCATAAGTGGAAGTGCCCTAGGTTCTGTTGCTTTGTTTTTTAGATGTTTCAGGAAACACCATACACTTCTCCCGAGTGGTTGTTGGCAATTTACATCCCGCCCATCTGCATAACAAGGCTCCCAGTTCTCTATGGCCTGTCCTGCCTTTCTGGATTTTACACTTTTTTCAGATGGCCCTTTTGACCGGGGGGAAGTGAGACTTCATTGTAGTGCAGATTTCCTTTGCAAGCTTGCTTGGTTGGCCAAAAAGGGCGTATGCGTTTTTTCCTGAATATATTCAGGAAAAAACGCATACGTCCTTTTTGGCCAAGTGCATCATTGTGGACGTTCTGCCTCTTTTCCTATGCTTGCAATGCAATTCCAGTCTACCTCCTGAAATCGGTTTCCTGCAATTCTGCCCCGCTTTCAAGTCCTCTTGGCAGCCTTACTTCAGTCTATTTTTGGACGATAGCTGTCATTTATAACTCTGCAGGTTTGTGAATTACAGTGCCCCTGAGCTCCTTTCTTCAACTCGCTTTCTTGTGACCTGGCCGCAACACCGCAGGATGGCTTCAGGCCCTAATCTGGTTCCGGCCCGGCACGCTGAGCCTTTGGTTAATTCCTCTTCCTGGTGGGAAATGAGAGTTAAATTTGCCCGTCCAGACACCTCCAGCTAGCCTCTCATTGGTTCTCGCTATTCCTGTTCATCTTCCGCAGAAATTGCAAACTGGGCCAAACAGGAGGTTAAAGGGACTGACTCTCCAAGTGGGGAGAGTGTTAGTAAAGCGTCTGGAATGTTGCACCCGAGTACCAGGGGAGGAAAACTGAGACATATTTGAACACGTCTCCCGATCACATGGTTGATCATACTCTAGGTTCCATATGCATGTTTTAGCTGAAGGAAGAATACCTTAAACCTGGGTAGTTGAAACCCGTGGAATGGGTACCATGCAATATGACTTCAAAGGGTCTTCATTTGCTCACCGAACCTCTCCAATCCTATCACTGCTGCGTTTATGCCCCTGTACACATGCTTGATTCTCTTTCGGAGACATAGCAATTCATAGGTTTCAAGATACTTACTAGTCAGGTACATTCTTAGGCGTTTAATATGGGGCGTTGAGTCCATTTCGTTGAGCAAGGAGTAGCTCTTGTCTATTCCATATTTGGCTTAAGGAACTTTATCTGTGCTCATTTCAATCTCTGGTTTTATGCAGCACCCCAACTCACCTTTACCCTTAAGCAAGAATAAGTTGTTTTTCTAAATTTGAGACCCTGTTCTGTTCTGTAATTCAGTTCCTGTGTAGCCAAGTTTACATTGCGTGTATTACTGATATCTTATGATGTTTCTTTTTCTGTGTGACTTATTTCAGTTAAAATCATCATACCTGAATCCACTCATTGTGCTGCTAAGGGCCTGATGACACAGATTTCATTGCTGAGTGATATTGCTTTGTAAGTAAATACCACAACTTCTTTATCCATTTTTCACTTTCTGCGATGTTGAACTTGTACTGTAAACGAGGTTCTTGTAAACAGAGGCGTCCCAAACTTTGGGGTGGCTGTGTCTTTTTGATTTTAATTTCCCTAAGCTATAGGACCATAAGTGGAAGTGCCCTAGGTTCTGTAGCTTTGTTTTTTAGATGTTTCAGGAAACACCATACACTTCTCCCGAGTGGTTGTTGGCAATTTACATCCCGCCCATCAGCATAACAAGGCTCCCAGTCCTCCATGGCCTGTCCTGCCTTTCTGGATTTTACACTTTTTTCAGATGGCCCTTTTGACCGGGGAGAAGTGAGACTTCATTGTAGTGCAGATTTCCTTTGCAAGCTTGCTTGGTTGGCCAAAAAGGGCGTATGCGTTTTTTCCTGAATATATTCAGGAAAAAACGCATACGCCCTTTTTGGCCAAGTGCATCATTGTGGACGTTCTGCCTCTTTTCCTATGCTTTCAATGCAATTGCAGTCTACCTCCTGAAATCGGTTTCCTGCAATTCTGCCCCGCTTTCAAGTCCTCTTGGCATTCTTACTTCAGTCTATTTTTGGACGATAGCTGTCATTTATAACTCTGCAGGTTTGTGAATTACAGTGCCCCTGAGCTCCTTTCTTCAACTCGCTTTCTTGTGACCTGGCCGCAATACCGCAGGATGGCTTCAGGCCCTAATCTGGTTCTGGCACGGCACGCTGAGCCTTTGGTTATTTCCTCTTCCTGGTGGGAAATGAGAGTTAAATTTGCCCGTCCAGACACCTCCAGCTAGCCTCTCATTGGTTCTCGCTATTCCTGTTCATCTTCCGCAGAAATTGCAAACTGGGCCAAACAGGAGGTTAAAGGCGCTGACTCTCCAAGTGGGGAGAGTGTTAGTAAAGCGTCTGGAATGTTGCACCCGAGTACCAGGGGAGGAAAACTGAGACATATTTGAACACGTCTCCCGTTCACATGGTTGATCATACTTGGGTTGCACATGCATGTCTTAGCTGAAGGAAGAATACCTTAAACCTGGAGAGTTGAGACCCGTGGAATGGGTACCATGCAATATGACTTCAAAGGGTCTTCATTTGCTCACCGAACCTCTCCAATCCTATCACTGCTGCGTTTATGCCCCTGTACACATGCTTGATTCTCTTTCGGAGACATAGCAATCCATAGGTTTCAAGATACTTACTAGTCAGGTACATTCTTAGGCGTTTAATATGCGGTGTTGAGTCCATTTCGTTGAGCAAGGAGTAGCTCTTGTCTATTCCATATTTGGCTTAAGGAACTTTATCTGTGCTCATTTCAATCTCTGGTTTTATGCAGCACCCCAACTCACCTTTACCCTTAAGCAAGAATAAGTTGTTTTTCTAAATTTGAGACCCTGTTCTGTTCTGTAATTCAGTTCCTGTGTAGCCAAGTTTACATTCCGTGTATTACTGATATCTTATGATGTTTCTTTTTCTGTGTGACTTATTTCAGTTAGAATCATCGTACCTGAATCTACTCATTATGCTGCTATGGGCCTGATGACATAGATTTCATTGCTGAGTTATACTGCATTGTACGTAAGTACCACAAGTTCTTTATCCATTTTTCACTTTCTGCGATGTTGAACTTGTACTGTAAACGAGGTTCTTGTAAACAGAGCCGTTCCAAACTTTGGGGTGGCTGTGTCTTTTTGATTTTAATTTCCCTAAGCTATAGGACCATAAGTGGAAGTGCCCTAGGCTCTGTTGCTTTGTTTTTTAGATGTTTCAGGAAACACCATACAATTCTCCCGAGTGTCTGTTGGCAATTTCCACCCCGCCCATCAGCATAACAAGGCTCCCAGTTCTCAATGGCCTGTTGCCTTTCTGGATTTTACACTTTTTTCAGATGGCCCTTTTGACCGGGGGGAAGTGAGACTTCATTGTAGTGCAGATTTCCTTTGCAAGCTTGCTTGGTTGGCCAAAAAGGGCGTATGCGTTTTTTCCTGAATATATTCAGGAAAAAACGCATACGCCCTTTTTGGCCAAGTGCATCATTGTGGACGTTCTGCCTCTTTTCCTATGCTTTCAATGCAATTCCAGTCTGCCTCCTGAAATCGGTTTCCTGCAATTCTGCCCCGCTTTCAAGTCCTCTTGGCAGCCTTACTTCAGTCTATTTTTGGACGATAGCTGTCATTTATAACTCTGCAGGTTTGTGAATTACAGTGCCCCTGAGCTCCTTTCTTCAACTCGCTTTCTTGTGACCTGGCCGCAACACCGCAGGATGGCTTCAGGCCCTAATCTGGTTCTGTCCCGGCATTGTGAGCCTTTGGTTAATTCCTCTTCCTGGTGGGAAATGAGAGTTAAATATGCCCGTTCAGACACCTCCAGCTAGTCTCTCATTGGTTCTCGCTATTCCTGTTCATCTTCCGCAGAAATTGCAAACTGGGCCAAACAGGAGGTTAAAGGGACTGACTCTCCAAGTCGGGAGAGTGTTAGTAAAGCGTCTGGAATGTTGCACCCGAGTACCAGGGGAGGAAAACTGAGACATATTTGAACACGTCTCCCGTTCACATGGTTGATCATACTTGGGTTCCACATGCATGTTTTAGCTGAAGGAAGAATACCTTAAACCTGGAGAGTGAGACCCGTGGAATGGGTACCATGCAATATGACTTCAAAGGGTCTTCCTTTGCTCACCGAACCTCTCCAATCCTATCACTGCTGCGTTTATGCCCCTGTACAGACGCTTGATTCTCTTTTGGAGACATAGCAATCCATAGGTTTTACGATACTTACTAGTCAGGTACATTCTTAGGCGTTTAATATGGGGTGTTGAGTCCATTTCGTTGAGCAAGGAGTAGCTCTTGTCTATTCCATATTTGACTTAAGGAACTTTATCTGTGCTCATTTCAATCTCTGGTTTTATGCAGCACCCCAACTCACCTTTACCCTTAAGCAAGCATAAGTTGGTTTTCTAAATTTGAGACCCTGTTCTGTTCTGTAATTCAGTTCCTGTGTAGCCAAGTTTACATTCCGTGTATTTGTGATATCTTATGATGTTTCTTTTTCTGTGTGACTTATTTCAGTTAGAATCATCATACCTGAATCCACTCATTGTGATGCTAAGGGCCTGATGACATAGATTTCATTGCTGAGTGATATTGCTTTGTAAGTAAATACCACAACTTCTTTATCCATTTTTCACTTTCTGCGATGTTGAACTTGTACTGTAAATGAGGTTCTTGCAAACAGAGCCGTCCCAAACTTTGGGGTGGCTGTGTCTTTTTGATTTTAATTTCCCTAAGCTATAGGACCATAATTGGCAGTGCCCTAGGCTCTGTTGCTTTGTTTTTTAGATGTTTCAGGAAACACCATACACTTCTCCCGAGTGTCTGTTGGCAATTTACATCCCGCCCATCAGCATAACAAGGCTCCCAGTTCTCCATGGCCTGTCCTGCCTTTCTGGATTTTACACTTTTTTCAGATGGCCCTTTTGACCGGGGGGAAGTGAGACTTCATTGTAGTGCAGATTTCCTTTGCAAGCTTGCTTGGTTGGCCAAAAAGGGAGTATGCGTTTTTTCCTGAATATATTCAGGAAAAAACGCATACGCCCTTTTTGGCCAAGTGTATCATTGTGGACGTTCTGCCTCTTTTCCTATGCTTTCAATGCAATTCCAGTCTACCTCCTGAAATCGGTTTCCTGCAATTCTGCCCCGCTTTCAAGTCCTCTTGGCAGCCTTACTTCAGTCTATTTTTGGACGATAGCTGTCATTTATAACTCTGCAGGTTTGTGAATTACAGTGTCCCTGAGCTCCTTTCTTCAACTCGCTTTCTTGTGACCTGGCCGCAACACCGCAGGATGGCTTCAGGCCCTAATCTGGTTCCGGCCCGGCATGCTGAGCCTTTGGTTAATTCCTCTTCCTGGTGGGAAATGAGAGTTAAATTTGCCCGTCCAGACACCTCCAGCTAGCCTCTCATTGGTTCTCGCTATTCCTGTTCATCTTCCGCAGAAATTGCAAACTGGGCCAAACAGGAGGTTAAAGGGACTGACTCTCCAAGTGGGGAGAGTGTTAGTAAAGCGTCTGGAATGTTGCACCCGAGTACCAGGGGAGGAAAACTGAGACATATTTGAACACGTCTCCCGATCACATGGTTGATCATACTCTAGGTTCCACATGCATGTTTTAGCTGAAGGAAGAATACCTTAAACCTGGGTAGTTGAAACCCGTGGAATGGGTACCATGCAATATGACTTCAAAGGGTCTTCATTTGCTCACCGAACCTCTCCAATCCTATCACTGCTGCGTTTACGCCCCTGTACACATGCTTGATTCTCTTTCAGAGACATAGCAATCCATAGGTTTTAAGATACTTACTAGTCAGGTACATTCTTAGGCGTTTAATATGGGGTGTTGAGTCCATTTCGTTGAGCAAGGAGTAGCTCTTGTCTATTCCATATTTGACTTAAGGAACTTTATCTGTGCTCATTTCAATCTCTGGTTTTATGCAGCACCCCAACTCACCTTTACCTTTAAGCAAGAATAAGTTGGTTTTCTAAATTTGAGACCCTGTTCTGTTCTGTAATTCAGTTCCTGTGTAGCCAAGTTTACATTCCGTGTATTACTGATATCTTATGATGTTTCTTTTTCTGTGTGACTTATTTCAGTTAGAATCATCACACCTGAATCCACTCATTGTGCTGCTAAGGGCCTGATGACACAAATTTCATTGCTGAGTGATATTGCTTTGTAAGTAAATACCACAACTTCTTTATCCATTTTTCACTTTCTGCGATGTTGAACTTGTACTGTAAACGAGGTTCTTGTAAACAGAGCCGTTCCAAACTTTGGGGTGGCTGTGTCATTTGATTTTAATTTCCCTAAGCTATACGACCATAAGTGGCAGTGCCCTAGGCTCTGTTGCTTTGTTTTTTAGATGTTTCAGGAAACACCATACACTTCTCCCGCGTGTCTGTTGGCAATTTACATCCCGCCCATCAGCATAACAAGGCTCCCAGTTCTCCATGGCCTGTCCTGCCTTTCTGGATTTTACACTTTTTTCAGATGGCCCTTTTGACCGGGGGGAAGTGAGACTTCATTGTAGTGCAGATTTCCTTTGCAAGCTTGCTTGGTTGGCCAAAAAGGGCGTATGCGTTTTTTCCTGAATATATTCAGGAAAAAACGCATACGCCCTTTTTGGCCAAGTGCATCATTGTGGACGTTCTGCCTCTTTTCCTATGCTTTCAATGCAATTCCAGTCTACCTCCTGAAATCGGTTTCCTGCAATTCTGCCCCGCTTTCAAGTCCTCTTGGCAGCCTTACTTCAGTCTATTTTTGGACGATAGCTGTCATTTATAACTCTGCAGGTTTGTGAATTACAGTGCCCCTGAGCTCCTTTCTTCAACTCGCTTTCTTGTGACCTGGCCGCAACACCGCAGGATGGCTTCAGGCCCTAATCTGGTTCCGGCCCGGCATGCTGAGCCTTTGGTTAATTCCTCTTCCTGGTGGGAAATGAGAGTTAAATTTGCCCGTCCAGACACCTCCAGCTAGCCTCTCATTGGTTCTCGCTATTCCTGTTCATCTTCCGCAGAAATTGCAAACTGGGCCAAACAGGAGGTTAAAGGGACTGACTCTCCAAGTGGGGAGAGTGTTAGTAAAGCGTCTGGAATGTTGCACCCGAGTACCAGGGGAGGAAAACTGAGACATATTTGAACACGTCTCCCGATCACATGGTTGATCATACTCTAGGTTCCACATGCATGTTTTAGCTGAAGGAAGAATACCTTAAACCTGGGTAGTTGAAACCCGTGGAATGGGTACCATGCAATATGACTTCAAAGGGTCTTCATTTGCTCACCGAACCTCTCCAATCCTATCACTGCTACGTTTACGCCCCTGTGCACATGCTTGATTCTCTTTCGGAGACATAGCAATCCATAGGTTTTAAGATACTTACTAGTCAGGTACATTCTTAGGCGTTTAATATGGGGTGTTGAGTCCATTTCGTTGAGCAAGGAGTAGCTCTTGTCTATTCCATATTTGGCTTAAGGAACTTTATCTGTGCTCATTTCAATCCCTGGTTTTATGCAGGACCCCTACTCACCTTTACCTTTAAGCAAGAATAAGTTGGTTTTCTAAATTTGAGACCCTGTTCTGTTCTGTAATTCAGTTCCTGTGTAGCCAAGTTTACATTCCGTGTATTACTGATATCTTATGATGTTTCTTTTTCTGTGTGACTTATTTCAGTTAGAATCATCATACCTGAATCCACTCATTGTGCTGCTAAGGGCCTGATGACACAGATTTCATTGCTGAGTGATATTGCTTTGTAAGTAAATACCACAACTTCTTTATCCATTTTTCACTTTCTGCGATGTTGAACTTGTACTGTAAACGAGGTTCTTGTAAACAGAGCCGTTCCAAACTTTGGGGTGGCTGTGTCTTTTTGATTTTAATTTCCCTAAGCTATAGGACCATAAGTGGAAGTGCCCTAGGTTCTCTTGCTTTGTTTTTTAGATGTTTCAGGAAACACCATACACTTCTCCCGAGTGGTTGTTGGCAATTTACATCCCGCCCATCAGCATAACAAGGCTGCCAGTTCTCCATGGCCTGTCCTGCCTTTCTGGATTTTACACTTTTTTCAGATGGCCCTTTTGACCGGGGGGAAGTGAGACTTCATTGTAGTGCAGATTTCCTTTGCAAGCTTGCTTGGTTGGCCAAAAAGGGCGTATGCGTTTTTTCCTGAATATATTCAGGAAAAAACGCATACGCCCTTTTTGGCCAAGTGTATCATTGTGGACGTTCTGCCTCTTTTCCTATGCTTTCAATGCAATTCCAGTCTACCTCCTGAAATCGGTTTCCTGCAATTCTGCCCCGCTTTCAAGTCCTCTTGGCAGCCTTACTTCAGTCTATTTTTGGACGATAGCTGTCATTTATAACTCTGCAGGTTTGTGCATTACAGTGCCCCTGAGCTCTTTTCTTCAACTCGGTTTCTTTTGAGCTGGCCGCAACACCGCAGGATGGCTTCAGGCCCTAATCTGGTTCCGGTACGGCACGCTGAGCCTTTGGTTATTTCCTCTTCCTGGTGGGAAATGAGAGTTAAATTTGGCCGTCCAGACACCTCCAGCTAGCCTCTCATTGGTTCTCGCTATTCCTGTTCATCTTCCGCAGAAATTGCAAACTGGGCCAAACAGGAGGTTAAAGGCGCTGACTCTCCAAGTGGGGAGAGTGTTAGTAAAGCGTCTGGAATGTTGCACCCGAGTACCACGGGAGGAAAACTGAGACATATTTGAACACGTCTCCCGTTAACATGGTTGATCGTACTTGGGTTCCACATGCATGTTTTAGCTGAAGGAAGAATACCTTAAACCTGGAGAGTTGAGACCCGTGTAATGGGTACCATGCAATATGACTTCAAAGGGTCTTCATTTGCTCACCGAACCTCTCCAATCCTATCACTGCTGCGTTTATGCCCCTGTACACATGCTTGATTCTCTTTCGGAGACATAGCAATCCATAGGTTTTAAGATACTTACTAGTCAGGTACATTCTTAGGCGTTTAATATGCGGTGTTGAGTCCATTTCGTTGAGCAAGGAGTAGCTCTTGTCTATTCCATATTTGACTTAAGGAACTTTATCTGTGCTCATTTCAATCTCTGGTTTTATGCAGCACCCCAACTCACCTTTACCCTTAAGCAAGCATAAGTTGGTTTTCTAAATTTGAGAACCTTTTCTGTTTTGGAATTCAGTTCCTGTGTAGCCAAGTTTACATTCCGTGTATTTGTGATATCTTATGATGTTTCTTTTTCTGTGTGACTTATTTCAGTTAGAATCATCGTACCTGAATCTACTCATTATGCTGCTACGGGCCTGATGACATAGATTTCATTGCTGAGTGATACTGAATTGTACGTAAGTACCACAAGTTCTTTATCCATTTTTCACTTTCTGCGATGTTGAACTTGTACTGTAAACGAGTTTCTTGTAAACAGAGCCGTTCCAAACTTTGGGGTGGCTGTGTCTTTTTGATTTTAATTTCCCTAAGCTATAGGACCATAAGTGGAAGTGCCCTAGGCTCTGTTGCTTTGTTTTTTAGATGTTTCAGGAAACACCATACACTTCTCCCGAGTGTCTGTTGGCAATTTACATCCCGCCCATCAGCATAACAAGGCTCCCAGTTCTCCATGGCCTGTTGCCTTTCTGGATTTTACACTTTTTTCAGATGGCCCTTTTGACCGGGGGGAAGTGAGACTTCATTGTAGTGCAGATTTCCTTTGCAAGCTTGCTTGGTTGGCCAAAAAGGGCGTATGCGTTTTTTCCTGAATATATTGAGGAAAAAACGCATACGCCCTTTTTGGCCAAGTGCATCATTGTGGACGTTCTGCCTCTTTTCCTATGCTTTCAATGCAATTCCAGTCTACCTCCTGAAATCGGTTTCCTGCAATTCTGCCCCGCTTTCAAGTCCTCTTGGCAGCCTTACTTCAGTCTATTTTTGGACGATAGCTGTCATTTATAACTCTGCAGGTTTGTGAATTACAGTGCCCCTGAGCTCCTTTCTTCAACTCGCTTTCTTGTGACCTGGCCGCAACACCGCAGGATGGCTTCAGGCCCTAATCTGGTTCCGGCCCGGCATGCTGAGCCTTTGGTTAATAGCTCTTCCTGGTGGGAAATGAGAGTTAAATTTGCCCGTCCAGACACCTCCAGCTAGCCTCTCATTGGTTCTCGCTATTCCTGTTCATCTTCCGCAGAAATTGCAAACTGGGCCAAACAGGAGGTTAAAGGGACTGACTCTCCAAGTGGGGAGAGTGTTAGTAAAGCATCTGGAATGTTGCACCCGAGTACCAGGGGAGGAAAACTGAGACATATTTGAACACATCTCCCGTTCACATGGTTGATCATACTTGGGTTCCACATGCATGTTTTAGCTGAAGGAAGAATACCTTAAACCTGGAGAGTTAAGACCCGTGTAATGGGTACCATGCAATATGACTTCAAAGGTTCTTCATTTGCTCACCGAACCTCTCCAATCCTATCACTGCTGCGTTTATGCCCCTGTACACATGCTTGATTCTCTTTCGGAGACATAGCAATCCATAGGTTTTAAGATACTTACTAGTCAGGTACATTCTTAGGCGTTTAATATGCGGTGTTGAGTCCATTTCGTTGAGCAAGGAGTAGCTCTTGTCTATTCCATATTTGACTTAAGGAACTTTATCTGTGCTCATTTCAATCTCTGGTTTTATGCAGCACCCCAACTCACCTTTACCCTTAAGCAAGCATAAGTTGGTTTTCTAAATTTGAGACCCTGTTCTGTTTTGGAATTCAGTTCCTGTGTAGCCAAGTTTACATTCCGTGTATTAGTGATATCTTATGATGTTTCTTTTTCTGTGTGACTTATTTCAGTTAGAATTATCGTACCTGAATCTACTCATTATGCTGCTACGGGCCTGATGACATAGATTTCATTGCTGAGTGATACTGCATTGTACGTAAGTACCACAAGTTCTTTATCCATTTTTCACTTTCTGCGATGTTGAACTTGTACTGTAAACGAGGTTCTTGTAAACAGAGCCGTTCCAAACTTTGGGGTGGCTGTGTCTTTTTGATTTTAATTTCCCTAAGCTATAGGACCATAAGTGGAAGTGCCCTAGGCTCTGTTGCTTTGTTTTTTAGATGTTTCAGGAAACACCATACACTTCTCCCGAGTGTCTGTTGGCAATTTACATCCCGCCCATCAGCATAACAAGGCTCCCAGTTCTCAATGGCCTGTTGCCTTTCTGGATTTTACACTTTTTTCAGATGGCCCTTTTGACCGGGGGAAGTGAGACTTCATTGTAGTGCAGATTTCCTTTGCAAGCTTGCTTGGTTGGCCAAAAAGGGCGTATGCGTTTTTTCCTGAATATATTCAGGAAAAAACGCATACGCCCTTTTTGGCCAAGTGCATCATTGTGGACGTTCTGCCTCTTTTCCTATGCTTTCAATGCAATTCCAGTCTACCTCCTGAAATCGGTTTCCTGCAATTCTGCCCCGCTTTCAAATCCTCTTGGCAGCCTTACTTCAGTCTATTTTTGGACGATAGCTGTCATTTATAACTCTGCAGGTTTGTGAATTACAGTGCCCCTGAGCTCCTTTCTTCAACTCGCTTTCTTGTGACCTGGCCGCAACACCGCAGGATGGCTTCAGGCCCTAATCTGGTTCCGGCCCGGCATGCTGAGCCTTTGGTTATTTCCTCTTCCTGGTGGGAAATGAGAGTTAAATTTGCCCGTCCAGACACCTCCAGCTAGCCTCTCATTGGTTCTCGCTATTCCTGTTCATCTTCCGCAGAAATTGCAAACTGGGCCAAACAGGAGGTTAAAAGGACTGACTCTCCAAGTGGGGAGAGTGTTAGTAAAGCGTCTGGAATGTTGCACCCGAGTACCAGGGGAGGAAAACTGAGACATATTTGAACACGTCTCCCGATCATATGGTTGATCATACTCTGGGTTCCACATGCATGTTTTAGCTGAAGGAAGAATACCTTAAACCTGGAGAGTTGAGACCCGTGGAATGGGTACCATGCAATATGACTTCAAAGGGTCTTCATTTGCTCACCGAACCTCTCCAATCCTATCACTGCTGCGTTTATGCCCCTGTACACATGCTTGATTCTCTTTCGGAGACATAGCAATCCATAGGTTTTAAGATACTTACTAGTCAGGTACATTCTTAGGCGTTTAATATGCGGTGTTGAGTCCATTTCGTTGAGCAAGGAGTAGCTCTTGTCTATTCCATATTTGGCTTAAGGAACTTTATCTGTGCTCATTTCAATCTCTGGTTTTATGCAGCACCCCAACTCACCTTTACCCTTAAGCAAGCATAAGTTGGTTTTCTAAATTTGAGAACCTGTTCTGTTTTGGAATTCAGTTCCTGTGTAGCCAAGTTTACATTCCGTGTATTAGTGATATCTTATGATGTTTCTTTTTCTGTGTGACTTATTTCAGTTAGAATCATCGTACCTGAATCTACTCATTATGCTGCTACGGTCCTGATGACATAGATTTCATTGCTGAGTGATACTGCATTGTACGTAAGTACCACAAGTTCTTTATCCATTTTTCACATTCTGCGATGTTGAACTTGTACTGTAAACGAGGTTCTTGTAAACAGAGCCGTTCCAAACTTTGGGGTGGCTGTGTCTTTTTGATTTTAATTTCCCTAAGCTATAGGACCATAAGTGGCAGTGCCCTAGGCTCTGTTGCTTTGTTTTTTAGATGTTTCAGGAAACACCATACACTTCTCCAGAGTGTCTGTTGGCAATTTACATCCCGCCCATCAGCATAACAAGGCTCCCAGTTCTCAATGGCCTGTTGCCTTTCTGGATTTTACACTTTTTTCAGATGGCCCTTTTGACCGGGGGGAAGTGAGACTTCATTGTAGTGCAGATTTCCTTTGCAAGCTTGCTTGGTTGGCCAAAAAGGGCGTATGCGTTTTTTCCTGAATATATTCAGGAAAAAACGCATACGCCCTTTTTGGCCAAGTGCATCATTGTGGACGTTCTGCCTCTTTTCCTATGCTTTCAATGCAATTCCAGTCTACCTCCTGAAATCGGTTTCCTGCAATTCTGCCCCGCTTTCAAGTCCTCTTGGCAGCCTTACTTCAGTCTATTTTTGGACGATAGCTGTCATTTATAACTCTGCAGGTTTGTGAATTACAGTGCCCCTGAGCTCCTTTCTTCAACTCGCTTTCTTGTGACCTGGCCGCAACACCGCAGGATGGCTTCAGGCCCTAATCTGGTTCCGGCCCGGCATGCTGAGCCTTTGGTTAATTCCTCTTCCTGGTGGGAAATGAGAGTTAAATTTGCCCGTCCAGACACCTCCAGCTAGCCTCTCATTGGTTCTCGCTATTCCTGTTCATCTTCCGCAGAAATTGCAAACTGGGCCAAACAGGAGGTTAAAGGGACTGACTCTCCAAGTGGGGAGAGTGTTAGTAAAGTGTCTGTAATGTTGCACCCGAGTACCAGGGGAGGAAAACTGAGACATATTTGAACACGTCTCCTGTTCACATGGTTGATCATACTTTGGTTCCACAATCATGTTTTAGCTGAAGGAAGAATACCTTAAACCTGGAGAGTTAAGACCCGTGTAATGGGTACCATGCAATATGACTTCAAAGGGTCTTCATTTGCTCACCGAACCTCTCCAATCCTATCACTGCTGCGTTTATGCCCCTGTACACATTCTTGATTCT
Organism: Stenella coeruleoalba; assembly: GCF_951394435.1. Classification (NCBI taxonomy): domain Eukaryota; kingdom Metazoa; phylum Chordata; class Mammalia; order Artiodactyla; family Delphinidae; genus Stenella; species Stenella coeruleoalba. The sequence continues at coordinate 439,936 of NW_027646206.1, forward strand.
CTTTCGGTGACATAGCAATCCATAGGTTTTAAGATACTTACTAGTCAGGTACATTCTTAGGCGTTTAATATGGGGTGTTGAGTCCAATTTGTTGAGCAAGGAGTAGCTCTTGTCTATTCCATATTTGGCTTAAGGAACTTTATCTGTGCTCATTTCAATCTCTGGTTTTATGCAGCACCCGAACTCACCTTTACCCTTAAGCAAGCATGAGTTGGTTTTCTAAATTTGAGACCCTGTTCTGTTCTGTAATTCAGTTCCTGTGTAGCCAAGTTTACATTCCGTGTATTACTGATATCTTATGATGTTTCTTTTTCTGTGTGACTTACTTCAGTTAGAATCATCATACCTGAATCCACTCATTGTGCTGCTAAGGGCCTGATGACACAGATTTCATTGCTGAGTGATATTGCTTTGTAAGTAAATACCACAACTTCTTTATCCATTTTTCACTTTCTGCGATGTTGAACTTGTACTGTAAACGAGGTTCTTGTAAACAGAGGCGTCCCAAACTTTGGGGTGGCTGTGTCTTTTTGATTTTAATTTCCCTAAGCTATAGGACCATAAGTGGCAGTGCTCTAGGCTCTGTTGCTTTGTTTTTTAGATGTTTCAGGAAACACCATACACTTCTCCCCAGTGTCTGTTGGCAATTTACATCCCGCCCATCAGCATAACAAGGCTCCCAGTTCTCCATGGCCTGTCCTGCCTTTCTGGATTTTACACTTTTTTCAGATGGCCCTTTTGACCGGGGGGAAGTGAGACTTCATTGTAGTGCAGATTTCCTTTGCAAGCTTGCTTGGTTGGCCAAAAAGGGCGTATGCGTTTTTTCCTGAATATATTCAGGAAAAAACGCATACGCCCTTTTTGGCCAAGTGCATCATTGTGGACGTTCTGCCTCTTTTCCTATGCTTTCAATGCAATTCCAGTCTACCTCCTGAAATCGGTTTCCTGCAATTCTGCCCCGCTTTCAAGTCCTCTTGGCAGCCTTACTTCAGTCTATTTTTGGACGATAGCTGTCATTTATAACTCTGCAGGTTTGTGAATTACAGTGCCCCTGAGCTCCTTTCTTCAACTCGCTTTCTTTTGAGCTGGCCGCAACACCGCAGGATGGCTTCAGGCCCTAATCTGGTTCCAGTACGGCACGCTGAGCCTTTGGTTATTTCCTCTTCCTGGTGGGAATTGAGAGTTAAATTTGCCCGTCCAGACACCTCCAGCTAGCCTCTCATTGGTTCTCGCTATTCCTATTCATCTTCCGCAGAATTTGCAAACTGGGCCAAACAGGAGGTTAAAGGCGCTGACTCTCCAAGTGGGGAGAGTGTTAGTAAAGCGTCTGGAATGTTGCACCCGAGTACCAGGGGAGGAAAACTGAGACATATTTGAACACATCTCCCGATCACATGGTTGATCATACTCTAGGTTCCACATACATGTTTTAGCTGAAGGAAGAATACCTTAAACCTTGGTAGTTGAAACCCGTGGAATGGGTACCATGCAATATGACTTCAAAGGGTCTTCATTTGCTCACCGAACCTCTCCAATCCTATCACTGCTGCGTTTATGCCCCTGTACACATGCTTGATTCTCTTTCGGAGACATAGCAATCCATAGGTTTTAAGATACTTACAAGTCAGGTACATTCTTAGGCGTTTAATATGCGGTGTTGAGTCCATTTCGTTGAGCAAGGAGTAGCTCTTGTCTATTCCATATTTGGCTTAAGGAACTTTATCTGTGCTCATTTCAATCTCTGGTTTTATGCAGCACCCCAACTCACCTTTACCCTTAAGCAAGCATAAGTTGTTTTTCTAAATTTGAGGCCCTGTTCTGTTCTGTAATTCAGTTCCTGTGTAGCCAAGTTTCCATTCCGTGTATTACTGATATCTTATGATGTTTCTTTTTCTGTGTGACTTACTTCAGTTAGAATCATCATACCTGAATCCACTCATTGTGCTGCTAAGGGCCTGATGACACAGATTTCATTGCTGAGTGATATTGCTTTGTAAGTAAATACCACAACTTCTTTATCCATTTTTCACTTTCTGCGATGTTGAACTTGTACTGTAAACGAGGTTCTTGTAAACAGAGCCGTTCCAAACTTTGGGGTGGCTGTGTCTTTTTGATTTTAATTTCCCTAAGCTATAGGACCATAAGTGGAAGTGCCCTAGGCTCTGTTGCTTTGTTTTTTAGATGTTTCAGGAAACACCATACACTTCTCCCAAGTGTCTGTTGGCAATTTACATCCCGCCCATCAGCATAACAAGGCTCCCAGTTCTCCATGGCCTGTCCTGCCTTTCTGGATTTTACACTTTTTTCAGATGGCCCTTTTGACCGGGGGGAAGTGAGACTTCATTGTAGTGCAGATTTCCTTTGCAAGCTTGCTTGGTTGGCCAAAAAGGGCGTATGCGTTTTTTCCTGAATATATTCAGGAAAAAACGCATACGCCCTTTTTGGCCAAGTGCATCATTGTGGACGTTCTGCCTCTTTTCCTATGCTTTCAATGCAATTCCAGTCTACCTCCTGAAATCGGTTTCCTGCAATTCTGCCCCGCTTTCAAGTCCTCTTGGCAGCCTTACTTCAGTCTATTTTTGGACGATAGCTGTCATTTATAACTCTGCAGGTTTGTGAATTACAGTGCCCCTGAGCTCCTTTCTTCAACTCACTTTCTTGTGACCTGGCCGCAACACCGCAGGATGGCTTCAGGCCCTAATCTCGTTCCTGCCCGGCATGCTGAGCCTTTGGTTAATTCCTCTTCCTGGTGGGAAATGAGAGTTAAATTTGCCCGTCCAGACACCTCCAGCTAGCCTCTCATTGGTTCTCGCTATTCCTGTTCATCTTCCGCAGAAATTGCAAACTGGGCCAAACAGGAGGTTAAAGGGACTGACTCTCCAAGTGGGGAGAGTGTTAGTAAAGCGTCTGGAATGTTGCACCCGAGTACCAGGGGAGGAAAACTGAGACATATTTGAACACGTCTCCCGATCACATGGTTGATCATACTCTAGGTTCCACATGCATGTTTTAGCTGAAGGAAGAATACCTTAAACCTGGGTAGTTGAAACCCGTGGAATGGGTACCATGCAATATGACTTCAGAGGGTCTTCATTTGCTCACCGCACCTCTCCAATCCTATCACTGCTGCGTTTATGCCCCTGTACACATGCTTGATTCTCTTTTGGAGACATAGCAATCCATAGGTTTTACGATACTTACTAGTCAGGTACATTCTTAGGCGTTTAATATGCGGTGTTGAGTCCATTTCGTTGAGCAAGGAGTAGCTCTTGTCTATTCCATATTTGGCTTAAGGAACTTTATCTGTGCTCATTTCAATCTCTGGTTTTATGCAGCACCCCAACTCACCTTTACCCTTAAGCAAGCATAAGTTGGTTTTCTAAATTTGAGACCCTGTTCTGTTCTGTAATTCAGTTCCTGTGTAGCCAAGTTTACATTCCGTGTATTACTGATATCTTATGATGTTTCTTTTTCTGTGTGACTTATTTCAGTTAGAATCATCATACCTGAATCCACTCATTGTGCTGCTAAGGGCCTGATGACACAGATTTCATTGCTGAGTGATATTGCTTTGTAAGTAAATACCACAACTTCTTTATCCATTTTTCACTTTCTGCGATGTTGAACTTGTACTGTAAACGAGGTTCTTGTAAACAGAGCCGTTCCAAACTTTGGGGTGGCTGTGTCTTTTTGATTTTAATTTCCCTAAGCTATAGGACCATAAGTGGAAGTGCCCTAGGTTCTGTTGCTTTGTTTTTTAGATGTTTCAGGAAACACCATACACTTCTCCCGAGTGGTTGTTGGCAATTTACATCCCGCCCATCAGCATAACAAGGCTCCCAGTTCTCAATGGCCTGTCCTGCCTTTCTGGATTTTACACTTTTTTCAGATGGCCCTTTTGACCGGGGGGAAGTGAGACTTCATTGTAGTGCAGATTTCCTTTGCAAGCTTGCTTGGTTGGCCAAAAAGGGCGTATGCGTTTTTTCCTGAATATATTCAGGAAAAAACGCATACGCCCTTTTTGGCCAAGTGCATCATTGTGGACGTTCTGCCTCTTTTCCTATGCTTTCAATGCAATTCCAGTCTACCTCCTGAAATCGGTTTCCTGCAATTCTGCCCCGCTTTCAAGTCCTCTTGGCAGCCTTACTTCAGTCTATTTTTGGACGATAGCTGTCATTTATAACTCTGCAGGTTTGTGAATTACAGTGCCCCTGAGCTCCTTTCTTCAACTCGCTTTCTTGTGACCTGGCCGCAACACCGCAGGATGGCTTCAGGCCCTAATCTGGTTCCGGCCCGGCATGCTGAGCCTTTGGTTAATTCCTCTTCCTGGTGGGAAATGAGAGTTAAATTTGCCCGTCCAGACACCTCCAGCTAGCCTGTCATTGGTTCTCGCTATTCCTGTTCATCTTCCGCAGAAATTGCAAACTGGGCCAAACAGGAGGTTAAAGGGACTGACTCTCCAAGTGGGGAGAGTGTTAGTAAAGCGTCTGGAATGTTGCACCCGAGTACCAGGGGAGGAAAACTGAGACATATTTGAACACGTCTCCCGATCACATGGTTGATCATACTCTAGGTTCCACATGCATGTTTTAGCTGAAGGAAGAATACCTTAAACCTGGGTAGTTGAAACCCGTGTAATGGGTACTATGCAATATGACTTCAAAGGGTCTTCATTTGCTCACCGAACCTCTCCAATCCTATCACTGCTGCGTTTATGCCCCTGTACACATGCTTGATTCTCTTTCGGAGACATAGCAATCCATAGGTTTTAAGATACTTACAAGTCAGGTACATTCTTAGGTGTTTAATATGCGGTGTTGAGTCCATTTCGTTGAGCAAGGAGTAGCTCTTGTCTATTCCATATTTGGCTTAAGGAACTTTATCTGTGCTCATTTCAATCTCTGGTTTTATGCAGCACCCCAACTCACCTTTACCCTTAAGCAAGAATAAGTTGGTTTTCTAAATTTGAAACCCTGTTCTGTTCTGTAATTCAGTTCCTGTGTAGCCAAGTTTACATTCCGTGTATTACTGATATCTTATGATGTTTCTTTTTCTGTGTGACTTATTTCAGTTAGAATCATCATACCTGAATCCACTCATTGTGCTGCTAAGGGCCTGATGACACAGATTTCATTGCTGAGTGATATTGCTTTGTAAGTAAATACCACAACTTCTTTATCCATTTTTCACTTTCTGCGATGTTGAACTTGTACTGTAAACGAGGTTCTTGTAAACAGAGCCGTTCCAAACTTTGGGGTGGCTGTGTCTTTTTTATTTTAATTTCCCTAAGCTATAGGACCATAAGTGGCAGTGCCCTAGGCTCTGTTGCTTTGTTTTTTAGATGTTTCAGGAAACACCATACACTTCTCCCGAGTGTCTGTTGGCAATTTACATCCCGCCCATCAGCATAACAATGCTCCCAGTTCTCCATGGCCTGTCCTGCCTTTCTGGATTTTACACTTTTTTCAGATGGCCCTTTTGACCGGGGGGAAGTGAGACTTCATTGTAGTGCAGATTTCCTTTGCAAGCTTGCTTGGTTGGCCAAAAAGGGCGTATGCGTTTTTTCCTGAATATATTCAGGAAAAAACGCATACGCCCTTTTTGGCCAAGTGCATCATTGTGGACGTTCTGCCTCTTTTCCTATGCTTTCAATGCAATTCCAGTCTACCTCCTGAAATCGGTTTCCTGCAATTCTGCCCCGCTTTCAAGTCCTCTTGGCAGCCTTACTTCAGTCTATTTTTGGACGATAGCTGTCATTTATAACTCTGCAGGTTTGTGAATTACAGTGCCCCTGAGCTCCTATCTTCAACTCGCTTTCTTGTGACCTGGCCGCAACACCACAGGATGGCTTCAGGCCCTAATCTGGTTCCGGCCCGGCATGCTGAGCCTTTGGTTAATTCCTCTTCCTGGTGGGAAATGAGAGTTAAATTTGCCCGTCCAGACACCTCCAGCTAGCTTCTCATTGGTTCTCGCTATTCCTGTTCATCTTCCGCAGAAATTGCAAACTGGGCCAAACAGGAGGTTAAAGGGACTGACTCTCCAAGTGGGGAGAGTGTTAGTAAAGCGTCTGGAATGTTGCACCCGAGTACCAGGGGAGGAAAACTGAGACATATTTGAACGTCTCCCGATCACATGGTTGATCATACTCTAGGTTCCACATGCATGTTTTAGCTGAAGGAAGAATATCTTAAACCTGGGTAGTTGAAACCCGTGGAATGGGTACCATGCAATATGACTTCAAAGGGTCTTCATTTGCTCACCGAACCTCTCCAATCCTATCACTGCTGCGTTTATGCCCCTGTACACATGCTTGATTCTCTTTCGGAGACATAGCAATCCATAGGTTTTAAGATACTTACTAGTCTGGTACATTCTTAGGCGTTTAATATGGGGTGTTGAGTCCATTTCGTTGAGCAAGGAGTAGCTCTTGTCTATTCCATATTTGGCTTAAGGAACTTTATCTGTGCTCATTTCAATCTCTGGTTTTATGCAGCACCCCAACTCACCTTTACCCTTAAGCAAGCATAAGTTGGTTTTCTAAATTTGAGACCCTGTTCTGTTCTGTAATTCAGTTCCTGTGTAGCCAAGTTTACATTCCGTGTATTACTGATATCTTATGATGTTTCTTTTTCTGTGTGACTTATTTCAGTTAGAATCATCATACCTGAATCCACTCATTGTGCTGCTAAGGGCCTGATGACACAGATTTCATTGCTGAGTGATATTGCTTTGTAAGTAAATACCACAACTTCTTTATCCATTTTTCACTTTCTGCGATGTTGAACTTGTACTGTAAACGAGGTTCTTGTAAACAGAGCCGTTCCAAACTTTGGGGTGGCTGTGTCTTTTTGATTTTAATTTCCCTAAGCTATAGGACCATAAGTGGAAGTGCCCTAGGCTCTGTTGCTTTGTTTTTTAGATGTATCAGGAAACACCATACACTTCTCCCGAGTGGTTGTTGGCAATTTACATCCCGCCCATCAGCATAACAAGGCTCCCAGTTCTCCATGGCCTGTCCTGCCTTTCTGGATTTTACACTTTTTTCAGATGGCCCTTTTGACCGGGGGGAAGTGAGACTTCATTGTAGTGCAGATTTCCTTTGCAAGCTTGCTTGGTTGGCCAAAAAGTGCGTATGCGTTTTTTCCTGAATATATTCAGGAAAAAACGCATACGCCCTTTTTGGCCAAGTGCATCATTGTGGACGTTCTGCCTCTTTTCCTATGCTTTCAATGCAATTCCAGTCTACCTCCTGAAATTGGTTTCCTGCAATTCTGCCCCGCTTTCAAGTCCTCTTGGCAGCCTTACTTCAGTCTATTTTTGGACGATAGCTGTCATTTATAACTCTGCAGGTTTGTGAATTACAGTGCCCCTGAGCTCCTTTCTTCAACTCGCTTTCTTGTGACCTGGCCGCAACACCGCAGGATGGCTTCAGGCCCTAATCTGGTTCCGGCCCGGCATGCTGAGCCTTTGGTTAATTCCTCTTCCTGGTGGGAAATGAGAGTTAAATTTGCCCGTCCAGACACCTCCAGCTAGCCTCTCATTGGTTCTCGCTATTCCTGTTCATCTTCCACAGAAATTGCAAACTGGGCCAAACAGGAGGTTAAAGGGACTGACTCTCCAAGTCGGGAGAGTGTTAGTAAAGCGTCTGGAATGTTGCACCCGAGTACCAGGGGAGGAAAACTGAGACATATTTGAACACATCTCCCGATCACATGGTTGATCATACTCTAGGTTCCACATGCATGTTTTAGCTGAAGGAAGAATACCTTAAACCTGGGTAGTTGAAACCCGTGGAATGGGTACCATGCAATATGACTTCAAAGGGTCTTCATTTGCTCACCACACCTCTCCAATCCTATCACTGCTGCGTTTATGCCCCTGTACACATGCTTGATTCTCTTTCGGAGACATAGCAATCCATAGGTTTTAAGATACTTACTAGTCAGGTACATTCTTAGGCGTTTAATATGGGGTGTTGAGTCCATTTCGTTGAGCAAGGAGTAGCTCTTGTCTATTCCATATTTGGCTTAAGGAACTTTATCTGTGCTCATTTCAATCTCTGGTTTTATGCAGCACCCCAACTCACCTTTACCCTTAAGCAAGCATAAGTTGGTTTTCTAAATTTGAGACCCTGTTCTGTTCTGTAATTCAGTTCCTGTGTAGCCACGTTTCCATTCCGTGTATTACTGATATCTTATAATGTTTCTTTTTCTGTGTGACTTATTTCAGTTAGAATCATCATACCTGAATCCACTCATTGTGCTGCTACGGGCCTGATGACACAGATTTCATTGCTGAGTGATATTGCTTTGTAAGTAAATACCACAACTTCTTTATCCATTTTTCACTTTCTGCGATGTTGAACTTGTACTGTAAACGAGGTTCTTGTAAACAGAGCCGTTCCAAACTTTGGGGTGGCTGTGTCTTTTTTATTTTAATTTCCCTAAGCTATAGGACCATAAGTGGAAGTGCCCTAGGCTCTGTTGCTTTGTTTTTTAGATGTTTCAGGAAACACCATACACTTCTCCCAAGTGTCTGTTGGCAATTTACATCCCGCCCATCAGCATAACAAGGCTCCCAGTTCTCAATGGCCTGTTGCCTTTCTGGATTTTACACTTTTTTCAGATGGCCCTTTTGGCCGGGGGGAAGTGAGACTTCATTGTAGTGCAGATTTCCTTTGCAAGCTTGCTTGGTTGGCCAAAAAGGGCGTATGCGTTTTTTCCTGAATATATTCAGGAGAAAACGCATACGCCCTTTTTGGCCAAGTGCATCATTGTGGACGTTCTGCCTCTTTTCCTATGCTTTCAATGCAATTCCAGTCTACCTCCTGAAATCGGTTTCCTGCAATTCTGCCCCTCTTTCAAGTCCTCTTGGCAGCCTTACTTCAGTCTATTTTTGGACGATAGCTGTCATTTATAACTCTGCAGGTTTGTGAATTACAGTGCCCCTGAGCTCCTTTCTTCAACTCGCTTTCTTGTGACCTGGCCGCAACACCGCAGGATGGATTCAGGCCCTAATCTGGTTCCGGCCCAGCATGCTGAGCCTTTGGTTAATTCCTCTTCCTGGTGGGAAATGAGAGTTAAATTTGCCCGTCCAGACACCTCCAGCTAGCCTCTCATTGGTTCTCGCTATTCCTGTTCATCTTCCGCAGAAATTGCAAACTGGGCCAAACAGGAGGTTAAAGGGACTGACTCTCCAAGTGGGGAGAGTGTTAGTAAAGCGTCTGGAATGTTGCACCCGAGTACCAGGGGAGGAAAACTGAGACATATTTGAACACGTCTCCCGTTCACATGGTTGATCATACTCTAGGTTCCACATGCATGTTTTAGCTGAAGGAAGAATACCTTAAACCTGGGTAGTTGAAACCCGTGGAATGGGTACCATGCAATATGACTTCAAAGGGTCTTCATTTGCTCACCGAACCTCTCCAATCCTATCACTGCTGCGTTTATGCCCCTGTACACATGCTTGATTCTCTTTCGGAGACATAGCAATCCATAGGTTTTAAGATACTTACTAGTCAGGTACATTCTTAGGCGTTTAATATGGGGTGTTGATTCCATTTCGTTGAGCAAGGAGTAGCTCTTGTCTATTCCATATTTGGCTTAAGGAACTTTATCTGTGCTCATTTCAATCTCTGGTTTTATGCAGCACCCCAACTCACCTTTACCCTTAAGCAAGAATAAGTTGGTTTTCTAAATTTGAGACCCTGTTCTGTTCTGTAATTCAGTTCCTGTGTAGCCAAGTTTACATTCCGTGTATTACTGATATCTTATGATGTTTCTTTTTCTGTGTGACTTATTTCAGTTAGAATCATCATACCTGAATCCACTCATTGTGCTGCTAAGGGCCTGATGACACAGATTTCATTGCTGAGTGATATTGCTTTGTAAGTAAATACCACAACTTCTTTATCCATTTTTCACTTTCTGCGATGTTGAACTTGTACTGTAAACGAGGTTCTTGTAAACAGAGCCGTTCCAAACTTTGGGGTGGCTGTGTCTTTTTGATTTTAATTTCCCTAAGCTATAGGACCATAAGTGGCAGTGCCCTAGGCTCTGTTGCTTTGTTTTCTAGATGTTTCAGGAAACACCATACACTCCTCCCGAGTGTCTGTTGGCAATTTATATCCCGCCCATCAGCATAACAAGGCTCCCAGTTCTCCATGGCCTGTCCTGCCTTTCTGGATTTTACACTTTTTTCAGATGGCCCTTTTGACCGGGGGGAAGTGAGACTTCATTGTAGTGCAGATTTCCTTTGCAAGCTTGCTTGGTTGGCCAAAAAGGGCGTATGCGTTTTTTCCTGAATATATTCAGGAAAAAACGCATACGCCCTTTTTGGCCAAGTGCATCATTGTGGACGTTCTGCCTCTTTTCCTATGCTTTCAATGCAATTCCAGTCTACCTCTTGAAATCGGTGTCCTGCAATTCTGCCCCGCTTTCAAGTCCTCTTGGCAGCCTTACTTCAGTCTATTTTTGGACGATAGCTGTCATTTATAACTCTGCAGGTTTGTGAATTACAGTGCCCCTGAGCTCCTTTCTTCAACTCGCTTTCTTGTGAGCTGGCCGCAACACCGCAGGATGGCTTCAGGCCCTAATCTGGTTCCGGCCCGGCATGCTGAGCCTTTGGTTAATTCCTCTTCCTGGTGGGAAATGAGAGTTAAATTTGCCCGTCCAGACACCTCCAGCTAGCCTCTCATTGGTTCTCGCTATTCCTGTTCATCTTCCGCAGAAATTGCAAACTGGGCCAAACAGGAGGTTAAAGGGACTGACTCTCCAAGTGGGGAGAGTGTTAGTAAAGCGTCTGGAATGTTGCACCCGAGTACCAGGGGAGGAAAACTGAGACATATTTAAACACGTCTCCCGATCACATGGTTGATCATACTCTAGGTTCCACATGCATGTTTTAGCTGAAGGAAGAATACCTTAAACCTGGGTAGTTGAAACCCGTGGAATGGGTACCATGCAATATGACTTCAAAGGGTCTTCATTTGCTCACCGAACCTCTCCAATCCTATCACTGCTGCGTTTATGCCCCTGTACACATGCTTGATTCTCTTTCGGAGACATAGCAATCCATAGGTTTTAAGATACTTACTAGTCAGGTACATTCTTAGGCGTTTAATATGGGGTGTTGAGTCCATTTCGTTGAGCAAGGAGTAGCTCTTGTCTATTCCATATTTGGCTTAAGGAACTTTATCTGTGCTCATTTCAATCTCTGGTTTTATGCAGCACCCCAACTCACCTTTACCCTTAAGCAAGAATAAGTTGGTTTTCTAAATTTGAGACCCTGTTCTGTTCTGTAATTCAGTTCCTGTGTAGCCAAGTTTACATTCCGTGTATTACTGATATCTTATGATGTTTCTTTTTCTGTGTGACTTATTTCAGTTAGAATCATCGTACCTGAATCCACTCATTGTGCTGCTAAGGGCCTGATGACACAGATTTCATTGCTGAGTGATATTGTTTTGTAAGTAAATACCACAACTTCTTTATCCATTTTTCACTTTCTGCGATGTTGAACTTGTACTGTAAACGAGGTTCCTGTAAACAGAGCCGTTCCAAACTTTGGGGTGGCTGTGTCTTTTTGATTTTAATTTCCCTAAGCTATAGGACCATAAGTGGAAGTGCCCTAGGCTCTGTTGCTTTGTTTTTTAGATGTTTCAGGAAACACCATACACTTCTCCCAAGTGTCTGTTGGCAATTTACATCCCGCCCATCAGCATAACAAGGCTCCCAGTTCTCAATGGCCTGTTGCCTTTCTGGATTTTACACTTTTTTCAGATGGCCCTTTTGGCCGGGGGGAAGTGAGACTTCATTGTAGTGCAGATTTCCTTTGCAAGCTTGCTTGGTTGGCCAAAAAGGGCGTATGCGTTTTTTCCTGAATATATTCAGGAAAAAACGCATACGCCCTTTTTGGCCAAGTGCATCATTGTGGACGTTCTGCCTCTTTTCCTATGCTTTCAATGCAATTCCAGTCTACCTCCTGAAATCGGTTTCCTGCAATTCTGCCCCGCTTTCAAGTCCTCTTGGCAGCCTTACTTCAGTCTATTTTTGGACGATAGCTGTCATTTATAACTCTGCAGGTTTGTGAATTACAGTGCCCCTGAGCTCCTTTCTTCAACTCGCTTTCTTGTGACCTGGCCGCAACACCGCAGGATGGCTTCAGGCCCTAATCTGGTTCCGGCCCGGCATGCTGAGCCTTTGGTTAATTCCTCTTCCTGGTGGGAAATGAGAGTTAAATTTGCCCGTCCAGACACCTCCAGCTAGCCTCTCATTGGTTCTCGCTATTCCTGTTCATCTTCCGCAGAAATTGCAAACTGGGCCAAACAGGAGGTTAAAGGGACTGACTCTCCAAGTGGGGAGAGTGTTAGTAAAGCGTCTGGAATGTTGCACCCGAGTACCAGGGGAGGAAAACTGAGACATATTTGAACACGTCTCCTGATCACATGGTTGATCATACTCTAGGTTCCACATGCATGTTTTAGCTGAAGGAAGAATACCTTAAACCTGGGTAGTTGAAACCCGTGTAATGGGTACCATGCAATATGACTTCAAAGGGTCTTCATTTGCTCACCGCACCTCTCCAATCCTATCACTGCTGCGTTTATGCCCCTGTACACATGCTTGATTCTCTTTCGGAGACATAGCAATCCATAGGTTTTAAGATACTTACAAGTCAGGTACATTCTTAGGTGTTTAATATGAGGTGTTGAGTCCATTTCGTTGAGCAAGGAGTAGCTCTTGTCTATTCCATATTTGGCTTAAGGAACTTTATCTGTGCTCATTTCAATCTCTGGTTTTATGCAGCACCCCAACTCACCGTTACTCTTAAGCAAGCATAAGTTGTTTTTCTAAATTTGAGACCGTGTTCTGTTCTGTAATTCAGTTCCTGTGTAGCCAAGTTTCCATTCGGTGTATTACTGATATCTTATGATGTTTCTTTTTCTATGTGACTTATTTCAGTTAGAATCATCATACCTGAATCCACTCATTGTGCTGCTAAGGGCCTGATGACATAGATTTCATTGCTGCGTGATATTGCTTTGTAAGTGAATACCACAACTTCTTTATCCATTTTTCACTTTCTGCGATGTTGAACTTGTACTGTAAACGAGGTTCTTGTAAACAGAGGCGTCCCAAACTTTGGGGTGGCTGTGTCTTTTTGATTTTAATTTCCCTAAGCTATAGGACCATAAGTGGAAGTGCCCTAGGCTCTGTTGCTTTGTTTTTTAGATGTTTCAGGAAACACCATACATTTCTCCCAGGTGTCTGTTGGCAATTTACATCCCGCCCATCAGCATAACAAGGCTCCCAGTTCTCAATGGCCTGTTGCCTTTCTGGATTTTACACTTTTTTCAGATGGCCCTTTTGGCCGGGGGGAAGTGAGACTTCATTGTAGTGCAGATTTCCTTTGCAAGCTTGCTTGGTTGGCCAAAAAGGGCGTATGCGTTTTTTCCTGAATATATTCAGGAAAAAACGCATACGCCCTTTTTGGCCAAGTGCATCATTGTGGACGTTCTGCCTCTTTTCCTATGCTTTCAATGCAATTCCAGTCTACCTCCTGAAATCGGTTTCCTGCAATTCTGCCCCGCTTTCAAGTCCTCTTGGCAGCCTTACTTCAGTCTATTTTTGGACGATAGCTGTGATTTATAAGTCTGCAGGTTTGTGAATTACAGTGCCCCTGAGCTCCTTTCTTCAACTCGCTTTCTTGTGACCCGGCCGCAACACCGCAGGATGGCTTCAGGCCCTAATCTGGTTCCGGCCCGGCATGCTGAGCCTTTGGTTAATTCCTCTTCCTGGTGGGAAATGAGAGTTAAATTTGCCCGTCCAGACACCTCCAGCTAGCCTCTCATTGGTTCTCGCTATTCCTGTTCATCTTCCGCAGAAATTGCACACGGGCCAAACAGGAGGTTAAAGGGACTGACTCTCCAAGTGGGGAGAGTGTTAGTAAAGCGTCTGGAATGTTGCACCCGAGTACCAGGGGAGGAAAACTGAGACATATTTGAACACATCTCCCGATCACATGGTTGATCATACTCTAGGTTCCACATGCATGTTTTAGCTGAAGGAAGAATACCTTAAAACTGGGTAGTTGAAACCCGTGGAATGGGTACCATGCAATATGACTTCAAAGGGTCTTCATTTGCTCACCGAACCTCTCCAATCCTATCACTGCTGCGTTTATGCCCCTGTACACATGCTTGATTCTCTTTCGGAGACATAGCAATCCATAGGTTTTAAGATACTTACTAGTCAGGTACATTCTTAGGCGTTTAATATGGGGTGTTGAGTCCATTTCGTTGAGCAAGGAGTAGCTCTTGTCTATTCCATATTTGGCTTAAGGAACTTTATCTGTGCTCATTTCAATCTCTGGTTTTATGCAGCACCCCAACTCACCTTTACCCTTAAGCAAGAATAAGTTGGTTTTCTAAATTTGAGACCCTGTTCTGTTCTGTAATTCAGTTCCTGTGTAGCCAAGTTTACATTCCGTGTATTACTGATATCTTATGATGTTTCTTTTTCTGTGTGACTTATTTCAGTTAGAATCATCATACCTGAATCCACTCATTGTGCTGCTAAGGGCCTGATGACATAGATTTCATTGCTGAGTGATATTGCTTTGTAAGTGAATACCACAACTTCTTTATCCATTTTTCACTTTCTGCGATGTTGAACTTGTACTGTAAACGAGGTTCTTGTAAACAGAGCCGTTCCAAACTTTGGGGTGGCTGTGTCTTTTTGATTTTAATTTCCCTAAGCTATAGGACCATAAGTGGAAGTGCCCTAGGCTCTGTTGCTTTGTTTTTTAGATGTTTCAGGAAACACCATACATTTCTCCCAGGTGTCTGTTGGCAATTTACATCCCGCCCATCAGCATAACAAGGCTCCCAGTTCTCAATGGCCTGTTGCCTTTCTGGATTTTACACTTTTTTCAGATGGCCCTTTTGGCCGGGGGGAAGTGAGACTTCATTGTAGTGCAGATTTCCTTTGCAAGCTTGCTTGGTTGGCCAAAAAGGGCGTATGCGTTTTTTCCTGAATATATTCAGGAAAAAACGCATACGCCCTTTTTGGCCAAGTGCATCATTGTGGACGTTCTGCCTCTTTTCCTATGCTTTCAATGCAATTCCAGTCTACCTCCTGAAATCGGTTTCCTGCAATTCTGCCCCGCTTTCAAGTCCTCTTGGCAGCCTTACTTCAGTCTATTTTTGGACGATAGCTGTCATTTATAAGTCTGCAGGTTTGTGAATTACAGTGCCCCTGAGCTCCTTTCTTCAACTCGCTTTCTTGTGACCTGGCCGCAACACCGCAGGATGGCTTCAGGCCCTAATCTGGTTCCGGCCCGGCATGCTGAGCCTTTGGTTAATTCCTCTTCCTGGTGGGAAATGAGAGTTAAATTTGCCCGTCCAGACACCTCCAGCTAGCCTCTCATTGGTTCTCGCTATTCCTGTTCATCTTCCGCAGAAATTGCAAACGGGCCAAACAGGAGGTTAAAGGGACTGACTCTCCAAGTGGGGAGAGTGTTAGTAAAGCGTCTGGAATGTTGCACCCGAGTACCAGGGGAGGAAAACTGAGACATATTTGAACACGTCTCCCGATCACATGGTTGATCATACTCTAGGTTCCACATGCATGTTTTAGCTGAAGGAAGAATACCTTAAAACTGGGTAGTTGAAACCCGTGGAATGGGTACCATGCAATATGACTTCAAAGGGTCTTCATTTGCTCACCGAACCTCTCCAATCCTATCACTGCTGCGTTTATGCCCCTGTACACATGCTTGATTCTCTTTCGGAGACATAGCAATCCATAGGTTTTAAGATACTTACTAGTCAGGTACATTCTTAGGCGTTTAATATGGGGTGTTGAGTCCATTTCGTTGAGCAAGGAGTAGCTCTTGTCTATTCCATATTTGGCTTAAGGAACTTTATCTGTGCTCATTTCAATCTCTGTTTTTATGCAGCACCCCAACTCACCTTTACCCTTAAGCAAGAATAAGTTGGTTTTCTAAATTTGAGACCCTGTTCTGTTCTGTAATTCAGTTCCTGTGTAGCCAAGTTTACATTCCGTGTATTACTGATATCTTATAATGTTTCTTTTTCTGTGTGACTTATTTCAGTTAGAATCATCATACCTGAATCCACTCATTGTGCTGCTAAGGGCCTGATGACACAGATTTCATTGCTGAGTGATATTGCTTTGTAAGT
This sequence comes from Stenella coeruleoalba, assembly GCF_951394435.1. Taxonomy (NCBI): domain Eukaryota; kingdom Metazoa; phylum Chordata; class Mammalia; order Artiodactyla; family Delphinidae; genus Stenella; species Stenella coeruleoalba. The sequence continues at coordinate 456,143 of NW_027646206.1, forward strand.
AAATACCACAACTTCTTTATCCATTTTTCACTTTCTGCGATGTTGAACTTGTACTGTAAACGAGGTTCTTGTAAACAGAGCCGTTCCAAACTTTGGGGTGGCTGTGTCTTTTTGATTTTAATTTCCCTAAGCTATAGGACCATAAGTGGCAGTGCCCTAGGCTCTGTTGCTTTGTTTTTTAGATGTTTCAGGAAACACCATACACTTCTCCCGAGTGTCTGTTGGCAATTTACATCCCGCCCATCAGCATAACAAGGCTCCCAGTTCTCCATGGCCTGTCCTGCCTTTCTGGATTTTACACTATTTTCAGATGGCCCTTTTGACCGGGGGGAAGTGAGACTTCATTGTAGTGCAGATTTCCTTTGCAAGCTTGCTTGGTTGGCCAAAAAGGGCGTATGCGTTTTTTCCTGAATATATTCAGGAAAAAACGCATACGCCCTTTTTGGCCAAGTGCATCATTGTGGACGTTCTGCCTCTTTTCCTATGCTTTCAATGCAATTCCAGTCTACCTCCTGAAATCGGTTTCCTGCAATTCTGCCCCGCTTTCAAGTCCTCTTGGCAGCCTTACTTCAGTCTATTTTTGGACGATAGCTGTCATTTATAACTCTGCAGGTTTGTGAATTACAGTGCCCCTGAGCTCCTTTCCTCAACTCTCTTTCTTGTGAGCTGGCCGCAGCACCGCAGGATGGCTTCAGGCCCTAATCTGGTTCCGGCCCGGCATGCTGAGCCTTTGGTTAATTCCTCTTCCTGGTGGGAAATGAGAGTTAAATTTGCCCGTCCAGACACCTCCAGCTAGCCTCTCATTGGTTCTCGCTATTCCTGTTCATCTTCCGCAGAAATTGCAAACTGGGCCAAACAGGAGGTTAAAGGGACTGACTCTCCAAGTGGGGAGAGTGTTAGTAAAGCGTTTGGAATGTTGCACCCGAGTACCAGGGGAGGAAAACTGAGACATATTTGAACACGTCTCCCGATCACATGGTTGATCATACTCTAGGTTCCACATGCATGTTTTAGCTGAAGGAAGAATACCTTAAACCTGGGTAGTTGAAACCCGTGGAATGGGTACCATGCAATATGACTTCAAAGGGTCTTCATTTGCTCACCGAACCTCTCCAATCCTATCACTGCTGCGTTTATGCCCCTGTACACATGCTTGATTCTCTTTCGGAGACATAGCAATCCATAGGTTTTAAGATACTTACTAGTCTGGTACATTCTTAGGCGTTTAATATGGGGTGTTGAGTCCATTTCGTTGAGCAAGGAGTAGCTCTTGTCTATTCCATATTTGGCTTAAGGAACTTTATCTGTGCTCATTTCAATCTCTGGTTTTATGCAGCACCCCAACTCACCTTTACCCTTAAGCAAGCATAAGTTGGTTTTCTAAATTTGAGACCCTGTTCTGTTCTGTAATTCAGTTCCTGTGTAGCCAAGTTTACATTCCGTGTATTACTGATATCTTATGATGTTTCTTTTTCTGTGTGACTTATTTCAGTTAGAATCATCATACCTGAATCCACTCATTGTGCTGCTAAGGGCCTGATGACACAGATTTCATTGCTGAGTGATATTGCTTTGTAAGTAAATACCACAACTTCTTTATCCATTTTTCACTTTCTGCGATGTTGAACTTGTACTGTAAACGAGGTTCTTGTAAACAAAGCCGTTCCAAACTTTGGGGTGGCTGTGTCTTTTTGATTTTAATTTCCCTAAGCTATAGGACCATAAGTGGAAGTGCCCTAGGCTCTGTTGCTTTGTTTTTTAGATGTTTCAGGAAACACCATACACTTCTCCCGAGTGGTTGTTGGCAATTTACATCCCGCCCATCAGCATAACAAGGCTCCCAGTTCTCCATGGCTTGTCCTGCCTTTCTGGATTTTACAGTTTTTTCAGATGGCCCTTTTGACCGGGGGGAAGTGAGACTTCATTGTAGTGCAGATTTCCTTTGCAAGCTTGCTTGGTTGGCCAAAAAGGGCGTATGCGTTTTTTCCTGAATATATTCAGGAAAAAACGCATACGCCCTTTTTGGCCAAGTGCATCATTGTGGACGTTCTGCCTCTTTTCCTATGCTTTCAATGCAATTCCAGTCTACCTCCTGAAATCGGTTTCCTGCAATTCTGCCCCGCTTTCAAGTCCTCTTGGCAGCCTTACTTCAGTCTATTTTTGGACGATAGCTGTCATTTATAACTCTGCAGGTTTGTGCATTACAGTGCCCCTGAGCTCCTTTCTTCAACTCGCTTTCTTTTGAGCTGGCCGCAACACCGCAGGATGGCTTCAGGCCCTAATCTGGTTCCGGTACGGCACGCTGAGCCTTTGGTTATTTCCTCTTCCTGGTGGGAAATGAGAGTTAAATTTGCCCGTCCAGACACCTCCAGCTAGTCTCTCATTGGTTCTCGCTATTCCTGTTCATCTTCCGCAGAAATTGCAAACTGGGCCAAACAGGAGGTTAAAGGCGCTGACTCTCCAAGTGGGGAGAGTGTTAGTAAAGCGTCTGGAATGTTGCACCCAGTTCCAGGGGAGGAAAACTGAGACATATTTGAACACGTCTCCCGATCACATGGTTGATCATACTCTAGGTTCCACATGCATGTTTTAGCTGAAGGAAGAATACCTTAAACCTGTGTAGTTGAAACCCGTGGAATGGGTACCATGCAATATGACTTCAAAGGGTCTTCATTTGCTCACCGAACCTCTCCAATCCTATCACTGCTGCATTTATGCCCCTGTACACATGCTTGATTCTCTTTCGGAGACATAGCAATCCATATGTTTTAAGATACTTACTAGTCAGGTACATTCTTAGGCGTTTAATATGCGGTGTTGAGTCCATTTCGTTGAGCAAGGAGTAGCTCTTGTCTATTCCATATTTGGCTTAAGGAACTTTATCTGTGCTCTGCCGGGGACCAGCCCCAGCTGAACAGGATTCACCCAAAGGGGAAGACGGAGTCGGCGTGGACAGAACTCAAGACACCTCTTCTTGGGTGCAAGGATCTGACAAATTTATTTTCAAGATTCCAAAAGCTTTTATATTATAAAGTGATCTCATTTTCAAATTCAACATCCTCATTTCCACGCCAAAAACTCCCCCACATAGGTCACAAAACAAAGGTAATTTACATCAGCAGATTGATTAAAACAGGTTAGGTAATTTTCCCATCGCCCAGAGTCTCTTTCTTCTCCTGTGGTTAATCACATGTTGGTCACATCTACGTCAGGAACACAGTCTGTGGTTTCATCGTCTTCTTTAGAAAATTAGATGTTCTTGTACCTATATGTTCTTGTTCAATCAGCCAACTATTCAAAGCACAAACTCAAGCACATTATTCTTTTAACAATTGTAAATATTTATAGACTATTTTCTTCTACCTTCATAATCAAAACAAGGCACTAAATTATACAAAAAACAATTCTACTTATAAAAGGCTACCAAGTAGCCTACTCTATCTAATTTATTATGTACCCACTGTAGCATAAAACCTTCCCACCACCATACCCAAAAATTTCCTAACCTACAATAGTAATCAAAACAATCAAAACAATACACATCATTTTTTATACTTCTAAAAAACCATGGGAGCGGACATTGTACCGTAAACTCATTGATTAAACCCACTGTTGCATAAAACCTTGTCACCATACCCAGGTATTTCCCAGCATGTTTATAACTCCACTGGGAGGCCATAACTCTTGCAATTTTTCTTTTAAAGTACAAAGCTGCTGCAGAAATGTTCCCACCATTATATTTCCCCAACAAATATAATCATTAAAGGAGCCAAAGTAGCTATAATCCTTCTCTTGATTTTTACCCTAAATTGGGGTCTTTCCTAAACCCCTGCATTAAAACTATACATTTTTCCCAACACCAAAAGCAATCCTATAAAAATCACCTTAGGCAAAGGCAGGGAAAAACACAGAGAAAAGCTATGGTTCACGGAGGAAATGGGAAACAGAGCCCTGCTGCGGTGGAAGAGCAGTTGCCATTGGCCAGGTCTCTGGTCTGCTACCTGGGTTCTCATCTGAGCTGGGCGTGGGAAGCGAAGCAGCCATGGGGACAAGAGACCTCTCTCAAAAGGGGTGAGGGTTCAGGCTCCTGCAAAGTTGGGGGGGTGAGGGTCTATGCCCCACCTCTGTTGGCCCCCAAGTTCTCTCCTGATGGCCCCTCTGCGACTGTGCCTGTCTTAGGTTGTTCCTTCCCTGAGGAATCTTACCCGTCTCTGGCTAACCAGCCATCCTCCGGGGCCAAGCAGGGAGATGTGAGGTGTGCGAGTGAGCGAGGTGCAGCGCCCCCAGAGAAGGTCAGTTGTCTGTCACCTTGGTAGCCTATGCCCCCGTGGCCTCCACGCCCAGCACCTGCCCTGGGATTCCCTCACCAACTGGCGGGGCCCCGGCTCTGATCACATGTCTTCGGGAACCCAGGTTTCTCCTCCAGAGAGGGCCCAGCTTACAGCACTGGGCAAGAGAGGCCAATTGCACGGCACCAGCCACCAGGAGGCCTTAACCTCAGTGTGGGCAGAAAAGCCCAGGCATCAGCCCTGGGCTAGGAGACTGTGAGAAGAGAGCGCCTCTTGGCAAAAGGGCAAGAGGGGCCGTTGCAGGACAGAGAAAGGAAGAACTTTCATCAGCAGGAAGTCCCAGGGAGGAAGGGCTTTCTCTGCCCAGGGATACCAGGCTCTTGGCTCAAAGCAACTCCATGTGTGGGGCATGATTTGGAAAAAAGCTTTGTTTTTCCATATTTATGTCTGACAGCACCAGCTTTGCAGAGGAGAGCTTTGCTTCTCCATATTTATACCCGATAGCACCAACTTTGCTTGATACTATGGGTCTCGTCTGTGCTGTGACTCAAAGGCACTTCCTATATGGCTCCCGACAGTGCTCATTTCAATCTCTGGTTTTATGCAGCACCCCAACTCACCTTTCCCCTTAAGCAAGCATAAGTTGTTTTTCTAAATTTGAGACCCTGTTCTGTTCTGTAATTCAGTTCCTGTGTAGCCAAGTTTACATTCCGTGTATTACTGATATCTTATGATGTTTCTTTTTCTGTGTGACTTATTTCAGTTAGAATCATCATACCTGAATCCACTCATTGTGCTGCTAAGGGCCTGATGACATAGATTTCATTGCTGAGTGATATTGCTTTGTAAGTGAATACCACAACTTCTTTATCCATTTTTCACTTTCTGCGATGTTGAACTTGTACTGTAAACGAGGTTCTTGTAAACAGAGCCGTTCCAAACTTTGGGGTGGCTGTGTCTTTTTGAATTTAATTTCCCTAAGCTATAGGACCATAAGTGGCAGTGCCCTAGGCTCTGTTGCTTTGTTTTTTAGATGTTTCAGGAAACACCATACACTTCTCCCAAGTGTCTGTTGGCAATTTACATCCCGCCCATCAGCATAACAAGGCTCCCAGTTCTCCATGGCCTGTTGCCTTTCTGGATTTTACACTTTTTTCAGATGGCCCTTTTGACCGGGGGGAAGTGAGACTTCATTGTAGTGCAGATTTCCTTTGCAAGCTTGCTTGGTTGGCCAAAAAGGGCGTATGCGTTTTTTCCTGAATATATTCAGGATAAAACGCATACGCCCTTTTTGGCCAAGTGCATCATTGTGGACGTTCTGCCTCTTTTCCTATGCTTTCAATGCAATTCCAGTCTACCTCCTGAAATCGGTTTCCTGCAATTCTGCCCCGCTTTCAAGTCCTCTTGGCAGCCTTACTTCAGTCTATTTTTGGACGATAGCTGTCATTTATAACTCTGCAGGATTGTGAATTACAGTGCCCCTGAGCTCCTTTCTTCAACTCGCTTTCTTGTGACCTGGCCGCAACACCGCAGGATGGCTTCAGGCCCTAATCTGGTTCCGGCCCGGCATGCTGAGCCTTTGGTTAATTCCTCTTCCTGGTGGGAAATGAGAGTTAAATTTGCCCGTCCAGACACCTCCAGCTAGCCTCTCATTGGTTCTCGATATTCCTGTTCATCTTCCGCAGAAATTGCAAACTGGGCCAAACAGGAGGTTAAAGGGACTGACTCTCCAAGTGGGGAGAGTGTTAGTAAAGCGTCTGGAATGTTGCACCCGAGTACTAGGGGAGGAAAACTGAGACATATTTGAACACGTCTCCCGTTCACATGGTTGATCATACTTGGGTTCCACATGCATGTTTTAGCTGAAGGAAGAATACCTTAAACCTGGAGAGTTAAGACCCGTGTAATGGGTACCATGCAATATGACTTCAAAGGGTCTTCATTTGCTCACCGAACCTCTCCAATCCTATCACTGCTGCGTTTATGCCCCTGTACACATGCTTGATTCTCTTTCGGAGACATAGCAATCCATAGGTTTTAAGATACTTACTAGTCAGGTACATTCTTAGGCGTTTAATATGCGGTGTTGAGTCCATTTCGTTGAGCAAGGAGTAGCTCTTGTCTATTCCATATTTGGCTTAAGGAACTTTATCTGTGCTCATTTCAATCTCTGCTTTTATGCAGCACCCCAACTCACCTTTCCCCTTAAGCAAGCATAAGTTGTTTTTCTAAATTTGAGACCCTGTTCTGTTCTGTAATTCAGTTCCTGTGTAGCCAAGTTTACATTCCGTGTATTACTGATATCTTATGATGTTTCTTTTTCTGTGTGACTTATTTCAGTTAGAATCATCATACCTGAATCCACTCATTGTGCTGCTAAGGGCCTGATGACACAGATTTCATTGCTGAGTGATATTGCTTTGTAAGTAAATACCACAACTTCTTTATCCATTTTTCACTTTCTGCGATGTTGAACTTGTACTGTAAACGAGGTTCTTGTAAACAGAGCCGTTCCAAACTTTGGGGTGGCTGTGTCTTTTTGATTTTAATTTCCCTAAGCTATAGGACCATAAGTGGAAGTGCCCTAGGCTCTGTTGCTTTGTTTTTTAGATGTTTCAGGAAACACCATACACTTCTCCCAAGTGTCTGTTGGCAATTTACATCCCGCCCATCAGCATAACAAGGCTCCCAGTTCTCAATGGCCTGTTGCCTTTCTGGATTTTACACTTTTTTCAGATGGCCCTTTTGGCCGGGGGGAAGTGAGACTTCATTGTAGTGCAGATTTCCTTTGCAAGCTTGCTTGGTTGGCCAAAAAGGGCGTATGCGTTTTTTCCTGAATATATTCAGGAGAAAACGCATACGCCCTTTTTGGCCAAGTGCATCATTGTGGACGTTCTGCCTCTTTTCCTATGCTTTCAATGCAATTCCAGTCTACCTCCTGAAATCGGTTTCCTGCAATTCTGCCCCTCTTTCAAGTCCTCTTGGCAGCCTTACTTCAGTCTATTTTTGGACGATAGCTGTCATTTATAACTCTGCAGGTTTGTGAATTACAGTGCCCCTGAGCTCCTTTCTTCAACTCGCTTTCTTGTGACCTGGCCGCAACACCGCAGGATGGCTTCAGGCCCTAATCTGGTTCCGGCCCAGCATGCTGAGCCTTTGGTTAATTCCTCTTCCTGGTGGGAAATGAGAGTTAAATTTGCCCGTCCAGACACCTCCAGCTAGCCTCTCATTGGTTCTCGCTATTCCTGTTCATCTTCCGCAGAAATTGCAAACTGGGCCAAACAGGAGGTTAAAGGGACTGACTCTCCAAGTGGGGAGAGTGTTAGTAAAGCGTCTGGAATGTTGCACCCGAGTACCAGGGGAGGAAAACTGAGACATATTTGAACACGTCTCCCGATCACATGGTTGATCATACTCTAGGTTCCACATGCATGTTTTAGCTGAAGGAAGAATACCTTAAACCTGGGTAGTTGAAACCCGTGGAATGGGTACCATGCAATATGACTTCAAAGGGTCTTCATTTGCTCACCGAACCTCTCCAATCCTATCACTGCTGCGTTTATGCCCCTGTACACATGCTTGATTCTCTTTCGGAGACATAGCAATCCATAGGTTTTAAGATACTTACTAGTCAGGTACATTCTTAGGCGTTTAATATGGGGTGTTGAGTCCATTTCGTTGAGCAAGGAGTAGCTCTTGTCTATTCCATATTTGGCTTAAGGAACTTTATCTGTGCTCATTTCAATCTCTGGTTTTATGCAGCACCCCAACTCACCTTTACCCTTAAGCAAGAATAAGTTGGTTTTCTAAATTTGAGACCCTGTTCTGTTCTGTAATTCAGTTCCTGTGTAGCCAAGTTTACATTCCGTGTATTACTGATATCTTATGATGTTTCTTTTTCTGTGTGACTTATTTCAGTTAGAATCATCATACCTGAATCCACTCATTGTGCTGCTAAGGGCCTGATGACACAGATTTCATTGCTGAGTGATATTGCTTTGTAAGTAAATACCACAACTTCTTTATCCATTTTTCACTTTCTGCGATGTTGAACTTGTACTGTAAACGAGGTTCTTGTAAACAGAGCCGTTCCAAACTTTGGGGTGGCTGTGTCTTTTTGATTTTAATTTCCCTAAGCTATAGGACCATAAGTGGAAGTGCCCTAGGCTCTGTTGCTTTGTTTTTTAGATGTTTCAGGAAACACCATACACTTCTCCGGAGTGGTTGTTGGCAATTTACATCCCGCCCATCAGCATAACAAGGCTCCCAGTTCTCCATGGCCTGTCCTGCCTTTCTGGATTTTACACTTTTTTCAGATGGCCCTTTTGACCGGGGGGAAGTGAGACTTCATTGTAGTGCAGATTTCCTTTGCAAGCTTGCTTGGTTGGCCAAAAAGGGCGTATGCGTTTTTTCCTGAATATATTCAGGAAAAAACGCATACGCCCTTTTTGGCCAAGTGCATCATTGTGGACGTTCTGCCTCTTTTCCTATGCTTTCAATGCAATTCCAGTCTACCTCCTGAAATCGGTTTCCTGCAATTCTGCCCCGCTTTCAAGTCCTCTTGGCAGCCTTACTTCAGTCTATTTTTGGACGATATCTGTCATTTATAACTCTGCAGGTTTGTGAATTACAGTGCCCCTGAGCTCCTTTCTTCAACTCGCTTTCTTGTGACCTGGCCGCAACACCGCAGGATGGCTTCAGGCCCTAATCTGGTTCCGGCACGGCACGCTGAGCCTTTGGTTATTTCCTCTTCCTGGTGGGAAATGAGAGTTAAATTTGCCCGTCCAGACACCTCCAGCTAGTCTCTCATTGGTTCTCGCTATTCCTGTTCATCTTCCACAGAAATTGCAAACTGGGCCAAACAGGAGGTTAAAGGGACTGACTCTCCAAGTGGGGAGAGTGTTAGTAAAGCGTCTGGAATGTTGCACCCGAGTACCAGGGGAGGAAAACTGAGACATATTTGAACATCTCCCGATCACATGGTTGATCATACTCTAGGTTCCACATGCATGTTTTAGCTGAAGGAAGAATATCTTAAACCTGGGTAGTTGAAACCCGTGGAATGGGTACCATGCAATATGACTTCAAAGGGTCTTCATTTGCTCACCGAACCTCTCCAATCCTATCACTGCTGCGTTTATGCCCCTGTACACATGCTTGATTCTCTTTCGGAGACATAGCAATCCATAGGTTTTAAGATACTTACTAGTCTGGTACATTCTTAGGCGTTTAATATGGGGTGTTGAGTCCATTTCGTTGAGCAAGGAGTAGCTCTTGTCTATTCCATATTTGGCTTAAGGAACTTTATCTGTGCTCATTTCAATCTCTGGTTTTATGCAGCACCCCAACTCACCTTTCCCCTTAAGCAAGCATAAGTTGGTTTTCTAAATTTGAGACCCTGTTCTGTTCTGTAATTCAGTTCCTGTGTAGCCAAGTTTACATTCCGTGTATTACTGATATCTTATGATGTTTCTTTTTCTGTGTGACTTATTTCAGTTAGAATCATCATACCTGAATCCACTCATTGTGCTGCTAAGGGCCTGATGACACAGATTTCATTGCTGAGTGATATTGCTTTGTAAGTAAATACCACAACTTCTTTATCCATTTTTCACTTTCTGCGATGTTGAACTTGTACTGTAAACGAGGTTCTTGTAAACAGAGCCGTTCCAAACTTTGGGGTGGCTGTGTCTTTTTGATTTTAATTTCCCTAAGCTATAGGACCATAAGTGGAAGTGCCCTAGGCTCTGTTGCTTTGTTTTTTAGATGTTTCAGGAAACACCATACACTTCTCCCGAGTGGTTGTTGGCAATTTACATCCCGCCCATCAGCATAACAAGGCTCCCAGTTCTCCATGGCCTGTCCTGCCTTTCTGGATTTTACACTTTTTTCAGATGGCCCTTTTGACCGGGGGGAAGTGAGACTTCATTGTAGTGCAGATTTCATTTGCAAGCTTGCTTGGTTGGCCAAAAAGGGCGTATGCGTTTTTTCCTGAATATATTCAGGAAAAAACGCATACGCCCTTTTTGGCCAAGTGCATCATTGTGGACGTTCTGCCTCTTTTCCTATGCTTTCAATGCAATTCCAGTCTACCTCCTGAAATCGGTTTCCTGCAATTCTGCCCCGCTTTCAAGTCCTCTTGGCAGCCTTACTTCAGTCTATTTTTGGACGATAGCTGTCATTTATAACTCTGCAGGTTTGTGAATTACAGTGCCCCTGAGCTCCTTTCTTCAACTCGCTTTCTTTTGAGCTGGCCGCAACACCGCAGGATGGCTTCAGGCCCTAATCTGGTTCCGGTACGGCACGCTGAGCCTTTGGTTATTTCCTCTTCCTGGTGGGAAATGAGAGTTAAATTTGCCCGTCCAGACACCTCCAGCTAGTCTCTCATTGGTTCTCGCTATTCCTGTTCATCTTCCGCAGAAATTGCAAACTGGGCCAAACAGGAGGTTAAAGGCGCTGACTCTCCAAGTGGGGAGATTGTTAGTAAAGCGTCTGGAATGTTGCACCCGAGTTCCAGGGGAGGAAAACTGAGACATATTTGAACACGTCTCCCGATCACATGGTTGATCATACTCTAGGTTCCACATGCATGTTTTAGCTGAAGGAAGAATACCTTAAACCTGGGTAGTTGAAACCCGTGGAATGGGTACCATGCAATATGACTTCAAAGGGTCTTCATTTGCTCACCGAACCTCTCCAATCCTATCACTGCTGCGTTTATGCCCCTGTACACATGCTTGATTCTCTTTCGGAGACATAGCAATCCATAGGTTTTAAGATACTTACTAGTCAGGTACATTCTTAGGCGTTTAATATGCGGTGTTGAGTCCATTTCGTTGAGCAAGGAGTAGCTCTTGTCTATTCCATATTTGGCTTAAGGAACTTTATCTGTGCTCATTTCAATCTCTGGTTTTATGCAGCACCCCAACTCACCTTTACCCTTAAGCAAGAATAAGTTGGTTTTCTAAATTTGAGACCCTGTTCTGTTCTGTAATTCAGTTCCTGTGTAGCCAAGTTTACATTCCGTGTATTACTGATATCTTATGATGTTTCTTTTTCTGTGTGACTTATTTCAGTTAGAATCATCATACCTGAATCCACTCATTGTGCTGCTAAGGGCCTGATGACACAGATTTCATTGCTGAGTGATATTGCTTTGTAAGTAAATACCACAACTTCTTTATCCATTTTTCACTTTCTGCGATGTTGAACTTGTACTGTAAACGAGGTTCTTGTAAACAGAGCCGTTCCAAACTTTGGGGTGGCTGTGTCTTTTTGATTTTAATTTCCCTAAGCTATAGGACCATAAGTGGAAGTGCCCTAGGCTCTGTTGCTTTGTTTTTTAGATGTTTCAGGAAACACCATACACTTCTCCCTAGTGGTTGTTGGCAATTTACATCCCGCCCATCAGCATAACAAGGCTCCCAGTTCTCCATGGCCTGTCCTGCCTTTCTGGATTTTACACTTTTTTCAGATGGCCCTTTTGACCGGGGGGAAGTGAGACTTCATTGTCGTGCAGATTTCCTTTGCAAGCTTGCTTGGTTGGCCAAAAAGGGCGTATGCGTTTTTTCCTGAATATATTCAGGAAAAAACGCATACGCCCTTTTTGGCCAAGTGCATCATTGTGGACGTTCTGCCTCTTTTCCTATGCTTTCAATGCAATTCCAGTCTACCTCCTGAAATCGGTTTCCTGCAATTCTGCCCCGCTTTCAAGTCCTCTTGGCAGCCTTACTTCAGTCTATTTTTGGACGATAGCTGTCATTTATAACTCTGCAGGTTTGTGAATTACAGTGCCCCTGAGCTCCTTTCTTCAACTCGCTTTCTTGTGACCTGGCCGCAACACCGCAGGATGGCTTCAGGCCCTAATCTGGTTCCGGCACGGCACGCTGAGCCTTTGGTTATTTCCTCTTCCTGGTGGGAAATGAGAGTTAAATTTGCCCGTCCAGACACCTCCAGCTAGTCTCTCATTGGTTCTCGCTATTCCTGTTCATCTTCCGCAGAAATTGCAAACTGGGCCAAACAGGAGGTTAAAGGGACTGACTCTCCAAGTGGGGAGAGTGTTAGTAAAGCGTCTGGAATGTTGCACCCGAGTACCAGGGGAGGAAAACTGAGACATATTTGAACACGTCTCCCGATCACATGGTTGATCATACTCTAGGTTCCACATGCATGTTTTAGCTGAAGGAAGAATACCTTAAACCTGGGTAGTTGAAACCCGTGGAATGGGTACCATGCAATATGACTTCAAAGGGTCTTCATTTGCTCACCGCACATCTCCAATCCTATCACTGCTGCGTTTATGCCCCTGTACACATGCTTGATTCTCTTTCGGAGACATAGCAATCCATAGGTTTTAAGATACTTACTAGTCAGGTACATTCTTAGGCGTTTAATATGCGGTGTTGAGTCCATTTCGTTGAGCAAGGAGTAGCTCTTGTCTATTCCATATTTGGCTTAAGGAACTTTATCTGTGCTCATTTCAATCTCTGGTTTTATGCAGCACCCCAACTCACCTTTACCCTTAAGCAAGAATAAGTTGGTTTTCTAAATTTGAGACCCTGTTCTGTTCTGTAATTCAGTTCCTGTGTAGCCAAGTTTACATTCCGTGTATTACTGATATCTTATGATGTTTCTTTTTCTGTGTGACTTATTTCAGTTAGAATCATCATACCTGAATCCACTCATTGTGCTGCTAAGGGCCTGATGACACAGATTTCATTGCTGAGTGATATTGCTTTGTAAGTAAATACCACAACTTCTTTATCCATTTTTCACTTTCTGCGATGTTGAACTTGTACTGTAAACGAGGTTCTTGTAAACAGAGCCGTTCCAAACTTTGGGGTGGCTGTGTCTTTTTGATTTTAATTTCCCTAAGCTATAGGACCATAAGTGGAAGTGCCCTAGGCTCTGTTGCTTTGTTTTTTAGATGTTTCAGGAAACACCATACACTTCTCCCGAGTGGTTGTTGGCAATTTACATCCCGCCCATCAGCATAACAAGGCTCCCAGTTCTCCATGGCCTGTCCTGCCTTTCTGGATTTTACACTTTTTTCAGATGGCCCTTTTGACTGGGGGGAAGTGAGACTTCATTGTAGTGCAGATTTCATTTGCAAGCTTGCTTGGTTGGCCAAAAAGGGCGTATGCGTTTTTTCCTGAATATATTCAGGAAAAAACGCATACGCCCTTTTTGGCCAAGTGCATCATTGTGGACGTTCTGCCTCTTTTCCTATGCTTTCAATGCAATTCCAGTCTACCTCCTGAAATCGGTTTCCTGCAATTCTGCCCCGCTTTCAAGTCCTCTTGGCAGCCTTACTTCAGTCTATTTTTGGACGATAGCTGTCATTTATAACTCTGCAGGTTTGTGAATTACAGTGCCCCTGAGCTCCTTTCTTCAACTCGCTTTCTTTTGAGCTGGCCGCAACACCGCAGGATGGCTTCAGGCCCTAATCTGGTTCCGGTATGGCACGCTGAGCCTTTGGTTATTTCCTCTTCCTGGTGGGAAATGAGAGTTAAATTTGCCCGTCCAGACACCTCCAGCTAGTCTCTCATTGGTTCTCGCTATTCCTGTTCATCTTCCGCAGAAATTGCAAACTGGGCCAAACAGGAGGTTAAAGGCGCTGACTCTCCAAGTGGGGAGAGTGTTAGTAAAGCGTCTGGAATGTTGCACCCGAGTACCAGGGGAGGAAAACTGAGACATATTTGAACACGTCTCCCGATCACATGGTTGATCATACTCTAGGTTCCACATGCATGTTTTAGCTGAAGGAAGAATACCTTAAACCTGGGTAGTTGAAACCCGTGGAATGGGTACCATGCAATATGACTTCAAAGGGTCTTCATTTGCTCACCGAACCTCTCCAATCCTATCACTGCTGCGTTTATGCCCCTGTACACATGCTTGATTCTCTTTCGGAGACATAGCAATCCATAGGTTTTAAGATACTTACTAGTCAGGTACATTCTTAGGCGTTTAATATGCGGTGTTGAGTCCATTTCGTTGAGCAAGGAGTAGCTCTTGTCTATTCCATATTTGGCTTAAGGAACTTTATCTGTGCTCATTTCAATCTCTGGTTTTATGCAGCACCCCAACTCACCTTTACCCTTAAGCAAGAATAAGTTGGTTTTCTAAATTTGAGACCCTGTTCTGTTCTGTAATTCAGTTCCTGTGTAGCCAAGTTTACATTCCGTGTATTACTGATATCTTATGATGTTTCTTTTTCTGTGTGACTTATTTCAGTTAGAATCATCATACCTGAATCCACTCATTGTGCTGCTAAGGGCCTGATGACACAGATTTCATTGCTGAGTGATATTGCTTTGTAAGTAAATACCACAACTTCTTTATCCATTTTTCACTTTCTGCGATGTTGAACTTGTACTGTAAACGAGGTTCTTGTAAACAGAGCCGTTCCAAACTTTGGGGTGGCTGTGTCTTTTTGATTTTAATTTCCCTAAGCTATAGGACCATAAGTGGCAGTGCCCTAGGCTCTGTTGCTTTGTTTTTTAGATGTTTCAGGAAACACCATACACTTCTCCCTAGTGGTTGTTGGCAATTTACATCCCGCCCATCAGCATAACAAGGCTCCCAGTTCTCCATGGCCTGTCCTGCCTTTCTGGATTTTACACTTTTTTCAGATGGCCCTTTTGACCGGGGGGAAGTGAGACTTCATTGTCGTGCAGATTTCCTTTGCAAGCTTGCTTGGTTGGCCAAAAAGGGCGTATGCGTTTTTTCCTGAATATATTCAGGAAAAAACACATACACCCTTTTTGGCCAAGTGCATCATTGTGGACGTTCTGCCTCTTTTCCTATGCTTTCAATGCAATTCCAGTCTACCTCCTGAAATCGGTTTCCTGCAATTCTGCCCCGCTTTCAAGTCCTCTTGGCAGCCTTACTTCAGTCTATTTTTGGACGATAGCTGTCATTTATAACTCTGCAGGTTTGTGAATTACAGTGCCCCTGAGCTCCTTTCTTCAACTCGCTTTCTTGTGACCTGGCCGCAACACCGCAGGATGGCTTCAGGCCCTAATCTGGTTCCGGCACGGCACGCTGAGCCTTTGGTTATTTCCTCTTCCTGGTGGGAAATGAGAGTTAAATTTGCCCGTCCAGACACCTCCAGCTAGTCTCTCATTGGTTCTCGCTATTCCTGTTCATCTTCCGCAGAAATTGCAAACTGGGCCAAACAGGAGGTTAAAGGGACTGACTCTCCAAGTGGGGAGAGTGTTAGTAAAGCGTCTGGAATGTTGCACCCGAGTACCAGGGGAGGAAAACTGAGACATATTTGAACACGTCTCCCGATCACATGGTTGATCATACTCTAGGTTCCACATGCATGTTTTAGCTGAAGGAAGAATACCTTAAACCTGGGTAGTTGAAACCCGTGGAATGGGTACCATGCAATATGACTTCAAAGGGTCTTCATTTGCTCACCGAACCTCTCCAATCCTATCACTGCTGCGTTTATGCCCCTGTACACATGCTTGATTCTCTTTCGGAGACATAGCAATCCATAGGTTTTAAGATACTTACTAGTCAGGTACATTCTTAGGCGTTTATAATGCGGTGTTGAGTCAATTTCGCTGAGCAAGGAGTAGCTCTTGTCTATTCCATATTTGGCTTAAGGAACTTTATCTGTGCTCATTTCAATCTCTGTTTTTATGCAGCACCCCAACTCACCTTTACCCTTAAGCAAGAATAAGTTGGTTTTCTAAATTTGAGACCCTGTTCTGTTCTGTAATTCAGTTCCTGTGTAGCCAAGTTTACATTCCGTGTATTACTGATATCTTATGATGTTTCTTTTTCTGTGTGACTTATTTCAGTTAGAATCATCATACCTGAATCCACTCATTGTGCTGCTAAGGGCCTGATGACACAGATTTCATTGCTGAGTGATATTGCTTTGTAAGTAAATACCACAACTTCTTTATCCATTTTTCACTTTCTGCGATGTTGAACTTGTACTGTAAACGAGGTTCTTGTAAACAGAGCCGTTCCAAACTTTGGGGTGGCTGTGTCTTTTTGATTTTAATTTCCCTAAGCTATAGGACCATAAGTGGAAGTGCCCTAGGCTCTGTTGCTTTGTTTTTTAGATGTTTCAGGAAACACCATACACTTCTCCCAAGTGTCTGTTGGCAATTTACATCCCGCCCATCAGCATAACAAGGCTCCCAGTTCTCCATGGCCTGTTGCCTTTCTGGATTTTACACTTTTTTCAGATGGCCCTTTTGGCCGGGGGGAAGTGAGACTTCATTGTAGTGCAGATTTCCTTTGCAAGCTTGCTTGGTTGGCCAAAAAGGGCGTATGCGTTTTTTCCTGAATATATTCAGGAAAAAACGCATATGCCCTTTTTGGCCAAGTGCATCATTGTGGACGTTCTGCCTCTTTTCCTATGCTTTCAATGCAATTCCAGTCTACCTCCTGAAATCGGTTTCCTGCAATTCTGCCCCGCTTTCAAGTCCTCTTGGCAGCCTTACTTCAGTCTATTTTTGGACGATAGCTGTCATTTATAACTCTGCAGGTTTGTGAATTACAGTGCCCCTGAGCTCCTTTCTTCAACTCGCTTTCTTGTGACCTGGCCGCAACACCGCAGGATGGCTTCAGGCCCTAATCTGGTTCCGGCCCGGCATGCTGAGCCTTTGGTTAATTCCTCTTCCTGGTGGGAAATGAGAGTTAAATTTGCCCGTCCAGACACCTCCAGCTAGCCTCTCATTGGTTCTCGCTATTCCTGTTCATCTTGCACAGAAATTGCAAACTGGGCCAAACAGGAGGTTAAAGGGACTGACTCTCCAAGTGGGGAGAGTGTTAGTAAAGCGTCTGGAATGTTGCACCCGAGTACCAGGGGAGGAAAACTGAGACATATTTGAACACGTCTCCCGATCACATGGTTGATCATACTCTAGGTTCCACATGCATGTTTTAGCTGAAGGAAGAATACCTTAAACCTGGGTAGTTGAAACCCGTGGAATGGGTACCATGCAATATGACTTCAAAGGGTCTTCATTTGCTCACCACACCTCTCCAATCCTATCACTGCTGCGTTTATGCCCCTGTACACATGCTTGATTCTCTTTCGGAGACATAGCAATCCATAGGTTTTAAGATACTTACTAGTCAGGTACATTCTTAGGCGTTTAATATGGGGTGTTGAGTCCATTTCGTTGAGCAAGGAGTAGCTCTTGTCTATTCCATATTTGGCTTAAGGAACTTTATCTGTGCTCATTTCAATCTCTGGTTTTATGCAGCACCCCAACTCACCTTTCCCCTTAAGCAAGCATAAGATGGTTTTCTAAATTTGAGACCCTGTTCTGTTCTGTAATTCAGTTCCTGTGTAGCCAAGTTTCCATTCCGTGTATTACTGATATCTTATGATGTTTCTTTTTCTGTGTGACTTATTTCAGTTAGAATCATCATACCTGAATCCACTCATTGTGCTGCTCTGGGCCTGATGACACAGATTTCATTGCTGAGTGATATTGCTTTGTAAGTAAATACCACAACTTCTTTATCCATTTTTCACTTTCTGCGATGTTGAACTTGTACTGTAAACGAGGTTCTTGTAAACAGAGCCGTTCCAAACTTTGGGGTGGCTGTGTCTTTTTTATTTTAATTTCCCTAAGCTATAGGACCATAAGTGGAAGTGCCCTAGGCTCTGTTGCTTTGTTTTTTAGATGTTTCAGGAAACACCATACACTTCTCCCAAGTGTCTGTTGGCAATTTACATCCCGCCCATCAGCATAACAAGGCTCCCAGTTCTCAATGGCCTGTTGCCTTTCTGGATTTTACACTTTTTACAGATGGCCCTTTTGGCCGGGGGGAAGTGAGACTTCATTGTAGTGCAGATTTCCTTTGCAAGCTTGCTTGGTTGGCCAAAAAGGGCGTATGCGTTTTTTCCTGAATATATTCCGGAGAAAACGCATACGCCCTTTTTGGCCAAGTGCATCATTGTGGACGTTCTGCCTCTTTTCCTATGCTTTCAATGCAATTCCAGTCTACCTCCTGAAATCGGTTTCCTGCAATTCTGCCCCTCTTTCAAGTCCTCTTGGCAGCCTTACTTCAGTCTATTTTTGGACGATAGCTGTCATTTATAACTCTGCAGGTTTGTGAATTACAGTGCCCCTGAGCTCCTTTCTTCAACTCGCTTTCTTGTGACCTGGCCACAACACCGCAGGATGGCTTCAGGCCCTAATCTGGTTCCGGCCCAGCATGCTGAGCCTTTGGTTAATTCCTCTTCCTGGTGGGAAATGAGAGTTAAATTTGCCCGTCCAGACACCTCCAGCTAGCCTCTCATTGGTTCTCGCTATTCCTGTTCATCTTCCGCAGAAATTGCAAACTGGGCCAAACAGGAGGTTAAAGGGACTGACTCTCCAAGTGGGGAGAGTGTTAGTAAAGCGTCTGGAATGTTGCACCCGAGTACCAGGGGAGGAAAACTGAGACATATTTGAACACGTCTCCCGATCACATGGTTGATCATACTCTAGGTTCCACATGCATGTTTTAGCTGAAGGAAGAATACCTTAAACCTGGGTAGTTGAAACCCGTGGAATGGGTACCATGCAATATGACTTCAAAGGGTCTTCATTTGCTCACCGAACCTCTCCAATCCTATCACTGCTGCGTTTATGCCCCTGTACACATGCTTTATTCTCTTTCGGAGACATAGCAATCCATAGGTTTTAAGATAATTACTAGTCAGGTACATTCTTAGGCGTTTAATATGGGGTGTTGAGTCCATTTCGTTGAGCAAGGAGTAGCTCTTGTCTATTCCATATTTGGCTTAAGGAACTTTATCTGTGCTCATTTCAATCTCTGGTTTTATGCAGCACCCCAACTCACCTTTACCCTTAAGCAAGAATAAGTTGGTTTTCTAAATTTGAGACCCTGTTCTGTTCTGTAATTCAGTTCCTGTGTAGCCAAGTTTACATTCCGTGTATTACTGATATCTTATGATGTTTCTTTTTCTGTGTGACTTATTTCAGTTAGAATCATCATACCTGAATCCACTCATTGTGCTGCTAAGGGCCTGATGACACAGATTTCATTGCTGAGTGATATTGCTTTGTAAGTAAATACCACAACTTCTTTATCCATTTTTCACTTTCTGCGATGTTGAACTTGTACTGTAAACGAGGTTCTTGTAAACAGAGCCGTTCCAAACTTTGGGGTGGCTGTGTCTTTTTGATTTTAATTTCCCTAAGCTATAGGACCATAAGTGGCAGTGCCCTAGGCTCTGTTGCTTTGTTTTTTAGATGTTTCAGGAAACACCATACACTCCTCCGGAGTGTCTGTTGGCAATTTACATCCCGCCCATCAGCATAACAAGGCTCCCAGTTCTCCATGGCCTGTCCTGCCTTTCTGGAATTTACACTTTTTTCAGATGGCCCTTTTGATCGGGGGGAAGTGAGACTTCATTGTAGTGCAGATTTCCTTTGCAAGCTTGCTTGGTTGGCCAAAAAGGGCGTATGCGTTTTTTCCTGAATATATTCCGGAGAAAACGCATACGCCCTTTTTGGCCAAGTGCATCATTGTGGACGTTCTGCCTCTTTTCCTATGCTTTCAATGCAATTCCAGTCTACCTCTTGAAATCGGTGTCCTGCAATTCTGCCCCGCTTTCAAGTCCTCTTGGCAGCCTTACTTCAGTCTATTTTTGGACGATAGCTGTCATTTATAACTCTGCAGGTTTGTGAATTACAGTGCCCCTGAGCTCCTTTCTTCAACTCGCTTTCTTGTGACCTGGCCGCAACACCGCAGGATGGCTTCAGGCCCTAATCTGGTTCCGGGCCGGCATGCTGAGCCTTTGGTTAATTCCACTTCCTGGTGGGAAATGAGAGTTAAATTTGCCCGTCCAGACACCTCCAGCTAGCCTCTCATTGGTTCTCGCTATTCCTGTTCATCTTCCGCAGAAATTGCAAACTGGGCCAAACAGGAGGTTAAAGGGACTGACTCTCCAAGTGGGGAGAGTGTTAGTAAAGCGTCTGGAATGTTGCACCCGAGTACCAGGGGAGGAAAACTGAGACATATTTGAACACGTCTCCCGATCACATGGTTGATCATACTCTAGGTTCCACATGCATGTTTTAGCTGAAGGAAGAATACCTTAAACCTGGGTAGTTGAAACCCGTGGAATGGGTACCATGCAATATGACTTCAAAGGGTCTTCATTTGCTCACCGAACCTCTCCAATCCTATCACTGCTGCGTTTATGCCCCTGTACACATGCTTGATTCTCTTTCGGAGACATAGCAATCCATAGGTTTTAAGATACTTACTAGTCAGGTACATTCTTAGGCGTTTAATATGCGGTGTTGAGTCCATTTCGTTGAGCAAGGAGTAGCTCTTGTCTATTCCATATTTGGCTTAAGGAACTTTATCTGTGCTCATTTCAATCTCTGGTTTTATGCAGCACCCCAACTCACCTTTACCCTTAAGCAAGCATAAGTTGGTTTTCTAAATTTGAGACCCTGTTCTGTTCTGTAATTCAGTTCCTGTGTAGCCAAGTTTACATTCCGTGTATTACTGATATCTTATGATGTTTCTTTTTCTGTGTGACTTATTTCAGTTAGAATCATCATACCTGATTCCACTCATTGTGCTGCTAAGGGCCTGATGACACAGATTTCATTGCTGAGTGATATTGCTTTGTAAGTAAATACCACAACTTCTTTATCCATTTTTCACTTTCTGCGATGTTGAACTTGTACTGTAAACGAGGTTCTTGTAAACAAAGCCGTTCCAAACTTTGGGGTGGCTGTGTCTTTTTGATTTTAATTTCCCTAAGCTATAGGACCATAAGTGGAAGTGCCCTAGGCTCTGTTGCTTTGTTTTTTAGATGTTTCAGGAAACACCATACACTTCTCCCGAGTGGTTGTTGGCAATTTACATCCCGCCCATCAGCATAAAAAGGCTCCCAGTTCTCCATGGCCTGTCCTGCCTTTCTGGATTTTACACTTTTTTCAGATGCCCCTTTTGACCGGGGGGAAGTGAGACTTCATTGTAGTGCAGATTTCCTTTGCAAGCTTGCTTGGTTGGCCAAAAAGTGCGTATGCGTTTTTTCCTGAATATATTCAGGAAAAAACGCATACGCCCTTTTTGGCCAAGTGCATCATTGTGGACGTTCTGCCTCTTTTCCTATGCTTTCAATGCAATTCCAGTCTACCTCCTGAAATCGGTTTCCTGCAATTCTGCCCCGCTTTCAAGTCCTCTTGGCAGCCTTACTTCAGTCTATTTTTGGACGATAGCTGTCATTTATAACTCTGCAGGTTTGTGAATTACAGTGCCCCTGAGCTCCTTTCTTCAACTCGCTTTCTTGTGACCTGGCCGCAACACCGCAGGATGGCTTCAGGCCCTAATCTGGTTCTGGTACGGCACGCTGAGCCTTTGGTTATTTCCTCTTCCTGGTGGGAAATGAGAGTTAAATTTGCCCGTCCAGACACCTCCAGCTAGTCTCTCATTGGTTCTCGCTATTCCTGTTCATCTTCCGCAGAAATTGCAAACTGGGCCAAACAGGAGGTTAAAGGCGCTGACTCTCCAAGTGGGGAGAGTGTTAGTAAAGCGTCTGGAATGTTGCACCCGAGTTCCAGGGGAGGAAAACTGAGACATATTTGAACACGTCTCCCGATCACATGGTTGATCATACTCTAGGTTCCACATGCATGTTTTAGCTGAAGGAAGAATACCTTAAACCTGGGTAGTTGAAACCCGTGGAATGGGTACCATGCAATATGACTTCAAAGGGTCTTCATTTGCTCACCGAACCTCTCCAATCCTATCACTGCTGCGTTTATGCCCCTGTACACATGCTTGATTCTCTTTCGGAGACATAGCAATCCATAGGTTTTAAGATACTTACTAGTCAGGTACATTCTTAGGCGTTTAATATGCGGTGTTGAGTCCATTTCGTTGAGCAAGGAGTAGCTCTTGTCTATTCCATATTTGGCTTAAGGAACTTTATCTGTGCTCATTTCAATCTCTGGTTTCATGCAGCACCCCAACTCACCTTTACCCTTAAGCAAGCATAAGTTGGTTTTCTAAATTTGAGACCCTGTTCTGTTCTGTAATTCAGTTCCTGTGTAGCCAAGTTTACATTCCGTGTATTACTGATATCTTATGATGTTTCTTTTTCTGTGTGACTTATTTCAGTTAGAATCATCATACCTGAATCCACTCATTGTGCTGTTAAGGGCCTGATGACACAGATTTCATTGCTGAGTGATATTGCTTTGTAAGTAAATACCACAACTTCTTTATCCATTTTTCACTTTCTGCGATGTTGAACTTGTACTGTAAACGAGGTTCTTGTAAACAGAGCCGTTCCAAACTTTGGGGTGGCTGTGTCTTTTTGATTTTAATTTCCCTAAGCTATAGGACCATAAGTGGAAGTGCCCTAGGCTCTGTTGCTTTGTTTTTTAGATGTTTCAGGAAACACCATACACTTCTCCCGAGTGGTTGTTGGCAATTTACATCCCGCCCATCAGCATAACAAGGCTCCCAGTTCTCCATGGCCTGTCCTGCCTTTCTGGATTTTACACTTTTTTCAGATGGCCCTTTTGACCGGGGGGAAGTGAGACTTCATTGTAGTGCAGATTTCCTTTGCAAGCTTGCTTGGTTGGCCAAAAAGGGCATATGCGTTTTTTCCTGAATATATTCAGGAAAAAACGCATACGCCCTTTTTGGCCAAGTGCATCATTGTGGACGTTCTGCCTCTTTTCCTATGCTTTCAATGCAATTCCAGTCTACCTCCTGAAATCGGTTTCCTGCAATTCTGCCCCGCTTTCAAGTCCTCTTGGCAGCCTTACTTCAGTCTATTTTTGGACGATAGCTGTCATTTATAACTCTGCAGGTTTGTGAATTACAGTGCCTCTGAGCTCCTTTCTTCAACTCGCTTTCTTTTGAGCTGGCCGCAACACCGCAGGATGGCTTCAGGCCCTAATCTGGTTCCGGTACGGCACGCTGAGCCTTTGGTTATTTCCTCTTCCTGGTGGGAAATGAGAGTTAAATTTGCCCGTCCAGACACCTCCAGCTAGCCTCTCATTGGTTCTCGCTATTCCTGTTCATCTTCCGCAGAAATTGCAAACTGGGCCAAACAGGAGGTTAAAGGCACTGACTCTCCAAGTGGGGAGAGTGTTAGTAAAGCGTCTGGAATGTTGCACCCGAGTACCAGGGGAGGAAAACTGAGACATATTTGAACACGTCTCCCGTTCACATGGTTGATCATACTTGGGTTCCACAGGCATGTTTTAGCTGAAGGAAGAATACCTTAAATCTGGAGAGTTGAGACCCGTGTAATGGGAACCATGCAATATGACTTCAAAGGGTCTTCATTTGCTCACCGAACCTCTCCAATCCTATCACTGCTGCGTTTATGCCCCTGTACACATGCTTGATTCTCTTTCGGAGACATAGCAATCCATAGGTTTTACGATACTTACTAGTCAGGTACATTCTTAGGCGTTAAATATGCGGTGTTGAGTCCATTTCGTTGAGCAA
Organism: Stenella coeruleoalba; assembly: GCF_951394435.1. Classification (NCBI taxonomy): domain Eukaryota; kingdom Metazoa; phylum Chordata; class Mammalia; order Artiodactyla; family Delphinidae; genus Stenella; species Stenella coeruleoalba. The sequence continues at coordinate 479,911 of NW_027646206.1, forward strand.
GGAGTAGCTCTTGTCTATTCCATATTTGGCTTAAGGAACTTTATCTGTGCTCATTTCAATCTCTGGTTTTATGCAGCACCCCAACTCACCTTTACCCTTAAGCAAGCATAAGTTGGTTTTCTAAATTTGAGACCCTGTTCTGTTCTGTAATTCAGTTCCTGTGTAGCCAAGTTTACATTCCGTGTATTAGTGATATCTTATGATGTTTCTTTTTCTGTGTGACTTATTTCAGTTAGGATCATCATACCTGAATCCACTCATTGTGCTGCTAAGGGCCTGATGACACAGATTTCATTGCTGAGTGATATTGCTTTGTAAGTAAATACCACAACTTCTTTATCCATTTTTCACTTTCTGCGATGTTGAACTTGTACTGTAAACGAGGTTCTTGTAAACAGAGCCATTCCAAACTTTGGGGTGGCTGTGTCTTTTTTATTTTAATTTCCCTAAGCTATAGGACCATAAGGGGAAGTGCCCTAGGTTCTGTTGCTTTGTTTTTTAGATGTTTCAGGAAACACCATACACTTCTCCCGAGTGGTTGTTGGCAATTTACATCCCGCCCATCAGCATAACAAGGCTCCCAGTTCTCCATGGCCTGTCCTGCCTTTCTGGATTTTACACTTTTTTCAGATGCCCCTTTTGACCGGGGGGAAGTGAGACTTCATTGTAGTGCAGATTTCCTTTGTAAGCTTGCTTGGTTGGCCAAAAGGGGCATATGCGTTTTTTCCTGAATATATTCAGGAAAAAACGCATACGCCCTTTTTGGCCAAGTGCATCATTGTGGACGTTCTGCCTCTCTTCCTATGCTTTCAATGCAATTCCAGTCTACCTCCTGAAATCGGTTTCCTGCAATTCTGCCCCGCTTTCAAGTCCTCTTGGCAGCCTTACTTCAGTCTATTTTTGGACGATAGCTGTCATTTATAACTCTGCAGGTTTGTGAATTACAGTGCCCCTGAGCTCCTTTCTTCAACTCGCTTTCTTTTGAGCTGGCCGCAACACCGCAGGATGGCTTCAGGCCCTAATCTGGTTCCGGTACGGCACGCTGAGCCTTTGGTTATTTCCTCTTCCTGGTGGGAAATGAGAGTTAAATTTGCCCGTCCAGACACCTCCAGCTAGCCTCTCATTGGTTCTCGCTATTCCTGTTCATCTTCCGCAGAAATTGCAAACTGGGCCAAACAGGAGGTTAAAGGCGCTGACTCTCCAAGTGGGGAGAGTGTTAGTAAAGCGTCTGGAATGTTGCACCCGAGTACCAGGGGAGGAAACCTGAGACATATTTGAACACGTCTCCCGTTCACATGGTTGATCATACTTGGGTTCCACATGCATGTTTTAGCTGAAGGAAGAATACCTTAAACCTGGAGAGTTGAGACCCGTGTAATGGGTACCATGCAATATGACATCAAAGGGTCTTCACTTGCTCACCAAACCTCTCCACTCCTATCACTGCTTCGTTTATGCCCCTGTACACATGCTTGATTCTCTTTTGGAGACATAGCAATCCATAGGTTTTACGATACTTACTAGTCAGGTACATTCTTAGGCGTTTAATATGCGGTGTTGAGTCCATTTCGTTGAACAAGGTGTAGCTCTTGTCTATTCCATATTTGACTTAAGAACTTTATCTGTGCTCATTTCAATCTCTGGTTTTATGCAGCACCCCAACTCACCTTTACCCTTAAGCAAGCATAAGTTGGTTTTCTAAATTTGAGACCCTGTTCTGTTCGGTAATTCAGTTCCTGTGTAGCCAAGTTTACATTCCGTGTATTACTGATATCTTATGATGTTTCTTTTTCTGTGTGACTTACTTCAGTTAGAATCATCATACCTGAATCCACTCATTGTGCTGCTAAGGGCCTGATGACACAGATTTCATTGCTGAGTGATATTGCTTTGTAAGTAAATACCACAACTTCTTTATCCATTTTTCACTTTCTGCGATGTTGAACTTGTACTGTAAACGAGGTTCTTGTAAACAGAGCCGTTCCAAACTTTGGGGTGGCTGTGTCTTTTTGATTTTAATTTCCCTAAGCTATAGGACCATAAGTGGAAGTGCCCTAGGTTCTGTTGCTTTGTTTTTTAGATGTTTCAGGAAACACCATACACTTCTCCCGAGTGGTTGTTGGCAATTTACGTCCCGCCCATCAGCATAACAAGGCTCCCAGTTCTCCATGGCCTGTCCTGCCTTTGTGGATTTTACACTTTTTTCAGATGGCCGTTTTGACCGGGGGGAAGTGAGACTTCATTGTAGTGCAGATTTCCTTTGCAAGCTTGCTTGGTTGGCCAAAAAGGGCGTATGCGTTTTTTCCTGAATATATTCAGGAAAAAACGCATACGCCCTTTTTGGCCAAGTGCATCATTGTGGACGTTCTGCCTCTTTTCCTATGCTTTCAATGCAATTCCAGTCTACCTCCTGAAATCGGTTTCCTGCAATTCTGCCCCGCTTTCAAGTCCTCTTGGCAGCCTTACTTCAGTCTATTTTTGGACGATAGCTGTCATTTATAACTCTGCAGGTTTGTGAATTACAGTGCCCCTGAGCTCCTTTCTTCAACTCGCTTTCTTGTGACCTGGCCGCAACACCGCAGGATGGCTTCAGGCCCTAATCTGGTCCCGGCACGGCACGCTGAGCCTTTGGTTATTTCCTCTTCCTGGTGGGAAATGAGAGTTAAATTTGCCCGTCCAGACACCTCCAGCTAGCCTCTCATTGGTTCTCGCTATTCCTGTTCATCTTCCGCAGAAATTGCAAACTGTGCCAAACAGGAGGTTAAAGGGACTGACTCTCCAAGTGGGGAGAGTGTTAGTAAAGCATCTGGAATGTTGCACCCGAGTACCAGGGGAGGAAAACTGAGACATATTTGAACACGTCTCCCGATCACATGGTTGATCATACTCTAGGTTCCACATGCATGTTTTAGCTGAAGGAAGAATACCTTAAACCTGGGTAGTTGAAACCCGTGGAATGGGTACCATGCAATATGACTTCAAAGGGTCTTCATTTGCTCACCGAACCTCTCCAATCCTATCACTGCTGCGTTTATGCCCCTGTACACATGCTTGATTCTCTTTAGGAGACATAGCAATCCATAGGTTTTAAGATACTTACTAGTCAGGTACATTCTTAGGCGTTTAATATGCGGTGTTGAGTCCATTTCGTTGAGCAAGGAGTAGCTCTTGTCTATTCCATATTTGGCTTAAGGAACTTTATCTGTGCTCATTTCAATCTCTGGTTTTATGCAGCACCCCAACTCACCTTTACCCTTAAGCAAGCATAAGTTGGTTTTCTAAATTTGAGACCCTGTTCTGTTCTGTAATTCAGTTCCTGTGTAGCCAAGTTTACATTCCGTGTATTACTGATATCTTATGATGTTTCTTTTTCTGTGTGACTTATTTCAGTTAGAATCATCATACCTGAATCCACTCATTGTGCTGCTAAGGGCCTGATGACATAGATTTCATTGCTGAGTGATATTGCTTTGTAAGTGAATACCACAAATTCTTTATCCATTTTTCACTTTCTGCGATGTTGAACTTGTACTGTAAACGAGGTTCTTGTAAACAGAGCCGTTCCAAACTTTGGGGTGGCTGTGTCTTTTTGATTTTAATTTCCCTAAGCTATAGGACCATAAGTGGAAGTGCCCTAGGCTCTGTTGCTTTGTTTTTTAGATGTTTCAGGAAACACCATACACTTCTCCCAAGTGTCTGTTGGCAATTTACATCCCGCCCATCAGCATAACAAGGCTCCCAGTTCTCAATGGCCTGTTGCCTTTCTGGATTTTACACTTTTTTCAGATGGCCCTTTTGACCGGGGGGAAGTGAGACTTCATTGTAGTGCAGATTTCCTTTGCAAGCTTGCTTGGTTGGCCAAAAAGGGCGTATGCGTTTTTTCCTGAATATATTCAGGAAAAAACGCATACGCCCTTTTTGGCCAAGTGCATCATTGTGGACGTTCTGCCTCTTTTCCTATGCTTTCAATGCAATTCCAGTCTACCTCCTGAAATCGGTTTCCTGCAATTCTGCCCCGCTTTCAAGTCCTCTTGGCAGCCTTACTTCAGTCTATTTTTGGACGATAGCTGTCATTTATAACTCTGCAGGTTTTTGAATTACAGTGCCCCTGAGCTCCTTTCTTCAACTCGCTTTCTTGTGACCTGGCCGCAACACCGCAGGATGGCTTCAGGCCCTAATCTGTTTCTGGCCCGGCACGCTGAGCCTTTGGTTAATTCCTCTTCCTGGTGGGAAATGAGAGTTAAATTTGCCCGTCCAGACACCTCCAGCTAGCCTCTCATTGGTTCTCGCTATTCCTGTTCATCTTCCGCAGAAATTGCAAACTGGGCCAAACAGGAGGTTAAAGGGACTGACTCTCCAAGTGGGGAGAGTGTTAGTAAAGCGTCTGGAATGTTGCACCCGAGTACCAGGGGAGGAAAACTGAGACATATTTGAACACGTCTCCCGATCACATGGTTGATCATACTCTAGGTTCCACATGCATGTTTTAGCTGAAGGAAGAATACCTTAAACCTGGGTAGTTGAAACCCGTGGAATGGGTACCATGCAATATGACTTCAAAGGGTCTTCATTTGCTCACCGAACCTCTCCAATCCTATCACTGCTGCGTTTATGCCCCTGTACACATGCTTGATTCTCTTTCGGAGACATAGCAATCCATAGGTTTTAAGATACTTACTAGTCAGGTACATTCTTAGGCGTTTAATATGGGGTGTTGAGTCCATTTCGTTGAGCAAGGAGTAGCTCTTGTCTATTCCATATTTGGCTTAAGGAACTTTATCTGTGCTCATTTCAATCTCTGGTTTTATGCAGCACCCCAACTCACCTTTACCCTTAAGCAAGAATAAGTTGGTTTTCTAAATTTGAGACCCTGTTCTGTTCTGTAATTCAGTTCCTGTGTAGCCAAGTTTACATTCCGTGTATTACTGATATCTTATGATGTTTCTTTTTCTGTGTGACTTATTTCAGTTAGAATCATCATACCTGAATCCACTCATTGTGCTGCTAAGGGCCTGATGACACAGATTTCATTGCTGAGTGATATTGCTTTGTAAGTAAATACCACAACTTCTTTATCCATTTTTCACTTTCTGCGATGTTGAACTTGTACTGTAAACGAGGTTCTTGTAAACAGAGCCGTTCCAAACTTTGGGGTGGCTGTGTCTTTTTGATTTTAATTTCCCTAAGCTATAGGACCATAAGTGGAAGTGCCCTAGGTTCTCTTGCTTTGTTTTTTAGATGTTTCAGGAAACACCATACACTTCTCCGGAGTGGTTGTTGGCAATTTACATCCCGCCCATCAGCATAACAAGGCTCCCAGTTCTCCATGGCCTGTCCTGCCTTTCTGGATTTTACACTTTTTTCAGATGGCCCTTTTGACCGGGGGGAAGTGAGACTTCATTGTAGTGCAGATTTCCTTTGCAAGCTTGCTTGGTTGGCCAAAAAGGGCGTATGCGTTTTTTCCTGAATATATTCAGGAAAAAACGCATACGCCCTTTTTGGCCAAGTGCATCATTGTGGACGTTCTGCCTCTTTTCCTATGCTTTCAATGCAATTCCAGTCTACCTCCTGAAATCGGTTTCCTGCAATTCTGCCCCGCTTTCAAGTCCTCTTGGCAGCCTTACTTCAGTTTATTTTTGGACGATAGCTGTCATTTATAACTCTGCAGGTTTGTGAATTACAGTGCCCCTGAGCTCCTTTCTTCAACTCGCTTTCTTTTGAGCTGGCCGCAACACCGCTGGATGGCTTCAGGCCCTAATCTGGTTCCGGTACGGCACGCTGAGCCTTTGTTTATTTCCTCTTCCTGGTGGGAAATGAGAGTTAAATTTGCCCGTCCAGACACCTCCAGCTAGCCTCTCATTGGTTCTCGCTATTCCTGTTCATCTTCCGCAGAAATTGCAAACTGGGCCAAACAGGAGGTTAAAGGCGCTGACTCTCCAAGTGGGGAGAGTGTTAGTAAAGCGTCTGAAATGTTGCACCCGAGTACCAGGGGAGGAAAACTGAGACATATTTGAACACGTCTCCCGTTCACATGGTTGATCATACTTGGGTTCCACATGCATGTTTTTGCTGAAGGAAGAATACCTTAAACCTGGAAAGTTCAGACCCGTGTAATGGGTACCATGCAATATGAAGTCAAAGGGTCTTCATTTGCTCACCAAACCTCTCCAATCCTATCACTGCTGTGTTTATGCCCCTGTACACATGCTTGATTCTCTTTAGGAGACATAGCAATCCATAGGTTTTAAGATACTTACTAGTCAGGTACATTCTTAGGCGTTTAATATGCGGTGTTGAGTCCATTTCGTTGAGCAAGGAGTAGCTCTTGTCTATTCCATATTTGGCTTAAGGAACTTTATCTGTGCTCATTTCAATCTCTGGTTTTATGCAGCACCCCAACTCACCTTTACCCTTAAGCAAGCATAAGTTGGTTTTCTAAATTTGAGACCCTGTTCTGTTCTGTAATTCAGTTCCTGTGTAGCCAAGTTTACATTCCGTGTATTACTGATATCTTATGATGTTTCTTTTTCTGTGTGACTTATTTCAGTTAGAATCATCATACCTGAATCCACTCATTGTGCTGCTAAGGGCCTGATGACATAGATTTCATTGCTGAGTGATATTGCTTTGTAAGTGAATACCACAAATTCTTTATCCATTTTTCACTTTCTGCGATGTTGAACTTGTACTGTAAACGAGGTTCTTGTAAACAGAGCCGTTCCAAACTTTGGGGTGGCTGTGTCTTTTTGATTTTAATTTCCCTAAGCTATAGGACCATAAGTGGAAGTGCCCTAGGCTCTGTTGCTTTGTTTTTTAGATGTTTCAGGAAACACCATACACTTCTCCCAAGTGTCTGTTGGCAATTTACATCCCGCCCATCAGCATAACAAGGCTCCCAGTTCTCAATGGCCTGTTGCCTTTCTGGATTTTACACTTTTTTCAGATGGCCCTTTTGACCGGGGGGAAGTGAGACTTCATTGTAGTGCAGATTTCCTTTGCAAGCTTGCTTGGTTGGCCAAAAAGGGCGTATGCGTTTTTTCCTGAATATATTCAGGAAAAAACGCATACGCCCTTTTTGGCCAAGTGCATCATTGTGGACGTTCTGCCTCTTTTCCTATGCTTTCAATGCAATTCCAGTCTACCTCCTGAAATCGGTTTCCTGCAATTCTGCCCCGCTTTCAAGTCCTCTTGGCAGCCTTACTTCAGTCTATTTTTGGACGATAGCTGTCATTTATAACTCTGCAGGTTTTTGAATTACAGTGCCCCTGAGCTCCTTTCTTCAACTCGCTTTCTTGTGACCTGGCCGCAACACCGCAGGATGGCTTCAGGCCCTAATCTGTTTCTGGCCCGGCACGCTGAGCCTTTGGTTAATTCCTCTTCCTGGTGGGAAATGAGAGTTAAATTTGCCCGTCCAGACACCTCCAGCTAGCCTCTCATTGGTTCTCGCTATTCCTGTTCATCTTCCGCAGAAATTGCAAACTGGGCCAAACAGGAGGTTAAAGGGACTGACTCTCCAAGTGGGGAGAGTGTTAGTAAAGCGTCTGGAATGTTGCACCCGAGTACCAGGGGAGGAAAACTGAGACATATTTGAACACGTCTCCCGATCACATGGTTGATCATACTCTAGGTTCCACATGCATGTTTTAGCTGAAGGAAGAATACCTTAAACCTGGGTAGTTGAAACCCGTGGAATGGGTACCATGCAATATGACTTCAAAGGGTCTTCATTTGCTCACCGAACCTCTCCAATCCTATCACTGCTGCGTTTATGCCCCTGTACACATGCTTGATTCTCTTTCGGAGACATAGCAATCCATAGGTTTTAAGATACTTACTAGTCAGGTACATTCTTAGGCGTTTAATATGGGGTGTTGAGTCCATTTCGTTGAGCAAGGAGTAGCTCTTGTCTATTCCATATTTGGCTTAAGGAACTTTATCTGTGCTCATTTCAATCTCTGGTTTTATGCAGCACCCCAACTCACCTTTACCCTTAAGCAAGAATAAGTTGGTTTTCTAAATTTGAGACCCTGTTCTGTTCTGTAATTCAGTTCCTGTGTAGCCAAGTTTACATTCCGTGTATTACTGATATCTTATGATGTTTCTTTTTCTGTGTGACTTATTTCAGTTAGAATCATCATACCTGAATCCACTCATTGTGCTGCTAAGGGCCTGATGACACAGATTTCATTGCTGAGTGATATTGCTTTGTAAGTAAATACCACAACTTCTTTATCCATTTTTCACTTTCTGCGATGTTGAACTTGTACTGTAAACGAGGTTCTTGTAAACAGAGCCGTTCCAAACTTTGGGGTGGCTGTGTCTTTTTGATTTTAATTTCCCTAAGCTATAGGACCATAAGTGGAAGTGCCCTAGGTTCTCTTGCTTTGTTTTTTAGATGTTTCAGGAAACACCATACACTTCTCCGGAGTGGTTGTTGGCAATTTACATCCCGCCCATCAGCATAACAAGGCTCCCAGTTCTCCATGGCCTGTCCTGCCTTTCTGGATTTTACACTTTTTTCAGATGGCCCTTTTGACCGGGGGGAAGTGAGACTTCATTGTAGTGCAGATTTCCTTTGCAAGCTTGCTTGGTTGGCCAAAAAGGGCGTATGCGTTTTTTCCTGAATATATTCAGGAAAAAACGCATACGCCCTTTTTGGCCAAGTGCATCATTGTGGACGTTCTGCCTCTTTTCCTATGCTTTCAATGCAATTCCAGTCTACCTCCTGAAATCGGTTTCCTGCAATTCTGCCCCGCTTTCAAGTCCTCTTGGCAGCCTTACTTCAGTTTATTTTTGGACGATAGCTGTCATTTATAACTCTGCAGGTTTGTGAATTACAGTGCCCCTGAGCTCCTTTCTTCAACTCGCTTTCTTTTGAGCTGGCCGCAACACCGCTGGATGGCTTCAGGCCCTAATCTGGTTCCGGTACGGCACGCTGAGCCTTTGTTTATTTCCTCTTCCTGGTGGGAAATGAGAGTTAAATTTGCCCGTCCAGACACCTCCAGCTAGCCTCTCATTGGTTCTCGCTATTCCTGTTCATCTTCCGCAGAAATTGCAAACTGGGCCAAACAGGAGGTTAAAGGCGCTGACTCTCCAAGTGGGGAGAGTGTTAGTAAAGCGTCTGAAATGTTGCACCCGAGTACCAGGGGAGGAAAACTGAGACATATTTGAACACGTCTCCCGTTCACATGGTTGATCATACTTGGGTTCCACATGCATGTTTTTGCTGAAGGAAGAATACCTTAAACCTGGAAAGTTCAGACCCGTGTAATGGGTACCATGCAATATGAAGTCAAAGGGTCTTCATTTGCTCACCAAACCTCTCCAATCCTATCACTGCTGTGTTTATGCCCCTGTACACATGCTTGATTCTCTTTTGGAAACATAGAAATCCATAGGTTTTACGATACTTACTAGTCAGGTACATTCTTAGGCGTTTAATATGCGGTGTTGAGTCCATTTCGTTGAGCAAGGAGTAGCTCTTGTCTATTCCATATTTGACTTAAGGAACTTTATCTGTGCTCATTTCAATCTCTGGTTTTATGCAGCACCCCACCTCACCTTTACCCTTAAGCAAGCATAAGTTGGTTTTCTAAATTTGAGACCCTGTTCTGTTCTGTAATTCAGTTCCTGTGTAGCCAAGTTTACATTCCGTGTATTACTGATATCTTATGATGTTTCTTTTTCTGTGTGACTTATTTCAGTTAGAATCATCATACCTGAATCCACTCATTGTGATGCTAAGGGCCTGATGACATAGATTTCATTGCTGAGTAATATTGCTTTGTAAGTAAATACCACAACTTCTTTATCCATTTTTCACTTTCTGCGATGTTGAACTTGTACTGTAAACGAGGTTCTTGTAAACAGAGCCGTTCCAAACTTTGGGGTGGCTGTGTCTTTTTGATTTTAATTTCCCTAAGCTATAGGACCATAAGTGGCAGTGCCCTAGGCTCTGTTGCTTTGTTTTTTAGATGTTTCAGGAAACACCATACACTTCTCCCGAGTGGTTGTTGGCAATTTACATCCCGCCCATCAGCATAACAAGGCTCCCAGTTCTCCATGGCCTGTCCTGCCTTTCTGGATTTTACACTTTTTTCAGATGGCCCTTTTGACCGGGGGGAAGTGAGACTTCATTGTAGTGCAGATTTCCTTTGCAAGCTTGCTTGGTTGGCCAAAAAGGGCGTATGCGTTTTTTCCTGAATATATTCAGGAAAAAACGCATACACCCTTTTTGGCCAAGTGCATCATTGTGGACGTTCTGCCTCTTTTCCTATGCTTTCAATGCAATTCCAGTCTACCTCCTGAAATCGGTTTCCTGCAATTCTGCCCCGCTTTCAAGTCCTCTTGGCAGCCTTACTTCAGTCTATTTTTAGACGATAGCTGTCATTTATAGCTCTGCAGGTTTGTGAATTACAGTGCCCCTGAGCTCCTTTCTTCAACTCGCTTTCTTTTGAGCTGGCCGCAACACCGCAGGATGGCTTCAGGCCCTAATCTGGTTCCGATACGGCACGGTGAGCCTTTGGTTATTTCCTCTTCCTGTTGGGAAATGAGAGTTAAATTTGCCCGTCCAGACACCTCCAGCTAGCCTCTCATTGGTTCTCGCTATTCCTGTTCATCTTCCGCAGAAATTGCAAACTGTGCCAAACAGGAGGTTAAAGGCGCTGACTCTCCAAGTGGGGAGAGTGTTAGTAAAGCGTCTGGAATGTTGCACCCGAGTACCAGGGGAGGAAAACTGAGACATATTTGAACACGTCTCCCGATCACATGGTTGATCATACTCTGGGTTCCACATGCATGTTTTAGCTGAAGGAAGAATACCTAAAACCTGGGTAGTTGAAACCCGTGGAATGGGTACCATGCAATATGACTTCAAAGGGTCTTCATTTGCACACCGAACCTCTCCAATCCTATCACTGCTGCGTTTATGCCCCTGTACACATGCTTGATTCTCTTTCGGAGACATAGCAATCCATAGGTTTTAAGATACTTACTAGTCAGGTACATTCTTAGGCGTTTAATATGGGGTGTGGAGTCCATTTCGTTGAGCAAGGAGTAGCTCTTGTCTATTCCATATTTGGCTTAAGGAACTTTATCTGTGCTCATTTCAATCTCTGGTTTTATGCAGCACCCCAACTCACCTTTCCCCTTAAGCAAGCATAAGTTGGTTTTCTAAATTTGAGAACCTGTTCTGTTTTGGAATTCAGTTCCTGTGTAGCCAAGTTTACATTCCGTGTATTAGTGATATCTTATGATGTTTCTTTTTCTGTGTGACTTATTTCAGTTAGAATCATCGTACCTTAATCTACTCATTATGCTGCTACGGGCCTGATGACATAGATTTCATTGCTGAGTGATACTGCATTGTACGTAAGTACCACAAGTTCTTTATCCATTTTTCACTTTCTGCGATGTTGAACTTGTACTGTAAACGAGGTTCTTGTAAACAGAGCCGTTCCAAACTTTGGGGTGGCTGTGTCTTTTTGATTTTAATTTCCCTAAGCTATAGGACCATAAGTGGAAGTGCCCTAGGCTCTGTTGCTTTGTTTTTTAGATGTTTCAGGAAACACCATACACTTCTCCCAAGTTGTTGTTGGCAATTTACATCCCGCCCATCAGCATAACAAGGCTCCCAGTTCTCCATGGCCTGTCCTGCCTTTCTGGATTTTACACTTTTTTCAGATGGCCCTTTTGACCGGGGGGAAGTGAGACTTCATTGTAGTGCAGATTTCCTTTGCAAGCTTGCTTGGTTGGCCAAAAAGGGCGTATGCGTTTTTTCCTGAATATATTCAGGAAAAAACACATACGCCCTTTTTGGCCAAGTGCATCATTGTGGACGTTCTGCCTCTTTTCCTATGCTTTCAATGCAATTCCAGTCTACCTCCTGAAATCGGTTTCCTGCAATTCTGCCCTGCTTTCAAGTCCTCTTGGCAGCCTTACTTCAGTCTATTTTTGGACGATAGCTGTCATTTATAACTCTGCAGGTTTGTGCATTACAGTGCCCCTGAGCTCCTTTCTTCAACTTGCTTTCTTGTGACCTGGCCGCAACACCGCAGGATGGCTTCAGGCCCTAATCTGGTTCCGGCACGGCACGCTGAGCCTTTGGTTATTTCCTTTTCCTGGTGGGAAATGAGAGTTAAATTTGGCCGTCCAGACACCTCCAGCTAGTCTCTCATTGGTTCTCGCTATTCCTGTTCATCTTCCGCAGAAATTGCAAACTGGGCCAAACAGGAGGTTAAAGGGACTGACTCTCCAAGTGGGGAGAGTGTTAGTAAAGCGTCTGGAATGTTGCACCCGAGTACCAGGGGAGGAAAACTGAGACATATTTGAACACGTCTCCCGATCACATGGTTGATCATACTCTAGGTTCCACATGCATGTTTTAGCTGAAGGAAGAATACCTTAAACCTGGGTAGTTGAAACCCGTGGAATGGGTACCATGCAATATGACTTCAAAGGGTCTTCATTTGCTCACCGAACCTCTCCAATCCTATCACTGCTGCGTTTATGCCCCTGTACACATGCTTGATTCTCTTTCGGAGACATAGCAATCCATAGGTTTTAAGATACTTACTAGTCAGGTACATTCTTAGGCGTTTAATATGCGGTGTTGAGTCCATTTCGTTGAGCAAGGAGTAGCTCTTGTCTATTCCATATTTGGCTTAAGGAACTTTATCTGTGCTCATTTCAATCTCTGGTTTTATGCAGCACCCCAACTCACCTTTACCCTTAAGCAAGCATAAGTTGGTTTTCTAAATTTGAGACCCTGTTCTGTTCTGTAATTCAGTTCCTGTGTAGCCAAGTTTACATTCCGTGTATTACTGATATCTTATGATGTTTCTTTTTCTGTGTGACTTATTTCAGTTAGAATCATCATACCTGATTCCACTCATTGTGCTGCTAAGGGCCTGATGACACAGATTTCATTGCTGAGTGATATTGCTTTGTAAGTAAATACCACAACTTCTTTATCCATTTTTCACTTTCTGCGATGTTGAACTTGTACTGTAAACGAGGTTCTTGTAAACAAAGCCGTTCCAAACTTTGGGGTGGCTGTGTCTTTTTGATTTTAATTTCCCTAAGCTATAGGACCATAAGTGGAAGTGCCCTAGGCTCTGTTGCTTTGTTTTTTAGATGTTTCAGGAAACACCATACACTTCTCCCGAGTGGTTGTTGGCAATTTACATCCCGCCCATCAGCATAAAAAGGCTCCCAGTTCTCCATGGCCTGTCCTGCCTTTCTGGATTTTACACTTTTTTCAGATGCCCCTTTTGACCGGGGGGAAGTGAGACTTCATTGTAGTGCAGATTTCCTTTGCAAGCTTGCTTGGTTGGCCAAAAAGTGCGTATGCGTTTTTTCCTGAATATATTCAGGAAAAAACGCATACGCCCTTTTTGGCCAAGTGCATCATTGTGGACGTTCTGCCTCTTTTCCTATGCTTTCAATGCAATTCCAGTCTACCTCCTGAAATCGGTTTCCTGCAATTCTGCCCCGCTTTCAAGTCCTCTTGGCAGCCTTACTTCAGTCTATTTTTGGACGATAGCTGTCATTTATAACTCTGCAGGTTTGTGAATTACAGTGCCCCTGAGCTCCTTTCTTCAACTCGCTTTCTTGTGACCTGGCCGCAACACCGCAGGATGGCTTCAGGCCCTAATCTGGTTCTGGTACGGCACGCTGAGCCTTTGGTTATTTCCTCTTCCTGGTGGGAAATGAGAGTTAAATTTGCCCGTCCAGACACCTCCAGCTAGTCTCTCATTGGTTCTCGCTATTCCTGTTCATCTTCTGCAGAAATTGCAAACTGGGCCAAACAGGAGGTTAAAGGCGCTGACTCTCCAAGTGGGGAGAGTGTTAGTAAAGCGTCTGGAATGTTGCACCCGAGTTCCAGGGGAGGAAAACTGAGACATATTTGAACACGTCTCCCGATCACATGGTTGATCATACTCTAGGTTCCACATGCATGTTTTAGCTGAAGGAAGAATACCTTAAACCTGGGTAGTTGAAACCCGTGGAATGGGTACCATGCAATATGACTTCAAAGGGTCTTCATTTGCTCACCGAACCTCTCCAATCCTATCACTGCTGCGTTTATGCCCCTGTACACATGCTTGATTCTCTTTCGGAGACATAGCAATCCATAGGTTTTAAGATACTTACTAGTCAGGTACATTCTTAGGCGTTTAATATGCGGTGTTGAGTCCATTTCGTTGAGCAAGGAGTAGCTCTTGTCTATTCCATATTTGGCTTAAGGAACTTTATCTGTGCTCATTTCAATCTCTGGTTTCATGCAGCACCCCAACTCACCTTTACCCTTAAGCAAGCATAAGTTGGTTTTCTAAATTTGAGACCCTGTTCTGTTCTGTAATTCAGTTCCTGTGTAGCCAAGTTTACATTCCGTGTATTACTGATATCTTATGATGTTTCTTTTTCTGTGTGACTTATTTCAGTTAGAATCATCATACCTGAATCCACTCATTGTGCTGTTAAGGGCCTGATGACACAGATTTCATTGCTGAGTGATATTGCTTTGTAAGTAAATACCACAACTTCTTTATCCATTTTTCACTTTCTGCGATGTTGAACTTGTACTGTAAACGAGGTTCTTGTAAACAGAGCCGTTCCAAACTTTGGGGTGGCTGTGTCTTTTTGATTTTAATTTCCCTAAGCTATAGGACCATAAGTGGAAGTGCCCTAGGCTCTGTTGCTTTGTTTTTTAGATGTTTCAGGAAACACCATACACTTCTCCCGAGTGGTTGTTGGCAATTTACATCCCGCCCATCAGCATAACAAGGCTCCCAGTTCTCCATGGCCTGTCCTGCCTTTCTGGATTTTACACTTTTTTCAGATGGCCCTTTTGACCGGGGGGAAGTGAGACTTCATTGTAGTGCAGATTTCCTTTGCAAGCTTGCTTGGTTGGCCAAAAAGGGCATATGCGTTTTTTCCTGAATATATTCAGGAAAAAACGCATACGCCCTTTTTGGCCAAGTGCATCATTGTGGACGTTCTGCCTCTTTTCCTATGCTTTCAATGCAATTCCAGTCTACCTCCTGAAATCGGTTTCCTGCAATTCTGCCCCGCTTTCAAGTCCTCTTGGCAGCCTTACTTCAGTCTATTTTTGGACGATAGCTGTCATTTATAACTCTGCAGGTTTGTGAATTACAGTGCCTCTGAGCTCCTTTCTTCAACTCGCTTTCTTTTGAGCTGGCCGCAACACCGCAGGATGGCTTCAGGCCCTAATCTGGTTCCGGTACGGCACGCTGAGCCTTTGGTTATTTCCTCTTCCTGGTGGGAAATGAGAGTTAAATTTGCCCGTCCAGACACCTCCAGCTAGCCTCTCATTGGTTCTCGCTATTCCTGTTCATCTTCCGCAGAAATTGCAAACTGGGCCAAACAGGAGGTTAAAGGCACTGACTCTCCAAGTGGGGAGAGTGTTAGTAAAGCGTCTGGAATGTTGCACCCGAGTACCAGGGGAGGAAAACTGAGACATATTTGAACACGTCTCCCGTTCACATGGTTGATCATACTTGGGTTCCACAGGCATGTTTTAGCTGAAGGAAGAATACCTTAAATCTGGAGAGTTGAGACCCGTGTAATGGGAACCATGCAATATGACTTCAAAGGGTCTTCATTTGCTCACCGAACCTCTCCAATCCTATCACTGCTGCGTTTATGCCCCTGTACACATGCTTGATTCTCTTTCGGAGACATAGCAATCCATAGGTTTTACGATACTTACTAGTCAGGTACATTCTTAGGCGTTAAATATGCGGTGTTGAGTCCATTTCGTTGAGCAAGGAGTAGCTCTTGTCTATTCCATATTTGGCTTAAGGAACTTTATCTGTGCTCATTTCAATCTCTGGTTTTATGCAGCACCCCAACTCACCTTTACCCTTAAGCAAGCATAAGTTGGTTTTCTAAATTTGAGACCCTGTTCTGTTCTGTAATTCAGTTCCTGTGTAGCCAAGTTTACATTCCGTGTATTAGTGATATCTTATGATGTTTCTTTTTCTGTGTGACTTATTTCAGTTAGGATCATCATACCTGAATCCACTCATTGTGCTGCTAAGGGCCTGATGACACAGATTTCATTGCTGAGTGATATTGCTTTGTAAGTAAATACCACAACTTCTTTATCCATTTTTCACTTTCTGCGATGTTGAACTTGTACTGTAAACGAGGTTCTTGTAAACAGAGCCATTCCAAACTTTGGGGTGGCTGTGTCTTTTTTATTTTAATTTCCCTAAGCTATAGGACCATAAGGGGAAGTGCCCTAGGTTCTGTTGCTTTGTTTTTTAGATGTTTCAGGAAACACCATACACTTCTCCCGAGTGGTTGTTGGCAATTTACATCCCGCCCATCAGCATAACAAGGCTCCCAGTTCTCCATGGCCTGTCCTGCCTTTCTGGATTTTACACTTTTTTCAGATGCCCCTTTTGACCGGGGGGAAGTGAGACTTCATTGTAGTGCAGATTTCCTTTGTAAGCTTGCTTGGTTGGCCAAAAGGGGCATATGCGTTTTTTCCTGAATATATTCAGGAAAAAACGCATACGCCCTTTTTGGCCAAGTGCATCATTGTGGACGTTCTGCCTCTCTTCCTATGCTTTCAATGCAATTCCAGTCTACCTCCTGAAATCGGTTTCCTGCAATTCTGCCCCGCTTTCAAGTCCTCTTGGCAGCCTTACTTCAGTCTATTTTTGGACGATAGCTGTCATTTATAACTCTGCAGGTTTGTGAATTACAGTGCCCCTGAGCTCCTTTCTTCAACTCGCTTTCTTTTGAGCTGGCCGCAACACCGCAGGATGGTTTCAGGCCCTAATCTGGTTCCGGTACGGCACGCTGAGCCTTTGGTTATTTCCTCTTCCTGGTGGGAAATGAGAGTTAAATTTGCCCGTCCAGACACCTCCAGCTAGCCTCTCATTGGTTCTCGCTATTCCTGTTCATCTTCCGCAGAAATTGCAAACTGGGCCAAACAGGAGGTTAAAGGCGCTGACTCTCCAAGTGGGGAGAGTGTTAGTAAAGCGTCTGGAATGTTGCACCCGAGTACCAGGGGAGGAAACCTGAGACATATTTGAACACGTCTCCCGTTCACATGGTTGATCATACTTGGGTTCCACATGCATGTTTTAGCTGAAGGAAGAATACCTTAAACCTGGAGAGTTGAGACCCGTGTAATGGGTACCATGCAATATGACATCAAAGGGTCTTCACTTGCTCACCAAACCTCTCCACTCCTATCACTGCTTCGTTTATGCCCCTGTACACATGCTTGATTCTCTTTTGGAGACATAGCAATCCATAGGTTTTACGATACTTACTAGTCAGGTACATTCTTAGGCGTTTAATATGCGGTGTTGAGTCCATTTCGTTGAACAAGGTGTAGCTCTTGTCT
Source organism: Stenella coeruleoalba (assembly GCF_951394435.1). NCBI lineage: Eukaryota > Metazoa > Chordata > Mammalia > Artiodactyla > Delphinidae > Stenella > Stenella coeruleoalba. The sequence continues at coordinate 497,297 of NW_027646206.1, forward strand.
ATTCCATATTTGACTTAAGAACTTTATCTGTGCTCATTTCAATCTCTGGTTTTATGCAGCACCCCAACTCACCTTTACCCTTAAGCAAGCATAAGTTGGTTTTCTAAATTTGAGACCCTGTTCTGTTCGGTAATTCAGTTCCTGTGTAGCCAAGTTTACATTCCGTGTATTACTGATATCTTATGATGTTTCTTTTTCTGTGTGACTTACTTCAGTTAGAATCATCATACCTGAATCCACTCATTGTGCTGCTAAGGGCCTGATGACACAGATTTCATTGCTGAGTGATATTGCTTTGTAAGTAAATACCACAACTTCTTTATCCATTTTTCACTTTCTGCGATGTTGAACTTGTACTGTAAACGAGGTTCTTGTAAACAGAGCCGTTCCAAACTTTGGGGTGGCTGTGTCTTTTTGATTTTAATTTCCCTAAGCTATAGGACCATAAGTGGAAGTGCCCTAGGTTCTGTTGCTTTGTTTTTTAGATGTTTCAGGAAACACCATACACTTCTCCCGAGTGGTTGTTGGCAATTTACGTCCCGCCCATCAGCATAACAAGGCTCCCAGTTCTCCATGGCCTGTCCTGCCTTTCTGGATTTTACACTTTTTTCAGATGGCCGTTTTGACCGGGGGGAAGTGAGACTTCATTGTAGTGCAGATTTCCTTTGCAAGCTTGCTTGGTTGGCCAAACAGGGCGTATGCGTTTTTTCCTGAATATATTCAGGAAAAAACGCATACGCCCTTTTTGGCCAAGTGCATCATTGTGGACGTTCTGCCTCTTTTCCTATGCTTTCAATGCAATTCCAGTCTACCTCCTGAAATCGGTTTCCTGCAATTCTGCCCCGCTTTCAAGTCCTCTTGGCAGCCTTACTTCAGTCTATTTTTGGACGATAGCTGTCATTTATAACTCTGCAGGTTTGTGAATTACAGTGCCCCTGAGCTCCTTTCTTCAACTCGCTTTCTTGTGACCTGGCCGCAACACCGCAGGATGGCTTCAGGCCCTAATCTGGTCCCGGCACGGCACGCTGAGCCTTTGGTTATTTCCTCTTCCTGGTGGGAAATGAGAGTTAAATTTGCCCGTCCAGACACCTCCAGCTAGCCTCTCATTGGTTCTCGCTATTCCTGTTCATCTTCCGCAGAAATTGCAAACTGTGCCAAACAGGAGGTTAAAGGGACTGACTCTCCAAGTGGGGAGAGTGTTAGTAAAGCATCTGGAATGTTGCACCCGAGTACCAGGGGAGGAAAACTGAGACATATTTGAACACGTCTCCCGATCACATGGTTGATCATACTCTAGGTTCCACATGCATGTTTTAGCTGAAGGAAGAATACCTTAAACCTGGGTAGTTGAAACCCGTGGAATGGGTACCATGCAATATGACTTCAAAGGGTCTTCATTTGCTCACCGAACCTCTCCAATCCTATCACTGCTGCGTTTATGCCCCTGTACACATGCTTGATTCTCTTTAGGAGACATAGCAATCCATAGGTTTTAAGATACTTACTAGTCAGGTACATTCTTAGGCGTTTAATATGCGGTGTTGAGTCCATTTCGTTGAGCAAGGAGTAGCTCTTGTCTATTCCATATTTGGCTTAAGGAACTTTATCTGTGCTCATTTCAATCTCTGGTTTTATGCAGCACCCCAACTCACCTTTACCCTTAAGCAAGCATAAGTTGGTTTTCTAAATTTGAGACCCTGTTCTGTTCTGTAATTCAGTTCCTGTGTAGCCAAGTTTACATTCCGTGTATTACTGATATCTTATGATGTTTCTTTTTCTGTGTGACTTATTTCAGTTAGAATCATCATACCTGAATCCACTCATTGTGCTGCTAAGGGCCTGATGACATAGATTTCATTGCTGAGTGATATTGCTTTGTAAGTGAATACCACAAATTCTTTATCCATTTTTCACTTTCTGCGATGTTGAACTTGTACTGTAAACGAGGTTCTTGTAAACAGAGCCGTTCCAAACTTTGGGGTGGCTGTGTCTTTTTGATTTTAATTTCCCTAAGCTATAGGACCATAAGTGGAAGTGCCCTAGGCTCTGTTGCTTTGTTTTTTAGATGTTTCAGGAAACACCATACACTTCTCCCAAGTGTCTGTTGGCAATTTACATCCCGCCCATCAGCATAACAAGGCTCCCAGTTCTCAATGGCCTGTTGCCTTTCTGGATTTTACACTTTTTTCAGATGGCCCTTTTGACCGGGGGGAAGTGAGACTTCATTGTAGTGCAGATTTCCTTTGCAAGCTTGCTTGGTTGGCCAAAAAGGGCGTATGCGTTTTTTCCTGAATATATTCAGGAAAAAACGCATACGCCCTTTTTGGCCAAGTGCATCATTGTGGACGTTCTGCCTCTTTTCCTATGCTTTCAATGCAATTCCAGTCTACCTCCTGAAATCGGTTTCCTGCAATTCTGCCCCGCTTTCAAGTCCTCTTGGCAGCCTTACTTCAGTCTATTTTTGGACGATAGCTGTCATTTATAACTCTGCAGGTTTTTGAATTACAGTGCCCCTGAGCTCCTTTCTTCAACTCGCTTTCTTGTGACCTGGCCGCAACACCGCAGGATGGCTTCAGGCCCTAATCTGTTTCTGGCCCGGCACGCTGAGCCTTTGGTTAATTCCTCTTCCTGGTGGGAAATGAGAGTTAAATTTGCCCGTCCAGACACCTCCAGCTAGCCTCTCATTGGTTCTCGCTATTCCTGTTCATCTTCCGCAGAAATTGCAAACTGGGCCAAACAGGAGGTTAAAGGGACTGACTCTCCAAGTGGGGAGAGTGTTAGTAAAGCGTCTGGAATGTTGCACCCGAGTACCAGGGGAGGAAAACTGAGACATATTTGAACACGTCTCCCGATCACATGGTTGATCATACTCTAGGTTCCACATGCATGTTTTAGCTGAAGGAAGAATACCTTAAACCTGGGTAGTTGAAACCCGTGGAATGGGTACCATGCAATATGACTTCAAAGGGTCTTCATTTGCTCACCGAACCTCTCCAATCCTATCACTGCTGCGTTTATGCCCCTGTACACATGCTTGATTCTCTTTCGGAGACATAGCAATCCATAGGTTTTAAGATACTTACTAGTCAGGTACATTCTTAGGCGTTTAATATGCGGTGTTGAGTCCATTTCGTTGAGCAAGGAGTAGCTCTTGTCTATTCCATATTTGGCTTAAGGAACTTTACCTGTGCTCATTTAAATCTCTGGTTTTATGCAGCAACCCAACTCACCTTTCCCCTTAAGCAAGCATAAGTTGGTTTTCTAAATTTGAGACCCTGTTCTGTTTTGGAATTCAGTTCCTGTGTAGCCAAGTTTACATTCCGTGTATTACTGTTATCTTATGATGTTTTTTTTCTGTGTGAATTATTTCAGTTAGAATCATCATACCTGAATCCACTCATTGTGCTGCTAAGGGCCTGATGACACAGATTTCATTGCTGAGTGATATTGCTTTGTAAGTAAATACCACAACTTCTTTATCCATTTTTCACTTTCTGCGATGTTGAACTTGTACTGTAAACGAGGTTCTTGTAAACAGAGCCGTTCCAAACTTTGGGGTGGCTGTGTCTTTTTGATTTTAATTTCCCTAAGCTATAGGACCATAAGTGGAAGTGCCCTAGGTTCTCTTGCTTTGTTTTTTAGATGTTTCAGGAAACACCATACACTTCTCCGGAGTGGTTGTTGGCAATTTACATCCCGCCCATCAGCATAACAAGGCTCCCAGTTCTCCATGGCCTGTCCTGCCTTTCTGGATTTTACACTTTTTTCAGATGGCCCTTTTGACCGGGGGGAAGTGAGACTTCATTGTAGTGCAGATTTCCTTTGCAAGCTTGCTTGGTTGGCCAAAAAGGGCGTATGCGTTTTTTCCTGAATATATTCAGGAAAAAACGCATACGCCCTTTTTGGCCAAGTGCATCATTGTGGACGTTCTGCCTCTTTTCCTATGCTTTCAATGCAATTCCAGTCTACCTCCTGAAATCGGTTTCCTGCAATTCTGCCCCGCTTTCAAGTCCTCTTGGCAGCCTTACTTCAGTTTATTTTTGGACGATAGCTGTCATTTATAACTCTGCAGGTTTGTGAATTACAGTGCCCCTGAGCTCCTTTCTTCAACTCGCTTTCTTTTGAGCTGGCCGCAACACCGCTGGATGGCTTCAGGCCCTAATCTGGTTCCGGTACGGCACGCTGAGCCTTTGTTTATTTCCTCTTCCTGGTGGGAAATGAGAGTTAAATTTGCCCGTCCAGACACCTCCAGCTAGCCTCTCATTGGTTCTCGCTATTCCTGTTCATCTTCCGCAGAAATTGCAAACTGGGCCAAACAGGAGGTTAAAGGCGCTGACTCTCCAAGTGGGGAGAGTGTTAGTAAAGCGTCTGGAATGTTGCACCCGAGTACCAGGGGAGGAAAACTGAGACATATTTGAACACGTCTCCCGTTCACATGGTTGATCATACTTGGGTTCCACATGCATGTTTTTGCTGAAGGAAGAATACCTTAAACCTGGAAAGTTCAGACCCGTGTAATGGGTACCATGCAATATGAAGTCAAAGGGTCTTCATTTGCTCACCAAACCTCTCCAATCCTATCACTGCTGTGTTTATGCCCCTGTACACATGCTTGATTCTCTTTTGGAGACATAGAAATCCATAGGTTTTACGATACTTACTAGTCAGGTACATTCTTAGGCGTTTAATATGCGGTGTTGAGTCCATTTCGTTGAGCAAGGAGTAGCTCTTGTCTATTCCATATTTGACTTAAGGAACTTTATCTGTGCTCATTTCAATCTCTGGTTTTATGCAGCACCCCACCTCACCTTTACCCTTAAGCAAGCATAAGTTGGTTTTCTAAATTTGAGACCCTGTTCTGTTCTGTAATTCAGTTCCTGTGTAGCCAAGTTTACATTCCGTGTATTACTGATATCTTATGATGTTTCTTTTTCTGTGTGACTTATTTCAGTTAGAATCATCATACCTGAATCCACTCATTGTGATGCTAAGGGCCTGATGACATAGATTTCATTGCTGAGTAATATTGCTTTGTAAGTAAATACCACAACTTCTTTATCCATTTTTCACTTTCTGCGATGTTGAACTTGTACTGTAAACGAGGTTCTTGTAAACAGAGCCGTTCCAAACTTTGGGGTGGCTGTGTCTTTTTGATTTTAATTTCCCTAAGCTATAGGACCATAAGTGGCAGTGCCCTAGGCTCTGTTGCTTTGTTTTTTAGATGTTTCAGGAAACACCATACACTTCTCCCGAGTGGTTGTTGGCAATTTACATCCCGCCCATCAGCATAACAAGGCTCCCAGTTCTCCATGGCCTGTCCTGCCTTTCTGGATTTTACACTTTTTTCAGATGGCCCTTTTGACCGGGGGGAAGTGAGACTTCATTGTAGTGCAGATTTCCTTTGCAAGCTTGCTTGGTTGGCCAAAAAGGGCGTATGCGTTTTTTCCTGAATATATTCAGGAAAAAACGCATACACCCTTTTTGGCCAAGTGCATCATTGTGGACGTTCTGCCTCTTTTCCTATGCTTTCAATGCAATTCCAGTCTACCTCCTGAAATCGGTTTCCTGCAATTCTGCCCCGCTTTCAAGTCCTCTTGGCAGCCTTACTTCAGTCTATTTTTAGACGATAGCTGTCATTTATAGCTCTGCAGGTTTGTGAATTACAGTGCCCCTGAGCTCCTCTCTTCAACTCGCTTTCTTTTGAGCTGGCCGCAACACCGCAGGATGGCTTCAGGCCCTAATCTGGTTCCGATACGGCACGGTGAGCCTTTGGTTATTTCCTCTTCCTGGTGGGAAATGAGAGTTAAATTTGCCCGTCCAGACACCTCCAGCTAGCCTCTCATTGGTTCTCGCTATTCCTGTTCATCTTCCGCAGAAATTGCAAACTGGGCCAAACAGGAGGTTAAAGGCGCTGACTCTCCAAGTGGGGAGAGTGTTAGTAAAGCGTCTGGAATGTTGCACCCGAGTACCAGGGGAGGAAAACTGAGACATATTTGAACACGTCTCCCGATCACATGGTTGATCATACTCTGGGTTCCACATGCATGTTTTAGCTGAAGGAAGAATACCTAAAACCTGGGTAGTTGAAACCCGTGGAATGGGTACCATGCAATATGACTTCAAAGGGTCTTCATTTGCACACCGAACCTCTCCAATCCTATCACTGCTGCGTTTATGCCCCTGTACACATGCTTGATTCTCTTTCGGAGACATAGCAATCCATAGGTTTTAAGATACTTACTAGTCAGGTACATTCTTAGGCGTTTAATATGGGGTGTGGAGTCCATTTCGTTGAGCAAGGAGTAGCTCTTGTCTATTCCATATTTGGCTTAAGGAACTTTATCTGTGCTCATTTCAATCTCTGGTTTTATGCAGCACCCCAACTCACCTTTCCCCTTAAGCAAGCATAAGTTGGTTTTCTAAATTTGAGAACCTGTTCTGTTTTGGAATTCAGTTCCTGTGTAGCCAAGTTTACATTCCGTGTATTAGTGATATCTTATGATGTTTCTTTTTCTGTGTGACTTATTTCAGTTAGAATCATCGTACCTTAATCTACTCATTATGCTGCTACGGGCCTGATGACATAGATTTCATTGCTGAGTGATACTGCATTGTACGTAAGTACCACAAGTTCTTTATCCATTTTTCACTTTCTGCGATGTTGAACTTGTACTGTAAACGAGGTTCTTGTAAACAGAGCCGTTCCAAACTTTGGGGTGGCTGTGTCTTTTTGATTTTAATTTCCCTAAGCTATAGGACCATAAGTGGAAGTGCCCTAGGCTCTGTTGCTTTGTTTTTTAGATGTTTCAGGAAACACCATACACTTCTCCCAAGTTGTTGTTGGCAATTTACATCCCGCCCATCAGCATAACAAGGCTCCCAGTTCTCCATGGCCTGTCCTGCCTTTCTGGATTTTACACTTTTTTCAGATGGCCCTTTTGACCGGGGGGAAGTGAGACTTCATTGTAGTGCAGATTTCCTTTGCAAGCTTGCTTGGTTGGCCAAAAAGGGCGTATGCGTTTTTTCCTGAATATATTCAGGAAAAAACACATACGCCCTTTTTGGCCAAGTGCATCATTGTGGACGTTCTGCCTCTTTTCCTATGCTTTCAATGCAATTCCAGTCTACCTCCTGAAATCGGTTTCCTGCAATTCTGCCCTGCTTTCAAGTCCTCTTGGCAGCCTTACTTCAGTCTATTTTTGGACGATAGCTGTCATTTATAACTCTGCAGGTTTGTGCATTACAGTGCCCCTGAGCTCCTTTCTTCAACTTGCTTTCTTGTGACCTGGCCGCAACACCGCAGGATGGCTTCAGGCCCTAATCTGGTTCCGGCACGGCACGCTGAGCCTTTGGTTATTTCCTTTTCCTGGTGGGAAATGAGAGTTAAATTTGGCCGTCCAGACACCTCCAGCTAGTCTCTCATTGGTTCTCGCTATTCCTGTTCATCTTCCGCAGAAATTGCAAACTGGGCCAAACAGGAGGTTAAAGGCGCTGACTCTCCAAGTGGGGAGAGTGTTAGTAAAGCGTCTGGAATGTTGCACCCGCGAACCAGGGGAGGAAAACTGAGACATATTTGAACACGTCTCCCGTTCACATGGTTGATCATACTTGGGTTCCACATGCATGTTTTTGCTGAAGGAATAATACCTTAAACCTGGGTAGTTGAAACCCGTGGAATGGGTACCATGCAATATGACTTCAAAGGGTCTTCATTTGCTCACCGAACCTCTCCAATCCTATCACTGCTGTGTTTATGCCCCTGTACACATGCTTGATTCTCTTTTGGAGACATAGCAATCCATAGGTTTTACGATACTTACTAGTCAGGTACATTCTTAGGCGTTTAATATGCGGTGTTGAGTCCATTTCGTTGAGCAAGGAGTAGCTCTTGTCTATTCCATATTTGACTTAAGGAACTTTATCTGTGCTCATTTCAATCTCTGGTTTTATGCAGCACCCCACCTCACCTTTACCCTTAAGCAAGCATAAGTTGGTTTTCTAAATTTGAGACCCTGTTCTGTTCTGTAATTCAGTTCCTGTGTAGCCAAGTTTACATTCCGTGTATTACTGATATCTTATGATGTTTCTTTTTCTGTGTGACTTATTTCAGTTAGAATCATCATACCTGAATCCACTCATTGTGATGCTAAGGGCCTGATGACATAGATTTCATTGCTGAGTGATATTGCTTTGTAAGTAAATACCACAACTTCTTTATCCATTTTTCACTTTCTGCGATGTTGAACTTGTACTGTAAACGACGTTCTTGTAAACAGAGGCGTCCCAAACTTTGGGGTGGCTGTGTCTTTTTGATTTTAATTTCCCTAAGCTATAGGACCATAAGTGGCAGTGCCCTAGGCTCTGTTGCTTTGTTTTTTAGATGTTTCAGGAAACACCATACACTTCTCCCTAGTGGTTGTTGGCAATTTACATCCCGCCCATCAGCATAACAAGGCTCCCAGTTCTCCATGGCCTGTCCTGCCTTTCTGGATTTTACACTTTTTTCAGATGGCCCTTTTGACCGGGGGGAAGTGAGACTTCATTGTAGTGCAGATTTCCTTTGCAAGCTTGCTTGGTTGGCCAAAAAGGGCGTATGCGTTTTTTCCTGAATATATTCAGGAAAAAACGCATACGCCCTTTTTGGCCAAGTGCATCATTGTGGACGTTCTGCCTCTTTTCCTATGCTTTCAATGCAATTCCAGTCTACCTCCTGAAATCGGTTTCCTGCAATTCTGCCCTGCTTTCAAGTCCTCTTGGCAGCCTTACTTCAGTCTATTTTTGGACGATAGCTGTCATTTATAACTCTGCAGGTTTGTGCATTACAGTGACCCTGAGCTCCTTTCTTCAACTTGCTTTCTTGTGACCTGGCCGCAACACCGCAGGATGGCTTCAGGCCCTAATCTGGTTCCGGCACGGCACGCTGAGCCTTTGGTTATTTCCTTTTCCTGGTGGGAAATGAGAGTTAAATTTGCCCGTCCAGACACCTCCAGCTAGTCTCTCATTGGTTCTCGCTATTCCTGTTCATCTTCCGCAGAAATTGCAAACTGGGCCAAACAGGAGGTTAAAGGCGCTGACTCTCCAAGTGGGGAGAGTGTTAGTAAAGCGTCTGGAATGTTGCACCCGCGAACCAGGGGAGGAAAACTGAGACATATTTGAACACGTCTCCCGTTCACATGGTTGATCATACTTGGGTTCCACATGCATGTTTTTGCTGAAGGAAGAATACCTTAAACCTGGGTAGTTGAAACCCGTGGAATGGGTACCATGCAATATGACTTCAAAGGGTCTTCATTTGCTCATCGAACCTCTCCAATCCTATCACTGCTGTGTTTATGCCCCTGTACACATGCTTGATTCTATTTTGGAGACATAGCAATCCATAGGTTTTACGATACTTACTAGTCAGGTACATTCTTAGGCGTTTAATATGCGGTGTTGAGTCCATTTCGTTGAGCAAGGAGTAGCTCTTGTCTATTCCATATTTGACTTAAGGAACTTTATCTGTGCTCATTTCAATCTCTGGTTTTATGCAGCACCCCACCTCACCTTTACCCTTAAGCAAGCATAAGTTGGTTTTCTAAATTTGAGACCCTGTTCTGTTCTGTAATTCAGTTCCTGTGTAGCCAAGTTTACATTCCGTGTATTACTGATATCTTATGATGTTTCTTTTTCTGTGTGACTTATTTCAGTTAGAATCATCATACCTGAATCCACTCATTGTGCTGCTAAGGGCCTGATGACATAGATTTCATTGCTGAGTGATATTGCTTTGTAAGTAAATACCACAACTTCTTTATCCATTTTTCACTTTCTGCGATGTTGAACTTGTACTGTAAACGACGTTCTTGTAAACAGAGGCGTCCCAAACTTTGGGGTGGCTGTGTCTTTTTGATTTTAATTTCCCTAAGCTATAGGACCATAAGTGGCAGTGCCCTAGGCTCTGTTGCTTTGTTTTTTAGATGTTTCAGGAAACACCATACACTTCTCCCTAGTGGTTGTTGGCAATTTACATCCCGCCCATCAGCATAACAAGGCTCCCAGTTCTCCATGGCCTGTCCTGCCTTTCTGGATTTTACACTTTTTTCAGATGGCCCTTTTGACCGGGGGGAAGTGAGACTTCATTGTAGTGCAGATTTCCTTTGCAAGCTTGCTTGGTTGGCCAAAAAGGGCGTATGCGTTTTTTCCTGAATATATTCAGGAAAAAACGCATACGCCCTTTTTGGCCAAGTGCATCATTGTGGACGTTCTGCCTCTTTTCCTATGCTTTCAATGCAATTCCAGTCTACCTCCTGAAATCGGTTTCCTGCAATTCTGCCCTGCTTTCAAGTCCTCTTGGCAGCCTTACTTCAGTCTATTTTTGGACGATAGCTGTCATTTATAACTCTGCAGGTTTGTGCATTACAGTGACCCTGAGCTCCTTTCTTCAACTTGCTTTCTTGTGACCTGGCCGCAACACCGCAGGATGGCTTCAGGCCCTAATCTGGTTCCGGCACGGCACGCTGAGCCTTTGGTTATTTCCTTTTCCTGGTGGGAAATGAGAGTTAAATTTGCCCGTCCAGACACCTCCAGCTAGTCTCTCATTGGTTCTCGCTATTCCTGTTCATCTTCCGCAGAAATTGCAAACTGGGCCAAACAGGAGGTTAAAGGCGCTGACTCTCCAAGTGGGGAGAGTGTTAGTAAAGCGTCTGGAATGTTGCACCCGAGTACCAGGGGAGGAAAACTGAGACATATTTGAACACGTCTCCCGTTCACATGGTTGATCATACTTGGGTTCCACATGCATGTTTTAGCTGAAGGAAGAATACCTTAAACCTGGAGAGTTAAGACCCGTGTAATGGGTACCATGCAATATGACTTCAAAGGGTCTTCATTTGCTCACCGAACCTCTCCAATCCTATCACTGCTGCGTTTATGCCCCTGTACACATGCTTGATTCTCTTTCGGAGACATAGCAATCCATAGGTTTTTAAGATACTTACTAGTCAGGTACATTCTTAGGCGTTTAATATGCGGTGTTGAGTCCATTTCGTTGAGCAAGGAGTAGCTCTTGTCTATTCCATATTTGACTTAAGGAACTTTATCTGTGCTCATTTCAATCTCTGGTTTTATGCAGCACCCCAACTCACCTTTCCCCTTAAGCAAGCATAAGTTGGTTTTCTAAATTTGAGACCCTGTTCTGTTCTGTAATTCAGTTCCTGTGTAGCCAAGTTTACATTCCGTGTGTTACTCATATCTTATGATGTTTCTTTTTCTGTGTGACTTACTTCAGTTAGAATCATCATACCTGAATCCACTCATTGTGCTGCTAAGGGCCTGATGACACAGATTTCATTGCTGAGTGATATTGCTTTGTAAGTAAATACCACAACTTCTTTATCCATTTTTCACTTTCTGCGATGTTGAACTTGTACTGTAAACGAGGTTCTTGTAAACAGAGCCGTTCCAAACTTTGGGGTGGCTGTGTCTTTTTGATTTTAATTTCCCTAAGCTATAGGACCATAAGTGGAAGTGCCCTAGGTTCTGTTGGCTTTGTTTTTTAGATGTTTCAGGAAACACCATACACTTCTCCTGAGTGGTTGTTGGCAATTTACATCCCGCCCATCAGCATAACAAGGCTCCCAGTTCTCCATGGCCTGTCCTGCCTTTCTGGATTTTACACTTTTTTCAGATGGCCCTTTTGACCGGGGGGAAGTGAGACTTCATTGTAGTACACATTTCCTTTGCAAGCTTGCTTGGTTGGCCAAAAAGGGCGTATGCGTTTTTTCCTGAATATATTCAGGAAAAAACGCATACGCCCTTTTTGGCCAAGTGCATCATTGTGGACGTTCTGCCTCTTTTCCTATGCTTTCAATGCAATTCCAGTCTACCTCCTGAAATCGGTTTCCTGCAATTCTGCCCCGCTTTCAAGTCCTCTTGGCAGCCTTACTTCAGTATATTTTTGGACGATAGCTGTCATTTATAACTCTGCATGTTTGTGCATTACAGTGCCCCTGGGCTCCTTTCTTCAACTCGCTTTCTTGTGACCTGGCCGCAACACCGCAGGATGGCTTCAGGCCCTAATCTGGTTCCGGTACGGCACGCTGAGCCTTTGTTTATTTCCTCTTCCTGGTGGGAAATGAGAGTTAAATTTGCCCGTCCAGACACCTCCAGCTAGCCTCTCATTGGTTCTCGCTATTCCTGTTCATCTTCCGCAGAAATTGCAAACTGGGCCAAACAGGAGGTTAAAGGGACTGACTCTCCAAGTGGGGAGAGTGTTAGTAAAGCGTCTGGAATGTTGCACCCGAGTACCAGGGGAGGAAAACTGAGACATATTTGAACACGTCTCCCGTTCACATGGTTGATCATACTTGGGTTCCACATGCATGTTTTTGCTGAAGGAAGAATACCTTAAACCTGGAGAGTTCAGACCCGTGTAATGGGTACCATGCAATATGACTTCAAAGGGTCTTCATTTGCTCACCGAACCTCTCCAATCCTATCACTGCTGTGTTTATGCCCCTGTACACATGCTTGATTCTCTTTCGGAGACATAGCAATCCATAGGTTTTTAAGATACTTACTAGTCAGGTACATTCTTAGGCGTTTAATATGCGGTGTTGAGTCCATTTCGTTGAGCAAGGAGTAGCTCTTGTCTATTCCATATTTGACTTAAGGAACTTTATCTGTGCTCATTTCAATCTCTGGTTTTATGCAGCACCCCAACTCACCTTTCCTCTTAAGCAAGCATAAGTTGGTTTTCTAAATTTGAGACCCTGTTCTGTTCTGTAATTCAGTTCCTGTGTAGCCAAGTTTACATTCCGTGTGTTACTCATATCTTATGATGTTTCTTTTTCTGTGTGACTTACTTCAGTTAGAATCATCATACCTGAATCCACTCATTGTGCTGCTTAGGGCCTGATGACACAGATTTCATTGCTGAGTGGTATTGCTTTGTAAGTAAATACCACAACTTCTTTATCCATTTTTCACTTTCTGCGATGTTGAACTTGTACTGTAAACGAGGTTCTTGTAAACAGAGCCGTTCCAAACTTTGGGGTGGCTGTGTCTTTTTGATTTTAATTTCCCTAAGCTATAGGACCATAAGTGGAAGTGCCCTAGGTTCTGTTGCTTTGTTTTTTAGATGTTTCAGGAAACACCATACACTTCTCCTGAGTGGTTGTTGGCAATTTACATCCCGCCCATCAGCATAACAAGGCTCCCAGTTCTCCATGGCCTGTCCTGCCTTTCTGGATTTTACACTTTTTTCAGATGGCCCTTTTGACCGGGGGGAAGTGAGACTTCATTGTAGTGCACATTTCCTTTGCAAGCTTGCTTGGTTGGCCAAAAAGGGCGTATGCGTTTTTTCCTGAATATATTCAGGAAAAAACGCATACGCCCTTTTTGGCCAAGTGCATCATTGTGGACGTTCTGCCTCTTTTCCTATGCTTTCAATGCAATTCCAGTCTACCTCCTGAAATCGGTTTCCTGCAATTCTGCCCCGCTTTCAAGTCCTCTTGGCAGCCTTACTTCAGTATATTTTTGGACGATAGCTGTCATTTATAACTCTGCAGGTTTGTGAATTACAGTGCCCCTGAGATCCTTTCTTCAAGTTGCTTTCTTGTGACCTGGCCGCAACACCGCAGGATGGCTTCAGGCCCTAATCTGGTTCCGGTACGGCACGCTGAGCTTTTGGTTATTTCCTCTTCCTGGTGGGAAATGAGAGTTAAATTTGCCCGTCCAGACACCTCCAGCTAGTCTCTCATTGGTTCTCGCTATTCCTGTTCATCTTCCGCAGAAATTGCAAACTGGGCCAAACAGGAGGTTAAAGGCGCTGACTCTCCAAGTGGGGAGAGTGTTAGTAAAGCGTCTGGAATGTTGCACCCGAGTACCAGGGGAGGAAAACTGAGACATATTTGAACACGTCTCCCGTTCACATGGTTGATCATACTTGGGTTCCACATGCATGTTTTAGCTGAAGGAAGAATACCTAAAACCTGGGTAGTTGAAACCCGTGGAATGGGTCCCATGCAATATGACTTCAAAGGGTCTTCATTTGCTCACCGAACCTCTCCAATCCTATCACTGCTGCGTTTATGCCCCTGTACACATGCTTGATTCTCTTTTGGAGACATAGCAATCCATAGGTTTTAAGATACTTACTAGTCAGGTACATTCTTAGGCGTTTAATATGCGGTGTTGAGTCCATTTCGTTGAGCAAGGAGTAGCTCTTGTCTATTCCATATTTGGCTTAAGGAACTTTATCTGTGCTCATTTCAATCTCTGGTTTTATGCAGCACCCCAACTCACCTTTCCCCTTAAGCAAGCATAAGTTGGTTTTCTAAATTTGAGACCCTGTTCTGTTTTGGAATTCAGTTCCTGTGTAGCCAAGTTTACATTCTGTGTATCACTGATATCTTATGATGTTGCTTTTTCTGTGTGACTTATTTCAGTTAGAATCATCATACGTGAATCCACTCATTGTGATGCTAAGGGCCTGATGACATAGAATTCATTGCTGAGTGATATTGCTTTGTAAGTAAATACCACAACTTCTTTATCCATTTTTCACTTTCTGTGATGTTGAACTTGTACTGTAAATGAGGTTCTTGTAAACAGAGGCGTCCCAAACTTTGGGGTGGCTGTGTGTTTTTGATTTTAATTTCCCTAAGCTATAGGACCATAAGTGGCAGTGCCCTAGGCTCTGTTGCTTTGTTTTTTAGATGTTTCAGGAAACCCCATACACTTCTCCCGAGTGTCTGTTGGCAATTGACATCCCGCCCATCAGCATAACAAGGCTCCCAGTTCTCCATGGCCTGTCCTGCCTTTCTGGATTTTACACTTTTTTCAGATGGCCCTTTTGACCGGGGGGAAGTGAGACTTCATTGTAGTGCAGATTTCCTTTGCAAGCTTGCTTGGTTGGCCAAAAAGTGCGTATGCGTTTTTTCCTGAATATATTCAGGAAAAAACGCATACGCCCTTTTTGGCCAAGTGCATCATTGTGAACGTTCTGCCTCTTTTCCTATGCTTTCAATGCAATTCCAGTCTACCTCCTGAAATCGGTTTCCTGCAATTCTGCCCCGCTTTCAAGTCCTCTTGGCAGCCTTACTTCAGTCTATTTTTGGACGATAGCTGTCATTTATAACTCTGCAGGTTTGTGAATTACAGTGCCCCTGAGCTGCTCTCTTCAACTCGCTTTCTTTTGAGCTGGCCGCAACACCGCAGGATGGCTTCAGGCCCTAATCTGGTTCCGGTATGGCACGCTGAGCCTTTGGTTATTTCCTCTTCCTGGTGGGAAATGAGAGTTAAATTTGCCCGTCCAGACACCTCCAGCTAGCCTCTCATTGGTTCTCGCTATTCCTGTTCATCTTCCGCAGAAATTGCAAACTGGGCCAAACAGGAGGTTAAAGGCGCTGACTCGCCAAGTGGGGAGAGTGTTAGTAAAGCGTCTGGAATGTTGCACCCGAGTACCAGGGGAGGAAAACTGAGACATATTTGAACACGTCTCCCGATCACATGGTTGATCATACTCTGGGTTCCACATGCATGTTTTAGCTGAAGGAAGAATACCTAAAATCTGGGTAGTTGAAACCCGTGGAATGGGTACCATGCAATATGACTTCAAAGGGTCTTCATTTGCTCACTGAACCTCTCCAATCCTATCACTGCTGCGTTTATGCCCCTGTACACATGCTTGATTCTCTTTCGGAGACATAGCAATCTATAGGTTTTAAGATACTTACTAGTCAGGTACATTCTTAGGCGTTTAATATGCGGTGTTGAGTCCATTTCGTTGAGCAAGGAGTAGCTCTTGTCTATTCCATATTTGGCTTAAGGAACTTTATCTGTGCTCATTTCAATCTCTGGTTTTATGCAGCTCCCTAACTCACCTTTACCCTTAAGCAAGCATAAGTTGGTTTTCTAAATTTGAGACCCTGTTCTGTTCTGTAATTCAGTTCCTGTGTAGCCAAGTTTACATTCCGTGTATTACTGATATCTTATGATGTTTCTTTTTCTGTGTGACTTATTTCAGTTAGAATCATCATACCTGAATCCACTCATTGTGCTGCTAAGGGCCTGATGACACAGATTTCATTGCTGCGTGATATTGCTTTGTAAGTAAATACCACAACTTCTTTATCCATTTTTCACTTTCTGCGATGTTGAACTTGTACTGTAAACGAGGTTCTTGTAAACAGAGCCGTTCCAAACTTTGGGGTGGCTGTGTCTTTTTGATTTTAATTTCCCTAATCTATAGGACCATAAGTGGAAGTGCCCTAGGTTCTGTTGCTTTGTTTTTTAGATGTTTCAGGAAACACCATACACTTCTCCCGAGTGGTTGTTGGCAATTTACATCCCGCCCATCAGCATAACAAGGCTCCCAGTTCTCCATGGCCTGTCCTGCCTTTCTGGATTTTACACTTTTTTCAGATGGCCCTTTTGACCGGGGGGAAGTGAGACTTCATTGTAGTGCAGATTTCCTTTGCAAGCTTGCTTGGTTGGCCAAAAAGGGCGTATGCGTTTTTTCCTGAATATATTCAGGAAAAAACGCATACGCCCTTTTTGGCCAAGTGCATCATTGTGGACGTTCTGCCTCTTTTCCTATGCTTTCAATGCAATTCCAGTCTACCTCCTGAAATCGGTTTCCTGCAATTCTGCCCCGCTGTCAAGTCCTCTTGGCAGCCTTACTTCAGTCTATTTTTGGACGATAGCTGTCATTTATAACTCTGCAGGTTTGTGAATTACAGTGCCCCTGAGCTCCTTTCTTCAACTCGCTTTCATGTGAACTGGCCGCAACACCGCAGGATGGCTTCAGGCCCTAATCTGGTTCCGGCCCGGCATGCTGAGCCTTTGGTTAATTCCTCTTCCTGGTGGGAAATGAGAGTTAAATTTGCCCGTCCAGACACCTCCAGCTAGTCTCTCATTGGTTCTCGCTATTCCTGTTCATCTTCTGCAGAAATTGCAAACTGGGCCAAACAGGAGGTTAAAGGCGCTGACTCTCCAAGTGGGGAGAGTGTTAGTAAAGAGTCTGGAATGTTGCACCCGAGTACCAGGGGAGGAAAACTGAGACATATTTGAACACGTCTCCCGTTCACATGGTTGATCATACTTGGGTTCCACATGCATGTTTTAGCTGAAGGAAGAATACCTTAAACCTGGAGAGTTGAGACCCGTGTAATGGGTACCATGCAATATGACTTCAAAGGGTCTTCATTTGCTCACCGAACCTCTCCAATCCTATCACTGCTGCGTTTATGCCCCTGTACACATGCTTGATTCTCTTTTGGAGACATAGCAATCCATAGGTTTTCCGATACTTACTAGTCAGGTACATTCTTAGGCGTTTAATATGCGGTGTTGAGTCCATTTCGTTGAACAAGGAGTAGCTCTTGTCTATTCCATATTTGACTTAAGGAACTTTATCTGTGCTCATTTCAATCTCTGGTTTTATGCAGCACCCCAACTCACCTTTACCCTTAAGCAAGCATAAGTTGGTTTTCTAAATTTGAGACCCTGTTCTGTTCTGTAATTCAGTTCCTGTGTAGCCAAGTTTACATTCCGTGTATTACTGATATCTTATGATATTTCTTTTCTGTGTGACTTATTTCAGTTAGAATCATCATACCTGAATCCACTCATTGTGCTGCTATGGGCCTGATGACACAGGTTTCATTGCTGAGTGATATTGCTTTGTAAGTAAATACCACAATTTCTTTATCCATTTTTCACTTTCTGCGATGTTGAACTTGTACTGTAAACGAGGTTCTTGTAAACAGAGCCGTTCGAAAGTTTGGGGTGGCTGTGTCTTTTTTATTTTAATTTCCCTAAGCTATAGGACCATAAGTGGCAGTGCCCTAGGCTCTGTTGCTTTGTTTTTTAGATGTTTCAGGAAACACCATACACTTCTCCCGAGTGGTTGTTGGCAATTTACATCCCGCCCATCAGCATAACAAGGCTCCCAGTTCTCCATGGCCTGTCCTGCCTTTCTGGATTTTACACTTTTTTCAGATGGCCCTTTTGACCGGGGGGAAGTGAGACTTCATTGTAGTGCAGATTTCCTTTGCAAGCTTGCTTGGTTGGCCAAAAAGGGCGTATGCGTTTTTTCCTGAATATATTCAGGAAAAAACGCATACGCCCTTTTTGGCCAAGTGCATCATTGTGGACGTTCTGCCTCTTTTCCTATGCTTTCAATGCAATTCCAGTCTACCTCCTGAAATCGGTTTCCTGCAATTCTGCCCCGCTTTCAAGTCCTCTTGGCAGCCTTACTTCAGTATATTTTTGGACGATAGCTGTCATTTATAACTCTGCAGGTTTGTGAATTACAGTGCCCCTGAGCTCCTTTCTTCAACTCGCTTTCTTGTGACCTGGCCGCAACACCGCAGGATGTCTTCAGGCCCTAATCTGGTTCCGGTACAGCACGCTGAGCCTTTGGTTATTTCCTCTTCCTGGTGGGAAATGAGAGTTAAATTTGCCCATCCAGACACCTCCAGCTAGCCTCTCATTGGTTCTCGCTATTCCTGTTCATCTTCCGCAGAAATTGCAAACTGGGCCAAACAGGAGGTTAAAGGCGCTGACTCTCCAAGTGGGGAGAGTGTTAGTAAAGCGTCTGGAATGTTGCACCCGAGTACCAGGGGAGAAAAACTGAGACATATTTGAACACGTCTCCCGTTCACATGGTTGATCATACTTGGGTTCCACATGCATGTTTTAGCTGAAGGAAGAATACCTTAAACCTGGAGAGTTGAGACCCGTGTAATGCGTACCATGCAATATGACTTCAAAGGGTCTTCATTTGCTCACCGAACCTCTCCAATCCTATCACTGCTGCGTTTATGCCCCTGTACACACGCTTGATTCTCTTTTGGAGACATAGCAATCCATAGGTTTTAAGATACTTACTAGTCAGGTACATTCTTAGGCGTTTAATATGGGGTGTTGAGTCCATTTCGTTGAGCAACGAGTAGCTCTTGTCTATTCCATATTTGGCTTAAGGAACTTTATCTGTGCTCATTTCAATCTCTGGTTTTATGCAGCACCCCAACTCACCTTTCCCCTTAAGCAAGCATAAGTTGGTTTTTTAAATTTGAGACACTGTTCTGTTTTGGAATTCAGTTCCTGTGTAGCCAAGTTTACATTCCGTGTATTAGTGATATCTTATGATGTTTCTTTTTCTGTGTGACTTATTTCAGTTAGAATCATCATACCTGAATCCACTCATTGTGCTGCTAAGGGCCTGATGACACAGATTTCATTGCTGAGTGATATTGCTTTGTAAGTAAATACCACAAGTTCTTTATCCATTTTTCACTTTCTCCGATGTTGAACTTGTACTGTAAACGAGGTTCTTGTAAACAGAGCCGTTCCAAACTTTGGGGTGGCTGTGTCTTTTTGATTTTAATTTCCCTAAGCTATAGGACCATAAGTGGAAGTGCCCTAGGTTCTGTTGCTTTGTTTTTTAGATGTTTCAGGAAACACCATACACTTCTCCTGAGTGTCTGTTGGTAATTTACATCCCGCCCATCAGCATAACAAGGCTCCCAGTTCTCCATGGCCTGTCCTGCCTTTCTGGATTTTACACTTTTTTCAGATGGCCCTTTTGACCGGGGGGAAGTGAGACTTCATTGTAGTGCAGATTTCCTTTGCAAGCTTGCTTGGTTGGCCAAAAAGGGCGTATGCGTTTTTTCCTGAATATATTCAGGAAAAAACGCATACGCCCTTTTTGGCCAAGTGCATCATTGTGTACGTTCTGCCTCTTTTCCTATGCTTTCAATGCAATTCCAGTCTACCTCCTGAAATCAGTTTCCTGCAATTCTGCCCTGCTTTCAAGTCCTCTTGGCAGCCTTACTTCAGTCCATTTTTGGACGATAGCTGTCATTTATAAGTCTGCAGGTTTGTGAATTACAGTGCCCCTGAGCTCCTTTCTTCAACTCGCTTTCTTGTGACCTGGCCGCAACACCGCAGGATGGCTTCAGGCCCTAATCTGGTTCTGGCACGGCACGCTGAGCCTTTGGTTAATTCCTCTTCCTGGTGGGAAATGAGAGTTAATTTTGCCCGTCCAGACACCTCCAGCTAGTCTCTCATTGGTTCTCGCTATTCCTGTTCATCTTCCGCAGAAATTGCAAACTGGGCCAAACAGGAGGTTAAAGGGACTGACTCTCCAAGTCGGGAGAGTGTTAGTAAAGCGTCTGGAATGTTGCACCCGAGTACCAGGGGAGGAAAACTGAGACATATTTGAACACGTCTCCCGATCACATGGTTGATCATTCTCTAGGTTCCACATGCATGTTTTAGCTGAGGAAGAATACCTTAAACCTGGGTATTTGAAACCCGTGGAATGGGTACCATGCAATATGACTTCAAAGGGTCTTCATTTGCTCACCGAACCTCTCCAATCCTATCACTGCTGCGTTTATGCCCCTGTACACATGCTTGATTCTCTTTTGGAGACATAGCAATCCATAGGTTTTCCGATACTTACTAGTCAGGTACATTCTTAGGCGTTTAATATGCGGTGTTGAGTCCATTTCGTTGAACAAGGAGTAGCTCTTGTCTATTCCATATTTGACTTAAGGAACTTTATCTGTGCTCATTTCAATCTCTGGTTTTATGCAGCACCCCAACTCACCTTTACCCTTAAGCAAGCATAAGTTGGTTTTCTAAATTTGAGACCCTGTTCTGTTCTGTAATTCAGTTCCTGTGTAGCCAAGTTTACATTCCGTGTATTACTGATATCTTATGATATTTCTTTTCTGTGTGACTTATTTCAGTTAGAATCATCATACCTGAATCCACTCATTGTGCTGCTATGGGCCTGATGACACAGGTTTCATTGCTGAGTGATATTGCTTTGTAAGTAAATACCACAATTTCTTTATCCATTTTTCACTTTCTGCGATGTTGAACTTGTACTGTAAACGAGGTTCTTGTAAACAGAGCCGTTCGAAAGTTTGGGGTGGCTGTGTCTTTTTTATTTTAATTTCCCTAAGCTATAGGACCATAAGTGGCAGTGCCCTAGGCTCTGTTGCTTTGTTTTTTAGATGTTTCAGGAAACACCATACACTTCTCCCGAGTGGTTGTTGGCAATTTACATCCCGCCCATCAGCATAACAAGGCTCCCAGTTCTCCATGGCCTGTCCTGCCTTTCTGGATTTTACACTTTTTTCAGATGGCCCTTTTGACCGGGGGGAAGTGAGACTTCATTGTAGTGCAGATTTCCTTTGCAAGCTTGCTTGGTTGGCCAAAAAGGGCGTATGCGTTTTTTCCTGAATATATTCAGGAAAAAACGCATACGCCCTTTTTGGCCAAGTGCATCATTGTGGACGTTCTGCCTCTTTTCCTATGCTTTCAATGCAATTCCAGTCTACCTCCTGAAATCGGTTTCCTGCAATTCTGCCCCGCTTTCAAGTCCTCTTGGCAGCCTTACTTCAGTCCATTTTTGGACGATAGCTGTCATTTATAAGTCTGCAGGTTTGTGAATTACAGTGCCCCTGAGCTCCTTTCTTCAACTCGCTTTCTTGTGACCTGGCCGCAACACCGCAGGATGGCTTCAGGCCCTAATCTGGTTCTGGCACGGCACGCTGAGCCTTTGGTTAATTCCTCTTCCTGGTGGGAAATGAGAGTTAATTTTGCCCGTCCAGACACCTCCAGCTAGTCTCTCATTGGTTCTCGCTATTCCTGTTCATCTTCCGCAGAAATTGCAAACTGGGCCAAACAGGAGGTTAAAGGGACTGACTCTCCAAGTCGGGAGAGTGTTAGTAAAGCGTCTGGAATGTTGCACCCGAGTACCAGGGGAGGAAAACTGAGACATATTTGAACACGTCTCCCGATCACATGGTTGATCATTCTCTAGGTTCCACATGCATGTTTTAGCTGAGGAAGAATACCTTAAACCTGGGTATTTGAAACCCGTGGAATGGGTACCATGCAATATGACTTCAAAGGGTCTTCATTTGCTCACCGAACATCTCCAATCCTATCACTGCTGCGTTTATGCCCCTGTACACATGCTTGATTCTCTTTCGGAGACATAGCAATCCATAGGTTTTAAGATACTTACTAGTCAGGTACATTCTTAGGCGTTTAATATGCGGTGTTGAGTCCATTTCGTTGAGCAAGGAGTAGCTCTTGTCTATTCCATATTTGGCTTAAGGAACTTTATCTGTGCTCATTTCAATCTCTGGTTTTATGCAGCACCCCAACTCACCTTTCCCCTTAAGCAAGCATAAGTTGGTTTTCTAAATTTGAGACCCTGTTCTGTTCTGTAATTCAGTTCCTGTGTAGCCAAGTTTACATTCCGTGTATTACTGATATCTTATGATGTTTCTTTTTCTGTGTGACTTATTTCAGTTAGAATCATCATACCTGAATCCACTCATTGTGCTGCTAAGGGCCTGATGACACAGATTTCATTGCTGCGTGATATTGCTTTGTAAGTAAATACCACAACTTCTTTATCCATTTTTCACTTTCTGCGATGTTGAACTTGTACTGTAAACGAGGTTCTTGTAAACAGAGCCGTTCCAAACTTTGGGGTGGCTGTGTCTTTTTGATTTTAATTTCCCTAATCTATAGGACCATAAGTGGAAGTGCCCTAGGTTCTGTTGCTTTGTTTTTTAGATGTTTCAGGAAACACCATACACTTCTCCTGAGTGGTTGTTGGCAATTTACATCCCGCCCATCAGCATAACAAGGCTCCCAGTTCTCCATGGCCTGTCCTGCCTTTCTGGATTTTACACTTTTTTCAGATGGCCCTTTTGACCGGGGGGAAGTGAGACTTCATTGTAGTGCAGATTTCCTTTGCAAGCTTGCTTGGTTGGCCAAAAAGGGCGTATGCGTTTTTTCCTGAATATATTCAGGAAAAAACGCATACGCCCTTTTTGGCCAAGTGCATCATTGTGGACGTTCTGCCTCTTTTCCTATGCTTTCAATGCAATTCCAGTCTACCTCCTGAAATCGGTTTCCTGCAATTCTGCCCCGCTGTCAAGTCCTCTTGGCAGCCTTACTTCAGTCTATTTTTGGACGATAGCTGTCATTTATAACTCTGCAGGTTTGTGAATTACAGTGCCCCTGAGCTCCTTTCTTCAACTCGCTTTCATGTGAACTGGCCGCAACACCGCAGGATGGCTTCAGGCCCTAATCTGGTTCCGGCCCGGCATGCTGAGCCTTTGGTTAATTCCTCTTCCTGGTGGGAAATGAGAGTTAAATTTGCCCGTCCAGACACCTCCAGCTAGTCTCTCATTGGTTCTCGCTATTCCTGTTCATCTTCCGCAGAAATTGCAAACTGGGCCAAACAGGAGGTTAAAGGCGCTGACTCTCCAAGTGGGGAGAGTGTTAGTAAAGAGTCTGGAATGTTGCACCCGAGTACCAGGGGAGGAAAACTGAGACATATTTGAACACGTCTCCCGTTCACATGGTTGATCATACTTGGGTTCCACATGCATGTTTTAGCTGAAGGAAGAATACCTTAAACCTGGAGAGTTGAGACCCGTGTAATGGGTACCATGCAATATGACTTCAAAGGGTCTTCATTTGCTCACCGAACCTCTCCAATCCTATCACTGCTGCGTTTATGCCCCTGTACACATGCTTGATTCTCTTTTGGAGACATAGCAATCCATAGGTTTTCCGATACTTACTAGTCAGGTACATTCTTAGGCGTTTAATATGCGGTGTTGAGTCCATTTCGTTGAACAAGGAGTAGCTCTTGTCTATTCCATATTTGACTTAAGGAACTTTATCTGTGCTCATTTCAATCTCTGGTTTTATGCAGCACCCCAACTCACCTTTACCCTTAAGCAAGCATAAGTTGGTTTTCTAAATTTGAGACCCTGTTCTGTTCTGTAATTCAGTTCCTGTGTAGCCAAGTTTACATTCCGTGTATTACTGATATCTTATGATATTTCTTTTCTGTGTGACTTATTTCAGTTAGAATCATCATACCTGAATCCACTCATTGTGCTGCTATGGGCCTGATGACACAGGTTTCATTGCTGAGTGATATTGCTTTGTAAGTAAATACCACAATTTCTTTATCCATTTTTCACTTTCTGCGATGTTGAACTTGTACTGTAAACGAGGTTCTTGTAAACAGAGCCGTTCGAAAGTTTGGGGTGGCTGTGTCTTTTTTATTTTAATTTCCCTAAGCTATAGGACCATAAGTGGCAGTGCCCTAGGCTCTGTTGCTTTGTTTTTTAGATGTTTCAGGAAACACCATACACTTCTCCCGAGTGGTTGTTGGCAATTTACATCCCGCCCATCAGCATAACAAGGCTCCCAGTTCTCCATGGCCTGTCCTGCCTTTCTGGATTTTACACTTTTTTCAGATGGCCCTTTTGACCGGGGGGAAGTGAGACTTCATTGTAGTGCAGATTTCCTTTGCAAGCTTGCTTGGTTGGCCAAAAAGGGCGTATGCGTTTTTTCCTGAATATATTCAGGAAAAAACGCATACGCCCTTTTTGGCCAAGTGCATCATTGTGGACGTTCTGCCTCTTTTCCTATGCTTTCAATGCAATTCCAGTCTACCTCCTGAAATCGGTTTCCTGCAATTCTGCCCCGCTTTCAAGTCCTCTTGGCAGCCTTACTTCAGTATATTTTTGGACGATAGCTGTCATTTATAACTCTGCAGGTTTGTGAATTACAGTGCCCCTGAGCTCCTTTCTTCAACTCGCTTTCTTGTGACCTGGCCGCAACACCGCAGGATGTCTTCAGGCCCTAATCTGGTTCCGGTACAGCACGATGAGCCTTTGGTTATTTCCTCTTCCTGGTGGGAAATGAGAGTTAAATTTGCCCATCCAGACACCTCCAGCTAGCCTCTCATTGGTTCTCGCTATTCCTGTTCATCTTCCGCAGAAATTGCAAACTGGGCCAAACAGGAGGTTAAAGGCGCTGACTCTCCAAGTGGGGAGAGTGTTAGTAAAGCGTCTGGAATGTTGCACCCGAGTACCAGGGGAGAAAAACTGAGACATATTTGAACACGTCTCCCGTTCACATGGTTGATCATACTTGGGTTCCACATGCATGTTTTAGCTGAAGGAAGAATACCTTAAACCTGGAGAGTTGAGACCCGTGTAATGCGTACCATGCAATATGACTTCAAAGGGTCTTCATTTGCTCACCGAACCTCTCCAATCCTATCACTGCTGCGTTTATGCCCCTGTACACACGCTTGATTCTCTTTTGGAGACATAGCAATCCATAGGTTTTAAGATACTTACTAGTCAGGTACATTCTTAGGCGTTTAATATGGGGTGTTGAGTCCATTTCGTTGAGCAAGGAGTAGCTCTTGTCTATTCCACATTTGGCTTAAGGAACTTTATCTGTGCTCATTTCAATCTCTGGTTTTATGCAGCACCCCAACTCACCTTTCCCCTTAAGCAAGCATAAGTTGGTTTTTTAAATTTGAGACACTGTTCTGTTTTGGAATTCAGTTCCTGTGTAGCCAAGTTTACATTCCGTGTATTAGTGATATCTTATGATGTTTCTTTTTCTGTGTGACTTATTTCAGTTAGAATCATCATACCTGAATCCACTCATTGTGCTGCTAAGGGCCTGATGACACAGATTTCATTGCTGAGTGATATTGCTTTGTAAGTAAATACCACAAGTTCTTTATCCATTTTTCACTTTCTCCGATGTTGAACTTGTACTGTAAACGAGGTTCTTGTAAACAGAGCCGTTCCAAACTTTGGGGTGGCTGTGTCTTTTTGATTTTAATTTCCCTAAGCTATAGGACCATAAGTGGAAGTGCCCTAGGTTCTGTTGCTTTGTTTTTTAGATGTTTCAGGAAACACCATACACTTCTCCTGAGTGTCTGTTGGTAATTTACATCCCGCCCATCAGCATAACAAGGCTCCCAGTTCTCCATGGCCTGTCCTGCCTTTCTGGATTTTACACTTTTTTCAGATGGCCCTTTTGACCGGGGGGAAGTGAGACTTCATTGTAGTGCAGATTTCCTTTGCAAGCTTGCTTGGTTGGCCAAAAAGGGCGTATGCGTTTTTTCCTGAATATATTCAGGAAAAAACGCATACGCCCTTTTTGGCCAAGTGCATCATTGTGTACGTTCTGCCTCTTTTCCTATGCTTTCAATGCAATTCCAGTCTACCTCCTGAAATCAGTTTCCTGCAATTCTGCCCTGCTTTCAAGTCCTCTTGGCAGCCTTACTTCAGTCCATTTTTGGACGATAGCTGTCATTTATAAGTCTGCAGGTTTGTGAATTACAGTGCCCCTGAGCTCCTTTCTTCAACTCGCTTTCTTGTGACCTGGCCGCAACACCGCAGGATGGCTTCAGGCCCTAATCTGGTTCTGGCACGGCACGCTGAGCCTTTGGTTAATTCCTCTTCCTGGTGGGAAATGAGAGTTAATTTTGCCCGTCCAGACACCTCCAGCTAGTCTCTCATTGGTTCTCGCTATTCCTGTTCATCTTCCGCAGAAATTGCAAACTGGGCCAAACAGGAGGTTAAAGGGACTGACTCTCCAAGTCGGGAGAGTGTTAGTAAAGCGTCTGGAATGTTGCACCCGAGTACCAGGGGAGGAAAACTGAGACATATTTGAACACGTCTCCCGATCACATGGTTGATCATTCTCTAGGTTCCACATGCATGTTTTAGCTGAGGAAGAATACCTTAAACCTGGGTATTTGAAACCCGTGGAATGGGTACCATGCAATATGACTTCAAAGGGTCTTCATTTGCTCACCGAACATCTCCAATCCTATCACTGCTGCGTTTATGCCCCTGTACACATGCTTGATTCTCTTTCGGAGACATAGCAATCCATAGGTTTTAAGATACTTACTAGTCAGGTACATTCTTAGGCGTTTAATATGCGGTGTTGAGTCCATTTCGTTGAGCAAGGAGTAGCTCTTGTCTATTCCATATTTGGCTTAAGGAACTTTATCTGTGCTCATTTCAATCTCTGGTTTTATGCAGCACCCCAACTCACCTTTCCCCTTAAGCAAGCATAAGTTGGTTTTCTAAATTTGAGACCCTGTTCTGTTCTGTAATTCAGTTCCTGTGTAGCCAAGTTTACATTCCGTGTATTAGTGATATCTTATGATGTTTCTTTTTCTGTGTGACTTATTTCAGTTAGAATCATCGTACCTGAATCCACTCATTATGCTGCTACGGGCCTGATGACATAGATTTCATTGCTGAGTGATACTGCTTTGTACGTAAGTACCACAAGTTCTTTATCCATTTTTCACTTTCTGTGATATTGAACTTGTATGGTAAACGAGGTTCTTATAAATGGAGGCGTCCCAAACTTTGGGGTGGCTGTGTCTTTTTGATTTTAATTTCCCTAAGCTATAGGACCATAAGTGGCAGTGCCCTAGGCTCTGTTGCTTTGTTTTTTAGATGTTTCAGGAAACACCATACACTTCTCCTGAGTGGTTGTTGGCAATTTACATCCCGCCCATCAGCATAACAAGGCTCCCAGTTCTCCATGGCCTGTCCTGCCTTTCTGGATTTTACACTTTTTTCAGATGGCCCTTTTGCCCCGGGGGGAAGTGAGACTTCATTGTAGTGCAGATTTCCTTTTTAAGCTTGCTTGGTTGGCCAAAAAGGGCGTATGCGTTTTTTCCTGAATATATTCAGGAAAAAACGCATACGCCCTTTTTGGCCAAGTGCATCATTGTGTACGTTCTGCCTCTTTTCCTATGCTTTCAATGCAATTCCAGTCTACCTCCTGAAATCGGTTTCCTGCAATTCTGCCCCGCTTTCAAGTCCTCTTGGCAGCCTTACTTCAGTCTATTTTTGGACGATAGCTGTCATTTATAAGTCTGCAGGTTTGTGAATTACAGTGCCCCTGAGCTCCTTTCTTCAACTCGCTTTCTTGTGACCTGGCCGCAACACCGCAGGATGGCTTCAGGCCCTAATCTGGTTCTGGCACGGCACGCTGAGCCTTTGGTTAATTCCTCTTCCTGGTGGGAAATGAGAGTTAATTTTGCCCGTCCAGACACCTCCAGCTAGTCTCTCATTGGTTCTCGCTATTCCTGTTCATCTTCCGCAGAAATTGCAAACTGGGCCAAACAGGAGGTTAAAGGGACTGACTCTCCAAGTCGGGAGAGTGTTAGTAAAGCGTCTGGAATGTTGCACCCGAGTACCAGGGGAGGAAAACTGAGACATATTTGAACACGTCTCGCGATCACATGGTTGATCATACTCTGGGTTCCACATGCATGTTTTAGCTGAAGGAAGAATACCTTAAACATGGAGAGTTGAGACCCGTGTAATGGGTACCATGCAATATGACTTCAAAGGGTCTTCATTTGCTCACCGAACCTCTCCAATCCTATCACTGCTGCGTTTATGCCCCTGTACACACGCTTGATTCTCTTTTGGAGACATAGCAATCCATAGGTTTTAAGATACTTACTAGTCAGGTACATTCTTAGGGGTTTAATATGGGGTTTTGAGTCCATTTCGTTGAGCAAGGAGTAGCTCTTGTCTATTCCATATTTGGCTTAAGGAACTTTATCTGTGCTCATTTCAATCTCTGGTTTTATGCAGCACCCCAACTCACCTTTACCCTTAAGCAAGCATAAGTTGGTTTTCTAAATTTGAGACCCTGTTCTGTTATGTAATTCAGTTCCTGTGTAGCCAAGTTTACATTCCGTGTATTAGTGATAACTTATGATGTTTCTTTTTCTGTGTGACTTATTTCAGTTAGAATCATCATACCTGAATCCACTCATTATGCTGCTACGGGCCTGATGACATAGATTTCATTGCTGAGTGATACTGCATTGTACGTAAGTACCACAAGTTCTTTATACATTTTTCACTTTCTGCGATGTTGAACTTGTACTGTAAACGAGGTTCTTGTAAACAGAGGCGTCCCAAACTTTGGGGTGGCTGTGTCTTTTTGATTTTAATTTCCCTAAGCTATAGGACCATAAGTGGCAGTGCCCTAGGCTCTGTTGCTTTGTTTTTTAGATGTTTCAGGAAACACCATACACTTCTCCCGAGTGTCTGTTGGCAATTTACATCCCGCCCATCAGCATAACAAGGCTCCCAGTTCTCCATGGCCTGTCCTGCCTTTCTGGATTTTACACTTTTTTCAGATGGCCCTTTTGACCGGGGGGAAGTGAGACTTCATTGTAGTGCAGATTTCCTTTGCAAGCTTGCTTGGTTGGCCAAAAAGGGCGTATGCGTTTTTTCCTGAATATATTCAGGAAAAAACGCATACGCCCTTTTTGGCCAAGTGCATCATTGTGGACGTTCTGCCTCTTTTCCTATGCTTTCAATGCAATTCCAGTCTACCTCCTGAAATCGGTTTCCTGCAATTCTGCCCCGCTTTCAAGTCCTCTTGGCAGCCTTACTTCAGTCTATTTTTGGACGATAGCTGTCATTTATAACTCTGCAGGTTTGTGAATTACAGAGCCCCTGAGCTCCTTTCTTCAACTCGCTTTCTTTTGAGCTGGCCGCAACACCGCAGGATGTCTTCAGGCCCTAATCTTGTTCCAGTACGGCACGCTGAGCCTTTGGTAATTTCCTCTTCCTGGTGGGAAATGAGAGTTAAATTTGCCCGTCCAGACACCTCCAGCTAGCCTCTCATTGGTTCTTGCTATTCCTGTTCATCTTCCGCAGAAATTGCAAACTGGGCCAAACAGGAGGTTAAAGGGACTGACTCTCCAAGTCGGGAGAGTGTTAGTAAAGCGTCTGGAATGTTGCACCCGAGTACCAGGGTACGAAAACTGACATATTTGAACACGTCTCCCGATCACATGGTTGATCATACTCTAGGTTCCACATGCATGTTTTAGCTGAAGGAAGAATACCTTAACCCTGGGTAGTTGAAACTCGTGGAATGGGTACCATGTAATATGACTTCAAAGGGTCTTCATTTGCTCACCGAACCTCTCCAATCCTATCACTGCTGCGTTTATGCCCCTGTACACATGCTTGATTCTCTTTCGGAGACATAGCAATCCATAGGTTTTAAGATACTTACTAGTCAGGTACATTCTTAGGCTTTTAATATGCGGTGTTGAGTCCATTTGGTTGAGCAAGGAGTAGCTCTTGTCTATTCCATATTTGACTTAAGGGACTTTATCTGTGCTCATTTCAATCTCTGGTTTTATGCAGCACCCCAACTCACCTTTACCCTTAAGCAAGCATAAGTTGGTTTTCTAAATTTGAGACCCTGTTCTGGTTTGGAATGCAGTTCCTTTGTAGCCAAGTTTACATTCCGTGTATTAGTGATATCTTATGATGTTTCTTTTTCTGTGTGACTTATTTCAGTTAGAATCATCGTACCTGAATCCACTCATTATGCTGCTACGGGCCTGATGACACAGATTTCATTGCTGAGTGATATTGCTTTGTAAGTAAATACCACAACTTCTTTATCCATTTTTCACTTTCTGCGATGTTGAACTTGTACTGTAAACGAGGTTCTTTTAAACAGAGCCGTTCCAAACTTTGGGGTGGCTGTGTCTTTTTGATTTTAATTTCCCTAAGCTATAGGACCATAAGTGGAAGTGCCCTAGGTTCTGTTGCTGTGTTTTTTAGATGTTTCAGGAAACACCATACACTTCTCCCGAGTGGTTGTTGGCAATTTACATCGCGCCCATCAGCAGAACAAGGCTCCCAGTTCTCCATGGCCTGTCCTGCCTTTCTGGATTTTACACTTTTTTCAGATGGCCCTTTTGACCGGGGGGAAGTGAGACTTCATTGTAGTGCAGATTTCCTTTGCAAGCTTGCTTGGTTGGCCAAAAAGGGCGTATGCGTTTTTTCCTGAATATATTCAGGAAAAAACGCATACGCCCTTTTTGGCCAAGTGCATCATTGTGGACGTTCTGCCTCTTTTCCTGTGCTTTCAATGCAATTCCAGTCTACCTCCTGAAATCGGTTTCCTGCAATTCTGCCCCGCTTTCAAGTCCTCTTGGCAGCCTTACTTCAGTCTATTTTTGGACGATAGCTGTCAGTTATAAGTCTGCAGGTTTGTGAATTACAGTGCCCCTGAGCTCCTTTCTTCAACTCGCTTTCTTGTGACCTTGCCGCAACACCGCAGGATGGCTTCAGGCCCTAATCTGGTTCCGGCACGGCACGCTGAGCCTTTGGTTAATTCCTCTTCCTGGTGGGAAATGAGAGTTAAATTTGCCCGTCCAGACACCTCCAGCTAGTCTCTCATTGGTTCTCGCTATTCCTGTTCATCTTCCGCAGAAATTGCAAACTGGGCCAAACAGGAGGTTAAAGGCGCTGACTCTCCAAGTCGGGAGAGTGTTAGTAAAGAGTCTGGAATGTTGCACCCGAGTACCAGGGGAGGAAAACTGAGACATATTTGAACACGTCTCCCGTTCACATGGTTGATCATACTTGGGTTCCACATGCATGTTTTAGCTGAAGGAAGAATACCTTAAACCTGGAGAGTTGAGACCCGTGTAATGGGTACCATGCAATATGACTTCAAAGGGTCTTCATTTGCTCACCGAACCTCTCCAATCCTATCACTGCTGCGTTTTTTCCCCTGTACACACGCTTGATTCTCTTTTGGAGACATAGCAATCCATAGGTTTTAAGATACTTACTAGTCAGGTACATTCTTAGGGATTTAATATGGGGTTTTGAGTCCATTTCGTTGAGCAAGGAGTAGCTCTTGTCTATTCCATATTTGGCTTAAGGAACTTTATCTGTGCTCATTTCAATCTCTGGTTTTATGCAGCACCCCAACTCACCTTTCCCCTTAAGCAAGCATAAGTTGGTTTTCTAAATTTGAGACCCTGTTGTGTTCTGTAATTCAGTTCCTGTGTAGCCAACTTTACATTCCGTGTATTACTGATATCTTATGATGTTTCTTTTTCTGTGTGACTTATTTCAGTTAGAATCATCATACCTGAATCCACTCATTGTGCTGCTAAGGGTCTGATGACACAGATTTCATTGCTGAGTGATATTGCTTTGTAAGTAAATACCACAACTTCTTTATCCATTTTTCACTTTCTGCGATGTTGAACTTGTACTGTAAACGAGGTTCTTGTAAACAGAGCCGATCCAAACTTTGGGGTGGCTGTGTCTTTTTGATTTTAATTTCCCTAAGCTATAGGCCCATAAGTGGCAGTGCCCTAGGTTCTGTTGCTTTGTTTTTTAGATGTTTCAGGAAACACCATACACTTCTCCCGAGTGGTTGTTGGCAATTTACATCCCGCCCATCAGCATAACAAGGCTCCCAGTTCTCCATGGCCTGTCCTGCCTTTCTGGATTTTACACTTTTTTCAGATGGCCCTTTTGACCGGGGGGAAGTGAGACTTCATTGTAGTGCAGATTTCCTTTGCAAGCTTGCTTGGTTGGCCAAAAAGGGCGTATGCGTTTTTTCCTGAATATATTCAGGAAAAAACGCATATGCCCTTTTTGGCCAAGTGCATCATTGTGGACGTTCTGCCTCTTTTCCTATGCTTTCAATGCAATTCCATTCTACCTCCTGAAATCGGTTTCCTGCAATTCTGCCCCGTTTTCAAGTCCTCTTGGCAGCCTTACTTCAGTCTATTTTTGGACGATAGCTGTCATTTATAACTCTGCAGGTTTGTGAATTACAGTGCCCCTGAGCTCCTTTCTTCAACTCGCTTTCTTGTGACCTGGCCGCAACACCGCAGGATGGCTTCAGGCCCTAATCTGGTTCCGGCACGGCACGCTGAGCCTTTGGTTAATTCCTCTTCCTGGTGGGAAATGAGAGTTAAATTTGCCCGTCCAGACACCTTCAGCTAGCCTCTCATTGGTTCTCACTATTCCTGTTCATCTTCCGCATAAATTGCAAACTGGGCCAAACAGGAGGTTAAAGGGACTGACTCTCCAAGTCGGGAGAGTGTTAGTAAAGCGTCTGGAATGTTGCACTCGAGTACCAGGGTACGAAAACTGGGACATATTTGAACATGTCTCCGGATCCCATGGTTGATCATACTCTAGGTTCCACATGCATGTTTTAGCTGAAGGAAGAATACCTTAAACCTGGGTAGTTGAAACCCGTGGAATGGGTACCATGCAATATGACTTCAAAGGGTCTTCATTTGCTCACCGAACCTCTCCAATCCTATCACTGCTGCGTTTATGCCCCTGTACACATGCTTGATTCTCTTTTGGAGACATAGCAATCCATAGGTTTTAAGATACTTACTAGTCAGGTACATTCTTAGGCGTTTAATATGCGGTGTTGAGTCCATTTCATTGAGCAAGGAGTAGCTCTTGTCTATTCCATATTTGGCTTAAGGAACTTTATCTGTGCTCATTTCAATCTCTGGTTTTATGCAGCACCCCAACTCACCTTTCCCCTTAAGCAAGCATAAGTTGGTTTTTTAAATTTGAGACACTGTTCTGTTTTGGAATTCAGTTCCTGTGTAGCCAACTTTACATTCCATGTATTACTGATATCTTATGATGTTTCTTTTTCTGTGTGACTTATTTCAGTTAGAATCATCATACCTGAATCCACTCATTGTGCTCCTAAGGGCCTGATGACATAGATTTCATTGCTGAGTGATATTGCTTTGTAAGTAAATACCACAACTTCTTTATCCATTTTTCACTTTCTGCGATGTTGAACTTGTACTGTAAACGAGGTTCTTGTAAACAGAGGCGTCCCAAACTTTGGGGTGGCTGTGTCTTTTTGATTTTAATTTCCCTATGCGCTAGGACCATAAGTGGCAGTGCCCTAGGCTCTGTTGCTTTGTTTTTTAGATGTTTCAGGAAACACCATACACTTCTCCTGAGTGTCTGTTGGTAATTTACATCCCGCCCATCAGCATAACAAGGCTCCCAGTTCTCCATGGCCTGTCCTGCCTTTCTGGATTTTACACTTTTTTCAGATGGCCCTTTTGACCGGGGGGAATTGAGACTTCATTGTAGTGCAGATTTCCTTTGCAAGCTTGCTTGGTTGGCCAAAAAGGGCGTATGCGTTTTTTCCTGAATATATTTCCTGAATATATTCAGGAAAAAACGCATACGCCCTTTTTGGCCAAGTGCATCATTGTGGACGTTCTGCCTCTTTTCCTATGCTTTCAATGCACTTCCAGTCTACCTTCTGAAATCGGTTTCCTGCAATTCTGACCCGCTTTCAAGTCCTCTTGGCAGCCTTACTTCAGTCTATTTTTGGACGATAGCTGTCATTTGTAACTCTGCAGGTTTGTTAATTACAGTGCCCCTGAGCTCCTTTCTTCAACTCGTTTTCTTTTGAGCTGGCCGCAACACCGCAGGATGGCTTCAGGCCCTAATCTGGTTCCGGCACGGCACGCTGAGCCTTTGGTTAATTCCTCTTCCTGGTGGGAAATGAGAGTTAAATTTGCCCGTCCAGACACCTCCAGCTAGCCTCTCATTGGTTCTCGCTATTCCTGTTCATCTTCCGCAGAAATTGCAAACTGGGCCAAACAGGAGGTTAAATTGACTGACTCTCCAGTCGGGAGAGTGTTAGTAAAGCATCTGGAATGTTGCACCCGAGTACCAGGGTACGAAAACTGGGACATATTTGAACACGTCTCCCGATCACATGGTTGATCATACTCTAGGTTCCACATGCATGTTTTAGCTGAAGGAAGAATACCTTAAACCTGGGTAGTTGAAACCCGTGGAATGGGTACCATGCAATATGACTTCAAAGGGTCTTCATTTGCTCACCGAACCTCTCCAATCCTATCACTGCTGCGTTTATGCCCCTGTACACATGCTTGATTCTCTTTCGGAGACATAGCAATCCATAGGTTTTAAGATACTTACTAGTCAGGTACATTCTTAGGCGTTTAATATGGGGTGTTGAGTCCATTTCGTTGAGCAAGGAGTAGCTCTTGTCTATTCCATATTTGGCTTAAGGAACTTTATCTGTGCTCATTTCAATCTCTGGTTTTATGCAGTGCCCCAACTCATCTTTACCCTTAAGCAAGCATAAGTTGGTTTTCTAAATTTGAGAACCTGTTCTGTTCTGTCATTCAGTTCCTGTGTAGCCAACTTTACATTCCGTGTATTACTGATATCTTATGATGTTTCTTTTTCTGTGTGACTTATTTCAGTTAGAATCATCATACCTGAATCCACTCATTGTGCTGCTAAGGGCCTGATGACACAGATTTCATTGCTGACTGATATTGCTTTGTAAGTAAATACCACAACTTCTTTATCCATTTTTCACTTTCTGCGATGTTGAACTTGTACTGTAAACGAGGTTCTTGTAAACAGAGCCGATCCAAACTTTGGGGTGGCTGTGTCTTTTTGATTTTAATTTCCCTAAGCTATAGGACCATAAGTGGAAGTGCCCTAGGTTCTGTTGCTTTGTTTTTTAGATGTTTCAGGAAACACCATACACTTCTCCCGAGTGGTTGTTGGCAATTTACATCCCGCCCATCAGCATAACAAGGCTCCCAGTTCTCCATGGCCTGTCCTGCCTTTCTGGATTTTACACTTTTTTCAGATGGCCCTTTTGACCGGGGGGAAGTGAGACTTCATTGTAGTGCAGATTTCCTTTGCAAGCTTGCTTGGTTGGCCAAAAAGGGCGTATGCGTTTTTTCCTGAATATATTCAGGAAAAAACGCATACGCCCTTTTTGGCCAAGTGCATCATTGTGGACGTTCTGCCTCTTTTCCTATGCTTTCAATGCAATTCCAGTCTACCTCCTGAAATCGGTTTCCTGCAATTCTGCCCTGCTTTCAAGTCCTCTTGGCAGCCTTACTTCAGTATATTTTTGGACGACAGCTGTCATTTATAACTCTGCAGGTTTGTGAATTACAGTGCCCCTGAGCTCCTTTCTTCAACTCGCTTTCTTTTGAGCTGGCCGCAACACCGCAGGATGGCTTCAGGCCCTAATCTGATTCTGGTACGGAACGCTGAGCCTTTGGTTATTTCCTCTTCCTGGTGGGAAATGAGAGTTAAATTTGCCCGTCCAGACACCTCCAGCTAGTCTCTCATTGGTTCTCACTATTCCTGTTCATCTTCCGCAGAAATTGCAAACTGGGCCAAACAGGAGGTCAAAGGGACTGACTCTCCAAGTCGGGAGAGTGTTAGTAAAGCGTCTGGAATGTTGCACCCAAGTACCAGGGTACGAAAACTGAGACATATTTGAACACGTCTCCCGATCACATGGTTGATCATACTCTAGGTTCCACATGCATGTTTTAGCTGAAGGAAGAATACCTTAAACCTGGGTAGTTGAAACCCGTGGAATGGGTACCATGCAATATGACTTCAAAGGGTCTTCATTTGCTCACCGAACCTCTCCAATCCTATCACTGCTGCGTTTATGCCCCTGTACACATGCTTGATTCTCTTTCGGAGACATAGCAATCCATAGGTTTTAAGATACTTACTAGTCAGGTACATTCTTAGGCGTTTAATATGCGGTGTTGAGTCCATTTCGTTGAGCAAGGAGTAGCTCTTGTCTATTCCATATTTGGCTTAAGGAACTTTATCTGTGCTCATTTCAATCTCTGGTTTTATGCAGCACCCCAACTCACCTTTACCCTTAAGCAAGCATAAGTTGGTTTTCTAAATTTGAGAACCTGTTCTGTTCTGTCATTCAGTTCCTGTGTAGCCAAGTTTACAATCCGTGTATTACTGATATCTTATGATGTTTCTTTTTCTGTGTGACTTATTTCAGTTAGAATCATCATACCTGAATCCACTCATTGTGCTGCTAAGGGCCTGATGACACAGATTTCATTGCTGAGTGATATTGCTTTGTAAGTAAATACCACAACTTCTTTATCCATTTTTCACTTTCTGCGATGTTGAACTTGTACTGTAAACGAGGTTCCTGTAAACAGAGCCGTTCCAAACTTTGGGGTGGCTGTGTCTTTTTGATTTTAATTTCCCTAAGCTATAGGACCATAAGTGGCAGTGCCCTAGGCTCTCTTGCTTTGTTTTTTAGATGTTTAAGGAAACACCATACACTTCTCCCGAGTGTCTGTTGGCAATTTACATCCCGCCCATCAGCATAACAAGGCTCCCAGTTCTCCATGGCCTGTCCTGCCTTTCTGGATTTTACACTTTTTTCAGATGGCCCTTTTGACCGGGGGGAAGTGAGACTTCATTGTAGTGCAGATTTCCTTTGCAAGCTTGCTTGGTTGGCCAAACAGGGCGTATGCGTTTTTTCCTGAATATATTCAGGAAAAAACGCATACGCCCTTTTTGGCCAAGTGCATCATTGTGGACGTTCTGCCTCTTTTCCTATGCTTTCAATGCAATTCCAGTCTACCTCCTGAAATCGGTTTCCTGCAATTCTGCCCCGCTTTCAAGTCCTCTTGGCAGCCTTACTTCAGTCTATTTTTGGACGATAGCTGTCATTTATAACTCTGCAGGTTTGTGAATTACAGTGCCCCTGAGCTCTTTTCTTCAACTCGCTTTCTTTTGAGCTGGCCGCAACACCGCAGGATGGCTTCAGGCCCTAATCTGGTTCCAGTACGGCACGCTGAGCCTTTGGTTAATTCCTCTTCCTGGTGGGAAATGAGAGTTAAATTTGCCCGTCCAGACACCTCCAGCTAGTCTCTCATTGGTTCTCGCTATTCCTGTTCATCTTCCGCAGAAATTGCAAACTGGGCCAAACAGGAGGTTAAAGGGACTGACTCTCCAAGTCGGGAGAGTGTTAGTAAAGCGTCTGGAATGTTGCACCCGAGTACCAGGGTACGAAAACTGGGACATATTTGAACACGTCTCCCGATCACATGGTTGATCATACTCTAGGTTCCACATGCATGTTTTAGCTGAAGGAAGAATACCTTAAACCTGGGTAGTTGAAACCCGTGGAATGGGTACCATGCAATATGACTTCAAAGGGTCTTCATTTGCTCACCGAACCTCTCCAATCCTATCACTGCTGCGTTTATGCCCCTGTACACATGCTTGATTCTCTTTCGGAGACATAGCAATCCATAGGTTTTAAGATACTTACTAGTCAGGTACATTCTTAGGCGTTTAATATGCGGTGTTGAGTCCATTTCGTTGAGCAAGGAGTAGCTCTTGTCTATTCCATATTTGGCTTAAGGAACTTTATCTGTGCTCATTTCAATCTCTGGTTTTATGCAGCACCCCAACTCACCTTTCCCCTTAAGCAAGCATAAGTTGGTTTTCTAAATTTGAGACCCTGTTCTGTTCTGTAATTCAGTTCCTGTGTAGCCAAGTTTACATTCCGTGTATTACTGATATCTTATGATGTTTCTTTTTCTGTGTGACTTATTTCAGTTAGAATCATCATACCTGAATCCACTCATTGTGCTGCTAAGGGCCTGATGACACAGATTTCATTGCTGAGTGATATTGCTTTGTAAGTAAATACCACAACTTCTTTATCCATTTTTCACTTTCTGTGATGTTGAACTTGTACTGTAAACGAGGTTCTTGTAAACAGAGCCGATCCAAACTTTGGGGTGGCTGTGTCTTTTTGATTTTAATTTCCCTAAGCTATAGGACCATAAGTGGAAGTGCCCTAGGTTCTGTTGCTTTGTTTTTTAGATGTTTCAGGAAACACCATACACTTCTCCCGAGTGGTTGTTGGCAATTTACATCCCGCCCATCAGCATAACAAGGCTCCCAGTTCTCCATGGCCTGTCCTGCCTTTCTGGATTTTACACTTTTTTCAGATGGCCCTTTGGACCGGGGGAAGTGAGACTTCATTGTAGTGCAGATTTCCTTTGCAAGCTTGCTTGGTTGGCCAAAAAGGGCGTAGGCGTTTTTTCCTGAATATATTCAGGAAAAAACGCCTACGCCCTTTTTGGCCAAGTGCATCATTGTGGACGTTCTGCCTCTTTTCCTATGCTTTCAATGCAATTCCAGTCTACCTCCTGAAATCGGTTTCCTGCAATTCTGCCCCGCTTTCAAGTCCTCTTGGCAGCCTTACTTCAGTCTATTTTTGGACGATAGCTGTCATTTATAACTCTGCAGGTTTGTGAATTACAGTGCCCCTGAGCTCCTTTCTTCAACTCGCTTTCTTTTGAGCTGACCGCAACACCGCAGGATGGCTTCAGGCCCTAATCTGATTCTGGTACGGAACGCTGAGCCTTTGGTTATTTCCTCTTCCTGGTGGGAAATGAGAGTTAAATTTGCCCGTCCAGACACCTCCAGCTAGTCTCTCATTGGTTCTCACTATTCCTGTTCATCTTCCGCAGAAATTGCAAACTGGGCCAAACAGGAGGTCAAAGGGACTGACTCTCCAAGTCGGGAGAGTGTTAGTAAAGCGTCTGGAATGTTGCACCCAAGTACCAGGGTACGAAAACTGAGACATATTTGAACACGTCTCCCGATCACATGGTTGATCATACTCTAGGTTCCACATGCATGTTTTAGCTGAAGGAAGAATACCTTAAACCTGGGTAGTTGAAACCCGTGGAATGGGTACCATGCAATATGACTTCAAAGGGTCTTCATTTGCTCACCGAACCTCTCCAATCCTATCACTGCTGCGTTTATGCCCCTGTACACATGCTTGATTCTCTTTCGGAGACATAGCAATCCATAGGTTTTAAGATACTTACTAGTCAGGTACATTCTTAGGCGTTTAATATGCGGTGTTGAGTCCATTTCGTTGAGCAAGGAGTAGCTCTTGTCTATTCCATATTTGGCTTAAGGAACTTTATCTGTGCTCATTTCAATCTCTGGTTTTATGCAGCACCCCAACTCACCTTTACCCTTAAGCAAGCATAAGATGGTTTTCTAAATTTGAGAACCTGTTCTGTTCTGTCATTCAGTTCCTGTGTAGCCAAGTTTACAATCCGTGTATTACTGATATCTTATGATGTTTCTTTTTCTGTGTGACTTATTTCAGTTAGAATCATCATACCTGAATCCACTCATTGTGCTGCTAAGGGCCTGATGACACAGATTTCATTGCTGAGTGATATTGCTTTGTAAGTAAATACCACACCTTCTTTATCCATTTTTCACTTTCTGCGATGTTGAACTTGTACTGTAAACGAGGTTCCTGTAAACAGAGCCGTTCCAAACTTTGGGGTGGCTGTGTCTTTTTGATTTTAATTTCCCTAAGCTATAGGACCATAAGTGGCAGTGCCCTAGGCTCTGTTGCTTTGTTTTTTAGATGTTTAAGGAAA
Source organism: Stenella coeruleoalba (assembly GCF_951394435.1). Classification (NCBI taxonomy): domain Eukaryota; kingdom Metazoa; phylum Chordata; class Mammalia; order Artiodactyla; family Delphinidae; genus Stenella; species Stenella coeruleoalba. The sequence goes on from NW_027646206.1 coordinate 537,288, forward strand.
CACCATACACTTCTCCCGAGTGTCTGTTGGCAATTTACATCCCGCCCATCAGCATAACAAGGCTCCCAGTTCTCCATGGCCTGTCCTGCCTTTCTGGATTTTACACTTTTTTCAGATGGCCCTTTTGACCGGGGGGAAGTGAGACTTCATTGTAGTGCAGATTTCCTTTGCAAGCTTGCTTGGTTGGCCAAACAGGGCGTATGCGTTTTTTCCTGAATATATTCAGGAAAAAACGCATACGCCCTTTTTGGCCAAGTGCATCATTGTGGACGTTCTGCCTCTTTTCCTATGCTTTCAATGCAATTCCAGTCTACCTCCTGAAATCGGTTTCCTGCAATTCTGCCCCGCTTTCAAGTCCTCTTGGCAGCCTTACTTCAGTCTATTTTTGGACGATAGCTGTCATTTATAACTCTGCAGGTTTGTGAATTACAGTGCCCCTGAGCTCTTTTCTTCAACTCGCTTTCTTTTGAGCTGGCCGCAACACCGCAGGATGGCTTCAGGCCCTAATCTGGTTCCGGTACGGCACGCTGAGCCTTTGGTTAATTCCTCTTCCTGGTGGGAAATGAGAGTTAAATTTGCCCGTCCAGACACCTCCAGCTAGTCTCTCATTGGTTCTCGCTATTCCTGTTCATCTTCCGCAGAAATTGCAAACTGGGCCAAACAGGAGGTTAAAGGGACTGACTCTCCAAGTCGGGAGAGTGTTAGTAAAGCGTCTGGAATGTTGCACCCGAGTACCAGGGTACGAAAACTGGGACATATTTGAACACGTCTCCCGATCACATGGTTGATCATACTCTAGGTTCCACATGCATGTTTTAGCTGAAGGAAGAATACCTTAAACCTGGGTAGTTGAAACCCGTGGAATGGGTACCATGCAATATGACTTCAAAGGGTCTTCATTTGCTCACCGAACCTCTCCAATCCTATCACTGCTGCGTTTATGCCCCTGTACACATGCTTGATTCTCTTTCGGAGACATAGCAATCCATAGGTTTTAAGATACTTACTAGTCAGGTACATTCTTAGGCGTTTAATATGCGGTGTTGAGTCCATTTCGTTGAGCAAGGAGTAGCTCTTGTCTATTCCATATTTGGCTTAAGGAACTTTATCTGTGCTCATTTCAATCTCTGGTTTTATGCAGCACCCCAACTCACCTTTCCCCTTAAGCAAGCATAAGTTGGTTTTCTAAATTTGAGACCCTGTTCTGTTCTGTAATTCAGTTCCTGTGTAGCCAAGTTTACATTCCGTGTATTACTGATATCTTATGATGTTTCTTTTTCTGTGTGACTTATTTCAGTTAGAATCATCATACCTGAATCCACTCATTGTGCTGCTAAGGGCCTGATGACACAGATTTCATTGCTGAGTGATATTGCTTTGTAAGTAAATACCACAACTTCTTTATCCATTTTTCACTTTCTGTGATGTTGAACTTGTACTGCAAACGAGGTTCTTGTAAACAGAGCCGATCCAAACTTTGGGGTGGCTGTGTCTTTTTGATTTTAATTTCCCTAAGCTATAGGACCATAAGTGGAAGTGCCCTAGGTTCTGTTGCTTTGTTTTTTAGATGTTTCAGGAAACACCATACACTTCTCCCGAGTGGTTGTTGGCAATTTACATCCCGCCCATCAGCATAACAAGGCTCCCAGTTCTCCATGGCCTGTCCTGCCTTTCTGGATTTTACACTTTTTTCAGATGGCCCTTTGGACCGGGGGAAGTGAGACTTCATTGTAGTGCAGATTTCCTTTGCAAGCTTGCTTGGTTGGCCAAAAAGGGCGTAGGCGTTTTTTCCTGAATATATTCAGGAAAAAACGCCTACGCCCTTTTTGGCCAAGTGCATCATTGTGGACGTTCTGCCTCTTTTCCTATGCTTTCAATGCAATTCCAGTCTACCTCCTGAAATCGGTTTCCTGCAATTCTGCCCCGCTTTCAAGTCCTCTTGGCAGCCTTACTTCAGTCTATTTTTGGACGATAGCTGTCATTTATAACTCTGCAGGTTTGTGAATTACAGTGCCCCTGAGCTCCTTTCTTCAACTCGCTTTCTTTTGAGCTGGCCGCAACACCGCAGGATGGCTTCAGGCCCTAATCTGATTCTGGTATGGAACGCTGAGCCTTTGGTTATTTCCTCTTCCTGGTGGGAAATGAGAGTTAAATTTGCCCGTCCAGACACCTCCAGCTAGTCTCTCATTGGTTCTCACTATTCCTGTTCATCTTCCGCAGAAATTGCAAACTGGGCCAAACAGGAGGTCAAAGGGACTGACTCTCCAAGTCGGGAGAGTGTTAGTAAAGCGTCTGGAATGTTGCACCCAAGTACCAGGGTACGAAAACTGAGACATATTTGAACACGTCTCCCGATCACATGGTTGATCATACTCTAGGTTCCACATGCATGTTTTAGCTGAAGGAAGAATACCTTAAACCTGGGTAGTTGAAACCCGTGGAATGGGTACCATGCAATATGACTTCAAAGGGTCTTCATTTGCTCACCGAACCTCTCCAATCCTATCACTGCTGCGTTTATGCCCCTGTACACATGCTTGATTCTCTTTCGGAGACATAGCAATCCATAGGTTTTAAGATACTTACTAGTCAGGTACATTCTTAGGCGTTTAATATGCGGTGTTGAGTCCATTTCGTTGAGCAAGGAGTAGCTCTTGTCTATTCCATATTTGGCTTAAGGAACTTTATCTGTGCTCAATTCAATCTCTGGTTTTATGCAGCACCCCAACTCACCTTTACCCTTAAGCAAGCATAAGTTGGTTTTCTAAATTTGAGAACCTGTTCTGTTCTGTCATTCAGTTCCTGTGTAGCCAAGTTTACAATCCGTGTATTACTGATATCTTATGATGTTTCTTTTTCTGTGTGACTTATTTCAGTTAGAATCATCATACCTGAATCCACTCATTGTGCTGCTAAGGGCCTGATGACACAGATTTCATTGCTGAGTGATATTGCTTTGTAAGTAAATACCACAACTTCTTTATCCATTTTTCACTTTCTGCGATGTTGAACTTGTACTGTAAACGAGGTTCCTGTAAACAGAGCCGTTCCAAACATTGGGGTGGCTGTGTCTTTTTGATTTTAATTTCCCTAAGCTATAGGACCATAAGTGGCAGTGCCCTAGGCTCTGTTGCTTTGTTTTTTAGATGTTTAAGGAAACACCATACACTTCTCCCGAGTGTCTGTTGGCAATTTACATCCCGCCCATCAGCATAACAAGGCTCCCAGTTCTCCATGGCCTGTCCTGCCTTTCTGGATTTTACACTTTTTTCAGATGGCCCTTTTGACCGGGGGGAAGTGAGACTTCATTGTAGTGCAGATTTCCTTTGCAAGCTTGCTTGGTTGGCCAAGAAGGGCGTATGCGTTTTTTCCTGAATATATTCAGGAAAAAACGCATACGCCCTTTTTGGCCAAGTGCATCATTGTGGACGTTCTGCCTCTTTTCGTATGCTTTCAATGCAATTCCAGTCTACCTCCTGAAATCGGTTTCCTGCAATTCTGCCCCGCTTTCAAGTCCTCTTGGCAGCGTTACTTCAGTCTATTTTTGGACGATGGCTGTCATTTATAACTCTGCAGGTTTGTGAATTACAGTGCCCCTGAGCTCCTTTCTTCAACTCGCTTTCTTGTGACCTGGCCGCAACACCGCAGGATGGCTTCAGGCCCTAATCTGGTTCCGGCACGGCACGCTGAGCCTTTGGTTAATTCCTCTTCCTGGTGGGTAATGAGAGTTAAATTTGCCCGTCCAGACACCTTCAGCTAGCCTCTCATTGGTTCTCACTATTCCTGTTCATCTTCCGCATAAATTGCAAACTGGGCCAAACAGGAGGTTAAAGGGACTGACTCTCCAAGTCGGGAGAGTGTTAGTAAAGCGTCTGGAATGTTGCACCCGAGTACCAGGGTACGAAAACTGGGACATATTTGAACATGTCTCCGGATCACATGGTTGATCATACTCTAGGTTCCACATGCATGTTTTAGCTGAAGGAAGAATACCTTAAACCTGGGTAGTTGAAACCCGTGGAATGGGTACCATGCAATATGACTTCAAAGGGTCTTCATTTGCTCACCGAACCTCTCCAATCCTATCACTGCTGCGTTTATGCCCCTGTACACATGCTTGATTCTCTTTTGGAGACATAGCAATCCATAGGTTTTAAGATACTTACTAGTCAGGTACATTCTTAGGCGTTTAATATGCGGTGTTGAGTCCATTTCATTGAGCAAGGAGTAGCTCTTGTCTATTCCATATTTGGCTTAAGGAACTTTATCTGTGCTCATTTCAATCTCTGGTTTTATGCAGCACCCCAACTCACCTTTCCCCTTAAGCAAGCATAAGTTGGTTTTTTAAATTTGAGACACTGTTCTGTTTTGGAATTCAGTTCCTGTGTAGCCAACTTTACATTCCATGTATTACTGATATCTTATGATGTTTCTTTTTCTGTGTGACTTATTTCAGTTAGAATCATCATACCTGAATCCACTCATTGTGCTCCTAAGGGCCTGATGACATAGATTTCATTGCTGAGTGATATTGCTTTGTAAGTAAATACCACAACTTCTTTATCCATTTTTCACTTTCTGCGATGTTGAACTTGTACTGTAAACGAGGTTCTTGTAAACAGAGGCGTCCCAAACTTTGGGGTGGCTGTGTCTTTTTGATTTTAATTTCCCTAAGCTATAGGACCATAAGTGGCAGTGCCCTAGGCTCTGTTGCTTTGTTTTTTAGATGTTTCAGGAAACACCATACACTTCTCCTGAGTGTCTGTTGGTAATTTACATCCCGCCCATCAGCATAACAAGGCTCCCAGTTCTCCATGGCCTGTCCTGCCTTTCTGGATTTTACACTTTTTTCAGATGGCCCTTTTGACCGGGGGGAATTGAGACTTCATTGTAGTGCAGATTTCCTTTGCAAGCTTGCTTGGTTGGCCAAAAAGGGCGTATGCGTTTTTTCCTGAATATATTTCCTGAATATATTCAGGAAAAAACGCATACGCCCTTTTTGGCCAAGTGCATCATTGTGGACGTTCTGCCTCTTTTCCTATGCTTTCAATGCACTTCCAGTCTACCTTCTGAAATCGGTTTCCTGCAATTCTGACCCGCTTTCAAGTCCTCTTGGCAGCCTTACTTCAGTCTATTTTTGGACGATAGCTGTCATTTGTAACTCTGCAGGTTTGTGAATTACAGTGCCCCTGAGCTCCTTTCTTCAACTCGTTTTCTTTTGAGCTGGCCGCAACACCGCAGGATGGCTTCAGGCCCTAATCTGGTTCCGGCACGGCACGCTGAGCCTTTGGTTAATTCCTCTTCCTGGTGGGAAATGAGAGTTAAATTTGCCCGTCCAGACACCTCCAGCTAGCCTCTCATTGGTTCTCGCTATTCCTGTTCATCTTCCGCAGAAATTGCAAACTGGGCCAAACAGGAGGTTAAATTGACTGACTCTCCAAGTCGGGAGAGTGTTAGTAAAGCATCTGGAATGTTGCACCCGAGTACCAGGGTACGAAAACTGGGACATATTTGAACACGTCTCCCGATCACATGGTTGATCATACTCTAGGTTCCACATGCATGTTTTAGCTGAAGGAAGAATACCTTAAACCTGGGTAGTTGAAACCCGTGGAATGGGTACCATGCAATATGACTTCAAAGGGTCTTCATTTGCTCACCGAACCTCTCCAATCCTATCACTGCTGCGTTTATGCCCCTGTACACATGCTTGATTCTCTTTCGGAGACATAGCAATCCATAGGTTTTAAGATACTTACTAGTCAGGTACATTCTTAGGCGTTTAATATGGGGTGTTGAGTCCATTTCGTTGAGCAAGGAGTAGCTCTTGTCTATTCCATATTTGGCTTAAGGAACTTTATCTGTGCTCATTTCAATCTCTGGTTTTATGCAGTGCCCCAACTCATCTTTACCCTTATGCAAGCATAAGTTGGTTTTCTAAATTTGAGAACCTGTTCTGTTCTGTCATTCAGTTCCTGTGTAGCCAACTTTACATTCCGTGTATTACTGATATCTTATGATGTTTCTTTTTCTGTGTGACTTATTTCAGTTAGAATCATCATACCTGAATCCACTCATTGTGCTGCTAAGGGCCTGATGACACAGATTTCATTGCTGACTGATATTGCTTTGTAAGTAAATACCACAACTTCTTTATCCATTTTTCACTTTCTGCGATGTTGAACTTGTACTGTAAACGAGGTTCTTGTAAACAGAGCCGATCCAAACTTTGGGGTGGCTGTGTCTTTTTGATTTTAATTTCCCTAAGCTATAGGACCATAAGTGGAAGTGCCCTAGGTTCTGTTGCTTTGTTTTTTAGATGTTTCAGGAAACACCATACACTTCTCCCGAGTGGTTGTTGGCAATTTACATCCCGCCCATCAGCATAACAAGGCTCCCAGTTCTCCATGGCCTGTCCTGCCTTTCTGGATTTTACACTTTTTTCAGATGGCCCTTTTGACCGGGGGGAAGTGAGACTTCATTGTAGTGCAGATTTCCTTTGCAAGCTTGCTTGGTTGGCCAAAAAGGGCGTATGCGTTTTTTCCTGAATATATTCAGGAAAAAACGCATACGCCCTTTTTGGCCAAGTGCATCATTGTGGACGTTCTGCCTCTTTTCCTATGCTTTCAATGCAATTCCAGTCTACCTCCTGAAATCGGTTTCCTGCAATTCTGCCCTGCTTTCAAGTCCTCTTGGCAGCCTTACTTCAGTATATTTTTGGACGACAGCTGTCATTTATAACTCTGCAGGTTTGTGAATTACAGTGCCCCTGAGCTCCTTTCTTCAACTCGCTTTCTTTTGAGCTGGCCGCAACACCGCAGGATGGCTTCAGGCCCTAATCTGATTCTGGTACGGAACGCTGAGCCTTTGGTTATTTCCTCTTCCTGGTGGGAAATGAGAGTTAAATTTGCCCGTCCAGACACCTCCAGCTAGTCTCTCATTGGTTCTCACTATTCCTGTTCATCTTCCGCAGAAATTGCAAACTGGGCCAAACAGGAGGTCAAAGGGACTGACTCTCCAAGTCGGGAGAGTGTTAGTAAAGCGTCTGGAATGTTGCACCCAAGTACCAGGGTACGAAAACTGAGACATATTTGAACACGTCTCCCGATCACATGGTTGATCATACTCTAGGTTCCACATGCATGTTTTAGCTGAAGGAAGAATACCTTAAACCTGGGTAGTTGAAACCCGTGGAATGGGTACCATGCAATATGACTTCAAAGGGTCTTCATTTGCTCACCGAACCTCTCCAATCCTATCACTGCTGCGTTTATGCCCCTGTACACATGCTTGATTCTCTTTCGGAGACATAGCAATCCATAGGTTTTAAGATACTTACTAGTCAGGTACATTCTTAGGCGTTTAATATGCGGTGTTGAGTCCATTTCGTTGAGCAAGGAGTAGCTCTTGTCTATTCCATATTTGGCTTAAGGAACTTTATCTGTGCTCATTTCAATCTCTGGTTTTATGCAGCACCCCAACTCACCTTTACCCTTAAGCAAGCATAAGTTGGTTTTCTAAATTTGAGAACCTGTTCTGTTCTGTCATTCAGTTCCTGTGTAGCCAAGTTTACAATCCGTGTATTACTGACATCTTATGATGTTTCTTTTTCTGTGTGACTTATTTCAGTTAGAATCATCATACCTGAATCCACTCATTGTGCTGCTAAGGGCCTGATGACACAGATTTCATTGCTGAGTGATATTGCTTTGTAAGTAAATACCACAACTTCTTTATCCATTTTTCACTTTCTGCGATGTTGAACTTGTACTGTAAACGAGGTTCCTGTAAACAGAGCCGTTCCAAACTTTGGGGTGGCTGTGTCTTTTTGATTTTAATTTCCCTAAGCTATAGGACCATAAGTGGCAGTGCCCTAGGCTCTGTTGCTTTGTTTTTTAGATGTTTAAGGAAACACCATACACTTCTCCGGAGTGTCTGTTGGCAATTTACATCCCGCCCATCAGCATAACAAGGCTCCCAGTTCTCCATGGCCTGTCCTGCCTTTCTGGATTTTACACTTTTTTCAGATGGCCCTTTTGACCGGGGGGAAGTGAGACTTCATTGTAGTGCAGATTTCCTTTGCAAGCTTGCTTGGTTGGCCAAAAAGGGCGTATGCGTTTTTTCCTGAATATATTCAGGAAAAAACGCATACGCCCTTTTTGGCCAAGTGCATCATTGTGGACGTTCTGCCTCTTTTCCTATGCTTTCAATGCAATTCCAGTCTACCTCCTGAAATCGGTTTCCTGCAATTCTGCCCCGCTTTCAAGTCCTCTTGGCAGCCTTACTTCAGTCTATTTTTGGACGATAGCTGTCATTTATAACTCTGCAGGTTTGTGAATTACAGTGCCCCTGAGCTCCTTTCTTCAACTCGCTTTCTTTTGAGCTGGCCGCAACACCACAGGATGGCTTCAGGCCCTAATCTGGTTCCGGTACGGCACGCTGAGCCTTTGGTTAATTCCTCTTCCTGGTGGGAAATGAGAGTTAAATTTGCCCGTCCAGACACCTCCAGCTAGTCTCTCATTGGTTCTCGCTATTCCTGTTCATCTTCCGCAGAAATTGCAAACTGGGCCAAACAGGAGGTTAAAGGGACTGACTCTCCAAGTCGGGAGAGTGTTAGTAAAGCGTCTGGAATGTTGCACCCGAGTACCAGGGTACGAAAACTGGGACATATTTGAACACGTCTCCCGATCACATGGTTGATCATACTCTAGGTTCCACATGCATGTTTTAGCTGAAGGAAGAATACCTTAAACCTGGGTAGTTGAAACCCGTGGAATGGGTACCATGCAATATGACTTCAAAGGGTCTTCATTTGCTCACCGAACCTCTCCAATCCTATCACTGCTGCGTTTATGCCCCTGTACACATGCTTGATTCTCTTTCGGAGACATAGCAATCCATAGGTTTTAAGATACTTACTAGTCAGGTACATTCTTAGGCGTTTAATATGCGGTGTTGAGTCCATTTCGTTGAGCAAGGAGTAGCTCTTGTCTATTCCATATTTGGCTTAAGGAACTTTATCTGTGCTCATTTCAATCTCTGGTTTTATGCAGCACCCCAACTCACCTTTACCCTTAAGCAAGCATAAGTTGGTTTTCTAAATTTGAGACCCTGTTCTGTTCTGTAATTCAGTTCCTGTGTAGCCAAGTTTACATTCCGTGTATTACTGATATCTTATGATGTTTCTTTTTCTGTGTGACTTATTTCAGTTAGAATCATCATACCTGAATCCACTCATTGTGCTGCTAAGGGCCTGATGACACAGATTTCATTGCTGAGTGATATTGCTTTGTAAGTAAATACCACAACTTCTTTATCCATTTTTCACTTTCTGCGATGTTGAACTTGTACTGTAAACGAGGTTCCTGTAAACAGAGCCGTTCCAAACTTTGGGGTGGCTGTGTCTTTTTGATTTTAATTTCCCTAAGCTATAGGACCATAAGTGGCAGTGCCCTAGGCTCTGTTGCTTTCTTTTTTAGATGTTTAAGGAAACACCATACACTTCTCCCGAGTGTCTGTTGGCAATTTACATCCCGCCCATAAGCATAACAAGGCTCCCAGTTCTCCATGGCCTGTCCTGCCTTTCTGGATTTTACACTTTTTTCAGATGGCCCTTTTGACCGGGGGGAAGTGAGACTTCATTGTAGTGCAGATTTCCTTTGCAAGCTTGCTTGGTTGGCCAAAAAGGGCGTATGCGTTTTTTCCTGAATATATTCAGGAAAAAACGCATACGCCCTTTTTGGCCAAGTGCATCATTGTGGACGTTCTGCCTCTTTTCCTATGCTTTCAATGCAATTCCAGTCTACCTCCTGAAATCGGTTTCCTGCAATTCTGCCCCGCTTTCAAGTCCTCTTGGCAGCCTTACTTCAGTCTATTTTTGGACGATAGCTGTCATTTATAACTCTGCAGGTTTGTGAATTACAGTGCCCCTGAGCTCCTTTCTTCAACTCGCTTTCTTTAGAGCTGGCCGCAACACCGCAGGATGGCTTCAGGCCCTAATCTGTTTCCGGCACGGCACGCTGAGCCTTTGGTTAATTCCTCTTCCTGGTGGGAAATGAGAGTTAAATTTGCCCGTCCAGACACCTCCAGCTAGTCTCTCATTGGTTCTCGCTATTCCTGTTCATCTTCCGCAGAAATTGCAAACTGGGCCAAACAGGAGGTTAAAGGGACTGACTCTCCAAGTCGGGAGAGTGTTAGTAAAGCGTCTGGAATGTTGCACCCGAGTACCAGGGTACGAAAACTGGGACATATTTGAACACGTCTCCCGATCACATGGTTGATCATACTCTAGGTTCCACATGCATGTTTTAGCTGAAGGAAGAATACCTTAAACCTGGGTAGTTGAAACCCGTGGAATGGGTACCATGCAATATGACTTCAAAGGGTCTTCATTTGCTCACCGAACCTCTCCAATCCTATCACTGCTGCGTTTATGCCCCTGTACACATGCTTGATTCTCTTTCGGAGACATAGCAATCCATAGGTTTTAAGATACTTACTAGTCAGGTACATTCTTAGGCGTTTAATATGCGGTGTTGAGTCCATTTCGTTGAGCAAGGAGTAGCTCTTGTCTATTCCATATTTGGCTTAAGGAACTTTATCTGTGCTCATTTCAATCTCTGGTTTTATGCAGCACCCCAACTCACCTTTCCCCTTAAGCAAGCATAAGTTGGTTTTCTAAATTTGAGACCCTGTTCTGTTCTGTAATTCAGTTCCTGTGTAGCCAAGTTTACATTCCGTGTATTACTGATATCTTATGATGTTTCTTTTTCTGTGTGACTTATTTCAGTTAGAATCATCATACCTGAATCCACTCATTGTGCTGCTAAGGGCCTGATGACACAGATTTCATTGCTGAGTGATATTGCTTTGTAAGTAAATACCACAACTTCTTTATCCATTTTTCACTTTCTGTGATGTTGAGCTTGTACTGTAAACGAGGTTCTTGTAAACAGAGCCGATCCAAACTTTGGGGTGGCTGTGTCTTTTTGATTTTAATTTCCCTAAGCTATAGGACCATAAGTGGAAGTGCCCTAGGTTCTGTTGCTTTGTTTTTTAGATGTTTCAGGAAACACCATACACTTCTCCCGAGTGGTTGTTGGCAATTTACATCCCGCCCATCAGCATAACAAGGCTCCCAGTTCTCCATGGCCTGTCCTGCCTTTCTGGATTTTACACTTTTTTCAGATGGCCCTTTTGACCGGGGGAAGTGAGACTTCATTGTAGTGCAGATTTCCTTTGCAAGCTTGCTTGGTTGGCCAAAAAGGGCGTATGCGTTTTTTCCTGAATATATTCAGGAAAAAACGCCTACGCCCTTTTTGGCCAAGTGCATCATTGTGGACGTTCTGCCTCTTTTCCTATGCTTTCAATGCAATTCCAGTCTACCTCCTGAAATCGGTTTCCTGCAATTCTGCCCCGCTTTCAAGTCCTCTTGGCAGCCTTACTTCAGTCTATTTTTGGACGATAGCTGTCATTTATAACTCTGCAGGTTTGTGAATTACAGTGCCCCTGAGCTCCTTTCTTCAACTCGCTTTCTTGTGACCTGGCCGCAACACCGCAGGATGGCTTCAGGCCCTAATCTGGTTCCCGCACGGCACGCTGAGCCTTTGGTTATTTCCTCTTCCTGGTGGGAAATGAGAGTTAAATTTGCCCGTTCAGAAACCTCCAGGTAGTCTCTCATTGGTTCTCGCTATTCCTGTTCATCTTCCGCAGAAATTGCAAACTGGGCCAAACAGGAGGTTAAAGGGACTGACTCTCCAAGTCGGGAGAGTGTTAGTAAAGCATGTGGAATGTTGCACCCGAGTACCAGGGTACGAAAACTGGGACATATTTGAACACGTCTCCCGATCACATGGTTGATCATACTCTAGGTTCCACATGCATGTTTTAGCTGAAGGAAGAATACCTTAAACCTGGGTAGTTGAAACCCGTGGAATGGGTACCATGCAATATGACTTCAAAGGGTCTTCATTTGCTCACCGAACCTCTCCAATCCTATCACTGCTGCGTTTATGCCCCTGTACACATGCTTGATTCTCTTTCGGAGACATAGCAATCCATAGGTTTTAAGATACTTACTAGTCAGGTACATTCTTAGGCGTTTAATATGCGGTGTTGAGTCCATTTCGTTGAGCAAGGAGTAGCTCTTGTCTATTCCATATTTGGCTTAAGGAACTTTATCTGTGCTCATTTCAATCTCTGGTTTTATGCAGCACCCCAACTCACCTTTCCCCTTAAGCAAGCATAAGTTGGTTTTCTAAATTTGAGACCCTGTTCTGTTCTGTAATTCAGTTCCTGTGTAGCCAAGTTTACAATCCGTGTATTAGTGATATCTTATGATGTTTCTTTTTCTGTGTGACTTATTTCAGTTAGAATCATCGTACCTGAATCCACTCATTATGCTGCTACGGGCCTGATGACATAGATTTCATTGCTGAGTGATACTGCATTGTACGTAAGTACCAAAAGTTCTTTATCCATTTTTCACTTTCTTTGATATTGAACTTGTACGGTAAACGAGGTTCTTGTAAACAGAGGCGTCCCAAACTTTGGAGTGGCTGTGTCTTTTTGATTTTAATTTCCCTAAGCTATAGGACCATAAGTGGAAGTGCCCTAGGCTCTGTTGCTTTGTTTTTTAGATGTTTCAGGAAACACCATACACTTCTCCCGAGTGGTTGTTGGCAATTTACATCCCGCCCATCAGCATAACAAGGCTCCCAGTTCTCCATGGCCTGTCCTGCCTTTCTGGATTTTACACTTTTTTCAGATGGCCCTTTTCACTGGGGGGAAGTGAGACTTCATTGTAGTGCAGATTTCCTTTGCAAGTTTGCTTGGTTGGCCAAAAAGGACGTATGCGTTTTTTCCTGAATATATTCAGGAAAAAACGCATACGCCCTTTTTGTCCAAGTGCATCATTGTGGACGTTCTGCCTCTTTTCCTATGCTTTCAATGCAATTCCAGTCTACCTCCTGAAATCGGTTTCCTGCAATTCTGCCCCGCTTTCAAGTCCTCTTGGCAGCCTTACTTCAGTGTATTTTTGGAGGATAGCTGTCATTTGTAACTCTGCAGGTTTGTGAATTACAGTGCCCCTGAGTTCCTTTCTTCAACTCGCTTTCTTTTGAGCTGGCCGCAACACCGCAGGATGGCTTCAGGCCCTAATCTGTTTCCGGCACGGCACGCTGAGCCTTTGGTTAATTCCTCTTCCTGGTGGGAAATGAGAGTTAAATTTGCCCGTCCAGACACCTCCAGCTAGCCTCTCATTGGTTCTCGCTATTCCTGTTCATCTTCCGCAGAAATTGCAAACTGGGCCAAACAGGAGGTTAAATGCGCTGACTCTCCAAGTCGGGAGAGTGTTAGTAAAGCGTCTGGAATGTTGCACCTGAGTACCAGGGTACGAAAACTGGGACATATTTGAACACGTCTCCCGATCACATGGTTGATCATACTCTAGGTTCCACATGCATGTTTTAGCTGAAGGAAGAATACCTTAAACCTGGGTAGTTGAAACCCGTGGAATGGGTACCATGCAATATGACTTCAAAGGGTCTTCATTTGCTCACCGAACCTCTCCAATCCTATCACTGCTGCGTTTATGCCCCTGTACACATGCTTGATTCTCTTTCGGAGACATAGCAATCCCTAGGTTTTAAGATACTTACTAGTCAGGTACATTCTTAGGCGTTTAATATGCGGTGTTGAGTCCATTTCGTTGAGCAAGGAGTAGCTCTTGTCTATTCCATATTTGGCTTAAGGAACTTTATCTGTGCTCATTTCAATCTCTGGTTTTATGCAGCACCCCAACTCACCTTTACCCTTAAGCAAGCATAAGTTGGTTTTCTAAATTTGAGACCCTGTTCTGTTCTGTAATTCAGTTCCTGTGTAGCCAAGTTTACATTCCGTGTATTACTGATATCTTATGATGTTTCTTTTTCTGTGTGACTTATTTCAGTTAGAATCATCATACCTGAATCCACTCATTGTGCTGCTAAGGGCCTGATGACACAGATTTCATTGATTGGTGATATTGCTTTGTAAGTAAATACCACAACTTCTTTATCCATTTTTCACTTTCTGCGATGTTGAACTTGTACTGTAAACGAGGTTCTTGTAAACAGAGCCGTTCCAAACTTTGGGGTGGCTGTGTCTTTTTGATTTTAATTTCCCTAAGCTATAGGACCATAAGTGGAAGTGCCCTAGGTTCTGTTGCTTTGTTTTTTAGATGTTTCAGGAAACACCATACACTTCTCCTGAGTGTCTGTTGGCAATTTACATCCCGCCCATCAGCATAACAAGGCTCCCAGTTCTCCATGGCCTGTCCTGCCTTTCTGGATTTTACACTTTTTTCAGATGGCCCTTTTGACCGGGGGGAAGTGAGACTTCATTGTAGTGCAGATTTCCTTTGCAAGTTTGCTTGGTTGGCCAAAAAGGGCGTATGCGTTTTTTCCTGAATATATTCAGGAAAAAACGCATACGCCCTTTTTGGCCAAGTGCATCATTGTGGACGTTCTGGCTCTTTTCCTATGCTTTCAATGCAATTCCAGTCTACCTCCTGAAATCGGTTTCCTGCAATTCTGCCCCGCTTTCAAGTCCTCTTGGCAGCCTTACTTCAGTCTATATTTGGACGATAGCTGTCATTTATAACTCTGCAGGTTTGTGAATTACAGTGCCCCTGAGCTCCTTTCTTCAACTTGCTTTCTTGTGACCTGGCCGCAACACTGCAGGATGGCTTCAGGCCCTAATCTGGTTCCGGCACGGCACGCTGAGCCTCTGGTTATTTCCTCTTCCTGGTGGGAAATGAGAGTTAAATTTGCCCGTCCAGTCACCTCCATCTAGTCTCTCATTGGTTCTCGCTATTCCTGTTCATCTTCCGCAGAAATTGCAAACTGGGCCAAACAGGAGGTTAAAGGCGCTGACTCTCCAAGTGGGGAGAGTGTTAGTAAAGCGTCTGGAATGTTGCACCCGAGTACCAGGGGAGGAAAACTGAGACATATTTGAACACGTCTCTCATTCACATGGTTGACCTTACTTGGGTTCCACATGCATGTTTTAGCTGAAGGAAGAATACCTTAAACCTGGAGAGTTGAGACCCGTGTAATGGGTACCATGCAATATGACTTCAAAGGGTCTTCATTTGCTCACCGAACCTCTCCAATCCTATCACTGCTGCGTTTATGCCCCTGTACACACGCTTGATTCTCTTTCGGAGACATAGCAATCCATAGGTTTTAAGATACTTACTAGTCAGGTACATTCTTAGGCGTTTAATATGGGGTGTTGAGTCCATTTCGTTGAGCAAGGAGTAGCTCTTGTCTATTCCATATTTGGCTTAAGGAACTTTATCTGTGCTCATTTCAATCTCTGGTTTTATGCAGCACCCCAACTCACCTTTACCCTTAAGCAAGCATAAGTCGGTTTTCTAAATTTGAGACCCTGTTGTGTTCTGTAATTCAGTTCCTGTGTAGCCAAGTTTACATTCCGTGTATTACTGATATCTTATGATGTTTCTTTTTCTGTGTGACTTATTTCAGTTAGAATCATCATACCTGAATCCACTCATTGTGCTGCTAAGGGCCTGATGACATAGATTTCATTGCTGAGTGATATTGCTTTGTAAGTAAATACCACAACTTCTTTATCCATTTTTCACTTTCTGCGATGTTGAACTTGTACTGTAAACGAGGTTCTTGTAAACAGAGGCGTCCCAAACTTTGGGGTGGCTGTGTCTTTTTGATTTTAATTTCCCTAAGCTATAGGACCATAAGTGGCAGTGCCCTAGGCTCTGTTGCTTTGTTTTTTAGATGTTTCAGGAAACACCATACACTTCTCCCGAGTGGTTGTTGGCAATTTACATCCCGCCCTTCAGCATAACAAGGCTCCCAGTTCTCCATGGCCTGTCCTGCCTTTCTGGATTTTACACTTTTTTCAGATGGCCCTTTTGACTGGGGGGAAGTGAGACTTCATTGTAGTGCAGATTTCCTTTGCAAGCTTGCTTGGTTGGCCAAAAAGGGCGTATGCGTTTTTTCCTGAATATATTCAGGAAAAAACGCATACGCCCTTTTTGGCCAAGTGCATCATTGTGGACGTTCTGCCTCTTTTCCTATGCTTTCAATGCAATTCCAGTCTACCTCCTGAAATCGGTTTCCTGCAATTCTGCCCCGCTTTCAAGTCCTCTTGGCAGCCTTACTTCAGTCTATTTTTGGACGATAGCTGTCATTTATAACTCTGCAGGTTTGTGAATTACAGTGCCCCTGAGCTCCTTTCTTCAACTCGCTTTCTTTTGAGCTGGCCGCAACACCGCAGGATGGCTTCAGGCCCTAATCTGATTCCGGCACGGCACGCTCAGCCTTTGGTTATTTCCTCTTCCTGGTGGGAAATGAGAGTTAAATTTGCCCGTCCAGACACCTCCAGCTAGCCTCTCATTGGTTCTCGCTATTCCTGTTAATCTTCCGCAGAAATTGCAAACTGGGCCAAACAGGAGGTTAAAGGCGCTGACTCTCCAAGTGGGGAGAGTGTTAGTAAAGCATCTGGAATGTTGCACCCGAGTACCAGGGGAGGAAAACTGAGACATATTTGAACACGTCTCTCATTCACATGGTTGACCTTACTTGGGTTCCACATGCATGTTTTAGCTGAAGGAAGAATACCTTAAACCTGGAGAGTTGAGACCCGTGTAATGGGTACCATGCAATATGACTTCAAACGGTCTTCATTTGCTCACCGAACCTCTCCAATACTATCACTGCTGCGTTTATGCCCCTGTACACACGCTTGATTCTCTTTCGGAGACATAGCAATCCATAGGTTTTAAGATACTTACAAGTCAGGTACATTCTTAGGCGTTTAATATGCGGTGTTGAGTCCATTTCGTTGAGCAAGGAGTAGCTCTTGTCTATTCCATATTTGGCTTAAGGAACTTTATCTGTGCTCATTTCAATCTCTGGTTTTATGCAGCACCCCAACTCACCTTTACCCTTAAGCAAGCATAAGTTGGTTTTCTAAATTTGAGACCCTGTTCTGTTCTGTAATTCAGTTCCTGTGTAGCCAAGTTTACATTCCGTGTATTACTGATATCTTATGATGTTTCTTTTTCTGTGTGACTTATTTCAGTTAGAATCATCATACCTGAATCCACTCATTGTGCTGCTAAGGGCCTGATGACATAGATTTCATTGCTGAGTGATATTGCTTTGTAAGTAAATACCACAACTTCTTTATCCATTTTTCACTTTCTGCGATGTTGAACTTGTACTGTAAACGAGGTTCTTGTAAACAGAGGCGTCCCAAACTTTGGGGTGGCTGTGTCTTTTTGATTTTAATTTCCCTAAGCTATAGGACCATAAGTGGCAGTGCCCTAGGCTCTGTTGCTTTGTTTTTTAGATGTTTCAGGAAACACCATACACTTCTCCCGAGTGGTTGTTGGCAATTTACATCCCGCCCTTCAGCATAACAAGGCTCCCAGTTCTCCATGGCCTGTCCTGCCTTTCTGGATTTTACACTTTTTTCAGATGGCCCTTTTGACCGGGGGGAAGTGAGACTTCATTGTAGTTCAGATTTCCTTTGCAAGCTTGCTTGGTTGGCCAAAAAGGGCGTATGCGTTTTTTCCTGAATATATTCAGGAAAAAACGCATACGCCCTTTTTGGCCAAGTGCATCATTGTGGACGTTCTGCCTCTTTTCCTATGCTTTCAATGCAATTCCAGTCTACCTCCTGAAATCGGTTTCCTGCAATTCTGCCCCGCTTTCAAGTCCTCTTGGCAGCCTTACTTCAGTCTATTTTTGGACGATAGCTGTCATTTATAACTCTGCAAGTTTGTGAATTACAGTGCCCCTGAGCTCCTTTCTTCAACTCGCTTTCTTGTGACCTGGCCGCAACACCGCAGGATGGCTTCAGGCCCTAATCTGGTTCCGGCCCGGCATGCTGAGCCTTTGGTTAATTCCTCTTCCTGGTGGGAAATGAGAGTTAAATTTGCCCGTCCAGACACCTGCAGCTAGCCTCTCATTGGTTCTCGCTATTCCTGTTCATCTTCTGCAGAAATTGCAAACTGGGCCAAACAGGAGGTTAAAGGGACTGACTCTCCAAGTCGGGAGAGTGTTAGTAAAGCGTCTGGAGTGTTGCACCCGAGTACCAGGGTAGGAAAACTGAGACATATTTGAACACGTCTCCCGTTCACATGGTTGATCATACTCTGGGTTCCACATGCATGTTTTAGCTGAAGGAAGAATACCTTAAACCTGGAGAGTTGAGACCCGTGGAATGGGTACCGTGCAATATGACTTCAAAGGGTCTTCATTTGCTCACCGAACCTCTCCAATCCTATCACTGTTGCATTTATGCCCTTGTACACACGCTTGATTCTCTTTTGGAGACATAGCAATCCATAGGTTTTAAGATACTTACTAGTCAGGTACATTCTTAGGCGTTTAATATGGGGATTTGAGTCCATTTCATTGAGCAAGGAGTAGCTCTTGTCTATTCCATATTTGGCTTAAGGAACTTTATCTGTGCTCATTTCAATCTCTGGTTTTATGCAGCACCCCAACTCACCTTTCCCCTTAAGCAAGCATAAGTTGGTTTTCTAAATTTGAGACCCTGTTCTGTTTTGGAATGCAGTTCCTGTGTAGCCAAGTTTACATTCCGTGTATTAGTGATATCTTATGATGTTTCTTTTTCTGTGTGACTTATTTCAGTTAGAATCATCGTACCTGAATCCACTCATTATGCTGCTACGGGCCTGATGACATAGATTTCATTGCTGAGTGATACTGCATTGTACGTAAGTACCACAAGTTCTTTATCCATTTTTCACTTTCTGTGATATTGAACTTGTACGGTAAACGAGGTTCTTGTAAACGGAGGCGTCCCAAACTTTGGGGTGGCTGTGTCTTTTTGATTTTAATTTCCCTAAGCTATAGGACCATAAGTGGAAGTGCCCTAGGTTCTGTTGCTTTGTTTTTTAGATGTTTCAGGAAACACCATACACTTCTCCTGAGTGTCTGTTGGCAATTTACATCCCGCCCATAAGCATAACAAGGCTCCCAGTTCTCCATGGCCTGTCCTGCCTTTCTGGATTTTACACTTTTTTCAGATGGCCCTTTTGACCGGGGGGAAGTGAGACTTCATTGTAGTGCAGATTTCCTTTGCAAGCTTCCTTGGTTGGCCAAAACGGGCGTATGCGTTTTTTCCTGAATATATTCAGGAAAAAACGCATACACACTTTTTGGCCAAGTGCATCATTGTGGACGTTCTGCCTCTTTTCCTATGCTTTCAATGCAATTCCAGTCTACCTCCTGAAATCGGTTTCCTGCAATTCTGCCCCGCTTTCAAGTCCTCTTGGCAGCCTTACTTCAGTATATTATTGGACGATAGCTGTCATTTATAACTCTGCAGGTTTGTGAATTACAGTGCCCCTGAGCTCCTTTCTTCAACTTGCTTTCTTGTGACCTGGCCGCAACACCGCAGGATGGCTTCAGGCCCTAATCTGGTTCCGGCACGGCACGCTGAGCCTCTGGTTATTTCCTCTTCCTGGTGGGAAATGAGAGTTAAATTTGCCCGTCCAGACACCTCCAGCTAGTCTCTCATTGGTTCTCGCTATTCCTGTTCATCTTCCGCAGAAATTGCAAACTGGGCCAAACAGGAGGTTAAAGGCGCTGACTCTCCAAGTGGGGAGAGTGTTAGTAAAGCGTCTGGAATGTTGCACCCGAGTACCAGGGGAGGAAAACTGAGACATATTTGAACACGTCTCCCGATCACATGGTTGATCATACTCTGGGTTCCACATGCATGTTTTAGCTGAAGGAAGAATACCTAAAACCTGGGTAGTTGAAACCCGTGGAATGGGTACCATGCAATATGACTTCAAAGGGTCTTCATTTGTTCACCGAACCTCTCCAATCCTATCACTGCTGCGTTTATGCCCCTGTACACATGCTTGATTCTCTTTCGGAGACATAGCAATCCCTAGATTTTAAGATACTTACTAGTCAGGTACATTCTTAGGCGTTTAATATGCGGTGTTGAGTCAATTTCTTTGAGCAAGGAGTAGCTCTTGTCTATTCCATATTTGGCTTAAGGAACTTTATCTGTGCTCATTTCAATCTCTGGTTTTATGCAGCACCCCAACTCACCTTTACCCTTAAGCAAGCATAAGTTGGTTTTCTAAATTTGAGACCCTGTTCTGTTCTGTAATTCAGTTCCTGTGTAGCCAAGTTTACATTCCGTGTATTAGTGATATCTTATGATGTTTCTTTTTCTGTGTGACTTATTTCAGTTGGAATCATCATACCTGAATCCACTCATTGTGCTACTAAGGGCCTGATGACACAGATTTCATTGCTGAGTGATATTGCTTTGTAAGTAAATACCACAACTTTTTTATCCATTTTTCACTTTCTGCGATGTTGAACTTGTACTGTAAACGAGGTTCTTGTAAACAGAGGCGTCCCAAACTTTGGGGTGGCTGTGTCTTTTTGATTTTAAATTCCCTAAGCTATAGGACCATAAGTGGCAGTGCCCTAGGCTCTGTTGCTTTGTTTTTTAGATGTTTCAGGAAACGCCATACACTTCTCCCGAGTGGTTGTTGGCAATTTACATCCCGCCCTTCAGCATAACAAGGCTCCCAGTTCTCCATGGCCTGTCCTGCCTTTCTGGATTTTACACTTTTTTCAGATGGCCCTTTTGACCGGGGGGAAGTGAGACTTCATTGTAGTGCAGATTTCCTTTGCAAGCTTGCTTGGTTGGCCAAAAAGGGCGTATGCGTTTTTTCCTGAATATATTCAGGAAAAAACGCATACGCCCTTTTTGGCCAAGTGCATCATTGTGGACGTTCTGCCTCTTTTCCTATGCTTTCAATGCAATTCCAGTCTACCTCCTGAAATCGGTTTCCTGCAATTCTGCCCCGCTTTCAAGTCCTCTTGGCAGCCTTACTTCAGTCTATTTTTGGACGATAGCTGTCATTTATAACTCTGCAGGTTTGTGAATTACAGTGCCCCTGAGCTCCTTTCTTCAACTCGCTTTCTTTTGAGCTGGCCGCAACACCGCAGGATGGCTTCAGGCCCTAATCTGGTTCCGGCACGGCACGCTCAGCCTTTGGTTATTTCCTCTTCCTGGTGGGAAATGAGAGTTAAATTTGCCCGTCCAGACACCTCCAGCTAGCCTCTCATTGGTTCTCGCTATTCCTGTTCATCTTCCGCAGAAATTGCAAACTGGGCCAAACAGGAGGTTAAAGGGACTGACTCTCCAAGTCGGGAGAGTGTTAGTAAAGCGTCTGGAGTGTTGCACCCGAGTACCAGGGTAGGAAAACTGAGACATATTTGAACACGTCTCCCATTCACATGGTTGATCATACTCTGGGTTCCACATGCATGTTTTAGCTGAAGGAAGAATACCTTAAACCTGGAGAGTTGAGACCCGTGGAATGGGTACCGTGCAATATGACTTCAAAGGGTCTTCATTTGCTCACCAAACCTCTCCAATCCTATCACTGCTGCATTTATGCCTCTGTACACACGCTTGATTCTCTTTTGGAGACATAGCAATCCATAGGTTTTAAGATACTTACTAGTCAGGTACATTCTTAGGCGTTTAATATGGGGATTTGAGTCCATTTCGTTGAGCAAGGAGTAGCTCTTGTCTATTCCATATTTGGCTTAAGGAACTTTATCTGTGCTCATTTCAATCTCTGGTTTTATGCAGCACCCCAACTCACCTTTCCCCTTAAGCAAGCATAAGTTGGTTTTCTAAATTTGAGACCCTGTTCTGTTTTGGAATGCAGTTCCTGTGTAGCCAAGTTTACATTCCGTGTATTAGTGATATCTTATGATGTTTCTTTTTCTGTGTGACTTATTTCAGTTAGAATCATCGTACCTGAATCCACTCATTATGCTGCTACGGGCCTGATGACATAGATTTCATTGCTGAGTGATACTGCATTGTACGTAAGTACCACAACTTCTTTATCCATTTTTCACTTTCTGTGATATTGAACTTGTACGGTAAACGAGGTTCTTGTAAACGGAGGCGTCCCAAACTTTGGGGTGGCTGTGCCTTTTTGATTTTAATTTCCCTAAGCTATAGGACCATAAGTGGAAGTGCCCTAGGCTCTGTTGCTTTGTTTTTTAGATGTTTCAGGAAACACCATACACTTCTCCCGATTGGTTGTTGGCAATTTACATCCCGCCCATCAGCATAACAAGGCTCCCAGTTCTCCATGGCCTGTCCTGCCTTTCTGGATTTTACACTTTTTTCAGATGGCCCTTTTGACCGGGGGGAAGTGAGACTTCATTGTAGTGCAGATTTCCTTTGCAAGCTTGCTTGGTTGGCCAAAAAGGGCGTATGCGTTTTTTCCTGAATATATTCAGGAAAAAACGCATACGCCCTTTTTGGCCAAGTGCATCATTGTGGACGTTCTGCCTCTTTTCCTATGCTTTCAATGCAATTCCAGTCTACCTCCTGAAATCGGTTTCCTGCAATTCTGCCCCGCTTTCAAGTCCTCTTGGCAGCCTTACTTCAGTCTATTTTTGGACGATAGCTGTCATTTATAACTCTGCAGGTTTCTGAATTACAGTGCCCCTGAGCTCCTTTCTTCAACTCGCTTTCTTTTGAGCTGGCCGCAACACCGCAGGATGGCTTCAGGCCCTAATCTGGTTCCGGCACGGCACGCTCAGCCTTTGGTTATTTCCTCTTCCTGGTGGGAAATGAGAGTTAAATTTGCCCGTCCAGACACCTCCAGCTAGCCTCTCATTGGTTCTCGCTATTCCTGTTCATCTTCCGCAGAAATTGCAAACTGGGCCAAACAGGAGGTTAAAGGGACTGACTCTCCAAGTCGGGAGAGTGCTAGTAAAGCGTCTGGAGTGTTGCACCCGAGTACCAGGGTAGGAAAACTGAGACATATTTGAACACGTCTCCCATTCACATGGTTGATCATACTCTGGGTTCCACATGCATGTTTTAGCTGAAGGAAGAATACCTTAAACCTGGAGAGTTGAGACCCGTGGAATGGGTACCGTGCAATATGACTTCAAAGGGTCTTCATTTGCTCACCAAACCTCTCCAATCCTATCACTGCTGCATTTATGCCTCTGTACACACGCTTGATTCTCTTTTGGAGACATAGCAATCCATAGGTTTTAAGATACTTACTAGTCAGGTACATTCTTAGGCGTTTAATATGGGGATTTGAGTCCATTTCGTTGAGCAAGGAGTAGCTCTTGTCTATTCCATATTTGGCTTAAGGAACTTTATCTGTGCTCATTTCAATCTCTGGTTTTATGCAGCACCCCAACTCACCTTTCCCCTTAAGCAAGCATAAGTTGGTTTTCTAAATTTGAGACCCTGTTCTGTTTTGGAATGCAGTTCCTGTGTAGCCAAGTTTACATTCCGTGTATTAGTGATATCTTATGATGTTTCTTTTTCTGTGTGACTTATTTCAGTTAGAATCATCGTACCTGAATCCACTCATTATGCTGCTACGGGCCTGATGACATAGATTTCATTGCTGAATGATACTGCATTGTACGTAAGTACCACAAGTTCTTTATCCATTTTTCACTTTCTGTGATATTGAACTTGTACGGTAAACGAGGTTCTTGTAAACGGAGGCGTCCCAAACTTTGGGGTGGCTGTGTCTTTTTCATTTTAATTTCCCTAAGCTATAGGACCATAAGTGGAAGTGCCCTAGGCTCTGTTGCTTTGTTTTTTAGATGTTTCAGGAAACACCATACACTTCTCCCGAGTGGTTGTTGGCAATTTACATCCCGCCCTTCAGCATAACAAGGCTCCCAGTTCTCCATGGCCTGTCCTGCCTTTCTGGATTTTACACTTTTTTCAGATGGCCCTTTTGACCGGGGGGAAGTGAGACTTCATTGTAGTGCAGATTTCCTTTGCAAGCTTGCTTGGTTGGCCAAAAAGGGCGTATGCGTTTTTTCTTGAATATATTCAGGAAAAAACGCATACGCCCTTTTTGGCCAAGTGCATCATTGTGGACGTTCTGCCTCTTTTCCTATGCTTTCAATGCAATTCCAGTCTACCTCCTGAAATCGGTTTCCTGCAATTCTGCCCCGCTTTCAAGTCCTCTTGGCAGCCTTACTTCAGTCTATTTTTGGACGATAGCTGTCATTTATAACTCTGCAGGTTTGTGAATTACAGTGCCCCTGAGCTCCTTTCTTCAACTCGCTTTCTTTTGAGCTGGCCGCAACACCGCAGGATGGCTTCAGGCCCTAATCTGGTTCTGGCACGGCACGCTGAGCCTTTGGTTAATTCCTCTTCCTGGTGGGAAATGAGAGTTAAATTTGCCCGTCCAGACACCTCCAGCTAGTCTCTCATTGGTTCTCACTATTCCTGTTCATCTTCCACAGAAATTGCAAACTGGGCCAAACAGGAGGTTAAAGGGACTGACTCTCCAAGTCGGGAGAGTGTTAGTAAAGCATCTGGAATGTTGCACCCGAGTACCAGGGTACGAAAACTGAGACATATTTGAACACGTCTCCCGATCACATGGTTGATCATACTCTGGGTTCCACATGCATCTTTTAGCTGAAGGAAGAATACCTTAAACCTGGAGAGTTGAGACCCGTGGAATGGGTACCGTGCAATATGACTTCAAAGGGTCTTCATTTGCTCACCGAACCTCTCCAATCCTATCACTGCTGCATTTATGCCCCTGTACACACGCTTGATTCTCTTTTGGAGACATAGCAATCCATAGGTTTTAAGATACTTACTAGTCAGGTACATTCTTAGGCGTTTAATATGGGATTTTGAGTCCATTTCGTTGAGCAAGGAGTAGCTCTTGTCTATTCCATATTTGGCTTAAGGAACTTTATCTGTGCTCATTTGAATCTCTGGTTTTATGCAGCACCCCAACTCACCTTTCCCCTTAAGCAAGCATAAGTTGATTTTCTAAATTTGAGACCCTGTTCTGTTCTGTAATTCAGTTCCTGTGTAGCCAAGTATACATTCCGTGTATTACTGATATCTTATGATGTTTCTTTTTCTGTGTGACTTATTTCAGTTAGAATCATCATACCTGAATCCACTCATTGTGCTGCTAAGGGCCTGATGACATAGATTTCATTGCTGAGTGATATTGCTTTGTAAGTAAATACCACAACTTCTTTATCCATTTTTCACTTTCTGCGATGTTGAACTTGTACTGTAAACGAGGTTCTTGTAAACAGAGGCATCCCAAACTTTGGGGTGGCTGTGTCTTTTTGATTTTAATTTCCCTAAGCTATAGGACCATAAGTGGCAGTGCCCTAGGCTCTGTTGCTTTGTTTTTTAGATGTTTCAGGAAACACCATACACTTCTCCCGAGTGTCTGTTGGCAATTTACATCCCGCCCATCAGCATAACAAGGCTCCCAGTTCTCCATGGCCTGTCCTGCCTTTCTGGATTTTACACTTTTTTCAGATGGCCCTTTTGACTGGGGGGAAGTGAGACTTCATTGTAGTGCAGATTTCCTTTGCAAGCTTGCTTGGTTGGCCAAAAAGGGCGTATGCGTTTTTTCCTGAATATATTCAGGAAAAAACGCATACGCCCTTTTTGGCCAAGTGCATCATTGTGGACGTTCTGCCTCTTTTCTTATGCTTTCAATGCAATTCCAGTCTACCTCCTGAAATCGGTTTCCTGCAATTCTGCCCCGCTTTCAAGTCCTCTTGGCAGCCTTACTTCAGTATATTTTGGACGATAGCTGTCATTTATAACTCTGCAGGTTTGTGAATTACAGTGCCCCTGAGCTCCTTTCTTCAACTCGCTTTCTTGTGAGCTGGCCGCAACACCGCAGGATGGCTTCAGGCCCTAATCTGGTTCCGGCCCGGCATGCTGAGCCTTTGGTTAATTCCTCTTCCTGGTGGGAAATGAGAGTTAAATTTGCCCGTCCAGACACCTGCAGCTAGCCTCTCATTGGTTCTCGCTATTCCTGTTCATCTTCCGCAGAAATTGCAAACTGGGCCAAACAGGAGGTTAAAGGGACTGACTCTCCAAGTCGGGAGAGTGTTAGTAAAGAGTCTGGAGTGTTGCACCCGAGTACCAGGGTAGGAAAACTGAGACATATATGAACACGTCTCCCGTTCACATGGTTGATCATACTCTGGGTTCCACATGCATGTTTTAGCTGAAGGAAGAATACCTTAAACCTGGAGAGTTGAGACCCGTGGAATGGGTACCGTGCAATATGACTTCAAAGGGTCTTCATTTGCTCACCGAACCTCTCCAATCCTATCACTGCTGCATTTATGCCCCTGTACACACGCTTGATTCTCTTTTGGAGACATAGCAATCCATAGGTTTTAAGATACTTACTAGTCAGGTACATTCTTAGGCGTTTAATATGGGGTTTTGAGTCCATTTCGTTGAGCAAGGAGTAGCTCTTGTCTATTCCATATTTGGCTTAAGGAACTTTATCTGTGCTCATTTCAATCTCTGGTTTTATGCAGCACCCCAACTCACCTTTCCCCTTAAGCAAGCATAAGTTGGTTTTCTAAATTTGAGACCCTGTTCTGTTTTGGAATGCAGTTCCTGTGTAGCCAAGTTTACATTCCGTGTATTAGTGATATCTTATGATGTTTCTTTTTCTGTGTGACTTATTTCAGTTAGAATCATCGTACCTGAATCCACTCATTATGCTGCTACGGGCCTGATGACATAGATTTCATTGCTGAGTGATACTGCATTGTACGTAAGTACCACAAGTTCTTTATCCATTTTTCACTTTCTGTGATATTGAACTTGTACGGTAAACGAGGTTCTTGTAAACAGAGGCGTCCCAAACTTTGGGGTGGCTGTGTCTTTTTGATTTTAATTTCCCTAAGCTATAGGACCATAAGTGGAAGTGCCCTAGGCTCTGTTGCTTTGTTTTTTAGATGTTTCAGGAAACACCATACACTTCTCCCGAGTGGTTGTTGGCAATTTACATCCCGCCCATCAGCATAACAAGGCTCCCAGTTCTCCATGGCCTGTCCTGCCTTTCTGGATTTTACACTTTTTTCAGATGGCCCTTTTGACCGGGGGGAAGTGAGACTTCATTGTAGTGCAGATTTCCTTTGCAAGCTTGCTTGGTTGGCCAAAAAGGGCGTATGCGTTTTTTCCTGAATATATTCAGGAAAAAACGCATACGCCCTTTTTTGCCAAGTGCATCATTGTGGACGTTCTGCCTCTTTTCCTATGCTTTCAATGCAATTCCAGTCTACCTCCTGAAATCGGTTTCCTGCAATTCTGCCCCGCTTTCAAGTCCTCTTGGCAGCCTTACTTCAGTCTATTTTTGGACGATAGCTGTCATTTATAACTCTGCAGGTTTGTGAATTACAGTGCCCCTGAGCTCCTTTCTTCAACTCGCTTTCTTGTGACCTGGCCGCAACACCGCAGGATGGCTTCAGGCCCTAATCTGGTTCTGGCACGGCACGCTGAGCCTTTGGTTAATTCCTCTTCCTGGTGGGAAATGAGAGTTAAATTTGCCCATCCAGACACCTCCAGCTAGTCTCTCATTGGTTCTCGCTATTCCTGTTCATCTTCCACAGAAATTGCAAACTGGGCCAAACAGGAGGTTAAAGGGACTGACTCTCCAAGTCGGGAGAGTGTTAGTAAAGCATCTGGAATGTTGCACCCGAGTACCAGGGTACGAAAACTGAGACATATTTGAACACGTCTCCCGATCACATGGTTGATCATACTCTGGGTTCCACATGCATCTTTTAGCTGAAGGAAGAATACCTTAAACCTGGAGAGTTGAGACCCGTGGAATGGGTACCGTGCAATATGACTTCAAAGGGTCTTCATTTGCTCACCGAACCTCTCCAATCCTATCACTGCTGCATTTATGCCCCTGTACACACGCTTGATTCTCTTTTGGAGACATAGCAATCCATAGGTTTTAAGATACTTACTAGTCAGGTACATTCTTAGGCGTTTAATATGGGGTTTTGAGTCCATTTCGTTGAGCAAGGAGTAGCTCTTGTCTATTCCATATTTGGCTTAAGGAACTTTATCTGTGCTCATTTCAATCTCTGGTTTTATGCAGCACCCCAACTCACCTTTCCCCTTAAGCAAGCATAAGTTGGTTTTCTAAATTTGAGACCCTGTTCTGTTTTGGAATGCAGTTCCTGTGTAGCCAAGTTTACATTCCGTGTATTAGTGATATCTTATGATGTTTCTTTTTCTGTGTGACTTATTTCAGTTAGAATCATCGTACCTGAATCCACTCATTATGCTGCTACGGGCCTGATGACATAGATTTCATTGCTGAGTGATACTGCATTGTACGTAAGTACCACAAGTTCTTTATCCATTTTTCACTTTCTGTGATATTGAACTTGTACGGTAAACGAGGTTCTTGTAAACGGAGGCGTCCCAAACTTTGGGGTGGCTGTGTCTTTTTGATTTTAATTTCCCTAAGCTATAGGACCATAAGTGGAAGTGCCCTAGGCTCTGTTGCTTTGTTTTTTAGATGTTTCAGGAAACACCATACACTTCTCCCGAGTGGTTGTTGGCAATTTACATCCCGCCCATCAGCATAACAAGGCTCCCAGTTCTCCATGGCCTGTCCTGCCTTTCTGGATTTTACACTTTTTTCAGATGGCCCTTTTGACCGGGGGGAAGTGAGACTTCATTGTAGTGCAGATTTCCTTTGCAAGCTTGCTTGATTGACCAAAAAGGGCGTATGGGTTTTTTCCTGAATATATTCAGGAAAAAACGCATACGCCCTTTTTGGCCAAGTGCATCATTGTGGACGTTCTGCCTCTTTTCCTATGCTTTCAATGCAATTCCAGTCTACCTCCTGAAATCGGTTTCCTGCAATTCTGCCCCGCTTTCAAGTCCTCTTGGCAGCCTTACTTCAGTCTATTTTTGGACGATAGCTGTCATTTATAACTCTGCAGGTTTGTGAATTACAGTGCCCCTGAGCTCCTTTCTTCAACTCGCTTTCTTGTGACCTGGCCGCAACACCGCAGGATGGCTTCAGGCCCTAATCTGGTTCTGGCACGGCACGCTGAGCCTTTGGTTAATTCCTCTTCCTGGTGGGAAATGAGAGTTAAATTTTCCCATCCAGACACCTCCAGCTAGTCTCTCATTGGTTCTCGCTATTCCTGTTCATCTTCCACAGAAATTGCAAACTGGGCCAAACAGGAGGTTAAAGGGACTGACTCTCCAAGTCGGGAGAGTGTTAGTAAAGCATCTGGAATGTTGCACCCGAGTACCAGGGTACGAAAACTGAGACATATTTGAACACGTCTCCCGATCACATGGTTGATCATACTCTGGGTTCCACATGCATCTTTTAGCTGAAGGAAGAATACCTTAAACCTGGAGAGTTGAGACCCGTGGAATGGGTACCGTGCAATATGACTTCAAAGGGTCTTCATTTGCTCACCGAACCTCTCCAATCCTATCACTGCTGCATTTATGCCCCTGTACAAACGCTTGATTCTCTTTTGGAGACATAGCAATCCATAGGTTTTAAGATACTTACTAGTCAGGTACATTCTTAGGCGTTTAATATGGGGTTTTGAGTCCATTTCGTTGAGCAAGGAGTAGCTCTTGTCTATTCCATATTTGGCTTAAGGAACTTTATCTGTGCTCATTTCAATCTCTGGTTTTATGCAGCACCCCAACTCACCTTTCCCCTTAAGCAAGCATAAGTTGGTTTTCTAAATTTGAGACCCTGTTCTGTTTTGGAATGCAGTTCCTGTGTAGCCAAGTTTACATTCCGTGTATTAGTGATATCTTATGATGTTTCTTTTTCTGTGTGACTTATTTCAGTTAGAATCATCGTACCTGAATCCACTCATTATGCTGCTACGGGCCTGATGACATAGATTTCATTGCTGAGTGATACTGCATTGTACGTAAGTACCACAAGTTCTTTATCCATTTTTCACTTTCTGTGATATTGAACTTGTACGGTAAACGAGGTTCTTGTAAACGGAGGCGTCCCGAACTTTGGGGTGGCTGTGTCTTTTTGATTTTAATTTCCCTAAGCTATAGGACCATAAGTGGAAGTGCCCTAGGCTCTGTTGCTTTGTTTTTTAGATGTTTCAGGAAACACCATACACTTCTCCTGAGTGTCTGTTGGCAATTTACATCCCGCCCATCAGCATAACAAGGCTCCCAGTTCTCCATGGCCTGTCCTGCCTTTCTGGATTTTACACTTTTTTCAGATGGCCCTTTTGACCGGGGGGAAGTGAGACTTCATTGTAGTGCAGATTTCCTTTGCAAGTTTGCTTGGTTGGCCAAAAAGGGCGTATGCGTTTTTTCCTGAATATATTCAGGAAAAAACGCATACGCCCTTTTTGGCCAAGTGCATCATTGTGGACGTTCTGCCTCTTTTCCTATGCTTTCAATGCAATTCCAGTCTACCTCCTGAAATCGGTTTCCTGTAATTCTGCCCCGCTTTCAAGTCCTCTTGGCAGCCTTACTTCAGTATATTTTTGGACGATAGCTGTCATTTATAACTCTGCAGGTTTGTGAATTACAGTGCCCCTGAGCTCCTTTCTTCAACTCGCTTTCTTGTGACCTGGCCGCCACACCGCAGGATGTCTTCAGGCCCTAATCTGGTTCTGGCACGGCACGCTGAGCCTTTGGTTAATTCCTCTTCCTGGTGGGAAATGAGAGTTAAATTTGCCCATCCAGACACCTCCAGCTAGTCTCTCATTGGTTCTCGCTATTCCTGTTCATCTTCCACAGAAATTGCAAACTGGGCCAAACAGGAGGTTAAAGGGACTGACTCTCCAAGTCGGGAGAGTGTTAGTAAAGCATCTGGAATGTTGCACCCGAGTACCAGGGTACAAAAACTGAGACATATTTGAACACGTCTCCCGATCACATGGTTGATCATACTCTGGGATCCACATGCATGTTTTAGCTGAAGGAAGAATACCTTAAACCTGGAGAGTTAAGACCCGTGGAATGGGTACCATGCAATATGACTTCAAAGGGTCTTCATTTGCTCACCGAACATCTCCAATCCTATCACTGCTGCGTTTATGCCCCTGTACACATGCTTGATTCTCTTTCGGAGACATAGCAATCCATAGGTTTTAAGATAATTACTAGTCAGGTACATTCTTAGGCGTTTAATATGCGGTGTTGAGTCCATTTCTTTGAGCAAGGAGTAGCTCTTGTCTATTCCATATTTGGCTTAAGGAACTTTATCTGTGCTCATTTCAATCTCTGGTTTTATGCAGCACCCCAACTCACCTTTCCCCTTAAGCAAGCATAAGTTGGTTTTCTAAATTTGAGACCCTGTTCTGTTCTGTAATTCAGTTCCTGTGTAGCCAAGTATACATTCTGTGTATTACTGATATCTTATGATGTTTCTTTTTCTGTGTGACTTATTTCAGTTAGAATCATCATACCTGAATCCACTCATTGTGCTGCTAAGGGCCTGATGACATAGATTTCATTGCTGAGTGATATTGCTTTGTAAGTAAATACCACAACTTCTTTATCCATTTTTCACTTTCTGCGATGTTGAACTTGTACTGTAAACGAGGTTCTTGTAAACAGAGGAGTCCCAAACTTTGGGGTGGCTGTGTCTTTTTGATTTTAATTTCCCTAAGCTATAGGACCATAAGTGGCAGTGCCCTAGGCTCTGTTGCTTTGTTTTTTAGATGTTTCAGGAAACACCATACACTTCTCCTGAGTGTCTGTTGGCAATTTACATCCCGCCCATCAGCATAACAAGGCTCCCAGTTCTCCATGGCCTGTCCTGCCTTTCTGGATTTTACACTTTTTTCAGATGGCCCTTTTGACCGGGGGGAAGTGAGACTTCATTGTAGTGCAGATTTCCTTTGCAAGCTTGCTTGGTTGGCCAAAAAGGGCGTATGCGTTTTTTCCTGATTATATTCAGGAAAAAACGCATACGCCCTTTTTGGCCAAGTGCATCATTGTGGACGTTCTGCCTCTTTTCCTATGCTTTCAATGCAATTCCAGTCTACCTCCTGAAATCGGTTTCCTGCAATTCTGCCCCGCTTTCAAGTCCTCTTGGCAGCCTTACTTCAGTATATTTTGGACGATAGCTGTCATTTATAACTCTGCAGGTTTGTGAATTACAGTGCCCCTGAGCTCCTTTCTTCAACTCGCTTTCTTGTGAGCTGGCCGCAACACCGCAGGATGGCTTCAGGCCCTAATCTGTTTCCGGCCCGGCATGCTGAGCCTTTGGTTAATTCCTCTTCCTGGTGGGAAATGAGAGTTAAATTTGCCCGTCCAGACACCTGCAGCTAGCCTCTCATTGGTTCTCGCTATTCCTGTTCATCTTCCGCAGAAATTGCAAACTGGGCCAAACAGGAGGTTAAAGGGACTGACTCTCCAAGTCGGGAGAGTGTTAGTAAAGAGTCTGGAGTGTTGCACCCGAGTACCAGGGTAGGAAAACTGAGACATATTTGAACACGTCTCCCGTTCACATGGTTGATCATACTCTGGGTTCCACATGCATGTTTTAGCTGAAGGAAGAATACCTTAAACCTGGAGAGTTGAGACCCGTGGAATGGGTACCGTGCAATATGACTTCAAAGGGTCTTCATTTGCTCACCGAACCTCTCCAATCCTATCACTGCTGCATTTATGCCCCTGTACACACGCTTGATTCTCTTTTGGAGACATAGCAATCCATAGGTTTTAAGATACTTACTAGTCAGGTACATTCTTAGGCGTTTAATATGGGGTTTTGAGTCCATTTCGTTGAGCAAGGAGTAGCTCTTGTCTATTCCATATTTGGCTTAAGGAACTTTATCTGTGCTCATTTCAATCTCTGGTTTTATGCAGCACCCCAACTCACCTTTCCCCTTAAGCAAGCATAAGTTGGTTTTCTAAATTTGAGACCCTGTTCTGTTTTGGAATGCAGTTCCTGTGTAGCCAAGTTTACATTCCGTGTATTAGTGATATCTTATGATGTTTCTTTTTCTGTGTGACTTATTTCAGTTAGAATCATCGTACCTGAATCCACTCATTATGCTGCTACGGGCCTGATGACATAGATTTCATTGCTGAGTGATACTGCATTGTACGTAAGTACCACAAGTTCTTTATCCATTTTTCACTTTCTGTGATATTGAACTTGTACGGTAAACGAGGTTCTTGTAAACGGAGGCGTCCCGAACTTTGGGGTGGCTGTGTCTTTTTGATTTTAATTTCCCTAAGCTATAGGACCATAAGTGGAAGTGCCCTAGGCTCTGTTGCTTTGTTTTTTAGATGTTTCAGGAAACACCATACACTTCTCCTGAGTGTCTGTTGGCAATTTACATCCCGCCCATCAGCATAACAAGGCTCCCAGTTCTCCATGGCCTGTCCTGCCTTTCTGGATTTTACACTTTTTTCAGATGGCCCTTTTGACCGGGGGGAAGTGAGACTTCATTGTAGTGCAGATTTCCTTTGCAAGTTTGCTTGGTTGGCCAAAAAGGGCGTATGCGTTTTTTCCTGAATATATTCAGGAAAAAACGCATACGCCCTTTTTGGCCAAGTGCATCATTGTGGACGTTCTGCCTCTTTTCCTATGCTTTCAATGCAATTCCAGTCTACCTCCTGAAATCGGTTTCCTGTAATTCTGCCCCGCTTTCAAGTCCTCTTGGCAGCCTTACTTCAGTATATTTTTGGACGATAGCTGTCATTTATAACTCTGCAGGTTTGTGAATTACAGTGCCCCTGAGCTCCTTTCTTCAACTCGCTTTCTTGTGACCTGGCCGCCACACCGCAGGATGTCTTCAGGCCCTAATCTGGTTCTGGCACGGCACGCTGAGCCTTTGGTTAATTCCTCTTCCTGGTGGGAAATGAGAGTTAAATTTGCCCATCCAGACACCTCCAGCTAGTCTCTCATTGGTTCTCGCTATTCCTGTTCATCTTCCACAGAAATTGCAAACTGGGCCAAACAGGAGGTTAAAGGGACTGACTCTCCAAGTCGGGAGAGTGTTAGTAAAGCATCTGGAATGTTGCACCCGAGTACCAGGGTACAAAAACTGAGACATATTTGAACACGTCTCCCGATCACATGGTTGATCATACT
This sequence comes from Stenella coeruleoalba, assembly GCF_951394435.1. Taxonomy (NCBI): domain Eukaryota; kingdom Metazoa; phylum Chordata; class Mammalia; order Artiodactyla; family Delphinidae; genus Stenella; species Stenella coeruleoalba. The sequence continues at coordinate 571,270 of NW_027646206.1, forward strand.
CTGGGATCCACATGCATGTTTTAGCTGAAGGAAGAATACCTTAAACCTGGAGAGTTAAGACCCGTGGAATGGGTACCATGCAATATGACTTCAAAGGGTCTTCATTTGCTCACCGAACATCTCCAATCCTATCACTGCTGCGTTTATGCCCCTGTACACATGCTTGATTCTCTTTCGGAGACATAGCAATCCATAGGTTTTAAGATAATTACTAGTCAGGTACATTCTTAGGCGTTTAATATGCGGTGTTGAGTCCATTTCTTTGAGCAAGGAGTAGCTCTTGTCTATTCCATATTTGGCTTAAGGAACTTTATCTGTGCTCATTTCAATCTCTGGTTTTATGCAGCACCCCAACTCACCTTTCCCCTTAAGCAAGCATAAGTTGGTTTTCTAAATTTGAGACCCTGTTCTGTTCTGTAATTCAGTTCCTGTGTAGCCAAGTATACATTCTGTGTATTACTGATATCTTATGATGTTTCTTTTTCTGTGTGACTTATTTCAGTTAGAATCATCATACCTGAATCCACTCATTGTGCTGCTAAGGGCCTGATGACATAGATTTCATTGCTGAGTGATATTGCTTTGTAAGTAAATACCACAACTTCTTTATCCATTTTTCACTTTCTGCGATGTTGAACTTGTACTGTAAACGAGGTTCTTGTAAACAGAGGAGTCCCAAACTTTGGGGTGGCTGTGTCTTTTTGATTTTAATTTCCCTAAGCTATAGGACCATAAGTGGCAGTGCCCTAGGCTCTGTTGCTTTGTTTTTTAGATGTTTCAGGAAACACCATACACTTCTCCTGAGTGTCTGTTGGCAATTTACATCCCGCCCATCAGCATAACAAGGCTCCCAGTTCTCCATGGCCTGTCCTGCCTTTCTGGATTTTACACTTTTTTCAGATGGCCCTTTTGACCGGGGGGAAGTGAGACTTCATTGTAGTGCAGATTTCCTTTGCAAGCTTGCTTGGTTGGCCAAAAAGGGCGTATGCGTTTTTTCCTGATTATATTCAGGAAAAAACGCATACGCCCTTTTTGGCCAAGTGCATCATTGTGGACGTTCTGCCTCTTTTCCTATGCTTTCAATGCAATTCCAGTCTACCTCCTGAAATCGGTTTCCTGCAATTCTGCCCCGCTTTCAAGTCCTCTTGGCAGCCTTACTTCAGTATATTTTGGACGATAGCTGTCATTTATAACTCTGCAGGTTTGTGAATTACAGTGCCCCTGAGCTCCTTTCTTCAACTCGCTTTCTTGTGAGCTGGCCGCAACACCGCAGGATGGCTTCAGGCCCTAATCTGTTTCCGGCCCGGCATGCTGAGCCTTTGGTTAATTCCTCTTCCTGGTGGGAAATGAGAGTTAAATTTGCCCGTCCAGACACCTGCAGCTAGCCTCTCATTGGTTCTCGCTATTCCTGTTCATCTTCCGCAGAAATTGCAAACTGGGCCAAACAGGAGGTTAAAGGGACTGACTCTCCAAGTCGGGAGAGTGTTAGTAAAGAGTATGGAGTGTTGCACCCGAGTACCAGGGTAGGAAAACTGAGACATATTTGAACACGTCTCCCGTTCACATGGTTGATCATACTCTGGGTTCCACATGCATGTTTTAGCTGAAGGAAGAATACCTTAAACCTGGAGAGTTGAGACCCGTGGAATGGGTACCGTGCAATATGACTTCAAAGGGTCTTCATTTGCTCACCGAACCTCTCCAATCCTATCACTGCTGCATTTATGCCCCTGTACACACGCTTGATTCTCTTTTGGAGACATAGCAATCCATAGGTTTTAAGATACTTACTAGTCAGGTACATTCTTAGGCGTTTAATATGGGGTTTTGAGTCCATTTCGTTGAGCAAGGAGTAGCTCTTGTCTATTCCATATTTGGCTTAAGGAACTTTATCTGTGCTCATTTCAATCTCTGGTTTTATGCAGCACCCCAACTCACCTTTCCCCTTAAGCAAGCATAAGTTGGTTTTCTAAATTTGAGACCCTGTTCTGTTTTGGAATGCAGTTCCTGTGTAGCCAAGTTTACATTCCGTGTATTAGTGATATCTTATGATGTTTCTTTTTCTGTGTGACTTATTTCAGTTAGAATCATCGTACCTGAATCCACTCATTATGCTGCTACGGGCCTGATGACATAGATTTCATTGCTGAGTGATACTGCATTGTACGTAAGTACCACAAGTTCTTTATCCATTTTTCACTTTCTGTGATATTGAACTTGTACGGTAAACGAGGTTCTTGTAAACGGAGGCGTCCCGAACTTTGGGGTGGCTGTGTCTTTTTGATTTTAATTTCCCTAAGCTATAGGACCATAAGTGGAAGTGCCCTAGGCTCTGTTGCTTTGTTTTTTAGATGTTTCAGGAAACACCATACACTTCTCCTGAGTGTCTGTTGGCAATTTACATCCCGCCCATCAGCATAACAAGGCTCCCAGTTCTCCATGGCCTGTCCTGCCTTTCTGGATTTTACACTTTTTTCAGATGGCCCTTTTGACCGGGGGGAAGTGAGACTTCATTGTAGTGCAGATTTCCTTTGCAAGTTTGCTTGGTTGGCCAAAAAGGGCGTATGCGTTTTTTCCTGAATATATTCAGGAAAAAACGCATACGCCCTTTTTGGCCAAGTGCATCATTGTGGACGTTCTGCCTCTTTTCCTATGCTTTCAATGCAATTCCAGTCTACCTCCTGAAATCGGTTTCCTGTAATTCTGCCCCGCTTTCAAGTCCTCTTGGCAGCCTTACTTCAGTATATTTTTGGACGATAGCTGTCATTTATAACTCTGCAGGTTTGTGAATTACAGTGCCCCTGAGCTCCTTTCTTCAACTCGCTTTCTTGTGACCTGGCCGCAACACCGCAGGATGGCTTCAGGCCCTAATCTGGTTCTGGCACGGCACGCTGAGCCTTTGGTTAATTCCTCTTCCTGGTGGGAAATGAGAGTTAAATTTGCCCATCCAGACACCTCCAGCTAGTCTCTCATTGGTTCTCGCTATTCCTGTTCATCTTCCACAGAAATTGCAAACTGGGCCAAACAGGAGGTTAAAGGGACTGACTCTCCAAGTCGGGAGAGTGTTAGTAAAGCATCTGGAATGTTGCACCCGAGTACCAGGGTACAAAAACTGAGACATATTTGAACACGTCTCCCGATCACATGGTTGATCATACTCTGGGATCCACATGCATGTTTTAGCTGAAGGAAGAATACCTTAAACCTGGAGAGTTAAGACCCGTGGAATGGGAACCATGCAATATGACTTCAAAGGGTCTTCATTTGCTCACCGAACATCTCCAATCCTATCACTGCTGCGTTTATGCCCCTGTACACATGCTTGATTCTCTTTCGGAGACATAGCAATCCATAGGTTTTAAGATAATTACTAGTCAGGTACATTCTTAGGCGTTTAATATGCGGTGTTGAGTCCATTTCTTTGAGCAAGGAGTAGCTCTTGTCTATTCCATATTTGGCTTAAGGAACTTTATCTGTGCTCATTTCAATCTCTGGTTTTATGCAGCACCCCAACTCACCTTTCCCGTTAATTAAGCTGAAGTTGGTTTTCTAAATTTGAGACCCTGTTCTGTTCTGTAATTCAGTTCCTGTGTAGCCAAGTTTACATTCCGTGTATTACTGATATCTTATGATGTTTCTTTTTCTGTGTGACTTATTTCAGTTAGAATCATCATACCTGAATCCACTCATTGTGATGCTAAGGGCCTGATGACACAGATTTCATTGCTGAGTGATATTGCTTTGTAAGTAAATACCACAACTTCTTTATCCATTTTTCACTTTCTGCGATGTTGAAATTGTACTGTAAACGAGGTTCTTGTAAACAGAGCCGTTCCAAACTTTGGGGTGGCTGTGTCTTTTTGATTTTAATTTCCCTAAGCTATAGGACCATAAGTGGCAGTGCTCTAGGCTCTGTTGCTTTGTTTTTTAGATGTTTCAGGAAACACCATACACTTCTCCCCAGTGTCTGTTGGCAATTTACATCCCGCCCATCAGCATAACAAGGCTCCCAGTTCTCCATGGCCTGTCCTGCCTTTCTGGATTTTACACTTTTTTCAGATGGCCCTTTTGACCGGGGGGAAGTGAGACTTCATTGTAGTGCAGATTTCCTTTGCAAGCTTGCTTGGTTGGCCAAAAAGGGCGTATGCGTTTTTTCCTGAATATATTCAGGAAAAAACGCATACGCCCTTTTTGGCCAAGTGCATCATTGTGGACGTTCTGCCTCTTTTCCTATGCTTTCAATGCAATTCCAGTCTACCTCCTGAAATCGGTTTCCTACAATTCTGCCCCACTTTCAAGTCCTCTTGGCAGCCTTACTTTAGTATATTTTTGGACGATAGCTGTCATTTATAACTCTGCAGGTTTGTGAATTACAGTGCCCCTGAGCTCCTTTCTTCAACTCGCTTTCTTGTGACCTGGCCGCAACACCGCAGGATGGCTTCAGGCCCTAATCTGGTTCCGGCCCGGCATGCTGAGCCTTTGGTTAATTCCTCTTCCTGGTGGGAAATGAGAGTTAAATTTGCCCGTTCAGACACCTCCAGCTAGCCTCCCATTGGTTCTCGCTATTCCTGTTCATCTTCCGCAGAAATTGCAAACTGGGCCAAACAGGAGATTAAAGGCACTGACTCTCCAAGTCGGGAGTGTTAGTAAAGCGTCTGGAATGTTGCACCCGAGTACCAGGGGAGGAAAACTGAGACATATTTGAAAACGTCTCCCGTTCACACGGTTGATCATACTCTGGGTTCCACATGCATGTTTTAGCTGAAGGAAGAATACCTTAAACCTGGAGAGTTGAGACCCGTGGAATGGGTACCATGCAATATGACTTCAAAGGGTCTTCATTTGCTCACCGAACCTCTCCAATCCTATCACTGCTGCGTTTATGCCCCTGTACACACGCTTGATTCTCTTTTGGAGACATAGCAATCCATAGGTTTTAAGATACTTACTAGTCAGGTACATTCTTAGGCGTTTAGTATGGGGTGTTGAGTCCATTTCGTTGAGCAAGGAGTAGCTCTTGTCTATTCCATATTTGGCTTAAGGAACTTTATCTGTGCTCATTTCAATCTCTGGTTTTATGCAGCACCCCAACTCACCTTCCCCCTTAAGCAGGCATAAGTTGGTTTTCTAAACTTGAGACACTGTTCTGTTTTGTAATTCAGTTCATGTGTAGCCAAGTCGACATTCTGTGTATTAATGATACCTTATGATGTTTCTTTTCTGTGTGACTTATTTCAGTTCGAATCATCATACCTGAATCCACTCATTATGCTGCTATGGGCCTGATGACATAGATTTCATTGCTGAGTGATATTGCATTGTACGTAAGTACCACAAGTTCTTTATCCATTTTTCACTTTCTGCGATATTGAACTTGTACCGTAAACGAGGTTCTTGTAAACAGAGCCGTCCCAAACTTTGGGGTGGCTGTGTCTTTTTGATTTTAATTTCCCTAAGCTATAGGACCATAAGTGGAAGTGCCCTAGGCTCTGTTGCTTTGTTTTTTAGATGTTTCAGGAAACACCATACACTTCTCCAGAGTGGCTGTTGGCAATTTACATCCCGCCCATCAGCATAAGAAGGCTCCCAGTTCTCCATGGCCTGTCGTGCCTTTATGGATTTTACACTTTTTTCAGATGGCCCTTTTGACCGGGTGGAAGTGAGACTTCATTGTAGTGCAGATTTCCTTTGCAAGCTTGCTTGGTTGGCCAAAAAGTGCGTATGCCTTTTTTCCTGAATATATTCAGGAAAAAACGCATACGCCCTTTTTGGCCAAGTGCATCATTGTCGAGTTTCTGACTCTCTTCATATGCTTTCAATGCAATTCCTGTCTACCTCCTGAAATCGGTTTCCTGCAATTCTGCCTTGCTTTCAATGCCTCTTCATAGCCTTACCTCAATATATTTTTTAAAAATAGTTGGCCTTTATAACTCTGCAGGTTTTTGAATTGCAGTGGCCCTTAGCTCCATTTTTTAGCTCTTATTTTTGTGGTCTTGCCCCATAACCACAGGATTCCTTGAAGCCCTATTTTTCTTCTGGGGCACCTTGCTGTGCCTTTGGTTAATTCTTCTTACTGATGTGATATTAGAGTGACATGTGCCCATTGAAACCGCTACAGCTAGTTTCTCACTGGTTCCCCCTATTCCCATTCATCCTCTGCACTAACTGCAGACTGTGCGATACCAGAACTTAAAGGCATTGACTCCATGTGGGGATGTTGTTAGTAAAGCGGCTGGAATGTCGATCCGGAGCCCCAGGAGAGGAAAAATGAGGTGCGTTTTAGAAACCTTTCCCGATCATATGGTATACCAGTCGCTGGGTTTCCCAAGCATGGTTTAGCTGTAGGAAGATTCCCTTCAACCTGGAGTGTTGGGACCCTTGGACTGAGTAGCATGAAGTATTGCATTAAACTTTCGGCAGTTGCTCACCAAAGCTCACCAATCCTGTCAGCCCCAAGTGTCCAGCCTTATGTCTTATCCAGCTGTGGGTTTATATGTGGTCAATCCAGGTTGCATCACAGCCCCTGAGCGAATTTTGTAAGAATTTTTCTCTCTTTCATTGTTTCAGCGTTTTGTTTTTAAAATTTATTTCTATAATGGGGTTTAGCTCCTTTTCACTGCTGTGTTTGTGCCGCTCTGCACACACTTGATTCCCTTATGGAGATATATCAATACATGGGTTTTAAGATTCTTATTCCTCAGATATATTTCTCTGCGGTGTATAGGGTGTGTTGAGGCCTGTTCATTGAGCAAGGTGTAGATCTTGTCTAATACCTATTTGGTTTATTGAACGGTATCTGTGCTAATTTCAAACTCTGGTTTTATGCATCACCCCACCTCTCCTTTCCCCTTAAGCTGACATAAGTGTGTTTTCTAAATGTGAGACACTGTTCTGTTCTGTAATTCATTTCTTGTGCAGCCATATTTACCCTCCCTCTATAAGTGATATCTTATGATATGTTTCTTTTTCTGTTTGACTTATTTCAAGTAGTATTATCGGACCTAAATCCACTCTTTATCCTTCTACTAGCCTTATTACATTGATTTCATGGTGAAGAGATATTCCATTGTACATAAGTACCACATCTTCTTTATCCATTGTTCTCTTTCCTGGGATATTTAAGGTGTACTGAAGTTGAGGTTCTTGTAAACAGAGTAGCCCTAAACTGTGGTGTGCTTGTGTCTTGTTGATTTTTAGACTTCCCTAGATATACTCCCATGATTGGAAGTGTCCTATGCTCTGTAGCTCTGTTTTTTAGATGATTTAGGAACCACCATACACTTCTCCAGAGTGGCTCTCGGCAGTTCACACACTGCCCATCAGCGTATAAAGGCTCCCTGTTCTCCATGGCCTGTCCTGCATTTCTGGTTTTTACAATTTTTTAGGATGGCCCTTTTGACCGGTGGGAAGTGAGACTTCTTTGTTGTGCACATTTGCATTGCTTGCTTGCTTCGTTGCCCATAAAGTGCGTATGCGTTTTTTCCTGGATATAATCAGGAAAAAACGCATACGCCCTTTTGGGCCAACTGCATCATTGTCGAAATTCTGCCGCTTTTCATGTGCGTTAAAGACGAGTCCAATCTATCTCTTGAAATCTGTTTCTTGCAATTCTGTCTTGCATTCAGATCCTCTTCTTTGCCTTACCTCAACATATTTTTGGACGTTAGTTTTCATTTATAACTCTGCAGGTTTGTGAATTGCAGTGACCCTGAGCTCCATTGTTTAAGTTGCTCTTTTGTGAGCTGGCCTCAAACCCGCAGGATTGCTTCAGGCCCTATTTTGGCTCCGGCGAGGCAGGCTGAGCCTTTCTTTAATTCTTATTCTTAATGGGAAATTAGAGTGATATGTGCCCGTCCAAACCCCTACAACTCTTCTCTCATTGGTTCCCCCTCTTCCCGTTCATCCTCCTCACAATTTGCAAAATGTGTGAAACAGAAGTTTAAATGTGCTGATTCTCCAAGTGGGGAGATTCTAAGTAGCGTGGCTGGAATGGTGAACAGGAGCACCAGGAGAGGATAAATGAGGTGCATTTTAGACACATCTCCCGATCACATGGTGTACAGTCCTCTGGGTTTTCCATGCATGTTTTAGCTGTAGGAAGATCCCTTGAACCTGCAGATTTGGGACCCATTGAATGGGTACCAGGTAGTATTACTTTAAAGGGTGTGCATTTCCTCACCCAACCTCACATTTCTCTTAGCGCAAACAGTTTCCAGCCTTATGTCTCATCCTGCTGTGGGTCTAGATGTGTTCAATCCATGTTGCATCACCATCCCTGAGGAAAAGTTGTAAGAGGTTTTCTCTGTCTCTCTGTCGTTTATTTTTTTCAATTTATTATTATATTGGTTACAGCTGATTTTCAAAGCTCTGTTTCTTGCTGCTGTACATCCACTTGATTCACGTACAGAGAGACATCAATAAATTCTTTTTCAGATTCTTACCAGTCGTATATATTCTTTTCCGGTGACTTGAGTGTGCTGAGTGCAGTTCTTTTAGCTACCGTGTAGGCCTTGTTGATTATCAGTTTGGTATTTGGAATGGTATCTTTGCTAATTTCAACCTCCTGGATGATGCCTCACCCCTCCCCACCTTTCCCGTTTAGCAGCCTTATGCGTGTTTTCTACATATTTGACTATGTTTTTGTTTTGTAATTTATTTCATGTGTAGCCATTTTGGATTCCACCTTTAAGTGATATCTTATGATATGTGTCTTTTTCTTTTTGAATTCTGTCACTTAGAATGATCATACGTAACTCCTCCGGAGTCGTTACAACTGGCCATATTTCATTGATTTCCAGGCTGAATAATATTCCACTCTACCTAAGTACCACATCTCTATCCATTTTTTCCCTCCAGAGACATTTAAGTTATATCCTAGTCGAGGATCTTTTAAACAGAGAGGGGGTAAACATTGGGGTGCCTGTGTCCTCTCGATTTTTGTTTTTCCCAAGATATACGCCCATGAGTGCAAGTGCCCTATGCTCTGTAGCTCATTTTTTAGATGCTTTAGTAAACACAATACACTTCTCCAGAATGGCCGTTGGCAATATACATTTCCACTATAAGTCTCACAGGGCTCCCTCTTCTCGTTGCCCTGTCCTGCGTTTCTGTTGTTTATGCTTTATGAGGATGGCTCTTCTGACTGATGCGAAGTGATATCTTTTGTAGTATTGACTTCCAGTGCCCACCTGTTTGGTTGGCTAAAAAAGTGTATGCCCTTTTCTTGAATATATACAGAAAAGAACGCATACACCCTTTTTGGCCAACTGCAATGTTGGCAATGTTGGCAATGTTCAGCTCCTTTTCTTGTGCTTAATGGCGAGTCCTTTCTACCTCCTCAAATCCCTTTCCTGCCATTCTCCCTTGCTTACAAGTCCTTTTCTCTGACTTTCCTCAAGACATTTTTCAGTGATGGATATTTTCAACTCTGCAGTTTTGTGAATTTTACTGCCCCTGAGTTCCATTGTTCAACTCGTGTTTATGGGAACTGGCCACAAAGCAGCGGGATTTCCTCAAGCCCTATACTGTTTCCATGGGCAACCCTAGCCTTTGGTCAATTCGTCTTCCTGATTGGAAATTAGAGTGACATGTGCCTGTCTGAACACCTAGGACTTGTCTCTCATTGTTCCTCATCCTTCCGCTTCATCCTCTGGACAAATTCCAAACTGTACGCAACAGGATGTTGACAGTGCTGACATCTCCAAGTGGGGAGACTGTTAGTAAAGACGCTGGAGGGGTGAACCCGAGCACCAGGAGATGAGGAGATGAGATGCCTTTTCCAAACTCTTCCCGATCAGACGGTATACCATCCTCTGGGTGTGACAGACATGTTTTAGCAGTAGGAAGAGTCCCATTCATGTAAGGAGAACACCAGGGCTTTTTCAAAATCAGTGTCTCCCCGAAACCCAAACTGGGGAAGTTTTTAAGCTACGGCTACACATATGTTCATTAAGGGCCTTGGGAAGTAGGCAGAGTCCAAACTTTAGATGATTGAAGTCTTCAGGGTCAGAAGCACTCACCACCAGCTTCCCTTAGGCTACACTTTAACTGTCATTGATAGATGATGTCAATAAAAATATCTATTCTTTTTCAGATTATTTCCCCTTATAGGTTATTGCAAAATGTTGAGTGTAGTTCCCTGTGCTATACAGTAGTTCCTTGTTGATGATCTATTTTATACATAGCAGTGTGTATGTGTTCATTCCAAACTGTTAATTTATCCCTCCTCCCACCTTTCCCCTTTGGTAATAATAAATTATAAGATTTTATACTTCTCAGAAATGGGGGAGCTGAAAGAGAGGTATCATTTTCAATGGAAAAGCATTTAAAACAAGATTGAAGGTTTAACCAAGATTATTAGCTGTACATCCTTGGAAAGAAATCACTTCGTTTCTCTAATATTGACCTGACAAATAAGACAAACCTTTTCACTGAACTTGCTTATAAAAAGTGATGGAAATATCAAATGGAAGTGTTAAAAACATCTTATTTTACCCGAGCCTTATACACTGTTCTATGTTAACTACAGTTTGGCTCACACATCTGTTCATTGAGGTTACAATAGTCTCAATTTCTGTTACTGATCCTCCAGAGTGGACCCCAACAAGTGTCCCCCTGCCCAGTGTCATTGGGGCCAACAGATCGAGACTGAGTTTGGTTCACAAGCAAAGGAAACTTTATATTTTGATCAGAGAATGGAGAGGTGAGAGCATGCACTACCCCGTGGGCTGTGGGCTGGGCTGCTGTGTAGAGATCCTGTCAGAGTCAGTGGGAGGGAGGGAGGCGGCGGAGCTCTCGAGGGCCGGGTTGGCTGTAGCTCAGGCTCTATATCGTGGAGTCTGCACTGGGCCCCAGGAGCTGAGGTGTCGACCCAGCCATTCTGCACTAGGAAATCTGGTCTGAAGTGCCGGGTGTGGAACCTCTGCATGCGGGACCCTAGGAGCACGTGAAATTAGACAAAGCACAAAGGATAAAAAAGGTTAGACTTGACTTTATTGCCCAGATTCTATTTTTATCTCCCAGGGACTTTTAATGGGCTTTGCTGGGGACAAACCCCTCCTCTGCCTTTTGTCCCGTTCCTCATTCTTGGAGTGCTGAGGGTGCAGACCCTTCTTCTGTAACTGCTGAGTGCTGAGTTGGGAGCCCTCATACCCTGGGGCGAGGGTCAGAGCTTCTCCCCAGCAGCCTCCCGGTGACGTTGATTGTCCCCAGGACCCCTGCCTCCCTGCTCGTCCACCTGAGCACCAGCATTGGAAGTGTTATAGATTCTAATGACCTTTAAGGGTCCAGGAAAGAGATGTGCAGAGACGCTGTGGGGGCCGGTTTCACCCCGCCCCACATTTGTTCGGCCACCTTAGGCTGACCGTCTCTGCCAGCCTAGATGCTCTGACCAGTAGTCTGCGCTTTCTTCAATTAGGCCCCTGAATTAACGTACAAACAGCACCAGGTGTCAGAGCCCTGCCCGCTCAACTCCCAGACAGTCCAGGGTCAGTGGTGACCAAGGACCATGATGGCTACTGAGTCAACAGCCTTTTGAAGTAAACAGGAGTCCAGCCGGTCTTATTGGCCACCATCATCACGGTGTCTGTAGGCTTTTCTATGGTGACAGTGTGGTATACTGTTCCCCCGCCAAGATTATTAGCTCCCCTCTGGGTGCAGTAAGTCCTGCAAGCAGTAGTCTACTCTTTTGGGACACACTCTTGTTGTTTTATGAGAGAAACTCCAGGTCAAGTGATGTTCACACGAGTCGTCATGGTGCCCTGTTGCCCCCGGTTATCTCTCTGGATGTTGGAGTTGGAGGGCCTCCTCACTCGAGGTCGGTGTGCCCACGGAGCGAACCCTGCAACTTCAGGGCATGGTTGGTGGTTAGGATCACCACGTGGGGTCCTTTTCCCTTAGGAGGGAGGTGGCCTTTTGGGCTGCTGATTTCCAGGTTTTTAGATACCGCCAGTATCTTGGCCAGATGTGGCAGTGGGCCAAGCCCCTTAGTGACCGTAGTTTATCCTACCTGGATGGCATTCTTGCATTGTTCCATTTCAAGTGGTCCCAGTTTTTGCACTAATTCTCCAATGGTGATTCACCTTTCACCGGGATTGTAAAGATCAAAGGGTTTAGCTAAATTAGGGAGTTCCAGGGCAAGGGTCTGAATTGACTGCTCTTTCCATTCTTGAAAGGCCACTTCTGGATTCTATTCAAAAGGATCATCATCTTTTCCTTTCAGTGTTTCATATAGAGGCCCAGCTAGTAGACTGTAGTTAGGGATCCAGAAGCAGCAAACCCTGGCTTCCCCAGGAACCCCTAAGCTGTCTTCTAGTTTTAGAAAGGGGTAAGGCTGAAAATGGTTTCTTCCCTTTCCTGGGATGGGCTTCTCTGACCTTCTGTGAGAATGAAGCCCAGGCAGGTCACCGCAGTCTGTGATATTTGAGCTTTTTCTTGGACAACTTCTATCCTTTATTGGCTTGGTAGTTCAGAGGCCTCCTTAGTAGGGCTGGTGATCAGAATGTCGTCTGCATATTGAAGGAGGGTTTCCTTTTCCAGAGGTAGAACTTTTAGGTCTTTAGCTAAGCTTTCCCCAAAGATGGTGTGGGAATTTTTGCACCCTTGGGGCCAGACGGCCCGGAAGTATTGTTTTAGTTGTATGTAGAGTCCTGCCACTCACAAGCCAAAATTTCTTGTGACTCTGGGACTAATGGAATACAAAAGAAGGCATCATTGAAGACTAATACAGAATACCATGTCCTGGTGGTTGGTAGAATGACCAGCAGGGTGTAGGAATTAGGAGCAACTGGAGGTATATCCTCGGTGGCTTCACTGACTGTCCTGACATCCTTTACCAGGTCCCCAGCAGCCCATGGGGCTCTCGTGGTCAGACCAATCCCAGAATATGGAGCTCACCTGGGCAGGTACCCCACCCCCACCCCAGCCCACGGGGCTCTCGTGGTCAGGCCCCTCCCAGGATACAGAGCTACCCTTGCAGGTACCGTGGCAGGGCTGGGCACACAGGAACCGTGCACATAGCCCTCATTGCAGAGCACCCCCAGCTCACCTGTCGCTCAGAGCTGACACAGAGCACCTCAGAGCAGGACTTGAACTAACAAACAGCAGCTGCGACAGGTCTGTGACCCTGGGCATCACTCCGTGAGGCCTCCCTCCACCTGGTCTTCCAGAGACTTCCACTGCACCCGGGGCACCAGGCCTCTGTCTCCAACCACCACCCACCCCTCCTCTCCCTGACTCCTGGGTTCCTCTCATTAGGAGAGGGTTTTCTTGAAGTTGTCTCCCACTCATGGGCCAGATAAAATGATTAGAAAACAAGCCAAAGCTGCAGCCCCTTGTCTATCCTGACTCTCAGGAGCCCACACCTGTTCCTTGGACCTGGCCGGTTCAGCAAGTTCCATTTTCTGCAACTGTGAGCCCCTGAGGGGTGATGATTGGCTGACCTGGGCAGCCTTACCGTGCCGGCCAGCCCTCCCCAGGTGTGCCTGGGTTGAGATCAATATAAATACCACTCCAGGCAGCAAGAGCCCCTGCAGCCGTGCCTGACGCCATTTTCTCTGCCCTGTCAGCAGTCTCGGGGCTGGGCTGGTGGGAGGGAGTGAGAGGCCACGGCTTTGTGGGTGGCCCAGTGTGAGTGGGGCTCTGCTGGACTTTCTGCAGCAGTTGCCAGGCTGCCACCTGCTAAAGAAGAGGATGTGTCACCCATACCTGCTGCTGGAATTTCTCCCTGGGCAGAGGTGAGGAAGGAAAAAAGCAGTGGGGGCAGGGACAGGACGGGTATCTCAGGCAGGGAAATGGAAATCTTCCAGAAGAGCACCCAGGGCCAGGACCATCCTGGCTGGCCTGCAGGCACCAAGTCGGCCGGCATGCTGTCACTCGTGTGGCTCTATGGCCCTTCCTCTAGGCTTTCAAGTCCTTGTATATATTCAGGTGTTTTACCTGGGACGGGTGGGAATAGTTCAGCAGCAACTGGCCTGGGGCTCAGCTCACGTTTACTCACAGATGCCTCGGCACGGTGCCCCAGCTTTGCAATGAGGACGCTTGTTGCGTGGGGGCTGCTGGCTGAATGGGAGACGATTCCCCACCACTGACCAACTTCAGAATTGTTTACAACTGGAGCAAGTGCCCTGATACGGTTTTCCTCTGTGGAACTGGTGGGTTCTGTGTTTTTTTTCTCTTTTTCGTTTTTGGTTCAAGGTAGATTTTATTCCTCTTTTTTGTATTTACAGATATAAGCATGGAAATAATTTATTCATATAAATACATGTATGTGCAGGGAATAATTGTTTTTTCTGTTTTATTTTTTAAATTTTACTTCTTTTTAATTTTGAATTTTATTTTATATTTTTATACAGCAGGTTCTTATTGGTTATCTATTTTATACATATAAATGTATACATGCCAATCCCAGTCTCTCAACTCCTCCCACCACCACCTCCCCAACAGCTTTCCCCCCTTGTTGTCCATACGTTTGTTGTCTACATCTGTTGCTCTATTTATGCCTTGCAAAATGGTTAATCTGTACAGTTTTTCTAGGTTCCACATATATGCATGAATATACAAGATTTGTTTTTCTCCTTCTGACTTACTTCACTCTGTATGACAGTCTCTAGATCCATCGACGTCTCTACAAATGACCCAATTTCATTCCTTTTCATGGCTTAGTAATATTCCATTTTATATATGTACCACAGCTTTATGCATTCGTCTGTCTGTGGGCATTTAGGTTGCTTCCATTACCTCGATATTGTAAATAGTGATGCAATGAACATTGCGGTGAATGACTCTTTTTGATTTATGGTTTTGTCTGGGTATATGTCCAGTACTGGGATTGCTGTATCATATGGTAATTCTATTGTTAGTTTCTTAAGAAATTCCATATTGTTCTCCATAATGACTGTATCAATTTATATTCCCAACAATAGTGGAAGAGGGTTCCTTTTCTCCACACCCTTTCCAGCATTTTTTGTTTGTAGATTTTCAATGATGCCTATTCTACCAGGTGTGAGGTGATACCTCATTGTTGAATCCATTTCGTTGAGCAAGGGGTAGCTCTTGTCTATTACATATTTGGCTTATGGAACGGTATCTGTGCTAATTTCAAACTCTGCTTTTATGCAGCACCCCAACTCACCTTCCCCCTTAAGCAGGCATAAGTTGGTTTTCTAAACTTGAGACCCTGTTCTGTTTTGTAATTCAGTTCATGTGTAGCCAAGTTCACATTCCGTGTATTAGTGATACCTTATGATGTTTCTTTTTCTGTGTGACTTATTTCACTTAGAATCATCGTGCCTCAATCCACTCATTATGCTGGTACGGGCCTGGTGACATAGATTTCATTGCTGAGTGGTATTCTGTTGTACATAAGTACCGCAACTTCTTTATCCATTATTTGCTCTCTGGGATATTTAACTTGTGCCGGAGAAGAGATTCCTGTAAAAAGAGCCGTCCCAAATTTTGGGGTTGCTGTGTCTTTTTGATATTAATTTCCCTAAGCTATAGGACCATAAGTGGAAGTGCCCTAGGCTCTGTTGCTTTGTTTTTTAGATGTTTCAGGAAACACCATACACTTCTCCCGAGTGTCTGTTGGCAATTTACATCCCGCCCATCAGCATAACAAGGCTCCCAGTTCTCCATGGCCTGTCCTGCCTTTCTGGATTTTACACTTTTTTCAGATGGCCCTTTTGACCGGGGGGAAGTGAGACTTCATTGTAGTGCAGATTTCCTTTGCAAGCTTGCTTGGTTGGCCAAAAAGGGCGTATGCGTTTTTTCCTGAATATATTCAGGAAAAAACGCATACGCCCTTTTTGGCCAAGTGCATCATTGTGGACGTTCTGCCTCTTTTCCTATGCTTTCAATGCAATTCCAGTCTACCTCCTGAAATCGGTTTCCTGTAATTCTGCCCCGCTTTCAAGTCCTCTTGGCAGCCTTACTTCAGTCTATTTTTGGACGATAGCTGTCATTTATAACTCTGCAGGTTTGTGAATTACAGTGCCCCTGAGCTCCTTTCTTCAACTCGCTTTCTTTTGAGCTGGCCGCAACACCGCAGGATGGCTTCAGGCCCTAATCTGGTTCCGGCACGGCACACTGAGCCTTTGGATATTTCCACTTCCTGGTGGGAAATGAGAGTTAAATTTGCCCGTCCAGACACCTCCAGCTAGTCTCTCATTGGTTCTCCCTATTCCTGTTCATCTTCCGCAGAAATTGCAAAAGGGGCCAAACAGGAGGTTAAAGGTGCTGACTCTCCAAGTGGGGAGAGTGTTAGTAAAGCGTCTGGAATGTTGCACCCGAGTACCAGGGGAGGAAAACTGAGACATATTTGAACACGTCTCCCGTTCACATGGTTGATCATACTTGGGTTCCACATGCATGTTTTAGCTGAAGGAAGAATACCTTAAACCTGGAGAGTTGAGACCCGTGTAATGGGTACCATGCAATATGACTTCAAAGGGTCTTCATTTGCTCACCGAACCTCTCCAATCCTATCACTGCTGCATTTATGCCCCTGTACACATGCTTGATTCTCTTTTGGAGACATAGCAATCCATAGGTTTTACGATACTTACTAGTCAGGTACATTCTTATGCGTTTAATATGCGGTGTTGAGTCCATTTCGTTCAGCAAGGAGTAGCTCTTGTCTATTCCATATTTGACTTAAGGAACTTTATCTGTGCTCATTTCAATCTCTGGTTTTATGCAGCACCCCAACTCACCTTTACCCTTAAGCAAGCATAAGTTGGTTTTCTAAATTTGAGACCCTGTTCTGTTCTGTAATTCAGTTCCTGTGTAGCCAAGTTTACATTCCGTGTATTACTGATATCTTATGATGTTTCTTTTTCTGTGTGACTTACTTCAGTTAGAATCATCATACCTGAATCCACTCATTGTGATGCTAAGGGCCTGATGACATAGATTTCATTGCTGAGTGATATTGCTTTGTAAGTAAATACCACAACTTCTTTATCCATTTTTCACTTTCTGCGATGTTGAACTTGTACTGTAAACGAGGTTCTTGTAAACAGAGCCGTTCCAAACTTTGGGGTGGCTGTGTCTTTTTGATTTTAATTTCCCTAAGCTATAGGACCATAAGTGGAAGTGCCCTAGGTTCTGTTGCTTTGTTTTTTAGATATTTCAGGAAACACCATACACTTCTCCCGAGTGGTTGTTGGCAATTTACATCCCGCCCATCAGCATAACAAGGCTCCCAGTTCTCCATGGCCTGTCCTGCCTTTCTGGATTTTACACTTTTTTCAGATGGCCCTTTTGACCGGGGGGAAGTGAGACTTCATTGTAGTGCAGATTTCCTTTGCAAGCTTGCTTGGTTGGCCAAAAAGGGCGTATGCGTTTTTTCCTGAATATATTCAGGAAAAAACGCATACGCCCTTTTTGGCCAAGTGCATCATTGTGGACGTTCTGCCTCTTTTCCTATACTTTCAATGCAATTACAGTCTACCTCCTGAAATCGGTTTCCTGCAATTCTGCCCCACTTTCAAGTCCTCTTGGCAGCCTTACTTCAGTCTATTTTTGGACGATAGCTGTCATTTATAACTCTGCAGGTTTGTGAATTACAGTTCCCCTGAGCTCCTTTCTTCAACTCGCTTTCTTTTGAGCTGGCCGCAACACTGCAGGATGGCTTCAGGCCCTAATCTGGTTCCGGTACGGCACGCTGAGCCTTTGGTTATTTCCTCTTCCTGGTGGGAAATGAGAGTTAAATTTGCCCATCCAGACACCTCCAGGTAGTCTCTCATTGATTCTCGCTATTCCTGTTCATCTTCTGCAGAAATTGCAAACTGGGCCAAACAGGAGGTTAAAGGGACTGACTCTCCAAGTGGGGAGAGTGTTAGTAAGCGTCTGGAATGTTGCACCCGAGTACCAGGGTCCGAAAACTGAGACATATTTGAACACGCCTCCCGATCACATGGTTGATCATACTCTAGGTTCCACATGCATGTTTTAGCTGAAGGAAGAATACCTTAAACCTGGGTAGTTGAAACCCGTGGAATGGGTACCATGCAATATGACTTCAAAGGGTCTTCATTTGCTCACGAACCTCTCCAGTCCTATCACTGCTGCGTTTATGCCCCTGTACACATGCTTGATTCTCTTTCGGAGACATAGCAATCCATAGGTTTTAAGATACTTACTAGTCAGGTACATTCTTAGGCGTTTAATATGCGGTGTTGAGTCCATTTCGTTGAGCAAGGACTAGCTCTTGTCTATTCCATATTTGGCTTAAGGAACTTTATCTGTGCTCATTTCAATCTCTGGTTTTATGCAGCACCCCAACTCACCTTTCCCCTTAAGCAAGCATAAGTTGGTTTTCTAAATTTGAGCCCCTGTTCTGTTCTGTAATTCAGTTCCTGTGTAGCCAAGTTTACATTCCGTGTATTACTGATATCTTATGATGTTTCTTTTTCTGTGTGACTTATTTCAGTTAGAATCATCATACCTGAATCCACTCATTGTGCTGCTAAGGGCCTGATGACATAGATTTCATTGCTGAGTGATATTGCTTTGTAAGTAAATACCACAACTTCTTTATCCATTTTTCACTTTCTGCGATGTTGAACTTGTACTGTAAACGAGGTTCTTGTAAACAGAGGCGTCCCAAACTTTGGGGTGGCTGTGTCTTTTTGATTTTAATTTCCCTAAGCTATAGGACCATAAGTGGAAGTGCCCTAGGCTCTGTTGCTTTGTTTTTTCGATGTTTCAGGAAACACCATACACTTCTCCCGAGTGTCTGTTGGCAATTTACATCCCGCCCATCAGCATAACAAGGCTCCCAGTTCTCCATGGCCTGTCCTGCCTTTCTGGATTTTACACTTTTTTCAGATGGCCCTTTTGACCGGGGGGAAGTGAGACTTCATTGTAGTGCAGATTTCCTTTGCAAGCTTGCTTGGTTGGCCAAAAAGGACGTATGCGTTTTTTCCTGAATATATTCAGGAAAAAACGCATACGCCCTTTTTGGCCAAGTGCATCATTGTGGACGTTCTGCCTCTTTTCCTATGCTTTCAATGCAATTCCAGTCTACCTCCTGAAATCGGTTTCCTGCAATTCTGCCCCGCTTTCAAGTCCTCTTGGCAGCCTTACTTCAGTCTATTTTTGGACGATAGCTGTCATTTATAACTCTGCAGGTTTGTGAGTTACAGTGCCCCTGAGCTCCTTTCTTCAACTCGTTTTCTTGTGAGCTGGCTGCAACACCGCTGGATGGCTTCAGGCCCTAATCTGGTTCCGCCACGGCATGCTGAGGCTTTGGTTATTTCCTCTTTCTGGTGGGAAATGAGAGTTAAATTTGCCCGTCCAGACACCTCCAGCTAGTCTCTCATTGGTTCTCCCTATTCCTGTTCATCTTCCGCAGAAATTGCAAACGGGGCCAAACAGGAGGTTAAAGGTGCTGACTCTCCAAGTGGGGAGAGTGTTAGTAAAGCGTCTGGAATGTTGCACCCGAGTACCAGGGGAGGAAAACTGAGACATATTTGAACACGTCTCCCGTTCACATGGTTGATCATACTTGGGTTCCACATGCATGTTTTAGCTGAAGGAAGAATACCTTAAACCTGGAGAGTTGAGACCCGTGTAATGGGTACCATGCAATATGACTTCAAAGGGTCTTCATTTGCTCACCGAACCTCTCCAATCCTATCACTGCTGCATTTATGCCCCTGTACACATGCTTGATTCTCTTTTGGAGACATAGCAATCCATAGGTTTTACGATACTTACTAGTCAGGTACATTCTTACGCGTTTAATATGCGGTGTTGAGTCCATTTCGTTCAGCAAGGAGTAGCTCTTGTCTATTCCATATTTGACTTAAGGAACTTTATCTGTGCTCATTTCAATCTCTGGTTTTATGCAGCACCCCAACTCACCTTTACCCTTAAGCAAGCATAAGTTGGTTTTCTAAATTTGAGACCCTGTTCTGTTCTGTAATTCAGTTCCTGTGTAGCCAAGTTTACATTCCGTGTATTACTGATATCTTATGATGTTTCTTTTTCTGTGTGACTTATTTCATTTAGAATCATCATACCTGAACCCACTCATTGTGCTGCTAAGGGCCTGATGACATAGATTTCATTGCTGAGTGATATTGCTTTGTAAGTAAATACCACAACTTCTTTATCCATTTTTCACTTTCTGCGATGTTGAACTTGTACTGTGAACGAGGTTCTTATAAACAGAGGCGTCCCATACTTTGGGGTGGCTGTGTCTTTTTGATTTTAATTTCCCTAAGCTATAGGACCATAAGTGGAAGTGCCCTAGGCTGTGTTGCTTTGTATTTTAGATGTTTCAGGAAACACCATACACTTCTCCCGAGTGTCTGTTGGCAATTTACATCCCACCCATCAGCATAACAAGGCTCCCAGTTCTCCATGGCCTGTCCTGCCTTTCTGGATTTTACACTTTTTTCAGATGGCCCTTTTGACCGGGGGGAAGTGAGACTTCATTGTAGTGCAGATTTCCTTTGCAAGCTTGCTTGGTTGGCCAAAAAGGGCGTATGCGTTTTTTCCTGAATATATTCAGGAAAAAACGCATACGCCCTTTTTGGCCAAGTGCATCATTGTGGACGTTCTGCCTCTTTTCCTATGCTTTCAATGCAATTCCAGTCTACCTCCTGAAATCGGTTTCCTGCAATTCTGCCCCGCTTTCAAGTCCTTTTGGCAGCCTTACTTCAGTCTATTTTTGGACGATAGCTGTCATTTATAACTCTGCAGGTTTGTGAATTACAGTGCCCCTGAGCTCCTTTCTTCAACTCGCTTTCTTTTGAGCTGGCCGCAACACCGCAGGATGGCTTCAGGCCCTAATCTGGTTCCGGCATGGCACACTGAGCCTTTGGATATTTCCACTTCCTGGTGGGAAATGAGAGTTAAATTTGCCCGTCCAGACACCTCCAGCTAGCCTCTCATTGGTTCTCGCTATTCCTGTTCATCTTCCGCAGAAATTGCAAACTGGGCCAAACAGGAGGTTAAAGGCGCTGACTCTCCAAGTGGGGAGAGTGTTAGTTATGCATCTGGAATGTTGCACCCGAGTACCAGGGGAGGAAAACTGAGACATATTTGAACACGTCTCCCGTTCACATGGTTGATCATACTTGAGATCCACATGCATGTTTTAGCTGAAGGAAGAATACCTTAAACCTGGAGAGTTGAGACCCGTGTAATGGGTACCATGCAATATGACTTCAAAGGGTCTTCATTTGCTCACCGAACCTCTCCAGTCCTATCACTGCTGCGTTTATGCCCCTGTACACATGCTTGATTCTCTTTTGGAGACATAGCAATCCATAGGTTTTACGATACTTACTAGTCAGGTACATTCTTACGCGTTTAATATGCGGTGTTGAGTCCATTTCGTTGAGCAAGGAGTAGCTCTTGTCTATTCCTTATTTGACTTAAGTAACTTTATCTGTGCTCATTTCAATCTCTGGTTTTATGCAGCACCCCAACTCACCTTTACCCTTAAGCAAGCATAAGTTGGTTTTCTAAATTTGAGACCCTGTTCTGTTCTGTAATTCAGTTCCTGTGTAGCCAAGTTTACATTCCGTGTATTACTGATATCTTATGATGTTTCTTTTTCTGTGTGACTTATTTCAGTTAGAATCATCATACCTGAACCCACTCATTGTGCTTCTAAGGGCCTGATGACATAGATTTCATTGCTGAGTGATATTGCTTTGTAAGTAAATACCACAACTTCTTTATCCATTTTTCACTTTCTGCGATGTTGAACTTGTACTGTGAACGAGGTTCTTATAAACAGAGGCGTCCCAAACTTTGGGGTGGCTGTGTCTTTTTGATTTTAATTTCCCTAAGCTATAGGACCATAAGTGGAAGTGCCCTAGGCTCTGTTGCTTTGTTTTTTAGATGTTTCAGGAAACACCATACACTTCTCCAGAGTGGCTGTTGGCAATTTACATCCCGCCCATCAGCATAACAAGGCTCCCAGTTCTCCATGGCCTGTCCTGCCTTTCTGGATTTTACACATTTTTCAGATGGCCCTTTTGACCAGGGGGAAGTGAGACTTCATTGTAGTGCAGATTTCCTTTGCAAGCTTGCTTGTTTGGCCAAAAAGGGCGTATGCGTTTTTTCCTGAATATATTCAGGAAAAAACGCATACGCCCTTTTTGGCCAAGTGCATCATTGTGGACGTTCTGCCTCTTTTCCTATGCTTTCAATGCAATTTCAGTCTACCTCCTGAAATCGTTTTCCTGCAATTCTGCCCCGCTTTCAAGTCCTCTTGGCAGCCTTACTTCAGTCTATTTTTGGGCGATAGCTGTCATTTATAACTCTGCAGGTTTGTGAATTACAGTGCCCCTGAGCTCCTTTCTTCAACTCGCTTTCTTGTGAGCTGGCCGCAACACCGCAGGATGGCTTCAGGCCCTAATCTGGTTCCGGCACGGTACGCTGAGCCTTTGGTTAATTCCTCTTCCTGGTGGGAAATGAGAGTTAAATTTGCCCGTCCAGACACCTCCAGCTAGCCTCTCATTGGTTCTCGCTATTCCTGTTCATCTTTCGCAGAAATTGCAAACTGGGCCAAACAG
Source organism: Stenella coeruleoalba (assembly GCF_951394435.1). Lineage (NCBI taxonomy): Eukaryota > Metazoa > Chordata > Mammalia > Artiodactyla > Delphinidae > Stenella > Stenella coeruleoalba. The sequence goes on from NW_027646206.1 coordinate 593,805, forward strand.
GAGGTTAAAGGGACTGACTCTCCAAGACGGGAGTGTGTTAGTAAAGCGTCTGGAATGTTGCACCCGAGTACCAGGGGGGGAAAACTGAGACATATTTGAACACGTCTCCCGTTCACATGGTTGATCATACTCTGGGTTCCACATGCATGTTTTAGCTGAAGGAAGAATACCTTAAACCTGGAGAGTTAAGACCCGTGGAAAGGGTACCATGCAATATGACTTCAAAGGGTCTTCATTTGCACATGAATCTCTCCAATCCTATCACTGCTGTGTTTATGCCCCTGTACACATGCTTGATTATCTTTCGGAGACATAGCAATCCGTAGGTTTTAAGATACTTACTAGTCAGGTATATTCTTAGGCGTTTAATATGGGGTGTTGAGTCCATTTCGTTGAGCAAGGAGTAGCTCTTGTCTATTCCATATTTGGCTTAAGGAACTTTATGTGTGCTCATTTCAATCTCTGGTTTTATGCAGCACCCCAACTCACCTTTCCCCTTAAGCAAGCATAAGTTGGTTTTCTAAATTTGAGACCCTGTTCTGTTCTGTAATTCAGTTCCTGTGTAGCCAAGTTTACATTCCGTGTATTACTGATATCTTATGATGTTTCTTTTTCTGTGTGACTTATTTCAGTTAGAATCATCATAACTGAATCCACTCATTGTGATGCTAAGGGCCTGATGACACAGATTTCATTGCTGAGTGATATTGCTTTGTAAGTAAATACCACAACTTCTTTATCCATTTTTCACTTTCTGCGATGTTGAACTTGTACTGTAAACGAGGTTCTTGTAAACAGAGCCGTTCCAAACTTTGGGGTGGCTGTGTCTTTTTGATTTTAATTTCCCTAAGCTATAGGACCATAAGTGGAAGTGCCTTAGGTTCTGTTGCTTTGTTTTTTAGATGTTTCAGGAAACACCATACACTTCTCCTGAGTGTCTGTTGGCAATTTTCATCCCGCCGATCAGCATAACAAGTCTCCCAGTTCTCCATGGCCTGTCCTGCCTTTCTGCATTTTACCCTTTTTTCAGATGGCCCTTTTAACCGGGGGGAAGTGAGACTTCATTGTAGTACAGATTTCCTTTGCAAGCTTGCTTGGTTGGCCAAAAAGGGCGTATGCGTTTTTTCCTGAATATATTCAGGAAAAAACGCATACGCCCTTTTTGGCCAAGTGCATCATTGTGGACGTTCTGCCTCTTTTCCTATGCTTTCAATGCAATTCCAGTCTACCTCCTGAAATCGGTTTCCTGCAATTCTGCCCCGCTTTCAAGTCCTCTTGGCAGCCTTACTTCAGTATATTTTTGGACAATAGCTGTCATTTATAACTCTGCAGGTTTGTGAATTAAAGTGCCCCTGAGCTCCTTTCTTCAACTCGCTTTCTTGTGAGGTGGCCGCAACACCGCAGGATGGCTTCAGGCCCTAATCTGGTTCCGGCCCGGCATGCTGAGCCTTTGGTTAATTGCTCTTCCTGGTGGGAAATGAGAGTTAAATTTGCCCGTTCAGACACCTCCAGCTAGCCTCCCATTGGTTCTCGCTATTCCTGTTCATCTTCCGCAGAAATTGCAAACTGGGCCAAACAGGAGATTAAAGGCACTGACTCTCCAAGTCGGGAGTGTTAGTAAAGCGTCTGGAATGTTGCACCCGAGTACCAGGGGAGGTAAACTGAGACATATTTGAAAACGTCTCCCGTTCACACGGTTGATCATACTCTGGGTTCCACATGCATGTTTTAGCTGAAGGAAGAATACCTTAAACCTGGAGAGTTGAGACCCGTGGAATGGGTACCATGCAATATGACTTCAAAGGGTCTTCATTTGCTCACCGAACCTCTCCAATCCTATCACTGCTGCGTTTATGCCCCTGTACACACGCTTGATTCTCTTTTGGAGACATAGCAATCCATAGGTTTTAAGATACTTACTAGTCAGGTACATTCTTAGGCGTTTAATATGGGGTGTTGAGTCCATTTCGTTGAGCAAGGAGTAGCTCTTGTCTATTCCATATTTGGCTTAAGGAACTTTATCTGTGCTCATTTCAATCTCTGGTTTTATGCAGCACCCCAACTCACCTTCCCCCTTAAGCAAGCATAAGTTGGTTTTCTAAACTTGAGACACTGTTCTGTTTTGTAATTCAGTTCATGTGTAGCCAAGTCGACATTCTGTGTATTAATGATACCTTATGATGTTTCTTTTCTGTGTGACTTATTTCAGTTCGAATCATCATACCTGAATCCACTCATTATGCTGCTACGGGCCTGATGACATAGATTTCATTGCTGAGTGATATTGCATTGTACGTAAGTACCACAAGTTCTTTATCCATTTTTCACTTTCTGCGATATTGAACTTGTACCGTAAACGAGATTCTTGTAAACAGAGCCGTCCCAAACTTTGGGGTGGCTGTGTCTTTTTGATTTTAATTTCCCTAAGCTATAGGACCATAAGTGGAAGTGCCCTAGGCTCTGTTGCTTTGTTTTTTAGATGTTTCAGGAAACACCATACACTTCTCCAGAGTGGCTGTTGGCAATTTACATCCCGCCCATCAGCATAAGAAGGCTCCCAGTTCTCCATGGCCTGTCGTGCCTTTATGGATTTTACACTTTTTTCAGATGGCCCTTTTGACCGGGGGGAAGTGAGACTTCATTGTAGTGCAGATTTCCTTTGCAAGCTTGCTTGGTTGGCCAAAAAGTGCGTATGCGTTTTTTCCTGAATATATTCAGGAAAAAACGCATACGCCCTTTTTGGCTAAGTGCATCATTGTCGAGTTTCTGACTCTCTTCATATGCTTTCAATGCAATTCCTGTCTACCTCCTGAAATCGGTTTCCTGCAATTCTGCCTTGCTTTCAATGCCTCTTCATAGCCTTACCTCAATATATTTTTTAAAAATAGTTGGCCTTTATAACTCTGCAGGTTTTTGAATTGCAGTGGCCCTTAGCTCCATTTTTTAGCTCTTATTTTTGTGGTCTTGCCCCATAACCACAGGATTCCTTGAAGCCCTATTTTTCTTCTGGGGCACCTTGCTGTGCCTTTGGTTAATTCTTCTTACTGATGTGATATTAGAGTGACATGTGCCCATTGAAACCGCTACAGCTAGTTTCTCACTGGTTCCCCCTATTCCCATTCATCCTCTGCACTAACTGCAGACTGTGCGATACCAGAACTTAAAGGCATTGACTCCATGTGGGGATGTTGTTAGTAAAGCAGCTGGAATGTCGATCCAGAGCCCCAGGAGAGGAAAAATGAGGTGCGTTTTAGAAACCTTTCCCGATCATATGGTATACCAGTCGCTGGGTTTCCCAAGCATGGTTTAGCTGTAGGAAGATTCCCTTCAACCTGGAGTGTTGGGACCCTTGGACTGAGTAGCATGAAGTATTGCATTAAACTTTCGGCAGTTGCTCACCAAAGCTCACCAATCCTGTCAGCCCCAAGTGTCCAGCCTTATGTCTTATCCAGCTGTGGGTTTATATGTGGTCAATCCAGGTTGCATCACAGCCCCTGAGCGAATTTTGTAAGAATTTTTCTCTCTTTCATTGTTTCAGCGTTTTGTTTTTAAAATTTATTTCTATAATGGGGTTTAGCTCCTTTTCACTGCTGTGTTTGTGCCGCTCTGCACACACTTGATTCCCTTATGGAGATATATCAATACATGGGTTTTAAGATTCTTATTCCTCAGATATATTTCTCTGCGGTGTATAGGGTGTGTTGAGGCCTGTTCATTGAGCAAGGTGTAGATCTTGTCTAATACCTATTTGGTTTATTGAACGGTATCTGTGCTAATTTCAAACTCTGGTTTTATGCATCACCCCACCTCTCCTTTCCCCTTAAGCTGACATAAGTGTGTTTTCTAAATGTGAGACACTGTTCTGTTCTGTAATTCATTTCTTGTGCAGCCATATTTACCCTCCCTCTATAAGTGATATCTTATGATATGTTTCTTTTTCTGTTTGACTTATTTCAAGTAGTATTATCGGACCTAAATCCACTCTTTATCCTTCTACTAGCCTTATTACATTGATTTCATGGTGAAGAGATATTCCATTGTACATAAGTACCACATCTTCTTTATCCATTGTTCTCTTTCCTGGGATATTTAAGGTGTACTGAAGTTGAGGTTCTTGTAAACAGAGTAGCCCTAAACTGTGGTGTGCTTGTGTCTTGTTGATTTTTAGACTTCCCTAGATATACTCCCATGATTGGAAGTGTCCTATGCTCTGTAGCTCTGTTTTTTAGATGATTTAGGAACCACCATACACTTCTCCAGAGTGGCTCTCGGCAGTTCACACACTGCCCATCAGCGTATAAAGGCTCCCTGTTCTCCATGGCCTGTCCTGCATTTCTGGTTTTTACAATTTTTTAGGATGGCCCTTTTGACCGGTGGGAAGTGAGACTTCTTTGTTGTGCACATTTGCATTGCTTGCTTGCTTCGTTGCCCATAAAGTGCGTATGCGTTTTTTCCTGGATATAATCAGGAAAAAACGCATACGCCCTTTTGGGCCAACTGCATCATTGTCGAAATTCTGCCGCTTTTCATGTGCGTTAAAGACGAGTCCAATCTATCTCTTGAAATCTGTTTCTTGCAATTCTGTCTTGCATTCAGATCCTCTTCTTTGCCTTACCTCAACATATTTTTGGACGTTAGTTTTCATTTATAACTCTGCAGGTTTGTGAATTGCAGTGACCCTGAGCTCCATTGTTTAAGTTGCTCTTTTGTGAGCTGGCCTCAAACCCGCAGGATTGCTTCAGGCCCTATTTTGGCTCCGGCGAGGCAGGCTGAGCCTTTCTTTAATTCTTACTCTTAATGGGAAATTAGAGTGATATGTGCCCGTCCAAACCCCTACAACTCTTCTCTCATTGGTTCCCCCTCTTCCCGTTCATCCTCCTCACAATTTGCAAAATGTGTGAAACAGAAGTTTAAATGTGCTGATTCTCCAAGTGGGGAGATTCTAAGTAGCGTGGCTGGAATGGTGAACAGGAGCACCAGGAGAGGATAAATGAGGTGCATTTTAGACACATCTCCCGATCACATGGTGTACAGTCCTCTGGGTTTTCCATGCATGTTTTAGCTGTAGGAAGATCCCTTGAACCTGCAGATTTGGGACCCATTGAATGGGTACCAGGTAGTATTACTTTAAAGGGTGTGCATTTCCTCACCCAACCTCACATTTCTCTTAGCGCAAACAGTTTCCAGCCTTATGTCTCATCCTGCTGTGGGTCTAGATGTGTTCAATCCATGTTGCATCACCGTCCCTGAGGAAAAGTTGTAAGAGGTTTTCTCTGTCTCTCTGTCGTTTATTTTTTTCAATTTATTACTATATTGGTTACAGCTGATTTTCAAAGCTCTGTTTCTTGCTGCTGTACATCCACTTGATTCACGTACAGAGAGACATCAATAAATTCTTTTTCAGATTCTTACCAGTCGTATATATTCTTTTCCGGTGACTTGAGTGTGCTGAGTGCAGTTCTTTTAGCTACCGTGTAGGCCTTGTTGATTATCAGTTTGGTATTTGGAATGGTATCTTTGCTAATTTCAACCTCCTGGATGATGCCTCACCCCTCCCCACCTTTCCCGTTTAGCAGCCTTATGCGTGTTTTCTACATATTTGACTATGTTTTTGTTTTGTAATTTATTTCATGTGTAGCCATTTTGGATTCCACCTTTAAGTGATATCTTATGATATGTGTCTTTTTCTTTTTGAATTCTGTCACTTAGAATGATCATACGTAACTCCTCCGGAGTTGTTACAACTGGCCATATTTCATTGATTTACAGGCTGAATAATATTCCACTCTACCTAAGTACCACATCTCTATCCATTTTTTCCCTCCAGAGACATTTAAGTTATATCCTAGTCGAGGATCTTTTAAACAGAGAGGGGGTAAACATTGGGGTGCCTGAGTCCTCTCGATTTTTGTTTTTCCCAAGATATACGCCCATGAGTGCAAGTGCCCTATGCTCTGTAGCTCATTTTTTAGATGCTTTAGTAAACACAATACACTTCTCCAGAATGGCCGTTGGCAATATACATTTCCACTATAAGTCTCACAGGGCTCCCTCTTCTCGTTGCCCTGTCCTGCGTTTCTGTTGTTTATGCTTTATGAGGATGGCTCTTCTGACTGATGCGAAGTGATATCTTTTGTAGTATTGACTTCCAGTGCCCACCTGTTTGGTTGGCTAAAAAAGTGTATGCCCTTTTCTTGAATATATACAGAAAAGAACGCATACACCCTTTTTGGCCAACTGCAATGTTGGCAATGTTGGCAATGTTCAGCTCCTTTTCTTGTGCTTAATGGCGAGTCCTTTCTACCTCCTCAAATCCCTTTCCTGCCATTCTCCCTTGCTTACAAGTCCTTTTCTCTGACTTTCCTCAAGACATTTTTCAGTGATGGATATTTTCAACTCTGCAGTTTTGTGAATTTTACTGCCCCTGAGTTCCATTGTTCAACTCGTGTTTATGGGAACTGGCCACAAAGCAGCGGGATTTCCTCAAGCCCTATACTGTTTCCATGGGCAACCCTAGCCTTTGGTCAATTCGTCTTCCTGATTGGAAATTAGAGTGACATGTGCCTGTCTGAACACCTAGGACTTGTCTCTCATTGTTCCTCATCCTTCCGCTTCATCCTCTGGACAAATTCCAAACTGTACGCAACAGGATGTTGACAGTGCTGACATCTCCAAGTGGGGAGACTGTTAGTAAAGACGCTGGAGGGGTGAACCCGAGCACCAGGAGATGAGGAGATAAGATGCCTTTTCCAAACTCTTCCCAATCAGATGGTATACCATCCTCTGGGTGTGACAGACATGTTTTAGCAGTAGGAAGAGTCCCATTCATGTAAGGAGAACACCAGGGCTTTTTCAAAATCAGTGTCTCCCCGAAACCCAAACTGGGGAAGTTTTTAAGCTACGGCTACACATATGTTCATTAAGGGCCTTGGGAAGTAGGCAGAGTCCAAACTTTAGATGATTGAAGTCTTCAGGGTCAGAAGCACTCACCACCAGCTTCCCTTAGGCTACACTTTAACTGTCATTGATAGATGATGTCAATAAAAATATCTATTCTTTTTCAGATTATTTCCCCTTATAGGTTATTGCAAAATGTTGAGTGTAGTTCCCTGTGCTATACAGTAGTTCCTTGTTGATGATCTATTTTATACATAGCAGTGTGTATGTGTTCATTCCAAACTGTTAATTTATCCCTCCTCCCACCTTTCCCCTTTGGTAATAATAAATTATAAGATTTTATACTTCTCAGAAATGGGGGAGCTGAAAGAGAGGTATCATTTTCAATGGAAAAGCATTTAAAACAAGATTGAAGGTTTAACCAAGATTATTAGCTGTACATCCTTGGAAAGAAATCACTTCGTTTCTCTAATATTGACCTGACAAATAAGACAAACCTTTTCACTGAACTTGCTTATAAAAAGTGATGGAAATATCAAATGGAAGTGTTAAAAACATCTTATTTTACCCGAGCCTTATACACTGTTCTATGTTAACTACAGTTTGGCTCACACATCTGTTCATTGAGGTTACAATAGTCTCAATTTCTGTTACTGATCCTCCAGAGTGGACCCCAACAAGTGTCCCCCTGCCCAGTGTCATTGGGGCCAACAGATCGAGACTGAGTTTGGTTCACAAGCAAAGGAAACTTTATATTTTGATCAGAGAATGGAGAGGTGAGAGCATGCACTACCCCGTGGGCTGTGGGCTGGGCTGCTGTGTAGAGATCCTGTCAGAGTCAGTGGGAGGGAGGGAGGCGGCGGAGCTCTCGAGGGCCGGGTTGGCTGTAGCTCAGGCTCTATATCGTGGAGTCTGCACTGGGCCCCAGGAGCTGAGGTGTCGACCCAGCCATTCTGCACTAGGAAATCTGGTCTGAAGTGCCGGGTGTGGAACCTCTGCATGCGGGACCCTAGGAGCACGTGAAATTAGACAAAGCACAAAGGATAAAAAAGGTTAGACTTGACTTTATTGCCCAGATTCTATTTTTATCTCCCAGGGATTTTTAATGGGCTTTGCTGGGGACAAACCCCTCCTCTGCCTTTTGTCCCGTTCCTCATTCTTGGAGTGCTGAGGGTGCAGACCCTTCTTCTGTAACTGCTGAGTGCTGAGTTGGGAGCCCTCATACCCTGGGGCGAGGGTCAGAGCTTCTCCCCAGCAGCCTCCCGGTGACGTTGATTGTCCCCAGGACCCCTGCCTCCCTGCTCGTCCACCTGAGCACCAGCATTGGAAGTGTTATAGATTCTAATGACCTTTAAGGGTCCAGGAAAGAGATGTGCAGAGACGCTGTGGGGGCCGGTTTCACCCCGCCCCACATTTGTTCGGCCACCTTAGGCTGACCGTCTCTGCCAGCCTAGATGCTCTGACCAGTAGTCTGCGCTTTCTTCAATTAGGCCCCTGAATTAACGTACAAACAGCACCAGGTGTCAGAGCCCTGCCCGCTCAACTCCCAGACAGTCCAGGGTCAGTGGTGACCAAGGACCATGATGGCTACTGAGTCAACAGCCTTTTGAAGTAAACAGGAGTCCAGCCGGTCTTATTGGCCACCATCATCACGGTGTCTGTAGGCTTTTCTATGGTGACAGTGTGGTATACTGTTCCCCCGCCAAGATTATTAGCTCCCCTCTGGGTGCAGTAAGTCCTGCAAGCAGTAGTCTACTCTTTTGGGACACACTCTTGTTGTTTTATGAGAGAAACTCCAGGTCAAGTGATGTTCACACGAGTCGTCATGGTGCCCTGTTGCCCCCGGTTATCTCTCTGGATGTTGGAGTTGGAGGGCCTCCTCACTCGAGGTCGGTGTGCCCACGGAGCGAACCCTGCAACTTCAGGGCATGGTTGGTGGTTAGGATCACCACGTGGGGTCCTTTTCCCTTAGGAGGGAGGTGGCCTTTTGGGCTGCTGATTTCCAGGTTTTTAGATACCGCCAGTATCTTGGCCAGATGTGGCAGTGGGCCAAGCCCCTTAGTGACCGTAGTTTATCCTACCTGGATGGCATTCTTGCATTGTTCCATTTCAAGTGGTCCCAGTTTTTGCACTAATTCTCCAATGGTGATTCACCTTTCACCGGGATTGTAAAGATCAAAGGGTTTAGCTAAATTAGGGAGTTCCAGGGCAAGGGTCTGAATTGACTGCTCTTTCCATTCTTGAAAGGCCACTTCTGGATTCTATTCAAAAGGATCATCATCTTTTCCTTTCAGTGTTTCATATAGAGGCCCAGCTAGTAGACTGTAGTTAGGGATCCAGAAGCAGCAAACCCTGGCTTCCCCAGGAACCCCTAAGCTGTCTTCTAGTTTTAGAAAGGGGTAAGGCTGAAAATGGTTTCTTCCCTTTCCTGGGATGGGCTTCTCTGACCTTCTGTGAGAATGAAGCCCAGGCAGGTCACCGCAGTCTGTGATATTTGAGCTTTTTCTTGGACAACTTCTATCCTTTATTGGCTTGGTAGTTCAGAGGCCTCCTTAGTAGGGCTGGTGATCAGAATGTCGTCTGCATATTGAAGGAGGGTTTCCTTTTCCAGAGGTAGAACTTTTAGGTCTTTAGCTAAGCTTTCCCCAAAGATGGTGTGGGAATTTTTGCACCCTTGGGGCCAGACGGCCCGGAAGTATTGTTTTAGTTGTATGTAGAGTCCTGCCACTCACAAGCCAAAATTTCTTGTGACTCTGGGACTAATGGAATACAAAAGAAGGCATCATTGAAGACTAATACAGAATACCATGTCCTGGTGGTTGGTAGAATGACCAGCAGGGTGTAGGAATTAGGAGCAACTGGAGGTATATCCTCGGTGGCTTCACTGACTGTCCTGACATCCTTTACCAGGTCCCCAGCAGCCCATGGGGCTCTCGTGGTCAGACCAATCCCAGAATATGGAGCTCACCTGGGCAGGTACCCCACCCCCACCCCAGCCCACGGGGCTCTCGTGGTCAGGCCCCTCCCAGGATACAGAGCTACCCTTGCAGGTACCGTGGCAGGGCTGGGCACACAGGAACCGTGCACATAGCCCTCATTGCAGAGCACCCCCAGCTCACCTGTCGCTCAGAGCTGACACAGAGCACCTCAGAGCAGGACTTGAACTAACAAACAGCAGCTGCGACAGGTCTGTGACCCTGGGCATCACTCCGTGAGGCCTCCCTCCACCTGGTCTTCCAGAGACTTCCACTGCACCCGGGGCACCAGGCCTCTGTCTCCAACCACCACCCACCCCTCCTCTCCCTGACTCCTGGGTTCCTCTCATTAGGAGAGGGTTTTCTTGAAGTTGTCTCCCACTCATGGGCCAGATAAAATGATTAGAAAACAAGCCAAAGCTGCAGCCCCTTGTCTATCCTGACTCTCAGGAGCCCACACCTGTTCCTTGGACCTGGCCGGTTCAGCAAGTTCCATTTTCTGCAACTGTGAGCCCCTGAGGGGTGATGATTGGCTGACCTGGGCAGCCTTACCGTGCCGGCCAGCCCTCCCCAGGTGTGCCTGGGTTGAGATCAATATAAATACCACTCCAGGCAGCAAGAGCCCCTGCAGCCGTGCCTGACGCCATTTTCTCTGCCCTGTCAGCAGTCTCGGGGCTGGGCTGGTGGGAGGGAGTGAGAGGCCACGGCTTTGTGGGTGGCCCAGTGTGAGTGGGGCTCTGCTGGACTTTCTGCAGCAGTTGCCAGGCTGCCACCTGCTAAAGAAGAGGATGTGTCACCCATACCTGCTGCTGGAATTTCTCCCTGGGCAGAGGTGAGGAAGGAAAAAAGCAGTGGGGGCAGGGACAGGACGGGTATCTCAGGCAGGGAAATGGAAATCTTCCAGAAGAGCACCCAGGGCCAGGACCATCCTGGCTGGCCTGCAGGCACCAAGTCGGCCGGCATGCTGTCACTCGTGTGGCTCTATGGCCCTTCCTCTAGGCTTTCAAGTCCTTGTATATATTCAGGTGTTTTACCTGGGACGGGTGGGAATAGTTCAGCAGCAACTGGCCTGGGGCTCAGCTCACGTTTACTCACAGATGCCTCGGCACGGTGCCCCAGCTTTGCAATGAGGACGCTTGTTGCGTGGGGGCTGCTGGCTGAATGGGAGACGATTCCCCACCACTGACCAACTTCAGAATTGTTTACAACTGGAGCAAGTGCCCTGATACGGTTTTCCTCTGTGGAACTGGTGGGTTCTGTGTTTTTTTTCTCTTTTTCGTTTTTGGTTCAAGGTAGATTTTATTCCTCTTTTTTGTATTTACAGATATAAGCATGGAAATAATTTATTCATATAAATACATGTATGTGCAGGGAATAATTGTTTTTTCTGTTTTATTTTTTAAATTTTACTTCTTTTTAATTTTGAATTTTATTTTATATTTTTATACAGCAGGTTCTTATTGGTTATCTATTTTATACATATAAATGTATACATGCCAATCCCAGTCTCTCAACTCCTCCCACCACCACCCCCCCAACAGCTTTCCCCCCTTGTTGTCCATACGTTTGTTGTCTACATCTGTTGCTCTATTTATGCCTTGCAAAATGGTTAATCTGTACAGTTTTTCTAGGTTCCACATATATGCATGAATATACAAGATTTGTTTTTCTCCTTCTGACTTACTTCACTCTGTATGACAGTCTCTAGATCCATCGACGTCTCTACAAATGACCCAATTTCATTCCTTTTCATGGCTTAGTAATATTCCATTTTATATATGTACCACAGCTTTATGCATTCGTCTGTCTGTGGGCATTTAGGTTGCTTCCATTACCTCGATATTGTAAATAGTGATGCAATGAACATTGCGGTGAATGACTCTTTTTGATTTATGGTTTTGTCTGGGTATATGTCCAGTACTGGGATTGCTGTATCATATGGTAATTCTATTGTTAGTTTCTTAAGAAATTCCATATTGTTCTCCATAATGACTGTATCAATTTATATTCCCAACAATAGTGGAAGAGGGTTCCTTTTCTCCACACCCTTTCCAGCATTTTTTGTTTGTAGATTTTCAATGATGCCTATTCTACCAGGTGTGAGGTGATACCTCATTGTTGAATCCATTTCGTTGAGCAAGGGGTAGCTCTTGTCTATTACATATTTGGCTTATGGAACGGTATCTGTGCTAATTTCAAACTCTGCTTTTATGCAGCACCCCAACTCACCTTCCCCCTTAAGCAGGCATAAGTTGGTTTTCTAAACTTGAGACCCTGTTCTGTTTTGTAATTCAGTTCATGTGTAGCCAAGTTCACATTCCGTGTATTAGTGATACCTTATGATGTTTCTTTTTCTGTGTGACTTATTTCACTTAGAATCATCGTGCCTCAATCCACTCATTATGCTGGTACGGGCCTGGTGACATAGATTTCATTGCTGAGTGGTATTCTGTTGTACAGAAGTACCGCAACTTCTTTATCCATTATTTGCTCTCTGGGATATTTAACTTGTGCCGGAGAAGAGATTCCTGTAAAAAGAGCCGTCCCAAATTTTGGGGTTGCTGTGTCTTTTTGATATTAATTTCCCTAAGCTATAGGACCATAAGTGGAAGTGCCCTAGGCTCTGTTGCTTTGTTTTTTAGATGTTTCAGGAAACACCATACACTTCTCCCGAGTGTCTGTTGGCAATTTACATCCCGCCCATCAGCATAACAAGGCTCCCAGTTCTCCATGGCCTGTCCTGCCTTTCTGGATTTTACACTTTATTCTGATGGCCCTTTTGACCGGGGGGAAGTGAGACTTCATTGTAGTGCAGATTTCCTTTGCAAGCTTGCTTGGTTGGCCAAAAAGGGCGTATGCGTTTTTTCCTGAATATATTCAGGAAAAAACGCATATGCCCTTTTGGCAAAGTGCATCATTGTGGACGTTCTGCCTCTTTTCCTACGCTTTCAATGCAATTCCAGTCTACCTCCTGAAATCGGTATCCTGCAATTCTGCCCCGCTTTCAAGTCCTCTTGGCAGCCTTACTTCAGTCTATTTTTGGACGATAGCTGTCATTTATAACTCTGCAGGTTTGTGAATTACAGAGACCCTGAGCTCATTTCTTCAACTCGCTTTCTTTTGAGCTGGCCGCAACACCGCAGGATGGCTTCAGGCCCTAATCTGGTTCCGGCACGGCACGCTGAGCCTTTGGTTATTTCCTCTTCCTGGTGGGAAATGAGAGTTAAATTTGCCCGTCCAGACACCTCCAGCTAGTCTCTCATTGGTTCTCCCTATTCCTGTTCATCTTCCGCAGAAATTGCAAACAGGGCCAAACAGGAGGTTAAAGGCACTGACTCTCCAAGTTCGGAGAGTGTTAGTAAAGGGTCTGGAATGTTGCACCCGAGTACCAGGGGAGGAAAACTGAGACATATTTGAACACGTCTCCCGTTCACACGGTTGATCATACTCTGGGTTCCACATGCATGTTTTAGCTGAAGGAAGAATACCTTAAACCTGGAGAGTTGAGACCCGTGGAATGGGTACCATGCAATATGACTTCAAAGGGTCTTCATTTGCTCACCGAACCTCTCCAATCCTATCACTGCTGCGTTTATGCCCCTGTACACATGCTTGATTCTCTTTCGGAGACATAGCAATCCATAGGTTTTAAGATACTTACTAGTCAGGTACATTCTTAGGCGTTTAATATGGGGTGTTGAGTCCATTTCGTTGAGCAAGGAGTAGCTCTTGTCTATTCCATATTTGGCTTAAGGAACTTTATCTGTGCTCATTTCAATCTCTGGTTTTATGCAGCACCCCAACTCACCTTACCCCTTAAGCAAGCGTAAGTTGGTTTTCTAAACTTGAGACACTGTTCTGTTTTGTAATTCAGTTCCTGTGTAGCCAAGTTCACATTCTGTGTATTAGTGATACCTTATGATGTTTCTTTTCTGTGTGACTTATTTCAGTTCGAATCATCATACCTGAATCCACTCATTATACTGCTACGGGCCTGATGACATAGATTTCATTGCTGAGTGATATTGCATTGTACGTAAGTACCACAAGTTCTTTATCCATTTTTCACTTTCTGCGATATTGAACTTGTACCGTAAACGAGGTTCTTGTAAACAGAGCCGTCCCAAACTTTGGGGTGGCTGTGTCTTTTTGATTTTAATTTCCCTAAGCTATAGGACCATAAGTGGAAGTGCCCTAGGCTCTGTTGCTTTGTTTTTTAGATGTTTCAGGAAACACCATACACTTCTCCAGAGTGGCTGTTGGCAATTTACATCCCGCCCATCAGCATAAGAAGGCTCCCAGTTCTCCATGGCCTGTCGTGCCTTTATGGATTTTACACTTTTTTCAGATGGCCCTTTTGACCGGGGGGAAGTGAGACTTCATTGTAGTGCAGATTTCCTTTGCAAGCTTGCTTGGTTGGCCAAAAAGTGCGTATGCGTTTTTTCCTGAATATATTCAGGAAAAAACGCATACGCCCTTTTTGGCCAAGTGCATCATTGTCGAGTTTCTGACTCTCTTCATATGCTTTCAATGCAATTCCAGTCTACCTCCTGAAATCGGTTTCCTGCAATTCTGCCCCGCTTTCAAGTCCTCTTGGCAGCCTTACTTCAGTCTATTTTTGGACGATAGCTGTCATTTATAACTCTGCAGGTTTGTGAATTACAGTGCCCCTGAGCTCCTTTCTTCAACTCGCTTTCTTGTGAGCTGGCCGCAACACCGCAGGATGGCTTCAGGCCCTAATCTGGTTCCGGCACGGCACGCTGAGCCTTTGGTTATTTCCTCTTCCTGGTGGGAAATGAGAGTTAAATTTGCCCGTCCAGACACCTCCAGCTAGCCTCTCATTGGTTCTCGCTATTCCTGTTCATCTTCCGCAAAAATTGCAAACTGGGCCAAACAGGAGGTTAAAGGTGCTGACTCTCCAAGTGGGGAGAGTGTTAGTAAAGCGTCTGGAAATTTGCACCCGAGTACCAGGGTACGAAAACTGAGACATATTTGAACACGTGTCCCGATCACATGGTTGATCATACTCTGGGTTCCACATGCATGTTTTAGCTGAAGGAAGAATACCTAAAACCTGGGTAGTTGAAACCCGTGGAATGGGTACCATGCAATATGACTTCAAAGGGTCTTCATTTGCTCACCGAACCTCTCCAATCCTATCACTGCTGCGTTTATGCCCCTGTACACATGCTTGATTCCCCTTCGGAGACATAGCAATCCATAGGTTTTAAGATACTTACTAGTCAGGTACATTCTTAGGCGTTTAATATGGGGTGTTGAGTCCATTTCGTTGAGAAAGGAGTAGCTATTGTCTATTCCATATTTGGCTTAAGGAACTTTATCTGTGCTCATTTCAATCTCTGGTTTTATGCAGCACCCAACTCACCTTTACCCTTAAGCAAGCATAAGTTGGTTTTCTAAATTTGAGACCCTGTTCTGTTCTGTAATTCAGTTCCTCTGTAGCCAAGTTTCCATTCCGTGTATTACTGATATCTTATGATGTTTCTTTTTCTGTGTGACTTACTTCAGTTAGAATCATCATACCTGAATCCACTCATTGTGCTGCTACGGGCCTGATGACATAGATTTCATTGCTGAGTGATATTGCTTTGTAAGTGAATACCACAACTTCTTTATCCATTTTTCACTTTCTGCGATGTTGAACTTGTACTGTAAACGAGGTTCGTGTAAACAGAGCCGTTCCAAACTTTGGGGTGGCTGTGTCTTTTTGATTTTAATTTCCCTAAGCTATAGGACCATAAGTGGAAGTGCCCTATGCTCTGTTGCTTTGTTTTTTAGATGTTTCAGGAAACACCATACACTTCTCCCGAGTGGTTGTTGGCAATTTACATCCCGCCCATCAGCATAACAAGGCTCCCAGTTCTCCATGGCCTGTCCTGCCTTTCTGGATTTTACACTTTTTTCAGATGGCCCTTTTGACCGGGGGGAAGTGAAACTTCATTGTAGTGCAGATTTCCTTTGCAAGCTTGCTTGGTTGGCCAAAAAGGGCGTATGCGTTTTTTCCTGAATATATTCAGGAAAAAACGCATACGCCCTTTTTGGCCAAGTGCATCATTGTGGACGTTCTGCCTCTTTTCCTATGCTTTCAATGCAATTCCAGTCTACCTCCTGAAATCGGTTTCCTGCAATTCTGCCCCACTTTCAAGTCCTCTTGGCAGCCTTACTTCAGTCTATTTTTGGTCGATAGCTGTCATTTATAACTCTGCAGGTTTGTGAATTACAGTGCCCCTGAGCTCCTTTCTTCAACTCGCTTTCTTGTGAGCTGGCCGCAACACCGCAGGATGGCTTCAGGCCCTAATCTGGTTCCGGCACGGCACGCTGAGCCTTTGGTTAATTCCTCTTCCTGGTGGGAAATGAGAGTTAAATTTGCCTGTCCAGACACCTCCAGCTAGTCTCTCATTGGTTCTCGCTATTCCTGTTCATCTTCCGCAGAAATTGCAAACTGGGCCAAACAGGAGGTTAAAGGGACTGACTCTCCAAGTGGGGAGAGTGTTAGTAAAGCGTCTGGAATGTTGCACCCGAGTACCAGGGTACGAAAACTGAGACATATTTGAACACGTCTCCCGATCGCATGGTTGATCATACTCTAGGTTCCACATGCATGTTTTAGCTGAAGGAAGAATACCTTAAACCTGGAGAGTTAAGACCCGTGTAATGGGTACCATGCAATATGACTTCAAAGGGTCTTCATTTGCTCACCGAACCTCTCCAATCCTATCACTGCTGCGTTTATGCCCCTGTACACATGCTTGATTCTCTTTCGGAGACATAGCAATCCATAGGTTTTAAGATACTTACTAGTCAGGTACATTCTTAGGCGTTTAATATGCGGTGTTGAGTCCATTTCGTTGAGCAAGGAGTAGTTCTAGTCTATTCCATATTTGATTTAAGGAACTTTATCTGTGCTCATTTCAATCTCTGGTTTTATGCAGCACCCCAACTCACCTTTACCCTTAAGCAAGCATAAGTTGGTTTTCTAAATTTGAGACCCTGTTCTGTTCTGTAATTCAGTTCCTGTGTAGCCATTTTTACATTCCGTGTATTACTGATATCTTATGATGTTACTTTTTCTGTGTGACTTATTTCAGTTAGAATCATCATACCTGAATCCACTCATTGTGCTGCTAAGGGCCTGATGACACAGATTTCATTGCTGAGTGATATTGCTTGGTAGGTAAATACCACAACTTCTTTATCCATTTTTCACTTTCTGCGATGTTGAACTTGTACTGTAAACGAGGTTCGTGTAAACAGAGCCGTTCCAAACTTTGGGGTGGCTGTGTCTTTTTGATTTTAATTTCCCTAAGCTATAGGACCATAAGTGGAAGTGCCCTAGGCTCTGTTGCTTTGTTTTTTAGATGTTTCAGGAAACACCATACACTTCTCCCCAGTGGTTGTTGGCAATTTACATCCCGCCCATCAGCATAACAAGGCTCCCAGTTCTCAATGGCCTGTCCTGCCTTTCTGGATTTTACACTTTTTTCAGATGGCCCTTTTGACCGGGGGGAAGTGAGACTTCATTGTAGTGCAGATTTCCTTTGCAAGCTTGCTTGGTTGGCCAAAAAGGGCGTATGCGTTTTTTCCTGAATATATTCAGGAAAAAACGCATACGCCCTTTTTGGCCAAGTGCATCATTGTGGACGTTCTGCCTCTTTTCCTATGCTTTCAATGCAATTCCAGTCTACCTCCTGAAATCGGTTTCCTGCAATTCTGCCCCGCTTTCAAGTCCTCTTGGCAGCCTTACTTCAGTCTATTTTTGGACGATAGCTGTCATTTATAACTCTGCAGGGTTGTGAGTTACAGTGCCCCTGAGCTCCTTTCTTCAACTCGCTTTCTTGTGACCTGGCCGCAACACCACAGGGTGGCTTCAGGCCCTAATCTTGTTCCGGCCCGGCATGCTGAGCCTTTGGTTAATTCCTCTTCCTGGTGGGAAATGAGAGTTAAATTTGCCCGTCCAGACACCTCCAGCTAGCCTCTCATTGGTTCTCACTATTCCTGTTCATCTTCCGCAGAAATTGCAAACTGGGCCAAACAGGAGGTTAAAGGGACTGACTCTCCAAGTCGGGAGAGTGTTAGTAAAGCGTCTGGAATGTTGCACCCGAGTACCAGGGGAGGAAAACTGAGACATATTTGAACACGTCTCCCGTTCACATGGTTGATCATACTCTAGGTTCCACATGCATGTTTTAGCTGAAGGAAGAATACCTTAAACCTGGAGAGTTGAGACCCGTGTAATGGGTACCATGCAATATGACTTCAAAGGGTCTTCATTTGCTCACCGAACCTCTCCAATCCTATCACTGCTGCGTTTATGCCCCTGTACACATGCTTGATTCTCTTTTGGAGACATAGCAATCCATAGGTGTTAAGATACTTACTAGTAAGGTACATTCTTAGGCGTTTAATATGGGGTTTTGAGTCCATTTCGTTGAGCAAGGAGTAGCTCTTGTCTATTCCATATTTGGCTTAAGGAACTTTATCTGTGCTCATTTCAATCTCTGGTTTTATGCAGCACCCCAACTCACCTTTCCCCTTAAGCAAGCATAAGTTGGTTTTCTAAATTTGAGACCCTGTTCTGTTTTGGAATGCAGATCCTGTGTAGCCAAGTTT
Source organism: Stenella coeruleoalba (assembly GCF_951394435.1). Classification (NCBI taxonomy): domain Eukaryota; kingdom Metazoa; phylum Chordata; class Mammalia; order Artiodactyla; family Delphinidae; genus Stenella; species Stenella coeruleoalba. The sequence goes on from NW_027646206.1 coordinate 612,308, forward strand.
ACATTCCGTGTATTAGTGATATCTTATGATGTTTCTTTTTCTGTGTGACTTATTTCAGTTAGAATCATCGTATCTGAATCCACTCATTATGCTGCTACGGGCCTGATGACATAGATTTCATTGCTGAGTGATACTGCATTGTACGTAAGTACCACAAGTTCTTTATCCATTTTTCACTTTCTGTGATATTGAACTTGTACGGTAAACGGGGTTCTTGTAAACGGAGGCGTCCCAAACTTTGGGGTGGCTGTGTCTTTTTGATTTTAATTTCCCTAAGCTATAGGACCATAAGTGGAAGTGCCCTAGGCTCTGTTGCTTTGTTTTTTAGATGTTTCAGGAAACACCATACACTTCTCCCGAGTGTCTGTTGGCAATTTACATCCCGCCCATCAGCATAACAAGGCTCCCAGTTCTCCATGGCCTGTCCTGCCTTTCTGGATTTTACACTTTTTTCAGATGGCCCTTTTGACCGGGGGGAAGTGAGACTTCATTGTAGTGCAGATTTCCTTTGCAAGCTTGCTTGGTTGGCCAAAAAGGGCGTATGCGTTTTTTCCTGAATATATTCAGGAAAAAACGCATACGCCCTTTTTGGCCAAGTGCATCATTGTGGACGTTCTGCCTCTTTTCCTATGCTTTCAATGCAATTCCAGTCTACCTCCTGAAATCGGTTTCCTGCAATTCTGCCCCGCTTTCAAGTCCTCTTGGCAGCCTTACTTCAGTCTATTTTTGGACGATAGCTGTCATTTATAAGTCTGCAGGTTTGTGAATTACAGTGCCCCTGAGCTCCTTTCTTCAACTCGCTTTCTTGTGAGCTGGCCGCAACACCGCAGGATGGCTTCAGGCCCTAATCTGGTTCCGGCACGGCACGCTGAGCCTTTGGTTAATTCCTCTTCCTGGTGGGAAATGAGAGTTAAATTTGCCCGTCCAGACACCTCCAGCTAGTCTCTCATTGGTTCTCGCTATTCCTGTTCATCTTCCGCAGAAATTGCAAACTGGGCCAAACAGGAGGTTAAAGGTGCTGACTCTCCAAGTGGGGAGAGTGTTAGTAAAGCGTCTGGAATGTTGCACCCGAGTACCAGGGTACAAAAACTGAGACATATTTGAACACGTCTCCCGATCACATGGTTGATCATACTCTGGGTTCCACATGCATGTTTTAGCTGAAGGAAGAATACCTAAAACCTGGGTAGTTGAAACCCGTGGAATGGGTACCATGCAATATGACTTCAAAGGGTCTTCATTTGCTCACCGAACCTCTCCAATCCTATCACTGCTGCGTTTATGCCCCTGTACACATGCTTGATTCCCCTTCGGAGACATAGCAATCCATAGGTTTTAAGATACTTACTAGTCAGGTACATTCTTAGGCGTTTAATATGCGGTGTTGAGTCCATTTCGTTGAGCAAGGAGTAGCTCTTGTCTATTCCATATTTGGCTTAAGGAACTTTATCTGTGCTCATTTCAATCTCTGGTTTTATGCAGCACCCCAACTCACCTTTCCCCTTAAGCAAGCATAAGTTGGTTTTCTAAATTTGAGACCCTGTTCTGTTTTGGAATGCAGTTCCTGTGTAGCCAAGTTTACATTCCGTGTATTAGTGATATCTTATGATGTTTCTTTTTCTGTGTGACTTATTTCAGTTAGAATCATCGTACCTGAATCCACTCATTATGCTGCTACGGGCCTGATGACATAGATTTCATTGCTGAGTGATACTGCATTGTACGTAAGTACCACAAGTTCTTTATCCATTTTTCACTTTCTGTGATATTGAACTTGTACGGTAAACGAGGTTCTTGTAAACGGAGGCGTCCCAAACTTTGGGGTGGCTGTGTCTTTTTGATTTTAATTTCCCTAAGCTATAGGACCATAAGTGGAAGTGCCCTAGGTTCTGTTGCTTTGTTTTTTAGATGTTTCAGGAAACACCATACACTTCTCCCGAGTGGTTGTTGGCAATTTACATCCCGCCCATCAGCATAACAAGGCTCCCAGTTCTCCATGGCCTGTCCTGCCTTTCTGGATTTTACACTTTTTTCAGATGGCCCTTTTGACCGGGGGGAAGTGAGACTTCATTGTAGTGCAGATTTCCTTTGCAAGCTTGCTTGGTTGGCCAAAAAGGGCGTATGCGTTTTTTCCTGAATATATTCAGGAAAAAACGCATACGCCCTTTTTGGCCAAGTGCATCATTGTGGACGTTCTGCCTCTTTTCCTATGCTTTCAATGCAATTCCTGTCTACCTCCTGAAATCGGTTTCCTGCAATTCTGCCCCGCTTTCAAGTCCTCTTGGCAGCCTTACTTCAGTCTATTTTTGGACGATAGCTGTCATTTATAACTCTGCAGGTTTGTGAATTACAGTGCCCCTGAGCTCCTTTCTTCAACTCGCTTTCTTGTGAGCTGGCCGCAATACCGCAGGATGGCTTCAGGCCCTAATCTGGTTCCGGTACGGCACGCTGAGCCTTTGGTTATTTCCTCTTCCTGGTGGGAAATGAGAGTTAAATTTGCCCGTCCACACACCTCCAGCTAGTCTCTCATTGGTTCTCGCTATTCCTGTTCATCTTCCGCAGAAATTGCAAACTGGGCCAAACAGGAGGTTAAAGGCGCTGACTCTCCAAGTGGGGAGAGTGTTAGTAAAGCGTCTGGAATGTTGCACCCGAGTACCAGGGTACGAAAACTGAGACATATTTGAACACGTCTCCCGTTCACATGGTTGATCATACTTGGGTTCCACATGCATGTTTTAGCTGAAGGAAGAATACCTTAAACCTGGAGAGTTGAGACCCGTGTAATGGGTACCATGCAATATGACTTCAAAGGGTCTTCATTTGCTCACCGAACCTCTCCAATCCTATCACTGCTGCGTTTATGCCCCTGTACACATGCTTGATTCTCTTTCGGAGACATAGCAATCCATAGGTTTTACGATACTTACTAGTCAGGTACATTCTTAGGCGTTTAATATGCGGTGTTGAGTCCATTTCGTTGAGCAAGGAGTAGCTCTTGTCTATTCCATATTTGGCCTAAGGAAGTTTATCTGTGCTCATTTCAATCTCTGGTTTTATGCAGCACCCCAACTCACCTTTACCCTTAAGCAAGCATAAGTTGGTTTTCTAAATTTGAGACCCTGTTCTGTTCTGTAATTCAGTTCCTGTGTAGCCAAGTTTACATTCCGTGTATTACTGATATCTTATGATGTTTCTTTTTCTGTGTGACTTATTTCAGTTAGAATCATCATACCTGAATCCACTCATTGTGCTGCTAAGGGCCTGATGACATAGATTTCATTGCTGAGTGATATTGCTTTGTAAGTGAATTCCACAACTTCTTTATCCATTTTTCACTTTCTGCGATGTTGAACTTGTACTGTAAACGAGGTTCTTGTAAACAGAGCCGTTCCAAACTTTGGGGTGGCTGTGTCTTTTTGATTTTAATTTCCCTAAGCTATAGGACCATAAGTGGAAGTGCCCTAGGCTCTGTTGCTTTGTTTTTTAGATGTTTCAGGAAACACCATACACTTCTCCCAAGTGTCTGTTGGCAATTTACATCCCGCCCATCAGCATAACAAGGCTCCCAGTTCTCAATGGCCTGTTGCCTTTCTGGATTTTACACTTTTTTCAGATGGCCCTTTTGACCGGGGGGAAGTGAGACTTCATTGTAATGCAGATTTCCTTTGCAAGCTTGCTTGGTTGGCCAAAAAGGGCGTATGCGTTTTTTCCTGAATATATTCAGGAAAAAACGCATACACCCTTTTTGGCCAAGTGCATCATTGTGGACGTTCTGCCTCTTTTCCTATGCTTTCAATGCAATTCCAGTCTACCTCCAGAAATCGGTTTCCTGCAATTCTGCCCCGCTTTCAAGTCCTCTTGGCAGCCTTACTTCAGTCTATTTTTGGACGATAGCTGTCATTTATAACTCTGCAGGTTTGTGAATTACAGTGCCCCTGAGCTCCTTTCTTCAACTCGCTTTCTTGTGACCTGGCCGCAACACCGCAGGATGGCTTCAGGCCCTAATCTGGTTCCGGCACGGCACGCTGAGCCTTTGGTTAATTCCTCTTCCTGGTGGGAAATGAGAGTTAAATTTCCCCGTCCAGACACCTCCAGCTAGTCTCTCATTGGTTCTCGCTATTCCTGTTCATCTTCCGCAGAAATTGCAAACTGGGCCAAACAGGAGGTTAAAGGCGCTGACTCTCCAAGTGGGGAGAGTGTTAGTAAAGCGTCTGGAATGTTGCACCCGAGTACCAGGGGAGGAAAACTGAGACATATTTGAACACGTCTCCCGATCACATGGTTGATCATACTCTAGGTTCCACATGCATGTTTTAGCTGAAGGAAGAATACCTAAAACCTGGGTAGTTGAAACCCGTGGAATGGGTACCATGCAATATGACTTCAAAGGGTCTTCATTTGCTCACCGAACCTCTCCAATCCTATCACTGCTGCGTTTATTCCCCTGTACACATGCTTGATTCTCTTTCAGAGACATAGCAATCCATAGGTTTTAAGATACTTACTAGTCAGGTACATCTTAGGCGTTTAATATGCGGTGTGGAGTCCATTTCGTGGAGCAAGGAGTAGCTCTTGTCTATTCCATATTTCGGTTAAGGAACTTTATCTGTGCTCATTTCAATCTCTGGTTTTATGCAGCACCCCAACTCACCTTTACCCTTAAGCAAGCATAAGTTGGTTTTCTAAATTTGAGACCCTGTTCTGTTCTGTAATTCAGTTCCTGTGTAGCCAAGTTTACATTCCGTGTATTACTGATATCTTATGATGTTTCTTTTTCTGTGTGACTTATTTCAGTTAGAATCATCATACCTGAATCCACTCATTGTGATGCTAAGGGCCTGATGACACAGATTTCATTGCTGAGTGATATTGCTTTGTAAGTAAATACCACAACTTCTTTATCCATTTTTCACTTTCTGCGATGTTGAACTTGTACTGTAAACGAGGTTCTTGTAAACAGAGGCGTCCCAAACTTTGGGGTGGCTGTGTCTTTTTGATTTTAATTTCCCTAAGCTATAGGACCATAAGTGGCAGTGCCCTAGGCTCTGTTGCTTTGTTTTTTAGATGTTTCAGGAAACACCATACACTTCTCCCGAGTGTCTGTTGGCAATTTACATCCCGCCCATCAGCATAACAAGGCTCCCAGTTCTCCATGGCCTGACCTGCCTTTCTGGATTTTACACTTTTTTCAGATGGCCCTTTTGACCGGGGGGAAGTGAGACTTCATTGTAGTGCAGATTTCCTTTGCAAGCTTGCTTGGTTGGCCAAAAAGGGCGTATGCGTTTTTTCCTGAATATATTCAGGAAAAAACGCATACGCCCTTTTTGGCCAAGTGCATCATTGTGGACGTTCTGCCTCTTTTCCTATGCTTTCAATGCAATTCCAGTCTACCTCCTGAAATCGGTTTCCTGCAATTCTGCCCCGCTTTCAAGTCCTCTTGGCAGCCTTACTTCAGTCTATTTTTGGACGATAGCTGTCATTTATAACTCTGCAGGTTTGTGAATTACAGTGCCCCTGAGCTCCTTTCTTCAGCTCGCTTTCTTGTGAGCTGGCCGCAACACCGCAGGATGGCTTCAGGCCCTAATCTGGTTCCGGCCCGGCATGCTGAGCCTTTGGTTAATTCCTCTTCCTGGTGGGAAATGAGAGTTAAATTTGCCCGTCCAGACACCTCCAGCTAGACTCTCATTGGTCCTCGCTATTCCTGTTCATCTTCCGCAGAAATTGCAAACTGGGCCAAACAGGAGGTTAAAGGGACTGACTCTCCAAGTGGGGAGAGTGTTAGTAAAGCGTCTGGAATGTTGCACCCGAGTACCAGGGGAGGAAAATTGAGACATATTTGAACACGTCTCCCGATCACATGGTTGATCATACTCTAGGTTCCACATGCATGTTTTAGCTGAAGGAAGAATACCTTAAACCTGGGTAGTTGAAACCCGTGGAATGGGTACCATGCAATATGACTTCAAAGGGTCTTCATTTGCTCACCGAACCTCTCCAATCCTATCACTGCTCCGTTTATGCCCCTGTGCACATGCTTGATTCTCTTTCGGAGACATAGCAATCCATAGGTTTTAAGATACTTACAAGTCAGGTACATTCTTAGGCGTTTAATATGCGGTGTTGAGTCCATTTCGTTGAGCAAGGAGTAGCTCTTGTCTATTCCATATTTGGCTTAAGGAACTTTATCTGTGCTCATTTCAATCTCTGGTTTTATGCAGCACCCCCACTCACCTTTACCCTTAAGCAAGAATAAGTTGGTTTTCTAAATTTGAGACCCTGTTCTGTTCTGTAATTCAGTTCCTGTGTAGCCAAGTTTACATTCCGTGTATTACTGATATCTTATGATGTTTCTTTTTCTGTGTGACTTACTTCAGTTAGAATCATCATACCTGAATCCACTCATTGTGCTGCTAAGGGCCTGATGACACAGATTTCATTGCTGAGTGATATTGCTTTGTAAGTAAATACCACAACTTCTTTATCCATTTTTCACTTTCTGCGATGTTGAACTTGTACTGTAAACGAGGTTCTTGTAAACAGAGCCGTTTCAAACTTTGGGGTGGCTGTGTCTTTTTGATTTTAATTTCCCTAAGCTATAGGACCATAAGTGGAAGTGCCCTAGGTTCTGTTGCTTTGTTTTTTAGATGTTTCAGGAAACACCATACACTTCTCCCGAGTGGTTGTTGGCAATTTACATCCCGCCCATCAGCATAACAAGGCTCCCAGTTCTCCATGGCCTGTCCTGCCTTTCTGGATTTTACACTTTTTTCAGATGGCCCTTTTGACCGGGGGGAAGTGAGACTTCATTGTAGTGCAGATTTCCTTTGCAAGCTTGCTTGGTTGGCCAAAAAGGGTGTATGCGTTTTTTCCTGAATATATTCAGGAAAAAACGCATACGCCCTTTTTGGCCAAGTGCATCATTGTGGACGTTCTGCCTCTTTTCCTATGCTTTCAATGCAATTCCAGTCTACCTCCTGAAATCGGTTTCCTGCAATTCTGCCCCGCTTTCAAGTCCTCTTGGCAGCCTTACTTCAGTCTATTTTTGGACGATAGCTGTCATTTATAACTCTGCAGGTTTGTGAATTACAGTGCCCCTGAGCTCCTTTCTTCAACTTGCTATCTTGTGACCTGGCCGCAACACCGCAGGATGGCTTCAGGCCCTAATCTGGTTCCGGCACGGCACGCTGAGCCTTTGGTTATTTCCTCTTCCTGGTGGGAAATGAGAGTTAAATTTGCCCGTCCAGACACCTCCAGCTAGTCTCTCATTGGTTCTCGCTATTCCTGTTCATCTTCCGCAGAAATTGCAAACTGGGCCAAACAGGAGGTTAAAGGGACTGACTCTCCAAGTGGGGAGAGTGTTAGTAAAGCGTCTGGAATGTTGCACCTGAGTACCAGGGGAGGAAAACTGAGACATATTTGAACACTTCTCCCGATCACATGGTTGATCATACTCTGGGTTCCACATGCATGTTTTAGCTGAAGGAAGAATACCTAAAACCTGGGTAGTTGAAACCCGTGGAATGGGTACCATGCAATATGACTTCAAAGGGTCTTCATTTGCTCACCGAACCTCTCCAATCCTATCACTGCTGCGTTTATGCCCCTGTACACACGCTTGATTCTCTTTTGGAGACATAGCAATCCATACGTTTTAAGATACTTACTAGTCAGGTACATTCTTAGGCGTTTAATATGGGGTTTTGAGTCCATTTCGTTGAGCAAGGAGTAGCTCTTGTCTATTCCATATTTGGCTTAAGGAACTTTATCTGTGCTCATTTCAATCTCTGGTTTTATGCAGCACCCCAACTCACCTTTACCCTTAAACAAGCATAAGTTGGTTTTCTAAATTTGAGACCCTGTTCTGTTCTGTAATTCAGTTCCTGTGTAGCCAAGTTTACATTCCGTGTATTACTGATATCTTATGATGTTTCTTTTTCTGTGTGACTTATTTCAGTTAGAATCATCATACCTGAATCCACTCATTGTGATGCTAAGGGCCTGATGACATAGATTTCATTGCTGAGTGATATTGCTTTGTAAGTAAATACCACAACTTCTTTATCCATATTTCACTTTCTGCGATGTTGAACTTGTACTGTAAACGAGGTTCTTGTAAACAGAGGCGTCCCAAACTTTGGGGTGGCTGTGTCTTTTTGATTTTAATTTCCCTAAGCTATAGGACCATAAGTGGCAGTGCCCTAGGCTCTGTTGCTTTGTTTTTTAGATGTTTCAGGAAACACCATACACTTCTCCCGAGTGTCTGTTGGCAATTTACATCCCGCCCATCAGCATAACAAGGCTCCCAGTTCTCCATGGCCTGTCCTGCCTTTCTGGATTTTACACTTTTTTCAGATGGCCCTTTTGACCAGGGGGAAGTGAGACTTCATTTTAGTGCAGATTTCCTTTGCAAGCTTGCTTGGTTGGCCAAAAAGGGCGTATGCGTTTTTTCCTGAATATATTCAGGAAAAAACGCATACGCCCTTTTTGGCCAAGTGCATCATTGTGGACGTTCTGCCTCTTTTCCTATGCTTTCAATGCAATTCCAGTCTACCTCCTGAAATCGGTTTCCTGCAATTCTGCCCCGCTTTCAAGTCCTCTTGGCAGCCTTACTTCAGTCTATTTTTGGACGATAGCTGTCATTTATAACTCTGCAGGTTTGTGAATTACAGTGCCCCTGAGCTCCTTTCTTCAACTCGCTTTCTTGTGACCTGGCCGCAACACCGCAGGATGGCTTCAGGCCCTAATCTGATTCCGGCACGGCACGCTGAGCCTTTGGTTAATTCCTCTTCCTGGTGGGAAATGAGAGTTAAATTTGCCCGTCCAGACACCTCCAGCTAGCCTCTCATTGGTTCTCGCTATTCCTGTTCATCTTCCGCAGAAATTGCAAACTGGGCCAAACAGGAGGTTAAAGGGACTGACTCTCCAAGTGGGGAGAGTGTTAGTAAAGCGTCTGGAATGTTGCACCCGAGTACCAGGGGAGGAAAACTGAGACATATTTGAACACGTCTCCCGATCACATGGTTGATCATACTCTAGGTTCCACATGCATGTTTTAGCTGAAGGAAGAATACCTTAAACCTGGGTAGTTGAAACGCGTGGAATGGGTACCATGCAATATGACTTCAAAGGGTCTTCATTTGCTCACCGAACCTCTCCAATCCTATCACTGCTGCGTTTATGCCCCTGTACACATGCTTGATTCTCTTTCGGAGACATAGCAATCCATAGGTTTTAAGATACTTACTAGTCAGGTACATTCTTAGGTGTTTAATATGCGGTGTTGAGTCCATTTCATTGAGCAAGGAGTAGCTCTTGTCTATTCCATATTTGACGTAAGGAACTTTATCTGTGCTCATTTCAATCTCTGGTTTTATGCAGCACCCCAACTCACCTTTACCCTTAAGCAAGCATAAGTTGGTGTTCTAAATTTGAGACCCTGTTCTGTTCTGTAATTCAGTTCCTGTGTAGCCAAGTTTACATTCCGTGTATTACTGATATCTTATGATGTTTCTTTTTCTGTGTGACTTATTTCAGTTAGAATCATCATACCTGAATCCACTCATTGTGCTGCTAAGGGCCTGATGACATAGATTTCATTGCTGAGTGATATTGCTTTGTAAGTAAATACCACAACTTCTTTATCCATTTTTCACTTTCTGCGATGTTGAACTTGTACTGTAAACGAGGTTCTTGTAAACAGAGCTGTTCCAAACTTTGGGGTGGCTGTGTCTTTTTGATTTTAATTTCCCTAATCTATAGGACCATAAGTGGAAGTGCCCTAGGTTCTGTTGCTTTGTTTTTTTGATGTTTCAGGAAACACCATACACTTCTCCCGAGTGGTTGTTGGCAATTTACATCCCGCCCATCAGCATAACAAGGCTCCCAGTTCTCCATGGCCTGTCCTGCCTTTCTGGATTTTACACTTTTTTCAGATGGCCCTTTTGACCGTGGGGAAGTGAGACTTCATTGTAGTGCAGATTTCCTTTGCAAGCTTGCTTGGTTGGCCAAAAAGGGCGTATGCGTTTTTTCCTGAATATATTCAGGAAAAAACGCATACGCCCTTTTTGGCCAAGTGCATCATTGTGGACGTTCTTCCTCTTTTCCTATGCTTTCAATGCAATTCCAGTCTACCTCCTGAAATCGGTTTCCTGCAATTCTGCCCCGCTTTCAAGTCCTCTTGGCAGCCTTACTTCAGTCTATTTTTGGACGATAGCTGTCATTTATAACTCTGCAGGTTTGTGAATTACAGTGCCCCTGGGCTCCTTTCTTCTACTTGCTTTCTTTTGAGCTGGCCGCAACACCGCAGGATGGCTTCTGGCCCTAATCTGGTTCCGGTACGGCACGCTGAGCCTTTGGTTATTTCCTCTTCCTGGTGGGAAATGAGAGTTAAATTTGCCCGTCCAGACACCTCCAGCTAGCCTCTCATTGGTTCTCGCTATTCCTGTTCATCTTCCGCAGAAATTGCAAACTGGGCCAAACAGGAGGTTAAAGGGACTGACTCTCCAAGTGGGGAGAGTGTTAGTAAAGCGTCTGGAATGTTGCACCCGAGTACCAGGGGAGGAAACCAGAGACATATTTGAACACGTCTCCCGTTCACATGGTTGATCATACTCTGGGTTCCACATGCATGTTTTAGCTGAAGGAAGAATACCTTAAACCTGGAGAGTTGAGACCCGTGGAATGGGTATCATGCAATATGACTTCAAAGGGTCTTCATTTGCTCACCGAACCTCTCCAATCCTATCACTGCTGCGTTTATGCCCCTGTACACACGCTTGATTCTCTTTTGGAGACATAGCAATCCATAGGTTTTAAGATACTTACTAGTCAGGTACATTCTTAGGGGTTTAATATGGGGTTTTGAGTCCATTTCGTTGAGCAAGGAGTAGCTCTTGTCTATTCCATATTTGGCTTAAGGAACTTTATCTGTGCTCATTTCAATCTCTGGTTTTATGCAGCACCCCAACTCACCTTTACCCTTAAGCAAGCATAAGTTGGTTTTCTAAATTTGAGACCCTGTTCTGTTCTGTCATTCAGTTCCTGTGTAGCCAACTTTACATTCCGTGTATTACTGATATCTTATGATGTTTCTTTTTCTGTGTGACTTATTTCAGTTAGAATCATCGTACCTGAATCCACTCATTGTGCTGCTAAGGGCCTGATGACACAGATTTCATTGCTGAGTGATATTGCTTTGTAAGTAAATACCACAACTTCTTTATCCATTTTTCACTTTCTGCGATGTTGAACTTGTACTGTAAACGAGGTTCTTGTAAACAGAGCTGTTCCAAACTTTGGGGTGGCTGTGTCTTTTTGATTTTAATTTCCCTAAGCTATAGGACCATAACTGGAAGTGCCCTAGGTTCTGTTTCTTTGTTTTTTAGATGTTTCAGGAAACACCATACACTTCTCCCGAGTGGTTGTTGGCAATTTACATCCCGCCCATCAGCATAACAAGGCTCCCAGTTCTCCATGGCCTGTCTTGTCTTTCTGGATTTTACACTTTTTTCAGATGGCCCTTTTGACCGGGGGGAAGTGAGACTTCATTGTAGTGCAGATTTCCTTTGCAAGCTTGCTTGGTTGGCCAAAAAGGGCGTATGCGTTTTTTCCTGAATATATTCAGGAAAAAACGCATACGCCCTTTTTGGCCAAGTGCATCATTGTGGACGTTCTGCCTCTTTTCCTATGCTTTCAATGCAATTCCAGTCTACCTCCTGAAATCGGTTTCCTGCAATTCTGCCCCGCTTTCAAGTCCTCTTGGCAGCCTTACTTCAGTCTATTTTTGGACGATAGCTGTCATTTATAAGTCTGCATGTTTGTGAATTACAGTGCCCCTGAGCTCCTTTCTTCAACTCGCTTTCTTGTGACCTGGCCGCAACACCACAGGATGGCTTCAGGCCCTAATCTGGTTCTGGCATGGCACGCTGAGCCTTTGGTTATTTCCTCTTCCTGGTGAGAAATGAGAGTTAAATTTGCCCGTGCAGACACCTCCAGCTAGTCTCTCATTGGTTCTCGCTATTCCTGTTCATCTTCCGCAGAAATTGCAAACTGGGCCAAACAGGGGGTTAAAGGGACTGACTCTCCAAGTGGGGAGAGTGTTAGTAAAGCGTCTGGAATGTTGCACCCAAGTACCAGGGGAGGAAAACTGAGACATATTTGAACACGTCTCCCGATCACATGGTTGATCATACTCTAGGTTCCACATGCATGTTTTAGCTGAAGGAAGAATACCTTAAACCTGGAGAGTTGAGACCCGTGTAATGCGTACCATGCAATATGACTTCAAAGGGTCTTCATTTGCTCACCAAACCTCTCCAATCCTATCACTGCTGCGTTTATGCCCCTGTACACATGCTTGATTCTCTTTTGGAGACATAGCAATCCATAGGTTTTCCGATACTTACTAGTCAGGTACATTCTTAGGCGTTTAATATGCGGTGTTGAGTCCATTTCTTTGAGCAAGGAGTAGCTATTGTCTATTCCATATTTGACTTAAGGAACATTATCTGTGCTCATTTCAATCTCTGGTTTTATGCAGCACCCCAACTCACCTTTCCCCTTAAGCAAGCATAAGTTGGTTTTCTAAATTTGAGACCCTGTTCTGTTCTTGAATGCAGTTCCTGTGTAGCCAAGTTTACATTCCGTGTATTACTGATATCTTATGATGTTTCTTTTTCTGTGTGACTTATTTCAGTTAGAATCATCGTACCTGAATCCACTCATTATGCTGCTACGGGCCTGATGACATAGATTTCATTGCTGAGTGATACTGCATTGTACGTAAGTACCACAAGTTCTTTATCCATTTTTCACTTTCTGCGATGTTGAACTTGTACTGTAAACGAGGTTCTTGTAAACAGAGGCGTCCCAAACTTTGGGGTGGCTGTGTCTTTTTGATTTTAATTTCCCTAAGCTATAGGACCATAAGTGGCAGTGCCCTAGGCTCTGTTGCTTTGTTTTTTAGATGTTTCAGGAAACACCATACACTTCTCCCGAGTGTCTGTTGGCAATTTACATCCCGCCCATCAGCATAACAAGGCTCCCAGTTCTCCATGGCCTGTCCTGCCTTTCTGGATTTTACACTTTTTTCAGATGGCCCTTTTGACCGGGGGGAAGTGAGACTTCATTGTAGTGCAGATTTCCTTTGCAAGCTTGCTTGGTTGGCCAAAAAGGGCGTATGCGTTTTTTCCTGAATATATTCAGGAAAAAACGCATACGCCCTTTTTGGCCAAGTGCATCATTGTGGACGTTCTGCCTCTTTTCCTATGCTTTCAATGCAATTCCAGTCTACCTCCTGAAATCGGTTTCCTGCAATTCTGCCCCGCTTTCAAGTCCTCTTGGCAGCCTTACTTCAGTCTATTTTTGGACGATAGCTGTCATTTATAAGTCTGCAGGTTTGTGAATTACAGTGCCCCTGAGCTCCTTTCTTCAACTCGCTTTCTTGTGACCTGGCCGCAACACCGCAGGATGGCTTCAGGCCCTAATCTGGTTCCGGCACGGCACGCTGAGCCTTTGGTTAATTCCTCTTCCTGGTGGGAAATGAGAGTTAAATTTGCCCGTCCAGACACCTCCAGCTAGTCTCTCATTGGTTCTCGCTATTCCTGTTCATCTTCCGCAGAAATTGCAAACTGGGCCAAACAGGAGGTTAAAGGGACTGACTCTCCAAGTCGGAAGAGTGTTAGTAAAGCGTCTGGAATGTTGCACCCGAGTACCAGGGGAGGAAAACTGAGACATATTTGAACACGTCTCCCGTTCACATGGTTGATCATACTCTGGGTTCCACATGCATGTTTTAGCTGAAGGAAGAATGCCTTAAACCTGGGTACTTGAGACCCGTGGAATGGGTACCATGCAATATGACTTCAAAGGGTCTTCATTTGCTCACCGAACCTCTCCAATCCTATCACTGCTGCGTTTATTCCCCTGTACACACGCTTGATTCTCTTTTGGAGACATAGCAATCCATAGGTTTTAAGATACTTACTAGTCAGGTACATTCTTAGGCGTTTAATATGGGGTGTTGAGTCCATTTCGTTGAGCAAGGAGTAGCTCTTGTCTATTCCATATTTGGCTTAAGGAACTTTATCTGTGCTCATTTCAATCTCTGGTTTTATGCAGCACCCCAATTCACCTTTCCCCTTAAGCAAGCATAAGTTGGTTTTCTAAATTTGAGACCCTGTTCTGTTCTGTAATTCAGTTCCTGTGTAGCCAAATTTCCATTCCGTGTATTACTGATATCTTATGATGTTTCTTTTTCTGTGTGACTTATTTCAGTTAGAATCATCATACCTGAATCCACTCATTGTGATGCTAAGGGCCTGATGACATAGATTTCATTGCTGAGTGATATTGCTTTGTAAGTAAATACCACAACTTCTTTATCCATTTTTCACTTTCTGCGATGTTGAACTTGTACTGTAAACGAGGTTCTTGTAAACAGAGGCGTCCCAAACTTTGGGGCGGCTGTGTCTTTTTGATTTTAATTTCCCTAAGCTATAGGACCATAAGTGGCAGTGCCCTAGGCTCTGTTGCTTTGTTTTTTAGATGTTTCAGGAAACACCATACACTTCTCCCGAGTGTCTGTTGGCAATTTACATCCCGCCCATCAGCATAACAAGGCTCCCAGTTCTCCATGGCCTGTCCTGCCTTTCTGGATTTTACACTTTTTTCAGATGGCCCTTTTGACCGGGGGGAAGTGAGACTTCATTGTAGTGCAGATTTCCTTTGCAAGCTTGCTTGGTTGGCCAAAAAGGGCGTATGCGTTTTTTCCTGAATATATTCAGGAAAAAACGCATACGCCCTTTTTGGCCAAGTGCATCATTGTGGACGTTCTGCCTCTTTTCCTATGCTTTCAATGCAATTCCAGTCTATCTCCTGAAATCGGTTTCTTGCAATTCTGCCCCGCTTTCAAGTCCTCTTGGCAGCCTTACTTCAGTCTATTTTTGGACGATAGCTGTCATTTATAACTCTGCAGGTTTGTGAATTACAGTGCCCCTGAGCTCCTTTCTTCAACTCGCTTTCTTTTGAGCTGGCCGCAACACCGCAGGATGGCTTCAGGCCCTAATCTGGTTCCGGCCCGGCATGCTGAGCCTTTGGTTAATTCCTCTTCCTGGTTGGAAATGAGAGTTAAATTTGCCCGTCCAGACACCTCCAGCTAGTCTCTCATTGGTTCTCGCTATTCCTGTTCATCTTCCGCAGAAATTGCAAACTGGGCCAAACAGGAGGTTAAAGGGACTGACTCTCCAAGTCGGGAGAGTGTTAGTAAAGCGTCTGGAATGTTGCACCCGAGTACCAGGGGAGGAAAACTGAGACATATTTGAACACGTCTCCCGATCACATGGTTGATCATACTCTAGGTTCCACATGCATGTTTTAGCTGAAGGAAGAATACCTTAAACCTGGAGAGTTGAGACCCGTGTAATGCGTACCATGCAATATGACTTCAAAGGGTCTTCATTTGCTCACCGAACCTCTCCAATCCTATCACTGCTGCGTTTATGCCCCTGTACACATGCTTGATTCTCTTTTGGAGACATAGCAATCCATAGGTTTTCCGATACTTACTAGTCAGGTACATTCTTAGGCGTTTAATATGCGGTGTTGAGTCCATTTCTTTGAGCAAGGAGTAGCTCTTGTCTATTCCATATTTGACTTAAGGAACTTTATCTGTGCTCATTTCAATCTCTGGTTTTATGCAGCACCCCAACTCACCTTTCCCCTTAAGCAAGCATAAGTTGGTTTTCTAAATTTGAGACCCTGTTCTGTTCTGGAATGCAGTTCCTGTGTAGCCAAGTTTACATTCCGTGTATTAGTGATATCTTATGATGTTTCTTTTTCTGTGTGACTTATTTCAGTTAGAATCATCATAGCTGAATCCACTCATTATGCTGCTACGGGCCTGATGACATAGATTTCATTGCTGAGTGATACTGCATTTTACGTAAGTACCACAAGTTCTTTATCCATTTTTCACTTTCTGCGATGTTGAACTTGTACTGTAAACGAGGTTCTTGTAAACAGAGGCGTCCCAAACTTTGGCGTGGCTGTGTCTTTTTGATTTTAATTTCCCTAAGCTATAGGACCATAAGTGGCAGTGCCCTAGGCTCTGTTGCTTTGTTTTTTAGATGTTTCAGGAAACACCATACACTTCTCCCGAGTGTCTGTTGGCAATTTACATCCCGCCCATCAGCATAACAAGGCTCCCAGTTCTCCATGGCCTGTCCTGGCTTTCTGGATTTTACACTTTTTTCAGATGGCCCTTTTGACCGGGGGGAAGTGAGACTTCATTGTAGTGCAGATTTCCTTTGCAAGCTTGCTTGGTTGGCCAAAAAGGGCGTATGCGTTTTTTCCTGAATATATTCAGGAAAAAACGCATACGCCCTTTTTGGCCAAGTGCATCATTGTGGACGTTCTGCCTCTTTTCCTATGCTTTCAGTGCAATTCCAGTCTACCTCCTGAAATCGGTTTCCTGCAATTCTGCCCCGCTTTCAAGTCCTCTTGGCAGCCTTACTTCAGTCTATTTTTGGACGATAGCTGTCATTTATAACTCTGCAGGTTTGTGAATTACAGTGCCCCTGAGCTCCTTTCTTCAACTCGCTTTCTTGTGACCTGGCCGCAACACCGCAGGATGGCTTCAGGCCCTAATCTGGTTCCGGCACGGCACGCTGAGCCTTTGGTTAATTCCTCTTCCTGGTGGGAAATGAGAGTTAAATTTGCCCGTCCAGACACCTCCAGCTAGTCTCTCATTGGTTCTCGCTATTCCTGTTCATCTTCCGCAGAAATTGCAAACTGGGCCAAACAGGAGGTTAAAGGGACTGACTCTCCAAGTCGGAAGAGTGTTAGTAAAGCGTCTGGAATGTTGCACCCGAGTACCAGGGGAGGAAAACTGAGACATATTTGAACACGTCTCCCGTTCACATGGTTGATCATACTCTGGGTTCCACATGCATGTTTTAGCTGAAGGAAGAATACCTTAAACCTGGGTACTTGAGACCCGTGGAATGGGTACCATGCAATATGACTTCAAAGGGTCTTCATTTGCTCACCGAACCTCTCCAATCCTATCACTGCTGCGTTTATTCCCCTGTACACACGCTTGATTCTCTTTTGGAGACATAGCAATGCATAGGTTTTAAGATACTTACTAGTCAGGTACATTCTTAGGCGTTTAATATGGGGTGTTGAGTCCATTTCGTTGAGCAAGGAGTAGCTCTTGTCTATTCCATATTTGGCTTAAGGAACTTTATCTGTGCTCATTTCAATATCTGGTTTTATGCAGCACCCCAACTCACCTTTCCCCTTAAGCAAGCATAAGTTGGTTTTCTAAATTTGAGACCCTGTTCTGTTCTGTAATTCAGTTCCTGTGTAGCCAAATTTCCATTCCGTGTATTACTGATATCTTATGATGTTTCTTTTTCTGTGTGACTTATTTCAGTTAGAATCATCATACCTGAATCCACTCATTGTGATGCTAAGGGCCTGATGACATAGATTTCATTGCTGAGTGATATTGCTTTGTAAGTAAATACCACATCTTCTTTATCCATTTTTCACTTTCTGCGACGTTGAACTTGTACTGTAAACGAGGTTCTTGTAAACAGAGGCATCCCAAACTTTGGGGTGGCTGTGTCTTTTTGATTTTAACTTCCCTAAGCTATAGGACCATAAGTGGCAGTGCCCTAGGCTCTGTTGCTTTGTTTTTTAGATGTTTCAGGAAACACCATACACTTCTCCCGAGTGTCTGTTGGCAATTTACATCCCGCCCATCAGCATAACAAGGCTCCCAGTTCTCCATGGCCTGTCCTGCCTTTCTGGATTTTACACTTTTTTCAGATGGCCCTTTTGACCGGGGGGAAGTGAGACTTCATTGTAGTGCAGATTTCCTTTGCAAGCTTGCTTGGTTGGCCAAAAAGGGCGTATGCGTTTTTTCCTGAATATATTCAGGAAAAAACGCATATGCCCTTTTTGGCCAAGTGCATCATTGTGTACGTTCGGCCTCTTTTCCTATGCTTTCAATGCAATTCCAGTCTACCTCCTGAAATCGGTTTCCTGCAATTCTGCCCCGCTTTCAAGTCCTCTTGGCAGCCTTACTTCAGTCTATTTTTGGACGATAGCTGTCATTTATAACTCTGCAGGTTTGTGAATTACAGTGCCCCTGAGCTCCTTTCTTCAACTCGCTTTCTTGTGAGCTGGCCGCAACACCGCAGGATGGCTTCAGGCCCTAATCTGGTTCCGGCCCGGCATGCTGAGCCTTTGGTTAATTCCTCTTCCTGGTGGGAAATGAGAGTTAAATTTGTCCGTCCAGACACCTCCAGCTAGCCTCTCATTGGTTCTCGCTATTCCTGTTCATCTTCCGCAGAAATTGCAAACTGGGCCAAACAGGAGGTTAAAGGGACTGACTCTCCAAGTCGGGAGAGTGTTAGTAAAGCGTCTGGAATGTTGCACCCGAGTACCAGGGGAGGAAAACTGAGACATATTTGAACACGTCTCCCGATCACATGGTTGATCATACTCTAGGTTCCACATGCATGTTTTAGCTGAAGGAAGAATACCTTAAACCTGGAGAGTTGAGACCCGTGTAATGCGTACCATGCAATATGACTTCAAAGGGTCTTCATTTGCTCACCGAACCTCTCCAATCCTATCACTGCTGTGTTTATGCCCCTGTACACATGCTTGATTCTCTTTTGGAGACATAGCAATCCATAGGTTTTCCGATACTTACTAGTCAGGTACATTCTTAGGCGTTTAATATGCGGTGTTGAGTCCATTTCTTTGAGCAAGGAGTAGCTCTTGTCTATTCCATATTTGGCTTAAGGAACTTTATCTGTGCTCATTTCAATCTCTGGTTTTATGCAGCACCCCAACTCACCTTTCCCCTTAAGCAAGCATAAGTTGGTTTTCTAAATTTGAGACCCTGTTCTGTTCTGTAATTCAGTTCCTGTGTAGCCAAATTTCCATTCCGTGTATTACTGATATCTTATGATGTTTCTTTTTCTGTGTGACTTATTTCAGTTAGAATCATCATACCTGAATCCACTCATTGTGATGCTAAGGGCCTGATGACATAGATTTCATTGCTGAGTGATATTGCTTTGTAAGTAAATACCACAACTTCTTTATCCATTTTTCACTTTCTGCGATGTTGAACTTGTACTGTAAACGAGGTTCTTGTAAACAGAGGCATCCCAAACTTTGGGGTGGCTGTGTCTTTTTGATTTTAATTTCCCTAAGCTATAGGACCATAAGTGGCAGTGCCCTAGGCTCTGTTGCTTTGTTTTTTAGATGTTTCAGGAAACACCATACACTTCTCCCGAGTGTCTGTTGGCAATTTACATCCCGCCCATCAGCATAACAAGGCTCCCAGTTCTCCATGGCCTGTCCTGCCTTTCTGGATTTTACACTTTTTTCAGATGGCCCTTTTGACCGGGGGGAAGTGAGACTTCATTGTAGTGCAGATTTCCTTTGCAAGCTTGCTTGGTTGGCCAAAAAGGGCGTATGCGTTTTTTCCTGAATATATTCAGGAAAAAACGCATACGCCCTTTTTGGCCAAGTGCATCATTGTGGACGTTCTGCCTCTTTTCCTATGCTTTCAATGCAATTCCAGTCTACCTCCTGAAATCGGTTTCCTGCAATTCTGCCCCACTTTCAAGTCCTCTTGGCAGCCTTACTTCAGTCTATTTTTGGACGATAGCTGTCATTTATAACTCTGCAGTTTTGTGAATTACAGTGCCCCTGAGCTCCTTTCTTCAACTCGCTTTCTTTTGAGCTGGCCGCAACACCGCAGGATGGCTTCAGGCCCTAATCTGGTTCCGGCCCGGCATGCTGAGCCTTTGGTTAATTCCCCTTCCTCGTGGGAAATGAGAGTTAAATTTGCCCGTCCAGACACCTCCAGCTAGCCTCTCATTGGTTCTCGCTATTCCTGTTCATCTTCCGCAGAAATTGCAAACTGGGCCAAACAGGAGGTTAAAGGGACTGACTCTCCAAGTCGGGAGAGTGTTAGTAAAGCGTCTGGAATGTTGCACCCGAGTACCAGGGGAGGAAAACTGAGACATATTTGAACACGTCTCCCGATCACATGGTTGATCATACTCTAGGTTCCACATGCATGTTTTAGCTGAAGGAAGAATACCTTAAACCTGGAGAGTTGAGACCCGTGTAATGCGTACCATGCAATATGACTTCAAAGGGTCTTCATTTGCTCACCGAACCTCTCCAATCCTATCACTGCTGCGTTTATGCCCCTGTACACATGCTTGATTCTCTTTTGGAGACATAGCAATCCATAGGTTTTCCGATACTTACTAGTCAGGTACATTCTTAGGCGTTTAATATGCGGTGTTGAGTCCATTTCTTTGAGCAAGGAGTAGCTCTTGTCTATTCCATATTTGACTTAAGGAACTTTATCTGTGCTCATTTCAATCTCTGGTTTTATGCAGCACCCCAACTCACCTTTACCCTTAAGCAAGCATAAGTTGGTTTTCTAAATTTAAGACCCTGTTCTGTTCTGTAATTCAGTTCCTGTGTAGCCAAGTTTACATTCCGTGTATTACTGATATCTTATGATGTTTCTTTTCTGTGTGACTTATTTCAGTTAGAATCATCATACCTGAATCCACTCATTGTGCTGCTACGGGCCTGATGACACAGATTTCATTGCTGAGTGATATTGCTTTGTAAGTAAATACCACAACTTCTTTATCCATTTTTCACTTTCTGCGATGTTGAACTTGTACTGTAAACGAGGTTCTTGTAAACAGAGCCGTTCGAAAGTTTGGGGTGGCTGTGTCTTTTTGATTTTAATTTCCCTAAGCTATAGGACCATAAGTGGCAGTGCCCTAGGCTCTGTTGCTTTGTTTTTTAGATGTTTCAGGAAACACCATACACTTCTCCCGAGTGGTTGTTGGCAATTTACATCCCGCCCTTCAGCATAACAAGGCTCCCAGTTCTCCATGGCCTGTCCTGCCTTTCTGGATTTTACACTTTTTTCAGATGGCCCTTTTGACCGGGGGGAAGTGAGACTTCATTGTAGTGCAGATTTCCTTTGCAAGCTTGCTTGGTTGGCCAAAAAGGGCGTATGCGTTTTTTCCTGCATATATTCAGGAAAAAACGCATACGCCCTTTTTGGCCAAGTGCATCATTGTGGACGTTCTGCCTCTTTTCCTATGCTTTCAATGCAATTCCAGTCTACCTCCTGAAATCGGTTTCCTGCAATTCTGCCCCGCTTTCAAGTCCTCTTGGCAGCCTTACTTCAGTCTATTTTTGGACGATAGCTGTCATTTATAACTCTGCAGGTTTGTGAATTACAGTGCCCCTGAGCTCCTTTCTTCAACTCGCTTTCTTGTGACCTGGCCGCAACACCGCAGGATGGCTTCAGGCCCTAATCTGGTTCCGGCACGGCACGCTGAGCCTTTGGTTAATTCCTCTTCCTGGTGGGAAATGAGAGTTAAATTTGCCCGTCCAGACACCTCCAGCTAGTCTCTCATTGGTTCTCGCTATTCCTGTTCATCTTCCGCAGAAATTGCAAACTGGGCCAAACAGGAGGTTAAAGGGACTGACTCTCCAAGTCGGAAGAGTGTTAGTAAAGCGTCTGGAATGTTGCACCCGAGTACCAGGGGAGGAAAACTGAGACATATTTGAACACGTCTCCCGTTCACATGGTTGATCATACTCTGGGTTCCACATGCATGTTTTAGCTGAAGGAAGAATACCTTAAACCTGGGTACTTGAGACCCGTGTAATGCGTACCATGCAATATGACTTCAAAGGGTCTTCATTTGCTCACCGAACCTCTCCAATCCTATCACTGCTGCGTTTATGCCCCTGTACACACGCTTGATTCTCTTTTGGAGACATAGCAATCCATAGGTTTTAAGATACTTACTAGTCAGGTACATTCTTAGGCGTTTAATATGGGGTGTTGAGTCCATTTCGTTGAGCAAGGAGTAGCTCTTGTCTATTCCATATTTGGCTTAAGGAACTTTATCTGTGCTCATTTCAATCTCTGGTTTTATGCAGCACCCCAACTCACCTTTCCCCTTAAGCAAGCATAAGTTGGTTTTCTAAATTTGAGACCCTGTTCTGTTCTGTAATTCAGTTCCTGTGTAGCCAAATTTCCATTCCGTGTATTACTGATATCTTATGATGTTTCTTTTTCTGTGTGACTTATTTCAGTTAGAATCATCATACCTGAATCCACTCATTGTGATGCTAAGGGCCTGATGACATAGATTTCATTGCTGAGTGATATTGCTTTGTAAGTAAATACCACAACTTCTTTATCCATTTTTCACTTTCTGCGATGTTGAACTTGTACTGTAAACGAGGTTCTTGTAAACAGAGGCGTCCCAAACTTTGGGGTGGCTGTGTCTTTTTGATTTTAATTTCCCTAAGCTATAGGACCATAAGTGGCAGTGCCCTAGGCTCTGTTGCTTTGTTTTTTAGATGTTTCAGGAAACACCATACACTTCTCACGAGTGTCTGTTGGCAATTTACATCCCGCCCATCAGCATAACAAGGCTCCCAGTTCTCCATGGCCTGTCCTGCCTTTCTGGATTTTACACTTTTTTCAGATGGCCCTTTTGACCGGGGGGAAGTGAGACTTCATTGTAGTGCAGATTTCCTTTGCAAGCTTGCTTGGTTGGCCAAAAAGGGCGTATGCGTTTTTTCCTGAATATATTCAGGAAAAAACGCATACGCCCTTTTTGGCCAAGTGCATCATTGTGGACGTTCTGCCTCTTTTCCTATGCTTTCAATGCAATTCCAGTCTACCTCCTGAAATCGGTTTCCTGCAATTCTGCCCCGCTTTCAAGTCCTCTTGGCAGCCTTACTTCAGTCTATTTTTGGACGATAGCTGTCATTTATAACTCTGCAGGTTTGTGAATTACAGTGCCCCTGAGCTCCTTTCTTCAACTCGCTTTCTTGTGAGCTGGCCGCAACACCGCAGGATGGCTTCAGGCCCTAATCTTGTTCCGGACGGGCATGCTGAGCCTTTGGTTAATTCCTCTTCCTGGTGGGAAATGAGAGTTAAATTTGCCCGTCCAGACACCTCCAGCTAGCCTCTCATTGGTTCTCGCTATTCCTGTTCATCTTCCGCAGAAATTGCAAACTGGGCCAAACAGGAGGTTAAAGGGACTGACTCTCCAAGTCGGGAGAGTGTTAGTAAAGCGTCTGGAATGTTGCACCCGAGTACCAGGGGAGGAAAACTGAGACATATTTGAACACGTCTCCCGATCACATGGTTGATCATACTCTAGGTTCCACATGCATGTTTTAGCTGAAGGAAGAATACCTTAAACCTGGAGAGTTGAGACCCGTGTAATGCGTACCATGCAATATGACTTCAAAGGGTCTTCATTTGCTCACCGAACCTCTCCAATCCTATCACTGCTGTGTTTATGCCCCTGTACACATGCTTGATTCTCTTTTGGAGACATAGCAATCCATAGGTTTTCCGATACTTACTAGTCAGGTACATTCTTAGGCGTTTAATATGCGGTGTTGAGTCCATTTCTTTGAGCAAGGAGTAGCTCTTGTCTATTCCATATTTGACTTAAGGAACTTTATCTGTGCTCATTTCAATCTCTGGTTTTATGCAGCACCCCAACTCACCTTTACCCTTAAGCAAGCATAAGTTGGTTTTCTAAATTTGAGACCCTGTTCTGTTCTGTAATTCAGTTCCTGTGTAGCCAAGTTTACATTCCGTGTATTACTGATATCTTATGATGTTTCTTTTCTGTGTGACTTATTTCAGTTAGAATCATCATACCTGAATCCACTCATTGTGCTGCTACAGGCCTGATGACACAGATTTCATTGCTGAGTGATATTGCTTTGTAAGTAAATACCACAACTTCTTTATCCATTTTTCACTTTCTGCGATGTTGAACTTGTACTGTAAACGAGGTTCTTGTAAACAGAGCCGTTCGAAAGTTTGGGGTGGCTGTGTCTTTTTGATTTTAATTTCCCTAAGCTATAGGACCATAAGTGGAAGTGCCCTAGGCTCTCTTGCTTTGTTTTTTAGATGTTTCAGGAAACACCATACACTTCTCCCGAGTGGTTGTTGGCAATTTACATCCTGCCCATCAGCATAACAAGGCTCCCAGTTCTCCATGGCCTGTCCTGCCTTTCTGGATTTTACACTTTTTTCAGATGGCCCTTTTGACCGGGGGGAAGTGAGACTTCATTGTAGTGCAGATTTCCTTTGCAAGCTTGCTTGGTTGGCCAAAAAGGGCGTATGCGTTTTTTCCTGAATATATTCAGGAAAAAACGCATACGCCCTTTTTGGCCAAGTGCATCATTGTGGACGTTCTGCCTCTTTTCCTATGCTTTCAATGCAATTCCAGTCTACCTCCTGAAATCGGTTTCCTGCAATTCTGCCCCGCTTTCAAGTCCTCTTGGCAGCCTTACTTCAGTCTATTTTTGGACGATAGCTGTCATTTATAACTCTGCAGGTTTGTGAATTAAAGTGCCCCTGAGCTCCTTTCTTCAACTCGCTTTCTTGTGACCTGGCCGCAACACCGCAGGATGGCTTCAGGCCCTAATCTGGTTCCGGCACGGCACGCTGAGCCTTTGGTTAATTCCTCTTCCTGGTGGGAAATGAGAGTTAAATTTGCCCGTCCAGACACCTCCAGCTAGTCTCTCATTGGTTCTCGCTATTCCTGTTCATCTTCCGCAGAAATTGCAAACTGGGCCAAACAGGAGGTTAAAGGGACTGACTCTCCAAGTCGGGAGAGTGTTAGTAAAGCGTCTGGAATGTTGCACCCGAGTACCAGGGGAGGAAAACTGAGACATATTTGAACACGTCTCCCGATCACATGGTTGATCATACTCTAGGTTCCACATGCATGTTTTAGCTGAAGGAAGAATACCTTAAACCTGGAGAGTTGAGACCCGTGTAATGCGTACCATGCAATATGACTTCAAAGGGTCTTCATTTGCTCACCGAACCTCTCCAATCCTATCACTGCTGCGTTTATGCCCCTGTACACATGCTTGATTCTCTTTTGGAGACATAGCAATCCATAGGTTTTCCGATACTTACTAGTCAGGTACATTCTTAGGCGTTTAATATGCGGTGTTGAGTCCATTTCTTTGAGCAAGGAGTAGCTCTTGTCTGTTCCATATTTGACTTAAGGAACTTTATCTGTGCTCATTTCAATCTCTGGTTTTATGCAGCACCCCAACTCACCTTTCCCCTTAAGCAAGCATAAGTTGGTTTTCTAAATTTGAGACCCTGTTCTGTTCTGGAATGCAGTTCCTGTGTAGCCAAGTTTACATTCCGTGTATTAGTGATATCTTATGATGTTTCTTTTTCTGTGTGACTTATTTCAGTTAGAATCATCGTACCTGAATCCACTCATTATGCTGCTACGGGCCTGATGACATAGATTTCATTGCTGAGTGATACTGCATTTTACGTAAGTACCACAAGTTCTTTATCCATTTTTCACTTTCTGCGATGTTGAACTTGTACTGTAAACGAGGTTCTTGTAAACAGAGGCGTCCCAAACTTTGGGGTGGCTGTGTCTTTTTGATTTTAATTTCCCTAAGCTATAGGACCATAAGTGGCAGTGCCCTAGGCTCTGTTGCTTTGTTTTTTAGATGTTTCAGGAAACACCATACACTTCTCCCAAGTGTCTGTTGGCAATTTACATCCCGCCCATCAGCATAACAAGGCTCCCAGTTCTCCATGGCCTGTCCTGCCTTTCTGGATTTTACACTTTTTTCAGATGGCCCTTTTGACCGGGGGGAAGTGAGACTTCATTGTAGTGCAGATTTCCTTTGCAAGCTTGCTTGGTTGGCCAAAAAGGGCGTATGCGTTTTTTCCTGAATATATTCAGGAAAAAACGCATACGCCCTTTTTGGCCAAGTGCATCATTGTGGACGTTCTGCCTCTTTTCCTATGCTTTCAATGCAATTCCAGTCTACCTCCTGAAATCGGTTTCCTGCAATTCTGCCCCGCTTTCAAGTCCTCTTGGCAGGCTTACTTCAGTCTATTTTTGGACGATAGCTGTCATTTATAAGTCTGCAGGTTTGTGAATTACAGTGCCCCTGAGCTCCTTTCTTCAACTCGCTTTCTTGTGACCTGGCCGCAACACCGCAGGATGGCTTCAGGCCCTAATCTGGTTCTGGCATGGCACGCTGAGCCTTTGGTTAATTCCTCTTCCTGGTGGGAAATGAGAGTTAAATTTGCCCGTCCAGACACCTCCAGCTAGTCTCTCATTGGTTCTCGCTATTCCTGTTAATCTTCCGCAGAAATTGCAAACTGGGCCAAACAGGGGGTTAAAGGGACTGACTCTCCAAGTCGGGAGAGTGTTAGTAAAGCGTCTGGAATGTTGCACCCGAGTACCAGGGGAGGAAAACTGAGACATATTTGAACACGTCTCCCGATCACATGGTTGATCATACTCTAGGTTCCACATGCATGTTTTAGCTGAAGGAAGAATACCTTAAACCTGGAGAGTTGAGACCCGTGTAATGCGTACCATGCAATATGACTTCAAAGGGTCTTCATTTGCTCACCGAACCTCTCCAATCCTATCACTGCTGCGTTTATGCCCCTGTACACATGCTTGATTCTCTTTTGGAGACATAGCAATCCATAGGTTTTCCGATACTTACTAGTCAGGTACATTCTTAGGCGTTTAATATGCGGTGTTGAGTCCATTTCTTTGAGCAAGGAGTAGCTCTTGTCTATTCCATATTTGACTTAAGGAACTTTATCTGTGCTCATTTCAATCTCTGGTTTTATGCAGCACCCCAACTCACCTTTACCCTTAAGCAAGCATAAGTTGGTTTTCTAAATTTAAGACCCTGTTCTGTTCTGTAATTCAGTTCCTGTGTAGCCAAGTTTACATTCCGTGTATTACTGATATCTTATGATGTTTCTTTTCTGTGTGACTTATTTCAGTTAGAATCATCGTACCTGAATCCACTCATTGTGCTGCTACGGGCCTGATGACACAGATTTCATTGCTGAGTGATATTGCTTTGTAAGTAAATACCACAACTTCTTCATCCATTTTTCACTTTCTGCGATGTTGAACTTGTACTGTAAACGAGGTTCTTGTAAACAGAGCCGTTCGAAAGTTTGGGGTGGCTGTGTCTTTTTGATTTTAATTTCCCTAAGCTATAGGACCATAAGTGGCAGTGCCCTAGGCTCTGTTGCTTTGTTTTTTAGATGTTTCAGGAAACACCATACACTTCTCCCGAGTGGTTGTTGGCAATTTACATCCCGCCCATCAGCATAACAAGGCTCCCAGTTCTCCATGGCCTGTCCTGCCTTTCTGGATTTTACACTTTTTTCAGATGGCCCTTTTGACCGGGGGGAAGTGAGACTTCATTGTAGTGCAGATTTCCTTTGCAAGCTTGCTTGGTTGGCCAAAAAGGGCGTATGCGTTTTTTCCTGAATATATTCAGGAAAAAACGCATACGCCCTTTTTGGCCAAGTGCATCATTGTGGACGTTCTGCCTCTTTTCCTATGCTTTCAATGCAATTCCAGTCTACCTCCTGAAATCGGTTTCCTGCAATTCTGCCCCGCTTTCAAGTCCTCTTGGCAGCCTTACTTCAGTCTATTTTTGGACGATAGCTGTCATTTATAAGTCTGCAGGTTTGTGAATTACAGTGCCCCTGAGCTCCTTTCTTCAACTCGCTTTCTTGTGACCTGGCCGCAACACCGCAGGATGGCTTCAGGCCCTAATCTGGTTCTGGCATGGCACGCTGAGCCTTTGGTTAATTCCTCTTCCTGGTGGGAAATGAGAGTTAAATTTGCCCGTCCAGACACCTCCAGCTAGTCTCTCATTGGTTCTCACTATTCCTGTTCATCTTCCGCAGAAATTGCAAACTGGGCCAAACAGGGGGTTAAAGGGACTGACTCTCCAAGTCGGGAGAGTGTTAGTAAAGCGTCTGGAATGTTGCACCCTAGTACCAGGGGAGGAAAACTGATACATATTTGAACACGTCTCCCGATCACATGGTTGATCATACTCTAGGTTCCACATGCATGTTTTAGCTGAAGGAAGAATACCTTAAACCTGGAGAGTTGAGACCCGTGTAATGCGTACCATGCAATATGACTTCAAAGGGTCTTCATTTGCTCACCGAACCTCTCCAATCCTATCACTGCTGCGTTTATGCCCCTGTACTCACGCTTGATTCTCTTTTGGAGACATAGCAATCCATAGGTTTTAAGATACTTACTAGTCAGGTACATTCTTAGGCGTTTAATATGGGGTGTTGAGTCCATTTCGTTGAGCAAGGAGTAGCTCTTGTCTATTCCATATTTGGCTTAAGGAACTTTATCTGTGCTCATTTCAATCTCTGGTTTTATGCAGCACCCCAACTCACCTTTCCCCTTAAGCAAGCATAAGTTGCTTTTCTAAATTTGAGACACTGTTCTGTTCTGTAATTCAGTTCCTGTGTAGCCAAGTTTACATTCCGTGTATTAGTGATATCTTATGATGTTTCTTTTTCTGTGTGACTTATTTCAGTTAGAATCATCGTACCTGAATCCACTCATTGTGCTGCTAAGGGCCTGATGACACAGATTTCATTGCTGAGTGATATTGCTTTGTAAGTAAATACCACAACTTCTTTATCCATTTTTCACTTTCTGCGATGTTGAACTTGTACTGTAAACGAGGTTCTTGTAAACAGAGCCGTTCCAAACTTTGGGGTGGCTGTGTCTTTTTGATTTTAATTTCCCTAAGCTATAGGACCATAAGTGGAAGTGCCCTAGGTTCTGTTGCTTTGTTTTTTAGATGTTTCAGGAAACACCATACACTTCTCCCGAGTGTCTGTTGGCAATTTACATCCCGCCCATCAGCATAACAAGGCTCCCAGTTCTCCATGGCCTGTCTTGTCTTTCTGGATTTTACACTTTTTTCAGATGGCCCTTTTGACCGGGGGGAAGTGAGACTTCATTGTAGTGCAGATTTCCTTTGCAAGCTTGCTTGGTTGGCCAAAAAGGGCGTATGCGTTTTTTCCTGAATATATTCAGGAAAAAACGCATACGCCCTTTTTGGCCAAGTGCATCATTGTGGACGTTCTGCCTCTTTTCCTATGCTTTCAATGCAATTCCAGTCTACCTCCTGAAATCGGTTTCCTGCAATTCTGCCCCGCTTTCAAGTCCTCTTGGCAGCCTTACTTCAGTCTATTTTTGGACGATAGCTGTCATTTATAAGTCTGCAGGTTTGTGAATTACAGTGCCCCTGAGCTCCTTTCTTCAACTCGCTTTCTTGTGACCTGGCCGCAACACCGCAGGATGGCTTCAGGCCCTAATCTGGTTCTGGCATGGCACGCTGAGCCTTTGGTTAATTCCTCTTCCTGGTGAGAAATGAGAGTTAAATTTGCCCGTCCAGACACCTCCAGCTTGTCTCTCATTGGTTCTCGCTATTCCTGTTCATCTTCCGCAGAAATTGCAAACTGGGCCAAACAGGAGGTTAAAGGGACTGACTCTCCAAGTCGGGAGAGTGTTAGTAAAGCGTCTGGAATGTTGCACCCGAGTACCAGGGGAGGAAAACTGAGACATATTTGAACACGTCTCCCGATCACATGGTTGATCATACTCTAGGTTCCACATGCATGTTTTAGCTGAAGGAAGAATACCTTAAACCTGGAGAGTTGAGACCCGTGTAATGCGTACCATGCAATATGACTTCAAAGGGTCTTCATTTGCTCACCGAACCTCTCCAATCCTATCACTGCTGCGTTTATGCCCCTGTACACATGCTTGATTCTCTTTTGGAGACATAGCAATCCATAGGTTTTCCGATACTTACTAGTCAGGTACATTCTTAGGCGTTTAATATGCGGTGTTGAGTCCATTTCTTTGAGCAAGGAGTAGCTCTTGTCTATTCCATATTTGACTTAAGGAACTTTATCTGTGCTCATTTCAATCTCTGGTTTTATGCAGCACCCCAACTCACCTTTACCCTTAAGCAAGCATAAGTTGGTTTTCTAAATTTAAGACCCTGTTCTGTTCTGTAATTCAGTTCCTGTGTAGCCAAGTTTACATTCCGTGTATTACTGATATCTTATGATGTTTCTTTTCTGTGTGACTTATTTCAGTTAGAATCATCATACCTGAATCCACTCATTGTGCTGCTACGGGCCTGATGACACAGATTTCATTGCTGAGTGATATTGCTTTGTAAGTAAATACCACAACTTCTTTATCCATTTTTCACTTTCTGCGATGTTGAACTTGTACTGTAAACGAGGTTCTTGTAAACAGAGCCGTTCGAAAGTTTGGGGTGGCTGTGTCTTTTTGATTTTAATTTCCCTAAGCTATAGGACCATAAGTGGCAGTGCCCTAGGCTCTGTTGCTTTGTTTTTTAGATGTTTCAGGAAACACCATACACTTCTCCCGAGTGGTTGTTGGCAATTTACATCCCGCCCATCAGCATAACAAGGCTCCCAGTTCTCCATGGCCTGTCCTGCCTTTCTGGATTTTACACTTTTTTCAGATGGCCCTTTTGACCGGGGGGAAGTGAGACTTCATTGTAGTGCAGATTTCCTTTGCAAGCTTGCTTGGTTGGCCAAAAAGGGCGTATGCGTTTTTTCCTGAATATATTCAGGAAAAAATGCATACGCTCTTTTTGGCCAAGTGCATCATTGTGGACGTTCTGCCTCTTTTCCTATGCTTTCAATGCAATTCCAGTCTACCTCCTGAAATCGGTTTCCTGCAATTCTGCCCCGCTTTCAAGTCCTCTTGGCAGCCTTACTTCAGTCTATTTTTGGACGATAGCTGTCATTTATAACTCTGCAGGTTTGTGAATTACAGTGCCCCTGAGCTCCTTTCTTCAACTCGCTTTCTTGTGACCTGGCCGCAACACCGCAGGATGGCTTCAGGCCCTAATCTGGTTCCGGCACGGCACGCTGAGCCTTTGGTTAATTCCTCTTCCTGGTGGGAAATGAGAGTTAAATTTGCCCGTCCAGACACCTCCAGCTAGTCTCTCATTGGTTCTCGCTATTCCTGTTCATCTTCCGCAGAAATTGCAAACTGGGCCAAACAGGAGGTTAAAGGGACTGACTCTCCAAGTCGGAAGAGTGTTAGTAAAGCGTCTGGAATGTTGCACCCGAGTACCAGGGGAGGAAAACTGAGACATATTTGAACACGTCTCCCGTTCACATGGTTGATCATACTCTGGGTTCCACATGCATGTTTTAGCTGAAGGAAGAATACCTTAAACCTGGGTACTTGAGACCCGTGGAATGGGTACCATGCAATATGACTTCAAAGGGTCTTCATTTGCTCACCGAACCTCTCCAATCCTATTACTGCTGTGTTTATTCCCCTCTACACACGCTTGATTCTCTTTTGGAGACATAGCAATCCATAGGTTTTAAGATACTTACTAGTCAGGTACATTCTTAGGCGTTTAATATGGGGTGTTGAGTCCATTTCGTTGAGCAAGGAGTAGCTCTTGTCTATTCCATATTTGGCTTAAGGAACTTTATCTGTGCTCATTTCAATCTCTGGTTTTATGCAGCACCCCAACTCACCTTTCCCCTTAAGCAAGCATAAGTTGGTTTTCTAAATTTGAGACCCTGTTCTGTTCTGTAATTCAGTTCCTGTGTAGCCAAATTTCCATTCCGTGTATTACTGATATCTTATGATGTTTCTTTTTCTGTGTGACTTATTTCAGTTAGAATCATCATACCTGAATCCACTCATTGTGATGCTAGGGGCCTGATGACATAGATTTCATTGCTGAGTGATATTGCTTTGTAAGTAAATACCACAACTTCTTTATCCATTTTTCACTTTCTGCGATGTTGAACTTGTACTGTAAACGAGGTTCTTGTAAACAGAGGCGTCCCAAACTTTGGGGTGGCTGTGTCTTTTTGATTTTAATTTCCCTAAGCTATAGGACCATAAGTGGCAGTGCCCTAGGCTCTGTTGCTTTGTTTTTTAGATGTTTCAGGAAACACCATACACTTCTCCCGAGTGTCTGTTGGCAATTTACATCCCGCCCATCAGCATAACAAGGCTCCCAGTTCTCCATGGCCTGTCCTGCCTTTCTGGATTTTACACTTTTTTCAGATGGCCCTTTTGACTGGGGGGAAGTGAGACTACATTGTAGTGCAGATTTCCTTTGCAAGCTTGCTTGGTTGGCCAAAAAGGGCGTATGCGTTTTTTCCTGAATATATTCAGGAAAAAACGCATACGCCCTTTTTGGCCAAGTGCATCATTGTGGACGTTCTGCCTCTTTTCCTATGCTTTCAATGCAATTCCAGTCTACCTCCTGAAATCGGTTTCCTGCAATTCTGCCCCGCTTTCAAGTCCTCTTGGCAGGCTTACTTCAGTCTATTTTTCGACGATAGCTGTCATTTATAAGTCTGCAGGTTTGTGAATTACAGTGCCCCTGAGCTCCTTTCTTCAACTCGCTTTCTTGTGACCTGGCCGCAACACCGCAGGATGGCTTCAGGCCCTAATCTGGTTCTGGCATGGCACGCTGAGCCTTTGGTTAATTCCTCTTCCTGGTGGGAAATGAGAGTTAAATTTGCCCGTCCAGACACCTCCAGCTAGTCTCTCATTGGTTCTCGCTATTCCTGTTCATCTTCCGCAGAAATTGCAAACTGGGCCAAACAGGGGGTTAAAGGGACTGACTCTCCAAGTCGGGAGAGTGTTAGTAAAGCGTCTGGAATGTTGCACCCTAGTACCAGGGGAGGAAAACTGATACATATTTGAACACGTCTCCCGATCACATGGTTGATCATACTCTAGGTTCCACATGCATGTTTTAGCTGAAGGAAGAATACCTTAAACCTGGAGAGTTGAGACCCGTGTAATGCGTACCATGCAATATGACTTCAAAGGGTCTTCATTTGCTCACCGAACCTCTCCAATCCTATCACTGCTGCGTTTATGCCCCTGTACTCACGCTTGATTCTCTTTTGGAGACATAGCAATCCATAGGTTTTAAGATACTTACTAGTCAGGTACATTCTTAGGCGTTTAATATGGGGTGTTGAGTCCATTTCGTTGAGCAAGGAGTAGCTCTTGTCTATTCCATATTTGGCTTAAGGAACTTTATCTGTGCTCATTTCAATCTCTGGTTTTATGCAGCACCCCAACTCACCTTTCCCCTTAAGCAAGCATAAGTTGGTTTTCTAAATTTGAGACACTGTTCTGTTCTGTAATTCAGTTCCTGTGTAGCCAAGTTTACATTCCGTGTATTAGTGATATCTTATGATGTTTCTTTTTCTGTGTGACTTATTTCAGTTAGAATCATCGTACCTGAATCCACTCATTGTGCTGCTAAGGGCCTGATGACACAGATTTCATTGCTGAGTGATATTGCTTTGTAAGTAAATACCACAACTTCTTTATCCATTTTTCACTTTCTGCGATGTTGAACTTGTACTGTAAACGAGGTTCTTGTAAACAGAGCCGTTCCAAACTTTGGGGTGGCTGTGTCTTTTTGATTTTAATTTCCCTAAGCTATAGGACCATAAGTGGAAGTGCCCTAGGTTCTGTTGCTTTGTTTTTTAGATGTTTCAGGAAACACCATACACTTCTCCCGAGTGTCTGTTGGCAATTTACATCCCGCCCATCAGCATAACAAGGCTCCCAGTTCTCCATGGCCTGTCTTGTCTTTCTGGATTTTACACTTTTTTCAGATGGCCCTTTTGACCGGGGGGAAGTGAGACTTCATTGTAGTGCAGATTTCCTTTGCAAGCTTGCTTGGTTGGCCAAAAAGGGCGTATGCGTTTTTTCCTGAATATATTCAGGAAAAAACGCATACGCCCTTTTTGGCCAAGTGCATCATTGTGGACGTTCTGCCTCTTTTCCTATGCTTTCAATGCAATTCCAGTCTACCTCCTGAAATCGGTTTCCTGCAATTCTGCCCCGCTTTCAAGTCCTCTTGGCAGCCTTACTTCAGTCTATTTTTGGACGATAGCTGTCATTTATAAGTCTGCAGGTTTGTGAATTACAGTGCCCCTGAGCTCCTTTCTTCAACTCGCTTTCTTGTGACCTGGCCGCAACACCGCAGGATGGCTTCAGGCCCTAATCTGGTTCTGGCATGGCACGCTGAGCCTTTGGTTAATTCCTCTTCCTGGTGAGAAATGAGAGTTAAATTTGCCCGTCCAGACACCTCCAGCTAGTCTCTCATTGGTTCTCGCTATTCCTGTTCATCTTCCGCAGAAATTGCAAACTGGGCCAAACAGGAGGTTAAAGGGACTGACTCTCCAAGTCGGGAGAGTGTTAGTAAAGCGTCTGGAATGTTGCACCCGAGTACCAGGGGAGGAAAACTGAGACATATTTGAACACGTCTCCCGATCACATGGTTGATCATACTCTAGGTTCCACATGCATGTTTTAGCTGAAGGAAGAATACCTTAAACCTGGAGAGTTGAGACCCGTGTAATGCGTACCATGCAATATGACTTCAAAGGGTCTTCATTTGCTCACCGAACCTCTCCAATCCTATCACTGCTGCGTTTATGCCCCTGTACACATGCTTGATTCTCTTTTGGAGACATAGCAATCCATAGGTTTTCCGATACTTACTAGTCAGGTACATTCTTAGGCGTTTAATATGCGGTGTTGAGTCCATTTCTTTGAGCAAGGAGTAGCTCTTGTCTATTCCATATTTGACTTAAGGAACTTTATCTGTGCTCATTTCAATCTCTGGTTTTATGCAGCACCCCAACTCACCTTTACCCTTAAGCAAGCATAAGTTGGTTTTCTAAATTTAAGACCCTGTTCTGTTCTGTAATTCAGTTCCTGTGTAGCCAAGTTTACATTCCGTGTATTACTGATATCTTATGATGTTTCTTTTCTGTGTGACTTATTTCAGTTAGAATCATCATACCTGAATCCACTCATTGTGCTGCTACGGGCCTGATGACACAGATTTCATTGCTGAGTGATATTGCTTTGTAAGTAAATACCACAACTTCTTTATCCATTTTTCACTTTCTGCGATGTTGAACTTGTACTGTAAACGAGGTTCTTGTAAACAGAGCCGTTCGAAAGTTTGGGGTGGCTGTGTCTTTTTGATTTTAATTTCCCTAAGCTATAGGACCATAAGTGGCAGTGCCCTAGGCTCTGTTGCTTTGTTTTTTAGATGTTTCAGGAAACACCATACACTTCTCCCGAGTGGTTGTTGGCAATTTACATCCCGCCCATCAGCATAACAAGGCTCCCAGTTCTCCATGGCCTGTCCTGCCTTTCTGGATTTTACACTTTTTTCAGATGGCCCTTTTGACCGGGGGGAAGTGAGACTTCATTGTAGTGCAGATTTCCTTTGCAAGCTTGCTTGGTTGGCCAAAAAGGGCGTATGCGTTTTTTCCTGAATATATTCAGGAAAAAATGCATACGCTCTTTTTGGCCAAGTGCATCATTGTGGACGTTCTGCCTCTTTTCCTATGCTTTCAATGCAATTCCAGTCTACCTCCTGAAATCGGTTTCCTGCAATTCTGCCCCGCTTTCAAGTCCTCTTGGCAGCCTTACTTCAGTCTATTTTTGGACGATAGCTGTCATTTATAAGTCTGCAGGTTTGTGAATTACAGTGCCCCTGAGCTCCTTTCTTCAACTCGCTTTCTTGTGAGCTGGCCGCAACACCGCAGGATGGCTTCAGGCCCTAATCTGGTTCCAGCACGGCACGCTGAGCCTTTGGTTAATTCCTCTTCCTGGTGGGAAATGAGAGTTAAATTTGCCCGTCCAGACACCTCCAGCTAGTCTCTCATTGGTTCTCGCTATTCCTGTTCATCTTCCGCAGAAATTGCAAACTGGGCCAAACAGGAGGTTAAAGGGACTGACTCTCCAAGTCGGAAGAGTGTTAGTAAAGCGTCTGGAATGTTGCACCCGAGTACCAGGGGAGGAAAACTGAGACATATTTGAACACGTCTCCCGTTCACATGGTTGATCATACTCTGGGTTCCACATGCATGTTTTAGCTGAAGGAAGAATACCTTAAACCTGGGTACTTGAGACCCGTGGAATGGGTACCATGCAATATGACTTCAAAGGGTCTTCATTTGCTCACCGAACCTCTCCAATCCTATTACTGCTGTGTTTATTCCCCTCTACACACGCTTGATTCTCTTTTGGAGACATAGCAATCCATAGGTTTTAAGATACTTACTAGTCAGGTACATTCTTAGGCGTTTAATATGGGGTGTTGAGTCCATTTCGTTGAGCAAGGAGTAGCTCTTGTCTATTCCATATTTGGCTTAAGGAACTTTATCTGTGCTCATTTCAATCTCTGGTTTTATGCAGCACCCCAACTCACCTTTCCCCTTAAGCAAGCATAAGTTGGTTTTCTAAATTTGAGACCCTGTTCTGTTCTGTAATTCAGTTCCTGTGTAGCCAAATTTCCATTCCGTGTATTACTGATATCTTATGATGTTTCTTTTTCTGTGTGACTTATTTCAGTTAGAATCATCATACCTGAATCCACTCATTGTGATGCTAAGGGCCTGATGACATAGATTTCATTGCTGAGTGATATTGCTTTGTAAGTAAATACCACAACTTCTTTATCCATTTTTCACTTTCTGCGATGTTGAACTTGTACTGTAAACGAGGTTCTTGTAAACAGAGGCGTCCCAAACTTTGGGGTGGCTGTGTCTTTTTGATTTTAATTTCCCTAAGCTATAGGACCATAAGTGGCAGTGCCCTAGGCTCTGTTGCTTTGTTTTTTAGATGTTTCAGGAAACACCATACACTTCTCCCGAGTGTCTGTTGGCAATTTACATCCCGCCCATCAGCATAACAAGGCTCCCAGTTCTCCATGGCCTGTCCTGCCTTTCTGGATTTTACACTTTTTTCAGATGGCCCTTTTGACCGGGGGGAAGTGAGACTTCATTGTAGTGCAGATTTCCTTTGCAAGCTTGCTTGGTTGGCCAAAAAGGGCGTATGCGTTTTTTCCTGAATATATTCAGGAAAAAACGCATACGCCCTTTTTGGCCAAGTGCATCATTGTGGACGTTCTGCCTCTTTTCCTATGCTTTCAATGCAATTCCAGTCTACCTCCTGAAATCGGTTTCCTGCAATTCTGCCCCGCTTTCAAGTCCTCTTGGCAGGCTTACTTCAGTCTATTTTTCGACGATAGCTGTCATTTATAAGTCTGCAGGTTTGTGAATTAAAGTGCCCCTGAGCTCCTTTCTTCAACTCGCTTTCTTGTGACCTGGCCGCAACACCGCAGGATGGCTTCAGGCCCTAATCTGGTTCTGGCATGGCACGCTGAGCCTTTGGTTAATTCCTCTTCCTGGTGGGAAATGAGAGTTAAATTTGCCCGTCCAGACACCTCCAGCTAGTCTCTCATTGGTTCTCGCTATTCCTGTTCATCTTCCGCAGAAATTGCAAACTGGGCCAAACAGGGGGTTAAAGGGACTGACTCTCCAAGTCGGGAGAGTGTTAGTAAAGCGTCTGGAATGTTGCACCCGAGTACCAGGGGAGGAAAACTGAGACATATTTGAACACGTCTCCCGATCACATGGTTGATCATACTCTAGGTTCCACATGCATGTTTTAGCTGAAGGAAGAATACCTTAAACCTGGAGAGTTGAGACCCGTGTAATGCGTACCATGCAATATGACTTCAAAGGGTCTTCATTTGCTCACCGAACCTCTCCAATCCTATCACTGCTGCGTTTATGCCCCTGTACACATGCTTGATTCTCTTTTGGAGACATAGCAATCCATAGGTTTTAAGATACTTACTAGTCAGGTACATTCTTAGGCGTTTAATATGGGGTGTTGAGTCCATTTCGTTGAGCAAGGAGTAGCTCTTGTCTATTCCATATTTGGCTTAAGGAACTTTATCTGTGCTCATTTCAATCTCTGGTTTTATGCAGCACCCCAACTCACCTTTCCCCTTAAGCAAGCATAAGTTGGTTTTCTAAATTTGAGACCCTGTTCTGTTCTGTAATTCAGTTCCTGTGTAGCCAAATTTCCATTCCGTGTATTACTGATATCTTATGATGTTTCTTTTTCTGTGTGACTTATTTCAGTTAGAATCATCATACCTGAATCCACTCATTGTGATGCTAAGGGCCTGATGACATAGATTTCATTGCTGAGTGATATTGCTTTCTAAGTAAATACCACAACTTCTTTATCCATTTTTCACTTTCTGCGATGTTGAACTTGTACTGTAAACGAGGTTCTTGTAAACAGAGGCGTCCCAAACTTTGGGGTGGCTGTGTCTTTTTGATTTTAATTTCCCTAAGCTATAGGACCATAAGTGGCAGTGCCCTAGGCTCTGTTGCTTTGTTTTTTAGATGTTTCAGGAAACACCATACACTTCTCCCGAGTGTCTGTTGGCAATTTACATCCCGCCCATCAGCATAACAAGGCTCCCAGTTCTCCATGGCCTATCCTGCCTTTCTGGATTTTACACTTTTTTCAGATGGCCCTTTTGACCGGGGGGAAGTGAGACTTCATTGTAGTGCAGATTTCCTTTGCAAGCTTGCTTGGTTGGCCAAAAAGGGCGTATGCGTTTTTTCCTGAATATATTCAGGAAAAAACGCATACGCCCTTTTTGGCCAAGTGCATCATTGTGGACGTTCTGCCTCTTTTCCTATGCTTTCAATGCAATTCCAGTCTACCTCCTGAAATCGGTTTCCTGCAATTCTGCCCCGCTTTCAAGTCCTCTTGGCAGCCTTACTTCAGTCTATTTTTGGACGATAGCTGTCATTTATAACTCTGCAGGTTTGTGAATTACAGTGCCCCTGAGCTCCTTTCTTCAACTCGCTTTCTTTTGAGCTGGCCGCAACACCGCAGGATGGCTTCAGGCCCTAATCTGGTTCCGGCCCAGCATGCTGAGCCTTTGGTTAATTCCTCTTCCTCGTGGGAAATGAGAGTTAAATTTGCCCGTCCAGACACCTCCAGCTAGCCTCTCATTGGTTCTCGCTATTCCTGTTCATCTTCCGCAGAAATTGCAAACTGGGCCAAACAGGAGGTTAAAGGGACTGACTCTCCAAGTCGGGAGAGTGTTAGTAAAGCGTCTGGAATGTTGCACCCGAGTACCAGGGGAGGAAAACTGAGACATATTTGAACACGTCTCCCGATCACATGGTTGATCATACTCTAGGTTCCACATGCATGTTTTAGCTGAAGGAAGAATACCTTAAACCTGGAGAGTTGAGACCCGTGTAATGCGTACCATGCAATATGACTTCAAAGGGTCTTCATTTGCTCACCGAACCTCTCCAATCCTATCACTGCTGCGTTTATGCCCCTGTACACATGCTTGATTCTCTTTTGGAGACATAGCAATCCATAGGTTTTCCGATACTTACTAGTCAGGTACATTCTTAGGCGTTTAATATGCGGTGTTGAGTCCATTTCGTTGAGCAAGGAGTAGCTCTTGTCTATTCCATATTTGACTTAAGGAACTTTATCTGTGCTCATTTCAATCTCTGGTTTTATGCAGCACCCCAACTCACCTTTACCCTTAAGCAAGCATAAGTTGGTTTTCTAAATTTAAGACCCTGTTCTGTTCTGTAATTCAGTTCCTGTGTAGCCAAGTTTACATTCCGTGTATTACTGATATCTTATGATGTTTCTTTTCTGTGTGACTTATTTCAGTTAGAATCATCATACCTGAATCCACTCATTGTGCTGCTACGGGCCTGATGACACAGATTTCATTGCTGAGTGATATTGCTTTGTAAGTAAATACCACAACTTCTTTATCCATTTTTCACTTTCTGCGATGTTGAACTTGTACTGTAAACGAGGTTCTTGTAAACAGAGCCGTTCGAAAGTTTGGGGTGGCTGTGTCTTTTTGATTTTAATTTCCCTAAGCTATAGGACCATAAGTGGCAGTGCCCTAGGCTCTGTTGCTTTGTTTTTTAGATGTTTCAGGAAACACCATACACTTCTCCCGAGTGGTTGTTGGCAATTTACATCCCGCCCATCAGCATAACAAGGCTCCCAGTTCTCCATGGCCTGTCCTGCCTTTCTGGATTTTACACTTTTTTCAGATGGCCCTTTTGACCGGGGGGAAGTGAGACTTCATTGTAGTGCAGATTTCCTTTGCAAGCTTGCTTGGTTGGCCAAAAAGGGCGTATGCGTTTTTTCCTGAATATATTCAGGAAAAAACGCATACGCCCTTTTTGGCCAAGTGCATCATTGTGGACGTTCTGCCTCTTTTCCTATGCTTTCAATGCAATTCCAGTCTACCTCCTGAAATCGGTTTCCTGCAATTCTGCCCCGCTTTCAAGTCCTCTTGGCAGCCTTACTTCAGTCTATTTTTGGATGATAGCTGTCATTTATAACTCTGCAGGTTTGTGAATTACAGTGCCCCTGAGCTCCTTTCTTCAACTCGCTTTCTTGTGACCTGGCCGCAACACCGCAGGATGGCTTCAGGCCCTAATCTGGTTCCGGCACGGCACGCTGAGCCTTTGGTTAATTCCTCTTCCTGGTGGGAAATGAGAGTTAAATTTGCCCGTCCAGACACCTCCAGCTAGCCTCTCATTGGTTCTCGCTATTCCTGTTCATCTTCCGCAGAAATTGCAAACTGGGCCAAACAGGAGGTTAAAGCGACTGACTCTCCAAGTCGGGAGAGTGTTAGTAAAGCGTCTGGAATGTTGCACCCGAGTACCAGGGGAGGAAAACTGAGACATATTTGAACACGTCTCCCGATCACATGGTTGATCATACTCTAGGTTCCACATGCATGTTTTAGCTGAAGGAAGAATACCTTAAACCTGGAGAGTTGAGACCCGTGTAATGCGTACCATGCAATATGACTTCAAAGGGTCTTCATTTGCTCACCGAACCTCTCCAATCCTATCACTGCTGCGTTTATGCCCCTGTACACATGCTTGATTCTCTTTTGGAGACATAGCAATCCATAGGTTTTCCGATACTTACTAGTCAGGTACATTCTTAGGCGTTTAATATGCGGTGTTGAGTCCATTTCTTTGAGCAAGGAGTAGCTCTTGTCTATTCCATATTTGACTTAAGGAACTTTATCTGTGCTCATTTCAATCTCTGGTTTTATGCAGCACCCCAACTCACCTTTACCCTTAAGCAAGCATAAGTTGGTTTTCTAAATTTGAGACCCTGTTCTGTTTTGGAATTCAGTTCCTGTGTAGCCAAGTTTACATTCCGTGTATTACTGATATCTTATGATGTTTCTTTTTCTGTGTGACTTATTTCAATTAGAATCATCGTACCTGAATCTACTCATTATGCTGCTATGGGCCTGATGACATAGATTTCATTGCTGAGTGATACTGCATTGTACGTAAGTACCACAAGTTCTTTATCCATTTTTCACTTTCTGCGATGTTGAACTTGTACTGTAAACGAGGTTCTTGTAAACAGAGCCGTTCCAAACTTTGGGGTGGCTGTGTCTTTTTGATTTTAATTTCCCTAAGCTATAGGACCATAAGTGGAAGTGCCCTAGGCTCTGTTGCTTTGTTTTTTAGATGTTTCAGGAAACACCATACACTTCTCCCGAGTGGTTGTTGGCAATTTACATCCCGCCCATCAGCATAACAAGGCTCCCAGTTCTCCATGGCCTGTCCTGCCTTTCTGGATTTTACACTTTTTTCAGATGGCCCTTTTGACCGGGGGGAAGTGAGACTTCATTGTAGTGCAGATTTCCTTTGCAAGCTTGCTTGGTTGGCCATAAAGCACGTATGCGTTTTTTCCTGAATATATTCAGGAAAAAACGCATACGCCCTTTTTGGCCAAGTGCATCATTGTGGACGTTCTGCCTCTTTTCCTATGCTTTCAATGCAATTCCAGTCTACCTCCTGAAATCGGTTTCCTGCAATTCTGCCCCGCTTTCAAGTCCTCTTGGCAGCCTTACTTCAGTCTATTTTTGGACGATAGCTGTCATTTATAACTCTGCAGGTTTGTGAATTACAGTGCCCCTGAGCTCCTTTGTTCAACTCGCTTTCTTTTGAGCTGGCCGCAACACCGCAGGATGGCTTCAGGCCCTAATCTGGTTCCGGTACGGCACGCTGAGCCTTTGGTTATTTCCTCTTCCTGGTGGGAAATGAGAGTTAAATTTGCCCGTCCAGACACCTCCAGCTAGCCTCTCATTGGTTCTCGCTATTCCTGTTCATCTTCCGCAGAAATTGCAAACTGGGCCAAACAGGAGGTTAAAGGCGCTGACTCTCCAAGTGGGGAGAGTGTTAGTAAAGCGTCTGGAATGTTGCACCCGAGTACCAGGGGAGGAAAACTGAGACATATTTGAACACGTCTCCCGTTCACATGGTTGATCATACTTGGGTTCCACATGCATGTTTTAGCTGAAGGAAGAATACCTTAAACCTGGAGAGTTAAGACCCGTGTAATGGGTACCATGCAATATGACTTCAAAGGGTCTTCATTTGCTCACCGAACCTCTCCAATCCTATCACTGCTGCGTTTATGCCCCTGTACACACGCTTGATTCTCTTTTGGAGACATAGCAATCCATAGGTTTTAAGATACTTACTAGTCAGGTACATTCTTAGGCGTTTAATATGGGGTGTTGAGTCCATTTCGTTGAGCAAGGAGTAGCTCTTGTCTATTCCATATTTGGCTTAAGGAACTTTATCTGTGCTCATTTCAATCTCTGGTTTTATGCAGCACCCCAACTCACCTTTACCCTTAAGCAAGCATAAGTTGGTTTTCTAAATTTGAGACCCTGTTCTGTTCTGTAATTCAGTTCCTGTGTAGCCAAGTTTACATTCCGTGTATTACTGATATCTTATGATGTTTCTTTTTCTGTGTGACTTACTTCAGTTAGAATCATCATACCTGAATCCACTCATTGTGCTGCTAAGGGCCTGATGACACAGATTTCATTGCTGAGTGATATTGCTTTGTAAGTAAATACCACAACTTCTTTATCCATTTTTCACTTTCTGCGATGTTGAACTTGTGCTGTAAACGAGTTTCTTGTAAACAGAGCCGTTCCAAACTTTGGGGTGGCTGTGTCTTTTTGATTTTAATTTCCCTAAGCTATAGGACCATAAGTGGAAGTGCCCTAGGTTCTGTTGCTTTGTTTTTTAGATGTTTCAGGAAACACCATACACTTCTCCCGAGTGGTTGTTGGCAATTTACATCCCGCCCATCAGCATAACAAGGCTCCCAGTTCTCCATGGCCTGTCCTGCCTTTCTGGATTTTACACTTTTTTCAGATGGCCCTTTTGACCGGGGGGAAGTGAGACTTCATTGTAGTGCAGATTTCCTTTGCAAGCTTGCTTGGTTGGCCAAAAAGGGCGTATGCGTTTTTTCCTGAATATATTCAGGAAAAAACGCATACGCCCTTTTTGGCCAAGTGCATCATTGTGGACGTTCTGCCTCTTTTCCTATGCTTTCAATGCAATTCCAGTCTACCTCCTGAAATCGGTTTCCTGCAATTCTGCCCCGCTTTCAAGTCCTCTTGGCAGCCTTACTTCAGTCTATTTTTGGACGATAGCTGTCATTTATAACTCTGCAGGTTTGTGAATTACAGTGCCCCTGAGCTCCTTTGTTCAACTCGCTTTCTTTCGAGCTGGCCGCA
Source organism: Stenella coeruleoalba (assembly GCF_951394435.1). Lineage (NCBI taxonomy): Eukaryota > Metazoa > Chordata > Mammalia > Artiodactyla > Delphinidae > Stenella > Stenella coeruleoalba. The sequence goes on from NW_027646206.1 coordinate 655,778, forward strand.
ACACCGCAGGATGGCTTCAGGCCCTAATCTGGTTCCGGTACGGCACGCTGAGCCTTTGGTTATTTCCTCTTCCTGGTGGGAAATGAGAGTTAAATTTGCCCGTCCAGACACCTCCAGCTAGTCTCTCATTGGTTCTCGCTATTCCTGTTCATCTTCCGCAGAAATTGCAAACTGGGCCAAACAGGAGGTTAAAGGCGCTGACACTCCAAGTGGGGAGAGTGTTAGTAAAGCGTCTGGAATGTTGCACCCGAGTACCAGGGGAGGAAAACTGAGACATATTTGAACAAGTCTCCCGTTCACATGGTTGATCATACTTGGGTTCCACATGCATGTTTTAGCTGAAGGAAGAATACCTAAAACCTGGGTAGTTGAAACCCGTGGAATGGGTACCATGCAATATGACTTCAAAGGGTCTTCATTTGCTCACCGAACCTCTCCAATCCTATCAGTGCTGCGTTTATGCCACTGTACACATGCTTGATTCTCTTTTGGAGACATAGCAATCCATAGGTTTTAAGATACTTACTAGTCAGGTACATTCTTAGGCGTTTAATATGCGGTGTTGAGTCCATTTCGTTGAGCAAGGAGTAGCTCTTGTCTATTCCATATTTGGCTTAAGGAACTTTATCTGTGCTCATTTCAATCTCTGGTTTTATGCAGCAACTCAACTCACCTTTACCCTTAAGCAAGCATAAGTTGCTTTTCTAAATTTGAGACCCTGTTCTGTTTTGGAATTCAGTTCATGTGTAGCCAAGTTTACATTCCGTGTATTACTGATATCTTATGATGTTTCTTTTTCTGTGTGACTTATTTCAGTTAGAATCATCGTACCTGAATCTACTCATTATGCTGCTACGGGCCTGATGACATAGATTTCATTGCTGAGTGATACTGCATTGTATGTAAGTACCACAAGTTCTTTATCCATTTTTCACTTTCTGCGATGTTGAACTTGTACTGTAAACGAGGTTCTTGTAAACAGAGCCGTTCCAAACTTTGGGGTGGCTGTGTCTTTTTGATTTTAATTTCCCTAAGCTATAGGACCATAAGTGGAAGTGCCCTAGGCTCTGTTGCTTTGTTTTTTAGATGTTTCAGGAAACACCATACACTTCTCCCGAGTGGTTGTTGGCAATTTACATCCCGCCCATCAGCATAACAAGGCTCCCAGTTCTCCATGGCCTGTCCTGCCTTTCTGGATTTTACACTTTTTTCAGATGGCCCTTTTGACCGGGGGGAAGTGAGACTTCATTGTAGTGCAGATTTCCTTTGCAAGCTTGCTTGGTTGGCCAAAAAGGGCGTATGCGTTTTTTCCTGAATATATTCAGGAAAAAACGCATACGCCCTTTTTGGCCAAGTGCATCATTGTGGACGTTCTGCCTCTTTTCCTATGCTTTCAATGCAATTCCAGTCTACCTCCTGAAATCGGTTTCCTGCAATTCTGCCCCGCTTTCAAGTCCTCTTGGCAGCCTTACTTCAGTCTATTTTTGGACGATAGCTGTCATTTATAACTCTGCAGGTTTGTGAATTACAGTGCCCCTGAGCTCATTTCTTCAACTCGCTTTCTTGTGACCTGGCCGCAACACCGCAGGATGGCTTCAGGACCTAATCTGGTTCCGGCATGGCATGCTGAGCCTTTGTTTAATTCCTCTTCCTGGTGGGAAATGAGAGTTAAATTTGCCCGTCCAGACACCTCCAGCTAGCCTCTCATTGGTTCTCGCTATTCCTGTTCATCTTCCGCAGAAATTGCAAACTGGGCCAAACAGGAGGTTAAAGGGACTGACTCTCCAAGTCGGGAGAGTGTTAGTAAAGCGTCTGGAATATTGCACCCAAGTACCAGGGTACGAAAACTGAGACATATTTGAACACGTATCCCGATCACATGGTTGATCATACTCTAGGTTCCACATGCATGTTTTAGCTGAAGGAAGAATACCTTAAACCAGGGTAGTTGAAACCTGTGGAATGGGTACCATGCAATATGACTTCAAAGGGTCTTCATTTGCTCACCGAACCTCTCCAATCCTATCACTGCTGCGTTTATGCCCCTGTACACATGCTTGATTCTCTTTTGGAGACATAGCAATCCATAGGTTTTAAGATACTTACTAGTCAGGAACATTCTTAGGCGTTTAATATGGGGTGTTGAGTCCATTTCGTTGAGCAAGGAGTAGCTCTTGTCTATTCCATATTTGGCTTAAGGAACTTTATCTGTGCTCATTTCAATCTCTGGTTTTATGCAGCACCCCAACTCACCTTTACCCTTAAGCAAGCATAAGTTGGTTTTCTAAATTTGAGACCCTGTTCTGTTCTGTAATTCAGTTCCTGTGTAGCCAAGTTTACATTCCGTGTATTACTGATATCTTATGATGTTTCTTTTCTGTGTGACTTATTTCAGTTAGAATCATCATACCTGAATCCACTCATTGTGCTGCTACGGGCCTGATGACACAGATTTCATTGCTGAGTGATATTGCTTTGTAAGTAAATACCGCAACTTCTTTATCCATTTTTCACTTTCTGCGATGTTGAACTTGTACTGTAAACGAGGTTCTTGTAAACAGAGCCGTTCGAAAGTTTGGGGTGGCTGTGTCTTTTTGATTTTAATTTCCCTAAGCTATAGGACCATAAGTGGCAGTGCCCTAGGCTCTGTTGCTTTGTTTTTTAGATGTTTCAGGAAACACCATACACTTCTCCCGAGTGTCTGTTGGCAACTTACATCCCGCCCATCAGCATAACAAGGCTCCCAGTTCTCCATGGCCTGCTGCCTTTCTGGATTTTACACTTTTTTCAGATGGCCCTTTTGACCGGGGGGAAGTGAGACTTCATTGTAGTGCAGATTTCCTTTGCAAGCTTGCTTGGTTGGCCAAAAAGGGCGTATGCGTTTTTTCCTGAATATATTCAGGAAAAAACGCATACGCCCTTTTTGGCCAAGCGCATCATTGTGGACGTTCTGCCTCTTTTCCTATGCTTTCAATGCAATTCCAGTCTACCTCCTGAAATCGGTTTCCTGCAATTCTGCCCCGCTTTCAAGTCCTCTTGGCAGCCTTACTTCAGTCTATTTTTGGACGATAGCTGTCATTTATAACTCTGCAGGTTTGTGAATTACAGTGCCCCTGAGCTCCTTTCTTCAACTCGCTTTCTTGTGACCTGGCCGCAACACCGCAGGATGGCTTCAGGCCCTAATCTGGTTCCGGCCCGGCATGCTGAGCCTTTGGTTAATTCCTCTTCCTGGTGGGAAATGAGAGTTAAATTTGCCCGTCCAGACACCTCCAGCTAGCCTCTCATTGGTTCTCGCTATTCCTGTTCATCTTCCGCAGAAATTGCAAACTGGGCCAAACAGGAGGTTAAAGGGACTGACTCTCCAAGTGGGGAGAGTGTTAGTAAAGCGTCTGGAATGTTGCACCCGAGTACCAGGGGAGGAAAACTGAGACATATTTGAACACGTCTCCCGATCACATGGTTGATCATACTCTAGGTTCCACATGCATGTTTTAGCTGAAGGAAGAATACCTTAAACCTGGGTAGTTGAAACCCGTGGAATGGGTACCATGCAATATGACTTCAAAGGGTCTTCATTTGCTCACCGAACCTCTCCAATCCTATCACTGCTGCGTTTACGCCCCTGTACACATGCTTGATTCTCTTTCGGAGACATAGCAATCCATAGGTTTTAAGATACTTACTAGTCAGGTACATTCTTAGGCGTTTAATATGGGGTGTTGAGTCCATTTTGTTGAGCAAGGAGTAGCTCTTGTCTATTCCATATTTGACTTAAGGAACTTTATCTGTGCTCATTTCAATCTCTGGTTTTATGCAGCACCCCAACTCACCTTTACCTTTAAGCAAGAATAAGTTGGTTTTCTAAATTTGAGACCCTGTTCTGTTCTGTAATTCAGTTCCTGTGTAGCCAAGTTTACATTCCGTGTATTACTGATATCTTATGATGTTTCTTTTTCTGTGTGACTTATTTCAGTTAGAATCATCACACCTGAATCCACTCATTGTGCTGCTAAGGGCCTGATGACACAAATTTCATTGCTGAGTGATATTGCTTTGTAAGTAAATACCACAACTTCTTTATCCATTTTTCACTTTCTGCGATGTTGAACTTGTACTGTAAACGAGGTTCTTGTAAACAGAGCCGTTCCAAACTTTGGGGTGGCTGTGTCATTTGATTTTAATTTCCCTAAGCTATACGACCATAAGTGGCAGTGCCCTAGGCTCTGTTGCTTTGTTTTTTAGATGTTTCAGGAAACACCATACACTTCTCCCAAGTGTCTGTTGGCAATTTACATCCCGCCCATCAGCATAACAAGGCTCCCAGTTCTCAATTGCCTGTTGCCTTTCTGGATTTTACACTTTTTTCAGATGGCCCTTTTGACCGGGGGGAAGTGAGACTTCATTGTAGTGCAGATTTCCTTTGCAAGCTTGCTTGGTTGGCCAAAAAGGGCGTATGCGTTTTTTCCTGAATATATTCAGGAAAAAACGCATACGCCCTTTTTGGCCAAGCGCATCATTGTGGACGTTCTGCCTCTTTTCCTATGCTTTCAATGCAATTCCAGTCTACCTCCTGAAATCGGTTTCCTGCAATTCTGCCCCGCTTTCAAGTCCTCTTGGCAGCCTTACTTCAGTCTATTTTTGGACGATAGCTGTCATTTATAACTCTGCAGGTTTGTGAATTACAGTGCCCCTGAGCTCCTTTCTTCAACTCGCTTTCTTGTGACCTGGCCGCAACACCGCAGGATGGCTTCAGGCCCTAATCTGGTTCCGGCACGGCACGCTGAGCCTTTGGTTATTTCCTCTTCCTGGTGGGAAATGAGAGTTAAATTTCCCCGTCCAGACACCTCCAGCTAGTCTCTCATTGGTTCTCACTATTCCTGTTCATCTTCCACAGAAATTGCAAACTGGGCCAAACAGGAGGTTAAAGGGACTGACTCTCCAAGTGGGGAGAGTGTTAGTAAAGCGTCTGGAATGTTGCACCCGAGTACCAGGGGAGGAAAACTGAGACATATTTGAACACGTCTCCCGATCATATGGTTGATCATACAATGGGTTCCACATGCATGTTTTAGCTGAAGGAAGAATACCTTAAACCTGGAGAGTTGAGACCCGTGTAATGGGTACCATGCAATATGACTTCAAAGGGTCTTCATTTGCTCACCGAACCTCTCCAATCCTATCACTGCTGCGTTTATGCCCCTGTACACATGCTTGATTCTCTTTCGGAGACATAGCAATCCATAGGTTTTAAGATACTTACTAGTCAGGTACATTCTTAGGCGTTTAATATGCGGTGTTGAGTCCATTTCGTTGAGCAAGGAGTAGCTCTTGTCTATTCCATATTTGACTTAAGGAACTTTATCTGTGCTCATTTCAATCTCTGGTTTTATGCAGCACCCCAACTCACCTTTACCCTTAAGCAAGCATAAGTTGGTTTTCTAAATTTGAGAACCTGTTCTGTTTTGGAATTCAGTTCCTGTGTAGCCAAGTTTACATTCCGTGTATTAGTGATATCTTATGATGTTTCTTTTTCTGTGTGACTTATTTCAGTTAGAATCATCGTACCTGAATCTACTCATTATGCTGCTACGGGCCTGATGACATAGATTTCATTGCTGAGTGATACTGCATTGTACGTAAGTACCACAAGTTCTTTATCCATTTTTCACTTTCTGCGATGTTGAACTTGTACTGTAAACGAGGTTCTTGTAAACAGAGCCGTTCCAAACTTTGGGGTGGCTGTGTCTTTTTGATTTTAATTTCCCTAAGCTATAGGACCATAAGTGGAAGTGCCCTAGGCTCTGTTGCTTTGTTTTTTAGATGTTTCAGGAAACACCATACACTTCTCCCGAGTGTCTGTTGGCAATTTACATCCCGCCCATCAGCATAACAAGGCTCCCAGTTCTCCATGGCCTGTTGCCTTTCTGGATTTTACACTTTTTTCAGATGGCCCTTTTGACCGGGGGGAAGTGAGACTTCATTGTAGTGCAGATTTCCTTTGCAAGCTTGCTTGGTTGGCCAAAAAGGGCGTATGCGTTTTTTCCTGAATATATTCAGGAAAAAACGCATACGCCCTTTTTGGCCAAGTGCATCATTGTGGACGTTCTGCCTCTTTTCCTATGCTTTCAATGCAATTCCAGTCTACCTCCTGAAATCGGTTTCCTGCAATTCTGCCCCGCTTTCAAGTCCTCTTGGCAGCCTTACTTCAGTCTATTTTTGGACGATAGCTGTCATTTATAACTCTGCAGGTTTGTGAATTACAGTGCCCCTGAGCTCCTTTCTTCAACTCGCTTTCTTGTGACCTGGCCGCAACACCGCAGGATGGCTTCAGGCCCTAATCTGGTTCCGGCCCGGCATGCTGAGCCTTTGGTTAATTCCTCTTCCTGGTGGGAAATGAGAGTTAAATTTGCCCGTCCAGACACCTCCAGCTAGCCTCTCATTGGTTCTCGCTATTCCTGTTCATCTTCCGCAGAAATTGCAAACTGGGCCAAACAGGAGGTTAAAGGGACTGACTCTGCAAGTGGGGAGAGTGTTAGTAAAGCGTCTGGAATGTTGCACCCGAGTACCAGGGGAGGAAAACTGAGACATATTTGAACACGTCTCCCATTCACATGGTTGATCATACTTGGGTTCCACATGCATGTTTTAGCTGAAGGAAGAATACCTTAAACCTGGAGAGTTAAGACCCGTGTAATGGGTACCATGCAATATGACTTCAAAGGGTCTTCATTTGCTCACCGAACCTCTCCAATCCTATCACTGCTGCGTTTATGCCCCTGTACACATGCTTGATTCTCTTTCGGTGACATAGCAATCCATAGGTTTTAAAATACTTACTAGTCATGTACATTCTTAGGCGTTTAATATGGGGTGTTGAGTCCAATTTGTTGAGCAAGGAGTAGCTCTTGTCTATTCCATATTTGACTTAAGGAACTTTATCTGTGCTCATTTCAATCTCTGGTTTTATGCAGCACCCCAACTCACCTTTACTCTTAAGCAAGCATGAGTTGGTTTTCTAAATTTGAGACCCTGTTCTGTTCTGTAATTCAGTTCCTGTTTAGCCAAGTTTACATTCCGTGTATTACTGATATCTTATGATGTTTCTTTTTCTGTGTGACTTACTTCAGTTAGAATCATCATACCTGAATCCACTCATTGTGCTGCTAAGGGCCTGATGACACAGATTTCATTGCTGAGTGATATTGCTTTGTAAGTAAATACCACAACTTCTTTATCCATTTTTCACTTTCTGCGATGTTGAACTTGTACTGTAAACGAGGTTCTTGTAAACAGAGGCGTCCCAAACTTTGGGGTGGCTGTGTCTTTTTGATTTTAATTTCCCTAAGCTATAGGACCATAAGTGGCAGTGCTCTAGGCTCTGTTGCTTTGTTTTTTAGATGTTTCAGGAAACACCATACACTTCTCCCGAGTGTCTGTTGGCAATTTACATCCCGCCCATCAGCATAACAAGGCTCCCAGTTCTCCATGGCCTGTCCTGCCTTTCTGGATTTTACACTTTTTTCAGATGGCCCTTTTGACCGGGGGGAAGTGAGACTTCATTGTAGTGCAGATTTCCTTTGCAAGCTTGCTTGGTTGGCCAAAAAGGGCGTATGCGTTTTTTCCTGAATATATTCAGGAAAAAACGCATACGCCCTTTTTGGCCAAGTGCATCATTGTGGACGTTCTGCCTCTTTTCCTATGCTTTCAATGCAATTCCAGTCTACCTCCTGAAATCGGTTTCCTGCAATTCTGCCCCGCTTTCAAGTCCTCTTGGCAGCCTTACTTCAGTCTATTTTTGGACGATAGCTGTCATTTATAACTCTGCAGGTTTGTGAATTACAGTGCCCCTGAGCTCCTTTCTTCAACTCGCTTTCTTGTGACCTGACCGCAACACCGCAGGATGGCTTCAGGCCCTAATCTTGTTCCGGCACGGCACGCTGAGCCTTTGGTTATTTCCTCTTCCTGGTGGGAAATGAGAGTTAAATTTGCCCGTCCAGACACCTCCGGCTAGCCTCTCATTGGTTCTCGCTATTCCTGTTAATCTTCCGCAGAAATTGCAAACTGGGCCAAACAGGAGGTTAAAGGGACTGACTCTCCAAGTGGGGAGAGTGTTAGTAAAGCGTCTGGAATGTTGCACCCGAGTACCAGGGGAGGAAAACTGAGAAATATTTGAACACGTCTCCCGATCATATGGTTGATCATACTCTGGGTTCCACATGCATGTTTTAGCTGAAGGAAGAATACCTTAAACCTGGAGAGTTGAGACCCGTGTAATGGGTACCATGCAATATGACTTCAAAGGGTCTTCATTTGCTCACCGAACCTCTCCAATCCTATCACTGCTGCGTTTATGCCCCTGTACACATGCTTGATTCTCTTTCGGAGACATAGCAATCCATAGGTTTTAAGATACTTACTAGTCAGGTACATTCTTAGGCGTTTAATATGCGGTGTTGAGTCCATTTCGTTGAGCAAGGAGTAGCTCTTGTCTATTCCATATTTGACTTAAGGAACTTTATCTGTGCTCATTTCAATCTCTGGTTTTATGCAGCACCCCAACTCACCTTTACCCTTAAGCAAGCATAAGTTGGTTTTCTAAATTTGAGAACCTGTTCTGTTTTGGAATTCAGTTCCTGTGTAGCCAAGTTTACATTCCGTGTATTACTGATATCTTATGATGTTTCTTTTTCTGTGTGACTTATTTCAGTTAGAATCATCACACCTGAATCCACTCATTGTGCTGCTAAGGGCCTGATGACACAAATTTCATTGCTGAGTGATATTGCTTTGTAAGTAAATACCACAACTTCTTTATCCATTTTTCACTTTCTGCGATGTTGAACTTGTACTGTAAACGAGGTTCTTGTAAACAGAGCCGTTCCAAACTTTGGGGTGGCTGTGTCATTTGATTTTAATTTCCCTAAGCTATACGACCATAAGTGGCAGTGCCCTAGGCTCTGTTGCTTTGTTTTTTAGATGTTTCAGGAAACACCATACACTTCTCCCAAGTGTCTGTTGGCAATTTACATCCCGCCCATCAGCATAACAAGGCTCCCAGTTCTCAATTGCCTGTTGCCTTTCTGGATTTTACACTTTTTTCAGATGGCCCTTTTGACCGGGGGGAAGTGAGACTTCATTGTAGTGCAGATTTCCTTTGCAAGCTTGCTTGGTTGGCCAAAAAGGGCGTATGCGTTTTTTCCTGAATATATTCAGGAAAAAACGCATACGCCCTTTTTGGCCAAGCGCATCATTGTGGACGTTCTGCCTCTTTTCCTATGCTTTCAATGCAATTCCAGTCTACCTCCTGAAATCGGTTTCCTGCAATTCTGCCCCGCTTTCAAGTCCTCTTGGCAGCCTTACTTCAGTCTATTTTTGGACGATAGCTGTCATTTATAACTCTGCAGGTTTGTGAATTACAGTGCCCCTGAGCTCCTTTCTTCAACTCGCTTTCTTGTGACCTGGCCGCAACACCGCAGGATGGCTTCAGGCCCTAATCTGGTTCCGGCACGGCACGCTGAGCCTTTGGTTATTTCCTCTTCCTGGTGGGAAATGAGAGTTAAATTTCCCCGTCCAGACACCTCCAGCTAGTCTCTCATTGGTTCTCACTATTCCTGTTCATCTTCCACAGAAATTGCAAACTGGGCCAAACAGGAGGTTAAAGGGACTGACTCTCCAAGTGGGGAGAGTGTTAGTAAAGCGTCTGGAATGTTGCACCCGAGTACCAGGGGAGGAAAACTGAGACATATTTGAACACGTCTCCCGATCATATGGTTGATCATACAATGGGTTCCACATGCATGTTTTAGCTGAAGGAAGAATACCTTAAACCTGGAGAGTTGAGACCCGTGTAATGGGTACCATGCAATATGACTTCAAAGGGTCTTCATTTGCTCACCGAACCTCTCCAATCCTATCACTGCTGCGTTTATGCCCCTGTACACATGCTTGATTCTCTTTCGGAGACATAGCAATCCATAGGTTTTAAGATACTTACTAGTCAGGTACATTCTTAGGCGTTTAATATGCGGTGTTGAGTCCATTTCGTTGAGCAAGGAGTAGCTCTTGTCTATTCCATATTTGACTTAAGGAACTTTATCTGTGCTCATTTCAATCTCTGGTTTTATGCAGCACCCCAACTCACCTTTACCCTTAAGCAAGCATAAGTTGGTTTTCTAAATTTGAGAACCTGTTCTGTTTTGGAATTCAGTTCCTGTGTAGCCAAGTTTACATTCCGTGTATTAGTGATATCTTATGATGTTTCTTTTTCTGTGTGACTTATTTCAGTTAGAATCATCGTACCTGAATCTACTCATTATGCTGCTACGGGCCTGATGACATAGATTTCATTGCTGAGTGATACTGCATTGTACGTAAGTACCACAAGTTCTTTATCCATTTTTCACTTTCTGCGATGTTGAACTTGTACTGTAAACGAGGTTCTTGTAAACAGAGCCGTTCCAAACTTTGGGGTGGCTGTGTCTTTTTGATTTTAATTTCCCTAAGCTATAGGACCATAAGTGGAAGTGCCCTAGGCTCTGTTGCTTTGTTTTTTAGATGTTTCAGGAAACACCATACACTTCTCCCGAGTGTCTGTTGGCAATTTACATCCCGCCCATCAGCATAACAAGGCTCCCAGTTCTCCATGGCCTGTTGCCTTTCTGGATTTTACACTTTTTTCAGATGGCCCTTTTGACCGGGGGGAAGTGAGACTTCATTGTAGTGCAGATTTCCTTTGCAAGCTTGCTTGGTTGGCCAAAAAGGGCGTATGCGTTTTTTCCTGAATATATTCAGGAAAAAACGCATACGCCCTTTTTGGCCAAGTGCATCATTGTGGACGTTCTGCCTCTTTTCCTATGCTTTCAATGCAATTCCAGTCTACCTCCTGAAATCGGTTTCCTGCAATTCTGCCCCGCTTTCAAGTCCTCTTGGCAGCCTTACTTCAGTCTATTTTTGGACGATAGCTGTCATTTATAACTCTGCAGGTTTGTGAATTACAGTGCCCCTGAGCTCCTTTCTTCAACTCGCTTTCTTGTGACCTGGCCGCAACACCGCAGGATGGCTTCAGGCCCTAATCTGGTTCCGGCCCGGCATGCTGAGCCTTTGGTTAATTCCTCTTCCTGGTGGGAAATGAGAGTTAAATTTGCCCGTCCAGACACCTCCAGCTAGCCTCTCATTGGTTCTCGCTATTCCTGTTCATCTTCCGCAGAAATTGCAAACTGGGCCAAACAGGAGGTTAAAGGGACTGACTCTGCAAGTGGGGAGAGTGTTAGTAAAGCGTCTGGAATGTTGCACCCGAGTACCAGGGGAGGAAAACTGAGACATATTTGAACACGTCTCCCATTCACATGGTTGATCATACTTGGGTTCCACATGCATGTTTTAGCTGAAGGAAGAATACCTTAAACCTGGAGAGTTAAGACCCGTGTAATGGGTACCATGCAATATGACTTCAAAGGGTCTTCATTTGCTCACCGAACCTCTCCAATCCTATCACTGCTGCGTTTATGCCCCTGTACACATGCTTGATTCTCTTTCGGTGACATAGCAATCCATAGGTTTTAAAATACTTACTAGTCATGTACATTCTTAGGCGTTTAATATGGGGTGTTGAGTCCAATTTGTTGAGCAAGGAGTAGCTCTTGTCTATTCCATATTTGACTTAAGGAACTTTATCTGTGCTCATTTCAATCTCTGGTTTTATGCAGCACCCCAACTCACCTTTACTCTTAAGCAAGCATGAGTTGGTTTTCTAAATTTGAGACCCTGTTCTGTTCTGTAATTCAGTTCCTGTGTAGCCAAGTTTACATTCCGTGTATTACTGATATCTTATGATGTTTCTTTTTCTGTGTGACTTACTTCAGTTAGAATCATCATACCTGAATCCACTCATTGTGCTGCTAAGGGCCTGATGACACAGATTTCATTGCTGAGTGATATTGCTTTGTAAGTAAATACCACAACTTCTTTATCCATTTTTCACTTTCTGCGATGTTGAACTTGTACTGTAAACGAGGTTCTTGTAAACAGAGGCGTCCCAAACTTTGGGGTGGCTGTGTCTTTTTGATTTTAATTTCCCTAAGCTATAGGACCATAAGTGGCAGTGCTCTAGGCTCTGTTGCTTTGTTTTTTAGATGTTTCAGGAAACACCATACACTTCTCCCGAGTGTCTGTTGGCAATTTACATCCCGCCCATCAGCATAACAAGGCTCCCAGTTCTCCATGGCCTGTCCTGCCTTTCTGGATTTTACACTTTTTTCAGATGGCCCTTTTGACCGGGGGGAAGTGAGACTTCATTGTAGTGCAGATTTCCTTTGCAAGCTTGCTTGGTTGGCCAAAAAGGGCGTATGCGTTTTTTCCTGAATATATTCAGGAAAAAACGCATACGCCCGTTTTGGCCAAGTGCATCATTGTGGACGTTCTGCCTCTTTTCCTATGCTTTCAATGCAATTCCAGTCTACCTCCTGAAATCGGTTTCCTGCAATTCTGCCCCGCTTTCAAGTCCTCTTGGCAGCCTTACTTCAGTCTATTTTTGGACGATAGCTGTCATTTATAACTCTGCAGGTTTGTGAATTACAGTGCCCCTGAGCTCCTTTCTTCAACTCGCTTTCTTGTGACCTGACCGCAACACCGCAGGATAGCTTCAGGCCCTAATCTTGTTCCGGCACGGCACGCTGAGCCTTTGGTTATTTCCTCTTCCTGGTGGGAAATGAGAGTTAAATTTGCCCGTCCAGACACCTCCGGCTAGCCTCTCATTGGTTCTCGCTATTCCTGTTAATCTTCCGCAGAAATTGCAAACTGGGCCAAACAGGAGGTTAAAGGGACTGACTCTCCAAGTGGGGAGAGTGTTAGTAAAGCGTCTGGAATGTTGCACCCGAGTACCAGGGGAGGAAAACTGAGAAATATTTGAACACATCTCCCGATCATATGGTTGATCATACTCTGGGTTCCACATGCATGTTTTAGCTGAAGGAAGAATACCTTAAACCTGGAGAGTTGAGACCCGTGTAATGGGTACCATGCAATATGACTTCAAAGGGTCTTCATTTGCTCACCGAACCTCTCCATTCCTATCACTGCTGCGTTTATGCCCCTGTACACATGCTTGATTCTCTTTCGGAGACATAGCAATCCATAGGTTTTAAGATACTTACTAGTCAGGTACATTCTTAGGCGTTTAATATGCGGTGTTGAGTCCATTTCGTTGAGCAAGGAGTAGCTCTTGTCTATTCCATATTTGACTTAAGGAACTTTATCTGTGCTCATTTCAATCTCTGGTTTTATGCAGCACCCCAACTCACCTTTACCCTTAAGCAAGCATAAGTTGGTTTTCTAAATTTGAGAACCTGTTCTGTTTTGGAATTCAGTTCCTGTGTAGCCAAGTTTACATTCCGTGTATTACTGATATCTTATGATGTTTCTTTTTCTGTGTGACTTACTTCAGTTAGAATCATCATACCTGAATCCACTCATTGTGCTGCTAAGGGCCTGATGACACAGATTTCATTGCTGAGTGATATTGCTTTGTAAGTAAATACCACAACTTCTTTATCCATTTTTCACTTTCTGCGATGTTGAACTTGTACTGTAAACGAGGTTCTTGTAAACAGAGGCGTCCCAAACTTTGGGGTGGCTGTGTCTTTTTGATTTTAATTTCCCTAAGCTATAGGACCATAAGTGGCAGTGCTCTAGGCTCTGTTGCTTTGTTTTTTAGATGTTTCAGGAAACACCATACACTTCTCCCGAGTGTCTGTTGGCAATTTACATCCCGCCCATCAGCATAACAAGGCTCCCAGTTCTCCATGGCCTGTCCTGCCTTTCTGGATTTTACACTTTTTTCAGATGGCCCTTTTGACCGGGGGGAAGTGAGACTTCATTGTAGTGCAGATTTCCTTTGCAAGCTTGCTTGGTTGGCCAAAAAGGGCGTATGCGTTTTTTCCTGAATATATTCAGGAAAAAACGCATACGCCCTTTTTGGCCAAGTGCATCATTGTGGACGTTCTGCCTCTTTTCCTATGCTTTCAATGCAATTCCAGTCTACCTCCTGAAATCGGTTTCCTGCAATTCTGCCCCGCATTCAAGTCCTCTTGGCAGCCTTACTTCAGTCTATTTTTGGACGATAGCTGTCATTTATAACTCTGCAGGTTTGTGAATTACAGTGCCCCTGAGCTCCTTTCTTCAACTCGCTTTCTTGTGACCTGGCCGCAACACCGCAGGATGGCTTCAGGCCCTAATCTGTTTCCGGCCAGGCATGCTGAGCCTTTGGTTATTTCCTCTTCCTGGTGGGAAATGAGAGTTAAATTTGCCCGTCCAGACACCTCCAGCTAGCCTCTCATTGGTTCTCGCTATTCCTGTTCATCTTCCGCAGAAATTGCAAACTGGGCCAAACAGGAGGTTAAAGGCGCTGACTCTGCAAGTGGGGAGAGTGTTAGTAAAGCGTCTGGAATGTTGCACCCGAGTACCAGGGGAGGAAAACTGAGACATATTTGAACACGTCTCCCGATCACATGGTTGATCATACTCTAGGTTCCCCATGCATGTTTTAGCTGAATGAAGAATACCTTAAACCTGGGTAGTTGAAACCCGTGGAATGGGTACCATGCAATATGACTTCAAAGGGTCTTCATTTGCTCACCGCACCTCTCCAATCCTATCACTGCTGCGTTTATGCCCCTGTACACATGCTTGATTCTCTTTCGGAGACATAGCAATCCATAGGTTTTAAGATACTTACTAGTCAGGTACATTCTTAGGCGTTTAATATGCGGTGTTGAGTCCATTTCGTTGAGCAAGGAGTAGCTCTTGTCTATTCCATATTTGGCTTAAGGAACTTTATCTGTGCTCATTTCAATCTCTGGTTTTATGCAGCACCCCAACTCACCTTTACCCTTAAGCAAGCATAAGTTGGTTTTCTAAATTTGAGACCCTGTTCTGTTCTGTAATTCAGTTCCTGTGTAGCCAAGTTTCCATTCCGTGTATTACTGATATCTTATGATGTTTCTTTTTCTGTGTGACTTATTTCAGTTAGAATCATCATACCTGAATCCACTCATTGTGCTGCTACGGGCCTGATGACACAGATTTCATTGCTGAGTGATATTGCTTTGTAAGTAAATACCACAACTTCTTTATCCATTTTTCACTTTCTGCGATGTTGAACTTGTACTGTAAACGAGGTTCTTGTAAACAGAGCCGTTCCAAACTTTGGGGTGGCTGTGTCTTTTTTATTTTAATTTCCCTAAGCTATAGGACCATAAGTGGCAGTGCCCTAGGCTCTGTTGCTTTGTTTTTTAGATGTTTCAGGAAACACCATACACTCCTCCCAAGTGTCTGTTGGCAATTTACATCCCGCCCATCAGCATAACAAGGCTCCCAGTTCTCCATGGCCTGTCCTGCCTTTCTGGATTTTACACTTTTTTCAGATGGCCCTTTTGACCGGGGGGAAGTGAGACTTCATTGTAGTGCAGATTTCCTTTGCAAGCTTGCTTGGTTGGCCAAAAAGTGCGTATGCGTTTTTTCCTGAATATATTCAGGAAAAAACGCATACGCCCTTTTTGGCCAAGTGCATCATTGTGGACGTTCTGCCTCTTTTCCTATGCTTTCAATGCAATTCCAGTCTACCTCTTGAAATCGGTGTCCTGCAATTCTGCCCCGCTTTCAAGTCCTCTTGGCAGCCTTACTTCAGTCTATTTTTGGACGATAGCTGTCATTTATAACTCTGCAGGTTTGTGAATTACAGTGCCCCTGAGCTCCTTTCTTCAACTCGCTTTCTTGTGAGCTGGCCGCAACACCGCAGGATGGCTTCAGGCCCTAATCTGGTTCCGGCCAGGCATGCTGAGCCTTTGGTTAATTCCTCTTCCTGGTGGGAAATGAGAGTTAAATTTGCCCGTCCAGACACCTCCAGCTAGCCTCTCATTGGTTCTCGCTATTCCTGTTCATCTTCCGCAGAAATTGCAAACTGGGCCAAACAGGAGGTTAAAGGGACTGACTCTCCAAGTGGGGAGAGTGTTAGTAAAGCGTCTGGAATGTTGCACCCGAGTACCAGGGGAGGAAAACTGAGACATATTTAAACACGTCTCCCGATCACATGGTTGATCATACTCTAGGTTCCACATGCATGTTTTAGCTGAAGGAAGAATACCTTAAACCTGGGTAGTTGAAACCCGTGGAATGGGTACCATGCAATATGACTTCAAAGGGTCTTCATTTGCTCACCGAACCTCTCCAATCCTATCACTGCTGCGTTTATGCCCCTGTACACATGCTTGATTCTCTTTCGGAGACATAGCAATCCATAGGTTTTAAGATACTTACAAGTCAGGTACATTCTTAGGTGTTTAATATGCGGTGTTGAGTCCATTTCGTTGAGCAAGGAGTAGCTCTTGTCTATTCCATATTTGGCTTAAGGAACTTTATCTGTGCTCATTTCAATCTCTGGTTTTATGCAGCACCCCAACTCACCTTTACCCTTAAGCAAGCATAAGTTGGTTTTCTAAATTTGAGACCCTGTTCTGTTCTGTAATTCAGTTCCTGTGTAGCCAAGTTTACATTCCGTGTATTACTGATATCTTATGATGTTTCTTTTTCTGTGTGACTTATTTCAGTTAGAATCATCATACCTGAATGCACTCATTGTGCTGCTAAGGGCCTGATGACACAGATTTCATTGCTGAGTGATATTGCTTTGTAAGTAAATACCACAACTTCTTTATCCATTTTTCACTTTCTGCGATGTTGAACTTGTACTGTAAACGAGGTTCTTGTAAACAGAGCCGTTCGAAATTTTGGGGTGGCTGTGTCTTTTTGATTTTAATTTCCCTAAGCTATAGGACCATAAGTGGAAGTGCCCTAGGCTCTGTTGCTTTGTTTTTTAGATGTTTCAGGAAACACCATACACTTCTCCCGATTGGTTGTTGGCAATTTACATCCCGCCCATCAGCATAACAAGGCTCCCAGTTCTCAATGGCCTGTTGCCTTTCTGGATTTTACACTTTTTTCAGATGGCCCTTTTGGCCGGGGGGAAGTGAGACTTCATTGTAGTGCAGATTTCCTTTGCAAGCTTGCTTGGTTGGCCAAAAAGGGCGTATGCGTTTTTTCCTGAATATATTCAGGAAAAAACGCATACGCCCTTTTTGGCCAAGTGCATCATTGTGTACGTTCTGCCTCTTTTCCTATGCTTTCAATGCAATTCCAGTCTACCTCCTGAAATCGGTTTCCTGCAATTCTGCCCCGCTTTCAAGTCCTCTTGGCAGCCTTACTTCAGTCTATTTTTGGACGATAGCTGTCATTTATAACTCTGCAGGTTTGTGAATTACAGTGCCCCTGAGCTCCTTTCTTCAACTCGCTTTCTTGTGACCTGGCCGCAACACCGCAGGATGGCTTCAGGCCCTAATCTGGTTCCGGCCCGGCATGCAGAGCCTTTGGTTAATTCCTCTTCCTGGTGGGAAATGAGAGTTAAATTTGCCCGTCCAGACACCTCCAGCTAGCCTCTCATTGGTTCTCGCTATTCCTGTTCATCTTCCGCAGAAATTGCAAACTGGGCCAAACAGGAGGTTAAAGGGACTGACTCTCCAAGTGGAGAGAGTGTTAGTAAAGCGTCTGGAATGTTGCACCCGAGTACCAGGGGAGGAAAACTGAGACATATTTGAACACGTCTCCCGATCACATGGTTGATCATACTCTAGGTTCCACATGCATGTTTTAGCTGAAGGAAGAATACCTTAAACCTGGGTAGTTGAAACCCGTGGAATGGGTACCATGCAATATGACTTCAAAGGGTCTTCATTTGCTCACCGAACCTCTCCAATCCTATCACTGCTGCGTTTATGCCCCTGTACACATGCTTTATTCTCTTTCGGAGACATAGCAATCCATAGGTTTTAAGATACTTACTAGTCAGGTACATTCTTAGGCGTTTAATATGGGGTGTTGAGTCCATTTCGTTGAGCAAGGAGTAGCTCTTGTCTATTCCATATTTGGCTTAAGGAACTTTATCTGTGCTCATTTCAATCTCTGGTTTATGCAGCACCCCAACTCACCGTTACTCTTAAGCAAGCATAAGTTGTTTTTCTAAATTTGAGACCGTGTTCTGTTCTGTAATTCAGTTCCTGTGTAGCCAAGTTTCCATTCCGTGTATTACTGATATCTTATGATGTTTCTTTTTCTATGTGACTTATTTCAGTTAGAATCATCATACCTGAATCCACTCATTGTGCTGCTAAGGGCCTGATGACATAGATTTCATTGCTGCGTGATATTGCTTTGTAAGTGAATACCAAAACTTCTTTATCCATTTTTCACTTTCTGCGATGTTGAACTTGTACTGTAAACGAGGTTCTTGTAAACAGAGCCGTTCCAAACTTTGGGGTGGCTGTGTCTTTTTGATTTTAATTTCCCTAAGCTATAGGACCATAAGTGGAAGTGCCCTAGGCTCTGTTGCTTTGTTTTTTAGATGTTTCAGGAAACACCATACACTTCTCCCAGGTGTCTGTTGGCAATTTACATCCCGCCCATCAGCATAACAAGGCTCCCAGTTCTCAATGGCCTGTTGCCTTTCTGGATTTTACACTATTTTCAGATGGTCCTTTTGGCCGGGGGGAAGTGAGACTTCATTGTAGTGCAGATTTCCTTTGCAAGCTTGCTTGGTTGGCCAAAAAGGGCGTATGCGTTTTTTCCTGAATATATTCAGGAAAAAACGCATACGCCCTTTTTGGCCAAGTGCATCATTGTGGACGTTCTGCCTCTTTTCCTATGCTTTCAATGCAATTCCAGTCTACCTCCTGAAATCGGTTTCCTGCAATTCTGCCCCGCTTTCAAGTCCTCTTGGCAGCCTTACTTCAGTCTATTTTTGGACGATAGCTGTCATTTATAACTCTGCAGGTTTGTGAATTACAGTGCCCCTGAGCTCCTTTCCTCAACTCTCTTTCTTGTGAGCTGGCCGCAGCACCGCAGGATGGCTTAAGGCCCTAATCTGGTTCCGGCCCGGCATGCTCAGCCTTTGGTTAATTCCTCTTCCTGGTGGGAAATGAGAGTTAAATTTGCCCGTCCAGACACCTCCAGCTAGCCTCTCATTGGTTCTCGCTATTCCTGTTCATCTTCCGCAGAAATTGCAAACTGGGCCAAACAGGAGGTTAAAGGGACTGACTCTCCAAGTGGGGAGAGTGTTAGTAAAGCGTCTGGAATGTTGCACCCGAGTACCAGGGGAGGAAAACTGAGACATATTTGAACACGTCTCCCGATCACATGGTTGATCATACTCTAGGTTCCACATGCATGTTTTAGCTGAAGGAAGAATACCTTAAACCTGGGTAGTTGAAACCCGTGGAATGGGTACCATGCAATATGACTTCAAAGGGTCTTCATTTGCTCACCGAACCTCTCCAATCCTATCACTGCTGCGTTTATGCCCCTGTACACATGCTTGATTCTCTTTCGGAGACATAGCAATCCATAGGTTTTAAGATACTTACTAGTCTGGTACATTCTTAGGCGTTTAATATGGGGTGTTGAGTCCATTTCGTTGAGCAAGGAGTAGCTCTTGTCTATTCCATATTTGGCTTAAGGAACTTTATCTGTGCTCATTTCAATCTCTGGTTTTATGCAGCACCCCAACTCACCTTTACCCTTAAGCAAGCATAAGTTGGTTTTCTAAATTTGAGACCCTGTTCTGTTCTGTAATTCAGTTCCTGTGTAGCCAAGTTTACATTCCGTGTATTACTGATATCTTATGATGTTTCTTTTTCTGTGTGACTTATTTCAGTTAGAATCATCATACCTGAATCCACTCATTGTGCTGCTAAGGGCCTGATGACACAGATTTCATTGCTGCGTGATATTGCTTTGTAAGTGAATACCAAAACTTCTTTATCCATTTTTCACTTTCTGTGATGTTGAACTTGTACTGTAAACGAGGTTCTTGTAAACAGAGCCGTTCCAAACTTTGGGGTGGCTGTGTCTTTTTGATTTTAATTTCCCTAAGCTATAGGACCATAAGTGGAAGTGCCCTAGGCTCTGTTGCTTTGTTTTTTAGATGTTTCAGGAAACACCATACACTTCTCCCAGGTGTCTGTTGGCAATTTACATCCCGCCCATCAGCATAACAAGGCTCCCAGTTCTCAATGGCCTGTTGCCTTTCTGGATTTTACACTTTTTTCAGATGGCCCTTTTGGCCGGGGGGAAGTGAGACTTCATTGTAGTGCAGATTTCCTTTGCAAGCTTGCTTGGTTGGCCAAAAAGGGCGTATGCGTTTTTTCCTGAATATATTCAGGAAAAAACGCATACGCCCTTTTTGGCCAAGTGCATCATTGTGGACGTTCTGCCTCTTTTCCTATGCTTTCAATGCAATTCCAGTCTACCTCCTGAAATCGGTTTCCTGCAATTCTGCCCCGCTTTCAAGTCCTCTTGGCAGCCTTACTTCAGTCTATTTTTGGACGATAGCTGTCATTTATAACTCTGCAGGTTTGTGAATTACAGTGCCCCTGAGCTCCTTTCCTCAACTCTCTTTCTTGTGAGCTGGCCGCAGCACCGCAGGATGGCTTCAGGCCCTAATCTGTTTCCGGCCCGGCATGCTGAGCCTTTGGTTAATTCCTCTTCCTGGTGGGAAATGAGAGTTAAATTTGCCCGTCCAGACACCTCCAGCTAGCCTCTCATTGGTTCTCGCTATTCCTGTTCATCTTCCGCAGAAATTGCAAACTGGGCCAAACAGGAGGTTAAAGGGACTGACTCTCCAAGTGGGGAGAGTGTTAGTAAAGCGTCTGGAATGTTGCACCCGTGTACCAGGGGAGGAAAACTGAGACATATTTGAACACGTCTCCCGATCACATGGTTGATCATACTCTAGGTTCCACATGCATGTTTTAGCTGAAGGAAGAATACCTTAAACCTGGGTAGTTGAAACCCGTGGAATGGGTACCATGCAATATGACTTCAAAGGGTCTTCATTTGCTCACCGAACCTCTCCAATCCTATCACTGCTGCGTTTATGCCCCTGTACACATGCTTGATTCTCTTTCGGAGACATAGCAATCCATAGGTTTTAAGATACTTACTAGTCTGGTACATTCTTAGGCGTTTAATATGGGGTGTTGAGTCCATTTCGTTGAGCAAGGAGTAGCTCTTGTCTATTCCATATTTGGCTTAAGGAACTTTATCTGTGCTCATTTCAATCTCTGGTTTTATGCAGCACCCCAACTCACCTTTACCCTTAAGCAAGCATAAGTTGGTTTTCTAAATTTGAGACCCTGTTCTGTTCTGTAATTCAGTTCCTGTGTAGCCAAGTTTACATTCCGTGTATTACTGATATCTTATGATGTTTCTTTTTCTGTGTGACTTATTTCAGTTAGAATCATCATACCTGAATCCACTCATTGTGCTGCTAAGGGCCTGATGACACAGATTTCATTGCTGCGTGATATTGCTTTGTAAGTGAATACCAAAACTTCTTTATCCATTTTTCACTTTCTGTGATGTTGAACTTGTACTGTAAACGAGGTTCTTGTAAACAGAGCCGTTCCAAACTTTGGGGTGGCTGTGTCTTTTTGATTTTAATTTCCCTAAGCTATAGGACCATAAGTGGAAGTGCCCTAGGCTCTGTTGCTTTGTTTTTTAGATGTTTCAGGAAACACCATACACTTCTCCCAGGTGTCTGTTGGCAATTTACATCCCGCCCATCAGCATAACAAGGCTCCCAGTTCTCAATGGCCTGTTGCCTTTCTGGATTTTACACTTTTTTCAGATGGCCCTTTTGGCCGGGGGGAAGTGAGACTTCATTGTAGTGCAGATTTCCTTTGCAAGCTTGCTTGGTTGGCCAAAAAGGGCGTATGCGTTTTTTCCTGAATATATTCAGGAAAAAACGCATACGCCCTTTTTGGCCAAGTGCATCATTGTGGACGTTCTGCCTCTTTTCCTATGCTTTCAATGCAATTCCAGTCTACCTCCTGAAATCGGTTTCCTGCAATTCTGCCCCGCTTTCAAGTCCTCTTGGCAGCCTTACTTCAGTCTATTTTTGGACGATAGCTGTCATTTATAACTCTGCAGGTTTGTGAATTACAGTGCCCCTGAGCTCCTTTCCTCAACTCTCTTTCTTGTGAGCTGGCCGCAGCACCGCAGGATGGCTTCAGGCCCTAATCTGGTTCCGGCCCGGCATGCTGAGCCTTTGGTTAATTCCTCTTCCTGGTGGGAAATGAGAGTTAAATTTGCCCGTCCAGACACCTCCAGCTAGCCTCTCATTGGTTCTCGCTATTCCTGTTCATCTTCCGCAGAAATTGCAAACTGGGCCAAACAGGAGGTTAAAGGGACTGACTCTCCAAGTGGGGAGAGTGTTAGTAAAGCGTCTGGAATGTTGCACCCGAGTACCAGGGGAGGAAAACTGAGACATATTTGAACACGTCTCCCGATCACATGGTTGATCATACTCTAGGTTCCACATGCATGTTTTAGCTGAAGGAAGAATACCTTAAACCTGGGTAGTTGAAACCCGTGGAATGGGTACCATGCAATATGACTTCAAAGGGTCTTCATTTGCTCACCGAACCTCTCCAATCCTATCACTGCTGCGTTTATGCCCCTGTACACATGCTTGATTCTCTTTCGGAGACATAGCAATCCATAGGTTTTAAGATACTTACTAGTCTGGTACATTCTTAGGCGTTTAATATGGGGTGTTGAGTCCATTTCGTTGAGCAAGGAGTAGCTCTTGTCTATTCCATATTTGGCTTAAGGAACTTTATCTGTGCTCATTTCAATCTCTGGTTTTATGCAGCACCCCAACTCACCTTTACCCTTAAGCAAGCATAAGTTGGTTTTCTAAATTTGAGACCCTGTTCTGTTCTGTAATTCAGTTCCTGTGTAGCCAAGTTTACATTCCGTGTATTACTGATATCTTATGATGTTTCTTTTTCTGTGTGACTTATTTCAGTTAGAATCATCATACCTGAATCCACTCATTGTGCTGCTAAGTGCCTGATGACATAGATTTCATTGCTGCGTGATATTGCTTTGTAAGTGAATACCACAACTTCTTTATCCATTTTTCACTTTCTGCGATGTTGAACTTGTACTGTAAACGAGGTTCTTGTAAACAGAGCCGTTCCAAACTTTGGGGTGGCTGTGTCTTTTTGATTTTAATTTCCCTAAGCTATAGGACCATAAGTGGAAGTGCCCTAGGCTCTGTTGCTTTGTTTTTTAGATGTTTCAGGAAACACCATACACTTCTCCCAGGTGTCTGTTGGCAATTTACATCCCGCCCATCAGCATAACAAGGCTCCCAGTTGTCCATGGCCTGTTGCCTTTCTGGATTTTACACTATTTTCAGATGGCCCTTTTGGCCGGGGGGAAGTGAGACTTCATTGTAGTGCAGATTTCCTTTGCAAGCTTGTTTGGTTGGCCAAAAAGGGCGTATGCGTTTTTTCCTGAATATATTCAGGAAAAAACGCATACGCCCTTTTTGGCCAAGTGCATCATTGTGGACGTTCTGCCTCTTTTCCTATGCTTTCAATGCAATTCCAGTCTACCTCCTGAAATCGGTTTCCTGCAATTCTGCCCCGCTTTCAAGTCCTCTTGGCAGCCTTACTTCAGTCTATTTTTGGACAATAGCTGTCATTTATAACTCTGCAGGTTTGTGCATTACAGTGCCCCTGAGCTCCTTTCTTCAACTCGCTTTCTTTTGAGCTGGCCGCAACACCGCAGGATGGCTTCAGGCCCTAATCTGGTTCCGGTACGGCACGCTGAGCCTTTGGTTATTTCCTCTTCCTGGTGGGAAATGAGAGTTAAATTTGCCCGTCCAGACACCTCCAGCTAGTCTCTCATTGGTTCTCGCTATTCCTGTTCATCTTCCGCAGAAATTGCAAACTGGGCCAAACAGGAGGTTAAAGGCGCTGACTCTCCAAGTGGGGAGAGTGTTAGTAAAGCGTCTGGAATGTTGCACCCGAGTTCCAGGGGAGGAAAACTGAGACATATTTGAACACGTCTCCCGATCACATGGTTGATCATACTCTAGGTTCCACATGCATGTTTTAGCTGAAGGAAGAATACCTTAAACCTGTGTAGTTGAAACCCGTGGAATGGGTACCATGCAATATGACTTCAAAGGGTCTTCATTTGCTCACCGAACCTCTCCAATCCTATCACTGCTGCATTTATGCCCCTGTACACATGCTTGATTCTCTTTCGGAGACATAGCAATCCATATGTTTTAAGATACTTACTAGTCAGGTACATTCTTAGGCGTTTAATATGCGGTGTTGAGTCCATTTCGTTGAGCAAGGAGTAGCTCTTGTCTATTCCATATTTGGCTTAAGGAACTTTATCTGTGCTCTGCCGGGGACCAGCCCCAGCTGAACAGGATTCACCCAAAGGGGAAGACGGAGTCGGCGTGGACAGAACTCAAGACACCTCTTCTTGGGTGCAAGGATCTGACAAATTTATTTTCAAGATTCCAAAAGCTTTTATATTATAAAGTGATCTCATTTTCAAATTCAACATCCTCATTTCCACGCCAAAAACTCCCCCACATAGGTCACAAAACAAAGGTAATTTACATCAGCAGATTGATTAAAACAGGTTAGGTAATTTTCCCATCGCCCAGAGTCTCTTTCTTCTCCTGTGGTTAATCACATGTTGGTCACATCTACGTCAGGAACACAGTCTGTGGTTTCATCGTCTTCTTTAGAAAATTAGATGTTCTTGTACCTATATGTTCTTGTTCAATCAGCCAACTATTCAAAGCACAAACTCAAGCACATTATTCTTTTAACAATTGTAAATATTTATAGACTATTTTCTTCTACCTTCATAATCAAAACAAGGCACTAAATTATACAAAAAACAATTCTACTTATAAAAGGCTACCAAGTAGCCTACTCTATCTAATTTATTATGTACCCACTGTAGCATAAAACCTTCCCACCACCATACCCAAAAATTTCCTAACCTACAATAGTAATCAAAACAATCAAAACAATACACATCATTTTTTATACTTCTAAAAAACCATGGGAGCGGACATTGTACCGTAAACTCATTGATTAAACCCACTGTTGCATAAAACCTTGTCACCATACCCAGGTATTTCCCAGCATGTTTATAACTCCACTGGGAGGCCATAACTCTTGCAATTTTTCTTTTAAAGTACAAAGCTGCTGCAGAAATGTTCCCACCATTATATTTCCCCAACAAATATAATCATTAAAGGAGCCAAAGTAGCTATAATCCTTCTCTTGATTTTTACCCTAAATTGGGGTCTTTCCTAAACCCCTGCATTAAAACTATACATTTTTCCCAACACCAAAAGCAATCCTATAAAAATCACCTTAGGCAAAGGCAGGGAAAAACACAGAGAAAAGCTATGGTTCACGGAGGAAATGGGAAACAGAGCCCTGCTGCGGTGGAAGAGCAGTTGCCATTGGCCAGGTCTCTGGTCTGCTACCTGGGTTCTCATCTGAGCTGGGCGTGGGAAGCGAAGCAGCCATGGGGACAAGAGACCTCTCTCAAAAGGGGTGAGGGTTCAGGCTCCTGCAAAGTTGGGGGGGTGAGGGTCTATGCCCCACCTCTGTTGGCCCCCAAGTTCTCTCCTGATGGCCCCTCTGCGACTGTGCCTGTCTTAGGTTGTTCCTTCCCTGAGGAATCTTACCCGTCTCTGGCTAACCAGCCATCCTCCGGGGCCAAGCAGGGAGATGTGAGGTGTGCGAGTGAGCGAGGTGCAGCGCCCCCAGAGAAGGTCAGTTGTCTGTCACCTTGGTAGCCTATGCCCCCGTGGCCTCCACGCCCAGCACCTGCCCTGGGATTCCCTCACCAACTGGCGGGGCCCCGGCTCTGATCACATGTCTTCGGGAACCCAGGTTTCTCCTCCAGAGAGGGCCCAGCTTACAGCACTGGGCAAGAGAGGCCAATTGCACGGCACCAGCCACCAGGAGGCCTTAACCTCAGTGTGGGCAGAAAAGCCCAGGCATCAGCCCTGGGCTAGGAGACTGTGAGAAGAGAGCGCCTCTTGGCAAAAGGGCAAGAGGGGCCGTTGCAGGACAGAGAAAGGAAGAACTTTCATCAGCAGGAAGTCCCAGGGGGGAAGGGCTTTCTCTGCCCAGGGATACCAGGCTCTTGGCTCAAAGCAACTAAATGTGTGGGGCATGATTTGGAAAAAAGCTTTGTTTTTCCATATTTATGTCTGACAGCACCAGCTTTGCAGAGGAGAGCTTTGCTTCTCCATATTTATACCCGATAGCACCAACTTTGCTTGATACTATGGGTCTCGTCTGTGCTGTGACTCAAAGGCACTTCCTATATGGCTCCCGACAGTGCTCATTTCAAT
Source organism: Stenella coeruleoalba (assembly GCF_951394435.1). Taxonomy (NCBI): domain Eukaryota; kingdom Metazoa; phylum Chordata; class Mammalia; order Artiodactyla; family Delphinidae; genus Stenella; species Stenella coeruleoalba. The sequence continues at coordinate 682,077 of NW_027646206.1, forward strand.
CTCTGGTTTTATGCAGCACCCCAACTCACCTTTCCCCTTAAGCAAGCATAAGTTGTTTTTCTAAATTTGAGACCCTGTTCTGTTCTGTAATTCAGTTCCTGTGTAGCCAAGTTTACATTCCGTGTATTACTGATATCTTATGATGTTTCTTTTTCTGTGTGACTTATTTCAGTTAGAATCATCATACCTGAATCCACTCATTGTGCTGCTAAGGGCCTGATGACATAGATTTCATTGCTGAGTGATATTGCTTTGTAAGTGAATACCACAACTTCTTTATCCATTTTTCACTTTCTGCGATGTTGAACTTGTACTGTAAACGAGGTTCTTGTAAACAGAGCCGTTCCAAACTTTGGGGTGGCTGTGTCTTTTTGAATTTAATTTCCCTAAGCTATAGGACCATAAGTGGCAGTGCCCTAGGCTCTGTTGCTTTGTTTTTTAGATGTTTCAGGAAACACCATACACTTCTCCCAAGTGTCTGTTGGCAATTTACATCCCGCCCATCAGCATAACAAGGCTCCCAGTTCTCCATGGCCTGTTGCCTTTCTGGATTTTACACTTTTTTCAGATGGCCCTTTTGACCGGGGGGAAGTGAGACTTCATTGTAGTGCAGATTTCCTTTGCAAGCTTGCTTGGTTGGCCAAAAAGGGCGTATGCGTTTTTTCCTGAATATATTCAGGATAAAACGCATACGCCCTTTTTGGCCAAGTGCATCATTGTGGACGTTCTGCATCTTTTACTATGCTTTCAATGCAATTCCAGTCTACCTCCTGAAATCGGTTTCCTGCAATTCTGCCCCGCTTTCAAGTCCTCTTGGCAGCCTTACTTCAGTCTATTTTTGGACGATAGCTGTCATTTATAACTCTGCAGGTTTGTGAATTACAGTGCCCCTGAGCTCCTTTCTTCAACTCGCTTTCTTGTGACCTGGCCGCAACACCGCAGGATGGCTTCAGGCCCTAATCTGGTTCCGGCCCGGCATGCTGAGCCTTTGGTTAATTCCTCTTCCTGGTGGGAAATGAGAGTTAAATTTGCCCGTCCAGACACCTCCAGCTAGCCTCTCATTGGTTCTCGCTATTCCTGTTCATCTTCCGCAGAAATTGCAAACTGGGCCAAACAGGAGGTTAAAGGGACTGACTCTCCAAGTGGGGAGAGTGTTAGTAAAGCGTCTGGAATGTTGCACCCGAGTACTAGGGGAGGAAAACTGAGACATATTTGAACACGTCTCCCGTTCACATGGTTGATCATACTTGGGTTCCACATGCATGTTTTAGCTGAAGGAAGAATACCTTAAACCTGGAGAGTTAAGACCCGTGTAATGGGTACCATGCAGTATGACTTCAAAGGGTCTTCATTTGCTCACCGAACCTCTCCAATCCTATCACTGCTGCGTTTATGCCCCTGTACACATGCTTGATTCTCTTTCGGAGACATAGCAATCCATAGGTTTTAAGATACTTACTAGTCAGGTACATTCTTAGGCGTTTAATATGCGGTGTTGAGTCCATTTCGTTGAGCAAGGAGTAGCTCTTGTCTATTCCATATTTGGCTTAAGGAACTTTATCTGTGCTCATTTCAATCTCTGGTTTTATGCAGCACCCCAACTCACCTTTACCCTTAAGCAAGCATAAGTTGGTTTTCTAAATTTGAGACCCTGTTCTGTTCTGTAATTCAGTTCCTGTGTAGCCAAGTTTACATTCCGTGTATTACTGATATCTTATGATGTTTCTTTTTCTGTGTGACTTATTTCAGTTAGAATCATCATACCTGAATCCACTCATTGTGCTGCTAAGGGCCTGATGACACAGATTTCATTGCTGAGTGATATTGCTTTGTAAGTAAATACCACAACTTCTTTATCCATTTTTCACTTTCTGCGATGTTGAACTTGTATTGTAAACGAGGTTCTTGTAAACAGAGCCGTTCCAAACTTTGGGGTGGCTGTGTCTTTTTGATTTTAATTTCCCTAAGCTATAGGACCATAAGTGGAAGTGCCCTAGGTTCTGTTGCTTTGTTTTTTAGATGTTTCAGGAAACACCATACACTTCTCCCGAGTGGTTGTTCGCAATTTACATCCCGCCCATCAGCATAACAAGGCTCCCAGTTCTCAATGGCCTGTTGCCTTTCTGGATTTTACACTTTTTTCAGATGGCCCTTTTGACCAGGGGGAAGTGAGACTTCATTGTAGTGCAGATTTCCTTTGCAAGCTTGCTTGGTTGGCCAAAAAGGGCGTATGCGTTTTTTCCTGAATATATTCAGGAAAAAACGCATACGCCCTTTTTGGCCAAGTGCATCATTTTGGACGTTCTGCCTCTTTTACTATGCTTTCAATGCAATTCCAGTCTACCTCCTGAAATCGGTTTCCTGCAATTCTGCCCCGCTTTCAAGTCCTCTTGGCAGCCTTACTTCAGTCTATTTTTGGACGATAGCTGTCATTTATAACTCTGCAGGTTTGTGCATTACAGTGCCCCTGAGCTCCTTTCTTCAACTCGCTTTCTTTTGAGCTGGCCGCAACACCGCAGGATGGCTTCAGGCCCTAATCTGGTTCCGGTACGGCACACTGAGCCTTTGGTTATTTCCTCTTCCTGGTGGGAAATGAGAGTTAAATTTGCCCGTCCAGACACCTCCAGCTAGCCTCTCATTGGTTCTCGCTATTCCTGTTCATCTTCTGCAGAAATTGCAAACTGGGCCAAACAGGAGGTTAAAGGCGCTGACTCTCCAAGTGGGGAGAGTGTTAGTAAAGCGTCTGGAATGTTGCACCCGAGTACCAGGGGAGGAAAACTGAGACATATTTGAACACGTCTCCCGTTCACATGGTTGATCATACTTGGGTTCCACATGCATGTTTTAGCTGAAGGAAGAATACCTTAAACCTGGAGAGTTGAGACCCGTGGAATGGGTACCATGCAATATGACTTCAAAGGGTCTTCATTTGCTCACCGAACCTCTCCAATCCTATCACTGCTGCGTTTATGCCCCTGTACACATGCTTGATTCTCTTTTGGAGACATAGCAATCCATAGGTTTTACGATACTTACTAGTCAGGTACATTCTTAGGCGTTTAATATGCGGTGTTGAGTCCATTTCGTTGAGCAAGGAGTAGCTCTTGTCTATTCCATATTTGACTTAAGGAACTTTATCTGTGCTCATTTCAATCTCTGGTTTTATGCAGCACCCCACCTCACCTTTACCCTTAAGCAAGCATAAGTTGGTTTTCTAAATTTGAGACCCTGTTCTGTTCTGTAATTCAGTTCCTGTGTAGCCAAGTTTACATTCCGTGTATTACTGATATCTTATGATGTTTCTTTTTCTGTGTGACTTACTTCAGTTACAATCATCCTACCTGAATCCACTCATTGTGCTGCTAAGGGCCTGATGACACAGATTTCATTGCTGAGTGATACTGCATTGTACGTAAGTACCACATGTTCTTTATCCATTTTTCACTTTCTGCGATGTTGAACTTGTACTGTAAACGAGGTTCTTGTAAACAGAGCCGTTCCAAACTTTGGGGTGGCTGTGTCTTTTTGATTTTAATTTCCCTAAGCTATAGGACCATAAGTGGAAGTGCCCTAGGCTCTGTTGCTTTGTTTTTTAGATGTTTCAGGAAACACCATACACTTCTCCCAAGTGTCTGTTGGCAATTTACATCCCGCCCATCAGCATAACAAGGCTCCCAGTTCTCAATGGCCTGTTGCCTTTCTGGATTTTACACTTTTTTCAGATGGCCCTTTTGACCGGGGGGAAGTGAGACTTCATTGTAGTGCAGATTTCCTTTGCAAGCTTGCTTGGTTGGCCAAAAAGGGCGTATGCGTTTTTTCCTGAATATATTCAGGAAAAAACGCATACGCCCTTTTTGGCCAAGTGCATCATTGTGGACGTTCTGCCTCTTTTCCTATGCTTTCAATGCAATTCCAGTCTACCTCCTGAAATCGGTTTCCTGCAATTCTGCCCCGCTTTCAAGTCCTCTTGGCAGCCTTACTTCAGTCTATTTTTGGACGATAGCTGTCATTTATAACTCTGCAGGTTTGTGAATTACAGTGCCCCTGAGCTCCTTTCTTCAACTCGCTTTCTTGTGACCTGGCCGCAACACCGCAGGATGGCTTCAGGCCCTAATCTGGTTCCGGCACGGCACGCTGAGCCTTTGGTTAATGCCTCTTCCTGGTGGGAAATGAGAGTTAAATTTGCCCGTCCAGACACCTCCAGGTAGTCTCTCATTGGTTCTCGCTATTCCTATTCATCTTCCGCAGAAATTGCAAACTGGGCCAAACAGGAGGTTAAAGGGACTGACTCTCCAAGTCGGGAGAGTGTTAGTAAAGTGTCTGGAATGTTGCACCCGAGTACTAGGGGAGGAAAACTGAGACATATTTGAACACGTCTCCCAATCACATGGTTGATCATACTCTAGGTTCCACATGCATGTTTTAGCTGAAGGAAGAATACCTTAAACCTGGGTAGTTGAAACCCGTGGAATGGGTACCATGCAATATGACTTCAAAGGGTCTTCATTTGCTCACCGAACCTCTCCAATCCTATCACTGCTGCGTTTATGCCCCTGTACACATGCTTGATTCTCTTTCGGAGACATAGCAATCCATAGGTTTTAAGATACTTACTAGTCAGGAACATTCTTAGGCGTTTAATATGGGGTGTTGAGTCCATTTCGTTGAGCAAGGAGTAGCTCTTGTCTATTCCATATTTGGCTTAAGGAACTTTATCTGTGCTCATTGCAATCTCTGGTTTTATGCAGCACCCCAACTCACCTTTACCCTTAAGCAAGCATAAGTTGTTTTTCTAAATTTGAGACCCTGTTCTGTTCTGTAATTCAGTTCCTGTGTAGCCAAGTTTCCATTCCCTGTATTACTGATATCTTATGATGTTTCTTTTTCTGTGTGACTTATTTCAGTTAGAATCATCATACCTGAATCCACTCATTGTGCTGCTAAGGGCCTGATGACACAGATTTCATTGCTGAGTGATATTGCTTTGTAAGTAAATACCACAACTTCTTTATCCATTTTTCACTTTCTGCGATGTTGAACTTGTACTGTAAACGAGGTTCTTGTAAACAGACCCGTTCCAAACTTTGGGGTGGCTGTGTCTTTTTGATTTTAATTTCCCTAATCTATAGGACCATAAGTGGAAGTGCCCTAGGTTCTGTTGCTTTGTTTTTTAGATGTTTCAGGAAACACCATACACTTCTCCCGAGTGGTTGTTGGCAATTTACATCCCGCCCATCAGCATAACAAGGCTCCCAGTTCTCCATGGCCTGTCCTGCCTTTCTGGATTTTACACTTTTTTCAGATGGCCCTTTTGACCGGGGGGATGTGAGACTTCATTGTAGTGCAGATTTCCTTTGCAAGCTTGCTTGGTTGGCCAAAAAGGGCGTATGCGTTTTTTCCTGAATATATTCAGGAAAAAACTCATACGCCCTTTTTGGCCAAGTGCATCATTGTGGACGTTCTGCCTCTTTTCCTATGCTTTCAATGCAATTCCACTCTACCTCCTGAAATCGGTTTCCTGCAATTCTGCCCCGCTTTCAAGTCCTCTTGACAGCCTTACTTCAGTCTATTTTGGATGATAGCTGTCATTTATAACTCTGCAGATTTGTGAATTACAGTGCCCCTGAGCTCCTTTCTTCAACTTGCTTTCTTGTGACCTGGCCGCAACACCGCAGGATGGCTTCAGGCCCTAATCTTGTTCCGGCACGGCACACTGAGCCTTTCGTTATTTCCTTTTCCTGGTGGGAAATGAGAGTTAAATTTGCCCGTCCAGACACCTCCAGCTAGTCTCTCATTGGTTCTCGCTATTCCTGTTCATCTTCCGCAGAAATTGCAAACTGGGCCAAACAGGAGGTTAAAGGCGCTGACTCTCCAAGTGGGGAGAGTGTTAGTAAAGCGTCTGGAATGTTGCACCCGAGTACCAGGGGAGGAAAACTGAGACATATTTGAACACGTCTCCCGTTCACATGGTTGATCATACCTGGGTTCCACATGCATGTTTTAGCTGAAGGAAGAATACCTTAAACCTCGAGAGTTGAGACCCGTGTAATGGGTACCATGCAATATGACTTCAAAGGGTCTTCATTTGCTCACCGAACCTCTCCAATCCTATCACTGCTGCGTTTATGCCCCTGTACACATGCTTGATTCTCTTTCGGAGACATAGCAATCCATAGGTTTTAAGATACTTACTAGTCAGGTACATTCTTAGGCGTTTAATATGCGGTGTTGAGTCCATTTCGTTGAGCAAGGAGTAGCTCTTCTCTATTCCATATTTGACTTAAGGAACTTTATCTGTGCTCATTTCAATCTCTGGTTTTATGCAGCACCCCAACTCACCTTTCCCCTTAAGCAAGCATAAGTTGGTTTTCTAAATTTGAGACCCTGTTCTGTTCTGTAATTCAGTTCCTGTGTAGCCAAGTTTACATTCCGTGTATTACTGATATCTTATGATGTTTCTTTTTCTGTGTGACTTATTTCAGTTAGAATCATCGTACCTGAATCTACTCATTATGCTGCTACGGGCCTGATGACATAGATTTCATTGCTGAGTGACACTGCATTGTACGTAAGTACCACAAGTTCTTTATCCATTTTTCACTTTCTGGGATGTTGAACTTGTACTGTAAACGAGGTTCTTGTAAACAGAGCCGTTCCAAACTTTGGGGTGGCTGTGTCTTTTTGATTTTAATTTCCCTAAGCTATAGGACCATAAGTGGAAGTGCCCTAGGCTCTGTTGCTTTGTTTTTTAGATGTTTCAGGAAACACCATACACTTCTCCCAAGTGTCTGTTGGCAATTTACATCCCGCCCATCAGCATAACAAGGCTCCCAGTTCTCAATGGCCTGTTGCCTTTCTGGATTTTACACTTTTTTCAGATGGCCCTTTTGACAGGGGGGAAGTGAGACTTCATTGTAGTGCAGATTTCCTTTGCAAGCTTGCTTGGTTGGCCAAAAAGGGCGTATGCGTTTTTTCCTGAATATATTCAGGAAAAAACGCATACGCCCTTTTTGGCCAAGTGCATCATTGTGGACGTTCTGCCTCTTTTCCTATGCTTTCAATGCAATTCCAGTCTACCTCCTGAAATCGGTTTCCTGCAATTCTGCCCCGCTTTCAAGTCCTCTTGGCAGCCTTACTTCAGTCTATTTTTGGACGATAGCTGTCATTTATAACTCTGCAGGTTTGTGAATTACAGTGCCCCTGAGCTCCTTTCTTCAACTCGCTTTCTTGTGACCTGGCCGCAACACCGCAGGATGGCTTCAGGCCCTAATCTGGTTCCGGCCCGGCACGCTGAGCCTTTGGTTAATTCCTCTTCCTGGTGGGAAATGAGAGTTAAATTTGCCCGTCCAGACACCTCCAGCTAGTCTCTCATTGGTTCTCGCTATTCCTGTTCATCTTCCGCAGAAATTGCAAACTGGGCCAAACAGGAGGTTAAAGGGACTGACTCTCCAAGTCGGGAGAGTGTTAGTAAAGCGTCTGGAATGTTGCACCCGAGTACCAGGGGAGGAAAACTGAGACATATTTGAACACGTCTCCCGATCACATGGTTGATCATACTCTAGGTTCCACATGCATGTTTTAGCTGAAGGAAGAATACCTTAAACCTGGGTAGTTGAAACCCGTGGAATGGGTACCATGCAATATGACTTCAAAGGGTCTTCATTTGCTCACCGAACCTCTCCAATCCTATCACTGCTGCGTTTATGCCCCTGTACACATGCTTGATTCTCTTTCGGAGACATAGCAATCCATAGGTTTTAAGATACTTACTAGTCAGGAACATTCTTAGGCGTTTAATATGGGGTGTTGAGTCCATTTCGTTGAGCAAGGAGTAGCTCTTGTCTATTCCATATTTGGCTTAAGGAAATTTATCTGTGCTCATTGCAATCTCTGGTTTTATGCAGCACCCCAGCTCACCTTTCCCCTTAAGCAAGCATAAGTTGTTTTTCTAAATTTGAGACCCTGTTCTGTTCTGTAATTCAGTTCCTGTGTAGCCAAGTTTCCATTCCCTGTATTACTGATATCTTATGATGTTTCTTTTTCTGTGTGACTTATTTCAGTTAGAATCATCATACCTGAATCCACTCATTGTGCTGCTAAGGGCCTGATGACACAGATTTCATTGTTGAGTGATATTGCTTTGTAAGTAAATACCACAACTTCTTTATCCATTTTTCACTTTCTGCGATGTTGAACTTGTACTGTAAACGAGGTTCTTGTAAACAGAGCCGTTCCAAACTTTGGGGTGGCTGTGTCTTTTTGATTTTTATTTCCCTAAGCTATAGGACCATAAGTGGAAGTGCCCTAGGTTCTGTTGCTTTGTTTTTTAGATGTTTCAGGAAACACCATACACTTCTCCCGAGTGGTTGTTGGCAATTTACATCCCGCCCATCAGCATAACAAGGCTCCCAGTTCTCCATGGCCTGTCCTGCCTTTCTGGATTTTACACTTTTTTCAGATGGACCTTTTGACCGGGGGGAAGTGAGACTTCATTGTAGTGCAGATTTCCTTTGCAAGCTTGCTTGGTTGGCCAAAAAGGGCGTATGCGTTTTTTCCTGAATATATTCAGGAAAAAACGCATACGCCCTTTTTGGCCAAGTGCATCATTGTGGACGTTCTACCTCTTTTCCTATGCTTTCAATGCAATTCCAGTCTACCTCCTGAAATCGGTTTCCTGCAATTTTGCCCCGCTTTCAAGTCCTCTTGGCAGCCTTACTTCAGTCTATTTTTGGACGATAGCTGTCATTTATAACTGCAGGTTTGTGAATTACAGTGCCCCTGAGCTCCTTTCTTCAACTCGGTTTCTTTTGAGCTGGCCGCAACACCGCAGGATGGCTTCAGGCCCTAATGTGGTTCCGGTACGGAACGCTGAGCCTTTGGTTATTTCCTCTTCCTGTTGCGAAATGAGAGTTAAATTTGCCCGTCCAGACACCTCCAGCTAACCTCTCATTGGTTCTCGCTATTCCTGTTCATCTTCCGCAGAAATTGCAAACTGTGCCAAACAGGAGGTTAAAGGCGCTGACTCTCCAAGTGGGGAGAGTGTTAGTAAAGCGTCTGGAATGTTGCACCCGAGTACCACGGGAGGAAAACTGAGACATATTTGAACACGTCTCCTGATCACATGGTTGATCATACTCTGGGTTCCACATGCATGTTTTAGCTGAAGGAAGAATACCTAAAACCTGGGTAGTTGATACCCGTGGAATGGGTACCATGCAATATGACTTCAAAGGGTCTTCATTTGCTCACCGAACCTCTCCAATCCTATCACTGCTGCGTTTATGCCCCTGTACACATGCTTGATTCTCTTTCGGAGACATAGCAATCCATAGGTTTTAAGATACTTACTAGTCAGGTACATTCTTAGGCGTTTAATATGCGGTGTTGAGTCCATTTCGTTGAGCAAGGAGTAGCTCTTGTCTATTCCATATTTGACTTAAGGAACTTTATCTGTGCTCATTTCAATCTCTGGTTTTATGCAGCACCCCAACTCACCTTTACCCTTAAGCAAGCATAAGTTGGTTTTCTAAATTTGAGACCCTGTTCTGTTCTGTAATTCATTTCCTGTGTAGCCAAGTTTACATTCCGTGTATTGCTGATATCTTATGATGTTTCTTTTTCTATGTGACTTACTTCAGTTAGAATCATCATACCTGAATCCACTGATTGTGCTGCTAAGGGCCTGATGACACAGATTTCATTGCTGAGTGATATTGCTTTGTAAGTAAATACCACAACTTCTTTATCCATTTTTCACTTTCTGCGATGTTGAACTTGTACTGTAAACGAGGTTCTTGTAAACAGACCCGTTCCAAACTTTGGGGTGGCTGTGTCTTTTTGATTTTAATTTCCCTAATCTATAGGACCATAAGTGGAAGTGCCCTAGGTTCTGTTGCTTTGTTTTTTAGATGTTTCAGGAAACACCATACACTTCTCCCGAGTGGTTGTTGGCAATTTACATCCCGCCCATCAGCATAACAAGGCTCCCAGTTCTCCATGGCCTGTCCTGCCTTTCTGGATTTTACACTTTTTTCAGATGGCCCTTTTGACCGGGGGGAAGTGAGACTTCATTGTAGTGCAGATTTCCTTTGCAAGCTTGCTTGGTTGGCCAAAAAGGGCGTATGCGTTTTTTCCTGCATATATTCAGGAAAAAACGCATACGCCCTTTTTGGCCAAGTGCATCATTGTGGACGTTCTGCCTCTTTTCCTATGCTTTCAATGCAATTCCAGTCTACCTCCTGAAATCGGTTTCCTGCAATTCTGCCCCGCTTTCAACTTCTTGGCAGCCTTACTTCAGTCTATTTTTGGACGATAGCTGTCATTTATAACTCTGCAGGTTTGTGAATTACAGTGCCCCTGAGCTCCTTTCTTCAACTCGCTTTCTTTTGAGCTGGCCGCCACACCGCAGGATGGCTTCAGGCCCTAATCTGGTTCCGGTACGGCACGCTGAGCCTTTGGTTATTTCCTCTTCCTGGTGGGAAATGAGAGTTAAATTTGCCCATCCAGACACCTCCAGCTAGCCTCTCATTGGTTCTCGCTATTCCTGTTCATCTTCCGCAGAAATTGCAAACTGGGCCAAACAGGAGGTTAAAGGCGCTGACTCTCCAAGTGGGGAGAGTGTTAGTAAAGCGTCTGGAATGTTGCACCCGAGTTCCAGGGGAGGAAAACTGAGACATATTTGAACACGTCTCCCGATCACATGGTTGATCATACTCTAGGTTCCACATGCATGTTTTAGCTGAAGGTAGAATACCTTAAACCTGGGTAGTTGAAACCCGTGGAATGTGTACCATGCAATATGACTTCAAAGGGTCTTCATTTGCTCACCGAACCTCTCCAATCCTATCACTGCTGCGTTTATGCCCCTGTACACATGCTTGATTCTCTTTTGGAGACATAGCAATCCATAGGTTTTACAATAATTACTAGTCAGGTACATTCTTAGGCGTTTAATATGCGGTGTTGTGTCCATTTCGTTGAGCAAGGAGTAGCTCTTGTCTATTCCATATTTGACTTAAGGAACTTTATCTGTGCTCATTTCAATCTCTGGTTTTATGCAGCACCCCAACTCACCTTTACCCTTAAGCAAGCATAAGTTGGTTTTCTAAATTTGAGACCCTGTTCTGTTCTGTAATTCAGTTCCTGTGTAGCCAAATTTCCATTCCGTGTATTACTGATATCTTATGATGTTTCTTTTTCTGTGTGACTTATTTCAGTTAGAATCATCATACCTGAATCCACTCATTGTGATGCTAAGGGCCTGATGACATAGATTTCATTGCTGAGTGATATTGCTTTGTAAGTAAACACCACAACTTCTTTATCCATTTTTCACTTTCTGCGATGTTGAACTTGTACTGTAAACGAGGTTCTTGTAAACAGAGGCGTCCCAAACTTTGGGGTGGCTGTGTCTTTTTGATTTTAATTTCCCTAAGCTATAGGACCATAAGCGGCAGTGCCCTAGGCTCTGTTGCTTTGTTTTTTAGATGTTTCAGGAAACACCATACACTTCTCCCGAGTGTCTGTTGGCAATTTACATCCCGCCCATCAGCATAACAAGGCTCCCAGTTCTCCATGGCCTGTCCTGCCTTTCTGGATTTTACACTTTTTTCAGATGGCCCTTTTGACCGGGGGGAAGTGAGACTTCATTGTAGTGCAGATTTCCTTTGCAAGCTTGCTTGGTTGGCCAAAAAGGGCGTATGAGTTTTTTCCTGAATATATTCAGGAATAATTTGCCCGTCCAGACACCTCCAGCTAGCCTCTCATTGGTTCTCGCTATTCCTGTTCATCTTCCGCAGAAATTGCAAACTGGGCCAAACAGGAGGTTAAAGGCGCTGACTCTCCAAGTGGGGAGAGTGTTAGTAAAGCGTCTGGAATGTTGCACCGGAGTACCAGGGGAGGAAAACTGAGACATATTTGAACACGTCTCCCGTTCACATGGTTGATCATACTTGGGTTCCACATGCATGTTTTAGCTGAAGGAAGAATACCTTAAACCTGGAGAGTTGAGACCCGTGGAATGGGTACCATGCAATATGACTTCAAAGGGTCTTCATTTGCTCACCGAACCTCTCCAATCCTATCACTGCTGCGTTTATGCCCCTGTACACATGCTTGATTCTCTTTTGGAGACATAGCAATCCATAGGTTTTACGATACTTACTAGTCAGGTACATTCTTAGGCGTTTAATATGCGGTGTTGAGTCCATTTCGTTGAGCAAGGAGTAGCTCTTGTCTATTCCATATTTGACTTAAGGAACTTTATCTGTGCTCATTTCAATCTCTGGTTTTATGCAGCACCCCAACTCACCTTTACCCTTAAGCAAGCATAAGTTGGTTTTCTAAATTTGAGACCCTGTTCTGTTCTGTAATTCAGTTCCTGTGTAGCCAAGTTTACATTCCGTGTATTACTGATATCTTATGATGTTTCTTTTTCTGTGTGACTTATTTCAGTTAGAATCATCATACCTGAATCCACTCTTTGTGATGCTAACGGCCTGATGACATAGATTTCATTGCTGAGTGATATTGCTTTGTAAGTAAATACCACAACTTCTTTATCCATTTTTCACTTTCTGCGATGTTGAACTTGTACTGTAAACGAGGTTCTTGTAAACAGAGGCGTCCCAAACTTTGGGGTGGCTGTGTCTTTTTGATTTTAATTTCCCTAAGCTATAGGACCATAAGTGGCAGTGCCCTAGGCTCTGTTGCTTTGTTTTTTAGATGTTTCAGGAAACACCATACACTTCTCCCGAGTGTCTGTTGGCAATTTACATCCCGCCCATCAGCATAACAAGGCTCCCAGTTCTCCATGGCCTGTCCTACCTTTCTGGATTTTACACTTTTTTCAGATGGCCCTTTTGACCGGGGGGAAGTGAGACTTCATTGTAGTGCAGATTTCCTTTGCAAGCTTGCTTGGTTGGCCAAAAAGGGCGTATGCGTTTTTTCCTGAATATATTCAGGAATAATCTGCCCGTCCAGACACCTCCAGCTAGCCTCTCATTGGTTCTCGCTATTCCTGTTCATCTTCCGCAGAAATTGCAAACTGGGCCAAACAGGAGGTTAAAGGCGCTGACTCTCCAAGTGGGGAGAGTGTTAGTAAAGCGTCTGGAATGTTGCACCCGAGTACCAGGGGAGGAAAACTGAGACATATTTGAACACGTCTCCCGTTCACATGGTTGATCATACTTGGGTTCCACATGCATGTTTTAGCTGAAGGAAGAATACCTTAAACCTGGAGAGTTGAGACCCGTGTAATGGGTACCATGCAATATGACTTCAAAGGGTCTTCATTTGCTCACCGAACCTCTCCAATCCTATCACTGCTGCGTTTATGCCCCTGTACACATGCTTGATTCTCTTTTGGAGACATAGCAAACCATAGGTTTTACGATACTTACTAGTCAGGTACATTCTTAGGCGTTTAATATGCGGTGTTGAGTCCATTTCGTTGAGCAAGGAGTAGCTCTTGTCTATTCCATATTTGACTTAAGGAACTTTATCTGTGCTCATTTCAATCTCTGGTTTTATGCAGCACCCCAACTCACCTTTACCCTTAAGCAAGCATAAGTTGGTTTTCTAAATTTGAGACCCTGTTCTGTTCTGTAATTCAGTTCCTGTGTAGCCAAGTTTACATTCCGTGTATTACTGATATCTTATGATGTTTCTTTTTCTGTGTGACTTATTTCAGTTAGAATCATCATACCTGAATCCACTCTTTGTGATGCTAACGGCCTGATGACATAGATTTCATTGCTGAGTGATATTGCTTTGTAAGTAAATACCACAACTTCTTTATCCATTTTTCACTTTCTGTGATGTTGAACTTGTACTGTAAACGAGGTTCTTGTAAACAGAGGCGTCCCAAACTTTGGGGTGGCTGTGTCTTTTTGATTTTAATTTCCCTAAGCTATAGGACCATAAGTGGCAGTGCCCTAGGCTCTGTTGCTTTGTTTTTTAGATGTTTCAGGAAACACCATACACTTCTCCCGAGTGTCTGTTGGCAATTTACATCCCGCCCATCAGCATAACAAGGCTCCCAGTTCTCCATGGCCTGTCCTACCTTTCTGGATTTTACACTTTTTTCAGAAGGCCCTTTTGACCGGGGGGAAGTGAGACTTCATTGTAGTGCAGATTTCCTTTGCAAGCTTGCTTGGTTGGCCAAAAAGGGCGTATGCGTTTTTTCCTGAATATATTCAGGAATAATCTGCCCGTCCAGACACCTCTAGCTGGCCTCTCATTGGTTCCCGCTATTCCTGTTCATCTTCCGCAGAAATTGCAAACTGGGCCAAACAGGAGGTTAAAGGCGCTGACTCTCCAAGTGGGGAGAGTGTTAGTAAAGCGTCTGGAATGTTGCACCCGAGTACCAGGGGAGGAAAACTGAGACATATTTGAACACGTCTCCCGTTCACATGGTTGATCATACTTGGGTTCCACATGCATGTTTTAGCTGAAGGAAGAATACCTTAAACCTGGAGAGTTGAGACCCGTGTAATGGGTACCATGCAATATGACTTCAAAGGGTCTTCATTTGCTCACCGAACCTCTCCAATCCTATCACTGCTGCGTTTATGCCCCTGTACACATGCTTGATTCTCTTTTGGAGACATAGCAATCCATAGGTTTTCCGATACTTACTAGTCAGGTACATTCTTAGGCGTTTAATATGCGGTGTTGAGTCCATTTCGTTGAGCAAGGAGTAGCTCTTGTCTATTCCATATTTGACTTAAGGAACTTTATCTGTGCTCATTTCAATCTCTGGTTTTATGCAGCACCCCAACTCACCTTTACCCTTAAGCAAGCATAAGTTGTTTTTCTAAATTTGAGACCCTGTTCTGTTCTGTAATTCAGTTCCTGTGTAGCCAAGTTTCCATTCCGTGTATTACTGATATCTTATGATGTTTCTTTTTCTGTGTGACTTATTTCAGTTAGAATCATCATACCTGAATCCACTCATTGTGCTGCTAAGGGCCTGATGACATAGATTTCATTGCTGAGTGATATTGCTTTGTAAGTGAATACCACAACTTCTTTATCCATTTTTCACTTTCTGCGATGTTGAACTTGTACTGTAAACGAGGTTCTTGTAAACAGAGCCGTTCCAAACTTTGGGGTGGCTGTGTCTTTTTGATTTTAATTTCCCTAAGCTATAGGACCATAAGTGGAAGTGCCCTAGGCTCTGTTGCTTTGTTTTTTAGATGTTTCAGGAAACACCATACACTTCTCCCAAGTGTCTGTTGGCAATTTACATCCCGCCCATCAGCATAACAAGGCTCCCAGTTCTCCATGGCCTGTCCTGCCTTTCTGGATTTTACACTTTTTTCAGATGGCCCTTTTGACCGGGGGGAAGTGAGACTTCATTGTAGTGCAGATTTCCTTTGCAAGCTTGCTTGGTTGGCCAAAAAGGGCGTATGCGTTTTTTCCTGAATATATTCAGGAAAAAACGCATACGCCCTTTTTGGCCAAGTGCATCATTGTGGACGTTCTGCCTCTTTTCCTATGCTTTCAATGCAATTCCAGTCTACCTCCTGAAATCGGTTTCCTGCAATTCTGCCCCACTTTCAAGTCCTCTTGGCAGCCTTACTTCAGTCTATTTTTGGACGATAGCTGTCATTTATAACTCTGCAGGTTTGTGAATTACAGTGCCCCTGAGCTCCTTTCTTCAACTCGCTTTCTTGTGACCTGGCCGCAACACCGCAGGATGGCTTCAGGCCCTAATCTGGTTCCGGCCCGGCACGCTGAGCCTTTGGTTAATTCCTCTTCCTGGTGGGAAATGAGAGTTAAATTTGCCCGTCCAGACACCTCCAGCTAGCCTCTCATTGGTTCTCGCTATTCCTGTTCATCTTCCGCAGAAATTGCAAACTGGGCCAAACAGGAGGTTAAAGGCGCTGACTCTCCAAGTGGGGAGAGTGTTAGTAAAGCGTCTGGAATGTTGCACCCGAGTACCAGGGGAGGAAAACTGAGACATATTTGAACACGTCTCCCGATCACATGGTTGATCATACTCTGGGTTACACATGCATGTTTTAGCTGAAGGAAGAATACCTTAAACCTGGAGAGTTGAAACCCGTGGAATGGGTACCATGCAATATGACTTCAAAGGGTCTTCATTTGCTCACCGAACCTCTCCAATCCTATCACTGCTGCGTTTATGCCCCTGTACACATGCTTGATTCTCTTTCGGAGACATAGCAATCCATAGGTTTTAAGATACTTACTAGTCAGGTACATTCTTAGGCGTTTAATATGCGGTGTTGAGTCCATTTCGTTGAGCAAGGAGTAGCTCTTGTCTATTCCATATTTGGCTTAAGGTACTTTATCTGTGCTCATTTCAATCTCTGGTTTTATGCAGCACCCCAACTCACCTTTACCCTTAAGCAAGCATAAGTTGGTTTTCTAAATTTGAGACCCTGTTCTGTTTTGGAATTCAGTTCCTGTGTAGCCAAGTTTACATTCCGTGTATTAGTGATATCTTATGATGTTTCTTTTTCTGTGTGACTTATTTCAGTTAGAATCATCATACCTGAATCCACTCATTGTGATGCTAAGGGCCTGATGACACAGATTTCATTGCTGAGTGATATTGATTTGTAAGTGAATACTACAACTTCTTTATCCATTTTTCACTTTCTGCGATGTTGAACTTGTACTGTAAACGAGGTTCTTGTAAACAGAGCCGTTCCAAACATTGGGGTGGCTGTGTCTTTTTGATTTTAATTTCCCTAAGCTATAGGACCATAAGTGGAAGTGCCCTAGGCTCTGTTGCTTTGTTTTTTAGATGTTTCAGGAAACACTATACACTTCTCCCAAGTGTCTGTTGGCAATTTACATCCCGCCCATCAGCATAACAAGGCTCCCAGTTCTCAATGGCCTGTCCTGCCTTTCTGGATTTTACACTTTTTTCAGATGGCCCTTTTGACCGGGGGGAAGTGAGACTTCATTGTAGTGCAGATTTCCTTTGCAAGCTTGCTTGGTAGGCCAAAAAGGGCGTATGCGTTTTTTCCTGAATATATTCAGGAAAAAACGCATACGCACTTTTTGGCCAAGTGCATCATTGTGGACGTTCTGCCTCTTTTCCTATGCTTTCAATGCAATTCCAGTCTACCTCCTGAAATCGGTTTCCTGCAATTCTGCCCCGCTTTCAAGTCCTCTTGGCAGCCTTACTTCAGTCTATTTTTGGACGATAGCTGTCATTTATAACTCTGCAGGTTTGTGAATTACAGTGCCCCTGAGCTCCTTTCTTCAACTCGCTTTCTTGTGACCTGGCCGCAACACCGCAGGATGGCTTCAGGCCCTAATCTGGTTCCGGCACGGCACGCTGAGCCTTTGGTTAATTCCTCTTCCTGGTGGGAAATGAGAGTTAAATTTGCCCGTCCAGACACCTCCAGCTAGCCTCTCATTGGTTCTCGCTATTCCTGTTCATCTTCCGCAGAAATTGCAAACTGGGCCAAACAGGAGGTTAAAGGGACTGACTCTCCAAGTCGGAAGAGTGTTAGTAAAGCTTCTGGAATGTTGCACCCGAGTACCAGGGGAGGAAAACTGAGACATATTTGAACACGTCTCCCGTTCACATGGTTGATCATACTTGGGTTCCACATGCATGTTTTAGCTGAAGGAAGAATACCTTAAACCTGGGTAGTTGAAACCCGTGGAATGGGTACCATGCAATATGACTTCAAAGGGTCTTCATTTGCTCACCGAACCTCTCCAATCCTATCACTGCTGCGTTTATGCCCCTGTACACATGCTTGATTCTCTTTCGGAGACATAGCAATCCATAGGTTTTAAGATACTTACTAGTCAGGTACATTCTTAGGCGTTTAATATGGGGTGTTGAGTCCATTTCGTTGAGCAAGGAGTAGCTCTTGTCTATTCCATATTTGGCTTAAGGAACTTTATCTGTGCTCATTTCAATCTCTGGTTTTATGCAGCACCCCAACTCACCTTTGCCCTTAAGCAAGCATAAGTTGGGTTTCTAAATTTGAGACCCTGTTCTGTTCTGTAATTCAGTTCCTGTGTAGCCAAGTTTCCATTCCGTGTATTACTGATATCCTATGATGTTTCTTTTTCTGTGTGACTTATTTCAGTTAGAATCATCATACCTGAATCCACTCATTGTGCTGCTAAGGGCCTGATGACACAGATTTCATTGCTGAGTGATATTGCTTTGTAAGTAAATACCACAACTTCTTTATCCATTTTTCACTTTCTGCGATGTTGAACTTGTACTGTAAACGAGGTTCTTGTAAACAGAGCCGTTCCAAACTTGGGGTGGCTGTGTCTTTTTGATTTTAATTTCCCTAAGCTATAGGACCATAAGTGGAAGTGCCCTAGGCTCTGTTGCTTTGTTTTTTAGATGTTTCAGGAAACACCATACACTTCTCCCGAGTGGTTGTTGGCAATTTACATCCCGCCCATCAGCATAACAAGGCTCCCAGTTGTCCATGGCCTGTCCTGCCTTTCTGGATTTTACACTTTTTTCAGATAGCCCTTTTGACCGGGTGGAAGTGAGACTTCATTGTAGTGCAGATTTCCTTTGCAAGCTTGCTTGGTTGGCCAAAAAGGGCGTATGCGTTTTTTCCTGAATATATTCAGGAAAAAACGCATATGCCCTTTTTGGCCAAGTGCATCATTGTGGATGTTCTGCCTCTTTTCCTATGCTTTCAATGCAATTCCAGTCTACCTCCTGAAATCGGTTTCCTGCAATTCTGCCCCGCTTTCAAGTCCTCTTGGCAGCCTTACTTCAGTCTATTTTTGGACGATAGCTGTCATTTATAAGTCTGCAGGTTTGTGAATTACAGTGCCCCTGAGCTCCTTTCTTCAACTCGCTTTCTTGTGACCTGGCCGCAACACCGCAGGATGGCTTCAGGCCCTAATCTTGTTCCGGCCCGGCACGCTGAGCCTTTGGTTAATTCCTCTTCCTGGTGGGAAATGAGAGTTAAATTTGCCCGTCCAGACACCTCCAGCTAGTCTCTCATTGGTTCTCGCTATTCCTGTTCATCTTCCGCAGAAATTGCAAACTGGGCCGAACAGGAGGTTAAAGGGACTGACTCTCCAAGTGGGGAGAGTGTTAGTAAAGCGTCTGGAATGTTGCACCCGAGTACCAGGGGAGGAAAACTGAGACATATTTGAACACGTCTCCCGTTCACATGGTTGATCATACTCTGGGTTCCACATGCATGTTTTAGCTGAAGGAAGAATACCTTAAACCTGGAGAGTTGAGACCCGTGGAATGGGTACCATGCAATATGACTTCAAAGGGTCTTCATTTGCTCACCGAACCTCTCCAATCCTATCACTGCTGCGTTTATGCCCCTGTACACACGCTTGATTCTCTTTCGGAGACATAGCAATCCATAGGTTTTAAGATACTTACTAGTCAGGTACATTCTTAGGCGTTTAATATGGGGTGTTGAGTCCATTTCGTTGAGCAAGGAGTAGATCTTGTCTATTCCATATTTGGCTTAAGGAACTTTATCTGTGCTCATTTCAATCTCTGGTTTTATGCAGCACCCCAACTCACCTTTACCCTTAAGCAAGCATAAGTTGCTTTTCTAAATTTGAGACACTGTTCTGTTCTGTAATTCAGTTCCTGTGTAGCCAAGTTTACATTCCGTGTATTAGTGATATCTTATGATGTTTCTTTTTCTGTGTGACTTATTTCAGTTAGAATCATCGTACCTGAATCCACTCATTGTGCTGCTAAGGGCCTGATGACATAGATTTCATTGCTGAGTGATATTGCTTTGTAAGTAAATACCACAACTTCTTTATCCATTTTTCACTTTCTGCGATGTTGAACTTGTACTGTAAACGAGGTTCTTGTAAACAGAGCCGTTCCAAACTTTGGGGTGGCTGTGTCTTTTTGATTTTAATTTCCCTAAGCTATAGGACCATAAGTGGCAGTGCCCTAGGCTCTGTTGCTTTGTTTTTTAGATGTTTCAGGAAACACCATACACTTCTCCCGAGTGTCTGTTGGCAATTTACATCCCGCCCATCAGCATAACAAGGCTCCCAGTTCTCCATGGCCTGTCCTGCCTTTCTGGATTTTACACTTTTTTTAGATGGCCCTTTTGACCGGGGGGAAGTGAGACTTCATTGTAGTGCAGATTTCCTTTGCAAGCTTGCTTGGTAGGCCAAAAAGGGCGTATGCGTTTTTTCCTGAATATATTCAGGAAAAAACGCATACGCACTTTTTGGCCAAGTGCATCATTGTGGACGTTCTGCCTCTTTTCCTATGCTTTCAATGCAATTCCAGTCTACCTCCTGAAATCGGTTTCCTGCAATTCTGCCCCGCTTTCAAGTCCTCTTGGCAGCCTTACTTCAGTCTATTTTTGGATGATAGCTGTCATTTATAACTCTGCAGGTTTGTGAATTACAGTGCCCCTGAGCTCCTTTCTTCAACTCGCTTTCTTGTGACCTGGCCGCAACACCGCAGGATGGCTTCAGGCCCTAATCTGGTTCCGGCACGGCACGCTGAGCCTTTGGTTAATTCCTCTTCCTGGTGGGAAATGAGAGTTAAATTTGCCCGTCCAGACACCTCCAGCTAGCCTCTCATTGGTTCTCGCTATTCCTGTTCATCTTCCGCAGAAATTGCAAACTGGGCCAAACAGGAGGTTAAAGGGACTGACTCTCCAAGTCGGAAGAGTGTTAGTAAAGCTTCTGGAATGTTGCACCCGAGTACCAGGGGAGGAAAACTGAGACATATTTGAACACGTCTCCCATTCACATGGTTGATCATACTCTGGGTTCCACATGCATGTTTTAGCTGAAGGAAGAATACCTTAAACCTGGAGAGTTGAGACCCGTGGAATGGGTACCATGCAATATGACTTCAAAGGGTCTTCATTTGCTCACCGAACCTCTCCAATCCTATCACTGCTGCGTTTATGCCCCTGTACACATGCTTGATTCTCTTTCGGAGACATAGCAATCCATAGGTTTTCCGATACTTACTAGTCAGGTACATTCTTAGGCGTTTAATATGGGGTGTTGAGTCCATTTCGTTGAGCAAGGAGTAGCTCTTGTCTATTCCATATTTGACTTAAGGAACTTTATCTGTGCTCATTTCAATCTCTGGTTTTATGCAGCACCCCAACTCACCTTTACCCTTAAGCAAGCATAAGTTGGTTTTCTAAATTTGAGACCCTGTTCTGTTCTGTAATTCAGTTCCTGTGTAGCCAAGTTTACATTCCGTGTATTACTGATATCTTATGATGTTTCTTTTTCTGTGTGACTTATTTCAGTTAGAATCATCATACCTGAATCCACTCATTGTGATGCTAAGGGCCTGATGACATAGATTTCATTGCTGAGTGATATTGCTTTGTAAGTAAATACCACAACTTCTTTATCCATTTTTCACTTTCTGCGATGTTGAACTTGTACTGTAAACGAGGTTCTTGTAAACAGAGCCGTCCCAAACTTTGGGGTGGCTGTTTCCTTCTGATTTTAATTTCCCTAAGCTATAGGGCCATAAGTGGCAGTGCCCTAGGCTCTGTTGCTTTGTTTTTTAGATGTTTCAGGAAACACCATACACTTCTCCCGAGTGGTTGTTGGCAATTTACATCCCGCCCATCAGCATAACAAGGCTCCCAGTTCTCCATGGCCTGTCCTGCCTTTCTGGATTTTACACTTTTTTCAGATGGCCCTTTTGACCGGGGGGAAGTGAGACTTCATTGTAGTGCAGATTTCCTTTGCAAGCTTGCTTGGTTGGCCAAAAAGGGCGTATGCGTTTTTTCCTGAATATATTCAGGAAAAAACGCATACGCCCTTTTTGGCCAAGTGCATCATTGTGGACGTTCTGCCTCTTTTCCTATGCTTTCAATGCAATTCCAGTCTACCTCCTGAAATCAGTTTCCTGCAATTCTGCCCCGCTTTCAAGTCCTCTTGGCAGCCTTACTTCAGTCTATTTTTGGACGATAGCTGTCATTTATAACTCTGCAGGTTTGTGAATTACAGTGCCCCTGAGCTCCTTTCTTCAACTCGCTTTCTTTTGAGATGGCCGCAACACCGCAGGATGGCTTCAGGCCCTAATCTGGTTCCGGTACGGCACGCTGAGCCTTTGGTTATTTCCTCTTCCTGGTGGGAAATGAGAGTTAAATTTGCCCATCCAGACACCTCCAGCTAGCCTCTCATTGGTTCTCGCTATTCCTGTTCATCTTCCGCAGAAATTGCAAAATGTGCCAAACAGGAGGTTAAAGGCGCTGACTCTCCAAGTGGGGAGAGTGTTAGTAAAGCGTCTGGAATGTTGCACCCGAGTACCAGGGGAGGAAAACTGAGACATATTTGAACACGTCTCCCGATCACATGGTTGATCATACTCTGGGTTCCACATGCATGTTTTATCTGAAGGAAAAATACCTAAAACCTGGGTATTTGAAACCCGTGGAATGGGTACCATGCAATATGACTTCAAAGGGTCTTCATTTGCTCACCGAACCTCTCCAATCCTATCACTGCTGCGTTTATGCCCCTGTACACATGCTTGATTCTCTTTCGGAGACATAGCAATCCATAGGTTTTAAGATACTTACTAGTCAGGTACATTCTTAGGCGTTTAATATGCGGTGTTGAGTCCATTTCGTTGAGCAAGGAGTAGCTCTTGTCTATTCCATATTTGGCTTAAGGAACTTTATCTGTGCTCATTTCAATCTCTGGTTTTATGCAGCACCCCAACTCACCTTTACCCTTAAGCAAGCATAAGTTGGTTTTCTAAATTTGAGACCCTGTTCTGTTTTGGAATTCAGTTCCTGTGTAGCCAAGTTTACATTCCGTGTATTAGTGATATCTTATGATGTTTCTTTTTCTGTGTGACTTATTTCAGTTAGAATCATCATACCTGAATCCACTCATTGTGATGCTAAGAGCCTGATGACACAGATTTCATTGCTGAGTGATATTGATTTGTAAGTGAATACTACAACTTCTTTATCCATTTTTCACTTTCTGCGATGTTGAACTTGTACTGTAAACGAGGTTCTTGTAAACAGAGCCGTTCCAAACATTGGGGTGGCTGTGTCTTTTTGATTTTAATTTCCCTAAGCTATAGGACCATAAGTGGAAGTGCCCTAGGCTCTGTTGCTTTGTTTTTTAGATGTTTCAGGAAACACTATACACTTCTCCCAAGTGTCTGTTGGCAATTTACATCCCGCCCATCAGCATAACAAGGCTCCCAGTTCTCAATGGCCTGTCCTGCCTTTCTGGATTTTACACTTTTTTCAGATGGCCCTTTTGACCGGGGGGAAGTGAGACTTCATTGTAGTGCAGATTTCCTTTGCAAGCTTGCTTGGTAGGCCAAAAAGGGCGTATGCGTTTTTTCCTGAATATATTCAGGAAAAAACGCATACGCACTTTTTGGCCAAGTGCATCATTGTGGACGTTCTGCCTCTTTTCCTATGCTTTCAATGCAATTCCAGTCTACCTCCTGAAATCGGTTTCCTGCAATTCTGCCCCGCTTTCAAGTCCTCTTGGCAGCCTTACTTCAGTCTATTTTTGGACGATAGCTGTCATTTATAACTCTGCAGGTTTGTGAATTACAGTGCCCCTGAGCTCCTTTCTTCAACTCGCTTTCTTGTGACCTGGCCGCAACACCGCAGGATGGCTTCAGGCCCTAATCTGGTTCCGGCACGGCACGCTGAGCCTTTGGTTAATTCCTCTTCCTGGTGGGAAATGAGAGTTAAATTTGCCCGTCCAGACACCTCCAGCTAGCCTCTCATTGGTTCTCGCTATTCCTGTTCATCTTCCGCAGAAATTGCAAACTGGGCCAAACAGGAGGTTAAAGGGACTGACTCTCCAAGTCGGAAGAGTGTTAGTAAAGCTTCTGGAATGTTGCACCCGAGTACCAGGGGAGGAAAACTGAGACATATTTGAACACGTCTCCCGTTCACATGGTTGATCATACTTGGGTTCCACATGCATGTTTTAGCTGAAGGAAGAATACCTTAAACCTGGAGAGTTGAGACCCGTGTAATGGGTACCATGCAATATGACTTCAAAGGGTCTTCATTTGCTCACCGAACCTCTCCAATCCTATCACTGCTGCGTTTATGCCCCTGTACACATGCTTGATTCTCTTTCGGAGACATAGCAATCCATAGGTTTTACGATACTTACTAGTCAGGTACATTCTTAGGCGTTTAATATGCGGTGTTGAGTCCATTTCGTTGAGCAAGGAGTAGCTCTTGTCTATTCCATATTTGACTTAAGGAACTTTATCTGTGCTCATTTCAATCTCTGGTTTTATGCAGCACCCCAACTCACCTTTACCCTTAAGCAAGCATAAGTTGGTTTTCTAAATTTGAGAACCTGTTCTGTTCTGTAATTCAGTTCCTGTGTAGCCAAGTTTACATTCCGTGTATTACTGATATCTTATGATGTTTCTTTTTCTGTGTGACTTATTTCAGTTAGAATCATCATACCTGAATCCACTCATTGTGATGCTAAGGGCCTGATGACATAGATTTCATTGCTGAGTGATATTGGTTTGTAAGTAAATACCACAAATTCTTTATCCATTTTTCACTTTCTGCGATGTTGAACTTGTACTGTAAACGAGGTTCTTGTAAACACAGGCGTCCCAAACTTTGGGGTGGCTGTGTCTTTTTGATTTTAATTTCCCTAAGCTATAGGACCATAAGTGGCATTGCCCTAGGCTCTGTTGCTTTGTTTTTTAGATGTTTCAGGAAACACCATACACTTCTCCCGAGTGTCTGTTGGCAATTTACATCCCGCCCATCAGCATAACAAGGCTCCCAGTTGTCCATGGCCTGTCCTGCCTTTCTGGATTTTACACTTTTTTCAGATGGCCCTTTTGACCGGGGGGAAGTGAGACTTCATTGTAGTGCAGATTTCCTTTGCAAGCTTGCTTGGTTGGCCAAAAAGGGCGTATGCGTTTTTTCCTGAATATATTCAGGAAAAAACGCATACGCCCTTTTTGGCCAAGTGCATCATTGTGGACGTTCTGCCTCTTTTCCTATGCTTTCAATGCAATTCCAGTCTACCTTCTGAAATCGGTTTCCTGCAATTCTGCCCCGCTTTCAAGTCCTCTTGGCAGCCTTACTTCAGTCTATTTTTGGACGATAGCTGTCATTTATAACTCTGCAGGTTTGTGAATTACAGTGCCCCTGAGCTCCTTTCTTCAACTCGATTTCTTGTGACCTGGCCGCAACACCGCAGGATGGCTTCAGGCCCTAATCTTGTTCCGGCCCGGCACGCTGAGCCTTTGGTTAATTCCTCTTCCTGGTGGGAAATGAGAGTTAAATTTGCCCGTCCAGACACCTCCAGCTAGCCTCTCATTGGTTCTCGCTATTCCTGTTCATCTTCCGCAGAAATTGCAAACTGGGCCGAACAGGAGGTTAAAGGGACTGACTCTCCAAGTGGGGAGAGTGTTAGTAAAGCGTCTGGAATGTTGCACCCGAGTACCAGGGGAGGAAAACTGAGACATATTTGAACACGTCTCCCGATCACATGGTTGATCATAATCTAGGTTCCACATGCATGTTTTAGCTGAAGGAAGAATACCTTAAACCTGGGTAGTTGAAACCCGTGGAATGGGTACCATGCAATATGACTTCAAAGGGTCTTCATTTGCTCACCGAACCTCTCCAATCCTATCACTGCTGCGTTTATGCCCCTGTACACATGCTTGATTCTCTTTCGGAGACATAGCAATCCATAGGTTTTAAGATACTTACTAGTCAGGTACATTCTTAGGCGTTTAATATGGGGTGTTGAGTCCATTTCGTTGAGCAAGGAGTAGCTCTTGTCTATTCCATATTTGGCTTAAGGAACTTTATCTGTGCTCATTTCAATCTCTGGTTTTATGCAGCACCCCAACTCACCTTTGCCCTTAAGCAAGAATAAGTTGGGTTTCTAAATTTGAGACCCTGTTCTGTTCTGTAATTCAGTTCCTGTGTAGCCAAGTTTCCATTCCGTGTATTACTGATATCCTATGATGTTTCTTTTTCTGTGTGACTTATTTCAGTTAGAATCATCATACCTGAATCCACTCATTGTGCTGCTAAGGGCCTGATGACACAGATTTCATTGCTGAGTGATATTGCTTTGTAAGTAAATACCACAACTTCTTTATCCATTTTTCACTTTCTGCGATGTTGAACTTGTACTGTAAACGAGGTTCTTGTAAACAGAGCCGTTCCAAACTTGGGGTGGCTGTGTCTTTTTGATTTTAATTTCCCTAAGCTATAGGACCATAAGTGGAAGTGCCCTAGGCTCTGTTGCTTTGTTTTTTAGATGTTTCAGGAAACACCATACACTTCTCCCGAGTGGTTGTTGGCAATTTACATCCCGCCCATCAGCATAACAAGGCTCCCAGTTGTCCATGGCCTGTCCTGCCTTTCTGGATTTTACACTTTTTTTAGATGGCCCTTTTGACCGGGGGGAAGTGAGACTTCATTGTAGTGCAGATTTCCTTTGCAAGCTTGCTTGGTAGGCCAAAAAGGGCGTATGCGTTTTTTCCTGAATATATTCAGGAAAAAACGCATACGCACTTTTTGGCCAAGTGCATCATTGTGGACGTTCTGCCTCTTTTCCTATGCTTTCAATGCAATTCCAGTCTACCTCCTGAAATCGGTTTCCTGCAATTCTGCCCCGCTTTCAAGTCCTCTTGGCAGCCTTACTTCAGTCTATTTTTGGACGATAGCTGTCATTTATAACTCTGCAGGTTTGTGAATTACAGTGCCCCTGAGCTCCTTTCTTCAACTCGCTTTCTTGTGACCTGGCCGCAACACCGCAGGATGGCTTCAGGCCCTAATCTGGTTCCGGCACGGCACGCTGAGCCTTTGGTTAATTCCTCTTCCTGGTGGGAAATGAGAGTTAAATTTGCCCGTCCAGACACCTCCAGCTAGCCTCTCATTGGTTCTCGCTATTCCTGTTCATCTTCCGCAGAAATTGCAAACTGGGCCAAACAGGAGGTTAAAGGGACTGACTCTCCAAGTCGGAAGAGTGTTAGTAAAGCTTCTGGAATGTTGCACCCGAGTACCAGGGGAGGAAAACTGAGACATATTTGAACACGTCTCCCATTCACATGGTTGATCATACTCTGGGTTCCACATGCATGTTTTAGCTGAAGGAAGAATACCTTAAACCTGGAGAGTTGAGACCCGTGGAATGGGTACCATGCAATATGACTTCAAAGGGTCTTCATTTGCTCACCGAACCTCTCCAATCCTATCACTGCTGCGTTTATGCCCCTGTACACATGCTTGATTCTCTTTCGGAGACATAGCAATCCATAGGTTTTCCGATACTTACTAGTCAGGTACATTCTTAGGCGTTTAATATGGGGTGTTGAGTCCATTTCGTTGAGCAAGGAGTAGCTCTTGTCTATTCCATATTTGACTTAAGGAACTTTATCTGTGCTCATTTCAATCTCTGGTTTTATGCAGCACCCCAACTCACCTTTACCCTTAAGCAAGCATAAGTTGGTTTTCTAAATTTGAGACCCTGTTCTGTTCTGTAATTCAGTTCCTGTGTAGCCAAGTTTACATTCCGTGTATTACTGATATCTTATGATGTTTCTTTTTCTGTGTGACTTATTTCAGTTAGAATCATCATACCTGAATCCACTCATTGTGATGCTAAGGGCCTGATGACATAGATTTCATTGCTGAGTGATATTGCTTTGTAAGTAAATACCACAACTTCTTTATCCATTTTTCACTTTCTGCGATGTTGAACTTGTACTGTAAACGAGGTTCTTGTAAACAGAGCCGTCCCAAACTTTGGGGTGGCTGTTTCCTTCTGATTTTAATTTCCCTAAGCTATAGGGCCATAAGTGGCAGTGCCCTAGGCTCTGTTGCTTTGTTTTTTAGATGTTTCAGGAAACACCATACACTTCTCCCGAGTGGTTGTTGGCAATTTACATCCCGCCCATCAGCATAACAAGGCTCCCAGTTCTCCATGGCCTGTCCTGCCTTTCTGGATTTTACACTTTTTTCAGATGGCCCTTTTGACCGGGGGGAAGTGAGACTTCATTGTAGTGCAGATTTCCTTTGCAAGCTTGCTTGGTTGGCCAAAAAGGGCGTATGCGTTTTTTCCTGAATATATTCAGGAAAAAACGCATACGCCCTTTTTGGCCAAGTGCATCATTGTGGACGTTCTGCCTCTTTTCCTATGCTTTCAATGCAATTCCAGTCTACCTCCTGAAATCAGTTTCCTGCAATTCTGCCCCGCTTTCAAGTCCTCTTGGCAGCCTTACTTCAGTCTATTTTTGGACGATAGCTGTCATTTATAACTCTGCAGGTTTGTGAATTACAGTGCCCCTGAGCTCCTTTCTTCAACTCGCTTTCTTTTGAGATGGCCGCAACACCGCAGGATGGCTTCAGGCCCTAATCTGGTTCCGGTACGGCACGCTGAGCCTTTGGTTATTTCCTCTTCCTGGTGGGAAATGAGAGTTAAATTTGCCCATCCAGACACCTCCAGCTAGCCTCTCATTGGTTCTCGCTATTCCTGTTCATCTTCCGCAGAAATTGCAAAATGTGCCAAACAGGAGGTTAAAGGCGCTGACTCTCCAAGTGGGGAGAGTGTTAGTAAAGCGTCTGGAATGTTGCACCCGAGTACCAGGGGAGGAAAACTGAGACATATTTGAACACGTCTCCCGATCACATGGTTGATCATACTCTGGGTTCCACATGCATGTTTTATCTGAAGGAAAAATACCTAAAACCTGGGTATTTGAAACCCGTGGAATGGGTACCATGCAATATGACTTCAAAGGGTCTTCATTTGCTCACCGAACCTCTCCAATCCTATCACTGCTGCGTTTATGCCCCTGTACACATGCTTGATTCTCTTTCGGAGACATAGCAATCCATAGGTTTTAAGATACTTACTAGTCAGGTACATTCTTAGGCGTTTAATATGCGGTGTTGAGTCCATTTCGTTGAGCAAGGAGTAGCTCTTGTCTATTCCATATTTGGCTTAAGGAACTTTATCTGTGCTCATTTCAATCTCTGGTTTTATGCAGCACCCCAACTCACCTTTACCCTTAAGCAAGCATAAGTTGGTTTTCTAAATTTGAGACCCTGTTCTGTTTTGGAATTCAGTTCCTGTGTAGCCAAGTTTACATTCCGTGTATTAGTGATATCTTATGATGTTTCTTTTTCTGTGTGACTTATTTCAGTTAGAATCATCATACCTGAATCCACTCATTGTGATGCTAAGGGCCTGATGACACAGATTTCATTGCTGAGTGATATTGATTTGTAAGTGAATACTACAACTTCTTTATCCATTTTTCACTTTCTGCGATGTTGAACTTGTACTGTAAACGAGGTTCTTGTAAACAGAGCCGTTCCAAACATTGGGGTGGCTGTGTCTTTTTGATTTTAATTTCCCTAAGCTATAGGACCATAAGTGGAAGTGCCCTAGGCTCTGTTGCTTTGTTTTTTAGATGTTTCAGGAAACACTATACACTTCTCCCAAGTGTCTGTTGGCAATTTACATCCCGCCCATCAGCATAACAAGGCTCCCAGTTCTCAATGGCCTGTCCTGCCTTTCTGGATTTTACACTTTTTTCAGATGGCCCTTTTGACCGGGGGGAAGTGAGACTTCATTGTAGTGCAGATTTCCTTTGCAAGCTTGCTTGGTAGGCCAAAAAGGGCGTATGCGTTTTTTCCTGAATATATTCAGGAAAAAACGCATACGCACTTTTTGGCCAAGTGCATCATTGTGGACGTTCTGCCTCTTTTCCTATGCTTTCAATGCAATTCCAGTCTACCTCCTGAAATCGGTTTCCTGCAATTCTGCCCCGCTTTCAAGTCCTCTTGGCAGCCTTACTTCAGTCTATTTTTGGACGATAGCTGTCATTTATAACTCTGCAGGTTTGTGAATTACAGTGCCCCTGAGCTCCTTTCTTCAACTCGCTTTCTTGTGACCTGGCCGCAACACCGCAGGATGGCTTCAGGCCCTAATCTGGTTCCGGCACGGCACGCTGAGCCTTTGGTTAATTCCTCTTCCTGGTGGGAAATGAGAGTTAAATTTGCCCGTCCAGACACCTCCAGCTAGCCTCTCATTGGTTCTCGCTATTCCTGTTCATCTTCCGCAGAAATTGCAAACTGGGCCAAACAGGAGGTTAAAGGGACTGACTCTCCAAGTCGGAAGAGTGTTAGTAAAGCTTCTGGAATGTTGCACCCGAGTACCAGGGGAGGAAAACTGAGACATATTTGAACACGTCTCCCATTCACATGGTTGATCATACTCTGGGTTCCACATGCATGTTTTAGCTGAAGGAAGAATACCTTAAACCTGGAGAGTTGAGACCCGTGGAATGGGTACCATGCAATATGACTTCAAAGGGTCTTCATTTGCTCACCGAACCTCTCCAATCCTATCACTGCTGCGTTTATGCCCCTGTACACACGCTTGATTCTCTTTTGGAGACATAGCAATCCATAGGTTTTAAGATACTTACTAGTCAGGTACATTCTTAGGCATTTAATATGGGGTGTTGAGTCCATTTCGTTGAGCAAGGAGTAGCTCTTGTCTATTCCATATTTGGCTTAAGGAACTTTATCTGTGCTCATTTCAATCTCTGGTTTTATGCAGCACCCCAACTCACCTTTCCCCTTAAGCAAGCATAAGTTGGTTTTCTAAATTTGAGACCCTGTTCTGTTCTGTAATTCAGTTCCTGTGTAGCCAAATTTCCATTCCGTGTATTACTGATATCTTATGATGTTTCTTTTTCTGTGTGACTTATTTCAGTTAGAATCATCATACCTGAATCCACTCATTGTGATGCTAAGGGCCTGATGACATAGATTTCATTGCTGAGTGATATTGCTTTGTAAGTAAATACCACAACTTCTTTATCCATTTTTCACTTTCTGCGATGTTGAACTTGTACTGTAAACGAGGTTCTTGTAAACAGAGGCGTCCCAAACTTTGGGGTGGCTGTGTCTTTTTGATTTTAATTTCCCTAAGCTATAGGACCATAAGTGGCAGTGCCCTAGGCTCTGTTGCTTTGTTTTTTAGATGTTTCAGGAAACACCATACACTTCTCCCGAGTGTCTGTTGACAATTTACATCCCGCCCATCAGCATAACAAGGCTCCCAGTTCTCCATGGCCTGTCCTGCCTTTCTGGATTTTACACTTTTTTCAGATGGCCCTTTTGACCGGGGGGAAGTGAGACTTCATTGTAGTGCAGATTTGCTTTGCAAGCTTGCTTGGTTGGCCAAAAAGGGCGTATGCGTTTTTTCCTGAATATATTCAGGAAAAAACGCATACGCCCTTTTTGGCCAAGTGCATCATTGTGGACGTTCTGCCTCTTTTCCTATGCTTTCAATGCAATTCCAGTCTATCTCCTGAAATTGGTTTCCTGCAATTCTGCCCCGCTTTCAAGTCCTCTTGGCAGCCTTACTTCAGTCTATTTTTGGACGATAGCTGTCATTTATAACTCTGCAGGTTTGTGAATTACAGTGCCCCTGAGCTCCTTTCTTCAACTCGCTTTCTTGTGACCTGGCCGCAACACCGCAGGATGGCTTCAGGCCCTAATCTGGTTCCGGCCCGGCATGCTGAGCCTTTGGTTAATTCCTCTTCCTGGTGGGAAATGAGAGTTAAATTTGCCCGTCCAGACACCTCCAGCTAGCCTCTCATTGGTTCTCGCTATGCCTGTTCATCTTCCGCAGAAATTACAAACTGGGCCAAACAGGAGGTTAAAGGGACTGACTCTCCAAGTGGGGAGAGTGTTAGTAAAGCGTCTGGAATGTTGCACCCGAGTACCAGGGAAGGAAAACTGAGACATATTTGAACACGTCTCCCGTTCACATGGTTGATCATACTTGGGTTCCACATGCATGTTTTAGCTGAAGGAAGAATACCTTAAACCTGGAGAGTTGAGACCCGTGGAATGGGTACCATGCAATATGACTTCAAAGGGTCTTCATTTGCTCACCGAACCTCTCCAATCCTATCACTGCTGCGTTTATGCCCCTGTACACATGCTTGATTCTCTTTCGGAGACATAGCAATCCATAGGTTTTCCGATACTTACTAGTCAGGTACATTCTTAGGCGTTTAATATGGGGTGTTGAGTCCATTTCGTTGAGCAAGGAGTAGCTCTTGTCTATTCCATATTTGACTTAAGGAACTTTATCTGTGCTCATTTCAATCTCTGGTTTTATGCAGCACCCCAACTCACCTTTACCCTTAAGCAAGCATAAGTTGGTTTTCTAAATTTGAGACCCTGTTCTGTTCTGTAATTCAGTTCCTGTGTAGCCAAGTTTACATTCCGTGTATTACTGATATCTTATGATGTTTCTTTTTCTGTGTGACTTATTTCAGTTAGAATCATCATACCTGAATCCACTCATTGTGATGCTAAGGGCCTGATGACATAGATTTCATTGCTGAGTGATATTGCTTTGTAAGTAAATACCACAACTTCTTTATCCATTTTTCACTTTCTGCGATGTTGAACTTGTACTGTAAACGAGGTTCTTGTAAACAGAGCCGTCCCAAACTTTGGGGTGGCTGTTTCCTTCTGATTTTAATTTCCCTAAGCTATAGGGCCATAAGTGGCAGTGCCCTAGGCTCTGTTGCTTTGTTTTTTAGATGTTTCAGGAAACACCATACACTTCTCCTGAGTGGTTGTTGGCAATTTACATCCCGCCCATCAGCATAACAAGGCTCCCAGTTCTCCATGGCCTGTCCTGCCTTTCTGGATTTTACACTTTTTTCAGATGGCCCTTTTGACCGGGGGGAAGTGAGACTTCATTGTAGTGCAGATTTCCTTTGCAAGCTTGCTTGGTTGGCCAAAAAGGGCGTATGCGTTTTTTCCTGAATATATTCAGGAAAAAACGCATACGCCCTTTTTGGCCAAGTGCATCATTGTGGACGTTCTGCCTCTTTTCCTATGCTTTCAATGCAATTCCAGTCTACCTCCTGAAATCAGTTTCCTGCAATTCTGCCCCGCTTTCAAGTCCTCTTGGCAGCCTTACTTCAGTCTATTTTTGGACGATAGCTGTCATTTATAACTCTGCAGGTTTGTGAATTACAGTGCCCCTGAGCTCCTTTCTTCAACTCGCTTTCTTTTGAGATGGCCGCAACACCGCAGGATGGCTTCAGGCCCTAATCTGGTTCCGGTACGGCACGCTGAGCCTTTGGTTATTTCCTCTTCCTGGTGGGAAATGAGAGTTAAATTTGCCCATCCAGACACCTCCAGCTAGCCTCTCATTGGTTCTCGCTATTCCTGTTCATCTTCCGCAGAAATTGCAAAATGTGCCAAACAGGAGGTTAAAGGCGCTGACTCTCCAAGTGGGGAGAGTGTTAGTAAAGCGTCTGGAATGTTGCACCCGAGTACCAGGGGAGGAAAACTGAGACATATTTGAACACGTCTCCCGATCACATGGTTGATCATACTCTGGGTTCCACATGCATGTTTTATCTGAAGGAAAAATACCTAAAACCTGGGTATTTGAAACCCGTGGAATGGGTACCATGCAATATGACTTCAAAGGGTCTTCATTTGCTCACCGAACCTCTCCAATCCTATCACTGCTGCGTTTATGCCCCTGTACACATGCTTGATTCTCTTTCGGAGACATAGCAATCCATAGGTTTTAAGATACTTACTAGTCAGGTACATTCTTAGGCGTTTAATATGCGGTGTTGAGTCCATTTCGTTGAGCAAGGAGTAGCTCTTGTCTATTCCATATTTGGCTTAAGGAACTTTATCTGTGCTCATTTCAATCTCTGGTTTTATGCAGCACCCCAACTCACCTTTACCCTTAAGCAAGCATAAGTTGGTTTTCTAAATTTGAGACCCTGTTCTGTTTTGGAATTCAGTTCCTGTGTAGCCAAGTTTACATTCCGTGTATTAGTGATATCTTATGATGTTTCTTTTTCTGTGTGACTTATTTCAGTTAGAATCATCATACCTGAATCCACTCATTGTGATGCTAAGGGCCTGATGACACAGATTTCATTGCTGAGTGATATTGATTTGTAAGTGAATACTACAACTTCTTTATCCATTTTTCACTTTCTGCGATGTTGAACTTGTACTGTAAACGAGGTTCTTGTAAACAGAGCCGTTCCAAACATTGGGGTGGCTGTGTCTTTTTGATTTTAATTTCCCTAAGCTATAGGACCATAAGTGGAAGTGCCCTAGGCTCTGTTGCTTTGTTTTTTAGATGTTTCAGGAAACACTATACACTTCTCCCAAGTGTCTGTTGGCAATTTACATCCCGCCCATCAGCATAACAAGGCTCCCAGTTCTCAATGGCCTGTTGCCTTTCTGGATTTTACACTTTTTTCAGATGGCCCTTTTGACCGGGGGGAAGTGAGACTTCATTGTAGTGCAGATTTCCTTTGCAAGCTTGCTTGGTTGGCCAAAAAGGGCGTATGCGTTTTTTCCTGAATATATTCAGGAAAAAACGCATACGCCCTTTTTGGCCAAGTGCATCATTGTGGACGTTCTGCCTCTTTTCCTATGCTTTCAATGCAATTCCAGTCTACCTCCTGAAATCGGTTTCCTGCAATTCTGCCCCACTTTCAAGTCCTCTTGGCAGCCTTACTTCAGTCTATTTTTGGACGATAGCTGTCATTTATAACTCTGCAGGTTTGTGAATTACAGTGCCCCTGAGCTCCTTTCTTCAACTCGCTTTCTTGTGACCTGGCCGCAACACCGCAGGATGGCTTCAGGCCCTAATCTGGTTCCGGCCCGGCATGCTGAGCCTTTGGTTAATTCCTCTTCCTGGTGGGAAATGAGAGTTAAATTTGCCCGTCCAGACACCTCCAGCTAGCCTCTCATTGGTTCTCGCTATTCCTGTTCATCTTCCGCAGAAATTGCAAACTGGGCCAAACAGGAGGTTAAAGGGACTGACTCTCCAAGTCGGGAGAGTGTTAGTAAAGCGTCTGGAATGTTGCACCCGAGTACCAGGGGAGGAAAACTGAGACATATTTGAACACGTCTCCCGATCACATGGTTGATCATACTCTGGGTTCCACATGCATGTTTTAGCTGAAGGAAGAATACCTTAAACCTGGAGAGTTGAGACCCGTGTAATGGGTACCATGCAATATGACTTCAAAGGGTCTTCATTTGCTCACCGAACCTCTCCAATCCTATCACTGCTGCGTTTATTCCCCTGTACACACGCTTGATTCTCTTTTGGAGACATAGCAATCCATAGGTTTTAAGATACTTACTAGTCAGGTACATTCTTAGGGGTTTAATATGGGGTTTTGAGTCCATTTCGTTGAGCAAGGAGTAGCTCTTGTCTATTCCATATTTGGCTTAAGGAACTTTATCTGTGCTCATTTCAATCTCTGGTTTTATGCAGCACCCCAACTCACCTTTCCCCTTAAGCAAGCATAAGTTGGTTTTCTAAATTTGAGACCCTGTTCTGTTCTGTAATTCAGTTCCTGTGTAGCCAAGTTTACATTCCGTGTATTACTGATATCTTATGATGTTTCTTTTTCTGTGTGACTTATTTCAGTTAGAATCATCATACCTGAATCCACTCATTGTGATGCTAAGGGCCTGATGACATAGAATTCATTGCTGAGTGATATTGCTTTGTAAGTAAATACCAAAACTTCTTTATCCATTTTTCACTTTCTGCGATGTTGAACTTGTACTGTAAACGAGGTTCTTGTAAACAGAGGCGTCCCAAACTTTGGGGTGCCTGTGTCTTTTTGATTTTAATTTCCCTAAGCTATAGGACCATAAGTGGCAGTGCCCTAGGCTCTGTTGCTTTGTTTTTTAGATGTTTCAGGAAACACCATACACTTCTCCCGAGTGTCTGTTGACAATTTACATCCCGCCCATCAGCATAACAAGGCTCCCAGTTCTCAATGGCCTGTTGCCTTTCTGGATTTTACACTTTTTTCAGATGGCCCTTTTGACCGGGGGGAAGTGAGACTTCATTGTAGTGCAGATTTCCTTTGCAAGCTTGCTTGGTTGGCCAAAAAGGGCGTATGCGTTTTTTCCTGAATATATTCAGGAAAAAACGCATACGCCCTTTTTGGCCAAGTGCATCATTGTGGACGTTCTGCCTCTTTTCCTATGCTTTCAATGCAATTCCAGTCTACCTCCTGAAATCGGTTTCCTGCAATTCTGCCCCACTTTCAAGTCCTCTTGGCAGCCTTACTTCAGTCTATTTTTGGACGATAGCTGTCATTTATAACTCTGCAGGTTTGTGAATTACAGTGCCCCTGAGCTCCTTTCTTCAACTCGCTTTCTTGTGACCTGGCCGCAACACCGCAGGATGGCTTCAGGCCCTAATCTGGTTCCGGCCCGGCATGCTGAGCCTTTGGTTAATTCCTCTTCCTGGTGGGAAATGAGAGTTAAATTTGCCCGTCCAGACACCTCCAGCTAGCCTCTCATTGGTTCTCGCTATTCCTGTTCATCTTCCGCAGAAATTGCAAACTGGGCCAAACAGGAGGTTAAAGGGACTGACTCTCCAAGTCGGGAGAGTGTTAGTAAAGCGTCTGGAATGTTGCACCCGAGTAC
This sequence comes from Stenella coeruleoalba, assembly GCF_951394435.1. Taxonomy (NCBI): domain Eukaryota; kingdom Metazoa; phylum Chordata; class Mammalia; order Artiodactyla; family Delphinidae; genus Stenella; species Stenella coeruleoalba. The sequence goes on from NW_027646206.1 coordinate 718,553, forward strand.
CAGGGGAGGAAAACTGAGACATATTTGAACACGTCTCCCGATCACATGGTTGATCATACTCTGGGTTCCACATGCATGTTTTAGCTGAAGGAAGAATACCTTAAACCTGGAGAGTTGAGACCCGTGTAATGGGTACCATGCAATATGACTTCAAAGGGTCTTCATTTGCTCACCGAACCTCTCCAATCCTATCACTGCTGCGTTTATTCCCCTGTACACACGCTTGATTCTCTTTTGGAGACATAGCAATCCATAGGTTTTAAGATACTTACTAGTCAGGTACATTCTTAGGGGTTTAATATGGGGTTTTGAGTCCATTTCGTTGAGCAAGGAGTAGCTCTTGTCTATTCCATATTTGGCTTAAGGAACTTTATCTGTGCTCATTTCAATCTCTGGTTTTATGCAGCACCCCAACTCACCTTTCCCCTTAAGCAAGCATAAGTTGGTTTTCTAAATTTGAGACCCTGTTCTGTTCTGTAATTCAGTTCCTGTGTAGCCAAGTTTACATTCCGTGTATTACTGATATCTTATGATGTTTCTTTTTCTGTGTGACTTATTTCAGTTAGAATCATCATACCTGAATCCACTCATTGTGATGCTAAGGGCCTGATGACATAGAATTCATTGCTGAGTGATATTGCTTTGTAAGTAAATACCACAACTTCTTTATCCATTTTTCACTTTCTGCGATGTTGAACTTGTACTGTAAACGAGGTTCTTGTAAACAGAGGCGTCCCAAACTTTGGGGTGCCTGTGTCTTTTTGATTTTAATTTCCCTAAGCTATAGGACCATAAGTGGCAGTGCCCTAGGCTCTGTTGCTTTGTTTTTTAGATGTTTCAGGAAACACCATACACTTCTCCCGAGTGTCTGTTGACAATTTACATCCCGCCCATCAGCATAACAAGGCTCCCAGTTCTCCATGGCCTGTCCTGCCTTTCTGGATTTTACACTTTTTTCAGATGGCCCTTTTGACCGGGGGGAAGTGAGACTTCATTGTAGTGCAGATTTCCTTTGCAAGCTTGCTTGGTTGGCCAAAAAGGGCGTATGCGTTTTTTCCTGAATATATTCAGGAAAAAACGCATACGCCCTTTTTGGCCAAGTGCATCATTGTGGACGTTCTGCCTCTTTTCCTATGCTTTCAATGCAATTCCAGTCTACCTCCTGAAATCGGTTTCCTGCAATTCTGCCCCGCTTTCAAGTCCTCTTGGCAGCCTTACTTCAGTCTATTTTTGGACAATAGCTGTCATTTATAACTCTGCAGGTTTGTGAATTACAGTGCCCCTGAGCTCCTTTCTTCAACTCGCTTTCTTGTGACCTGGCCGCAACACCGCATGATGGCTTCAGGCCCTAATCTGGTTCCGGCACGGCATGCTGAGCCTTTGGTTATTTCCTCTTCCTGGTGGGAAATGAGAGTTAAATTTGCCCGTCCAGACACGTCCAGCTAGCCTCTCATTGGTTCTCGCTATTCCTGTTCATCTTCCGCAGAAATTGCAAACTGGGCCAAACAGGAGGTTAAAGGGACTGACTCTCCAAGTAGGGAGAGTGTTAGTAAAGCATCTGGAATGTTGCACCCGAGTACCAGGGTACGAAAACTGAGACATATTTGAACACGTCTCCCGATCACATGGTTGATCATACTCTAGGTTCCACATGCATGTTTTAGCTGAAGGAAGAATACCTTAAACCTGGGTAGTTGAAACCCGTTGAATGGGTACCATGCAATATGACTTCAAAGGGTCTTCATTTGCTCACCGAACCTCTCCAATCCTATCACTGCTGCGTTTATGCCCCTGTACACATGTTTGATTCTCTTTCGGAGACACAGCAATCCATAGGTTTTAAGATACTTACTAGTCAGGTACATTCTTAGGCGTTTAATATGCGGTGTTGAGTCCATTTCGTTGAGCAAGGAGTAGTTCTTGTCTATTCCATATTTGACTTAAGGAACTTTATCTGTGCTCATTTCAATCTCTGGTTTTATGCAGCACCCCAACTCACCTTTCCCCTTAAGCAAGCATAAGTTGGTTTTCTAAATTTGAGTCCCTGTTCTGTTCTGTAATTCAGTTCCTGTGTAGCCAAGTTTACATTCCGTGTACTACTGATATCTTATGATGTTTCTTTTTCTGTGTGACTTACTTCAGTTAGAATCATCATACCTGAATCCACTCATTGTGCTGCTACGGGCCTGATGACACAGATTTCATTGCTGAGTGATATTGCTTTGTAAGTAAATACCACAACTTCTTTATCCATTTTTCACTTTCTGCGATGTTGAACTTGTACTGTAAACGAGGTTCTTGTAAACAGAGCCGTTCCAAACTTTGGGGTGGCTGTGTCTTTTTGATTTTAATTTCCCTAAGCTATAGGACCATAAGTGGCAGTGCCCTAGGCTCTGTTGCTTTGTTTTTTAGATGTTTCAGGAAACACCATACACTTCTCCCGAGTGTCTGTTGGCAATTTACATCCCGCCCATCAGCATAACAAGGCTCCCAGTTCTCCATGGCCTGTCCTGCCTTTCTGGATTTTACACTTTTTTCAGATGGCCCTTTTGACCGGGGGGAAGTGAGACTTCATTGTAGTGCAGATTTCCTTTGCAAGCTTGCTTGGTTGGCCAAAAAGGGCGTATGCGTTTTTTCCTGAATATATTCAGGAAAAAACGCATACGCCCTTTTTGGCCAAGTGCATCATTGTGGACGTTCTGCCTCTTTTCCTATGCTTTCAATGCAATTCCAGTCTACCTCCTGAAATCGGTTTCCTGCAATTCTGCCCCGCTTTCAAGTCCTCTTGGCAGCCTTACTTCAGTCTATTTTTGGACGATAGCTGTCATTTATAAGTCTGCAGGTTTGTGAATTACAGTGCCCCTGAGCTCCTTTCTTCAACTCGCTTTCTTTTGAGCTGGCCGCAACACCGCAGGATGGCTTCAGGCCCTAATCTGGTTCCGGTACGGCACGCTGAGCCTTTGGTTATTTCCTCTTCCTGGTGGGAAATGAGAGTTAAATTTGCCCGTCCAGACACCTCCAGCTAGTCTCTCATTGGTTGTCGCTATTCCTGTTCATCTTCCGCAGAAATTGCAAACTGGGCCAAACAGGAGGTTAAAGGCACTGACTCTCCAAGTCGGGAGAGTGTTAGTAAAGCGTCTGGAATGTTGCACCCGAGTACCAGGGGAGGAAAACTGAGACATATTTGAACACGTCTCCCGTTCACATGGTTGATCATACTTGGGTTCCACATGCATGTTTTAGCTGAAGGAAGAATACCTTAAACCTGGAGAGTTGAGACCCGTGGAATGGGAACCATGCAATATGACTTCAAAGGGTCTTCCTTTGCTCACCGAACCTCTCCAATCCTATCACTGCTGCGTTTATGCCCCTGTACAGACGCTTGATTCTCTTTTGGAGACATAGCAATCCATAGGTTTTACGATACTTACTAGTCAGGTACATTCTTAGGCGTTTAATATGCGGTGTTGAGTCCATTTCGTTGAGCAAGGAGTAGCTCTTGTCTATTCCATATTTGGCTTAAGGAACTTTATCTGTGCTCATTTCAATCTCTGGTTTTATGCAGCACCCCAACTCACCTTTACCCTTAAGCAAGCATAAGTTGGTTTTCTAAATTTGAGTCCCTGTTCTGTTCTGTAATTCAGTTCCTGTGTAGCCAAGTTTACATTCCGTGTATTACTGATATCTTATGATGTTTCTTTTTCTGTGTGACTTACTTCAGTTAGAATCATCATACCTGAATCCCTTCATTGTGCTGCTAAGGGCCTGATGACACAGATTTCATTGCTGAGTGATATTGCTTTGTAAGTAAATACCACAACTTCTTTATCCATTTTTCACTTTCTGCGATGTTGAACTTGTACTGTAAACGAGGTTCTTGTAAACAGAGCCGTTCCAAACTTTGGGGTGGCTGTGTCTTTTTGATTTTAATTTCCCTAAGCTATAGGACCATAAGTGGAAGTGCCCTAGGTTCTGTTGCTTTGTTTTTTAGATGTTTCAGGAAACACCATACACTTCTCCCGAGTGGTTGTTGGCAATTTACATCCCGCCCATCAGCATAACAAGGCTCCCAGTTCTCCATGGCCTGTCCTGCCTTTCTGGATTTTACACTTTTTTCAGATGGCCCTTTTGACCGGGGAGAAGTGAGACTACATTGTAGTGCAGATTTCCTTTGCAAGCTTGCTTGGTTGGCCAAAAAGGGCGTATGCGTTTTTTCCTGAATATATTCAGGAAAAAACGCATACACCCTTTTTGGCCAAGTGCATCATTGTGGACGTTCTGCCTCTTTTCCTATGCTTTCAATGCAATTCCAGTCTACCTCCTGAAATCGGTTTCCTGCAATTCTGCCCCGCTTTCAAGTCCTCTTGGTAGCCTTACTTCAGTCTATTTTTGGACGATAGCTGTCATTTATAACTCTGCAGGTTTGTGAATTACAGTGCCCCTGAGCTCCTTTCTTCAACTCGCTTTCTTGTGACCTGGCCGCAACACCGCAGGATGGCTTCAGGCCCTAATCTGGTTCCGGCACGGCACGCTGAGCCTTTGGTTATTTCCTCTTCCTGGTGGGAAATGAGAGTTAAATTTGCCCGTCCAGACACCTCCAGCTAGTCTCTCATTGGTTCTCGCTATTCCTGTTCATCTTCCGCAGAAATTGCAAACTGGGCCAAACAGGAGGTTAAAGGCGCTGACTCTCCAAGTGGGGAGAGTGTTAGTAAAGCGTCTGGAATGTTGCACCCGAGTACCAGGGGAGGAAAACTGAGACATATTTGAACACGTCTCCCGTTCACATGGTTGATCATACTTGGGTTCCACATGCATGTTTTAGCTGAAGGAAGAATACCTTAAACCTGGAGAGTTAAGACCCGTGTAATGGGTACCATGCAATATGACTTCAAAGGGTCTTCATTTGCTCACCGAACCTCTCCAATCCTATCACTGCTGCGTTTATGCCCCTGTACACATGCTTGATTCTCTTTTGGAGACATAGCAATCCATAGGTTTTCCGATACTTACTAGTCAGGTACATTCTTAGGCGTTTAATATGCGGTGTTGAGTCCATTTCGTTGAGCAAGGAGTAGCTCTTGTCTATTCCATATTTGACTTAAGGAACTTTATCTGTGCTCATTTCAATCTCTGGTTTTATGCAGCACCCCAACTCACCTTTACCCTTAAGCAAGCATAAGTTGGTTTTCTAAATTTGAGACCCTGTTCTGTTCTGTAATTCAGTTCCTGTGTAGCCAAGTTTACATTCCGTGTATTACTGATATCTTATGATGTTTCTTTTTCTGTGTGACTTATTTCAGTTAGAATCATCATACCTGAATCCACTCATTGTGATGCTAAGGGCCTGATGACATAGATTTCATTGCTGAGTGATATTGCTTTGTAAGTAAATACCACAACTTCTTTATCCATTTTTCACTTTCTGCGATGTTGAACTTGTACTGTAAACGAGGTTCTTGTAAACAGAGGCGTCCCAAACTTTGGGGTGGCTGTGTCTTTTTGATTTTAATTTCCCTAAGCTATAGGACCATAAGTGGCAGTGCCCTAGGCTCTGATGCTTTGTTTCTTAGATGTTTCAGGAAACACCATACACTTCTCCCGAGTGTCTGTTGGCAATTTACATCCCACCCATCAGCATAACAAGGCTCCCAGTTCTCCATGGCCTGTCCTGCCTTTCTGGATTTTACACTTTTTTCAGATGGCCCTTTTGACCGGGGGGAAGTGAGACTTCATTGTAGTGCAGATTTCCTTTGCAAGCTTGCTTGGTTGGCCAAAAAGGGCGTATGCGTTTTTTCCTCAATATATTCAGGAAAAAACGCATACGCCCTTTTTGGCCAAGTGCATCATTGTGGACGTTCTGCCTCTTTTCCTATGCTTTCAATGCAATTCCAGTCTACCTCCTGAAATCGGTTTCCTGCAATTCTGCCCCGCTTTCAAGTCCTCTTGGCAGCCTTACTTCAGTCTATTTTTGGACGATAGCTGTCATTTATAACTCTGCAGGTTTGTGAATTACAGTGCCCCTGAGCTCCTTTCTTCAACTCGCTTTCTTTTGAGCTGGCCGCAACACCGCAGGATGGCTTCAGGCCCTAATCTGGTTCCGGCACGGCACGCTGAGCCTTTGGTTAATTCCTCTTCCTGGTGGGAAATGAGAGTTAAATTTGCCCGTCCAGACACCTCCAGCTAGCCTCTCATTGGTTCTCGCTATTCCTGTTCATCTTCCGCAGAAATTGCAAACTGGGCCAAACAGGAGGTTAAAGGGACTGACTCTCCAAGTGGGGAGAGTGTTAGTAAAGCGTCTGGAATGTTGCACCCGAGTACCAGGGGAGGAAAACTGAGACATATTTGAACACGTCTCCCGATCACATGGTTGATCATACTCTAGGTTCCACATGCATGTTTTAGCTGAAGGAAGAATACCTTAAACCTGGGTAGTTGAAACCCGTGGAATGGGTACCATGCAATATGACTTCAAAGGGTCTTCATTTGCTCACCGAACCTCTCCAATCCTATCACTGCTGCGTTTATGCCCCTGTACACATGCTTGATTCTCTTTCGGAGACATAGCAATCCATAGGTTTTAAGATACTTACAAGTCAGGTACATTCTTAGGCGTTTAATATGCGGTGTTGAGTCCATTTCGTTGAGCAAGGAGTAGCTCTTGTCTATTCCATATTTGACTTAAGGAACTTTATCTGTGCTCATTTCAATCTCTGGTTTTATGCAGCACCCCAACTCACCTTTACACTTAAGCAAGCATAAGTTGGTTTTCTAAATTTGAGACCCTGTTCTGTTTTGGAATTCAGTTCCTGTGTAGCCAAGTTTACATTCCGTGTATTAGTGATATCTTATGATGTTTCTTTTTCTGTGTGACTTATTTCAGTTAGAATCATCATACCTGAATCCACTCATTGTGCTGCTAAGGGCCTGATGACATAGATTTCATTGCTGAGTGATATTGCTTTGTAAGTAAATACCACAACTTCTTTATCCATTTTTCACTTTCTGCGATGTTGAACTTGTACTGTAAACGAGGTTCTTGTAAACAGAGCCGTTCCAAACTTTGGGGTGGCTGTGTCTTTTTGATTTTAATTTCCCTAAGCTATAGGACCATAAGTGGAAGTGCCCTAGGTTCTGTTGCTTTGTTTTTTAGATGTTTCAGGAAACAGCATATACTTCTCCCGAGTGGTTGTCGGCAATTTACATCCCGCCCATCAGCATAACAAGGCTCCCAGTTCTCCATGGCCTGTCCTGCCTTTCTGGATTTTACACTTTTTTCAGATGGCCCTTTTGACCGGGGGGAAGTGAGACTTCATTGTAGTGCAGATTTCCTTTGCAAGCTTGCTTGGTTGGCCAAAAAGGGCGTATGCGTTTTTTCCTGAATATATTCAGGAAAAAACACATACGCCCTTTTTGGCCAAGTGCATCATTGTGGACGTTCTGCCTCTTTTCCTATGCTTTCAGTGCAATTCCAGTCTACCTCCTGAAATCGGTTTCCTGCAATTCTGCCCCGCTTTCAAGTCCTCTTGGCAGCCTTACTTCAGTCTATTTTTGGACAATAGCTGTCATTTATAACTCTGCAGGTTTGTGAATTACAGTGCCCCTGAGCTCCTTTCTTCAACTCGCTTTCTTTTGAGCTGGCCGCAACACCGCAGGATGGCTTCAGGCCCTAATCTGGTTCCGGCACGGCATGCTGAACCTTTGGTTAATTCCTCTTCCTGGTGGGAAATGAGAGTTAAATTTGCCCGTCCAGACACCTCCAGCTAGCCTCTCATTGGTTCTCGCTATTCCTGTTCATCTTCCGCAGAAATTGCAAACTGGGCCAAACAGGAGGTTAAAGGGACTGACTCTCCAAGTGGGGAGAGTGTTAGTAAAGCGTCTGGAATGTTGTACCCGAGTACCAGGGGAGGAAAACTGAGACATATTTGAACACGTCTCCCGATCACATGGCTGATCATACTCTAGGTTCCACATGCATGTTTTAGCTGAAGGAAGAATACCTTAAACCTGGGTAGTTGAAACCCGTGGAATGGGTACCATGCAATATGACTTCAAAGGGTCTTCATTTGCTCACCGAACCTCTCCAATCCTATCACTGCTGCATTTATGCCCCTGTACACATGCTTGATTCTCTTTCGGAGACATAGCAATCCATAGGTTTTAAGATACTTACTAGTCAGGTACATTCTTAGGCGTTTAATATGCGGTGTTGAGTCCATTTCGTTGAGCAAGGAGTAGCTCTTGTCTATTCCATATTTGACTTAAGGAACTTTATCTGTGCTCATTTCAATCTCTGGTTTTATGCAGCACCCCAACTCACCTTTACACTTAAGCAAGCATAAGTTGGTTTTCTAAATTTGAGACCCTGTTCTGTTTTGGAATTCAGTTCCTGTGTAGCCAAGTTTACATTCCGTGTATTAGTGATATCTTATGATGTTTCTTTTTCTGTGTGACTTATTTCAGTTAGAATCATCATACCTGAATCCACTCATTGTGCTGCTAAGGGCCTGATGACATAGATTTCATTGCTGAGTGATATTGCTTTGTAAGTAAATACCACAACTTCTTTATCCATTTTTCACTTTCTGCGATGTTGAACTTGTACTGTAAACGAGGTTCTTGTAAACAGAGCCGTTCTAAACTTTGGGGTGGCTGTGTCTTTTTGATTTTAATTTCCCTAAGCTATAGGACCATAAGTGGAAGTGCCCTAGGTTCTGTTGCTTTGTTTTTTAGATGTTTCAGGAAACAGCATATACTTCTCCCGAGTGGTTTTTTGCAATTTGCATCCCGCCCATCAGATTAACAAGGCTCCCAGTTCTCCATGGCCTGTCCTGCCTTTCTGGATTTTACACTTTTTTCAGATGGCCCTTTTGACCGGGGGGAAGTGAGACTTCATTGTAGTGCAGATTTCCTTTGCAAGCTTGCTTGGTTGGCCAAAAAGGGCGTATGCGTTTTTTCCTGAATATATTCAGGAAAAAAACGCATACGCCCTTTTTGGCCAAGTGCATCATTGTGGACGTTCTGCCTCTTTTCCTATGCTTTCAGTGCAATTCCAGTCTACCTCCTGAAATCGGTTTCCTGCAATTCTGCCCCGCTTTCAAGTCCTCTTGGCAGCCTTACTTCAGTCTATTTTTGGACGATAGCTGTCATTTATAACTCTGCAGGTTTGTGAATTACAGTGCCCCTGAGCTCCTTTCTTCAACTTGCTTTCTTGTGACCTGGCCGCAACACCGCAGGATAGCTTCAGGCCCTAATCTGGTTCCGGCACGGCACGCTGAGCCTTTGGTTATTTCCTCTTCCTGGTGGGAAATGAGAGTTAAATTTGCCCGTCCAGACTCCTCCAGCTAGTCTCTCATTGGTTCTCGGTATTCCTGTTCATCTTCCGCAGAAATTGCAAACTGGGCCAAACAGGAGGTTAAAGGGACTGACTCTCCAAGTGGGGAGAGTGTTAGTAAAGCGTCTGGAATGTTGCACCCGAGTACCAGGGGAGGAAAACTGAGACATATTTGAACACGTCTCCCGTTCACATGGTTGATCATACTTGGGTTCCACATGCATGTTTTAGCTGAAGGAAGAATACCTTAAACCTGGAGAGTTAAGACCCGTGTAATGGGTACTATGCAATATGACTTCAAAGGGTCTTCATTTGCTCACCGAACCTCTCCAATCCTATCACTGCTGCGTTTATGCCCCTGTACACATGCTTGATTCTCTTTCGGAGACATAGCAATCCGTAGGTTTTAAGATACTTACTAGTCAGGTACATTCTTAGGCGTTTAATATGCGGTGTTGAGTCCATTTCGTTGAGCAAGGAGTAGCTCTTGTCTATTCCATATTTGACTTAAGGAACTTTATCTGTGCTCATTTCAATCTCTGGTTTTATGCAGCACCCCAACTCACCTTTACCCTTAAGCAAGCATAAGTTGGTTTTCTAAATTTGAGACCCTGTGCTGTTCTGTAATTCAGTTCCTGTGTAGCCAAGTTTACATTCCGTGTATTACTGATATCTTATGATGTTTCTTTTTCTGTGTGACTTACTTCAGTTAGAATCATCATACCTGAATCCACTCATTGTGCTGCTACGGGCCTGATGACACAGATTTCATTGCTGAGTGATATTGCTTTGTAAGTAAATACCACAACTTCTTTATCCATTTTTCACTTTCTGCGATGTTGAACTTGTACTGTAAACGAGGTTCTTGTAAACAGAGCCGTTCCAAACTTTGGGGTGGCTGTGTCTTTTTGATTTTAATTTCCCTAAGCTATAGGACCATAAGTGGAAGTGCCCTAGGTTCTGTTGCTTTGTTTTTTAGATGTTTCAGGAAACACCATACACTTCTCCCGAGTGGTTGTTGGCAATTTACATCCCGCCCATCAGCATAACAAGGCTCCCAGTTCTCCATGGCCTGTCCTGCCTTTCTGGATTTTACACTTTTTTCAGATGGCCCTTTTGACCGGGGGGAAGTGAGACTTCATTGTAGTGCAGATTTCCTTTGCAAGCTTGCTTGGTTGGCCAAAAAGGGCGTATGCGTTTTTTCCTGAATATATTCAGGAAAAAACGCATACGCCCTTTTTGGCCAAGTGCATCATTGTGGACGTTCTGCCTCTTTTCCTATGCTTTCAGTGCAATTCCAGTCTACCTCCTGAAATCGGTTTCCTGCAATTCTGCCCCGCTTTCAAGTCCTCTTGGCAGCCTTACTTCAGTCTATTTTTGGACGATAGCTGTCATTTATAACTCTGCAGGTTTGTGAATTACAGTGCCCCTGAGCTCCTTTGTTCAACTCGCTTTCTTTTGAGCTGGCCGCAACACCGCAGGATGGCTTCAGGCCCTAATCTGGTTCCGGTACGGCACGCTGAGCCTTTGGTTATTTCCTGTTCCTGGTGGGAAATGAGAGTTAAATTTGCCCGTCCAGACACCTCCAGCTAGCCTCTCATTGGTTCTCGCTATTCCTGTTCATCTTCCGCAGAAATTGCAAACTGGGCCAAACAGGAGGTTAAAGGCGCTGACTCTCCAAGTGGGGAGAGTGTTAGTAAAGCGTCTGGAATGTTGCACCCGAGTACCAGGGGAGGAAAACTGAGACATATTTGAACACGTCTCCCGTTCACATGGTTGATCATACTTGGGTTACACATGCATGTTTTAGCTGAAGGAAGAATACCTTAAACCTGGAGAGTTGAGACCCGTGGAATGGGTACCATGCAATATGACTTCAAAGGGTCTTCATTTGCTCACCGAACCTCTCCAATCCTATCACTGCTGCGTTTATGCCCCTGTACACATGCTTGATTCTCTTTTGGAGACATAGGAATCCATAGGTTTTAAGATACTTACTAGTCAGGTACATTCTTAGGCGTTTAATATGCGGTGTTGAGTCCATTTCGTTGAGCAAGGAGTAGCTCTTGTCTATTCCATATTTGGCTTAAAGAACTTTATCTGTGCTCATTTCAATCTCTGGTTTTATGCAGCACCCCAACTCACCTTTACCCTTAAGCAAGCATAAGTTGGTTTTCTAAATTTGAGAACCTGTTCTGTTTTGGAATTCAGTTCCTGTGTAGCCAAGTTTACATTCCGTGTATTAGTGATATCTTATGATGTTTCTTTTTCTGTGTGACTTATTTCAGTTAGAATCATCGTACCTGAATCCACTCATTGTGCTGCTAAGGGCCTGATGACACAGATTTCATTGCTGAGTGATATTGCTTTGTAAGTAAATACCACAACTTCTTTATCCATTTTTCACTTTCTGCGATGTTGAACTTGTACTGTAAACGAGGTTCTTGTAAACAGAGCCGTTCCAAACTTTGGGGTGGCTGTGTCTTTTTGATTTTAATTTCCCTAAGCTATAGGACCATAAGTGGAAGTGCCCTAGGCTCTGTTGCTTTGTTTTTTAGATGTTTCAGGAAACACCATACACTTCTCCTGAGTGTCTGTTGGCAATTTACATCCCGCCCATCAGCATAACAAGGCTCCCAGTTCTCCATGGCCTGTCCTGCCTTTCTGGATTTTACACTTTTTTCAGATGGCCCTTTTGACCGGGGGGAAGTGAGACTTCATTGTAGTGCAGATTTCCTTTGCAAGCTTGCTTGGTTGGCCAAAAAGGGCGTATGCGTTTCTTCCTGAATATATTCAGGAAAAAACGCATACGCCCTTTTTGGCCAAGTGCATCATTGTGGACGTTCTGCCTCCTTTCCTATGCTTTCAGTGCAATTCCAGTCTACCTCCTGAAATCGGTTTCCTGCAATTCTGCCCCGCTTTCAAGTCCTCTTGGCAGCCTTACTTCAGTCTATTTTTGGACGATAGCTGTCATTTATAACTCTGCAGGTTTGTGAATTACAGTGCCCCTGAGCTCCTTTCTTCAACTCGCTTTCTTGTGACCTGGCCGCAACACCGCAGGATGGCTTCAGGCTCTAATCTGGTTCCGGCACGGCACGCTGAGCCTTTGGTTAATTCCTCTTCCTGGTGGGAAATGAGAGTTAAATTTGCCCGTCCAGACACTTCCAGCTAGTCTCTCATTGGTTCTCGCTATTCCTGTTCATCTTCCGCAGAAATTGCAAACTGGGCCAAACAGGAGGTTAAAGGGACTGACTCTCCAAGTCGGAAGAGTGTTAGTAAAGCGTCTGGAATGTTGCACCCGAGTACCAGGGGAGGAAAACTGAGACATATTTGAACACGTCTCCCGTTCACATGGTTGATCATACTTGGGTTCCACATGCATGTTTTAGCTGAAGGAAGAATACCTAAAAACTGGGTAGTTGAAACCCGTGGAATGGGTACCATGCAATATGACTTCAAAGGGTCTTCATTTGCTCACCGAACCTCTCCAATCCTATCACTGCTGCGTTTATGCCCCTGTACACATACTTGATTCTCTTTCGGAGACATAGCAATCCATAGGTTTTAAGATACTTACTAGTCAGGTACATTCTTAGGCGTTTAATATGCGGTGTTGAGTCCATTTCGTTGAGCAAGGAGTAGCTCTTGTCTATTCCATATTTGGCTTAAGGAACTTTATCTGTGCTCATTTCAATCTCTGGTTTTATGCAGCACCCCAACTCACCTTTACCCTTAAGCAAGCATAAGTTGGTTTTCTAAATTTGAGTCCCTGTTCTATTCTGTAATTCAGTTCCTTTGTAGCCAAGTTTACATTCCGTGTATTACTGATATCTTATGATGTTTCTTTTTCTGTGTGACTTACTTCAGTTAGAATCATCATACCTGAATCCACTCATTGTGCTGCTAAGTGCCTGATGACACAGATTTCATTGCTGAGTGATATTGCTTTGTAAGTAAATACCACAAGTTCTTTATCCATTTTTCACTTTCTGTGATGTTGAACTTGTACTGTAAACGAGGTTCTTGTAAACAGAGCCGTTCCAAACTTTGGGGTGGCTGTGTCTTTTTGATTTTAATTTCCCTAAGCTATAGGACCATAAGTGGAAGTGCCCTAGTTTCTGTTGCTTTGTTTTTTAGATGTTTCAGGAAACACCATACACTTCTCCCGAGTGGTTGTTGGCAATTTACATCCCGCCCATCAGCATAACAAGGCTCCCAGTTCTCCATGGCCTGTCCTGCCTTTCTGGATTTTACACTTTTTTCAGATGGCCCTTTTGACCGGGGGGAAGTGAGACTTCATTGTAGTGCAGATTTCCTTTGCAAGCTTGCTTGGTTGGCCAAAAAGGGCGTATGCGTTTTTTCCTGAATATATTCAGGAAAAAACGCATACGCCCTTTTTGGCCAAGTGCATCATTGTGGACGTTCTGCCTCTTTTCCTATGCTTTCAATGCAATTCCAGTCTACCTCCTGAAATCGGTTTCCTGCAATTCTGCCCCGCTTTCAAGTCCTCTTGGCAGCCTTACTTCAGTCTATTTTTGGACGATAGCTGTCATTTATAACTCTGCAGGTTTGTGAATTACAGTGCCCCTGAGCTCCTTTCTTCAACTCGCTTTCTTGTGACCTGGCCGCAACGCTGCAGGATATCTTCAGGCCCTAATCTGGTTCCGGTACGGCACGCTGAGCCTTTGGTTATTTCCTCTTCCTGGTGGGAAATGAGAGTTAAATTTGCCCGTCCAGACACCTCCAGCTAGCCTCTCATTGGTTCTCGCTATTCCTGTTCATCTTCCGCAGAAATTGCAAACTGGGCCAAACAAGAGGTTAAAGGCGCTGACTCTCCAAGTGGGGAGAGTGTTAGTAAAGCGTCTGGAATGTTGCACCCGAGTACCAGGGGAGGAAAACTGAGACATATTTGAACACGTCTCCCGTTCACATGGTTGAGCATACTTGGGTTCCACATGCATGTTTTAGCTGAAGGAAGAATACCTTAAACCTGGAGAGTTGAGACCCGTGAAATGGGTACCATGCAATATGACTTCAAAGGGTCTTCATTTGCTCACCGAACCTCTCCAATCCTATCACTGCTGCGTTTATGCCCCTGTACACATGCTTGATTCTCTTTCGGAGACATAGCAATCCATAGGTTTTAAGATACTTACTAGTCAGGTACATTCTTAGGCGTTTAATATGCGGTGTTGAGTCCATTTCGTAGAGCAAGGATTAGCTCTTGTCTATTCCATATTTGACTTAAGGAACTTTATCTGTGCTCATTTCAATCTCTGGTTTTATGCAGCACCCCAACTCACCTTTACCCTTAAGCAAGCATAAGTTGGTTTTCTAAATTTGAGACCCTGTTCTGTTCTGTAATTCAGTTCCTGTGTAGCCAAGTTTACATTCCGTGTATTACTGATATCTTATGATGTTTCTTTTTCTGTGTGACTTACTTCAGTTAGAATCATCATACCTGAATCCACTCATTGTGCTGCTAAGGGCCTGATGACACAGATTTCATTGCTGAGTGATACTGCATTGTACGTAAGTACCACAAGTTCTTTATCCATTTTTCACTTTCTGCGATGTTGAACTTGTACTGTAAACGAGGTTCTTGTAAACAGAGCCATTCCAAACTTTGGGGTGGCTGTGTCTTTTTGATTTTAATTTCCCTAAGCTATAGGACCATAAGTGGAAGTGCCCTAGGCTCTGTTGCTTTGTTTTTTAGATGTTTCAGGAAACACCATACACTTCTCCCGAGTGGTTGCTGGCAATTTACATCCCGCCCATCAGCATAACAAGTCTCCCAGTTCTCCATGGCCTGTCCTGCCTTTCTGGATTTTACACTTTTTTCAGATGGCCCTTTTGACCGGGGGGACGTGAGACTTCATTGTAGTGCAGATTTCCTTTGCAAGCTTGCTTGGTTGGCCAAAAAGGGCGTATGCGTTTTTTCCTGAATATATTCAGGAAAAAACGCATACGCCCTTTTTGGCCAAGTGCATCATTGTGGACGTTCTGCCTCTTTTCCTATGCTTTCAATGCAATTCCAGTCTACCTCCTGAAATCGGTTTCCTGCAATTCTGCCCCGCTTTCAAGTCCTCTTGGCAGCCTTACTTCAGTCTATTTTTGGACGATAGCTGTCATTTATAACTCTGCAGGTTTGTGAATTACAGTGCCCCTGAGCTCCTTTCTTCAACTCGCTTTCTTTTGAGCTGGCCGCAACACCGCAGGATGGCTTCAGGACCTAATCTGGTTCCGGTACGGCACGCTGAGCCTTTGGTTATTTCCTCTTCCTGGTGGGAAATGAGAGTTAAATTTGCCCGTCCAGACACCTCCAGCTAGCCTCTCATTGGTTCTCGCTATTCCTGTTCATCTTCCGCAGAAATTGCAAACTGGGCCAAACAGGAGGTTAAAGGCGCTGACTCTCCAAGTGGGGAGAGTGTTAGTAAAGCGTCTGGAATGTTGCACCCGAGTACCAGGGGAGGAAAACTGAGACATATTTGAACACGTCTCCCGTTCACATGGTTGATCATACTTGGGTTCCACATGCATGTTTTAGCTGAAGGAAGAATACCTTAAACCTGGAGAGTTAAGACCCGTGTAATGGGTACCATGCAATATGACTTCAAAGGGTCTTCATTTGCTCACCGAACCTCTCCAATCCTATCACTGCTGCGTTTTTGCCCCTGTACACACGCTTGATTCTCTTTTGGAGACATAGCAATCCATAGGTTTTAAGATACTTACTAGTCAGGTACATTCTTAGGCGTTTAATATGGGGTGTTGAGTCCATTTCGTTGAGCAAGGAGTAGCTCTTGTCTATTCCATATTTGGCTTAAGGAACTTTATCTGTGCTCATTTCAATCTCTGGTTTTATGCAGCACCCCAACTCACCTTTACCCTTAAGCAAGCATAAGTTGGTTTTCTAAATTTGAGACCCTGTTCTGTTCTGTAATTCAGTTCCTGTGTAGCCAAGTTTACATTCCGTGTATTACTGATATCTTATGATGTTTCTTTTTCTGTGTGACTTACTTCAGTTAGAATCATCATACCTGAATCCACTCATTGTGCTGCTAAGGGCCTGATGACACAGATTTCATTGCTGAGTGATATTGCTTTGTAAGTAAATACCACAACTTCTTTATCCATTTTTCACTTTCTGCGATGTTGAACTTGTGCTGTAAACGAGGTTCTTGTAAACAGAGCCATTCCAAACTTTGGGGTGGCTGTGTCTTTTTGATTTTAATTTCCCTAAGCTATAGGACCATAAGTGGAAGTGCCCTAGGTTCTGTTGCTTTGTTTTTTAGATGTTTCAGGAAACACCATACACTTCTCCCGAGTGGTTGTTGGCAATTTACATCCCGCCCATCTGCATAACAAGGCTCCCAGTTCTCTATGGCCTGTCCTGCCTTTCTGGATTTTACACTTTTTTCAGATGGCCCTTTTGACCGGGGGGAAGTGAGACTTCATTGTAGTGCAGATTTCCTTTGCAAGCTTGCTTGGTTGGCCAAAAAGGGCGTATGCGTTTTTTCCTGAATATATTCAGGAAAAAACGCATACGCCCTTTTTGGCCAAGTGCATCATTGTGGACGTTCTGCCTCTTTTCCTATGCTTTCAATGCAATTCCAGTCTACCTCCTGAAATCGGTTTCCTGCAATTCTGCCCCGCTTTCAAGTCCTCTTGGCAGCCTTACTTCACTATATTTTTGGACGATAGCTGTCATTTATAACTCTGCAGGTTTGTGAATTACAGTGCCCCTGAGCTCCTTTGTTCAACTCGCTTTCTTTTGAGCTGGCCGCAACACCGCAGGATGGCTTCAGGCCCTAATCTGGTTCCGGTACGGCACGCTGAGCCTTTGGTTATTTCCTCTTCCTGGTGGGAAATGAGAGTTAAATTTGCCCGTCCAGACACCTCCAGCTAGTCTCTCATTGGTTCTCGCTATTCCTGTTCATCTTCCGCAGAAATTGCAAACTGGGCCAAACAGGAGGTTAAAGGCGCTGACTCTCCAAGTGGGGAGAGTGTTAGTAAAGCGTCTGGAATGTTGCACCCGAGTACCAGGGGAGGAAAACTGAGACATATTTGAACACGTCTCCCGATCACATGGTTGATCATACTCTAGGTTCCACATGCATGTTTTAGCTGAAGGAAGAATACCTTAAACCTGGGTAGTTGAAACCCGTGGAATCGGTAGCATGCAATATGACTTCAAAGGGTCTTCATTTGCTCACCGAACCTCTCCAATCCTATCACTGCTGCGTTTATGCCCCTGTACACATGCTTGATTCTCTTTCGGAAACATAGCAATCCATAGGTTTTAAGATACTTACTAGTCAGGTACATTCTTAGGCGTTTAATAGGCGGTGTTGAGTCCATTTCGTTGAGCAAGGAGTAGCTCTTGTCTATTCCATATTTGGCTTAAGGAACTTTATCTGTGCTCATTTCAATCTCTGGTTTTATGCAGCACCCCAACTCACCTTTACCCTTAAGCAAGCATAAGTTGGTTTTCTAAATTTGAGACCCTGTTCTGTTCTGTAATTCAGTTCCTGTGTAGCCAAGTTTACATTCCGTGTATTACTGATATCTTATGATGTTTCTTTTTCTGTGTGACTTACTTCAGTTAGAATCATCATACCTGAATCCACTCATTGTGCTGCTAAGGGCCTGATGACACAGATTTCATTGCTGAGTGATATTGCTTTGTAAGTAAATACCACAACTTCTTTATCCATTTTTCACTTTCTGCGATGTTGAACTTGTACTGTAAACGAGGTTCTTGTAAACAGAGGCGTCCCAAACTTTGGGGTGGCTGTGTCTTTTTGATTTTAATTTCCCTAAGCTATAGGACCATAAGTGGCAGTGCCCTAGGCTCTGTTGCTTTGTTTTTTAGATGTTTCAGGAAACACCATACACTTCTCCAAGTGTCTGTTGGCAATTTACATCCCGCCCATCAGCATAACAAGGCTCCCAGTTCTCCATGGCCTGTCCTGACTTTCTGGATTTTACACTTTTTTCAGATGGCCCTTTTGACCGGGGGGAAGTGAGACTTCATTGTAGTGCAGATTTCCTTTGCAAGCTTGCTTGGTTGGCCAAAAAGGGCGTATGCGTTTTTTCCTGAATATATTCAGGAAAAAACGCATACGTCCTTTTTGGCCAAGTGCATCATTGTGGACGTTCTGCCTCTTTTCCTATGCTTGCAATGCAATTCCAGTCTACCTCCTGAAATCGGTTTCCTGCAATTCTGCCCCGCTTTCAAGTCCTCTTGGCAGCCTTACTTCAGTCTATTTTTGGACGATAGCTGTCATTTATAACTCTGCAGGTTTGTGAATTACAGTGCCCCTGAGCTCCTTTCTTCAACTCGCTTTCTTGTGACCTGGCCGCAACACCGCAGGATGGCTTCAGGCCCTAATCTGGTTCCGGCCCGGCACGCTGAGCCTTTGGTTAATTCCTCTTCCTGGTGGGAAATGAGAGTTAAATTTGCCCGTCCAGACACCTCCAGCTAGCCTCTCATTGGTTCTCGCTATTCCTGTTCATCTTCCGCAGAAATTGCAAACTGGGCCAAACAGGAGGTTAAAGGGACTGACTCTCCAAGTGGGGAGAGTGTTAGTAAAGCGTCTGGAATGTTGCACCCGAGTACCAGGGGAGGAAAACTGAGACATATTTGAACACGTCTCCCGATCACATGGTTGATCATACTCTAGGTTCCATATGCATGTTTTAGCTGAAGGAAGAATACCTTAAACCTGGGTAGTTGAAACCCGTGGAATGGGTACCATGCAATATGACTTCAAAGGGTCTTCATTTGCTCACCGAACCTCTCCAATCCTATCACTGCTGCGTTTATGCCCCTGTACACATGCTTGATTCTCTTTCGGAAACATAGCAATCCATAGGTTTTAAGATACTTACTAGTCAGGTACATTCTTAGGCGTTTAATAGGCGGTGTTGAGTCCATTTCGTTGAGCAAGGAGTAGCTCTTGTCTATTCCATATTTGGCTTAAGGAACTTTATCTGTGCTCATTTCAATCTCTGGTTTTATGCAGCACCCCAACTCACCTTTACCCTTAAGCAAGCATAAGTTGGTTTTCTAAATTTGAGACCCTGTTCTGTTCTGTAATTCAGTTCCTGTGTAGCCAAGTTTACATTCCGTGTATTACTGATATCTTATGATGTTTCTTTTTCTGTGTGACTTACTTCAGTTAGAATCATCATACCTGAATCCACTCATTGTGCTGCTAAGGGCCTGATGACACAGATTTCATTGCTGAGTGATATTGCTTTGTAAGTAAATACCACAACTTCTTTATCCATTTTTCACTTTCTGCGATGTTGAACTTGTACTGTAAACGAGGTTCTTGTAAACAGAGGCGTCCCAAACTTTGGGGTGGCTGTGTCTTTTTGATTTTAATTTCCCTAAGCTATAGGACCATAAGTGGCAGTGCCCTAGGCTCTGTTGCTTTGTTTTTTAGATGTTTCAGGAAACACCATACACTTCTCCAAGTGTCTGTTGGCAATTTACATCCCGCCCATCAGCATAACAAGGCTCCCAGTTCTCCATGGCCTGTCCTGACTTTCTGGATTTTACACTTTTTTCAGATGGCCCTTTTGACCGGGGGGAAGTGAGACTTCATTGTAGTGCAGATTTCCTTTGCAAGCTTGCTTGGTTGGCCAAAAAGGGCGTATGCGTTTTTTCCTGAATATATTCAGGAAAAAACGCATACGTCCTTTTTGGCCAAGTGCATCATTGTGGACGTTCTGCCTCTTTTCCTATGCTTGCAATGCAATTCCAGTCTACCTCCTGAAATCGGTTTCCTGCAATTCTGCCCCGCTTTCAAGTCCTCTTGGCAGCCTTACTTCAGTCTATTTTTGGACGATAGCTGTCATTTATAACTCTGCAGGTTTGTGAATTACAGTGCCCCTGAGCTCCTTTCTTCAACTCGCTTTCTTGTGACCTGGCCGCAACACCGCAGGATGGCTTCAGGCCCTAATCTGGTTCCGGCCCGGCACGCTGAGCCTTTGGTTAATTCCTCTTCCTGGTGGGAAATGAGAGTTAAATTTGCCCGTCCAGACACCTCCAGCTAGCCTCTCATTGGTTCTCGCTATTCCTGTTCATCTTCCGCAGAAATTGCAAACTGGGCCAAACAGGAGGTTAAAGGGACTGACTCTCCAAGTGGGGAGAGTGTTAGTAAAGCGTCTGGAATGTTGCACCCGAGTACCAGGGGAGGAAAACTGAGACATATTTGAACACGTCTCCCGATCACATGGTTGATCATACTCTAGGTTCCATATGCATGTTTTAGCTGAAGGAAGAATACCTTAAACCTGGGTAGTTGAAACCCGTGGAATGGGTACCATGCAATATGACTTCAAAGGGTCTTCATTTGCTCACCGAACCTCTCCAATCCTATCACTGCTGCGTTTATGCCCCTGTACACATGCTTGATTCTCTTTCGGAGACATAGCAATTCATAGGTTTCAAGATACTTACTAGTCAGGTACATTCTTAGGCGTTTAATATGGGGTGTTGAGTCCATTTCGTTGAGCAAGGAGTAGCTCTTGTCTATTCCATATTTGGCTTAAGGAACTTTATCTGTGCTCATTTCAATCTCTGGTTTTATGCAGCACCCCAACTCACCTTTACCCTTAAGCAAGAATAAGTTGTTTTTCTAAATTTGAGACCCTGTTCTGTTCTGTAATTCAGTTCCTGTGTAGCCAAGTTTACATTCCGTGTATTACTGATATCTTATGATGTTTCTTTTTCTGTGTGACTTACTTCAGTTAGAATCATCATACCTGAATCCACTCATTGTGCTGCTAAGGGCCTGATGACACAGATTTCATTGCTGAGTGATATTGCTTTGTAAGTAAATACCACAACTTCTTTATCCATTTTTCACTTTCTGCGATGTTGAACTTGTACTGTAAACGAGGTTCTTGTAAACAGAGGCGTCCCAAACTTTGGGGTGGCTGTGTCTTTTTGATTTTAATTTCCCTAAGCTATAGGACCATAAGTGGAAGTGCCCTAGGTTCTGTAGCTTTGTTTTTTAGATGTTTCAGGAAACACCATACACTTCTCCCGAGTGGTTGTTGGCAATTTACATCCCGCCCATCAGCATAACAAGGCTCCCAGTCCTCCATGGCCTGTCCTGCCTTTCTGGATTTTACACTTTTTTCAGATGGCCCTTTTGACCGGGGAGAAGTGAGACTTCATTGTAGTGCAGATTTCCTTTGCAAGCTTGCTTGGTTGGCCAAAAAGGGCGTATGCGTTTTTTCCTGAATATATTCAGGAAAAAACGCATACGCCCTTTTTGGCCAAGTGCATCATTGTGGACGTTCTGCCTCTTTTCCTATGCTTTCAATGCAATTGCAGTCTACCTCCTGAAATCGGTTTCCTGCAATTCTGCCCCGCTTTCAAGTCCTCTTGGCATTCTTACTTCAGTCTATTTTTGGACGATAGCTGTCATTTATAACTCTGCAGGTTTGTGAATTACAGTGCCCCTGAGCTCCTTTCTTCAACTCGCTTTCTTGTGACCTGGCCGCAACACCGCAGGATGGCTTCAGGCCCTAATCTGGTTCTGGCACGGCACGCTGAGCCTTTGGTTATTTCCTCTTCCTGGTGGGAAATGAGAGTTAAATTTGCCCGTCCAGACACCTCCAGCTAGCCTCTCATTGGTTCTCGCTATTCCTGTTCATCTTCCGCAGAAATTGCAAACTGGGCCAAACAGGAGGTTAAAGGCGCTGACTCTCCAAGTGGGGAGAGTGTTAGTAAAGCGTCTGGAATGTTGCACCCGAGTACCAGGGGAGGAAAACTGAGACATATTTGAACACGTCTCCCGTTCACATGGTTGATCATACTTGGGTTGCACATGCATGTCTTAGCTGAAGGAAGAATACCTTAAACCTGGAGAGTTGAGACCCGTGGAATGGGTACCATGCAATATGACTTCAAAGGGTCTTCATTTGCTCACCGAACCTCTCCAATCCTATCACTGCTGCGTTTATGCCCCTGTACACATGCTTGATTCTCTTTCGGAGACATAGCAATCCATAGGTTTCAAGATACTTACTAGTCAGGTACATTCTTAGGCGTTTAATATGCGGTGTTGAGTCCATTTCGTTGAGCAAGGAGTAGCTCTTGTCTATTCCATATTTGGCTTAAGGAACTTTATCTGTGCTCATTTCAATCTCTGGTTTTATGCAGCACCCCAACTCACCTTTACCCTTAAGCAAGAATAAGTTGTTTTTCTAAATTTGAGACCCTGTTCTGTTCTGTAATTCAGTTCCTGTGTAGCCAAGTTTACATTCCGTGTATTACTGATATCTTATGATGTTTCTTTTTCTGTGTGACTTATTTCAGTTAGAATCATCGTACCTGAATCTACTCATTATGCTGCTATGGGCCTGATGACATAGATTTCATTGCTGAGTTATACTGCATTGTACGTAAGTACCACAAGTTCTTTATCCATTTTTCACTTTCTGCGATGTTGAACTTGTACTGTAAACGAGGTTCTTGTAAACAGAGCCGTTCCAAACTTTGGGGTGGCTGTGTCTTTTTGATTTTAATTTCCCTAAGCTATAGGACCATAAGTGGAAGTGCCCTAGGCTCTGTTGCTTTGTTTTTTAGATGTTTCAGGAAACACCATACAATTCTCCCGAGTGTCTGTTGGCAATTTCCACCCCGCCCATCAGCATAACAAGGCTCCCAGTTCTCAATGGCCTGTTGCCTTTCTGGATTTTACACTTTTTTCAGATGGCCCTTTTGACCGGGGGGAAGTGAGACTTCATTGTAGTGCAGATTTCCTTTGCAAGCTTGCTTGGTTGGCCAAAAAGGGCGTATGCGTTTTTTCCTGAATATATTCAGGAAAAAACGCATACGCCCTTTTTGGCCAAGTGCATCATTGTGGACGTTCTGCCTCTTTTCCTATGCTTTCAATGCAATTCCAGTCTGCCTCCTGAAATCGGTTTCCTGCAATTCTGCCCCGCTTTCAAGTCCTCTTGGCAGCCTTACTTCAGTCTATTTTTGGACGATAGCTGTCATTTATAACTCTGCAGGTTTGTGAATTACAGTGCCCCTGAGCTCCTTTCTTCAACTCGCTTTCTTGTGACCTGGCCGCAACACCGCAGGATGGCTTCAGGCCCTAATCTGGTTCTGGCCCGGCATGCTGAGCCTTTGGTTAATTCCTCTTCCTGGTGGGAAATGAGAGTTAAATATGCCCGTTCAGACACCTCCAGCTAGTCTCTCATTGGTTCTCGCTATTCCTGTTCATCTTCCGCAGAAATTGCAAACTGGGCCAAACAGGAGGTTAAAGGGACTGACTCTCCAAGTCGGGAGAGTGTTAGTAAAGCGTCTGGAATGTTGCACCCGAGTACCAGGGGAGGAAAACTGAGACATATTTGAACACGTCTCCCGTTCACATGGTTGATCATACTTGGGTTCCACATGCATGTTTTAGCTGAAGGAAGAATACCTTAAACCTGGAGAGTTGAGACCCGTGGAATGGGTACCATGCAATATGACTTCAAAGGGTCTTCCTTTGCTCACCGAACCTCTCCAATCCTATCACTGCTGCGTTTATGCCCCTGTACAGACGCTTGATTCTCTTTTGGAGACATAGCAATCCATAGGTTTTACGATACTTACTAGTCAGGTACATTCTTAGGCGTTTAATATGCGGTGTTGAGTCCATTTCGTTGAGCAAGGAGTAGCTCTTGTCTATTCCATATTTGACTTAAGGAACTTTATCTGTGCTCATTTCAATCTCTGGTTTTATGCAGCACCCCAACTCACCTTTACCCTTAAGCAAGCATAAGTTGGTTTTCTAAATTTGAGACCCTGTTCTGTTCTGTAATTCAGTTCCTGTGTAGCCAAGTTTACATTCCGTGTATTACTGATATCTTATGATGTTTCTTTTTCTGTGTGACTTATTTCAGTTAGAATCATCATACCTGAATCCACTCATTGTGATGCTAAGGGCCTGATGACATAGATTTCATTGCTGAGTGATATTGCTTTGTAAGTAAATACCACAACTTCTTTATCCATTTTTCACTTTCTGCGATGTTGAACTTGTACTGTAAATGAGGTTCTTGCAAACAGAGCCGTCCCAAACTTTGGGGTGGCTGTGTCTTTTTGATTTTAATTTCCCTAAGTTATAGGACCATAATTGGCAGTGCCCTAGGCTCTGTTGCTTTGTTTTTTAGATGTTTCAGGAAACACCATACACTTCTCCCGAGTGTCTGTTGGCAATTTACATCCCGCCCATCAGCATAACAAGGCTCCCAGTTCTCCATGGCCTGTCCTGCCTTTCTGGATTTTACACTTTTTTCAGATGGCCCTTTTGACCGGGGGGAAGTGAGACTTCATTGTAGTGCAGATTTCCTTTGCAAGCTTGCTTGGTTGGCCAAAAAGGGCGTATGCGTTTTTTCCTGAATATATTCAGGAAAAAACGCATACGCCCTTTTTGGCCAAGTGTATCATTGTGGACGTTCTGCCTCTTTTCCTATGCTTTCAATGCAATTCCAGTCTACCTCCTGAAATCGGTTTCCTGCAATTCTGCCCCGCTTTCAAGTCCTCTTGGCAGCCTTACTTCAGTCTATTTTTGGACGATAGCTGTCATTTATAACTCTGCAGGTTTGTGAATTACAGTGTCCCTGAGCTCCTTTCTTCAACTCGCTTTCTTGTGACCTGGCCGCAACACCGCAGGATGGCTTCAGGCCCTAATCTGGTTCCGGCCCGGCATGCTGAGCCTTTGGTTAATTCCTCTTCCTGGTGGGAAATGAGAGTTAAATTTGCCCGTCCAGACACCTCCAGCTAGCCTCTCATTGGTTCTCGCTATTCCTGTTCATCTTCCGCAGAAATTGCAAACTGGGCCAAACAGGAGGTTAAAGGGACTGACTCTCCAAGTGGGGAGAGTGTTAGTAAAGCGTCTGGAATGTTGCACCCGAGTACCAGGGGAGGAAAACTGAGACATATTTGAACACGTCTCCCGATCACATGGTTGATCATACTCTAGGTTCCACATGCATGTTTTAGCTGAAGGAAGAATACCTTAAACCTGGGTAGTTGAAACCCGTGGAATGGGTACCATGCAATATGACTTCAAAGGGTCTTCATTTGCTCACCGAACCTCTCCAATCCTATCACTGCTGCGTTTACGCCCCTGTACACATGCTTGATTCTCTTTCAGAGACATAGCAATCCATAGGTTTTAAGATACTTACTAGTCAGGTACATTCTTAGGCGTTTAATATGGGGTGTTGAGTCCATTTCGTTGAGCAAGGAGTAGCTCTTGTCTATTCCATATTTGACTTAAGGAACTTTATCTGTGCTCATTTCAATCTCTGGTTTTATGCAGCACCCCAACTCACCTTTACCTTTAAGCAAGAATAAGTTGGTTTTCTAAATTTGAGACCCTGTTCTGTTCTGTAATTCAGTTCCTGTGTAGCCAAGTTTACATTCCGTGTATTACTGATATCTTATGATGTTTCTTTTTCTGTGTGACTTATTTCAGTTAGAATCATCACACCTGAATCCACTCATTGTGCTGCTAAGGGCCTGATGACACAAATTTCATTGCTGAGTGATATTGCTTTGTAAGTAAATACCACAACTTCTTTATCCATTTTTCACTTTCTGCGATGTTGAACTTGTACTGTAAACGAGGTTCTTGTAAACAGAGCCGTTCCAAACTTTAGGGTGGCTGTGTCATTTGATTTTAATTTCCCTAAGCTATACGACCATAAGTGGCAGTGCCCTAGGCTCTGTTGCTTTGTTTTTTAGATGTTTCAGGAAACACCATACACTTCTCCCGCGTGTCTGTTGGCAATTTACATCCCGCCCATCAGCATAACAAGGCTCCCAGTTCTCCATGGCCTGTCCTGCCTTTCTGGATTTTACACTTTTTTCAGATGGCCCTTTTGACCGGGGGGAAGTGAGACTTCATTGTAGTGCAGATTTCCTTTGCAAGCTTGCTTGGTTGGCCAAAAAGTGCGTATGCGTTTTTTCCTGAATATATTCAGGAAAAAACGCATACGCCCTTTTTGGCCAAGTGCATCATTGTGGACGTTCTGCCTCTTTTCCTATGCTTTCAATGCAATTCCTGTCTACCTCCTGAAATCGGTTTCCTGCAATTCTGCCCCGCTTTCAAGTCCTCTTGGCAGCCTTACTTCAGTCTATTTTTGGACGATAGCTGTCATTTATAACTCTGCAGGTTTGTGAATTACAGTGCCCCTGAGCTCCTTTCTTCAACTCGCTTTCTTGTGACCTGGCCGCAACACCGCAGGATGGCTTCAGGCCCTAATCTGGTTCCGGCCCGGCATGCTGAGCCTTTGGTTAATTCCTCTTCCTGGTGGGAAATGAGAGTTAAATTTGCCCGTCCAGACACCTCCAGCTAGCCTCTCATTGGTTCTCGCTATTCCTGTTCATCTTCCGCAGAAATTGCAAACTGGGCCAAACAGGAGGTTAAAGGGACTGACTCTCCAAGTGGGGAGAGTGTTAGTAAAGCGTCTGGAATGTTGCACCCGAGTACCAGGGGAGGAAAACTGAGACATATTTGAACACGTCTCCCGATCACATGGTTGATCATACTCTAGGTTCCACATGCATGTTTTAGCTGAAGGAAGAATACCTTAAACCTGGGTAGTTGAAACCCGTGGAATGGGTACCATGCAATATGACTTCAAAGGGTCTTCATTTGCTCACCGAACCTCTCCAATCCTATCACTGCTGCGTTTACGCCCCTGTGCACATGCTTGATTCTCTTTCGGAGACATAGCAATCCATAGGTTTTAAGATACTTACTAGTCAGGTACATTCTTAGGCGTTTAATATGGGGTGTTGAGTCCATTTCGTTGAGCAAGGAGTAGCTCTTGTCTATTCCATATTTGGCTTAAGGAACTTTATCTGTGCTCATTTCAATCCCTGGTTTTATGCAGGACCCCTACTCACCTTTACCTTTAAGCAAGAATAAGTTGGTTTTCTAAATTTGAGACCCTGTTCTGTTCTGTAATTCAGTTCCTGTGTAGCCAAGTTTACATTCCGTGTATTACTGATATCTTATGATGTTTCTTTTTCTGTGTGACTTATTTCAGTTAGAATCATCATACCTGAATCCACTCATTGTGCTGCTAAGGGCCTGATGACACAGATTTCATTGCTGAGTGATATTGCTTTGTAAGTAAATACCACAACTTCTTTATCCATTTTTCACTTTCTGCGATGTTGAACTTGTACTGTAAACGAGGTTCTTGTAAACAGAGCCGTTCCAAACTTTGGGGTGGCTGTGTCTTTTTGATTTTAATTTCCCTAAGCTATAGGACCATAAGTGGAAGTGCCCTAGGTTCTCTTGCTTTGTTTTTTAGATGTTTCAGGAAACACCATACACTTCTCCCGAGTGGTTGTTGGCAATTTACATCCCGCCCATCAGCATAACAAGGCTGCCAGTTCTCCATGGCCTGTCCTGCCTTTCTGGATTTTACACTTTTTTCAGATGGCCCTTTTGACCGGGGGGAAGTGAGACTTCATTGTAGTGCAGATTTCCTTTGCAAGCTTGCTTGGTTGGCCAAAAAGGGCGTATGCGTTTTTTCCTGAATATATTCAGGAAAAAACGCATACGCCCTTTTTGGCCAAGTGTATCATTGTGGACGTTCTGCCTCTTTTCCTATGCTTTCAATGCAATTCCAGTCTACCTCCTGAAATCGGTTTCCTGCAATTCTGCCCCGCTTTCAAGTCCTCTTGGCAGCCTTACTTCAGTCTATTTTTGGACGATAGCTGTCATTTATAACTCTGCAGGTTTGTGCATTACAGTGCCCCTGAGCTCTTTTCTTCAACTCGGTTTCTTTTGAGCTGGCCGCAACACCGCAGGATGGCTTCAGGCCCTAATCTGGTTCCGGTACGGCACGCTGAGCCTTTGGTTATTTCCTCTTCCTGGTGGGAAATGAGAGTTAAATTTGCCCGTCCAGACACCTCCAGCTAGCCTCTCATTGGTTCTCGCTATTCCTGTTCATCTTCCGCAGAAATTGCAAACTGGGCCAAACAGGAGGTTAAAGGCGCTGACTCTCCAAGTGGGGAGAGTGTTAGTAAAGCGTCTGGAATGTTGCACCCGAGTACCACGGGAGGAAAACTGAGACATATTTGAACACGTCTCCCGTTAACATGGTTGATCATACTTGGGTTCCACATGCATGTTTTAGCTGAAGGAAGAATACCTTAAACCTGGAGAGTTGAGACCCGTGTAATGGGTACCATGCAATATGACTTCAAAGGGTCTTCATTTGCTCACCGAACCTCTCCAATCCTATCACTGCTGCGTTTATGCCCCTGTACACATGCTTGATTCTCTTTCGGAGACATAGCAATCCATAGGTTTTAAGATACTTACTAGTCAGGTACATTCTTAGGCGTTTAATATGCGGTGTTGAGTCCATTTCGTTGAGCAAGGAGTAGCTCTTGTCTATTCCATATTTGACTTAAGGAACTTTATCTGTGCTCATTTCAATCTCTGGTTTTATGCAGCACCCCAACTCACCTTTACCCTTAAGCAAGCATAAGTTGGTTTTCTAAATTTGAGAACCTTTTCTGTTTTGGAATTCAGTTCCTGTGTAGCCAAGTTTACATTCCGTGTATTTGTGATATCTTATGATGTTTCTTTTTCTGTGTGACTTATTTCAGTTAGAATCATCGTACCTGAATCTACTCATTATGCTGCTACGGGCCTGATGACATAGATTTCATTGCTGAGTGATACTGAATTGTACGTAAGTACCACAAGTTCTTTATCCATTTTTCACTTTCTGCGATGTTGAACTTGTACTGTAAACGAGTTTCTTGTAAACAGAGCCGTTCCAAACTTTGGGGTGGCTGTGTCTTTTTGATTTTAATTTCCCTAAGCTATAGGACCATAAGTGGAAGTGCCCTAGGCTCTGTTGCTTTGTTTTTTAGATGTTTCAGGAAACACCATACACTTCTCCCGAGTGTCTGTTGGCAATTTACATCCCGCCCATCAGCATAACAAGGCTCCCAGTTCTCCATGGCCTGTTGCCTTTCTGGATTTTACACTTTTTTCAGATGGCCCTTTTGACCGGGGGGAAGTGAGACTTCATTGTAGTGCAGATTTCCTTTGCAAGCTTGCTTGGTTGGCCAAAAAGGGCGTATGCGTTTTTTCCTGAATATATTGAGGAAAAAACGCATACGCCCTTTTTGGCCAAGTGCATCATTGTGGACGTTCTGCCTCTTTTCCTATGCTTTCAATGCAATTCCAGTCTACCTCCTGAAATCGGTTTCCTGCAATTCTGCCCCTCTTTCAAGTCCTCTTGGCAGCCTTACTTCAGTCTATTTTTGGACGATAGCTGTCATTTATAACTCTGCAGGTTTGTGAATTACAGTGCCCCTGAGCTCCTTTCTTCAACTCGCTTTCTTGTGACCTGGCCGCAACACCGCAGGATGGCTTCAGGCCCTAATCTGGTTCCGGCCCGGCATGCTGAGCCTTTGGTTAATTCCTCTTCCTGGTGGGAAATGAGAGTTAAATTTGCCCGTCCAGACACCTCCAGCTAGCCTCTCATTGGTTCTCGCTATTCCTGTTCATCTTCCGCAGAAATTGCAAACTGGGCCAAACAGGAGGTTAAAGGGACTGACTCTCCAAGTGGGGAGAGTGTTAGTAAAGCATCTGGAATGTTGCACCCGAGTACCAGGGGAGGAAAACTGAGACATATTTGAACACGTCTCCCGTTCACATGGTTGATCATACTTGGGTTCCACATGCATGTTTTAGCTGAAGGAAGAATACCTTAAACCTGGAGAGTTAAGACCCGTGTAATGGGTACCATGCAATATGACTTCAAAGGGTCTTCATTTGCTCACCGAACCTCTCCAATCCTATCACTGCTGCGTTTATGCCCCTGTACACATGCTTGATTCTCTTTCGGAGACATAGCAATCCATAGGTTTTAAGATACTTACTAGTCAGGTACATTCTTAGGCGTTTAATATGCGGTGTTGAGTCCATTTCGTTGAGCAAGGAGTAGCTCTTGTCTATTCCATATTTGACTTAAGGAACTTTATCTGTGCTCATTTCAATCTCTGGTTTTATGCAGCACCCAAACTCACCTTTACCCTTAAGCAAGCATAAGTTGGTTTTCTAAATTTGAGACCCTGTTCTGTTTTGGAATTCAGTTCCTGTGTAGCCAAGTTTACATTCCGTGTATTAGTGATATCTTATGATGTTTCTTTTTCTGTGTGACTTATTTCAGTTAGAATCATCGTACCTGAATCTACTCATTATGCTGCTACGGGCCTGATGACATAGATTTCATTGCTGAGTGATACTGCATTGTACGTAAGTACCACAAGTTCTTTATCCATTTTTCACTTTCTGCGATGTTGAACTTGTACTGTAAACGAGGTTCTTGTAAACAGAGCCGTTCCAAACTTTGGGGTGGCTGTGTCTTTTTGATTTTAATTTCCCTAAGCTATAGGACCATAAGTGGAAGTGCCCTAGGCTCTGTTGCTTTGTTTTTTAGATGTTTCAGGAAACACCATACACTTCTCCCGAGTGTCTGTTGGCAATTTACATCCCGCCCATCAGCATAACAAGGCTCCCAGTTCTCAATGGCCTGTTGCCTTTCTGGATTTTACACTTTTTTCAGATGGCCCTTTTGACCGGGGGAAGTGAGACTTCATTGTAGTGCAGATTTCCTTTGCAAGCTTGCTTGGTTGGCCAAAAAGGGCGTATGCGTTTTTTCCTGAATATATTCAGGAAAAAACGCATACGCCCTTTTTGGCCAAGTGCATCATTGTGGACGTTCTGCCTCTTTTCCTATGCTTTCAATGCAATTCCAGTCTACCTCCTGAAATCAGTTTCCTGCAATTCTGCCCCGCTTTCAAATCCTCTTGGAAGCCTTACTTCAGTCTATTTTTGGACGATAGCTGTCATTTATAACTCTGCAGGTTTGTGAATTACAGTGCCCCTGAGCTCCTTTCTTCAACTCGCTTTCTTGTGACCTGGCCGCAACACCGCAGGATGGCTTCAGGCCCTAATCTGGTTCCGGCCCGGCATGCTGAGCCTTTGGTTATTTCCTCTTCCTGGTGGGAAATGAGAGTTAAATTTGCCCGTCCAGACACCTCCAGCTAGCCTCTCATTGGTTCTCGCTATTCCTGTTCATCTTCCGCAGAAATTGCAAACTGGGCCAAACAGGAGGTTAAAGGGACTGACTCTCCAAGTGGGGAGAGTGTTAGTAAAGCGTCTGGAATGTTGCACCCGAGTACCAGGGGAGGAAAACTGAGACATATTTGAACACGTCTCCCGATCATATGGTTGATCATACTCTGGGTTCCACATGCATGTTTTAGCTGAAGGAAGAATACCTTAAACCTGGAGAGTTGAGACCCGTGGAATGGGTACCATGCAATATGACTTCAAAGGGTCTTCATTTGCTCACCGAACCTCTCCAATCCTATCACTGCTGCGTTTATGCCCCTGTACACATGCTTGATTCTCTTTCGGAGACATAGCAATCCATAGGTTTTAAGATACTTACTAGTCAGGTACATTCTTAGGCGTTTAATATGCGGTGTTGAGTCCATTTCGTTGAGCAAGGAGTAGCTCTTGTCTATTCCATATTTGGCTTAAGGAACTTTATCTGTGCTCATTTCAATCTCTGGTTTTATGCAGCACCCCAACTCACCTTTACCCTTAAGCAAGCATAAGTTGGTTTTCTAAATTTGAGAACCTGTTCTGTTTTGGAATTCAGTTCCTGTGTAGCCAAGTTTACATTCCGTGTATTAGTGATATCTTATGATGTTTCTTTTTCTGTGTGACTTATTTCAGTTAGAATCATCGTACCTGAATCTACTCATTATGCTGCTACGGGCCTGATGACATAGATTTCATTGCTGAGTGATACTGCATTGTACGTAAGTACCACAAGTTCTTTATCCATTTTTCACATTCTGCGATGTTGAACTTGTACTGTAAACGA
Organism: Stenella coeruleoalba; assembly: GCF_951394435.1. NCBI lineage: Eukaryota > Metazoa > Chordata > Mammalia > Artiodactyla > Delphinidae > Stenella > Stenella coeruleoalba. The sequence goes on from NW_027646206.1 coordinate 750,846, forward strand.
GGTTCTTGTAAACAGAGCCGTTCCAAACTTTGGGGTGGCTGTGTCTTTTTGATTTTAATTTCCCTAAGCTATAGGACCATAAGTGGCAGTGCCCTAGGCTCTGTTGCTTTGTTTTTTAGATGTTTCAGGAAACACCATACACTTCTCCAGAGTGTCTGTTGGCAATTTACATCCCGCCCATCAGCATAACAAGGCTCCCAGTTCTCAATGGCCTGTTGCCTTTCTGGATTTTACACTTTTTTCAGATGGCCCTTTTGACCGGGGGGAAGTGAGACTTCATTGTAGTGCAGATTTCCTTTGCAAGCTTGCTTGGTTGGCCAAAAAGGGCGTATGCGTTTTTTCCTGAATATATTCAGGAAAAAACGCATACGCCCTTTTTGGCCAAGTGCATCATTGTGGACGTTCTGCCTCTTTTCCTATGCTTTCAATGCAATTCCAGTCTACCTCCTGAAATCGGTTTCCTGCAATTCTGCCCCGCTTTCAAGTCCTCTTGGCAGCCTTACTTCAGTCTATTTTTGGACGATAGCTGTCATTTATAACTCTGCAGGTTTGTGAATTACAGTGCCCCTGAGCTCCTTTCTTCAACTCGCTTTCTTGTGACCTGGCCGCAACACCGCAGGATGGCTTCAGGCCCTAATCTGGTTCCGGCCCGGCATGCTGAGCCTTTGGTTAATTCCTCTTCCTGGTGGGAAATGAGAGTTAAATTTGCCCGTCCAGACACCTCCAGCTAGCCTCTCATTGGTTCTCGCTATTCCTGTTCATCTTCCGCAGAAATTGCAAACTGGGCCAAACAGGAGGTTAAAGGGACTGACTCTCCAAGTGGGGAGAGTGTTAGTAAAGTGTCTGTAATGTTGCACCCGAGTACCAGGGGAGGAAAACTGAGACATATTTGAACACGTCTCCCGTTCACATGGTTGATCATACTTTGGTTCCACAATCATGTTTTAGCTGAAGGAAGAATACCTTAAACCTGGAGAGTTAAGACCCGTGTAATGGGTACCATGCAATATGACTTCAAAGGGTCTTCATTTGCTCACCGAACCTCTCCAATCCTATCACTGCTGCGTTTATGCCCCTGTACACATGCTTGATTCTCTTTCGGTGACATAGCAATCCATAGGTTTTAAGATACTTACTAGTCAGGTACATTCTTAGGCGTTTAATATGGGGTGTTGAGTCCAATTTGTTGAGCAAGGAGTAGCTCTTGTCTATTCCATATTTGGCTTAAGGAACTTTATCTGTGCTCATTTCAATCTCTGGTTTTATGCAGCACCCGAACTCACCTTTACCCTTAAGCAAGCATGAGTTGGTTTTCTAAATTTGAGACCCTGTTCTGTTCTGTAATTCAGTTCCTGTGTAGCCAAGTTTACATTCCGTGTATTACTGATATCTTATGATGTTTCTTTTTCTGTGTGACTTACTTCAGTTAGAATCATCATACCTGAATCCACTCATTGTGCTGCTAAGGGCCTGATGACACAGATTTCATTGCTGAGTGATATTGCTTTGTAAGTAAATACCACAACTTCTTTATCCATTTTTCACTTTCTGCGATGTTGAACTTGTACTGTAAACGAGGTTCTTGTAAACAGAGGCGTCCCAAACTTTGGGGTGGCTGTGTCTTTTTGATTTTAATTTCCCTAAGCTATAGGACCATAAGTGGCAGTGCTCTAGGCTCTGTTGCTTTGTTTTTTAGATGTTTCAGGAAACACCATACACTTCTCCCCAGTGTCTGTTGGCAATTTACATCCCGCCCATCAGCATAACAAGGCTCCCAGTTCTCCATGGCCTGTCCTGCCTTTCTGGATTTTACACTTTTTTCAGATGGCCCTTTTGACCGGGGGGAAGTGAGACTTCATTGTAGTGCAGATTTCCTTTGCAAGCTTGCTTGGTTGGCCAAAAAGGGCGTATGCGTTTTTTTCTGAATATATTCAGGAAAAAACGCATACGCCCTTTTTGGCCAAGTGCATCATTGTGGACGTTCTGCCTCTTTTCCTATGCTTTCAATGCAATTCCAGTCTACCTCCTGAAATCGGTTTCCTGCAATTCTGCCCCGCTTTCAAGTCCTCTTGGCAGCCTTACTTCAGTCTATTTTTGGACGATAGCTGTCATTTATAACTCTGCAGGTTTGTGAATTACAGTGCCCCTGAGCTCCTTTCTTCAACTCGCTTTCTTTTGAGCTGGCCGCAACACCGCAGGATGGCTTCAGGCCCTAATCTGGTTCCAGTACGGCACGCTGAGCCTTTGGTTATTTCCTCTTCCTGGTGGGAATTGAGAGTTAAATTTGCCCGTCCAGACACCTCCAGCTAGCCTCTCATTGGTTCTCGCTATTCCTATTCATCTTCCGCAGAATTTGCAAACTGGGCCAAACAGGAGGTTAAAGGCGCTGACTCTCCAAGTGGGGAGAGTGTTAGTAAAGCGTCTGGAATGTTGCACCCGAGTACCAGGGGAGGAAAACTGAGACATATTTGAACACATCTCCCTATCACATGGTTGATCATACTCTAGGTTCCACATACATGTTTTAGCTGAAGGAAGAATACCTTAAACCTTGGTAGTTGAAACCCGTGGAATGGGTACCATGCAATATGACTTCAAAGGGTCTTCATTTGCTCACCGAACCTCTCCAATCCTATCACTGCTGCGTTTATGCCCCTGTACACATGCTTGATTCTCTTTCGGAGACATAGCAATCCATAGGTTTTAAGATACTTACAAGTCAGGTACATTCTTAGGCGTTTAATATGCGGTGTTGAGTCCATTTCGTTGAGCAAGGAGTAGCTCTTGTCTATTCCATATTTGGCTTAAGGAACTTTATCTGTGCTCATTTCAATCTCTGGTTTTATGCAGCACCCCAACTCACCTTTACCCTTAAGCAAGCATAAGTTGTTTTTCTAAATTTGAGGCCCTGTTCTGTTCTGTAATTCAGTTCCTGTGTAGCCAAGTTTCCATTCCGTGTATTACTGATATCTTATGATGTTTCTTTTTCTGTGTGACTTACTTCAGTTAGAATCATCATACCTGAATCCACTCATTGTGCTGCTAAGGGCCTGATGACACAGATTTCATTGCTGAGTGATATTGCTTTGTAAGTAAATACCACAACTTCTTTATCCATTTTTCACTTTCTGCGATGTTGAACTTGTACTGTAAACGAGGTTCTTGTAAACAGAGCCGTTCCAAACTTTGGGGTGGCTGTGTCTTTTTGATTTTAATTTCCCTAAGCTATAGGACCATAAGTGGAAGTGCCCTAGGCTCTGTTGCTTTGTTTTTTAGATGTTTCAGGAAACACCATACACTTCTCCCAAGTGTCTGTTGGCAATTTACATCCCGCCCATCAGCATAACAAGGCTCCCAGTTCTCCATGGCCTGTCCTGCCTTTCTGGATTTTACACTTTTTTCAGATGGCCCTTTTGACCGGGGGGAAGTGAGACTTCATTGTAGTGCAGATTTCCTTTGCAAGCTTGCTTGGTTGGCCAAAAAGGGCGTATGCGTTTTTTCCTGAATATATTCAGGAAAAAACGCATACGCCCTTTTTGGCCAAGTGCATCATTGTGGACGTTCTGCCTCTTTTCCTATGCTTTCAATGCAATTCCAGTCTACCTCCTGAAATCGGTTTCCTGCAATTCTGCCCCGCTTTCAAGTCCTCTTGGCAGCCTTACTTCAGTCTATTTTTGGACGATAGCTGTCATTTATAACTCTGCAGGTTTGTGAATTACAGTGCCCCTGAGCTCCTTTGTTCAACTCACTTTCTTGTGACCTGGCCGCAACACCGCAGGATGGCTTCAGGCCCTAATCTCGTTCCTGCCCGGCATGCTGAGCCTTTGGTTAATTCCTCTTCCTGGTGGGAAATGAGAGTTAAATTTGCCCGTCCAGACACCTCCAGCTAGCCTCTCATTGGTTCTCGCTATTCCTGTTCATCTTCCGCAGAAATTGCAAACTGGGCCAAACAGGAGGTTAAAGGGACTGACTCTCCAAGTGGGGAGAGTGTTAGTAAAGCGTCTGGAATGTTGCACCCGAGTACCAGGGGAGGAAAACTGAGACATATTTGAACACGTCTCCCGATCACATGGTTGATCATACTCTAGGTTCCACATGCATGTTTTAGCTGAAGGAAGAATACCTTAAACCTGGGTAGTTGAAACCCGTGGAATGGGTACCATGCAATATGACTTCAGAGGGTCTTCATTTGCTCACCGCACCTCTCCAATCCTATCACTGCTGCATTTATGCCCCTGTACACATGCTTGATTCTCTTTCGGAGACATAGCAATCCATAGGTTTTAAGATACTTACTAGTCAGGTACATTCTTAGGCGTTTAATATGGGGTGTTGAGTCCATTTCGTTGAGCAAGGAGTAGCTCTTGTCTATTCCATATTTGGCTTAAGGAACTTTATCTGTGCTCATTTCAATCTCTGGTTTTATGCAGCACCCCAACTCACCTTTACCCTTAAGCAAGAATAAGTTGGTTTTCTAAATTTGAGACCCTGTTCTGTTCTGTAATTCAGTTCCTGTGTAGCCAAGTTTACATTCCGTGTATTACTGATATCTTATGATGTTTCTTTTTCTGTGTGACTTATTTCAGTTAGAATCATCATACCTGAATCCACTCATTGTGCTGCTAAGGGCCTGATGACACAGATTTCATTGCTGAGTGATATTGCTTTGTAAGTAAATACCACAACTTCTTTATCCATTTTTCACTTTCTGCGATGTTGAACTTGTACTGTAAACGAGGTTCTTGTAAACAGAGCCGTTCCAAACTTTGGGGTGGCTGTGTCTTTTTGATTTTAATTTCCCTAAGCTATAGGACCATAAGTGGAAGTGCCCTAGGTTCTGTTGCTTTGTTTTTTAGATGTTTCAGGAAACACCATACACTTCTCCCGAGTGGTTGTTGGCAATTTACATCCCGCCCATCAGCATAACAAGGCTCCCAGTTCTCCATGGCCTGTCCTGCCTTTCTGGATTTTACACTTTTTTCAGATGGCCCTTTTGACCGGGGGGAAGTGAGACTTCATTGTAGTGCAGATTTCCTTTGCAAGCTTGCTTGGTTGGCCAAAAAGGGCGTATGCGTTTTTTCCTGAATATATTCAGGAAAAAACGCATACGCCCTTTTTGGCCAAGTGCATCATTGTGGACGTTCTGCCTCTTTTCCTATGCTTTCAATGCAATTCCAGTCTACCTCCTGAAATCGGTTTCCTGCAATTCTGCCCCGCTTTCAAGTCCTCTTGGCAGCCTTACTTCAGTCTATTTTTGGACGATAGCTGTCATTTATAACTCTGCAGGTTTGTGAATTACAGTGCCCCTGAGCTCCTTTGTTCAACTCGCTTTCTTTTGAGCTGGCCGCAACACCGCAGGATGGCTTCAGGCCCTAATCTGGTTCCGGTACGGCACACTGAGCCTTTGGTTATTTCCTCTTCCTGGTGGGAAATGAGAGTTAAATTTGCCCGTCCAGACACCTCCAGCTAGCCTCTCATTGGTTCTCGCTATTCCTGTTCATCTTCCGCAGAAATTGCAAACTGGGCCAAACAGGAGGTTAAAGGCGCTGACTCTCCAAGTGGGGAGAGTGTTAGTAAAGCGTCTGGAATGTTGCACCCGAGTACCAGGGGAGGAAAACTGAGACATATTTGAACACGTCTCCCGTTCACATGGTTGATCATACTTAGGTTCCACATGCATGTTTTAGCTGAAGGAAGAATACCTTAAACCTGGAGAGTTGAGACTCGTGTAATGGGTACCATGCAATATGACTTCAAAGGGTCTTCATTTGCTCACCGAACCTCTCCAATCCTATCACTGCTGCGTTTATGCCCCTGTACACATGCTTGATTCTCTTTTGGAGACATAGCAATCCATAGGTTTTACGATACTTACTAGTCAGGTACATTCTTAGGCGTTTAATATGCGGTGTTGAGTCCATTTCGTTGAGCAAGGAGTAGCTCTTGTCTATTCCATATTTGACTTAAGGAACTTTATCTGTGCTCATTTCAATCTCTGGTTTTATGCAGCACCCCAACTCACCTTTACCCTTAAGCAAGCATAAGTTGGTTTTCTAAATTTGAGACCCTGTTCTGTTCTGTAATTCAGTTCCTGTGTAGCCAAGTTTACATTCCGTGTATTACTGATATCTTATGATGTTTCTTTTTCTGTGTGACTTATTTCAGTTAGAATCATCATACCTGAATCCACTCATTGTGATGCTAAGGGCCTGATGACATAGATTTCATTGCTGAGTGATATTGCTTTGTAAGTAAATACCAAAACTTCTTTATCCATTTTTCACTTTCTGCAATGTTGAACTTGTACTGTAAACGAGGTTCTTGTAAACAGAGGCGTCCCAAACTTTGGGGTGGCTGTGTCTTTTTGATTTTAATTTCCCTAAGCTATAGGACCATAAGTGGCAGTGCCCTAGGCTCTGTTGCTTTGTTTTTTAGATGTTTCAGGAAACACCATACACTTCTCCCGAGTGTCTGTTGGCAATTTACATCCCGCCCATCAGCATAACAAGGCTCCCAGTTCTCCATGGCCTGTCCTGCCTTTCTGGATTTTACACTTTTTTCAGATGGCCCTTTTGACCGGGGGGAAGTGAGACTTCATTGTAGTGCAGATTTCCTTTGCAAGCTTGCTTGGTAGGCCAAAAAGGGCGTATGCGTTTTTTCCTGAATATATTCAGGAAAAAACGCATACGCCCTTTTTGGCCAAGTGCATCATTGTGGACGTTCTGCCTCTTTTCCTATGCTTTCAATGCAATTCCAGTCTACCTCCTGAAATCGGTTTCCTGCAATTCTGCCCCGCTTTCAAGTCCTCTTGGCAGCCTTACTTCAGTCTATTTTTGGACGATAGCTGTCATTTATAACTCTGCAGGTTTGTGAATTACAGTGCCCCTGAGCTCCTTTCTTCAACTCGCTTTCTTGTGACCTGGCCGCAACACCGCAGAATGGCTTCAGGCCGTAATCTGGTTCCGGCCAGGCATGCTGAGCCTTTGGTTATTTCCTCTTCCTGGTGGGAAATGAGAGTTAAATTTGCCCGTCCAGACACCTCCAGCTAGCCTCTCATTGGTTCTCGCTATTCCTGTTCATCTTCCGCAGAAATTGCAAACTGGGCCAAACAGGAGGTTAAAGGCGCTGACTCTCCAAGTGGGGAGAGTGTTAGTAAAGCGTCTGGAATGTTGCACCCGAGTACCAGGGGAGGAAAACTGAGACATATTTGAACACGTCTCCCGTTCACATGGTTGATCATACTTGGGTTCCACATGCATGTTTTAGCTGAAGGAAGAATACCTTAAACCTGGAGAGTTGAGACCCGTGTAATGGGTACCATGCAATATGACTTCAAAGGGTCTTCATTTGCTCACCGAACCTCTCCAATCCTATCACTGCTGCGTTTATGCCCCTGTACACATGCTTGATTCTCTTTTGGAGACATAGCAATCCATAGGTTTTACGATACTTACTAGTCAGGTACATTCTTAGGCGTTTAATATGCGGTGTTGAGTCCATTTCGTTGAGCAAGGAGTAGCTCTTGTCTATTCCATATTTGGCTTAAGGAACTTTATCTGTGCTCATTTCAATCTCTGGTTTTATGCAGCACCCCAACTCACCTTTACCCTTAAGCAAGCATAAGTTGGTTTTCTAAATTTGAGACCCTGTTCTGTTCTGTAATTCAGTTCCTGTGTAGCCAAGTTTACATTCCGTGTATTACTGATATCTTATGATGTTTCTTTTTCTGTGTGACTTATTTCAGTTAGAATCATCATACCTGAATCCACTCATTGTGCTGCTAAGGGCCTGATGACACAGATTTCATTGCTGAGTGATATTGCTTTGTAAGTAAATACCACAACTTCTTTATCCATTTTTCACTTTCTGCGATGTTGAACTTGTACTGTAAACGAGGTTCTTGTAAACAGAGCCGTTCCAAACTTTGGGGTGGCTGTGTCTTTTTGATTTTAATTTCCCTAAGCTATAGGACCATAAGTGGAAGTGCCCTAGGTTCTGTTGCTTTGTTTTTTAGATGTTTCAGGAAACACCATACACTTCTCCCGAGTGGTTGTTGGCAATTTACATCCCGCCCATCAGCATAACAAGGCTCCCAGTTCTCAATGGCCTGTCCTGCCTTTCTGGATTTTACACTTTTTTCAGATGGCCCTTTTGACCGGGGGGAAGTGAGACTTCATTGTAGTGCAGATTTCCTTTGCAAGCTTGCTTGGTTGGCCAAAAAGGGCGTATGCGTTTTTTCCTGAATATATTCAGGAAAAAACGCATACGCCCTTTTTGGCCAAGTGCATCATTGTGTACGTTCTGCCTCTTTTCCTATGCTTTCAATGCAATTCCAGTCTACCTCCTGAAATCGGTTTCCTGCAATTCTGCCCCGCTTTCAAGTCCTCTTGGCAGCCTTACTTCAGTCTATTTTTGGACGATAGCTGTCATTTATAACTCTGCAGGTTTGTGAATTACAGTGCCCCTGAGCTCCTTTCTTCAACTCGCTTTCTTGTGACCTGGCCGCAACACCGCAGGATGGCTTCAGGCCCTAATCTGGTTCCGGCCCGGCATGCTGAGCCTTTGGTTAATTCCTCTTCCTGGTGGGAAATGTGAGTTAAATTTGCCCGTCCAGACACCTCCAGCTAGCCTGTCATTGGTTCTCGCTATTCCTGTTCATCTTCCGCAGAAATTGCAAACTGGGCCAAACAGGAGGTTAAAGGGACTGACTCTCCAAGTGGGGAGAGTGTTAGTAAAGCGTCTGGAATGTTGCACCCGAGTACCAGGGGAGGAAAACTGAGACATATTTGAACACGTCTCCCGATCACATGGTTCATCATACTCTAGGTTCCACATGCATGTTTTAGCTGAAGGAAGAATACCTTAAACCTGGGTAGTTGAAACCCGTGTAATGGGTACCATGCAATATGACTTCAAAGGGTCTTCATTTGCTCACCGAACCTCTCCAATCCTATCACTGCTGCGTTTATGCCCCTGTACACATGCTTGATTCTCTTTCGGAGACATAGCAATCCATAGGTTTTAAGATACTTACTAGTCAGGTACATTCTTAGGCGTTTAATATGGGGTGTTGAGTCCATTTCGTTGAGCAAGGAGTAGCTCTTGTCTATTCCATATTTGGCTTAAGGAACTTTATCTGTGCTCATTTCAATCTCTGGTTTTATGCAGCACCCCAACTCACCTTTACCCTTAAGCAAGCATAAGTTGGTTTTCTAAATTTGAGACCCTGTTCTGTTCTGTAATTCAGTTCCTGTGTAGCCACGTTTCCATTCCGTGTATTACTGATATCTTATGATGTTTCTTTTTCTGTGTGACTTATTTCAGTTAGAATCATCATACCTGAATCCACTCATTGTGCTGCTACGTGCCTGATGACACAGATTTCATTGCTGAGTGATATTGCTTTGTAAGTAAATACCACAACTTCTTTATCCATTTTTCACTTTCTGCGATGTTGAACTTGTACTGTAAACGAGGTTCTTGTAAACAGAGCCGTTCCAAACTTTGGGGTGGCTGTGTCTTTTTTATTTTAATTTCCCTAAGCTATAGGACCATAAGTGGAAGTGCCCTAGGCTCTGTTGCTTTGTTTTTTAGATGTTTCAGGAAACACCATACACTTCTCCCAAGTGTCTGTTGGCAATTTACATCCCGCCCATCAGCATAACAAGGCTCCCAGTTCTCAATGGCCTGTTGCCTTTCTGGATTTTACACTTTTTTCAGATGGCCCTTTTGGCCGGGGGGAAGTGAGACTTCATTGTAGTGCAGATTTCCTTTGCAAGCTTGCTTGGTTGGCCAAAAAGGGCGTATGCGTTTTTTCCTGAATATATTCAGGAGAAAACGCATACGCCCTTTTTGGCCAAGTGCATCATTGTGGACGTTCTGCCTCTTTTCCTATGCTTTCAATGCAATTCCAGTCTACCTCCTGAAATCGGTTTCCTGCAATTCTGCCCCTCTTTCAAGTCCTCTTGGCAGCCTTACTTCAGTCTATTTTTGGACGATAGCTGTCATTTATAACTCTGCAGGTTTGTGAATTACAGTGCCCCTGAGCTCCTTTCTTCAACTCGCTTTCTTGTGACCTGGCCGCAACACCGCAGGATGGATTCAGGCCCTAATCTGGTTCCGGCCCAGCATGCTGAGCCTTTGGTTAATTCCTCTTCCTGGTGGGAAATGAGAGTTAAATTTGCCCGTCCAGACACCTCCAGCTAGCCTCTCATTGGTTCTCGCTATTCCTGTTCATCTTCCGCAGAAATTGCAAACTGGGCCAAACAGGAGGTTAAAGGGACTGACTCTCCAAGTGGGGAGAGTGTTAGTAAAGCGTCTGGAATGTTGCACCCGAGTACCAGGGGAGGAAAACTGAGACATATTTGAACACGTCTCCCGTTCACATGGTTGATCATACTCTAGGTTCCACATGCATGTTTTAGCTGAAGGAAGAATACCTTAAACCTGGGTAGTTGAAACCCGTGGAATGGGTACCATGCAATATGACTTCAAAGGGTCTTCATTTGCTCACCGAACCTCTCCAATCCTATCACTGCTGCGTTTATGCCCCTGTACACATGCTTGATTCTCTTTCGGAGACATAGCAATCCATAGGTTTTAAGATACTTACTAGTCAGGTACATTCTTAGGCGTTTAATATGGGGTGTTGAGTCCATTTCGTTGAGCAAGGAGTAGCTCTTGTCTATTCCATATTTGGCTTAAGGAACTTTATCTGTGCTCATTTCAATCTCTGGTTTTATGCAGCACCCCAACTCACCTTTACCCTTAAGCAAGAATAAGTTGGTTTTCTAAATTTGAGACCCTGTTCTGTTCTGTAATTCAGTTCCTGTGTAGCCAAGTTTACATTCCGTGTATTACTGATATCTTATGATGTTTCTTTTTCTGTGTGACTTATTTCAGTTAGAATCATCATACCTGAATCCACTCATTGTGCTGCTAAGGGCCTGATGACACAGATTTCATTGCTGAGTGATATTGCTTTGTAAGTAAATACCACAACTTCTTTATCCATTTTTCACTTTCTGCGATGTTGAACTTGTACTGTAAACGAGGTTCTTGTAAACAGAGCCGTTCCAAACTTTGGGGTGGCTGTGTCTTTTTGATTTTAATTTCCCTAAGCTATAGGACCATAAGTGGCAGTGCCCTAGGCTCTGTTGCTTTGTTTTCTAGATGTTTCAGGAAACACCATACACTTCTCCCGAGTGTCTGTTGGCAATTTACATCCCGCCCATCAGCATAACAAGGCTCCCAGTTCTCCATGGCCTGTCCTGCCTTTCTCGATTTTACACTATTTTCAGATGGCTCTTTTGACCGGGGGGAAGTGAGACTTCATTGTAGTGCAGATTTCCTTTGCAAGCTTGCTTGGTTGGCCAAAAAGGGCGTATGCGTTTTTTCCTGAATATATTCAGGAAAAAACGCATACGCCCTTTTTGGCCAAGTGCATCATTGTGGACGTTCTGCCTCTTTTCCTATGCTTTCAATGCAATTCCAGTCTACCTCCTGAAATCGGTTTCCTGCAATTCTGCCCCGCTTTCAAGTCCTCTTGGCAGCCTTACTTCAGTCTATTTTTGGACGATAGCTGTCATTTATAACTCTGCAGGTTTGTGAATTACAGTGCCCCTGAGCTCCTTTCCTCAACTCTCTTTCTTGTGAGCTGGCCGCAGCACCGCAGGATGGCTTCAGGCCCTAATCTGGTTCCGGCCCGGCATGCTGAGCCTTTGGTTAATTCCTCTTCCTGGTGGGAAATGAGAGTTAAATTTGCCCGTCCAGACACCTCCAGCTAGCCTCTCATTGGTTCTCGCTATTCCTGTTCATCTTCCGCAGAAATTGCAAACTGGGCCAAACAGGAGGTTAAAGGGACTGACTCTCCAAGTGGGGAGAGTGTTAGTAAAGCGTCTGGAATGTTGCACCCGAGTACCAGGGGAGGAAAACTGAGACATATTTGAACACGTCTCCCGATCACATGGTTCATCATACTCTAGGTTCCACATGCATGTTTTAGCTGAAGGAAGAATACCTTAAACCTGGGTAGTTGAAACCCGTGTAATGGGTACCATGCAATATGACTTCAAAGGGTCTTCATTTGCTCACCGAACCTCTCCAATCCTATCACTGCTGCGTTTATGCCCCTGTACACATGCTTGATTCTCTTTCGGAGACATAGCAATCCATAGGTTTTAAGATACTTACTAGTCAGGTACATTCTTAGGCGTTTAATATGGGGTGTTGAGTCCATTTCGTTGAGCAAGGAGTAGCTCTTGTCTATTCCATATTTGGCTTAAGGAACTTTATCTGTGCTCATTTCAATCTCTGGTTTTATGCAGCACCCCAACTCACCTTTACCCTTAAGCAAGCATAAGTTGGTTTTCTAAATTTGAGACCCTGTTCTGTTCTGTAATTCAGTTCCTGTGTAGCCACGTTTCCATTCCGTGTATTACTGATATCTTATGATGTTTCTTTTTCTGTGTGACTTATTTCAGTTAGAATCATCATACCTGAATCCACTCATTGTGCTGCTACGTGCCTGATGACACAGATTTCATTGCTGAGTGATATTGCTTTGTAAGTAAATACCACAACTTCTTTATCCATTTTTCACTTTCTGCGATGTTGAACTTGTACTGTAAACGAGGTTCTTGTAAACAGAGCCGTTCCAAACTTTGGGGTGGCTGTGTCTTTTTTATTTTAATTTCCCTAAGCTATAGGACCATAAGTGGAAGTGCCCTAGGCTCTGTTGCTTTGTTTTTTAGATGTTTCAGGAAACACCATACACTTCTCCCAAGTGTCTGTTGGCAATTTACATCCCGCCCATCAGCATAACAAGGCTCCCAGTTCTCAATGGCCTGTTGCCTTTCTGGATTTTACACTTTTTTCAGATGGCCCTTTTGGCCGGGGGGAAGTGAGACTTCATTGTAGTGCAGATTTCCTTTGCAAGCTTGCTTGGTTGGCCAAAAAGGGCGTATGCGTTTTTTCCTGAATATATTCAGGAGAAAACGCATACGCCCTTTTTGGCCAAGTGCATCATTGTGGACGTTCTGCCTCTTTTCCTATGCTTTCAATGCAATTCCAGTCTACCTCCTGAAATCGGTTTCCTGCAATTCTGCCCCTCTTTCAAGTCCTCTTGGCAGCCTTACTTCAGTCTATTTTTGGACGATAGCTGTCATTTATAACTCTGCAGGTTTGTGAATTACAGTGCCCCTGAGCTCCTTTCTTCAACTCGCTTTCTTGTGACCTGGCCGCAACACCGCAGGATGGATTCAGGCCCTAATCTGGTTCCGGCCCAGCATGCTGAGCCTTTGGTTAATTCCTCTTCCTGGTGGGAAATGAGAGTTAAATTTGCCCGTCCAGACACCTCCAGCTAGCCTCTCATTGGTTCTCGCTATTCCTGTTCATCTTCCGCAGAAATTGCAAACTGGGCCAAACAGGAGGTTAAAGGGACTGACTCTCCAAGTGGGGAGAGTGTTAGTAAAGCGTCTGGAATGTTGCACCCGAGTACCAGGGGAGGAAAACTGAGACATATTTGAACACGTCTCCCGTTCACATGGTTGATCATACTCTAGGTTCCACATGCATGTTTTAGCTGAAGGAAGAATACCTTAAACCTGGGTAGTTGAAACCCGTGGAATGGGTACCATGCAATATGACTTCAAAGGGTCTTCATTTGCTCACCGAACCTCTCCAATCCTATCACTGCTGCGTTTATGCCCCTGTACACATGCTTGATTCTCTTTCGGAGACATAGCAATCCATAGGTTTTAAGATACTTACTAGTCAGGTACATTCTTAGGCGTTTAATATGGGGTGTTGAGTCCATTTCGTTGAGCAAGGAGTAGCTCTTGTCTATTCCATATTTGGCTTAAGGAACTTTATCTGTGCTCATTTCAATCTCTGGTTTTATGCAGCACCCCAACTCACCTTTACCCTTAAGCAAGAATAAGTTGGTTTTCTAAATTTGAGACCCTGTTCTGTTCTGTAATTCAGTTCCTGTGTAGCCAAGTTTACATTCCGTGTATTACTGATATCTTATGATGTTTCTTTTTCTGTGTGACTTATTTCAGTTAGAATCATCATACCTGAATCCACTCATTGTGCTGCTAAGGGCCTGATGACACAGATTTCATTGCTGAGTGATATTGCTTTGTAAGTAAATACCACAACTTCTTTATCCATTTTTCACTTTCTGCGATGTTGAACTTGTACTGTAAACGAGGTTCTTGTAAACAGAGCCGTTCCAAACTTTGGGGTGGCTGTGTCTTTTTGATTTTAATTTCCCTAAGCTATAGGACCATAAGTGGCAGTGCCCTAGGCTCTGTTGCTTTGTTTTCTAGATGTTTCAGGAAACACCATACACTTCTCCCGAGTGTCTGTTGGCAATTTACATCCCGCCCATCAGCATAACAAGGCTCCCAGTTCTCCATGGCCTGTCCTGCCTTTCTCGATTTTACACTATTTTCAGATGGCTCTTTTGACCGGGGGGAAGTGAGACTTCATTGTAGTGCAGATTTCCTTTGCAAGCTTGCTTGGTTGGCCAAAAAGGGCGTATGCGTTTTTTCCTGAATATATTCAGGAAAAAACGCATACGCCCTTTTTGGCCAAGTGCATCATTGTGGACGTTCTGCCTCTTTTCCTATGCTTTCAATGCAATTCCAGTCTACCTCCTGAAATCGGTTTCCTGCAATTCTGCCCCGCTTTCAAGTCCTCTTGGCAGCCTTACTTCAGTCTATTTTTGGACGATAGCTGTCATTTATAACTCTGCAGGTTTGTGAATTACAGTGCCCCTGAGCTCCTTTCCTCAACTCTCTTTCTTGTGAGCTGGCCGCAGCACCGCAGGATGGCTTCAGGCCCTAATCTGGTTCCGGCCCGGCATGCTGAGCCTTTGGTTAATTCCTCTTCCTGGTGGGAAATGAGAGTTAAATTTGCCCGTCCAGACACCTCCAGCTAGCCTCTCATTGGTTCTCGCTATTCCTGTTCATCTTCCGCAGAAATTGCAAACTGGGCCAAACAGGAGGTTAAAGGGACTGACTCTCCAAGTGGGGAGAGTGTTAGTAAAGCGTCTGGAATGTTGCACCCGAGTACCAGGGGAGGAAAACTGAGACATATTTGAACACGTCTCCCGATCACATGGTTGATCATACTCTAGGTTCCACATGCATGTTTTAGCTGAAGGAAGAATACCTTAAACCTGGGTAGTTGAAACCCGTGGAATGGGTACCATGCAATATGACTTCAAAGGGTCTTCATTTGCTCACCGAACCTCTCCAATCCTATCACTGCTGCGTTTATGCCCCTGTACACATGCTTGATTCTCTTTCGGAGACATAGCAATCCATAGGTTTTAAGATACTTACTAGTCTGGTACATTCTTAGGCGTTTAATATGGGGTGTTGAGTCCATTTCATTGAGCAAGGAGTAGCTCTTGTCTATTCCATATTTGGCTTAAGGAACTTTATCTGTGCTCATTTCAATCTCTGGTTTTATGCAGCACCCCAACTCACCTTTACCCTTAAGCAAGCATAAGTTGTTTTTCTAAATTTGAGACCCTGTTCTGTTCTGTAATTCAGTTCCTGTGTAGCCAAGTTTACATTCCGTGTATTACTGATATCTTATGATGTTTCTTTTTCTGTGTGACTTATTTCAGTTAGAATCATCATACCTGAATCCACTCATTGTGCTGCTAACGGCCTGATGACATAGATTTCTTTGCTGAGTGATATTGCTTTGTAAGTGAATACCACAACTTCTTTATCCATTTTTCACTTTCTGCGATGTTGAACTTGTACTGTAAACGAGGTTCTTGTAAACAGAGCCGTTCCAAACTTTGGGGTGGCTGTGTCTTTTTGATTTTAATTTCCCTAAGCTATAGGACCATAAGTGGAAGTGCCCTAGGCTCTGTTGCTTTGTTTTTTAGATGTTTCAGGAAACACCATACATTTCTCCCAGGTGTCTGTTGGCAATTTACATCCCGCCCATCAGCATAACAAGGCTCCCAGTTCTCAATGGCCTGTTGCCTTTCTGGATTTTACACTTTTTTCAGATGGCCCTTTTGGCCGGGGGGAAGTGAGACTTCATTGTAGTGCAGATTTCCTTTGCAAGCTTGCTTGGTTGGCCAAAAAGGGCGTATGCGTTTTTTCCTGAATATATTCAGGAAAAAACGCATACGCCCTTTTTGGCCAAGTGCATCATTGTGGACGTTCTGCCTCTTTTCCTATGCTTTCAATGCAATTCCAGTCTACCTCCTGAAATCGGTTTCCTGCAATTCTGCCCCGCTTTCAAGTCCTCTTGGCAGCCTTACTTCAGTCTATTTTTGGACGATAGCTGTGATTTATAAGTCTGCAGGTTTGTGAATTACAGTGCCCCTGAGCTCCTTTCTTCAACTCGCTTTCTTGTGACCTGGCCGCAACACCGCAGGATGGCTTCAGGCCCTAATCTGGTTCCGGCCCGGCATGCTGAGCCTTTGGTTAATTCCTCTTCCTGGTGGGAAATGAGAGTTAAATTTGCCCGTCCAGACACCTCCAGCTAGCCTCTCATTGGTTCTCGCTATTCCTGTTCATCTTCCGCAGAAATTGCAAACGGGCCAAACAGGAGGTTAAAGGGACTGACTCTCCAAGTGGGGAGAGTGTTAGTAAAGCGTCTGGAATGTTGCACCCGAGTACCAGGGGAGGAAAACTGAGACATATTTGAACACGTCTCCCGATCACATGGTTGATCATACTCTAGGTTCCACATGCATGTTTTAGCTGAAGGAAGAATACCTTAAAACTGGGTAGTTGAAACCCGTGGAATGGGTACCATGCAATATGACTTCAAAGGGTCTTCATTTGCTCACCGAACCTCTCCAATCCTATCACTGCTGCGTTTATGCCCCTGTACACATGCTTGATTCTCTTTCGGAGACATAGCAATCCATAGGTTTTAAGATACTTACTAGTCAGGTACATTCTTAGGCGTTTAATATGGGGTGTTGAGTCCATTTCGTTGAGCAAGGAGTAGCTCTTGTCTATTCCATATTTGGCTTAAGGAACTTTATCTGTGCTCATTTCAATCTCTGTTTTTATGCAGCACCCCAACTCACCTTTACCCTTAAGCAAGAATAAGTTGGTTTTCTAAATTTGAGACCCTGTTCTGTTCTGTAATTCAGTTCCTGTGTAGCCAAGTTTACATTCCGTGTATTACTGATATCTTATAATGTTTCTTTTTCTGTGTGACTTATTTCAGTTAGAATCATCATACCTGAATCCACTCATTGTGCTGCTAAGGGCCTGATGACACAGATTTCATTGCTGAGTGATATTGCTTTGTAAGTAAATACCACAACTTCTTTATCCATTTTTCACTTTCTGCGATGTTGAACTTGTACTGTAAACGAGGTTCTTGTAAACAGAGCCGTTCCAAACTTTGGGGTGGCTGTGTCTTTTTGATTTTAATTTCCCTAAGCTATAGGACCATAAGTGGAAGTGCCCTAGTTTCTGTTGCTTTGTTTTTTAGATGTTTCAGGAAACACCATACACTTCTCCCGAGTGTCTGTTGGCAATTTACATCCCGCCCATCAGCATAACAAGGCTCCCAGTTCTCCATGGCCTGTCCTGCCTTTCTGGATTTTACACTATTTTCAGATGGCCCTTTTGACCGGGGGGAAGTGAGACTTCATTGTAGTGCAGATTTCCTTTGCAAGCTTGCTTGGTTGGCCAAAAAGGGCGTATGCGTTTTTTCCTGAATATATTCAGGAAAAAACGCATACGCCCTTTTTGGCCAAGTGCATCATTGTGGACGTTCTGCCTCTTTTCCTATGCTTTCAATGCAATTCCAGTCTACCTCCTGAAATCGGTTTCCTGCAATTCTGCCCCGCTTTCAAGTCCTCTTGGCAGCCTTACTTCAGTCTATTTTTGGACGATAGCTGTCATTTATAACTCTGCAGGTTTGTGAATTACAGTGCCCCTGAGCTCCTTTCCTCAACTCTCTTTCTTGTGAGCTGGCCGCAGCACCGCAGGATGGCTTCAGGCCCTAATCTGGTTCCGGCCCGGCATGCTGAGCCTTTGGTTAATTCCTCTTCCTGGTGGGAAATGAGAGTTAAATTTGCCCGTCCAGACACCTCCAGCTAGCCTCTCATTGGTTCTCGCTATTCCTGTTCATCTTCCGCAGAAATTGCAAACTGGGCCAAACAGGAGGTTAAAGGGACTGACTCTCCAAGTGGGGAGAGTGTTAGTAAAGCGTTTGGAATGTTGCACCCGAGTACCAGGGGAGGAAAACTGAGACATATTTGAACACGTCTCCCGATCACATGGTTGATCATACTCTAGGTTCCACATGCATGTTTTAGCTGAAGGAAGAATACCTTAAACCTGGGTAGTTGAAACCCGTGGAATGGGTACCATGCAATATGACTTCAAAGGGTCTTCATTTGCTCACCGAACCTCTCCAATCCTATCACTGCTGCGTTTATGCCCCTGTACACATGCTTGATTCTCTTTCGGAGACATAGCAATCAATAGGTTTTAAGATACTTACTAGTCTGGTACATTCTTAGGCGTTTAATATGGGGTGTTGAGTCCATTTCGTTGAGCAAGGAGTAGCTCTTGTCTATTCCATATTTGGCTTAAGGAACTTTATCTGTGCTCATTTCAATCTCTGGTTTTATGCAGCACCCCAACTCACCTTTACCCTTAAGCAAGCATAAGTTGGTTTTCTAAATTTGAGACCCTGTTCTGTTCTGTAATTCAGTTCCTGTGTAGCCAAGTTTACATTCCGTGTATTACTGATATCTTATGATGTTTCTTTTTCTGTGTGACTTATTTCAGTTAGAATCATCATACCTGAATCCACTCATTGTGCTGCTAAGGGCCTGATGACACAGATTTCATTGCTGAGTGATATTGCTTTGTAAGTAAATACCACAACTTCTTTATCCATTTTTCACTTTCTGCGATGTTGAACTTGTACTGTAAACGAGGTTCTTGTAAACAAAGCCGTTCCAAACTTTGGGGTGGCTGTGTCTTTTTGATTTTAATTTCCCTAAGCTATAGGACCATAAGTGGAAGTGCCCTAGGCTCTGTTGCTTTGTTTTTTAGATGTTTCAGGAAACACCATACACTTCTCCCGAGTGGTTGTTGGCAATTTACATCCCGCCCATCAGCATAACAAGGCTCCCAGTTCTCAATGGCCTGTTGCCTTTCTGGATTTTACACTTTTTTCAGATGGCCCTTTTGGCCGGGGGGAAGTGAGACTTCATTGTAGTGCAGATTTCCTTTGCAAGCTTGCTTGGTTGGCCAAAAAGGGCGTATGCGTTTTTTCCTGAATATATTCAGGAGAAAACGCATACGCCCTTTTTGGCCAAGTGCATCATTGTGGACGTTCTGCCTCTTTTCCTATGCTTTCAATGCAATTCCAGTCTACCTCCTGAAATCGGTTTCCTGCAATTCTGCCCCTCTTTCAAGTCCTCTTGGCAGCCTTACTTCAGTCTATTTTTGGACGATAGCTGTCATTTATAACTCTGCAGGTTTGTGAATTACAGTGCCCCTGAGCTCCTTTCTTCAACTCGCTTTCTTGTGACCTGGCCGCAACACCGCAGGATGGCTTCAGGCCCTAATCTGGTTCCGGCACGGCACGCTGAGCCTTTGGTTATTTCCTCTTCCTGGTGGGAAATGAGAGTTAAATTTGCCCGTCCAGACACCTCCAGCTAGTCTCTCATTGGTTCTCGCTATTCCTGTTCATCTTCCGCAGAAATTGCAAACTGGGCCAAACAGGAGGTTAAAGGGACTGACTCTCCAAGTGGGGAGAGTGTTAGTAAAGCGTCTGGAATGTTGCACCCGAGTACCAGGGGAGGAAAACTGAGACATATTTGAACACGTCTCCCGATCACATGGTTGATCATACTCTAGGTTCCACATGCATGTTTTAGCTGAAGGAAGAATACCTTAAACCTGGGTAGTTGAAACCCGTGGAATGGGTACCATGCAATATGACTTCAAAGGTTCTTCATTTGCTCACCGAACCTCTCCAATCCTATCACTGCTGCGTTTATGCCCCTGTACACATGCTTGATTCTCTTTCGGAGACATAGCAATCCATAGGTTTTAAGATACTTACTAGTCAGGTACATTCTTAGGCGTTTAATATGCGGTGTTGAGTCCATTTCGTTGAGCAAGGAGTAGCTCTTGTCTATTCCATATTTGGCTTAAGGAACTTTATCTGTGCTCATTTCAATCTCTGTTTTTATGCAGCACCCCAACTCACCTTTACCCTTAAGCAAGAATAAGTTGGTTTTCTAAATTTGAGACCCTGTTCTGTTCTGTAATTCAGTTCCTGTGTAGCCAAGTTTACATTCCGTGTATTACTGATATCTTATGATGTTTCTTTTTCTGTGTGACTTATTTCAGTTAGAATCATCATACCTGAATCCACTCATTGTGCTGCTAAGGGCCTGATGACACAGATTTCATTGCTGAGTGATATTGCTTTGTAAGTAAATACCACAACTTCTTTATCCATTTTTCACTTTCTGCGATGTTGAACTTGTACTGTAAACGAGGTTCTTGTAAACAGAGCCGTTCCAAACTTTGGGGTGGCTGTGTCTTTTTGATTTTAATTTCCCTAAACTATAGGACCATAAGTGGCAGTGCCCTAGGCTCTGTTGCTTTGTTTTTTAGATGTTTCAGGAAACACCATACACTCCTCCCGAGTGTCTGTTGGCAATTTATATCCCGCCCATCAGCATAACAAGGCTCCCAGTTCTCCATGGCCTGTCCTGCCTTTCTGGATTTTACACTTTTTTCAGATGGCCCTTTTGACCGGGGGGAAGTGAGACTTCATTGTAGTGCAGATTTCCTTTGCAAGCTTGCTTGGTTGGCCAAAAAGGGCGTATGCGTTTTTTCCTGAATATATTCAGGAAAAAACGCATACGCCCTTTTTGGCCAAGTGCATCATTGTGGACGTTCTGCCTCTTTTCCTATGCTTTCAATGCAATTCCAGTCTACCTCTTGAAATCGGTGTCCTGCAATTCTGCCCCGCTTTCAAGTCCTCTTGGCAGCCTTACTTCAGTCTATTTTTGGACGATAGCTGTCATTTATAACTCTGCAGGTTTGTGAATTACAGTGTCCCTGAGCTCCTTTCTTCAACTCGCTTTCTTGTGACCTGGCCGCAACACCGCAGGATGGCTTCAGGCCCTAATCTGGTTCCGGCCCGGCATGCTGAGCCTTTGGTTAATTCCTCTTCCTGGTGGGAAATGAGAGTTAAATTTGCCCGTCCAGACACCTCCAGCTAGCCTCTCATTGGTTCTCGCTATTCCTGTTCATCTTCCGCAGAAATTGCAAACTGGGCCAAACAGGAGGTTAAAGGGACTGACTCTCCAAGTGGGGAGAGTGTTAGTAAAGCGTCTGGAATGTTGCACCCGAGTACCAGGGGAGGAAAACTGAGACATATTTAAACACGTCTCCCGATCACATGGTTGATCATACTCTAGGTTCCACATGCATGTTTTAGCTGAAGGAAGAATACCTTAAACCTGGGTAGTTGAAACCTGTGGAATGGGTACCATGCAATATGACTTCAAAGGGTCTTCATTTGCTCACCGCACCTCTCCAATCCTATCACTGCTGCGTTTATGCCCCTGTACACATGCTTGATTCTCTTTCGGAGACATAGCAATCCATAGGTTTTAAGATACTTACTAGTCAGGTACATTCTTAGGCGTTTAATATGGGGTGTTGAGTCCATTTCATTGAGCAAGGAGTAGCTCTTGTCTATTCCATATTTGGCTTAAGGAACTTTATCTGTGCTCATTTCAATCTCTGGTTTTATGCAGCACCCCAACTCACCTTTACCCTTAAGCAAGAATAAGTTGGTTTTCTAAATTTGAGACCCTGTTCTGTTCTGTAATTCAGTTCCTGTGTAGCCAAGTTTACATTCCGTGTATTACTGATATCTTATGATGTTTCTTTTTCTATGTGACTTATTTCAGTTAGAATCATCATACCTGAATCCACTCATTGTGCTGCTAAGGGCCTGATGACATAGATTTCATTGCTCCGTGATATTGCTTTGTAAGTGAATACCACAACTTCTTTATCCATTTTTCACTTTCTGCGATGTTGAACTTGTACTGTAAACGAGGTTCTTGTAAACAGAGCCGTTCCAAACTTTGGGGTGGCTGTGTCTTTTTGATTTTAATTTCCCTAAGCTATAGGACCATAAGTGGACGTGCCCTAGGCTCTGTTGCTTTGTTTTTTAGATGTTTCAGGAAACACCATACACTTCTCCCAGGTGTCTGTTGGCAATTTACATCCCGCCCATCAGCATAACAAGGCTCCCAGTTCTCAATGGCCTGTTGCCTTTCTGGATTTTACACTTTTTTCAGATGGCCCTTTTGGCCGGGGGGAAGTGAGACTTCATTGTAGTGCAGATTTCCTTTGCAAGCTTGCTTGGTTGGCCAAAAAGGGCGTATGCGTTTTTTCCTGAATATATTCAGGAAAAAACGCATACGCCCTTTTTGGCCAAGTGCATCATTGTGGACGTTCTGCCTCTTTTCCTATGCTTTCAATGCAATTCCAGTCTACCTCCTGAAATCGGTTTCCTGCAATTCTGCCCCGCTTTCAAGTCCTCTTGGCAGCCTTACTTCAGTCTATTTTTGGACGATAGCTGTGATTTATAAGTCTGCAGGTTTGTGAATTACAGTGCCCCTGAGCTCCTTTCTTCAACTCGCTTTCTTGTGACCTGGCCGCAACACCGCAGGATGGCTTCAGGCCCTAATCTGGTTCCGGCCCGGCATGCTGAGCCTTTGGTTAATTCCTCTTCCTGGTGGGAAATGAGAGTTAAATTTGCCCGTCCAGACACCTCCAGCTAGCCTCTCATTGGTTCTCGCTATTCCTGTTCATCTTCCGCAGAAATTGCAAACTGGGCCAAACAGGAGGTTAAAGGGACTGACTCTCCAAGTGGGGAGAGTGTTAGTAAAGCGTCTGGAATGTTGCACCCGAGTACCAGGGGAGGAAAACTGAGACATATTTGAACACGTCTCCCGATCACATGGTTGATCATACTCTAGGTTCCACATGCATGTTTTAGCTGAAGGAAGAATACCTTAAACCTGGGTAGTTGAAACCCGTGGAATGGGTACCATGCAATATGACTTCAAAGGGTCTTCATTTGCTCACCGAACCTCTCCAATCCTATCACTGCTGCGTTTATGCCCCTGTACACATGCTTGATTCTCTTTCGGAGACATAGCAATCCATAGGTTTTAAGATACTTACTAGTCTGGTACATTCTTAGGCGTTTAATATGGGGTGTTGAGTCCATTTCGTTGAGCAAGGAGTAGCTCTTGTCTATTCCATATTTGGCTTAAGGAACTTTATCTGTGCTCATTTCAATCTCTGGTTTTATGCAGCACCCCAACTCACCTTTACCCTTAAGCAAGCATAAGTTGGTTTTCTAAATTTGAGACCCTGTTCTGTTCTGTAATTCAGTTCCTGTGTAGCCAAGTTTACATTCCGTGTATTACTGATATCTTATGATGTTTCTTTTTCTGTGTGACTTATTTCAGTTAGAATCATCATACCTGAATCCACTCATTGTGCTGCTAAGGGCCTGATGACACAGATTTCATTGCTGAGTGATATTGCTTTGTAAGTAAATACCACAACTTCTTTATCCATTTTTCACTTTCTGCGATGTTGAACTTGTACTGTAAACGAGGTTCTTGTAAACAAAGCCGTTCCAAACTTTGGGGTGGCTGTGTCTTTTTGATTTTAATTTCCCTAAGCTATAGGACCATAAGTGGAAGTGCCCTAGGCTCTGTTGCTTTGTTTTTTAGATGTTTCAGGAAACACCATACACTTCTCCCGAGTGGTTGTTGGCAATTTACATCCCGCCCATCAGCATAACAAGGCTCCCAGTTCTCCATGGCTTGTCCTGCCTTTCTGGATTTTACAGTTTTTTCAGATGGCCCTTTTGACCGGGGGGAAGTGAGACTTCATTGTAGTGCAGATTTCCTTTGCAAGCTTGCTTGGTTGGCCAAAAAGGGCGTATGCGTTTTTTCCTGAATATATTCAGGAAAAAACGCATACGCCCTTTTTGGCCAAGTGCATCATTGTGGACGTTCTGCCTCTTTTCCTATGCTTTCAATGCAATTCCAGTCTACCTCCTGAAATCGGTTTCCTGCAATTCTGCCCCGCTTTCAAGTCCTCTTGGCAGCCTTACTTCAGTCTATTTTTGGACGATAGCTGTCATTTATAACTCTGCAGGTTTGTGCATTACAGTGCCCCTGAGCTCCTTTCTTCAACTCGCTTTCTTTTGAGCTGGCCGCAACACCGCAGGATGGCTTCAGGCCCTAATCTGGTTCCGGTACGGCACGCTGAGCCTTTGGTTATTTCCTCTTCCTGGTGGGAAATGAGAGTTAAATTTGCCCGTCCAGACACCTCCAGCTAGTCTCTCATTGGTTCTCGCTATTCCTGTTCATCTTCCGCAGAAATTGCAAACTGGGCCAAACAGGAGGTTAAAGGCGCTGACTCTCCAAGTGGGGAGAGTGTTAGTAAAGCGTCTGGAATGTTGCACCCAGTTCCAGGGGAGGAAAACTGAGACATATTTGAACACGTCTCCCGATCACATGGTTGATCATACTCTAGGTTCCACATGCATGTTTTAGCTGAAGGAAGAATACCTTAAACCTGTGTAGTTGAAACCCGTGGAATGGGTACCATGCAATATGACTTCAAAGGGTCTTCATTTGCTCACCGAACCTCTCCAATCCTATCACTGCTGCATTTATGCCCCTGTACACATGCTTGATTCTCTTTCGGAGACATAGCAATCCATATGTTTTAAGATACTTACTAGTCAGGTACATTCTTAGGCGTTTAATATGCGGTGTTGAGTCCATTTCGTTGAGCAAGGAGTAGCTCTTGTCTATTCCATATTTGGCTTAAGGAACTTTATCTGTGCTCTGCCGGGGACCAGCCCCAGCTGAACAGGATTCACCCAAAGGGGAAGACGGTGTCGGCGTGGACAGAACTCAAGACACCTCTTCTTGGGTGCAAGGATCTGACAAATTTATTTTCAAGATTCCAAAAGCTTTTATATTATAAAGTGATCTCATTTTCAAATTCAACATCCTCATTTCCACGCCAAAAACTCCCCCACATAGGTCACAAAACAAAGGTAATTTACATCAGCAGATTGATTAAAACAGGTTAGGTAATTTTCCCATCGCCCAGAGTCTCTTTCTTCTCCTGTGGTTAATCACATGTTGGTCACATCTACGTCAGGAACACAGTCTGTGGTTTCATCGTCTTCTTTAGAAAATTAGATGTTCTTGTACCTATATGTTCTTGTTCAATCAGCCAACTATTCAAAGCACAAACTCAAGCACATTATTCTTTTAACAATTGTAAATATTTATAGACTATTTTCTTCTACCTTCATAATCAAAACAAGGCACTAAATTATACAAAAAACAATTCTACTTATAAAAGGCTACCAAGTAGCCTACTCTATCTAATTTATTATGTACCCACTGTAGCATAAAACCTTCCCACCACCATACCCAAAAATTTCCTAACCTACAATAGTAATCAAAACAATCAAAACAATACACATCATTTTTTATACTTCTAAAAAACCATGGGAGCGGACATTGTACCGTAAACTCATTGATTAAACCCACTGTTGCATAAAACCTTGTCACCATACCCAGGTATTTCCCAGCATGTTTATAACTCCACTGGGAGGCCATAACTCTTGCAATTTTTCTTTTAAAGTACAAAGCTGCTGCAGAAATGTTCCCACCATTATATTTCCCCAACAAATATAATCATTAAAGGAGCCAAAGTAGCTATAATCCTTCTCTTGATTTTTACCCTAAATTGGGGTCTTTCCTAAACCCCTGCATTAAAACTATACATTTTTCCCAACACCAAAAGCAATCCTATAAAAATCACCTTAGGCAAAGGCAGGGAAAAACACAGAGAAAAGCTATGGTTCACGGAGGAAATGGGAAACAGAGCCCTGCTGCGGTGGAAGAGCAGTTGCCATTGGCCAGGTCTCTGGTCTGCTACCTGGGTTCTCATCTGAGCTGGGCGTGGGAAGCGAAGCAGCCATGGGGACAAGAGACCTCTCTCAAAAGGGGTGAGGGTTCAGGCTCCTGCAAAGTTGGGGGGGTGAGGGTCTATGCCCCACCTCTGTTGGCCCCCAAGTTCTCTCCTGATGGCCCCTCTGCGACTGTGCCTGTCTTAGGTTGTTCCTTCCCTGAGGAATCTTACCCGTCTCTGGCTAACCAGCCATCCTCCGGGGCCAAGCAGGGAGATGTGAGGTGTGCGAGTGAGCGAGGTGCAGCGCCCCCAGAGAAGGTCAGTTGTCTGTCACCTTGGTAGCCTATGCCCCCGTGGCCTCCACGCCCAGCACCTGCCCTGGGATTCCCTCACCAACTGGCGGGGCCCCGGCTCTGATCACATGTCTTCGGGAACCCAGGTTTCTCCTCCAGAGAGGGCCCAGCTTACAGCACTGGGCAAGAGAGGCCAATTGCACGGCACCAGCCACCAGGAGGCCTTAACCTCAGTGTGGGCAGAAAAGCCCAGGCATCAGCCCTGGGCTAGGAGACTGTGAGAAGAGAGCGCCTCTTGGCAAAAGGGCAAGAGGGGCCGTTGCAGGACAGAGAAAGGAAGAACTTTCATCAGCAGGAAGTCCCAGGGAGGAAGGGCTTTCTCTGCCCAGGGATACCAGGCTCTTGGCTCAAAGCAACTCCATGTGTGGGGCATGATTTGGAAAAAAGCTTTGTTTTTCCATATTTATGTCTGACAGCACCAGCTTTGCAGAGGAGAGCTTTGCTTCTCCATATTTATACCCGATAGCACCAACTTTGCTTGATACTATGGGTCTCGTCTGTGCTGTGACTCAAAGGCACTTCCTATATGGCTCCCGACAGTGCTCATTTCAATCTCTGGTTTTATGCAGCACCCCAACTCACCTTTCCCCTTAAGCAAGCATAAGTTGTTTTTCTAAATTTGAGACCCTGTTCTGTTCTGTAATTCAGTTCCTGTGTAGCCAAGTTTACATTCCGTGTATTACTGATATCTTATGATGTTTCTTTTTCTGTGTGACTTATTTCAGTTAGAATCATCATACCTGAATCCACTCATTGTGCTGCTAAGGGCCTGATGACATAGATTTCATTGCTGAGTGATATTGCTTTGTAAGTGAATACCACAACTTCTTTATCCATTTTTCACTTTCTGCGATGTTGAACTTGTACTGTAAACGAGGTTCTTGTAAACAGAGCCGTTCCAAACTTTGGGGTGGCTGTGTCTTTTTGAATTTAATTTCCCTAAGCTATAGGACCATAAGTGGCAGTGCCCTAGGCTCTGTTGCTTTGTTTTTTAGATGTTTCAGGAAACACCATACACTTCTCCCAAGTGTCTGTTGGCAATTTACATCCCGCCCATCAGCATAACAAGGCTCCCAGTTCTCCATGGCCTGTTGCCTTTCTGGATTTTACACTTTTTTCAGATGGCCCTTTTGACCGGGGGGAAGTGAGACTTCATTGTAGTGCAGATTTCCTTTGCAAGCTTGCTTGGTTGGCCAAAAAGGGCGTATGCGTTTTTTCCTGAATATATTCAGGATAAAACGCATACGCCCTTTTTGGCCAAGTGCATCATTGTGGACGTTCTGCCTCTTTTCCTATGCTTTCAATGCAATTCCAGTCTACCTCCTGAAATCGGTTTCCTGCAATTCTGCCCCGCTTTCAAGTCCTCTTGGCAGCCTTACTTCAGTCTATTTTTGGACGATAGCTGTCATTTATAACTCTGCAGGTTTGTGAATTACAGTGCCCCTGAGCTCCTTTCTTCAACTCGCTTTCTTGTGACCTGGCCGCAACACCGCAGGATGGCTTCAGGCCCTAATCTGGTTCCGGCCCGGCATGCTGAGCCTTTGGTTAATTCCTCTTCCTGGTGGGAAATGAGAGTTAAATTTGCCCGTCCAGACACCTCCAGCTAGCCTCTCATTGGTTCTCGATATTCCTGTTCATCTTCCGCAGAAATTGCAAACTGGGCCAAACAGGAGGTTAAAGGGACTGACTCTCCAAGTGGGGAGAGTGTTAGTAAAGCGTCTGGAATGTTGCACCCGAGTACTAGGGGAGGAAAACTGAGACATATTTGAACACGTCTCCCGTTCACATGGTTGATCATACTTGGGTTCCACATGCATGTTTTAGCTGAAGGAAGAATACCTTAAACCTGGAGAGTTAAGACCCGTGTAATGGGTACCATGCAATATGACTTCAAAGGGTCTTCATTTGCTCACCGAACCTCTCCAATCCTATCACTGCTGCGTTTATGCCCCTGTACACATGCTTGATTCTCTTTCGGAGACATAGCAATCCATAGGTTTTAAGATACTTACTAGTCAGGTACATTCTTAGGCGTTTAATATGCGGTGTTGAGTCCATTTCGTTGAGCAAGGAGTAGCTCTTGTCTATTCCATATTTGGCTTAAGGAACTTTATCTGTGCTCATTTCAATCTCTGCTTTTATGCAGCACCCCAACTCACCTTTCCCCTTAAGCAAGCATAAGTTGTTTTTCTAAATTTGAGACCCTGTTCTGTTCTGTAATTCAGTTCCTGTGTAGCCAAGTTTACATTCCGTGTATTACTGATATCTTATGATGTTTCTTTTTCTGTGTGACTTATTTCAGTTAGAATCATCATACCTGAATCAACTCATTGTGCTGCTAAGGGCCTGATGACACAGATTTCATTGCTGAGTGATATTGCTTTGTAAGTAAATACCACAACTTCTTTATCCATTTTTCACTTTCTGCGATGTTGAACTTGTACTGTAAACGAGGTTCTTGTAAACAGAGCCGTTCCAAACTTTGGGGTGGCTGTGTCTTTTTGATTTTAATTTCCCTAAGCTATAGGACCATAAGTGGAAGTGCCCTAGGCTCTGTTGCTTTGTTTTTTAGATGTTTCAGGAAACACCATACACTTCTCCCAAGTGTCTGTTGGCAATTTCCACCCCGCCCATCAGCATAACAAGGCTCCCAGTTCTCAATGGCCTGTTGCCTTTCTGGATTTTACACTTTTTTCAGATGGCCCTTTTGGCCGGGGGGAAGTGAGACTTCATTGTAGTGCAGATTTCCTTTGCAAGCTTGCTTGGTTGGCCAAAAAGGGCGTATGCGTTTTTTCCTGAATATATTCAGGAGAAAACGCATACGCCCTTTTTGGCCAAGTGCATCATTGTGGACGTTCTGCCTCTTTTCCTATGCTTTCAATGCAATTCCAGTCTACCTCCTGAAATCGGTTTCCTGCAATTCTGCCCCTCTTTCAAGTCCTCTTGGCAGCCTTACTTCAGTCTATTTTTGGACGATAGCTGTCATTTATAACTCTGCAGGTTTGTGAATTACAGTGCCCCTGAGCTCCTTTCTTCAACTCGCTTTCTTGTGACCTGGCCGCAACACCGCAGGATGGCTTCAGGCCCTAATCTGGTTCCGGCCCAGCATGCTGAGCCTTTGGTTAATTCCTCTTCCTGGTGGGAAATGAGAGTTAAATTTGCCCGTCCAGACACCTCCAGCTAGCCTCTCATTGGTTCTCGCTATTCCTGTTCATCTTCCGCAGAAATTGCAAACTGGGCCAAACAGGAGGTTAAAGGGACTGACTCTCCAAGTGGGGAGAGTGTTAGTAAAGCGTCTGGAATGTTGCACCCGAGTACCAGGGGAGGAAAACTGAGACATATTTGAACACGTCTCCCGATCACATGGTTGATCATACTCTAGGTTCCACATGCATGTTTTAGCTGAAGGAAGAATACCTTAAACCTGGGTAGTTGAAACCCGTGGAATGGGTACCATGCAATATGACTTCAAAGGGTCTTCATTTGCTCACCGAACCTCTCCAATCCTATCACTGCTGCGTTTATGCCCCTGTACACATGCTTTATTCTCTTTCGGAGACATAGCAATCCATAGGTTTTAAGATACTTACTAGTCAGGTACATTCTTAGGCGTTTAATATGGGGTGTTGAGTCCATTTCGTTGAGCAAGGAGTAGCTCTTGTCTATTCCATATTTGGCTTAAGGAACTTTATCTGTGCTCATTTCAATCTCTGGTTTTATGCAGCACCCCAACTCACCTTTACCCTTAAGCAAGAATAAGTTGGTTTTCTAAATTTGAGACCCTGTTCTGTTCTGTAATTCAGTTCCTGTGTAGCCAAGTTTACATTCCGTGTATTACTGATATCTTATGATGTTTCTTTTTCTGTGTGACTTATTTCAGTTAGAATCATCATACCTGAATCCACTCATTGTGCTGCTAAGGGCCTGATGACACAGATTTCATTGCTGAGTGATATTGCTTTGTAAGTAAATACCACAACTTCTTTATCCATTTTTCACTTTCTGCGATGTTGAACTTGTACTGTAAACGAGGTTCTTGTAAACAGAGCCGTTCCAAACTTTGGGGTGGCTGTGTCTTTTTGATTTTAATTTCCCTAAGCTATAGGACCATAAGTGGAAGTGCCCTAGGCTCTGTTGCTTTGTTTTTTAGATGTTTCAGGAAACACCATACACTTCTCCCAAGTGTCTGTTGGCAATTTACATCCCGCCCATCAGCATAACAAGGCTCCCAGTTCTCAATGGCCTGTTGCCTTTCTGGATTTTACACTTTTTTCAGATGGCCCTTTTGGCCGGGGGGAAGTGAGACTTCATTGTAGTGCAGATTTCCTTTGCAAGCTTGCTTGGTTGGCCAAAAAGGGCGTATGCGTTTTTTCCTGAATATATTCAGGAGAAAACGCATACGCCCTTTTTGGCCAAGTGCATCATTGTGGACGTTCTGCCTCTTTTCCTATGCTTTCAATGCAATTCCAGTCTACCTCCTGAAATCGGTTTCCTGCAATTCTGCCCCTCTTTCAAGTCCTCTTGGCAGCCTTACTTCAGTCTATTTTTGGACGATAGCTGTCATTTATAACTCTGCAGGTTTGTGAATTACAGTGCCCCTGAGCTCCTTTCTTCAACTCGCTTTCTTGTGACCTGGCCGCAACACCGCAGGATGGCTTCAGGCCCTAATCTGGTTCCGGCCCAGCATGCTGAGCCTTTGGTTAATTCCTCTTCCTGGTGGGAAATGAGAGTTAAATTTGCCCGTCCAGACACCTCCAGCTAGCCTCTCATTGGTTCTCGCTATTCCTGTTCATCTTCCACATAAATTGCAAACTGGGCCAAACAGGAGGTTAAAGGGACTGACTCTCCAAGTGGGGAGAGTGTTAGTAAAGCGTCTGGAATGTTGCACCCGAGTACCAGGGGAGGAAAACTGAGACATATTTGAACACGTCTCCCGATCACATGGTTGATCATACTCTAGGTTCCACATGCATGTTTTAGCTGAAGGAAGAATACCTTAAACCTGGGTAGTTGAAACCCGTGGAATGGGTACCATGCAATATGACTTCAAAGGGTCTTCATTTGCTCACCGAACCTCTCCAATCCTATCACTGCTGCGTTTATGCCCCTGTACACATGCTTTATTCTCTTTCGGAGACATAGCAATCCATAGGTTTTAAGATACTTACTAGTCAGGTACATTCTTAGGCGTTTAATATGGGGTGTTGAGTCCATTTCGTTGAGCAAGGAGTAGCTCTTGTCTATTCCATATTTGGCTTAAGGAACTTTATCTGTGCTCATTTCAATCTCTGGTTTTATGCAGCACCCCAACTCACCTTTACCCTTAAGCAAGAATAAGTTGGTTTTCTAAATTTGAGACCCTGTTCTGTTCTGTAATTCAGTTCCTGTGTAGCCAAGTTTACATTCCGTGTATTACTGATATCTTATGATGTTTCTTTTTCTGTGTGACTTATTTCAGTTAGAATCATCATACCTGAATCCACTCATTGTGCTGCTAAGGGCCTGATGACACAGATTTCATTGCTGAGTGATATTGCTTTGTAAGTAAATACCACAACTTCTTTATCCATTTTTCACTTTCTGCGATGTTGAACTTGTACTGTAAACGAGGTTCTTGTAAACAGAGCCGTTCCAAACTTTGGGGTGGCTGTGTCTTTTTGATTTTAATTTCCCTAAGCTATAGGACCATAAGTGGAAGTGCCCTAGGCTCTGTTGCTTTGTTTTTTAGATGTTTCAGGAAACACCATACACTTCTCCCGAGTGGTTGTTGGCAATTTACATCCCGCCCATCAGCATAACAAGGCTCCCAGTTCTCCATGGCCTGTCCTGCCTTTCTGGATTTTACACTTTTTTCAGATGGCCCTTTTGACCGGGGGGAAGTGAGACTTCATTGTAGTGCAGATTTCCTTTGCAAGCTTGCTTGGTTGGCCAAAAAGGGCGTATGCGTTTTTTCCTGAATATATTCAGGAAAAAACGCATACGCCCTTTTTGGCCAAGTGCATCATTGTGGACGTTCTGCCTCTTTTCCTATGCTTTCAATGCAATTCCAGTCTACCTCCTGAAATCGGTTTCCTGCAATTCTGCCCCGCTTTCAAGTCCTCTTGGCAGCCTTACTTCAGTCTATTTTTGGACGATATCTGTCATTTATAACTCTGCAGGTTTGTGAATTACAGTGCCCCTGAGCTCCTTTCTTCAACTCGCTTTCTTGTGACCTGGCCGCAACACCGCAGGATGGCTTCAGGCCCTAATCTGGTTCCGGCACGGCACGCTGAGCCTTTGGTTATTTCCTCTTCCTGGTGGGAAATGAGAGTTAAATTTGCCCGTCCAGACACCTCCAGCTAGTCTCTCATTGGTTCTCGCTATTCCTGTTCATCTTCCACAGAAATTGCAAACTGGGCCAAACAGGAGGTTAAAGGGACTGACTCTCCAAGTGGGGAGAGTGTTAGTAAAGCGTCTGGAATGTTGCACCCGAGTACCAGGGGAGGAAAACTGAGACATATTTGAACATCTCCCGATCACATGGTTGATCATACTCTAGGTTCCACATGCATGTTTTAGCTGAAGGAAGAATATCTTAAACCTGGGTAGTTGAAACCCGTGGAATGGGTACCATGCAATATGACTTCAAAGGGTCTTCATTTGCTCACCGAACCTCTCCAATCCTATCACTGCTGCGTTTATGCCCCTGTACACATGCTTGATTCTCTTTCGGAGACATAGCAATCCATAGGTTTTAAGATACTTACTAGTCTGGTACATTCTTAGGCGTTTAATATGGGGTGTTGAGTCCATTTCGTTGAGCAAGGAGTAGCTCTTGTCTATTCCATATTTGGCTTAAGGAACTTTATCTGTGCTCATTTCAATCTCTGGTTTTATGCAGCACCCCAACTCACCTTTACCCTTAAGCAAGCATAAGTTGGTTTTCTAAATTTGAGACCCTGTTCTGTTCTGTAATTCAGTTCCTGTGTAGCCAAGTTTACATTCCGTGTATTACTGATATCTTATGATGTTTCTTTTTCTGTGTGACTTATTTCAGTTAGAATCATCATACCTGAATCCACTCATTGTGCTGCTAAGGGCCTGATGACACAGATTTCATTGCTGAGTGATATTGCTTTGTAAGTAAATACCACAACTTCTTTATCCATTTTTCACTTTCTGCGATGTTGAACTTGTACTGTAAACGAGGTTCTTGTAAACAGAGCCGTTCCAAACTTTGGGGTGGCTGTGTCTTTTTGATTTTAATTTCCCTAAGCTATAGGACCATAAGTGGAAGTGCCCTAGGCTCTGTTGCTTTGTTTTTTAGATGTTTCAGGAAACACCATACACTTCTCCCGAGTGGTTGTTGGCAATTTACATCCCGCCCATCAGCATAACAAGGCTCCCAGTTCTCCATGGCCTGTCCTGCCTTTCTGGATTTTACACTTTTTTCAGATGGCCCTTTTGACCGGGGGGAAGTGAGACTTCATTGTAGTGCAGATTTCCTTTGCAAGCTTGCTTGGTTGGCCAAAAAGGGCGTATGCGTTTATTCCTGAATATATTCAGGAAAAAACGCATACGCCCTTTTTGGCCAAGTGCATCATTGTGGACGTTCTGCCTCTTTTCCTATG
Organism: Stenella coeruleoalba; assembly: GCF_951394435.1. Lineage (NCBI taxonomy): Eukaryota > Metazoa > Chordata > Mammalia > Artiodactyla > Delphinidae > Stenella > Stenella coeruleoalba. The sequence goes on from NW_027646206.1 coordinate 784,824, forward strand.
CTTTCAATGCAATTCCAGTCTACCTCCTGAAATCGGTTTCCTGCAATTCTGCCCCGCTTTCAAGTCCTCTTGGCAGCCTTACTTCAGTCTATTTTTGGACGATAGCTGTCATTTATAACTCTGCAGGTTTGTGAATTACAGTGCCCCTGAGCTCCTTTCTTCAACTCGCTTTCTTGTGACCTGGCCGCAACACCGCAGGATGGCTTCAGGCCCTAATCTGGTTCCGGCCCGGCATGCTGAGCCTTTGGTTAATTCCTCTTCCTGGTGGGAAATGAGAGTTAAATTTGCCCGTCCAGACACCTCCAGCTAGCCTCTCATTGGTTCTCGCTATTCCTGTTCATCTTCCACAGAAATTGCAAACTGGGCCAAACAGGAGGTTAAAGGGACTGACTCTCCAAGTCGGGAGAGTGTTAGTAAAGCGTCTGGAATGTTGCACCCGAGTACCAGGGGAGGAAAACTGAGACATATTTGAACACATCTCCCGATCACATGGTTGATCATACTCTAGGTTCCACATGCATGTTTTAGCTGAAGGAAGAATACCTTAAACCTGGGTAGTTGAAACCCGTGGAATGGGTACCATGCAATATGACTTCAAAGGGTCTTCATTTGCTCACCGCACGTCTCCAATCCTATCACTGCTGCGTTTATGCCCCTGTACACATGCTTGATTCTCTTTCGGAGACATAGCAATCCATAGGTTTTAAGATACTTACTAGTCAGGTACATTCTTAGGCGTTTAATATGGGGTGTTGAGTCCATTTCGTTGAGCAAGGAGTAGCTCTTGTCTATTCCATATTTGGCTTAAGGAACTTTATCTGTGCTCATTTCAATCTCTGGTTTTATGCAGCACCCCAACTCACCTTTACCCTTAAGCAAGCATAAGTTGGTTTTCTAAATTTGAGACCCTGTTCTGTTCTGTAATTCAGTTCCTGTGTAGCCAAGTTTCCATTCCGTGTATTACTGATATCTTATGATGTTTCTTTTTCTGTGTGACTTATTTCAGTTAGAATCATCATACCTGAATCCACTCATTGTGCTGCTACGGGCCTGATGACACAGATTTCATTGCTGAGTGATATTGCTTTGTAAGTAAATACCACAACTTCTTTATCCATTTTTCACTTTCTGCGATGTTGAACTTGTACTGTAAACGAGGTTCTTGTAAACAGAGCCGTTCCAAACTTTGGGGTGGCTGTGTCTTTTTGATTTTAATTTCCCTAAACTATAGGACCATAAGTGGAAGTGCCCTAGGCTCTGTTGCTTTGTTTTTTAGATGTTTCAGGAAACACCATACACTTCTCCCAAGTGTCTGTTGGCAATTTACATCCCGCCCATCAGCATAACAAGGCTCCCAGTTCTCAATGGCCTGTTGCCTTTCTGGATTTTACACTTTTTTCAGATGGCCCTTTTGGCCGGGGGGAAGTGAGACTTCATTGTAGTGCAGATTTCCTTTGCAAGCTTGCTTGGTTGGCCAAAAAGGGCGTATGCGTTTTTTCCTGAATATATTCAGGAGAAAACGCATACGCCCTTTTTGGCCAAGTGCATCATTGTGGACGTTCTGCCTCTTTTCCTATGCTTTCAATGCAATTCCAGTCTACCTCTTGAAATCGGTGTCCTGCAATTCTGCCCCGCTTTCAAGTCCTCTTGGCAGCCTTACTTCAGTCTATTTTTGGACGATAGCTGTCATTTATAACTCTGCAGGTTTGTGAATTACAGTGCCCCTGAGCTCCTTTCTTCAACTCGCTTTCTTGTGACCTGGCCGCAACACCGCAGGATGGCTTCAGGCCCTAATCTGGTTCCGGCCCGGCATGCTGAGCCTTTGGTTAATTCCTCTTCCTGGTGGGAAATGAGAGTTAAATTTGCCCGTCCAGACACCTCCAGCTAGCCTCTCATTGGTTCTCGCTATTCCTGTTCATCTTCCGCAGAAATTGCAAACTGGGCCAAACAGGAGGTTAAAGGGACTGACTCTCCAAGTGGGGAGAGTGTTAGTAAAGCGTCTGGAATGTTGCACCCGAGTACCAGGGGAGGAAAACTGAGACATATTTAAACACGTCTCCCGATCACATGGTTGATCATACTCTAGGTTCCACATGCATGTTTTAGCTGAAGGAAGAATACCTTAAACCTGGGTAGTTGAAACCTGTGGAATGGGTACCATGCAATATGACTTCAAAGGGTCTTCATTTGCTCACCGCACCTCTCCAATCCTATCACTGCTGCGTTTATGCCCCTGTACACATGCTTGATTCTCTTTCGGAGACATAGCAATCCATAGGTTTTAAGATACTTACTAGTCAGGTACATTCTTAGGCGTTTAATATGGGGTGTTGAGTCCATTTCGTTGAGCAAGGAGTAGCTCTTGTCTATTCCATATTTGGCTTAAGGAACTTTATCTGTGCTCATTTCAATCTCTGGTTTTATGCAGCACCCCAACTCACCTTTACCCTTAAGCAAGAATAAGTTGGTTTTCTAAATTTGAGACCCTGTTCTGTTCTGTAATTCAGTTCCTGTGTAGCCAAGTTTACATTCCGTGTATTACTGATATCTTATGATGTTTCTTTTTCTATGTGACTTATTTCAGTTAGAATCATCATACCTGAATCCACTCATTGTGCTGCTAAGGGCCTGATGACATAGATTTCATTGCTGCGTGATATTGCTTTGTAAGTGAATACCACAACTTCTTTATCCATTTTTCACTTTCTGCGATGTTGAACTTGTACTGTAAACGAGGTTCTTGTAAACAGAGCCGTTCCAAACTTTGGGGTGGCTGTGTCTTTTTGATTTTAATTTCCCTAAGCTATAGGACCATAAGTGGACGTGCCCTAGGCTCTGTTGCTTTGTTTTTTAGATGTTTCAGGAAACACCATACACTTCTCCCAGGTGTCTGTTGGCAATTTACATCCCGCCCATCAGCATAACAAGGCTCCCAGTTCTCAATGGCCTGTTGCCTTTCTGGATTTTACACTTTTTTCAGATGGCCCTTTTGGCCGGGGGGAAGTGAGACTTCATTGTAGTGCAGATTTCCTTTGCAAGCTTGCTTGGTTGGCCAAAAAGGGCGTATGCGTTTTTTCCTGAATATATTCAGGAAAAAACGCATACGCCCTTTTTGGCCAAGTGCATCATTGTGGACGTTCTGCCTCTTTTCCTATGCTTTCAATGCAATTCCAGTCTACCTCCTGAAATCGGTTTCCTGCAATTCTGCCCCGCTTTCAAGTCCTCTTGGCAGCCTTACTTCAGTCTATTTTTGGACGATAGCTGTGATTTATAAGTCTGCAGGTTTGTGAATTACAGTGCCCCTGAGCTCCTTTCTTCAACTCGCTTTCTTGTGACCTGGCCGCAACACCGCAGGATGGCTTCAGGCCCTAATCTTGTTCCGGCCCGGCATGCTGAGCCTTTGGTTAATTCCTCTTCCTGGTGGGAAATGAGAGTTAAATTTGCCCGTCCAGACACCTCCAGCTAGCCTCTCATTGGTTCTCGCTATTCCTGTTCATCTTCCGCAGAAATTGCAAACTGGGCCAAACAGGAGGTTAAAGGGACTGACTCTCCAAGTGGGGAGAGTGTTAGTAAAGCGTCTGGAATGTTGCACCCGAGTACCAGGGGAGGAAAACTGAGACATATTTGAACACGTCTCCCGATCACATGGTTGATCATACTCTAGGTTCCACATGCATGTTTTAGCTGAAGGAAGAATACCTTAAACCTGGGTAGTTGAAACCCGTGGAATGGGTACCATGCAATATGACTTCAAAGGGTCTTCATTTGCTCACCGAACCTCTCCAATCCTATCACTGCTGCGTTTATGCCCCTGTACACATGCTTGATTCTCTTTCGGAGACATAGCAATCCATAGGTTTTAAGATACTTACTAGTCAGGTACATTCTTAGGCGTTTAATATGGGGTGTTGAGTCCATTTCGTTGAGCAAGGAGTAGCTCTTGTCTATTCCATATTTGGCTTAAGGAACTTTATCTGTGCTCATTTCAATCTCTGGTTTTATGCAGCACCCCACCTCACCTTTACCCTTAAGCAAGCATAAGTTGGTTTTCTAAATTTGAGACCCTGTTCTGTTCTGTAATTCAGTTCCTGTGTAGCCAAGTTTACATTCCGTGTATTACTGATATCTTATGATGTTTCTTTTTCTGTGTGACTTATTTCAGTTAGAATCATCATACCTGAATCCACTCATTGTGCTGCTAAGGGCCTGATGACACAGATTTCATTGCTGAGTGATATTGCTTTGTAAGTAAATACCACAACTTCTTTATCCATTTTTCACTTTCTGCGATGTTGAACTTGTACTGTAAACGAGGTTCTTGTAAACAAAGCCGTTCCAAACTTTGGGGTGGCTGTGTCTTTTTGATTTTAATTTCCCTAAGCTATAGGACCATAAGTGGAAGTGCCCTAGGCTCTGTTGCTTTGTTTTTTAGATGTTTCAGGAAACACCATACACTTCTCCCGAGTGGTTGTTGGCAATTTACATCCCGCCCATCAGCATAACAAGGCTCCCAGTTCTCCATGGCTTGTCCTGCCTTTCTGGATTTTACACTTTTTTCAGATGGCCCTTTTGACCGGGGGGAAGTGAGACTTCATTGTAGTGCAGATTTCCTTTGCAAGCTTGCTTGGTTGGCCAAAAAGGGCGTATGCGTTTTTTCCTGAATATATTCAGGAAAAAACGCATACGCCCTTTTTGGCCAAGTGCATCATTGTGGACGTTCTGCCTCTTTTCCTATGCTTTCAATGCAATTCCAGTCTACCTCCTGAAATCGGTTTCCTGCAATTCTGCCCCGCTTTCAAGTCCTCTTGGCAGCCTTACTTCAGTCTATTTTTGGACGATAGCTGTCATTTATAACTCTGCAGGTTTGTGCATTACAGTGCCCCTGAGCTCCTTTCTTCAACTCGGTTTCTTTTGAGCTGGCCGCAACACCGCAGGATGGCTTCAGGCCCTAATCTGGTTCCGGCACGGCACACTGAGCCTTTGGTTATTTCCTCTTCCTGGTGGGAAATGAGAGTTAAATTTGCCCGTCCAGACACCTCCAGCTAGTCTCTCATTGGTTCTCGCTATTCCTGTTCATCTTCCGCAGAAATTGCAAACTGGGCCAAACAGGAGGTTAAAGGCGCTGACTCTCCAAGTGGGGAGAGTGTTAGTAAAGCGTCTGGAATGTTGCACCCAGTTCCAGGGGAGGAAAACTGAGACATATTTGAACACGTCTCCCGATCACATGGTTGATCATACTCTAGGTTCCACATGCATGTTTTAGCTGAAGGAAGAATACCTTAAACCTGTGTAGTTGAAACCCGTGGAATGGGTACCATGCAATATGACTTCAAAGGGTCTTCATTTGCTCACCGAACCTCTCCAATCCTATCACTGCTGCATTTATGCCCCTGTACACATGCTTGATTCTCTTTCGGAGACATAGCAATCCATATGTTTTAAGATACTTACTAGTCAGGTACATTCTTAGGCGTTTAATATGCGGTGTTGAGTCCATTTCGTTGAGCAAGGAGTAGCTCTTGTCTATTCCATATTTGGCTTAAGGAACTTTATCTGTGCTCTGCCGGGGACCAGCCCCAGCTGAACAGGATTCACCCAAAGGGGAAGACGGAGTCGGCGTGGACAGAACTCAAGACACCTCTTCTTGGGTGCAAGGATCTGACAAATTTATTTTCAAGATTCCAAAAGCTTTTATATTATAAAGTGATCTCATTTTCAAATTCAACATCCTCATTTCCACGCCAAAAACTCCCCCACATAGGTCACAAAACAAAGGTAATTTACATCAGCAGATTGATTAAAACAGGTTAGGTAATTTTCCCATCGCCCAGAGTCTCTTTCTTCTCCTGTGGTTAATCACATGTTGGTCACATCTACGTCAGGAACACAGTCTGTGGTTTCATCGTCTTCTTTAGAAAATTAGATGTTCTTGTACCTATATGTTCTTGTTCAATCAGCCAACTATTCAAAGCACAAACTCAAGCACATTATTCTTTTAACAATTGTAAATATTTATAGACTATTTTCTTCTACCTTCATAATCAAAACAAGGCACTAAATTATACAAAAAACAATTCTACTTATAAAAGGCTACCAAGTAGCCTACTCTATCTAATTTATTATGTACCCACTGTAGCATAAAACCTTCCCACCACCATACCCAAAAATTTCCTAACCTACAATAGTAATCAAAACAATCAAAACAATACACATCATTTTTTATACTTCTAAAAAACCATGGGAGCGGACATTGTACCGTAAACTCATTGATTAAACCCACTGTTGCATAAAACCTTGTCACCATACCCAGGTATTTCCCAGCATGTTTATAACTCCACTGGGAGGCCATAACTCTTGCAATTTTTCTTTTAAAGTACAAAGCTGCTGCAGAAATGTTCCCACCATTATATTTCCCCAACAAATATAATCATTAAAGGAGCCAAAGTAGCTATAATCCTTCTCTTGATTTTTACCCTAAATTGGGGTCTTTCCTAAACCCCTGCATTAAAACTATACATTTTTCCCAACACCAAAAGCAATCCTATAAAAATCACCTTAGGCAAAGGCAGGGAAAAACACAGAGAAAAGCTATGGTTCACGGAGGAAATGGGAAACAGAGCCCTGCTGCGGTGGAAGAGCAGTTGCCATTGGCCAGGTCTCTGGTCTGCTACCTGGGTTCTCATCTGAGCTGGGCGTGGGAAGCGAAGCAGCCATGGGGACAAGAGACCTCTCTCAAAAGGGGTGAGGGTTCAGGCTCCTGCAAAGTTGGGGGGGTGAGGGTCTATGCCCCACCTCTGTTGGCCCCCAAGTTCTCTCCTGATGGCCCCTCTGCGACTGTGCCTGTCTTAGGTTGTTCCTTCCCTGAGGAATCTTACCCGTCTCTGGCTAACCAGTCATCCTCCGGGGCCAAGCAGGGAGATGTGAGGTGTGCGAGTGAGCGAGGTGCAGCGCCCCCAGAGAAGGTCAGTTGTCTGTCACCTTGGTAGCCTATGCCCCCGTGGCCTCCACGCCCAGCACCTGCCCTGGGATTCCCTCACCAACTGGCGGGGCCCCGGCTCTGATCACATGTCTTCGGGAACCCAGGTTTCTCCTCCAGAGAGGGCCCAGCTTACAGCACTGGGCAAGAGAGGCCAATTGCACGGCACCAGCCACCAGGAGGCCTTAACCTCAGTGTGGGCAGAAAAGCCCAGGCATCAGCCCTGGGCTAGGAGACTGTGAGAAGAGAGCGCCTCTTGGCAAAAGGGCAAGAGGGGCCGTTGCAGGACAGAGAAAGGAAGAACTTTCATCAGCAGGAAGTCCCAGGGAGGAAGGGCTTTCTCTGCCCAGGGATACCAGGCTCTTGGCTCAAAGCAACTCCATGTGTGGGGCATGATTTGGAAAAAAGCTTTGTTTTTCCATATTTATGTCTGACAGCACCAGCTTTGCAGAGGAGAGCTTTGCTTCTCCATATTTATACCCGATAGCACCAACTTTGCTTGATACTATGGGTCTCGTCTGTGCTGTGACTCAAAGGCACTTCCTATATGGCTTCCGACAGTGCTCATTTCAATCTCTGGTTTTATGCAGCACCCCAACTCACCTTTCCCCTTAAGCAAGCATAAGTTGTTTTTCTAAATTTGAGACCCTGTTCTGTTCTGTAATTCAGTTCCTGTGTAGCCAAGTTTACATTCCGTGTATTACTGATATCTTATGATGTTTCTTTTTCTGTGTGACTTATTTCAGTTAGAATCATCATACCTGAATCCACTCATTGTGCTGCTAAGGGCCTGATGACATAGATTTCATTGCTGAGTGATATTGCTTTGTAAGTGAATACCACAACTTCTTTATCCATTTTTCACTTTCTGCGATGTTGAACTTGTACTGTAAACGAGGTTCTTGTAAACAGAGCCGTTCCAAACTTTGGGGTGGCTGTGTCTTTTTGAATTTAATTTCCCTAAGCTATAGGACCATAAGTGGCAGTGCCCTAGGCTCTGTTGCTTTGTTTTTTAGATGTTTCAGGAAACACCATACACTTCTCCGGAGTGGTTGTTGGCAATTTACATCCCGCCCATCAGCATAACAAGGCTCCCAGTTCTCCATGGCCTGTCCTGCCTTTCTGGATTTTACACTTTTTTCAGATGGCCCTTTTGACCGGGGGGAAGTGAGACTTCATTGTAGTGCAGATTTCCTTTGCAAGCTTGCTTGGTTGGCCAAAAAGGGCGTATGCGTTTTTTCCTGAATATATTCAGGATAAAACGCATACGCCCTTTTTGGCCAAGTGCATCATTGTGGACGTTCTGCCTCTTTTCCTATGCTTTCAATGCAATTCCAGTCTACCTCCTGAAATCGGTTTCCTGCAATTCTGCCCCGCTTTCAAGTCCTCTTGACAGCCTTACTTCAGTCTATTTTGGATGATAGCTGTCATTTATAACTCTGCAGATTTGTGAATTACAGTGCCCCTGAGCTCCTTTCTTCAACTCGCTTTCTTGTGACCTGGCCGCAACACCGCAGGATGGCTTCAGGCCCTAATCTGGTTCTGGCATGGCACACTGAGCCTTTGGTTATTTCCTTTTCCTGGTGGGAAATGAGAGTTAAATTTGCCCGTCCAGACACCTCCAGCTAGTCTCTCATTGGTTCTCGCTATTCCTGTTCATCTTCCGCAGAAATTGCAAACTGGGCCAAACAGGAGGTTAAAGGCGCTGACTCTCCAAGTGGGGAGAGTGTTAGTAAAGCGTCTGGAATGTTGCACCCGAGTACCAGGGGAGGAAAACTGAGACATATTTGAACACGTCTCCCGTTCACATGGTTGATCATACCTGGGTTCCACATGCATGTTTTAGCTGAAGGAAGAATACCTTAAACCTGGACAGTTGAGACCCGTGTAATGGGTACCATGCAATATGACTTCAAAGGGTCTTCATTTGCTCACCGAACCTCTCCAATCCTATCACTGCTGCGTTTATGCCCCTGTACACATGCTTGATTCTCTTTTGGAGACATAGCAATCCATAGGTTTTAAGATACTTACTAGTCAGGTACATTCTTAGGCGTTTAATATGCGGTGTTGAGTCCATTTCGTTGAGCAAGGAGTAGCTCTTGTCTATTCCATATTTGACTTAAGGAACTTTATCTGTGCTCATTTCAATCTCTGGTTTTATGCAGCACCCCAACTCACCTTTCCCCTTAAGCAAGCATAAGTTGGTTTTCTAAATTTGAGACCCTGTTCTGTTCTGTAATTCAGTTCCTGTGTAGCCAAGTTTACATTCCGTGTATTACTGATATCTTATGATGTTTCTTTTTCTGTGTGACTTACTTCAGTTAGAATCATCATACCTGAATCCACTCATTGTGCTGCTAAGGGCCTGATGACACAGATTTCATTGCTGAGTGATATTGCTTTGTAAGTAAATACCACAACTTCTTTATCCATTTTTCACTTTCTGCGATGTTGAACTTGTACTGTAAACGAGGTTCTTGTAAACAGAGCCGTTCCAAACTTTGGGGTGGCTGTGTCTTTTTGATTTTAATTTCCCTAAGCTATAGGACCATAAGTGGAAGTGCCCTAGGTTCTGTTGCTTTGTTTTTTAGATGTTTCAGGAAACACCATACACTTCTCCTGAGTGGTTGTTGGCAATTTACATCCCGCCCATCAGCATAACAAGGCTCCCAGTTCTCCATGGCCTGTCCTGCCTTTCTGGATTTTACACTTTTTTCAGATGGCCCTTTTGACCGGGGGGAAGTGAGACTTCATTGTAGTGCAGATTTCCTTTGCAAGCTTGCTTGGTTGGCCAAAAAGGGCGTATGCGTTTTTTCCTGAATATATTCAGGAAAAAACGCATACGCCCTTTTTGGCCAAGTGCATCATTGTGGACGTTCTGCCTCTTTTCCTATGCTTTCAATGCAATTCCAGTCTACCTCCTGAAATCGGTTTCCTGCAATTCTGCCCCGCTTTCAAGTCCTCTTGGCAGCCTTACTTCAGTCTATTTTGTATTATAGCTGTCATTTATAACTCTGCAGGTTTGTGAATTACAGTGCCCCTGAGCTCCTTTCTTCAACTCGCTTTCTTGTGACCTGGCCGCAACACCGCAGGATGGCTTCAGGCCCTAATCTGGTTCCGGCACGGCACGCTGAGCCTTTGGTTATTTCCTTTTCCTGGTGGGAAATGAGAGTTAAATTTGCCCGTCCAGACACCTCCAGCTAGTCTCTCATTGGTTCTCGCTATTCCTGTTCATCTTCCGCAAAAATTGCAAACTGGGCCAAACAGGAGGTTAAAGGCGCTGACTCTCCAAGTGGGGAGAGTGTTAGTAAAGCATCTGGAATGTTGCACCCGAGTACCAGGGGAGGAAAACTGAGACATATTTGAACACGTCTCCCGTTCACATGGTTGATCATACTTGGGTTCCACATGCATGTTTTAGCTGAAGGAAGAATACCTTAAACCTGGGTAGTTGAAACCCGTGGAATGGGTACCATGCAATATGACTTCAAAGGGTCTTCATTTGCTCACCGCACCTCTCCAATCCTATCACTGCTGCGTTTATGCCCCTGTACACATGCTTGATTCTCTTTCGGAGACATAGCAATCCATAGGTTTTAAGATACTTACTAGTCAGGAACATTCTTAGGCGTTTAATATGGGGTGTTGAGTCCATTTCGTTGAGCAAGGAGTAGCTCTTGTCTATTCCATATTTGGCTTAAGGAACTTTATCTGTGCTCATTGCAATCTCTGGTTTTATGCAGCACCCCAACTCACCTTTACCCTTAAGCAAGCATAAGTTGTTTTTCTAAATTTGAGACCCTGTTCTGTTCTGTAATTCAGTTCCTGTGTAGCCAAGTTTCCATTCCCTGTATTACTGATATCTTATGATGTTTCTTTTTCTGTGTGACTTATTTCAGTTAGAATCATCATACCTGAATCCACTCATTGTGCTGCTAAGGGCCTGATGACACAGATTTCATTGCTGAGTGATATTGCTTTGTAAGTAAATACCACAACTTCTTTATCCATTTTTCACTTTCTGCGATGTTGAACTTGTACTGTAAACGAGGTTCTTGTAAACAGAGCCGTTCCAAACTTTGGGGTGGCTGTGTCTTTTTGATTTTAATTTCCCTAAGCTATAGGACCATAAGTGGAAGTGCCCTAGGTTCTGTTGCTTTGTTTTTTAGATGTTTCAGGAAACACCATACACTTCTCCCGAGTGGTTGTTGGCAATTTACATCCCGCCCATCAGCATAACAAGGCTCCCAGTTCTCCATGGCCTGTCCTGCCTTTCTGGATTTTACACTTTTTTCAGATGGCCCTTTTGACCGGGGGGAAGTGAGACTTCATTGTAGTGCAGATTTCCTTTGCAAGCTTGCTTGGTTGGCCAAAAAGGGCATATGCGTTTTTTCCTGAATATATTCAGGAAAAAACGCATACGCCCTTTTTGGCCAAGTGCATCATTGTGGACGTTCTACCTCTTTTCCTATGCTTTCAATGCAATTCCAGTCTACCTCCTGAAATCGGTTTCCTGCAATTTTGCCCCGCTTTCAAGTCCTCTTGGCAGCCTTACTTCAGTATATTTTTGGACGATAGCTGTCATTTATAACTGCAGGTTTGTGAATTACAGTGCCCCTGAGCTCCTTTCTTCAACTCGGTTTCTTTTGAGCTGGCCGCAACACCGCAGGATGGCTTCAGGCCCTAATCTGGTTCCGGTACGGAACGCTGAGCCTTTGGTTATTTCCTCTTCCTGTTGCGAAATGAGAGTTAAATTTGCCCGTCCAGACACCTCCAGCTAACCTCTCATTGGTTCTCGCTATTCCTGTTCATCTTCCGCAGAAATTGCAAACTGTGCCAAACAGGAGGTTAAAGGCGCTGACTCTCCAAGTGGGGAGAGTGTTAGTAAAGCGTCTGGAATGTTGCACCCGAGTACCACGGGAGGAAAACTGAGACATATTTGAACACGTCTCCCGATCACATGGTTGATCATACTCTGGGTTCCACATGCATGTTTTAGCTGAAGGAAGAATACCTAAAACCTGGGTAGTTGATACCCGTGGAATGGGTACCATGCAATATGACTTCAAAGGGTCTTCATTTGCTCACCGAACCTCTCCAATCCTATCACTGCTGCGTTTATGCCCCTGTACACATGCTTGATTCTCTTTCGGAGACATAGCAATCCATAGGTTTTAAGATACTTACTAGTCAGGTACATTCTTAGGCGTTTAATATGCGGTGTTGAGTCCATTTCGTTGAGCAAGGAGTAGCTCTTGTCTATTCCATATTTGACTTAAGGAACTTTATCTGTGCTCATTTCAATCTCTGGTTTTATGCAGCACCCCAACTCACCTTTACCCTTAAGCAAGCATAAGTTGGTTTTCTAAATTTGAGACCCTGTTCTGTTCTGTAATTCATTTCCTGTGTAGTCAAGTTTACATTCCATGTATTACTGATATCTTATGATGTTTCTTTTTCTGTGTGACTTATTTCAGTTAGAATCATCATACCTGAATCCACTCATTGTGCTGCTAAGGGCCTGATGACACAGATTTCATTGCTGAGTGATATTGCTTTCTAAGTAAATACCACAACTTCTTTATCCATTTTTCACTTTCTGCGATGTTGAACTTGTACTGTAAACGAGGTTCTTGTAAACAGAGCCGTTCCAAACTTTGGGGTGGCTGTGTCTTTTTGATTTTAATTTCCCTAAGCTATAGGACCATAAGTGGAAGTGCCCTAGGTTCTGTTGCTTTGTTTTTTAGATGTTTCAGGAAACACCATACACTTCTCCCGAGTGGTTGTTGGCAATTTACATCCCGCCCATCAGCATAACAAGGCTGCCAGTTCTCCATGGCCTGTCCTGCCTTTCTGGATTTTACACTTTTTTCAGATGGCCCTTTTGACCGGGGGGAAGTGAGACTTCATTGTAGTGCAGATTTCCTTTGCAAGCTTGCTTGGTTGGCCAAAAAGGGCGTATGCGTTTTTTCCTGAATATATTCAGGAAAAAACGCATACGCCCTTTTTGGCCAAGTGCATCATTGTGGACGTTCTGCCTCTTTTCCTATGCTTTCAATGTAATTCCAGTCTACCTCCTGAAATCGGTTTCCTGCAATTCTGCCCCGCTTTCAAGTCCTCTTGGCAGCCTTACTTCAGTCTATTTTGGATGATAGCTGTCATTTATAACTCTGCAGGTTTGTGAATTACAGTGCCCCTGAGCTCCTTTCTTCAACTCGCTTTCTTGTGACCTGGCCGCAACACCGCAGGATGGCTTCAGGCCCTAATCTGGTTCCGGCACGGCACGCTGAGCCTTTGGTTATTTCCTTTTCCTGGTGGGAAATGAGAGTTAAATTTGCCCGTCCAGACACCTCCAGCTAGTCTCTCATTGGTTCTCGCTATTCCTGTTCATCTTCCGCAAAAATTGCAAACTGGGCCAAACAGGAGGTTAAAGGCGCTGACTCTCCAAGTGGGGAGAGTGTTAGTAAAGCGTCTGGAATGTTACACCCGAGTACCAGGGGAGGAAAACTGAGACATATTTGAACACGTCTCCCGTTCACATGGTTGATCATACTTGGGTTCCACATGCATGTTTTAGCTGAAGGAAGAATACCTTAAACCTGGAGAGTTGAGACCCGTGTAATGGGTACCATGCAATATGACTTCAAAGGGTCTTCATTTGCTCACCGAACCTCTCCAATCCTATCACTGCTGCGTTTATGCCCCTGTACACATGCTTGATTCTCTTTCGGAGACATAGCAATCCATAGATTTTAAGATACTTACTAGTCAGGTACATTCTTAGGCGTTTAATATGCGGTGTTGAGTCCATTTCGTTGAGCAAGGAGTAGCTCTTGTCTATTCCATATTTGGCTTAAGGAACTTTATCTGTGCTCATTTCAATCTCTGGTTTTATGCAGCAACCCAACTCACCTTTCCCCTTAAGCAAGCATAAGTTGGTTTTCTAAATTTGAGAACCTGTTCTGTTTTGGAATTCAGTTCCTGTGTAGCCAAGTTTACATTCCGTGTATTAGTGATATCTTATGATGTTTCTTTTTCTGTGTGACTTATTTCAGTTAGAATCATCGTAGCTGAATCTACTCATTATGCTGCTACGGGCCTGATGACATAGATTTCATTGCTGAGTGACACTGCATTGTACGTAAGTACCACAAGTTCTTTATCCATTTTTCACTTTCTGGGATGTTGAACTTGTACTGTAAACGAGGTTCTTGTAAACAGAGCCGTTCCAAACTTTGGGGTGGCTGTGTCTTTTTGATTTTAATTTCCCTAAGCTATAGGACCATAAGTGGAAGTGCCCTAGGCTCTGTTGCTTTGTTTTTTAGATGTTTCAGGAAACACCATACACTTCTCCCAAGTGTCTGTTGGCAATTTACATCCCGCCCATCAGCATAACAAGGCTCCCAGTTCTCAATGGCCTGTTGCCTTTCTGGATTTTACACTTTTTTCAGATGGCCCTTTTGACCGGGGGGAAGTGAGACTTCATTGTAGTGCAGATTTCCTTTGCAAGCTTGCTTGGTTGGCCAAAAAGGGCGTATGCGTTTTTTCCTGAATATATTCAGGAAAAAACGCATACGCCCTTTTTGGCCAAGTGCATCATTGTGGACGTTCTGCCTCTTTTCCTATGCTTTCAATGCAATTCCAGTCTACCTCCTGAAATCGGTTTCCTGCAATTCTGCCCCGCTTTCAAGTCCTCTTGGCAGCCTTACTTCAGTCTATTTTTGGACGATAGCTGTCATTTATAACTCTGCAGGTTTGTGAATTACAGTGCCCCTGAGCTCCTTTCTTCAACTCGCTTTCTTGTGACCTGGCCGCAACACCGCAGGATGGCTTCAGGCCCTAATCTGGTTCCGGCCCGGCATGCTGAGCCTTTGGTTAATTCCTCTTCCTGGTGGGAAATGAGAGTTAAATTTGCCCGTCCAGACACCTCCAGCTAGTCTCTCATTGGTTCTCGCTATTCCTGTTCATCTTCCGCAGAAATTGCAAACTGGGCCAAACAGGAGGTTAAAGGGACTGACTCTCCAAGTCGGGAGAGTGTTAGTAAAGCGTCTGGAATGTTGCACCCGAGTACCAGGGTACGAAAACTGAGACATATTTGAACACGTCTCCCGATCACATGGTTGATCATACTCTAGGTTCCACATGCATGTTTTAGCTGAAGGAAGAATACCTTAAACCTGGGTAGTTGAAACCCGTGGAATGGGTACCATGCAATATGACTTCAAAGGGTCTTCATTTGCTCACCGCACCTCTCCAATCCTATCACTGCTGCGTTTATGCCCCTGTACACATGCTTGATTCTCTTTCGGAGACATAGCAATCCATAGGTTTTAAGATACTTACTAGTCAGGAACATTCTTAGGCGTTTAATATGGGGTGTTGAGTCCATTTCGTTGAGCAAGGAGTAGCTCTTGTCTATTCCATATTTGGCTTAAGGAACTTTATCTGTGCTCATTGCAATCTCTGGTTTTATGCAGCACCCCAACTCACCTTTACCCTTAAGCAAGCATAAGTTGTTTTTCTAAATTTGAGACCCTGTTCTGTTCTGTAATTCAGTTCCTGTGTAGCCAAGTTTCCATTCCCTGTATTACTGATATCTTATGATGTTTCTTTTTCTGTGTGACTTATTTCAGTTAGAATCATCATACCTGAATCCACTCATTGTGCTGCTAAGGGCCTGATGACACAGATTTCATTGCTGAGTGATATTGCTTTGTAAGTAAATACCACAACTTCTTTATCCATTTTTCACTTTCTGCGATGTTGAACTTGTACTGTAAACGAGGTTCTTGTAAACAGAGCCGTTCCAAACTTTGGGGTGGCTGTGTCTTTTTGATTTTAGTTTCCCTAAGCTATAGGACCATAAGTGGAAGTGCCCTAGGTTCTGTTGCTTTGTTTTTTAGATGTTTCAGGAAACACCATACACTTCTCCCGAGTGGTTGTTGGCAATTTACATCCCGCCCATCAGCATAACAAGGTTCCCAGTTCTCCATGGCCTGTCCTGCCTTTCTGGATTTTACACTTTTTTCAGATGGCCCTTTTGACCGGGGGGAAGTGAGACTTCATTGTAGTGCAGATTTCCTTTGCAAGCTTGCTTGGTTGGCCAAAAAGGGCGTATGCGTTTTTTCCTGAATATATTCAGGAAAAAACGCATACGCCCTTTTTGGCCAAGTGCATCATTGTGGACGTTCTACCTCTTTTCCTATGCTTTCAATGCAATTCCAGTCTACCTCCTGAAATCGGTTTCCTGCAATTTTGCCCCGCTTTCAAGTCCTCTTGGCAGCCTTACTTCAGTATATTTTTGGACGATAGCTGTCATTTATAACTGCAGGTTTGTGAATTACAGTGCCCCTGAGCTCCTTTCTTCAACTCGGTTTCTTTTGAGCTGGCCGCAACACCGCAGGATGGCTTCAGGCCCTAATCTGGTTCCGGTACGGAACGCTGAGCCTTTGGTTATTTCCTCTTTCTGTTGCGAAATGAGAGTTAAATATGCCCGTCCAGACACCTCCAGCTAACCTCTCATTGGTTCTCGCTATTCCTGTTCATCTTCCGCAGAAATTGCAAACTGTGCCAAACAGGAGGTTAAAGGCGCTGACTCTCCAAGTGGGGAGAGTGTTAGTAAAGCGTCTGGAATGTTGCACCCGAGTACCACGGGAGGAAAACTGAGACATATTTGAACACGTCTCCCGATCACATGGTTGATCATACTCTGGGTTCCACATGCATGTTTTAGCTGAAGGAAGAATACCTAAAACCTGGGTAGTTGATACCCGTGGAATGGGTACCATGCAATATGACTTCAAAGGGTCTTCATTTGCTCACCGAACCTCTCCAATCCTATCACTGCTGCGTTTATGCCCCTGTACACATGCTTGATTCTCTTTCGGAGACATAGCAATCCATAGGTTTTACGATACTTACTAGTCAGGTACATTCTTAGGCGTTTAATATGCGGTGTTGAGTCCATTTCGTTGAGCAAGGAGTAGCTCTTGTCTATTCCATATTTGGCTTAAGGAACTTTATCTGTGCTCATTGCAATCTCTGGTTTTATGCAGCACCCCAACTCACCTTTACCCTTAAGCAAGCATAAGTTGTTTTTCTAAATTTGAGACCCTGTTCTGTTCTGTAATTCAGTTCCTGTGTAGCCAAGTTTCCATTCCCTGTATTACTGATATCTTATGATGTTTCTTTTTCTGTGTGACTTATTTCAGTTAGAATCATCATACCTGAATCCACTCATTGTGCTGCTAAGGGCCTGATGACACAGATTTCATTGCTGAGTGATATTGCTTTGTAAGTAAATACCACAACTTCTTTATCCATTTTTCACTTTCTGCAATGTTGAACTTGTACTGTAAACGAGGTTCTTGTAAACAGAGCCGTTCCAAACTTTGGGGTGGCTGTGTCTTTTTGATTTTAGTTTCCCTAAGCTATAGGACCATAAGTGGAAGTGCCCTAGGTTCTGTTGCTTTGTTTTTTAGATGTTTCAGGAAACACCATACACTTCTCCCGAGTGGTTGTTGGCAATTTACATCCCGCCCATCAGCATAACAAGGCTCCCAGTTCTCCATGGCCTGTCCTGCCTTTCTGGATTTTACACTTTTTTCAGATGGCCCTTTTGACCGGGGGGAAGTGAGACTTCATTGTAGTGCAGATTTCCTTTGCAAGCTTGCTTGGTTGGCCAAAAAGGGCGTATGCGTTTTTTCCTGAATATATTCAGGAAAAAACGCATACGCCCTTTTTGGCCAAGTGCATCATTGTGGACGTTCTACCTCTTTTCCTATGCTTTCAATGCAATTCCAGTCTACCTCCTGAAATCGGTTTCCTGCAATTTTGCCCCGCTTTCAAGTCCTCTTGGCAGCCTTACTTCAGTATATTTTTGGACGATAGCTGTCATTTATAACTGCAGGTTTGTGAATTACAGTGCCCCTGAGCTCCTTTCTTCAACTCGGTTTCTTTTGAGCTGGCCGCAACACCGCAGGATGGCTTCAGGCCCTAATCTGGTTCCGGTACGGAACGCTGAGCCTTTGGTTATTTCCTCTTTCTGTTGCGAAATGAGAGTTAAATTTGCCCGTCCAGACACCTCCAGCTAACCTCTCATTGGTTCTCGCTATTCCTGTTCATCTTCCGCAGAAATTGCAAACTGTGCCAAACAGGAGGTTAAAGGCGCTGACTCTCCAAGTGGGGAGAGTGTTAGTAAAGCGTCTGGAATGTTGCACCCGAGTACCACGGGAGGAAAACTGAGACATATTTGAACACGTCTCCCGATCACATGGTTGATCATACTCTGGGTTCCACATGCATGTTTTAGCTGAAGGAAGAATACCTAAAACCTGGGTAGTTGATACCCGTGGAATGGGTACCATGCAATATGACTTCAAAGGGTCTTCATTTGCTCACCGAACCTCTCCAATCCTATCACTGCTGCGTTTATGCCCCTGTACACATGCTTGATTCTCTTTCGGAGACATAGCAATCCATAGGTTTTACGATACTTACTAGTCAGGTACATTCTTAGGCGTTTAATATGCGGTGTTGAGTCCATTTCGTTGAGCAAGGAGTAGCTCTTGTCTATTCCATATTTGACTTAAGGAACTTTATCTGTGCTCATTTCAATCTCTGGTTTTATGCAGCACCCCAACTCACCTTTACCCTTAAGCAAGCATAAGTTGGTTTTCTAAATTTGAGACCCTGTTCTGTTCTGTAATTCATTTCCTGTGTAGTCAAGTTTACATTCCATGTATTACTGATATCTTATGATGTTTCTTTTTCTGTGTGACTTATTTCAGTTAGAATCATCATACCTGAATCCACTCATTGTGCTGCTAAGGGCCTGATGACACAGATTTCATTGCTGAGTGATATTGCTTTCTAAGTAAATACCACAACTTCTTTATCCATTTTTCACTTTCTGCGATGTTGAACTTGTACTGTAAACGAGGTTCTTGTAAACAGAGCCGTTCCAAACTTTGGGGTGGCTGTGTCTTTTTGATTTTAATTTCCCTAAGCTATAGGACCATAAGTGGAAGTGCCCTAGGTTCTGTTGCTTTGTTTTTTAGATGTTTCAGGAAACACCATACACTTCTCCCGAGTGGTTGTTGGCAATTTACATCCCGCCCATCAGCATAACAAGGCTCCCAGTTCTCCATGGCCTGTCCTGCCTTTCTGGATTTTACACTTTTTTCAGATGGCCCTTTTGACCGGGGGGAAGTGAGACTTCATTGTAGTGCAGATTTCCTTTGCAAGCTTGCTTGGTTGGCCAAAAAGGGCGTATGCGTTTTTTCCTGAATATATTCAGGAAAAAACGCATACGCCCTTTTTGGCCAAGTGCATCATTGTGGACGTTCTGCCTCTTTTCCTATGCTTTCAATGTAATTCCAGTCTACCTCCTGAAATCGGTTTCCTGCAATTCTGCCCCGCTTTCAAGTCCTCTTGGCAGCCTTACTTCAGTCTATTTTGGATGATAGCTGTCATTTATAACTCTGCAGGTTTGTGAATTACAGTGCCCCTGAGCTCCTTTCTTCAACTCGCTTTCTTGTGACCTGGCCGCAACACCGCAGGATGGCTTCAGGCCCTAATCTGGTTCCGGCACGGCACGCTGAGCCTTTGGTTATTTCCTTTTCCTGGTGGGAAATGAGAGTTAAATTTGCCCGTCCAGACACCTCCAGCTAGTCTCTCATTGGTTCTCGCTATTCCTGTTCATCTTCCGCAAAAATTGCAAACTGGGCCAAACAGGAGGTTAAAGGCGCTGACTCTCCAAGTGGGGAGAGTGTTAGTAAAGCGTCTGGAATGTTGCACCCGAGTACCAGGGGAGGAAAACTGAGACATATTTGAACACGTCTCCCGTTCACATGGTTGATCATACTTGGGTTCCACATGCATGTTTTAGCTGAAGGAAGAATACCTTAAACCTGGAGAGTTGAGACCCGTGTAATGGGTACCATGCAATATGACTTCAAAGGGTCTTCATTTGCTCACCGAACCTCTCCAATCCTATCACTGCTGCGTTTATGCCCCTGTACACATGCTTGATTCTCTTTCGGAGACATAGCAATCCATAGATTTTAAGATACTTACTAGTCAGGTACATTCTTAGGCGTTTAATATGCGGTGTTGAGTCCATTTCGTTGAGCAAGGAGTAGCTCTTGTCTATTCCATATTTGGCTTAAGGAACTTTATCTGTGCTCATTTCAATCTCTGGTTTTATGCAGCAACCCAACTCACCTTTCCCCTTAAGCAAGCATAAGTTGGTTTTCTAAATTTGAGAACCTGTTCTGTTTTGGAATTCAGTTCCTGTGTAGCCAAGTTTACATTCCGTGTATTAGTGATATCTTATGATGTTTCTTTTTCTGTGTGACTTATTTCAGTTAGAATCATCGTAGCTGAATCTACTCATTATGCTGCTACGGGCCTGATGACATAGATTTCATTGCTGAGTGACACTGCATTGTACGTAAGTACCACAAGTTCTTTATCCATTTTTCACTTTCTGGGATGTTGAACTTGTACTGTAAACGAGGTTCTTGTAAACAGAGCCGTTCCAAACTTTGGGGTGGCTGTGTCTTTTTGATTTTAATTTCCCTAAGCTATAGGACCATAAGTGGAAGTGCCCTAGGCTCTGTTGCTTTGTTTTTTAGATGTTTCAGGAAACACCATACACTTCTCCCAAGTGTCTGTTGGCAATTTACATCCCGCCCATCAGCATAACAAGGCTCCCAGTTCTCAATGGCCTGTTGCCTTTCTGGATTTTACACTTTTTTCAGATGGCCCTTTTGACCGGGGGGAAGTGAGACTTCATTGTAGTGCAGATTTCCTTTGCAAGCTTGCTTGGTTGGCCAAAAAGGGCGTATGCGTTTTTTCCTGAATATATTCAGGAAAAAACGCATACGCCCTTTTTGGCCAAGTGCATCATTGTGGACGTTCTGCCTCTTTTCCTATGCTTTCAATGCAATTCCAGTCTACCTCCTGAAATCGGTTTCCTGCAATTCTGCCCCGCTTTCAAGTCCTCTTGGCAGCCTTACTTCAGTCTATTTTTGGACGATAGCTGTCATTTATAACTCTGCAGGTTTGTGAATTACAGTGCCCCTGAGCTCCTTTCTTCAACTCGCTTTCTTGTGACCTGGCCGCAACACCGCAGGATGGCTTCAGGCCCTAATCTGGTTCCGGCCCGGCACGCTGAGCCTTTGGTTAATTCCTCTTCCTGGTGGGAAATGAGAGTTAAATTTGCCCGTCCAGACACCTCCAGCTAGTCTCTCATTGGTTCTCGCTATTCCTGTTCATCTTCCGCAGAAATTGCAAACTGGGCCAAACAGGAGGTTAAAGGGACTGACTCTCCAAGTCGGGAGAGTGTTAGTAAAGCGTCTGGAATGTTGCACCCGAGTACCAGGGTACGAAAACTGAGACATATTTGAACACGTCTCCCGATCACATGGTTGATCATACTCTAGGTTCCACATGCATGTTTTAGCTGAAGGAAGAATACCTTAAACCTGGGTAGTTGAAACCCGTGGAATGGGTACCATGCAATATGACTTCAAAGGGTCTTCATTTGCTCACCGCACCTCTCCAATCCTATCACTGCTGCGTTTATGCCCCTGTACACATGCTTGATTCTCTTTCGGAGACATAGCAATCCATAGGTTTTAAGATACTTACTAGTCAGGAACATTCTTAGGCGTTTAATATGGGGTGTTGAGTCCATTTCGTTGAGCAAGGAGTAGCTCTTGTCTATTCCATATTTGGCTTAAGGAACTTTATCTGTGCTCATTGCAATCTCTGGTTTTATGCAGCACCCCAACTCACCTTTACCCTTAAGCAAGCATAAGTTGTTTTTCTAAATTTGAGACCCTGTTCTGTTCTGTAATTCAGTTCCTGTGTAGCCAAGTTTCCATTCCCTGTATTACTGATATCTTATGATGTTTCTTTTTCTGTGTGACTTATTTCAGTTAGAATCATCATACCTGAATCCACTCATTGTGCTGCTAAGGGCCTGATGACACAGATTTCATTGCTGAGTGATATTGCTTTGTAAGTAAATACCACAACTTCTTTATCCATTTTTCACTTTCTGCGATGTTGAACTTGTACTGTAAACGAGGTTCTTGTAAACAGAGCCGTTCCAAACTTTGGGGTGGCTGTGTCTTTTTGATTTTAGTTTCCCTAAGCTATAGGACCATAAGTGGAAGTGCCCTAGGTTCTGTTGCTTTGTTTTTTAGATGTTTCAGGAAACACCATACACTTCTCCCGAGTGGTTGTTGGCAATTTACATCCCGCCCATCAGCATAACAAGGTTCCCAGTTCTCCATGGCCTGTCCTGCCTTTCTGGATTTTACACTTTTTTCAGATGGCCCTTTTGACCGGGGGGAAGTGAGACTTCATTGTAGTGCAGATTTCCTTTGCAAGCTTGCTTGGTTGGCCAAAAAGGGCGTATGCGTTTTTTCCTGAATATATTCAGGAAAAAACGCATACGCCCTTTTTGGCCAAGTGCATCATTGTGGACGTTCTACCTCTTTTCCTATGCTTTCAATGCAATTCCAGTCTACCTCCGGAAATCGGTTTCCTGCAATTTTGCCCCGCTTTCAAGTCCTCTTGGCAGCCTTACTTCAGTATATTTTTGGACGATAGCTGTCATTTATAACTGCAGGTTTGTGAATTACAGTGCCCCTGAGCTCCTTTCTTCAACTCGGTTTCTTTTGAGCTGGCCGCAACACCGCAGGATGGCTTCAGGCCCTAATCTGGTTCCGGTACGGAACGCTGAGCCTTTGGTTATTTCCTCTTCCTGTTGCGAAATGAGAGTTAAATTTGCCCGTCCAGACACCTCCAGCTAACCTCTCATTGGTTCTCGCTATTCCTGTTCATCTTCCGCAGAAATTGCAAACTGGGCCAAACAGGAGGTTAAAGGCGCTGACTCTCCAAGTGGGGAGAGTGTTAGTAAAGCGTCTGGAATGTTGCACCCGAGTACCAGGGGAGGAAAACTGAGACATATTTGAACACGTCTCCCGTTCACATGGTTGATCATACTTGGGTTCCACATGCATGTTTTAGCTGAAGGAAGAATACCTTAAACCTGGAGAGTTAAGACCCGTGTAATGGGTACCATGCAATATGACTTCAAAGGGTCTTCATTTGCTCACCGAACCTCTCCAATCCTATCACTGCTGCGTTTATGCCCCTGTACACATGCTTGATTCTCTTTCGGAGACATAGCAATCCATAGGTTTTAAGATACTTACTAGTCAGGTACATTCTTAGGCGTTTAATATGCGGTGTTGAGTCCATTTCTTTGAGCAAGGAGTAGCTCTTGTCTATTCCATATTTGACTTAAGGAACTTTATCTGTGCTCATTTCAATCTCTGGTTTTATGCAGCACCCCAACTCACCTTTCCCCTTAAGCAAGCATAAGTTGGTTTTCTAAATTTGAGACCCTGTTCTGTTCTGTAATTCAGTTCCTGTGTAGCCAAGTTTACATTCCGTGTATTGCTGATATCTTATGATGTTTCTTTTTCTGTGTGACTTACTTCAGTTAGAATCATCATACCTGAATCCACTAATTGTGCTGCTAAGGGCCTGATGACACAGATTTCATTGCTGAGTGATATTGCTTTGTAAGTAAATACCACAACTTCTTTATCCATTTTTCACTTTCTGCGATGTTGAACTTGTACTGTAAACGAGGTTCTTGTAAACAGACCCGTTCCAAACTTTGTGGTGGCTGTGTCTTTTTGATTTTAATTTCCCTAAGCTATAGGACCATAAGTGGAAGTGCCCTAGGTTCTGTTGCTTTGTTTTTTAGATGTTTCAGGAAACACCATACACTTCTCCCGCATGGTTGTTGGCAATTTACATCCCGCCCATCAGCATAACAAGGCTCCCAGTTCTCCATGGCCTGTCCTGCCTTTCTGGATTTTACACTTTTTTCAGATGGCCCTTTTGACCGGGGGGAAGTGAGACTTCATTGTAGTGCAGATTTCCTTTGCAAGCTTGCTTGGTTGGCCAAAAAGGGCGTATGCGTTTTTTCCTGAATATATTCAGGAAAAAACGCATACGCACTTTTTGGCCAAGTTCATCATTGTGGACGTTCTGCCTCTTTTCCTATGCTTTCAATGCAATTCCAGTCTACCTCCTGAAATCGGTTTCCTGCAATTCTGCCCCGCTTTCAAGTCCTCTTGGCAGCCTTACTTCAGTCTATTTTTGGACGATAGCTGTCATTTATAACTCTGCAGGTTTGTGAATTACAGTGCCCCTGAGCTCCTTTCTTCAACTCGCTTTCTTTTGAGCTGGCCGCCACACCGCAGGATGGCTTCAGGCCCTAATCTGGTTCCGGTATGGCACGCTGAGCCTTTGGTTATTTCCTCTTCCTGGTGGGAAATGAGAGTTAAATTTGCCCGTCCAGACACCTCCAGCTAGTCTCTCATTGGTTCTCGCTATTCCTGTTCATCTTCCGCAGAAATTGCAAACTGGGCCAAACAGGAGGTTAAAGGCGCTGACTCTCCAAGTGGGGAGAGTGTTAGTAAAGCGTCTGGAATGTTGCACCCGAGTTCCAGGGGAGGAAAACTGAGACATATTTGAACACGTCTCCCAATCACATGGTTGATAATACTCTAGGTTCCACATGCATGTTTTAGCTGAAGGAAGAATACCTTAAACCTGGGTAATTGAAACCCGTGGAATGGGTACCATGCAATATGACTTCAAAGGGTCTTCATTTGCTCACCGAACCTCTCCAATCCTATCACTGCTGCGTTTATGCCCCTGTACACATGCTTGATTCTCTTTTGGAGACATAGCAATCCATAGGTTTTACAATACTTACTAGTCAGGTACATTCTTAGGCGTTTAATATGCGGTGTTGAGTCCATTTCGTTGAGCAAGGAGTAGCTCTTGTCTATTCCATATTTGACTTAAGGAACTTTATCTGTGCTCATTTCAATCTCTGGTTTTATGCAGCACCCCAACTCACCTTTACCCTTAAGCAAGCATAAGTTGGTTTTCTAAATTTGAGAACCTGTTCTGTTCTGTAATTCAGTTCCTGTGTAGCCAAGTTTCCATTCCGTGTATTACTGATATCTTATGATGTTTCTTTTTCTGTGTGACTTATTTCAGTTAGAATCATCATACCTGAATCCACTCATTGTGATGCTAAGGGCCTGATGACATAGATTTCATTGCTGAGTGATATTGCTTTGTAAGTAAACACCACAACTTCTTTATCCATTTTTCACTTTCTGCGATGTTGAACTTGTACTGTAAACGAGGTTCTTGTAAACAGAGGCGTCCCAAACTATGGGGTGGCTGTGTCTTTTTGATTTTAATTTCCCTAAGCTATAGGACCATAAGCGGCAGTGCCCTAGGCTCTGTTGCTTTGTTTTTTAGATGTTTCAGGAAACACCATACACTTCTCCCGAGTGTCTGTTGGCAATTTACATCCCGCCCATCAGCATAACAAGGCTCCCAGTTCTCCATGGCCTGTCCTGCCTTTCTGGATTTTACACTTTTTTCAGATGGCCCTTTTGACCGGGGGGAAGTGAGACTTCATTGTAGTGCAGATTTCCTTTGCAAGCTTGCTTGGTTGGCCAAAAAGGGCGTATGAGTTTTTTCCTGAATATATTCAGGAATAATTTGCCCGTCCAGACATCTCCAGCTAACCTCTCATTGGTTCTCGCTATTCCTGTTCATCTTCCGCAGAAATTGCAAACTGGGCCAAACAGGAGGTTAAAGGCGCTGACTCTCCAAGTGGGGAGAGTGTTAGTAAAGCATCTGGAATGTTGCACCGGAGTACCAGGGGAGGAAAACTGAGACATATTTGAACACGTCTCCCGTTCACATGGTTGATCATACTTGGGTTCCACATGCATGTTTTAGCTGAAGGAAGAATACCTTAAACCTGGAGAGTTGAGACCCGTGGAATGGGTACCATGCAATATGACTTCAAAGGGTCTTCATTTGCTCACCGAACCTCTCCAATCCTATCACTGCTGCGTTTATGCCCCTGTACACATGCTTGATTCTCTTTTGGAGACATAGCAATCCATAGGTTTTACGATACTTACTAGTCAGGTACATTCTTAGGCGTTTAATATGCGGTGTTGAGTCCATTTCGTTGAGCAAGGAGTAGCTCTTGTCTATTCCATATTTGACTTAAGGAACTTTATCTGTGCTCATTTCAATCTCTGGTTTTATGCAGCACCCCAACTCAGCTTTACCCTTAAGCAAGCATAAGTTGGTTTTCTAAATTTGAGACCCTGTTCTGTTCTGTAATTCAGTTCCTGTGTAGCCAAGTTTACATTCCGTGTATTACTGATATCTTATGATGTTTCTTTTTCTGTGTGACTTATTTCAGTTAGAATCATCATACCTGAATCCACTCTTTGTGATGCTAAGGGCCTGATGACATAGATTTCATTGCTGAGTGATATTGCTTTGTAAGTAAATACCACAACTTCTTTATCCATTTTTCACTTTCTGCGATGTTGAACTTGTACTGTAAACGAGGTTCTTGTAAACAGAGGCGTCCCAAACTTTGGGGTGGCTGTGTCTTTTTGATTTTAATTTCCCTAAGCTATAGGACCATAAGTGGCAGTGCCCTAGGCTCTGTTGCTTTGTTTTTTAGATGTTTCAGGAAACACCATACACTTCTCCCGAGTGTCTGTTGGCAATTTACATCCCGCCCATCAGCATAACAAGGCTCCCAGTTCTCCATGGCCTGTCCTACCTTTGTGGATTTTACACTTTTTTCAGATGGCCCTTTTGACCGGGGGGAAGTGAGACTTCATTGTAGTGCAGATTTCCTTTGCAAGCTTGCTTGGTTGGCCAAAAAGGGCGTATGCGATTTTTCCTGAATATATTCAGGAATAATCTGCCCATCCAGACACCTCCAGCTAGCCTCTCATTGGTTCTCGCTATTCCTGTTCATCTTCCGCAGAAATTGCAAACTGGGCCAAACAGGAGGTTAAAGGCGCTGACTCTCCAAGTGGGGAGAGTGTTAGTAAAGCGTCTGGAATGTTGCACCCGAGTACCAGGGGAGGAAAACTGAGACATATTTGAACACGTCTCCCGTTCACATGGTTGATCATACTTGGGTTCCACATGTATGTTTTAGCTGAAGGAAGAATACCTTAAACCTGGAGAGTTGAGACCCGTGTAATGGGTACCATGCAATATGACTTCAAAGGGTCTTCATTTGCTCACCGAACCTCTCCAATCCTATCACTGCTGCGTTTATGCCCCTGTACACATGCTTGATTCTCTTTTGGAGACATAGCAATCCATAGGTTTTACGATACTTACTAGTCAGGTACATTCTTAGGCGTTTAATATGCGGTGTTGAGTCCATTTCGTTGAGCAAGGAGTAGCTCTTGTCTATTCCATATTTGACTTAAGGAACTTTATCTGTGCTCATTTCAATCTCTGGTTTTATGCAGCACCCCAACTCACCTTTACCCTTAAGCAAGCATAAGTTGGTTTTCTAAATTTGAGACCCTGTTCTGTTCTGTAATTCAGTTCCTGTGTAGCCAAGTTTACATTCCGTGTATTACTGATATCTTATGATGTTTCTTTTTCTGTGTGACTTATTTCAGTTAGAATCATCATACCTGAATCCACTCTTTGTGATGCTAAGGGCCTGATGACATAGATTTCATTGCTGAGTGATATTGCTTTGTAAGTAAATACCACAACTTCTTTATCCATTTTTCACTTTCTGCGATGTTGAACTTGTACTGTAAACGAGGTTCTTGTAAACAGAGCCGTTCCAAACTTTGGGGTGGCTGTGTCTTTTTGATTTTAATTTCCCTAAGCTATAGGACCATAAGTGGAAGTGCCCTAGGTTCTGTTGCTTTGTTTTTTAGATGTTTCAGGAAACACCATACACTTCTCCCGAGTGGTTGTTGGCAATTTACATCCCGCCCATCAGCATAACAAGGCTCCCAGTTCTCCATGGCCTGTCCTGCCTTTCTGGATTTTACACTTTTTTCAGATGGCCCTTTTGACCGGGGGGAAGTGAGACTTCATTGTAGTGCAGATTTCCTTTGCAAGCTTGCTTGGTTGGCCAAAAAGGGCGTATGCGTTTTTTCCTGAATATATTCAGGAAAAAACGCATACGCCCTTTTTGGCCAAGTGCATCATTGTGGACGTTCTGCCTCTTTTCCTATGCTTTCAATGTAATTCCAGTCTACCTCCTGAAATCGGTTTCCTGCAATTCTGCCCCGCTTTCAAGTCCTCTTGGCAGCCTTACTTCAGTCTATTTTGGATGATAGCTGTCATTTATAACTCTGCAGGTTTGTGAATTACAGTGCCCCTGAGCTCCTTTCTTCAACTCGCTTTCTTGTGACCTGGCCGCAACACCGCAGGATGGCTTCAGGCCCTAATCTGGTTCCGGCACGGCACGCTGAGCCTTTGGTTATTTCCTTTTCCTGGTGGGAAATGAGAGTTAAATTTGCCCGTCCAGACACCTCCAGCTAGTCTCTCATTGGTTCTCGCTATTCCTGTTCATCTTCCGCAAAAATTGCAAACTGGGCCAAACAGGAGGTTAAAGGCGCTGACTCTCCAAGTGGGGAGAGTGTTAGTAAAGCGTCTGGAATGTTGCACCCGAGTACCAGGGGAGGAAAACTGAGACATATTTGAACACGTCTCCCGTTCACATGGTTGATCATACTTGGGTTCCACATGCATGTTTTAGCTGAAGGAAGAATACCTTAAACCTGGAGAGTTGAGACCCGTGTAATGGGTACCATGCAATATGACTTCAAAGGGTCTTCATTTGCTCACCGAACCTCTCCAATCCTATCACTGCTGCGTTTATGCCCCTGTACACATGCTTGATTCTCTTTCGGAGACATAGCAATCCATAGATTTTAAGATACTTACTAGTCAGGTACATTCTTAGGCGTTTAATATGCGGTGTTGAGTCCATTTCGTTGAGCAAGGAGTAGCTCTTGTCTATTCCATATTTGGCTTAAGGAACTTTATCTGTGCTCATTTCAATCTCTGGTTTTATGCAGCAACCCAACTCACCTTTCCCCTTAAGCAAGCATAAGTTGGTTTTCTAAATTTGAGAACCTGTTCTGTTTTGGAATTCAGTTCCTGTGTAGCCAAGTTTACATTCCGTGTATTAGTGATATCTTATGATGTTTCTTTTTCTGTGTGACTTATTTCAGTTAGAATCATCGTAGCTGAATCTACTCATTATGCTGCTACGGGCCTGATGACATAGATTTCATTGCTGAGTGACACTGCATTGTACGTAAGTACCACAAGTTCTTTATCCATTTTTCACTTTCTGGGATGTTGAACTTGTACTGTAAACGAGGTTCTTGTAAACAGAGCCGTTCCAAACTTTGGGGTGGCTGTGTCTTTTTGATTTTAATTTCCCTAAGCTATAGGACCATAAGTGGAAGTGCCCTAGGCTCTGTTGCTTTGTTTTTTAGATGTTTCAGGAAACACCATACACTTCTCCCAAGTGTCTGTTGGCAATTTACATCCCGCCCATCAGCATAACAAGGCTCCCAGTTCTCAATGGCCTGTTGCCTTTCTGGATTTTACACTTTTTTCAGATGGCCCTTTTGACCGGGGGGAAGTGAGACTTCATTGTAGTGCAGATTTCCTTTGCAAGCTTGCTTGGTTGGCCAAAAAGGGCGTATGCGTTTTTTCCTGAATATATTCAGGAAAAAACGCATACGCCCTTTTTGGCCAAGTGCATCATTGTGGACGTTCTGCCTCTTTTCCTATGCTTTCAATGCAATTCCAGTCTACCTCCTGAAATCGGTTTCCTGCAATTCTGCCCCGCTTTCAAGTCCTCTTGGCAGCCTTACTTCAGTCTATTTTTGGACGATAGCTGTCATTTATAACTCTGCAGGTTTGTGAATTACAGTGCCCCTGAGCTCCTTTCTTCAACTCGCTTTCTTGTGACCTGGCCGCAACACCGCAGGATGGCTTCAGGCCCTAATCTGGTTCCGGCCCGGCACGCTGAGCCTTTGGTTAATTCCTCTTCCTGGTGGGAAATGAGAGTTAAATTTGCCCGTCCAGACACCTCCAGCTAGTCTCTCATTGGTTCTCGCTATTCCTGTTCATCTTCCGCAGAAATTGCAAACTGGGCCAAACAGGAGGTTAAAGGGACTGACTCTCCAAGTCGGGAGAGTGTTAGTAAAGCGTCTGGAATGTTGCACCCGAGTACCAGGGTACGAAAACTGAGACATATTTGAACACGTCTCCCGATCACATGGTTGATCATACTCTAGGTTCCACATGCATGTTTTAGCTGAAGGAAGAATACCTTAAACCTGGGTAGTTGAAACCCGTGGAATGGGTACCATGCAATATGACTTCAAAGGGTCTTCATTTGCTCACCGCACCTCTCCAATCCTATCACTGCTGCGTTTATGCCCCTGTACACATGCTTGATTCTCTTTCGGAGACATAGCAATCCATAGGTTTTAAGATACTTACTAGTCAGGAACATTCTTAGGCGTTTAATATGGGGTGTTGAGTCCATTTCGTTGAGCAAGGAGTAGCTCTTGTCTATTCCATATTTGGCTTAAGGAACTTTATCTGTGCTCATTGCAATCTCTGGTTTTATGCAGCACCCCAACTCACCTTTACCCTTAAGCAAGCATAAGTTGTTTTTCTAAATTTGAGACCCTGTTCTGTTCTGTAATTCAGTTCCTGTGTAGCCAAGTTTCCATTCCCTGTATTACTGATATCTTATGATGTTTCTTTTTCTGTGTGACTTATTTCAGTTAGAATCATCATACCTGAATCCACTCATTGTGCTGCTAAGGGCCTGATGACACAGATTTCATTGCTGAGTGATATTGCTTTGTAAGTAAATACCACAACTTCTTTATCCATTTTTCACTTTCTGCGATGTTGAACTTGTACTGTAAACGAGGTTCTTGTAAACAGAGCCGTTCCAAACTTTGGGGTGGCTGTGTCTTTTTGATTTTAGTTTCCCTAAGCTATAGGACCATAAGTGGAAGTGCCCTAGGTTCTGTTGCTTTGTTTTTTAGATGTTTCAGGAAACACCATACACTTCTCCCGAGTGGTTGTTGGCAATTTACATCCAGCCCATCAGCATAACAAGGTTCCCAGTTCTCCATGGCCTGTCCTGCCTTTCTGGATTTTACACTTTTTTCAGATGGCCCTTTTGACCGGGGGGAAGTGAGACTTCATTGTAGTGCAGATTTCCTTTGCAAGCTTGCTTGGTTGGCCAAAAAGGGCGTATGCGTTTTTTCCTGAATATATTCAGGAAAAAACGCATACGCCCTTTTTGGCCAAGTGCATCATTGTGGACGTTCTACCTCTTTTCCTATGCTTTCAATGCAATTCCAGTCTACCTCCGGAAATCGGTTTCCTGCAATTTTGCCCCGCTTTCAAGTCCTCTTGGCAGCCTTACTTCAGTATATTTTTGGACGATAGCTGTCATTTATAACTGCAGGTTTGTGAATTACAGTGCCCCTGAGCTCCTTTCTTCAACTCGGTTTCTTTTGAGCTGGCCGCAACACCGCAGGATGGCTTCAGGCCCTAATCTGGTTCCGGTACGGAACGCTGAGCCTTTGGTTATTTCCTCTTCCTGTTGCGAAATGAGAGTTAAATTTGCCCGTCCAGACACCTCCAGCTAACCTCTCATTGGTTCTCGCTATTCCTGTTCATCTTCCGCAGAAATTGCAAACTGGGCCAAACAGGAGGTTAAAGGCGCTGACTCTCCAAGTGGGGAGAGTGTTAGTAAAGCGTCTGGAATGTTGCACCCGAGTACCAGGGGAGGAAAACTGAGACATATTTGAACACGTCTCCCGATCACATGGTTGATCATACTCTGGGTTCCACATGCATGTTTTAGCTGAAGGAAGAATACCTAAAACCTGGGTAGTTGATACCCGTGTAATGGGTACCATGCAATATGACTTCAAAGGGTCTTCATTTGCTCACCGAACCTCTCCAATCCTATCACTGCTGCGTTTATGCCCCTGTACACATGCTTGATTCTCTTTCGGAGACATAGCAATCCATAGGTTTTAAGATACTTACTAGTCAGGTACATTCTTAGGCGTTTAATATGCGGTGTTGAGTCCATTTCGTTGAGCAAGGAGTAGCTCTTGTCTATTCCATATTTGACTTAAGGAACTTTATCTGTGCTCATTTCAATCTCTGGTTTTATGCAGCACCCCAACTCACCTTTACCCTTAAGCAAGCATAAGTTGGTTTTCTAAATTTGAGACCCTGTTCTGTTCTGTAATTCATTTCCTGTGTAGTCAAGTTTACATTCCATGTATTACTGATATCTTATGATGTTTCTTTTTCTGTGTGACTTATTTCAGTTAGAATCATCATACCTGAATCCACTCATTGTGCTGCTAAGGGCGTGATGACACAGATTTCATTGCTGAGTGATATTGCTTTGTAAGTAAATACCACAACTTCTTTATCCATTTTTCACTTTCTGCGATGTTGAACTTGTACTGTAAACGAGGTTCTTGTAAACAGAGCCGTTCCAAACTTTGGGGTGGCTGTGTCTTTTTGATTTTAATTTCCCTAAGCTATAGGACCATAAGTGGAAGTGCCCTAGGTTCTGTTGCTTTGTTTTTTAGATGTTTCAGGAAACAGCATACACTTCTCCCGAGTGGTTGTTGGCAATTTACATCCCGCCCATCAGCATAACAAGGCTCCCAGTTCTCCATGGCCTGTCCTGCCTTTCTGGATTTTACACTTTTTTCTGATGGCCCTTTTGACCGGGGGGAAGTGAGACTTCATTGTAGTGCAGATTTCCTTTGCAAGCTTGCTTGGTTGGCCAAAAAGGGCGTATGCGTTTTTTCCTGAATATATTCAGGAAAAAACGCATACGCCCTTTTTGGCCAAGTGCATCGTTGTGGACGTTCTGCCTCTTTTCCTATGCTTTCAATGCAATTCCAGTCTACCTCCTGAAATCGGTTTCCTGCAATTCTGCCCCGCTTTCAAGTCCTCTTGGCAGCCTTACTTCCGTCTATTTTTGGACGATAGCTGTCATTTATAACTCTGCAGGTTTGTGAATTACAGTGCCCCTGAGCTCCTTTCTTCTACTCGCTTTCTTGTGACCTGGCCGCAACACCGCAGGATGGCTTCAGGCCCTAATCTGGTTCCGGCACGGCACGCTGAGCCTTTCGTTATTTCCTCTTCCTGGTGGGAAATGAGAGTTAAATTTGCCCGTCCAGACACCTCCAGCTAGTCTCTCATTGGTTCTCGCTATTCCTGTTCATATCCCGCAGAAATTGCAAACTGGGCCAAACAGGAGGTTAAAGGCGCTGACTCTCCAAGTGGGGAGAGTGTTAGTAAAGCGTCTGGAATGTTGCACCCGAGTACCAGGGGAGGAAAACTGAGACATATTTGAACACGTCTCCCGTTCACATGGTTGATCATACTTGGGTTCCACATGCATGTTTTAGCTGAAGGAAGAATACCTTAAACCTGGAGAGTTAAGACCCGTGTAATGGGTACCATGCAATATGACTTCAAAGGGTCTTCATTTGCTCACCGAACCTCTCCAATCCTATCACTGCTGCGTTTATGCCCCTGTACACATGCTTGATTCTCTTTCGGAGACATAGCAATCCATAGGTTTTAAGATACTTACTAGTCAGGTACATTCTTAGGCGTTTAATATGCGGTGTTGAGTCCATTTCTTTGAGCAAGGAGTAGCTCTTGTCTATTCCATATTTGACTTAAGGAACTTTATCTGTGCTCATTTCAATCTCTGGTTTTATGCAGCACCCCAACTCACCTTTCCCCTTAAGCAAGCATAAGTTGGTTTTCTAAATTTGAGACCCTGTTCTGTTCTGTAATTCAGTTCCTGTGTAGCCAAGTTTACATTCCGTGTATTGCTGATATCTTATGATGTTTCTTTTTCTGTGTGACTTACTTCAGTTAGAATCATCATACCTGAATCCACTAATTGTGCTGCTAAGGGCCTGATGACACAGATTTCATTGCTGAGTGATATTGCTTTGTAAGTAAATACCACAACTTCTTTATCCATTTTTCACTTTCTGCGATGTTGAACTTGTACTGTAAACGAGGTTCTTGTAAACAGACCCGTTCCAAACTTTGTGGTGGCTGTGTCTTTTTGATTTTAATTTCCCTAAGCTATAGGACCATAAGTGGAAGTGCCCTAGGTTCTGTTGCTTTGTTTTTTAGATGTTTCAGGAAACACCATACACTTCTCCCGCATGGTTGTTGGCAATTTACATCCCGCCCATCAGCATAACAAGGCTCCCAGTTCTCCATGGCCTGTCCTGCCTTTCTGGATTTTACACTTTTTTCAGATGGCCCTTTTGACCGGGGGGAAGTGAGACTTCATTGTAGTGCAGATTTCCTTTGCAAGCTTGCTTGGTTGGCCAAAAAGGGCGTATGCGTTTTTTCCTGAATATATTCAGGAAAAAACGCATACGCACTTTTTGGCCAAGTTCATCATTGTGGACGTTCTGCCTCTTTTCCTATGCTTTCAATGCAATTCCAGTCTACCTCCTGAAATCGGTTTCCTGCAATTCTGCCCCGCTTTCAAGTCCTCTTGGCAGCCTTACTTCAGTCTATTTTTGGACGATAGCTGTCATTTATAACTCTGCAGGTTTGTGAATTACAGTGCCCCTGAGCTCCTTTCTTCAACTCGCTTTCTTTTGAGCTGGCCGCCACACCGCAGGATGGCTTCAGGCCCTAATCTGGTTCCGGTATGGCACGCTGAGCCCTTGGTTATTTCCTCTTCCTGGTGGGAAATGAGAGTTAAATTTGCCCGTCCAGACACCTCCAGCTAGTCTCTCATTGGTTCTCGCTATTCCTGTTCATCTTCCGCAGAAATTGCAAACTGGGCCAAACAGGAGGTTAAAGGCGCTGACTCTCCAAGTGGGGAGAGTGTTAGTAAAGCGTCTGGAATGTTGCACCCGAGTTCCAGGGGAGGAAAACTGAGACATATTTGAACACGTCTCCCAATCACATGGTTGATAATACTCTAGGTTCCACATGCATGTTTTAGCTGAAGGAAGAATACCTTAAACCTGGGTAATTGAAACCCGTGGAATGGGTACCATGCAATATGACTTCAAAGGGTCTTCATTTGCTCACCGAACCTCTCCAATCCTATCACTGCTGCGTTTATGCCCCTGTACACATGCTTGATTCTCTTTTGGAGACATAGCAATCCATAGGTTTTACAATACTTACTAGTCAGGTACATTCTTAGGCGTTTAATATGCGGTGTTGAGTCCATTTCGTTGAGCAAGGAGTAGCTCTTGTCTATTCCATATTTGACTTAAGGAACTTTATCTGTGCTCATTTCAATCTCTGGTTTTATGCAGCACCCCAACTCACCTTTACCCTTAAGCAAGCATAAGTTGGTTTTCTAAATTTGAGAACCTGTTCTGTTCTGTAATTCAGTTCCTGTGTAGCCAAGTTTCCATTCCGTGTATTACTGATATCTTATGATGTTTCTTTTTCTGTGTGACTTATTTCAGTTAGAATCATCATACCTGAATCCACTCATTGTGATGCTAAGGGCCTGATGACATAGATTTCATTGCTGAGTGATATTGCTTTGTAAGTAAACACCACAACTTCTTTATCCATTTTTCACTTTCTGCGATGTTGAACTTGTACTGTAAACGAGGTTCTTGTAAACAGAGGCGTCCCAAACTTTGGGGTGGCTGTGTCTTTTTGATTTTAATTTCCCTAAGCTATAGGACCATAAGCGGCAGTGCCCTAGGCTCTGTTGCTTTGTTTTTTAGATGTTTCAGGAAACACCATACACTTCTCCCGAGTGTCTGTTGGCAATTTACATCCCGCCCATCAGCATAACAAGGCTCCCAGTTCTCCATGGCCTGTCCTGCCTTTCTGGATTTTACACTTTTTTCAGATGGCCCTTTTGACCGGGGGGAAGTGAGACTTCATTGTAGTGCAGATTTCCTTTGCAAGCTTGCTTGGTTGGCCAAAAAGGGCGTATGAGTTTTTTCCTGAATATATTCAGGAATAATTTGCCCGTCCAGACATCTCCAGCTAACCTCTCATTGGTTCTCGCTATTCCTGTTCATCTTCCGCAGAAATTGCAAACTGGGCCAAACAGGAGGTTAAAGGCGCTGACTCTCCAAGTGGGGAGAGTGTTAGTAAAGCATCTGGAATGTTGCACCGGAGTACCAGGGGAGGAAAACTGAGACATATTTGAACACGTCTCCCGTTCACATGGTTGATCATACTTGGGTTCCACATGCATGTTTTAGCTGAAGGAAGAATACCTTAAACCTGGAGAGTTGAGACCCGTGGAATGGGTACCATGCAATATGACTTCAAAGGGTCTTCATTTGCTCACCGAACCTCTCCAATCCTATCACTGCTGCGTTTATGCCCCTGTACACATGCTTGATTCTCTTTTGGAGACATAGCAATCCATAGGTTTTACGATACTTACTAGTCAGGTACATTCTTAGGCGTTTAATATGCGGTGTTGAGTCCATTTCGTTGAGCAAGGAGTAGCTCTTGTCTATTCCATATTTGACTTAAGGAACTTTATCTGTGCTCATTTCAATCTCTGGTTTTATGCAGCACCCCAACTCAGCTTTACCCTTAAGCAAGCATAAGTTGGTTTTCTAAATTTGAGACCCTGTTCTGTTCTGTAATTCAGTTCCTGTGTAGCCAAGTTTACATTCCGTGTATTACTGATATCTTATGATGTTTCTTTTTCTGTGTGACTTATTTCAGTTAGAATCATCATACCTGAATCCACTCTTTGTGATGCTAAGGGCCTGATGACATAGATTTCATTGCTGAGTGATATTGCTTTGTAAGTAAATACCACAACTTCTTTATCCATTTTTCACTTTCTGCGATGTTGAACTTGTACTGTAAACGAGGTTCTTGTAAACAGAGGCGTCCCAAACTTTGGGGTGGCTGTGTCTTTTTGATTTTAATTTCCCTAAGCTATAGGACCATAAGTGGCAGTGCCCTAGGCTCTGTTGCTTTGTTTTTTAGATGTTTCAGGAAACACCATACACTTCTCCCGAGTGTCTGTTGGCAATTTACATCCCGCCCATCAGCATAACAAGGCTCCCAGTTCTCCATGGCCTGTCCTACCTTTGTGGATTTTACACTTTTTTCAGATGGCCCTTTTGACCGGGGGGAAGTGAGACTTCATTGTAGTGCAGATTTCCTTTGCAAGCTTGCTTGGTTGGCCAAAAAGGGCGTATGCGTTTTTTCCTGAATATATTCAGGAATAATCTGCCCGTCCAGACACCTCCAGCTAGCCTCTCATTGGTTCTCGCTATTCCTGTTCATCTTCCGCAGAAATTGCAAACTGGGCCAAACAGGAGGTTAAAGGCGCTGACTCTCCAAGTGGGGAGAGTGTTAGTAAAGCGTCTGGAATGTTGCACCCGAGTACCAGGGGAGGAAAACTGAGACATATTTGAACACGTCTCCCGTTCACATGGTTGATCATACTTGGGTTCCACATGTATGTTTTAGCTGAAGGAAGAATACCTTAAACCTGGAGAGTTGAGACCCGTGTAATGGGTACCATGCAATATGACTTCAAAGGGTCTTCATTTGCTCACCGAACCTCTCCAATCCTATCACTGCTGCGTTTATGCCCCTGTACACATGCTTGATTCTCTTTTGGAGACATAGCAATCCATAGGTTTTACGATACTTACTAGTCAGGTACATTCTTAGGCGTTTAATATGCGGTGTTGAGTCCATTTCGTTGAGCAAGGAGTAGCTCTTGTCTATTCCATATTTGACTTAAGGAACTTTATCTGTGCTCATTTCAATCTCTGGTTTTATGCAGCACCCCAACTCAGCTTTACCCTTAAGCAAGCATAAGTTGGTTTTCTAAATTTGAGACCCTGTTCTGTTCTGTAATTCAGTTCCTGTGTAGCCAAGTTTACATTCCGTGTATTACTGATATCTTATGATGTTTCTTTTTCTGTGTGACTTATTTCAGTTAGAATCATCATACCTGAATCCACTCTTTGTGATGCTAAGGGCCTGATGACATAGATTTCATTGCTGAGTGATATTGCTTTGTAAGTAAATACCACAACTTCTTTATCCATTTTTCACTTTCTGCGATGTTGAACTTGTACTGTAAACGAGGTTCTTGTAAACAGAGGCGTCCCAAACTTTGGGGTGGCTGTGTCTTTTTGATTTTAATTTCCCTAAGCTATAGGACCATAAGTGGCAGTGCCCTAGGCTCTGTTGCTTTGTTTTTTAGATGTTTCAGGAAACACCATACACTTCTCCCGAGTGTCTGTTGGCAATTTACATCCCGCCCATCAGCATAACAAGGCTCCCAGTTCTCCATGGCCTGTCCTACCTTTGTGGATTTTACACTTTTTTCAGATGGCCCTTTTGACCGGGGGGAAGTGAGACTTCATTGTAGTGCAGATTTCCTTTGCAAGCTTGCTTGGTTGGCCAAAAAGGGCGTATGCGTTTTTTCCTGAATATATTCAGGAAAAAACGCATACGCCCTTTTTAGCCAAGTGCATCATTGTGGACGTTCTGCCTCTTTTCCTATGCTTTCAATGCAATTCCAGTCTACCTCCTGAAATCGGTTTCCTGCAATTCTGCCCCGCTTTCAAGTCCTCTTGGCAGCCTTACTTCAGTCTATTTTTGGACGATAGCTGTCATTTATAACTCTGCAGGTTTGTGAATTACAGTGCCCCTGAGCTCCTTTCTTCAACTCGCTTTCTTTTGAGCTGGCCGCAACACCGCAGGATGGCTTCAGGCCCTAATCTGGT
The DNA here is from genome assembly GCF_951394435.1 of Stenella coeruleoalba. Classification (NCBI taxonomy): domain Eukaryota; kingdom Metazoa; phylum Chordata; class Mammalia; order Artiodactyla; family Delphinidae; genus Stenella; species Stenella coeruleoalba. Next base: position 823,542 of record NW_027646206.1, read on the forward strand.
TCCAGCACGGCTCGCTGAACCTTTGGTTATTTCCTCTTCCTGGTGGGAAATGAGAGTTAAATTTGCCCGTCCAGACACCTCCAGCTAGCCTCTCATTGGTTCTCACTATTCCTGTTCATCTTCCGCAGAAATTGCAAACTGGGCCAAACAGGAGGTTAAAGGGACTGACTCTCCAAGTGGGGAGAGTGTTAGTAAAGCGTCTGGAATGTTGCACCCGAGTACCAGGGGAGGAAAACTGAGACATATTTGAACACGTCTCCCGATCACATGGTTGATCATACTCTAGGTTCCACATGCATGTTTTAGCTGAAGGAAGAATACCTTAAACCTGGGTAGTTGAAACCCGTGGAATGGGTACCATGCAATATGACTTCAAAGGGTCTTCATTTGCTCACCGAACCTCTCCAATCCTATCACTGCTGCGTTTATGCCCCTGTACACATGCTTGATTCTCTTTTGGAGACATAGCAATCCATAGGTTTTAAGATACTTACAAGTCAGGTACATTCTTAGGCGTTTAATATGCGGTGTTGAGTCCATTTCGTTGAGCAAGGAGTAGCTCTTGTCTATTCCATATTTGGCTTAAGGAACTTTATCTGTGCTCATTCCAATCTCTGGTTTTATGCAGCACCCCAACTCACCTTTACCCTTAAGCAAGCATAAGTTGTTTTTCTAAATTTGAGACCCTGTTCTGTTCTGTAATTCAGTTCCTGTGTAGCCAAGTTTCCATTCCGTGTATTACTGATATCTTATGATGTTTCTTTTTCTGTGTGACTTATTTCAGTTAGAATCATCATACCTGAATCCACTCATTGTGCTGCTAAGGGCCTGATGACATAGATTTCATTGCTGAGTGATATTGCTTTGTAAGTGAATACCACAACTTCTTTATCCATTTTTCACTTTCTGCGATGTTGAACTTGTACTGTAAACGAGGTTCTTGTAAACAGAGGCGTCCCAAACTTTGGGGTGGCTGTGTCTTTTTGATTTTAATTTCCCTAAGCTATAGGACCATAAGTGGCAGTGCCCTAGGCTCTGTTGCTTTGTTTTTTAGATGTTTCAGGAAACACCATACACTTCTCCCGAGTGTCTGTTGGCAATTTACATCCCGCCCATCAGCATAACAAGGCTCCCAGTTCTCCATGGCCTGTCCTACCTTTCTGGATTTTACACTTTTTTCAGATGGCCCTTTTGACCGGGGGGAAGTGAGACTTCATTGTAGTGCAGATTTCCTTTGCAAGCTTGCTTGGTTGGCCAAAAAGGGCGTATGCGTTTTTTCCTGAATATATTCAGGAAAAAACGCATACGCCCTTTTTAGCCAAGTGCATCATTGTGGACGTTCTGCCTCTTTTCCTATGCTTTCAATGCAATTCCAGTCTACCTCCTGAAATCGGTTTCCTGCAATTCTGCCCCGCTTTCAAGTCCTCTTGGCAGCCTTACTTCAGTCTATTTTTGGACGATAGCTGTCATTTATAACTCTGCAGGTTTGTGAATTACAGTGCCCCTGAGCTCCTTTCTTCAACTCGCTTTCTTTTGAGCTGGCCGCAACACCGCAGGATGGCTTCAGGCCCTAATCTGGTTCCGGCACGGCTCGCTGAACCTTTGGTTATTTCCTCTTCCTGGTGGGAAATGAGAGTTAAATTTGCCCGTCCAGACACCTCCAGCTAGCCTCTCATTGGTTCTCACTATTCCTGTTCATCTTCCGCAGAAATTGCAAACTGGGCCAAACAGGAGGTTAAAGGGACTGACTCTCCAAGTGGGGAGAGTGTTAGTAAAGCGTCTGGAATGTTGCACCCGAGTACCAGGGGAGGAAAACTGAGACATATTTGAACACGTCTCCCGATCACATGGTTGATCATACTCTAGGTTCCACATGCATGTTTTAGCTGAAGGAAGAATACCTTAAACCTGGGTAGTTGAAACCCGTGGAATGGGTACCATGCAATATGACTTCAAAGGGTCTTCATTTGCTCACCGAACCTCTCCAATCCTATCACTGCTGCGTTTATGCCCCTGTACACATGCTTGATTCTCTTTTGGAGACATAGCAATCCATAGGTTTTAAGATACTTACAAGTCAGGTACATTCTTAGGCGTTTAATATGCGGTGTTGAGTCCATTTCGTTGAGCAAGGAGTAGCTCTTGTCTATTCCATATTTGGCTTAAGGAACTTTATCTGTGCTCATTCCAATCTCTGGTTTTATGCAGCACCCCAACTCACCTTTACCCTTAAGCAAGCATAAGTTGTTTTTCTAAATTTGAGACCCTGTTCTGTTCTGTAATTCAGTTCCTGTGTAGCCAAGTTTCCATTCCGTGTATTACTGATATCTTATGATGTTTCTTTTTCTGTGTGACTTATTTCAGTTAGAATCATCATACCTGAATCCACTCATTGTGCTGCTAAGGGCCTGATGACATAGATTTCATTGCTGAGTGATATTGCTTTGTAAGTGAATACCACAACTTCTTTATCCATTTTTCACTTTCTGCGATGTTGAACTTGTACTGTAAACGAGGTTCTTGTAAACAGAGCCGTTCCAAACTTTGGGGTGGCTGTGTCTTTTTGATTTTAATTTCCCTAAGCTATAGGACCATAAGTGGAAGTGCCCTAGGCTCTGTTGCTTTGTTTTTTAGATGTTTCAGGAAACACCATACACTTCTCCCAAGTGGTTGTTGGCAATTTACATCCCGCCCATCAGCATAACAAGGCTGCCAGTTCTCCATGGCCAGTCCTGCCTTTCTGGATTTTACACTTTTTTCAGATGGCCCTTTTGACCGGGGGGAAGTGAGACTTCATTGTAGTGCAGATTTCCTTTGCAAGCTTGCTTGGTTGGCCAAAAAGGGCGTATGCGTTTTTTCCTGAATACATTCAGGAAAAAACGCATACACCCTTTTTGGCCAAGTGCATCATTGTGGACGTTCTGCCTCTTTTCCTATGCTTTCAATGCAATTCCAGTCTACCTCCTGAAATCGGTTTCCTGCAATTCTGCCCCGCTTTCAAGTCCTCTTGGCAGCCTTACTTCAGTCTATTTTTGGACGATAGCTGTCATTTATAACTCTGCAGGTTTGTGAATTACAGTGTCCCTGAGCTCCTTTCTTCAACTCGCTTTCTTGTGACCTGGCCGCAACACTGCAGGATGGCTTCAGGCCCTAATCTGGTTCCGGCACGGCATGCTGAACCTTTGGTTATTTCCTCTTCCTGGTGGGAAATGAGAGTTAAATTTGCCCGTCCAGACACCTCCAGCTAGTCTCTCATTGGTTCTCGCTATTCCTGTTCATCTTCCGCAGAAATTGCAAACTGGGCCAAACAGGAGGTTAAAGGCGCTGACTCTCCAAGTGGGGAGAGTGTTAGTAAAGCGTCTGGAATGTTGCACCCGAGTACCAGGGTACGAAAACTGAGACATATTTGAACACGTCTCCCATTCACATGATTGATCATACTTGGGTTCCACATGCATGTTTTAGCTGAAGGAAGAATACCTTAAACCTGGAGAGTTGAGACCCGTGTAATGGGTACCATGCAATATGACTTCAAAGGGTCTTCATTTGCTCACCGAACCTCTCCAATCCTATCACTGCTGCGTTTATGCCCCTGTACACATGCTTGATTCTCTTTCAGAGACATAGCAATCCATAGGTTTTACGATACTTACTAGTCAGGTACATTCTTACGCGTTTAATATGCGGTGTTGAGTCCATTTCGTTGAGCAAGGAGTAGCTCTTGTCTATTCCATATTTGGCCTAAGGAAGTTTATCTGTGCTCATTTCAATCTCTGGTTTTATGCAGCACCCCAACTCACCTTTCCCCTTAAGCAAGCATAAGTTGGTTTTCTAAATTTGAGACCCTGTTCTGTTCTGTAATTCAGTTCCTGTGTAGCCAAGTTTCCATTCCGTGTATTACTGATACCTTATGATGTTTCTTTTTCTGTGTGACTTATTTCAGTTAGAATCATCATACCTGAATCCACTCATTGTGCTGCTAAGGGCCTGATGACATAGATTTCATTGCTGAGTGATATTGCTTTGTATGTGAATTCCACAACTTCTTTATCCATTTTTCACTTTCTGCGATGTTGAACTTGTACTGTAAACGAGGTTCTTGTAAACAGAGCCGTTCCAAACTTTGGGGTGGCTGTGTCTTTTTGATTTTAATTTCCCTAAGCTATAGGACCATAAGTGGCAGTGCCCTAGGCTCTGTTGCTTTGTTTTTTAGATGTTTCAGGAAACACCATACACTTCTCCCAAGTGTCTGTTGGCAATTTACATCCCGCCCATCAGCATAACAAGGCTCCCAGTTCTCAATGGCCTGTTGCCTTTCTGGATTTTACACTTTTTTCAGATGGCCCTTTTGACCGGGGGGAAGTGAGACTTCATTGTAGTGCAGATTTCCTTTGCAAGCTTGCTTGGTTGGCCAAAAAGGGCGTATGCGTTTTTTCCTGAATATATTCAGGAAAAAACGCATACACCCTTTTTGGCCAAGTGCATCATTGTGGACGTTCTGCCTCTTTTCCTATGCTTTCAATGCAATTCCAGTCTACCTCCAGAAATCAGTTTCCTGCAATTCTGCCCCGCTTTCAAGTCCTCTTGGCAGCCTTACTTCAGTCTATTTTTGGACGATAGCTGTCATTTATAACTCTGCAGGTTTGTGAATTACAGTGCCCCTGAGCTCCTTTCTTCAACTCGCTTTCTTGTGACCTGGCCGCAACACCGCAGGATGGCTTCAGGCCCTAATCTGGTTCCGGCACGGCACGCTGAGCCTTTGGTTAATTCCTCTTCCTGGTGGGAAATGAGAGATAAATTTGCCCGTCCAGACACCTCCAGCTAGTCTCTCATTGGTTCTCGCTATTCCTGTTCATCTTCCGCAGAAATTGCAAACTGGGCCAAACAGGAGGTTAAAGGCGCTGACTCTCCAAGTGGGGAGAGTGTTAGTAAAGCGTCTGGAATGTTGCACCCGAGTACCAGGGGAGGAAAACTGAGACATATTTGAACACGTCTCCCGATCACATGGTTGATCATACTCTGGGTTCCACATGCATGTTTTAGCTGAAGGAAGAATACCTAAAACCTGGGTAGTTGAAACCAGTGGAATGGGTACCATGCAATATGACTTCAAAGGGTATTCATTTGCTCACCGAACCTCTCCAATCCTATCACTGCTGCGTTTATGCCCCTGTACACATGCTTGATTCTCTTTCAGAGACATAGCAATCCATAGGTTTTAAGATACTTACTAGTCAGGTACATTCTTAGGCGTTTAATATGCGGTGTGGAGTCCATTTCGTGGAGCAAGGAGTAGCTCTTGTCTATTCCATATTTGGCTTAAGGAACTTTATCTGTGCTCATTTCAATCTCTTGTTTTATGCAGCAACCCAACTCACCTTTCCCCTTAAGCAAGCATAAGTTGGTTTTCTAAATTTGAGAACCTGTTCTGTTTTGGAATTCAGTTCCTGTGTAGCCAAGTTTACATTCCGTGTATTAGTGATATCTTATGATGTTTCTTTTTCTGTGTGACTTATTTCAGTTAGAATCATCGTACCTGAATCTACTCATTATGCTGCTACGGGCCTGATGACATAGATTTCATTGCTGAGTGATACTGCATTGTACGTAAGTACCACAATTTCTTTATCCATTTTTCACTTTCTGCGATGTTGAACTTGTACTGTAAATGAGGTTCTTGTAAACAGAGCCATTCCAAATTTTGGGGTGGCTGTGTCTTTTTGATTTTAATTTCCCTAAGCTATAGGACCATAAGTGGAAGTGCCCTAGGTTCTGTTGCTTTGTTTTTTAGATGTTTCAGGAAACACCATACACTTCTCCCGAGTGGTTGTTGGCAATTTACATCCCGCCCATCAGCATAACAAGGCTGCCAGTTCTCCATGGCCTGTCCTGCCTTTCTGGATTTTACACTTTTTTCAGATGGCCCTTTTGACCGGGGGGAAGTGAGACTTCATTGTAGTGCAGATTTCCTTTGCAAGCTTGCTTGGTTGGCCAAAAAGGGCGTATGCGTTTTTTCCTGAATATATTCAGGAAAAAACGCATACGCCCTTTTTGGCCAAGTGCATCATTGTGGACGTTCTGCCTCTTTTCCTATGCTTTCAATGCAATTCCAGTCTACCTCCTGAAATCGGTTTCCTGCAATTCTGCCCCGCTTTCAAGTCCTCTTGGCAGCCTTACTTCAGTCTATTTTTGGACGATAGCTGTCATTTATAACTCTGCAGGTTTGTGAATTACAGTGTCCCTGAGCTCCTTTCTTCAACTCGCTTTCTTGTGACCTGGCCGCAACACTGCAGGATGGCTTCAGGCCCTAATCTGGTTCCTGCACGGCATGCTGAGCCTTTGGTTATTTCCTCTTCCTGGTGGGAAATGAGAGTTAAATTTGCCCGTCCAGACACCTCCAGCTAGTCTCTCATTGGTTCTCGCTATTCCTGTTCATCTTCCGCAGAAATTGCAAACTGGGCCAAACAGGAGGTTAAAGGCGCTGACTCTCCAAGTGGGGAGAGTGTTAGTAAAGCGTCTGGAATGTTGCACCCGAGTACCAGGGTACGAAAACTGAGACATATTTGAACACGTCTCCCATTCACATGATTGATCATACTTGGGTTCCACATGCATGTTTTAGCTGAAGGAAGAATACCTTAAACCTGGAGAGTTGAGACCCGTGGAATGGGTACCATGCAATATGACTTCAAAGGGTCTTCATTTGCCCACCGAACCTCTCCAATCTTATCACTGCTGCATTTATGCCCCTGTACACATGCTTGATTCTCTTTTGGAGACATAGCAATCCATAGGTTTTACGATACTTACTAGTCAGGTACATTCTTAGGCGTTTAATATGCGGTGTTGAGTCCATTTCGTTGAGCAAGGAGTAGCTCTTGTCTATTCCATATTTGGCCTAAGGAAGTTTATCTGTGCTCATTTCAATCTCTGGTTTTATGCAGCACCCCAACTCACCTTTACCCTTAAGCAAGCATAAGATGGTTTTCTAAATTTGAGACCCTGTTCTGTTCTGTAATTCAGTTCCTGTGTAGCCAAGTTTACATTCCATGTATTACTGATATCTTATGATGTTTCTTTTTCTGTGTGACTTATTTCAGTTAGAATCATCATACCTGAATCCACTCATTGTGCTGCTAAGGGCCTGATGACATAGATTTCATTGCTGAGTGATATTGCTTTGTAAGTGAATTCCACAACTTCTTTATCCATTTTTCACTTTCTGCGATGTTGAACTTGTACTGTAAACGAGGTTCTTGTAAACAGAGCCGTTCCAAACTTTGGGGTGGCTGTGTCTTTTTGATTTTAATTTCCCTAAGCTATAGGACCATAAGTGGAAGTGCCCTAGGCTCTGTTGCTTTGTTTTTTAGATGTTTCAGGAAACACCATACACTTCTCCCAAGTGTCTGTTGGCAATTTACATCCCGCCCATCAGCATAACAAGGCTCCCAGTTCTCAATGGCGTGTTGCCTTTCTGGATTTTACACTTTTTTCAGATGGCCCTTTTGACCGGGGGGAAGTGAGACTTCATTGTAGTGCAGATTTCCTTTGCAAGCTTGCTTGGTTGGCCAAAAAGGGCGTATGCGTTTTTTCCTGAATATATTCAGGAAAAAACGCATACGCCCTTTTTGGCCAAGTGCATCATTGTGGACGTTCTGCCTCTTTTCCTATGCTTTCAATGCAATTCCAGTCTACCTCCAGAAATCGGTTTCCTGCAATTCTGCCCCGCTTTCAAGTCCTCTTGGCAGCCTTACTTCAGTCTATTTTTGGACGATAGCTGTCATTTATAACTCTGCAGGTTTGTGAATTACAGTGCCCCTGAGCTCCTTTCTTCAACTCGCTTTCTTGTGACCTGGCCGCAACACCGCAGGATGGCTTCAGGCCCTAATCTGGTTCCGGCATGGCACGCTGAGCCTTTGGTTAATTCCTCTTCCTGGTGGGAAATGAGAGTTAAATTTCCCCGTCCAGACACCTCCAGCTAGTCTCTCATTGGTTCTCGCTATTCCTGTTCATCTTCCGCAGAAATTGCAAACTGGGCCAAACAGGAGGTTAAAGGCGCTGACTCTCCAAGTGGGGAGAGTGTTAGTAAAGCGTCTGGAATGTTGCACCCGAGTACCAGGGGAGGAAAACTGAGACATATTTGAACACGTCTCCCGATCACATGGTTGATCATACTCTAGGTTCCACATGCATGTTTTAGCTGAAGGAAGAATACCTTAAACCTGGAGAGTTGAGACCCGTGGAATGGGTACCATGCAATATGACTTCAAAGGGTCTTCATTTGCCCACCGAACCTCTCCAATCCTATCACTGCTGCATTTATGCCCCTGTACACATGCTTGATTCTCTTTTGGAGACATAGCAATCCATAGGTTTTACGATACTTACTAGTCAGGTACATTCTTAGGCGTTTAATATGCGGTGTTTAGTCCATTTCGTTGAGCAAGGAGTAGCTCTTGTCTATTCCATATTTGACTTAAGGAACTTTATCTGTGCTCATTTCAATCTCTGGTTTTATGCAGCACCCCAACTCACCTTTACCCTTAAGCAAGCATAAGTTGGTTTTCTAAATTTGAGACCCTGTTCTGTTCTGTAATTCAGTTCCTGTGTAGCCAAGTTTACATTCCGTGTATTACTGATATCTTATGATGTTTCTTTTTCTGTGTGACTTATTTCAGTTAGAATCATCATACCTGAATCCACTCATTGTGATGCTAAGGGCCTGATGACATAGATTTCATTGCTGAGTGATATTGCTTTGTAAGTAAATACCACAACTTCTTTATCCATTTTTCACTTTCTGCGATGTTGAACTTGTACTGTAAACGAGGTTCTTGTAAACAGAGCCGTTCCAAACTTTGGGGTGGCTGTGTCTTTTTGATTTTAATTTCCCTAAGCTATAGGAACATAAGTGGAAGTGCCCTAGGTTCTGTTGCTTTGTTTTTTAGATGTTTCAGGAAACACCATACACTTCTCCCGAGTGGTTGTTGGCAATTTACATCCCTCCCATCAGCATAACAAGGCTCCCAGTTCTCCATGGCCTGTCCTGCCTTTCTGGATTTTACACTTTTTTCAGATGGCCCTTTTGACCGGGGGGAAGTGAGACTTCATTGTAGTGCAGATTTCCTTTGCAAGCTTGCTTGGTTGGCCAAAAAGGGCGTATGCGTTTTTTCCTGAATATATTCAGGAAAAAACGCATACACCCTTTTTGGCCAAGTGCATCATTGTGGACGTTCTGCCTCTTTTCCTATGCTTTCAATGCAATTCCAGTCTACCTCCTGAAATCGGTTTCCTGCAATTCTGCCCCGCTTTCAAGTCCTCTTGGCAGCCTTACTTCAGTCTATTTTTGGACGATAGCTGTCATTTATAACTCTGCAGGTTTGTGAATTACAGTGCCCCTGAGCTCCTTTCTTCAACTTGCTTTCTTGTGACCTGGCCGCAACACCGCAGGATGGCTTCAGGCCCTAATCTGGTTCCGGCACGGCACGCTGAGCCTTTGGTTATTTCCTCTTCCTGGTGGGAAATGAGAGTTAAATTTGCCCGTCCAGACACCTCCAGCTAGTCTCTCATTGGTTCTCGCTATTCCTGTTCATCTTCCGCAGAAATTGCAAACTGGGCCAAACAGGAGGTTAAAGGGACTGACTCTCCAAGTGGGGAGAGTGTTAGTAAAGCGTCTGGAATGTTGCACCCGAGTACCAGGGGAGGAAAACTGAGACATATTTGAACACTTCTCCCGATCACATGGTTGATCATACTCTGGGTTCCACATGCATGTTTTAGCTGAAGGAAGAATACCTAAAACCTGGGTAGTTGAAACCCGTGGAATGGGTACCATGCAATATGACTTCAAAGGGTCTTCATTTGCTCACCGCACCTCTCCAATCCTATCACTGCTGCGTTTATGCCCCTGTACACATGCTTGATTCTCTTTCGGAGACATAGCAATCCATAGGTTTTAAGATACTTACTAGTCAGGTACATTCTTAGGTGTTTAATATGCGGTGTTGAGTCCATTTCATTGAGCAAGGAGTAGCTCTTGTCTATTCCATATTTGACTTAAGGAACTTTATCTGTGCTCATTTCAATCTCTGGTTTTATGCAGCACCCTAACTCACCTTTACCCTTAAGCAAGCATAAGTTGGTGTTCTAAATTTGAGACCCTGTTCTGTTCTGTAATTCAGTTCCTGTGTAGCCAAGTTTACATTCCGTGTATTACTGATATCTTATGATGTTTCTTTTTCTGTGTGACTTATTTCAGTTAGAATCATCATACCTGAATCCACTCATTGTGCTGCTAAGGGCCTGATGTCATAGATTTCATTGCTGAGTGATATTGCTTTGTAAGTAAATACCACAACTTCTTTATCCATTTTTCACTTTCTGCGATGTTGAACTTGTACTGTAAACGAGGTTCTTGTAAACAGAGCTGTTCCAAACTTTGGGGTGGCTGTGTCTTTTTGATTTTAATTTCCCTAATCTATAGGACCATAAGTGGAAGTGCCCTAGGTTCTGTTGCTTTGTTTTTTAGATGTTTCAGGAAACACCATACACTTCTCCCGAGTGGTTGTTGGCAATTTACATCCCGCCCATCAGCATAACAAGGCTCCCAGTTCTCCATTTCCTGTCCTGCCTTTCTGGATTTTACACTTTTTTCAGATGGCCCTTTTGACCGGGGGGAAGTGAGACTTCATTGTAGTGCAGATTTCCTTTGCAAGCTTGCTTGGTTGGCCAAAAAGGGCGTATGCGTTTTTTCCTGAATATATTCAGGAAAAAACGCATACGCCCTTTTTGGCCAAGTGCATCATTGTGGACGTTCTGCCTCTTTTCCTATGCTTTCAATGCAATTCCAGTCTACCTCCTGAAATCGGTTTCCTGCAATTCTGCCCCGCTTTCAAGTCCTCTTGGCAGCCTTACTTCAGTCTATTTTTGGACGATAGCTGTCATTTATAACTCTGCAGGTTTGTGAATTACAGTGCCCCTGGGCTCCTTTCTTCTACTTGCTTTCTTTTGAGCTGGCCGCAACACCGCAGGATGGCTTCTGGCCCTAATCTGGTTCCGGTACGGCACGCTGAGCCTTTGGTTATTTCCTCTTCCTGGTGGGAAATGAGAGTTAAATTTGCCCGTCCAGACAACTCCAGCTAGCCTCTCATTGGTTCTCGCTATTCCTGTTCATCTTCCGCAGAAATTGCAAACTGGGCCAAACAGGAGGTTAAAGGGACTGACTCTCCAAGTCGGGAGAGTGTTAGTAAAGCGTCTGGAATGTTGCACCCGAGTACCAGGGTACGAAAACTGAGACATATTTGAACACGTCTCCCGTTCACATGGTTGATCATACTCTGGGTTCCACATGCATGTTTTAGCTGAAGGAAGAATACCTTAAACCTGGAGAGTTGAGACCCGTGGAATGGGTACCATGCAATATGACTTCAAAGGGTCTTCATTTGCTCACCGAACCTCTCCAATCCTATCACTGCTGCGTTTATGCCCCTGTACACACGCTTGATTCTCTTTTGGAGACATAGCAATCCATAGGTTTTAAGATACTTACTAGTCAGGTACATTCTTAGGGGTTTAATATGGGGTTTTGAGTCCATTTCGTTGAGCAAGGAGTAGCTCTTGTCTATTCCATATTTGACTTAAGGAACTTTATCTGTGCTCATTTCAATCTCTGGTTTTATGCAGCACCCCAACTCACCTTTCCCCTTAAGCAAGCATAAGTTGGTTTTCTAAATTTGAGACCCTGTTCTGTTCTGGAATGCAGTTCCTGTGTAGCCAAGTTTACATTCCGTGTATTACTGATATCTTATGATGTTTCTTTTTCTGTGTGACTTATTTCAGTTAGAATCATCGTACCTGAATCCACTCATTATGCTGCTACGGGCCTGATGACATAGATTTCATTGCTGAGTGATACTGCATTGTACGTAAGTACCACAAGTTCTTTATCCATTTTTCACTTTCTGCGATGTTGAACTTGTACTGTAAACGAGGTTCTTGTAAACAGAGGCGTCCCAAACTTTGGGGTGGCTGTGTCTTTTTGATTTTAATTTCCCTAAGCTATAGGACCATAAGTGGCAGTGACCTAGGCTCTGTTGCTTTGTTTTTTATTTGTTTCAGGAAACACCATACACTTCTCCCGAGTGTCTGTTGGCAATTTACATCCCGCCCATCAGCATAACAAGGCTCCCAGTTCTCCATGGCCTGTCCTGCCTTTCTGGATTTTACACTTTTTTCAGATGGCCCTTTTGACCGGGGGGAAGTGAGACTTCATTGTAGTGCAGATTTCCTTTGCAAGCTTGCTTGGTTGGCCAAAAAGGGCGTATGCGTTTTTTCCTGAATATATTCAGGAAAAAACGCATACGCCCTTTTTGGCCAAGTGCATCATTGTGGACGTTCTGCCCTTTTCCTATGCTTTCAATGCAATTCCAGTCTACCTCCTGAAATCGGTTTCCTGCAATTCTGCCCCGCTTTCAAGTCCTCTTGGCAGCCTTACTTCAGTCTATTTTTGGACGATAGCTGTCATTTATAACTCTGCAGGTTTGTGAATTACAGTGCCCCTGAGCTCCTTTCTTCAACTCGCTTTCTTTTGAGCTGGCCGCAACACCGCAGGATGGCTTCAGGCCCTAATCTGGTTCCAGTACGGCACGCTGAGCCTTTGGTTATTTCCTCTTCCTGGTGGGAAATGAGAGTTAAATTTGCCCGTCCAGACACCTCCAGCTAGTCTCTCATTGGTTCTCGCTATTCCTGTTCATTTTCCGCAGAAATTGCAAACTGGGCCAAACAGGAGGTTAAAGGCGCTGACTCTCCAAGTGGGGAGAGTGTTAGTAAAGCGTCTGGAATGTTGCACCCGAGTACCAGGGGAGGAAAACTGAGACATATTTGAACACGTCTCCCGATCACATGGTTGATCATACTTGGGTTCCACATGCATGTTTTAGCTGAAGGAAGAATACCTTAAACCTGGAGAGTTGAGACCCGTGTAATGGGTACCATGCAATATGACTTCAAAGGGTCTTCATTTGCTCACCGAACCTCTCCAACCCTATCACTGCTGCGTTTATGCCCCTGTACACACGCTTGATTCTCTTTTGGAGACATAGCAATCCATAGGTTTTAAGATACTTACTAGTCAGGTACATTCTTAGGCGTTTAATATGGGGTGTTGAGTCCATTTCGTTGAGCAAGGAGTAGCTCTTGTCTATTCCATATTTGGCTTAAGGAACTTTATCTGTGCTCATTTCAATCTCTGGTTTAATGCAGCACCCCAACTCACCTTTACCCTTAAGCAAGCATAAGTTGGTTTTCTAAATTTGAGACCCTGTTCTGTTCTGTAATTCAGTTCCTGTGTAGCCAAGTTTACATTCCGTGTATTAGTGATATCTTATGATGTTTCTTTTTCTGTGTGACTTATTTCAGTTAGAATCATCGTACCTGAATCCACTCATTGTGCTGCTAAGGGCCTGATGACACAGATTTCATTGCTGAGTGATATTGCTTTGTAAGTAAATACCACAACTTCTTTATCCATTTTTCACTTTCTGCGATGTTGAACTTGTACTGTAAACGAGGTTCTTGTAAACAGAGCCGTTCCAAACTTTGGGGTGGCTGTGTCTTTTTGATTTTACTTTCCCTAAGCTATAGGACCATAAGTGGAAGTGCCCTAGGTTCTGTTGCTTTGTTTTTTAGATGTTTCAGGAAACACCATACACTTCTCCCGAGTGGTTGTTGGCAATTTACATCCCGCCCATCAGCATAACAAGGCTCCCAGTTCTCCATGGCCTGTCTTGTCTTTCTGGATTTTACACTTTTTTCAGATGGCCCTTTTGACCGGGGGGAAGTGAGACTTCATTGTAGTGCAGATTTCCTTTGCAAGCTTGCTTGGTTGGCCAAAAAGGGCGTATGCGTTTTTTCCTGAATATATTCAGGAAAAAACGCATACGCCCTTTTTGGCCAAGTGCATCATTGTGGACGTTCTGCCTCTTTTCCTATGCTTTCAATGCAATTCCAGTCTACCTCCTGAAATCGGTTTCCTGCAATTCTGCCCCGCTTTCAAGTCCTCTTGGCAGCCTTACTTCAGTCTATTTTTGGACGATAGCTGTCATTTATAACTCTGCAGGTTTGTGAATTACAGTGCCCCTGGGCTCCTTTCTTTTACTCGCTTTCTTTTGAGCTGGCCGCAACACCGCAGGATGGCTTCAGGCCCTAATCTGGTTCCGGTACGGCACGCTGAGCCTTTGGTTATTTCCTCTTCCTGGTGGGAAATGAGAGTTAAATTTGCCCGTCCAGACACCTCCAGCTAGTCTCTCATTGGTTCTCGCTATTCCTGTTCATCATCCGCAGAAATTGCAAACTGGGCCAAACAGGGGGTTAAAGGGACTGACTCTCCAAGTCGGGAGAGTGTTAGTAAAGCGTCTGGAATGTTGCACCCGAGTACCAGGGGAGGAAAACTGAGACATATTTGAACACGTCTCCCGATCACATGGTTGATCATACTCTAGGTTCCACATGCATGTTTTAGCTGAAGGAAGAATACCTTAAACCTGGAGAGTTGAGACCCGTGTAATGCGTACCATGCAATATGACTTCAAAGGGTCTTCATTTGCTCACCGAACCTCTCCAATCCTATCACTGCTGCGTTTATTCCCCTGTACACACGCTTGATTCTCTTTTGGAGACATAGCAATCCATAGGTTTTAAGATACTTACTAGTCAGGTACATTCTTAGGCGTTTAATATGGGGTGTTGAGTCCATTTCGTTGAGCAAGGAGTAGCTCTTGTCTATTCCATATTTGGCTTAAGGAACTTTATCTGTGCTCATTTCAATCTCTGGTTTTATGCAGCACCCCAACTCACCTTTCCCCTTAAGCAAGCATAAGTTGGTTTTCTAAATTTGAGACCCTGTTCTGTTCTGTAATTCAGTTCCTGTGTAGCCAAATTTCCATTCCGTGTATTACTGATATCTTATGATGTTTCTTTTTCTGTGTGACTTATTTCAGTTACAATCATCATACCTGAATCCACTCACTGTGCTGCTAAGGGCCTGATGACACAGATTTCATTGCTGAGTGATATTGCTTTGTAAGTAAATACCACAACTTCTTTATCCATTTTTCACTTTCTGCGATGTTGAACTTGTACTGTAAACGAGGTTCTTGTAAACAGAGCCGTTCCAAACTTTGGGGTGGCTGTGTCTTTTTGATTTTAATTTCCCTAAGCTATAGGACCATAAGTGGAAGTGCCCTAGGCTCTGTTGCTTTGTTTTTTAGATGTTTCAGGAAACACCATACACTTCTCCCAAGTGTCTGTTGGCTATTTCCATCCCGCCCATCAGCATAACAAGGCTCCCAGTTCTCAATGGCCTGTTGCCTTTCTGGATTTTACACTTTTTTCAGATGGCCCTTTTGACCGGGGGGAAGTGAGACTTCATTGTAGTGCAGATTTCCTTTGCAAGCTTGCTTGGTTGGCCAAAAAGGGCGTATGCGTTTTTTCCTGAATATATTCAGGAAAAAACGCATACGCCCTTTTTGGCCAAGTGCATCATTGTGGACGTTCTGCCTCTTTTCCTATGCTTTCAATGCAATTCCAGTCTACCTCCTGAAATCGGTTTCCTGCAATTCTGCCCCGCTTTCAAGTCCTCTTGGCAGCCTTACTTCAGTCTATTTTTGGACGATAGCTGTCATTTATAAGTCTGCAGGTTTGTGAATTACAGTGCCCCTGAGCTCCTTTCTTCAACTCGCTTTCTTGTGACCTGGCCGCAACACCGCAGGATGGCTTCAGGCCCTAATCTGGTTCTGGCACGGCACGCTGAGCCTTTGGTTAATTCCTCTTCCTGGTGAGAAATGAGAGTTAAATTTGCCCGTCCAGACACCTCCAGCTAGCCTCTCATTGGTTCTCGCTATTCCTGTTCATCTTCCGCAGAAATTGCAAACTGGGCCAAACAGGAGGTTAAAGGGACTGACTCTCCAAGTCGGGAGAGTGTTAGTAAAGCGTCTGGAATGTTGCACCCGAGTACCAGGGGAGGAAAACTGAGACATATTTGAACACGTCTCCCGATCACATGGTTGATCATACTCTAGGTTCCACATGCATGTTTTAGCTGAAGGAAGAATACCTTAAACCTGGAGAGTTGAGACCCGTGTAATGCGTACCATGCAATATGACTTCAAAGGGTCTTCATTTGCTCACCGAACCTCTCCAATCCTATCACTGCTGCGTTTATGCCCCTGTACACATGCTTGATTCTCTTTTGGGGACATAGCAATCCATAGGTTTTCCGATACTTACTAGTCAGGTACATACTTAGGCGTTTAATATGCGGTGTAGAGGCCATTTCTTTGAGCAAGGAGTAGCTCTTGTCTATTCCATATTTGACTTAAGGAACTTTATCTGTGCTCATTTCAATCTCTGGTTTTATGCAGCACCCCAACTCACCTTTACCCTTAAGCAAGCATAAGTTGGTTTTCTAAATTTGAGACCCTGTTCTGTTCTGTAATTCAGTTCCTGTGTAGCCAAGTTTACATTCCGTGTATTACTGATATCTTATGATGTTTCTTTTCTGTGTGACTTATTTCAGTTAGAATCATCATACCTGAATCCACTCATTGTGCTGCTACGGGCCTGATGACACAGATTTCATTGCTGAGTGATATTGCTTTGTAAGTAAATACCGCAACTTCTTTATCCATTTTTCACTTTCTGCGATGTTGAACTTGTACTGTAAACGAGGTTCTTGTAAACAGAGCCGTTCCAAACTTTGGGGTGGCTGTGTCTTTTTGATTTTAATTTCCCTAAGCTATAGGACCATACGTGGCAGTGCCCTAGGCTCTGTTGCTTTGTTTTTTAGATGTTTCAGGAAACACCATACACTTCTCCCGAGTGTCTGTTGGCAACTTACATCCCGCCCATCAGCATAACAAGGCTCCCAGTTGTCCATGGCCTGTCCTGCCTTTCTGGATTTTACACTTTTTTCAGATGGCCCTTTTGACCGGGGGGAAGTGAGACTTCATTGTAGTGCAGATTTCCTTTGCAAGCTTGCTTGGTTGGCCAAAAAGGGCGTATGCGTTTTTTCCTGAATATATTCAGGAAAAAACGCATATGCCCTTTTTGGCCAAGTGCATCATTGTGGATGTTCTGCCTCTTTTCCTATGCTTTCAATGCAATTCCAGTCGACCTCCTGAAATCGGTTTCCTGCAATTCTGCCCCGCTTTCAAGTCCTCTTGGCAGCCTTACTTCAGTCTATTTTTGGACGATAGCTGTCATTTATAACTCTGCAGGTTTGTGAATTACAGTGCCCCTGAGCTCCTTTCTTCAACTCGCTTTCTTGTGACCTGGCCGCAACACCGCAGGATGGCTTCAGGCCCTAATCTGGTTCCGGCACGGCACGCTGAGCCTTTGGTTAATTCCTCTTCCTGGTGGGAAATGAGAGTTAAATTTGCCCGTCCAGACACCTCCAGCTAGTCTCTCATTGGTTCTCGCTATTCCTGTTCATCTTCCGCAGAAATTGCAAACTGGGCCAAACAGGAGGTTAAAGGGACTGACTCTCCAAGTCGGAAGAGTGTTAGTAAAGCTTCTGGAATGTTGCACCCTAGTACCAGGGGAGGAAAACTGAGACATATTTGAACACGTCTCCCATTCACATGGTTGATCATACTCTGGGTTCCACATGCATGTTTTAGCTGAAGGAAGAATACCTTAAACCTGGAGAGTTGAGACCCGTGGAATGGGTACCATGCAATATGACTTCAAAGGGTCTTCATTTGCTCACCGAACTTCTCCAATCCTATCACTGCTGCGTTTATTCCCCTGTACACACGCTTGATTCTCTTTTGGAGACATAGCAATCCATAGGTTTTAAGATACTTACTAGTCAGGTACATTCTTAGGCGTTTAATATGGGGTGTTGAGTCCATTTCGTTGAGCAAGGAGTAGCTCTTGTCTATTCCATATTTGGCTTAAGGAACTTTATCTGTGCTCATTTCAATCTCTGGTTTTATGCAGCACCCCAACTCACCTTTACCCTTAAGCAAGCATAAGTTGGTTTTCTAAATTTGAGACCCTGTTCTGTTCTGTAATTCAGTTCCTGTGTAGCCAAATTTCCATTCCGTGTATTACTGATATCTTATGATGTTTCTTTTTCTGTGTGACTTATTTCAGTTAGAATCATCATATCTGAATCCACTCATTGTGATGCTAAGGGCCTGATGACATAGATTTCATTGCTGAGTGATATTGCTTTGTAAGTAAATACCACAACTTCTTTATCCATTTTTCACTTTCTGCGATGTTGAACTTGTACTGTAAACGAGGTTCTTGTAAACAGAGCCGTTCCAAACTTTGGGGTGGCTGTGTCTTTTTGATTTTAATTTCCCTAAGCTATAGGACCATAAGTGGAAGTGCCCTAGGTTCTGTTGCTTTGTTTTTTAGATGTTTCAGGAAACACCATACACTTCTCCCGAGTGTCTGTTGGCAATTTACTTCCCGCCCATCAGCATAACAAGGCTCCCAGTTCTCCATGACCTGTCCTGCCTTTCTGGATTTTACACTTTTTTTCAGATGGCCCTTTTGACCGGAGGGAAGTGAGACTTCATTGTAGTGCAGATTTCCTTTGCAAGCTTGCTTGGTTGGCCAAAAAGGGCGTATGCGTTTTTTCCTGAATATATTCAGGAAAAAACGCATACGCCCTTTTTGGCCAAGTGCATCATTGTGGACGTTCTGCCTCTTTTCCTATGCTTTCAATGCAATTCCAGTCTACCTCCTGAAATCGGTTTCCTGCAATTCTGCCCCGCTTTCAAGTCCTCTTGGCAGCCTTACTTCAGTCTATTTTTGGACGATAGCTGTCATTTATAACTCTGCAGGTTTGTGAATTACAGTGCCCCTGAGCTCCTTTCTTCAACTCGCTTTCTTGTGACCTGGCCGCAACACCGCAGGATGGCTTCAGGCCCTAATCTGGTTCCGGCCCGGCATGCTGAGCCTTTGGTTAATTCCTCTTCCTGGTGGGAAATGAGAGTTAAATTTGCCCGTCCAGACACCTCCAGCTAGCCTCTCATTGGTTCTCGCTATTCCTGTTCATCTTCCGCAGAAATTACAAACTGGGCCAAACAGGAGGTTAAAGGGACTGACTCTCCAAGTGGGGAGAGTGTTAGTAAAGCGTCTGGAATGTTGCACCCGAGTACCAGGGAAGGAAAACTGAGACATATTTGAACACGTCTCCCGTTCACATGGTTGATCATACTTGGGTTCCACATGCATGTTTTAGCTGAAGGAAGAATACCTTAAACCTGGAGAGTTCAGACCCGTGGAATGGGTACCATGCAATATGACTTCAAAGGGTCTTCATTTGCTCACCGAACCTCTCCAATCCTATCACTGCTGCGTTTATGCCCCTGTACACATGCTTGATTCTCTTTCGGAGACATAGCAATCCATAGGTTTTCCGATACTTACTAGTCAGGTACATTCTTAGGCGTTTAATATGGGGTGTTGAGTCCATTTCGTTGAGCAAGGAGTAGCTCTTGTCTATTCCATATTTGACTTAAGGAACTTTATCTGTGCTCATTTCAATCTCTGGTTTTATGCAGCACCCCAACTCACCTTTACCCTTAAGCAAGCATAAGTTGGTTTTCTAAATTTGAGACCCTGTTCTGTTCTGTAATTCAGTTCCTGTGTAGCCAAGTTTACATTCCGTGTATTACTGATATCTTATGATGTTTCTTTTTCTGTGTGACTTATTTCAGTTAGAATCATCATACCTGAATCCACTCATTGTGATGCTAAGGGCCTGATGACATAGATTTCATTGCTGAGTGATATTGCTTTGTAAGTAAATACCACAACTTCTTTATCCATTTTTCACTTTCTGCAATGTTGAACTTGTACTGTAAACGAGGTTCTTGTAAACAGAGCCGTCCCAAACTTTGGGGTGGCTGTGTCCTTCTGATTTTAATTTCCCTAAGCTATAGGGCCATAAGTGGCAGTGCCCTAGGCTCTGTTGCTTTGTTTTTTAGATGTTTCAGGAAACACCATACACTTCTCCGGAGTGTCTGTTGGCAATTTACATCCCGCCCATCAGCATAACAAGGCTCCCTGTTCTCCATGGCCTGTCCTGACTTTCTGGATTTTACACTTTTTTCAGATGGCCCTTTTGACCGGGGGGAATTGAGACTTCATTGTAGTGCAGATTTCCTTTGCAAGCTTCCTTGGTTGGCCAAAAAGGGCGTATGCGTTTTTTCCTGAATATATTCAGGAAAAAACGCATACGCCCTTTTTGGCCAAGTGCATCATTGTGGACGTTCTGCCTCTTTTCCTATGCTTTCAATGCAATTCCAGTCTACCTCCTGAAATCGGTTTCCTGCAATTCTGCCCCGCTTTCAAGTCCTCTTGGCAGCCTTACTTCAGTCTATTTTTGGACGATAGCTGTCATTTATAACTCTGCAGGTTTGTGAATTACAGTGCCCCTGAGCTCCTTTCTTCAACTCGCTTTCTTGTGACCTGGCCGCAACACCGCAGGATGGCTTCAGGCCCTAATCTGGTTCCGGCCCGGCATGCTGAGCCTTTGGTTAATTCCTCTTCCTGGTGGGAAATGAGAGTTAAATTTGCCCGTCCAGACACCTCCAGCTAGCCTCTCATTGGTTCTCGCTATTCCTGTTCATCTTCCGCAGAAATTACAAACTGGGCCAAACAGGAGGTTAAAGGGACTGACTCTCCAAGTGGGGAGAGTGTTAGTAAAGCGTCTGGAATGTTGCACCCGAGTACCAGGGAAGGAAAACTGAGACATATTTGAACACGTCTCCCGTTCACATGGTTGATCATACTTGGGTTCCACATGCATGTTTTAGCTGAAGGAAGAATACCTTAAACCTGGAGAGTTCAGACCCGTGGAATGGGTACCATGCAATATGACTTCAAAGGGTCTTCATTTGCTCACCGAACCTCTCCAATCCTATCACTGCTGCGTTTATGCCCCTGTACACATGCTTGATTCTCTTTCGGAGACATAGCAATCCATAGGTTTTCCGATACTTACTAGTCAGGTACATTCTTAGGCGTTTAATATGGGGTGTTGAGTCCATTTCGTTGAGCAAGGAGTAGCTCTTGTCTATTCCATATTTGACTTAAGGAACTTTATCTGTGCTCATTTCAATCTCTGGTTTTATGCAGCACCCCAACTCACCTTTACCCTTAAGCAAGCATAAGTTGGTTTTCTAAATTTGAGACCCTGTTCTGTTCTGTAATTCAGTTCCTGTGTAGCCAAGTTTACATTCCGTGTATTACTGATATCTTATGATGTTTCTTTTTCTGTGTGACTTACTTCAGTTAGAATCATCATACCTGAATCCACTCATTGTGCTGCTAAGGGCCTGATGACACAGATTTCATTGCTGAGTGATATTGCTTTGTAAGTAAATACCACAACTTCTTTATCCATTTTTCACTTTCTGCGATGTTGAACTTGTACTGTAAACGAGGTTCTTGTAAACAGAGCCGTTCCAAACTTTGGGGTGGCTGTGTCTTTTTGATTTTAATTTCCCTAAGCTATAGGACCATAAGTGGAAGTGCCCTCTGCTCTGTTGCTTTGTTTTTTAGATGTTTCAGGAAACACTATACACTTCTCCCAAGGGTCTGTTGGCAATTTACATCCCGCCCATCAGCATAACAAGGCTCCCAGTTCTCAATGGCCTGTTGCCTTTCTGGATTTTACACTTTTTTCAGATGGCCCTTTTGACCGGGGGGAAGTGAGACTTCATTGTAGTGCAGATTTCCTTTGCAAGCTTGCTTGGTTGGCCAAAAAGGGCGTATGCGTTTTTTCCTGAATATATTCAGGAAAAAACGCATACGCCCTTTTTGGCCAAGTGCATCATTGTGGACGTTCTGCCTCTTTTCCTATGCTTTCAATGCAATTCCAGTCTACCTCCTGAAATCGGTTTCCTGCAATTCTGCCCCACTTTCAAGTCCTCTTGGCAGCCTTACTTCAGTCTATTTTTGGACGATAGCTGTCATTTATAACTCTGCAGGTTTGTGAATTACAGTGCCCCTGAGCTCCTTTCTTCAACTCGCTTTCTTGTGACCTGGCCGCAACACCGCAGGATGGCTTCAGGCCCTAATCTGGTTCCGGCCCGGCATGCTGAGCCTTTGGTTAATTCCTCTTCCTGGTGGGAAATGAGAGTTAAATTTGCCCGTCCAGACACCTCCAGCTAGCCTCTCATTGGTTCTCGCTATTCCTGTTCATCTTCCGCAGAAATTGCAAACTGGGCCAAACAGGAGGTTAAAGGGACTGACTCTCCAAGTCGGGAGAGTGTTAGTAAAGCGTCTGGAATGTTGCACCCGAGTACCAGGGGAGGAAAACTGAGACATATTTGAACACGTCTCCCGATCACATGGTTGATCATACTCTGGGTTCCACATGCATGTTTTAGCTGAAGGAAGAATACCTTAAACCTGGAGAGTTGAGACCCGTGTAATGGGTACCATGCAATATGACTTCAAAGGGTCTTCATTTGCTCACCGAACCTCTCCAATCCTATCACTGCTGCGTTTATTCCCCTGTACACACGCTTGATTCTCTTTTGGAGACATAGCAATCCATAGGTTTTAAGATACTTACTAGTCAGGTACATTCTTAGGGGTTTAATATGGGGTTTTGAGTCCATTTCGTTGAGCAAGGAGTAGCTCTTGTCTATTCCATATTTGGCTTAAGGAACTTTATCTGTGCTCATTTCAATCTCTGGTTTTATGCAGCACCCCAACTCACCTTTACCCTTAAGCAAGCATAAGTTGGTTTTCTAAATTTGAGACCCTGTTCTGTTCTGTAATTCAGTTCCTGTGTAGCCAAGTTTACATTCCGTGTATTACTGATATCTTATGATGTTTCTTTTTCTGTGTGACTTATTTCAGTTAGAATCATCATACCTGAATCCACTCATTGTGATGCTAAGGGCCTGATGACATAGAATTCATTGCTGAGTGATATTGCTTTGTAAGTAAATACCACAACTTCTTTATCCATTTTTCACTTTCTGCGATGTTGAACTTGTACTGTAAACGAGGTTCTTGTAAACAGAGCCGTTCGAAAGTTTGGGGTGGCTGTGTCTTTTTGATTTTAATTTCCCTAAGCTATAGGACCATAAGTGGCTGTGCCCTAGGCTCTGTTGCTTTGTTTTTTAGATGTTTCAGGAAACACCATACACTTCTCCCGAGTGGTTGTTGGCAATTTGCATCCCGCCCATCAGCATAACAAGGCTCCCAGTTCTCCATGGCCTGTCCTGCCTTTCTGGATTTTACACTTTTTTCAGATGGCCCTTTTGACCGGGGGGAAGTGAGACTTCATTGTAGTGCAGATTTCCTTTGCAAGCTTGCTTGGTTGGCCAAAAAGGGCGTATGCATTTTTTCCTGAATATATTCAGGAAAAAACGCATACGCCCTTTTTGGCCAAGTGCATCATTGTGGACGTTCTGCCTCTTTTCCTATGCTTTCAATGCAATTCCAGTCTACCTCCTGAAATCGGTTTCCTGCAATTCTGCCCCGCTTTCAAGTCCTCTTGGCAGCCTTACTTCAGTCTATTTTTGGACGATAGCTGTCATTTATAACTCTGCAGGTTTGTGAATTACAGTGCCCCTGAGCTCCTTTCTTCAACTCGCTTTCTTTTGAGCTGGCCGCAACACCGCAGGATGGCTTCAGGCCCTAATCTGGTTCCGGTACGGCACGCTGAGCCTTTGGTTATTTCCTCTTCCTGGTGGGAAATGAGAGTTAAATTTGCCCGTCCAGACACCTCCAGCTAGTCTCTCATTGGTTCTCGCTATTCCTGTTCATCTTCCGCAGAAATTGCAAACTGGGCCAAACAGGAGGTTAAAGGCGCTGACTCTCCAAGTGGGGAGAGTGTTAGTAAAGCGTCTGGAATGTTGCACCCGAGTACCAGGGGAGGAAAACTGAGACATATTTGAACACGTCTCCCGTTCACATGGTTGATCATACTTGGGTTCCACATGCATGTTTTAGCTGAAGGAAGAATACCTTAAACCTGGAGAGTTCAGACCCGTGTAATGGGTACCATGCAATATGACTTCAAAGGGTCTTCATTTGCTCACCGAACCTCTCCAATCCTATCACTGCTGCGTTTATGCCCCTGTACACATGCTTGATTCTCTTTTGGAGACATAGCAATCCATAGGTTTTAAAATACTTACTAGTCAGGTACATTCTTAGGCGTTTAATATGCGGTGTTGAGTCCATTTCGTTGAGCAAGGAGTAGCTCTTGTCTATTCCATATTTGACTTAAGGAACTTTATCTGTGCTCATTTCAATCTCTGGTTTTATGCAACACCCCAACTCACCTTTACCCTTAAGCAAGCATAAGTTGGTTTTCTAAATTTGAGACCCTGTTCTGTTCTGTAATTCAGTTCCTGTGTAGCCAAGTTTACATTCCGTGTATTACTGATATCTTATGATGTTTCTTTTTCTGTGTGACTTACTTCAGTTAGAATCATCATACCTGAATCCACTCATTGTGCTGCTAAGGGCCTGATGACACAGATTTCATTGCTGAGTGATATTGCTTTGTAAGTAAATACCACAACTTCTTTATCCATTTTTCACTTTCTGCGATGTTGAACTTGTACTGTAAACGAGGTTCTTGTAAACAGAGCCGTTCCAAACTTTGGGGTGGCTGTGTCTTTTTGATTTTAATTTCCCTAAGCTATAGGACCATAAGTGGAAGTGCCCTAGGTTCTGTTGCTTTGTTTTTTAGATGTTTCAGGAAACACCATACACTTCTCCCGAGTGTCTGTTGGCAATTTACTTCCCGCCCATCAGCATAACAAGGCTCCCAGTTCTCCATGGCCTGTCCTGCCTTTCTGGATTTTACACTTTTTTTCAGATGGCCCTTTTGACCGGAGGGAAGTGAGACTTCATTGTAGTGCAGATTTCCTTTGCAAGCTTGCTTGGTTGGCCAAAAAGGGCGTATGCGTTTTTTCCTGAATATATTCAGGAAAAAACGCATACGCCCTTTTTGGCCAAGTGCATCATTGTGGACGTTCTGCCTCTTTTCCTATGCTTTCAATGCAATTCCAGTCTACCTCCTGAAATCGGTTTCCTGCAATTCTGCCCCGGTTTCAAGTCCTCTTGGCAGCCTTACTTCAGTCTATTTTTGGACGATAGCTGTCATTTATAACTCTGCAGGTTTGTGAATTACAGTGCCCCTGAGCTCCTTTCTTCAACTCGCTTTCTTTTGAGCTGGCCGCAACACCGCAGGATGGCTTCAGGCCCTAATCTGGTTCCGGTACGGCACGCTGAGCCTTTGGTTATTTCCTCTTCCTGGTGGGAAATGAGAGTTAAATTTGCCCGTCCAGACACCTCCAGCTAGTCTCTCATTGGTTCTCGCTATTCCTGTTCATCTTCCGCAGAAATTGCAAACTGGGCCAAACAGGAGGTTAAAGGCGCTGACTCTCCAAGTGGGGAGAGTGTTAGTAAAGCGTCTGGAATGTTGCACCCGAGTACCAGGGGAGGAAAACTGAGACATATTTGAACACGTCTCCCGTTCACATGGTTGATCATACTTGGGTTCCACATGCATGTTTTAGCTGAAGGAAGAATACCTAAAACCTGGGTAGTTGAAACCCGTGGAATGGGTACCATGCAATATGACTTCAAAGGGTCTTCGTTTGCTCACCGAACCTCTCCAATCCTATCACTGCTGCGTTTATGCCCCTGTACACATGCTTGATTCTCTTTCGGAGACATAGCAATCCATAGGTTTTAAGATACTTACTAGTCAGGTACATTCTTAGGCGTTTAATATGCGGTGTTGAGTCCATTTCGTTGAGCAAGGAGTAGCTCTTGTCTATTCCATATTTGGCTTAAGGAACTTTATCTGTGCTCATTTCAATCTCTGGTTTTATGCAGCACCCCAACTCACCTTTACCCTTAAGCAAGCATAAGTTGGTTTTCTAAATTTGAGACCCTGTTCTGTTTTGGAATTCAGTTCCTGTGTAGCCAAGTTTACATTCCGTGTATTAGTGATATCTTATGATGTTTCTTTTTCTGTGTGACTTATTTCAGTTAGAATCATCATACCTGAATCCACTCATTGTGATGCTAAGGGCCTGATGACACAGATTTCATTGCTGAGTGATATTGCTTTTTAAGTGAATACTACAACTTCTTTATCCATTTTTCACTTTCTGCGATGTTGAACTTGTACTGTAAACGAGGTTCTTGTAAACAGAGCCGTTCCAAACATTGGGGTGGCTGTGTCTTTTTGATTTTAATTTCCCTAAGCTATAGGACCATAAGTGGACGTGCCCTAGGCTCTGTTGCTTTGTTTTTTAGATGTTTCAGGAAACACTATACACATCTCCCAAGTGTCTGTTGGCAATTTACATCCCGCCCATCAGCATAACAAGGCTCCCAGTTCTCAATGGCCTGTTGCCTTTCTGGATTTTACACTTTTTTCAGATGGCCCTTTTGACCGGGGGGAAGTGAGACTTCATTGTAGTGCAGATTTCCTTTGCAAGCTTGCTTGGTTGGCCAAAAAGGGCGTATGCGTTTTTTCCTGAATATATTCAGGAAAAAACGCATACGCCCTTTTTGGCCAAGTGCATCATTGTGGACGTTCTGCCTCTTTTCCTATGCTTTCAATGCAATTCCAGTCTACCTCCTGAAATCGGTTTCCTGCAATTCTGCCCCACTTTCAAGTCCTCTTGGCAGCCTTACTTCAGTCTATTTTTGGACGATAGCTGTCATTTATAACTCTGCAGGTTTGTGAATTACAGTGCCCCTGAGCTCCTTTCTTCAACTCGCTTTCTTGTGACCTGGCCGCAACACCGCAGGATGGCTTCAGGCCCTAATCTGGTTCCGGCCCGGCATGCTGAGCCTTTGGTTAATTCCTCTTCCTGGTGGGAAATGAGAGTTAAATTTGCCCGTCCAGACACCTCCAGCTAGCCTCTCATTGGTTCTCGCTATTCCTGTTCATCTTCCGCAGAAATTGCAAACTGGGCCAAACAGGAGGTTAAAGGGACTGACTCTCCAAGTCGGGAGAGTGTTAGTAAAGCGTCTGGAATGTTGCACCCGAGTACCAGGGGAGGAAAACTGAGACATATTTGAACACGTCTCCCGATCACATGGTTGATCATACTCTGGGTTCCACATGCATGTTTTAGCTGAAGGAAGAATACCTTAAACCTGGAGAGTTGAGACCCGTGTAATGGGTACCATGCAATATGACTTCAAAGGGTCTTCATTTGCTCACCGAACCTCTCCAATCCTATCACTGCTGCGTTTATTCCCCTGTACACACGCTTGATTCTCTTTTGGAGACATAGCAATCCATAGGTTTTAAGATACTTACTAGTCAGGTACATTCTTAGGGGTTTAATATGGGGTTTTGAGTCCATTTCGTTGAGCAAGGAGTAGCTCTTGTCTATTCCATATTTGGCTTAAGGAACTTTATCTGTGCTCATTTCAATCTCTGCTTTTATGCAGCACCCCAACTCACCTTTCCCCTTAAGCAAGCATAAGTTGGTTTTCTAAATTTGAGACCCTGTTCTGTTCTGTAATTCAGTTCCTGTGTAGCCAAGTTTACATTCCGTGTATTACTGATATCTTATGATGTTTCTTTTCTGTGTGACTTATTTCAGTTAGAATCATCATACCTGAATCCACTCATTGTGCTGCTACGGGCCTGATGACACAGATTTCATTGCTGAGTGATATTGCTTTGTAAGTAAATACCACAACTTCTTTATCCATTTTTCACTTTCTGCGATGTTGAACTTGTACTGTAAACGAGGTTCTTGTAAACAGAGCCGTTCCAAACTTTGGGGTGGCTGTGTCTTTTTGATTTTAATTTCCCTAAGCTATAGGACCATAAGTGGCAGTGCCCTAGGCTCTGTTGCTTTGTTTTTTAGATGTTTCAGGAAACACCATACACTTCTCCCGAGTGTCTGTTGGCAATTTACATCCCGCCCATCAGCATAACAAGGCTCCCAGTTCTCCATGGCCTGTCCTGCCTTTCTGGATTTTACACTTTTTTCAGATGGCCCTTTTGACCGGGGGGAAGTGAGACTTCATTGTAGTGCAGATTTCCTTTGCAAGCTTGCTTGGTTGGCCAAAAAGGGCGTATGCGTTTTTTCCTGAATATATTCAGGAAAAAACGCATACGCCCTTTTTGGCCAAGTGCATCATTGTGGACGTTCTGCCTCTTTTCCTATGCTTTCAATGCAATTCCAGTCTACCTCCTGAAATTGGTTTCCTGCAATTCTGCCCCGCTTTCAAGTCCTCTTGGCAGCCTTACTTCAGTCTATTTTTGGACGATAGCTGTCATTTATAAGTCTGCAGGTTTGTGAATTACAGTGCCCCTGAGCTCCTTTCTTCAACTCGCTTTCTTGTGACCTGGCCGCAACACCGCAGGATGGCTTCAGGCCCTAATCTGGTTCCGGTACGGCATGCTGAGCCTTTGGTTATTTCCTCTTCCTGTTGGGAAATGAGAGTTAAATTTGCCCGTCCAGACACCTCCAGCTAGCCTCTCATTGGTTCTCGCTATTCCTGTTCATCTTCCGCAGAAATTGCAAACTGTGCCAAACAGGAGGTTAAAGGCGCTGACTCTCCAAGTGGGGAGAGTGTTAGTAAAGCGTCTGGAATGTTGCACCCGAGTACCAGGGGAGGAAAACTGAGACATATTTGAACACGTCTCCCGATCACATGGTTGATCATACTCTGGGTTCCACATGCATGTTTTATCTGAAGGAAGAATACCTAAAACCTGGGTAGTTGAAACCCGTGGAATGGGTACCATGCAATATGACTTCAAAGGGTCTTCATTTGCTCACCGAACCTCTCCAATCCTATCACTGCTGCGTTTATGCCCCTGTACACATGCTTGATTCTCTTTTGGAGACATAGCAATCCATAGGTTTTAAAATACTTACTAGTCAGGTACATTCTTAGGCGTTTAATATGCGGTGTTGAGTCCATTTCGTTGAGCAAGGAGTAGCTCTTGTCTATTCCATATTTGACTTAAGGAACTTTATCTGTGCTCATTTCAATCTCTGGTTTTATGCAGCACCCCAACTCACCTTTACCCTTAAGCAAGCATAAGTTGGTTTTCTAAATTTGAGACCCTGTTCTGTTCTGTAATTCAGTTCCTGTGTAGCCAAGTTTACATTCCGTGTATTACTGATATCTTATGATGTTTCTTTTTCTGTGTGACTTACTTCAGTTAGAATCATCATACCTGAATCCATTCATTGTGCTGCTAAGGGCCTGATGACACAGATTTCATTGCTGAGTGATATTGCTTTGTAAGTAAATACCACAACTTCTTTATCCATTTTTCACTTTCTGCGATGTTGAACTTGTACTGTAAACGAGGTTCTTGTAAACAGAGCCGTTCCAAACTTTGGGGTGGCTGTGTCTTTTTGATTTTAATTTCCCTAAGCTATAGGACCATAAGTGGAAGTGCCCTAGGTTCTGTTGCTTTGTTTTTTAGATGTTTCAGGAAACACCATACACTTCTCCCGAGTGTCTGTTGGCAATTTACTTCCCGCCCATCAGCATAACAAGGCTCCCAGTTCTCCATGACCTGTCCTGCCTTTCTGGATTTTACACTTTTTTTCAGATGGCCCTTTTGACCGGAGGGAAGTGAGACTTCATTGTAGTGCAGATTTCCTTTGCAAGCTTGCTTGGTTGGCCAAAAAGGGCGTATGCGTTTTTTCCTGAATATATTCAGGAAAAAACGCATACGCCCTTTTTGGCCAAGTGCATCATTGTGGACGTTCTGCCTCTTTTCCTATGCTTTCAATGCAATTCCAGTCTACCTCCTGAAATCGGTTTCCTGCAATTCTGCCCCGGTTTCAAGTCCTCTTGGCAGCCTTACTTCAGTATATTTTTGGACGATAGCTGTCATTTATAACTCTGCAGGTTTGTGAATTACAGTGCCCCTGAGCTCCTTTCTTCAACTCGCTTTCTTTTGAGCTGGCCGCAACACCGCAGGATGGCTTCAGGCCCTAATCTGGTTCCGGTACGGCACGCTGAGCCTTTGGTTATTTCCTCTTCCTGGTGGGAAATGAGAGTTAAATTTGCCCGTCCAGACACCTCCAGCTAGTCTCTCATTGGTTCTCGCTATTCCTGTTCATCTTCCGCAGAAATTGCAAACTGGGCCAAACAGGAGGTTAAAGGCGCTGACTCTCCAAGTGGGGAGAGTGTTAGTAAAGCGTCTGGAATGTTGCACCCGAGTACCAGGGGAGGAAAACTGAGACATATTTGAACACGTCTCCCGTTCACATGGTTGATCATACTTGGGTTCCACATGCATGTTTTAGCTGAAGGAAGAATACCTAAAACCTGGGTAGTTGAAACCCGTGGAATGGGTACCATGCAATATGACTTCAAAGGGTCTTCATTTGCTCACCGAACCTCTCCAATCCTATCACTGCTGCGTTTATGCCCCTGTACACATGCTTGATTCTCTTTCGGAGACATAGCAATCCATAGGTTTTAAGATACTTACTAGTCAGGTACATTCTTAGGCGTTTAATATGCGGTGTTGAGTCCATTTCGTTGAGCAAGGAGTAGCTCTTGTCTATTCCATATTTGGCTTAAGGAACTTTATCTGTGCTCATTTCAATCTCTGGTTTTATGCAGCACCCCAACTCACCTTTACCCTTAAGCAAGCATAAGTTGGTTTTCTAAATTTGAGACCCTGTTCTGTTTTGGAATTCAGTTCCTGTGTAGCCAAGTTTACATTCCGTGTATTAGTGATATCTTATGATGTTTCTTTTTCTGTGTGACTTATTTCAGTTAGAATCATCATACCTGAATCCACTCATTGTGATGCTAAGGGCCTGATGACACAGATTTCATTGCTGAGTGATATTGCTTTGTAAGTGAATACTACAACTTCTTTATCCATTTTTCACTTTCTGCGATGTTGAACTTGTACTGTAAACGAGGTTCTTGTAAACAGAGCCGTTCCAAACATTGGGGTGGCTGTGTCTTTTTGATTTTAATTTCCCTAAGCTATAGGACCATAAGTGGAAGTGCCCTAGGCTCTGTTGCTTTGTTTTTTAGATGTTTCAGGAAACACTATACACTTCTCCCAAGTGTCTGTTGGCAATTTACATCCCGCCCATCAGCATAACAAGGCTCCCAGTTCTCAATGGCCTGTTGCCTTTCTGGATTTTACACTTTTTTCAGATGGCCCTTTTGACCAGGGGGAAGTGAAACTTCATTGTAGTGCAGATTTCCTTTGCAAGCTTGCTTGGTTGGCCAAAAAGGGCGTATGCGTTTTTTCCTGAATATATTCAGGAAAAAACGCATACGCCCTTTTTGGCCAAGTGCATCATTGTGGACGTTCTGCCTCTTTTCCTATGCTTTCAATGCAATTCCAGTCTACCTCCTGAAATCGGTTTCCTGCAATTCTGCCCCGCTTTCAAGTCCTCTTGGCAGCCTTACTTCAGTCTATTTTTGGACGATAGCTGTCATTTATAACTCTGCAGGTTTGTGAATTACAGTGCCCCTGAGCTCCTTTCTTCAACTCGCTTTCTTTTGAGCTGGCCGCAACACCGCAGGATGGCTTCAGGCCCTAATCTGGTTCCGGTACGGCACGCTGAGCCTTTGGTTATTTCCTCTTCCTGGTGGGAAATGAGAGTTAAATTTGCCCGTCCAGACACCTCCAGCTAGTCTCTCATTGGTTCTCGCTATTCCTGTTCATCTTCCGCAGAAATTGCAAACTGGGCCAAACAGGAGGTTAAAGGCGCTGACTCTCCAAGTGGGGAGAGTGTTAGTAAAGCGTCTGGAATGTTGCACCCGAGTACCAGGGGAGGAAAACTGAGACATATTTGAACACGTCTCCCGTTCACATGGTTGATCATACTTGGGTTCCACATGCATGTTTTAGCTGAAGGAAGAATACCTTAAACCTGGAGAGTTCAGACCCGTGTAATGGGTACCATGCAATATGACTTCAAAGGGTCTTCATTTGCTCACCGAACCTCTCCAATCCTATCACTGCTGCGTTTATGCCCCTGTACACATGCTTGATTCTCTTTTGGAGACATAGCAATCCATAGGTTTTAAAATACTTACTAGTCAGGTACATTCTTAGGCGTTTAATATGCGGTGTTGAGTCCATTTCGTTGAGCAAGGAGTAGCTCTTGTCTATTCCATATTTGACTTAAGGAACTTTATCTGTGCTCATTTCAATCTCTGGTTTTATGCAACACCCCAACTCACCTTTACCCTTAAGCAAGCATAAGTTGGTTTTCTAAATTTGAGACCCTGTTCTGTTCTGTAATTCAGTTCCTGTGTAGCCAAGTTTACATTCCGTGTATTACTGATATCTTATGATGTTTCTTTTTCTGTGTGACTTACTTCAGTTAGAATCATCATACCTGAATCCACTCATTGTGCTGCTAAGGGCCTGATGACACAGATTTCATTGCTGAGTGATATTGCTTTGTAAG
The DNA here is from genome assembly GCF_951394435.1 of Stenella coeruleoalba. Taxonomy (NCBI): domain Eukaryota; kingdom Metazoa; phylum Chordata; class Mammalia; order Artiodactyla; family Delphinidae; genus Stenella; species Stenella coeruleoalba. The sequence continues at coordinate 855,992 of NW_027646206.1, forward strand.
TAAATACCACAACTTCTTTATCCATTTTTCACTTTCTGCGATGTTGAACTTGTACTGTAAACGAGGTTCTTGTAAACAGAGCCGTTCCAAACTTTGGGGTGGCTGTGTCTTTTTGATTTTAATTTCCCTAAGCTATAGGACCATAAGTGGAAGTGCCCTAGGTTCTGTTGCTTTGTTTTTTAGATGTTTCAGGAAACACCATACACTTCTCCCGAGTGTCTGTTGGCAATTTACTTCCCGCCCATCAGCATAACAAGGCTCCCAGTTCTCCATGGCCTGTCCTGCCTTTCTGGATTTTACACTTTTTTTCAGATGGCCCTTTTGACCGGAGGGAAGTGAGACTTCATTGTAGTGCAGATTTCCTTTGCAAGCTTGCTTGGTTGGCCAAAAAGGGCGTATGCGTTTTTTCCTGAATATATTCAGGAAAAAACGCATACGCCCTTTTTGGCCAAGTGCATCATTGTGGACGTTCTGCCTCTTTTCCTATGCTTTCAATGCAATTCCAGTCTACCTCCTGAAATCGGTTTCCTGCAATTCTGCCCCGGTTTCAAGTCCTCTTGGCAGCCTTACTTCAGTCTATTTTTGGACGATAGCTGTCATTTATAACTCTGCAGGTTTGTGAATTACAGTGCCCCTGAGCTCCTTTCTTCAACTCGCTTTCTTTTGAGCTGGCCGCAACACCGCAGGATGGCTTCAGGCCCTAATCTGGTTCCGGTACGGCACGCTGAGCCTTTGGTTATTTCCTCTTCCTGGTGGGAAATGAGAGTTAAATTTGCCCGTCCAGACACCTCCAGCTAGTCTCTCATTGGTTCTCGCTATTCCTGTTCATCTTCCGCAGAAATTGCAAACTGGGCCAAACAGGAGGTTAAAGGCGCTGACTCTCCAAGTGGGGAGAGTGTTAGTAAAGCGTCTGGAATGTTGCACCCGAGTACCAGGGGAGGAAAACTGAGACATATTTGAACACGTCTCCCGTTCACATGGTTGATCATACTTGGGTTCCACATGCATGTTTTAGCTGAAGGAAGAATACCTAAAACCTGGGTAGTTGAAACCCGTGGAATGGGTACCATGCAATATGACTTCAAAGGGTCTTCGTTTGCTCACCGAACCTCTCCAATCCTATCACTGCTGCGTTTATGCCCCTGTACACATGCTTGATTCTCTTTCGGAGACATAGCAATCCATAGGTTTTAAGATACTTACTAGTCAGGTACATTCTTAGGCGTTTAATATGCGGTGTTGAGTCCATTTCGTTGAGCAAGGAGTAGCTCTTGTCTATTCCATATTTGGCTTAAGGAACTTTATCTGTGCTCATTTCAATCTCTGGTTTTATGCAGCACCCCAACTCACCTTTACCCTTAAGCAAGCATAAGTTGGTTTTCTAAATTTGAGACCCTGTTCTGTTTTGGAATTCAGTTCCTGTGTAGCCAAGTTTACATTCCGTGTATTAGTGATATCTTATGATGTTTCTTTTTCTGTGTGACTTATTTCAGTTAGAATCATCATACCTGAATCCACTCATTGTGATGCTAAGGGCCTGATGACACAGATTTCATTGCTGAGTGATATTGCTTTTTAAGTGAATACTACAACTTCTTTATCCATTTTTCACTTTCTGCGATGTTGAACTTGTACTGTAAACGAGGTTCTTGTAAACAGAGCCGTTCCAAACATTGGGGTGGCTGTGTCTTTTTGATTTTAATTTCCCTAAGCTATAGGACCATAAGTGGACGTGCCCTAGGCTCTGTTGCTTTGTTTTTTAGATGTTTCAGGAAACACTATACACATCTCCCAAGTGTCTGTTGGCAATTTACATCCCGCCCATCAGCATAACAAGGCTCCCAGTTCTCAATGGCCTGTTGCCTTTCTGGATTTTACACTTTTTTCAGATGGCCCTTTTGACCGGGGGGAAGTGAGACTTCATTGTAGTGCAGATTTCCTTTGCAAGCTTGCTTGGTTGGCCAAAAAGGGCGTATGCGTTTTTTCCTGAATATATTCAGGAAAAAACGCATACGCCCTTTTTGGCCAAGTGCATCATTGTGGACGTTCTGCCTCTTTTCCTATGCTTTCAATGCAATTCCAGTCTACCTCCTGAAATCGGTTTCCTGCAATTCTGCCCCACTTTCAAGTCCTCTTGGCAGCCTTACTTCAGTCTATTTTTGGACGATAGCTGTCATTTATAACTCTGCAGGTTTGTGAATTACAGTGCCCCTGAGCTCCTTTCTTCAACTCGCTTTCTTGTGACCTGGCCGCAACACCGCAGGATGGCTTCAGGCCCTAATCTGGTTCCGGCCCGGCATGCTGAGCCTTTGGTTAATTCCTCTTCCTGGTGGGAAATGAGAGTTAAATTTGCCCGTCCAGACACCTCCAGCTAGCCTCTCATTGGTTCTCGCTATTCCTGTTCATCTTCCGCAGAAATTGCAAACTGGGCCAAACAGGAGGTTAAAGGGACTGACTCTCCAAGTCGGGAGAGTGTTAGTAAAGCGTCTGGAATGTTGCACCCGAGTACCAGGGGAGGAAAACTGAGACATATTTGAACACGTCTCCCGATCACATGGTTGATCATACTCTGGGTTCCACATGCATGTTTTAGCTGAAGGAAGAATACCTTAAACCTGGAGAGTTGAGACCCGTGTAATGGGTACCATGCAATATGACTTCAAAGGGTCTTCATTTGCTCACCGAACCTCTCCAATCCTATCACTGCTGCGTTTATTCCCCTGTACACACGCTTGATTCTCTTTTGGAGACATAGCAATCCATAGGTTTTAAGATACTTACTAGTCAGGTACATTCTTAGGGGTTTAATATGGGGTTTTGAGTCCATTTCGTTGAGCAAGGAGTAGCTCTTGTCTATTCCATATTTGGCTTAAGGAACTTTATCTGTGCTCATTTCAATCTCTGCTTTTATGCAGCACCCCAACTCACCTTTCCCCTTAAGCAAGCATAAGTTGGTTTTCTAAATTTGAGACCCTGTTCTGTTCTGTAATTCAGTTCCTGTGTAGCCAAGTTTACATTCCGTGTATTACTGATATCTTATGATGTTTCTTTTCTGTGTGACTTATTTCAGTTAGAATCATCATACCTGAATCCACTCATTGTGCTGCTACGGGCCTGATGACACAGATTTCATTGCTGAGTGATATTGCTTTGTAAGTAAATACCACAACTTCTTTATCCATTTTTCACTTTCTGCGATGTTGAACTTGTACTGTAAACGAGGTTCTTGTAAACAGAGCCGTTCCAAACTTTGGGGTGGCTGTGTCTTTTTGATTTTAATTTCCCTAAGCTATAGGACCATAAGTGGAAGTGCCCTAGGCTCTGTTGCTTTGTTTTTTAGATGTTTCAGGAAACACCATACACTTCTCCCAAGTGTCTGTTGGCAATTTACATCCCGCCCATCAGCATAACAAGGCTCCCAGTTCTCAATGGCCTGTTGCCTTTCTGGATTTTACACTTTTTTCAGATGGCCCTTTTGACCGGGGGGAAGTGAGACTTCATTGTAGTGCAGATTTCCTTTGCAAGCTTGCTTGGTTGGCCAAAAAGGGCGTATGCGTTTTTTCCTGAATATATTCAGGAAAAAACGCATACGCCCTTTTTGGCCAAGTGCATCATTGTGGACGTTCTGCCTCTTTTCCTATGCTTTCAATGCAATTCCAGTCTACCTCCTGAAATCGGTTTCCTGCAATTCTGCCCCGCTTTCAAGTCCTCTTGGCAGCCTTACTTCAGTCTATTTTTGGACGATAGCTGTCATTTATAACTCTACAGGTTTGTGAATTACAGTGCCCCTGAGCTCCTTTCTTCAACTCGCTTTCTTTTGAGCTGGCCGCAACACCGCAGGATGGCTTCAGGCCCTAATCTGGTTCCGGCACGGCATGCTGAGCCTTTGGTTAATTCCTCTTCCTGGTGGGAAATGAGAGTTAAATTTGCCCGTCCAGACACCTCCAGCTAGCCTCTCATTGGTTCTCGCTATTCCTGTTCATCTTCCGCAGAAATTGCAAACTGGGCCAAACAGGAGGTTAAAGGGACTGACTCTCCAAGTCGGGAGAGTGTTAGTAAAGCGTCTGGAATGTTGCACCCGAGTACCAGGGGAGGATAACTGAGACATATTTGAACACGTCTCCCGTTCACATGGTTGATCATACTCTGGGTTCCACATGCATGTTTTAGCTGAAGGAAGAATACCTTAAACCTGGAGAGTTGAGACCCGTGTAATGGGTACCATGCAATATAACTTCAAAGGGTCTTCATTTGCTCACCGAACCTCTCCAATCCTATCACTGCTGTGTTGATTCCCCTGTACACACGCTTGATTCTCTTTTGGAGACATAGCAATCCATAGGTTTTAAGATACTTACTAGTCAGGTACATTCTTAGGGGTTTAATATGGGGTTTTGAGTCCATTTCGTTGAGCAAGGAGTAGCTGTTGTCTATTCCATATTTGGCTTAAGGAACTTTATCTGTGCTCATTTCAATCTCTGGTTTTATGCAGCACCCCAACTCACCTTTACCCTTAAGCAAGCATAAGTTGGTTTTCTAAATTTGAGACCCTGTTCTGTTCTGTAATTCAGTTCCTGTGTAGCCAAGTTTACATTCCGTGTATTACTGATATCTTATGATGTTTCTTTTTCTGTGTGACTTATTTCAGTTAGAATCATCATACCTGAATCCACTCATTGTGATGCTAAGGGCCTGATGACATAGATTTCATTGCTGAGTGATATTGCTTTGTAAGTAAATACCACAACTTCTTTATCCATTTTTCACTTTCTGCGATGTTGAACTTGTACTGTAAACGAGGTTCTTGTAAACAGAGCCGTTCCAAACTTTGGGGTGGCTGTGTCTTTTTGATTTTAATTTCCCTAAGCTATAGGACCATAAGTGGAAGTGCCCTAGGTTCTGTTGCTTTGTTTTTTAGATGTTTCAGGAAACAGCATATACTTCTCCCGAGTGGTTGTTGGCAATTTACATCCCGCCCATCAGCATAACAAGGCTCCCAGTTCTCCATGGCCTGTCCTGCCTTTCTGGATTTTACACTTTTTTCAGATGGCCCTTTTGACCGGGGGGAAGTGAGACTTCATTGTAGTGCAGATTTCCTTTGCAAGCTTGCTTGGTTGGCCAAAAAGGGCGTATGCGTTTTTTCCTGAATATATTCAGGAAAAAACGCATACGCCCTTTTTGGCCACGTGCATCATTGTGGACGTTCTGCCTCTTTTCCTATGCTTTCAATGCAATTCCAGTCTACCTCCTGAAATCGGTTTCCTGCAATTCTGCCCCGCTTTCAAGTCCTCTTGGCAGCCTTACTTCAGTCTATTTTTGGACGATAGCTGTCATTTATAACTCTGCAGGTTTGTGAATTACAGTGCCCCTGAGCTCCTTTCTTCAACTCGCTTTCTTGTGAGCTGGCCGCAATACCGCAGGATGGCTTCAGGCCCTAATCTGGTTCCGGTACGGCACGCTGAGCCTTTGGTTATTTGCTCTTCCTGGTGGGAAATGAGAGTTAAATTTGCCCGTCCAGACACCTCTAGCTAGCCTCTCATTGGTTCTCGCTATTCCTGTTCATCTTCCGCAGAAATTGCAAACTGGGCCAAACAGGAGGTTAAAGGCGCTGACTCTCCAAGTGGGGAGAGTGTTAGTAAAGCGTCTGGAATGTTGCACCCGAGTACCAGGGGAGGAAAACTGAGACATATTTGAACACGTCTCCCGTTCACATGGTTGATCATACGTGGGATCCACATGCATGTTTTAGCTGAAGGAAGAATACCTTAAACCTGGAGAGTTGAGACCCGTGTAATGGGTACCATGCAATATGACTTCAAAGGGTCTTCATTTGCTCACCGAACCTCTCCAATCCTATCACTGCTGCGTTTATGCCCCTGTACACACGCTTGATTCTCTTTTGGAGACATAGCAATCCATAGGTTTTAAGATACTTACTAGTCAGGTACATTCTTAGGCGTTTAATATGGGGTGTTGAGTCCATTTCGTTGAGCAAGGAGTAGCTCTTGTCTATTCCATATTTGGCTTAAGGAACTTTATCTGTGCTCATTTCAATCTCTGGTTTTATGCAGCACCCCAACTCACCTTTACCCTTAAGCAAGCATAAGTTGGTTTTCTAAATTTGAGACCCTGTTCTGTTCTGTAATTCAGTTCCTGTGTAGCCAAGTTTACATTCTGTGTATTACTGATATCTTATGTTGTTTCTTTTCTGTGTGACTTATTTCAGTTAGAATCATCATACCTGAATCCACTCATTGTGCTGCTACGGGCCTGATGACACAGATTTCATTGCTGAGTGATATTGCTTTGTAAGTAAATACCACAACTTCTTTATCCATTTTTCACTTTCTGCGATGTTGAACTTGTACTGTAAACGAGGTTCTTGTAAACAGAGCCGTTCCAAACTTTGGGGTGGCTGTGTCTTTTTGATTTTAATTTCCCTAAGCTATAGGACCATAAGTGGAAGTGCCCTAGGTTCTGTTGCTTTGTTTTTTAGATGTTTCAGGAAACACCATACACTTCTCCCGAGTGGTTGTTGGCAATTTACATCCCACCCATCAGCGTAACAAGGCTCCCAGTTCTCCATGGCCTGTCCTGCCTTTCTGGATTTTACACTTTTTTCAGATTGCCCTTTTGACCGGGGGGAAGTGAGACTTCATTGTAGTGCAGATTTCCTTTGCAAGCTTGCTTGGTTGGCCAAAAAGGGCGTATGCGTTTTTTCCTGAATATATTCAGGAAAAAACGCATACGCCCTTTTTGGCCAAGTGCATCATTGTGGACGTTCTGCCTCTTTTCCTATGCTTTCAATGCAATTCCAGTCTACCTCCTGAAATCGGTTTCCTGCAATTCTGCCCCGCTTTCAAGTCCTCTTGGCAGCCTTACTTCAGTCTATTTTTGGACGATAGCTGTCATTTATAACTCTGCAGGTTTGTGAATTACAGTGCCCCTGAGCTCCTTTCTTCAACTCGCTTTCTTTTGAGCTGGCCGCAACACCGCAGGGTGGCTTCAGGCCCTAATCTGGTTCCGGTACGGCACGCTGAGCCTTTGGTTATTTCCTCTTCCTGGTGGGAAATGAGAGTTAAATTTGCCCGTCCAGACACCTCCAGCTAGCCTCTCATTGGTTCTCCCTATTCCTGTTCATCTTCCGCAGAAATTGCAAACTGGGCCAAACAGGAGGTTAAAGGCGCTGACTCTCCAAGTGGGGAGAGTGTTAGTAAAGCGTCTGGAATGTTGCACCCGAGTACCAGGGGAGGAAAACTGAGACATATTTGAACACGTCTCCCGTTCACGTGGTTGATCATACTTGGGATCCACATGCATGTTTTAGCTGAAGGAAGAATACCTTAAACCTGGAGAGTTGAGACCCGTGTAATGGGTACCATGCAATATGACTTCAAAGGGTCTTCATTTGCTCACCGAACCTCTCCAATCCTATCACTGCTGCGTTTATGCCCCTGTACACATGCTTGATTCTCTTTTGGAGACATAGCAATCCATAGGTTTTACGATACTTACTAGTCAGGTACATTCTTAGGCGTTTAATATGCGGTGTTGAGTCCATTTCGTTGAGCAAGGAGTAGCTCTTGTCTATTCCATATTTGACTTAAGGAACTTTATCTGTGCTCATTTCAATCTCTGGTTTTATGCAGCACCCCAACTCCCCTTTACCCTTAAGCAAGCATAAGTTGGTTTTCTAAATTTTAGACCCTGTTCTGTTTTGGAATTCAGTTCCTGTGTAGCCAAGATTACATTCCGTGTATTAGTGATATCTTATGATGTTTCTTTTTCTGTGTGACTTATTTCAGTTAGAATCATCGTACCTGAATCCACTCATTGTGCTGCTAAGGGCCTGATGACATAGATTTCATTGCTGAGTGATATTGCTTTGTAAGTAAATACCACAACTTCTTTATCCATTTTTCACTTTCTGCGATGTTGAACTTGTACTGTAAACGAGGTTCTTGTAAACAGAGCCGTTCCAAACTTTGGGGTGGCTGTGTCTTTTTGATTTTAATTTCCCTAAGCTATAGGACCATAAGTGGAAGTGCCCTAGGTTCTGTTGCTTTGTTTTTTACATGTTTCAGGAAACACCATACACTTCTCCCGAGTGGTTCTTGGCAATTTACATCCCGCCCATCAGCATAACAAGGCTCCCAGTTCTCCATGGCCTGTCCTGCCTTTCTGGATTTTACACTTTTTTCAGATGGCCCTTTTGACCGGGGGGAAGTGAGACTTCATTGTAGTGCAGATTTCCTTTGCAAGCTTGCTTGGTTGGCCAAAAAGGGCGTATGCGTTTTTTCCTGAATATATTCAGGAAAAAACGCATACGCCCTTTTTGGCCAAGTGCATCATTGTGGACGTTCTGCTTCTTTTCCTATGCTTTCAATGCAATTCCAGTCTACCTCCTGAAATCGGTTTCCTGCAATTCTGCCCTGCTTTCAAGTCCTCTTGGCAGCCTTACTTCAGTCTATTTTTGGACGATAGCTGTCATTTATAACTCTGCAGTTTTGTGAATTAAAGTGCCCCTGAGCTCCTTTCTTCAACTCGCTTTCTTTTGAGCTGGCCGCAACACCGCAGGATGGCTTCAGGCCCTAATCTGGTTCCGGCACGGCATGCTGAGCCTTTGGTTATTTCCTCTTCCTGGTGGGAAATGAGAGTTAAATTTGCCCGTCCAGACACCTCCAGCTAGCCTCTCATTGGTTCTCGCTATTCCTGTTCATCTTCCACAGAAATTGCAAACTGGGCCAAACAGGAGGTTAAAGGGACTGACTCTCCAAGTCGGGAGAGTGTTAGTAAAGCGTCTGGAATGTTGCACCCGAGTACCAGCGTACGAAAACTGAGACATATTTGAACACGTCTCCCGATCACATGGTTGATCATACTCTAGGTTCCACATGCATGTTTTAGCTGAAGGAAGAATACCTTAAACCTGGGTAGTTGAAACCCGTGGAATGGGTACCATGCAATATGACTTCAAAGGGTCTTCATTTGCTCACCGAACCTCTCCAATCCTATCACTGCTGCGTTTATGCCCCTGTACACATGCTTGATTCTCTTTCGGAAACATAGCAATCCATAGGTTTTAAGATACTTACTAGTCAGGTACATTCTTAGGCGTTTAATATGCGGTGTTGAGTCCATTTCGTTGAGCAAGGAGTAGCTCTTGTCTATTCCATATTTGGCTTAAGGAACTTTATCTGTGCTCATTTCAATCTCTGGTTTTATGCAGCACCCCAACTCACCTTTACCCTTAAGCAAGCATAAGTTGGTTTTCTAAATTTGAGTCCCTGTTCTGTTCTGTAATTCAGTTCCTGTGTAGCCAAGTTTACATTCCGTGTATTACTGATATCTTATGATGTTTCTTTTTCTGTGTGACTTACTTCAGTTAGAATCATCATACCTGAATCCCTTCATTGTGCTGCTAAGGGCCTGATGACACAGATTTCATTGCTGAGTGATATTGCTTTGTAAGTAAATACCACAACTTCTTTATCCATTTTTCACTTTCTGCGATGTTGAACTTGTACTGTAAACGAGGTTCTTGTAAACAGAGCCGTTCCAAACTTTGGGGTGGCTGTGTCTTTTTGATTTTAATTTCCCTAAGCTATAGGACCATAAGTGGAAGTGCCCTAGGTTCTGTTGCTTTGTTTTTTAGATGTTTCAGGAAACACCATACACTTCTCCCTAGTGGTTGTTGGCAATTTACATCCCGCCCATCAGCATAACAAGGCTCCCAGTTCTCCATGGCCTGTCCTGCCTTTCTGGATTTTACACTTTTTTCAGATGGCCCTTTTGACCGGGGGGAAGTGAGACTTCATTGTAGTGCAGATTTCCTTTGCAAGCTTGCTTGGTTGGCCAAAAAGGGCGTATGCGTTTTTTCCTGAATATATTCAGGAAAAAACGCATACGCCCTTTTTGGCCAAGTGCATCATTGTGGACGTTCTGCCTCTTTTCCTATGCTTGCAATGCAATTCCAGTCTACCTCCTGAAATCGGTTTCCTGCAATTCTGCCCCGCTTTCAAGTCCTCTTGGCAGCCTTACTTCAGTCTATTTTTGGACGATAGCTGTCATTTATAACTCTGCAGGTTTGTGAATTACAGTGCCCCTGAGCTCCTTTCTTCAACTCGCTTTCTTGTGACCTGGCCGCAACACCGCAGGATGGCTTCAGGCCCTAATCTGGTTCCGGCCCGGCACGCTGAGCCTTTGGTTAATTCCTCTTCCTGGTGGGAAATGAGAGTTAAATTTGCCCGTCCAGACACCTCCAGCTAGCCTCTCATTGGTTCTCGCTATTCCTGTTCATCTTCCGCAGAAATTGCAAACTGGGCCAAACAGGAGGTTAAAGGGACTGACTCTCCAAGTGGGGAGAGTGTTAGTAAAGCGTCTGGAATGTTGCACCCGAGTACCAGGGGAGGAAAACTGAGACATATTTGAACACGTCTCCCGATCACATGGTTGATCATACTCTAGGTTCCATATGCATGTTTTAGCTGAAGGAAGAATACCTTAAACCTGGGTAGTTGAAACCCGTGGAATGGGTACCATGCAATATGACTTCAAAGGGTCTTCATTTGCTCACCGAACCTCTCCAATCCTATCACTGCTGCGTTTATGCCCCTGTACACATGCTTGATTCTCTTTCGGAGACATAGCAATCCATAGGTTTTAAGATACTTACTAGTCAGGTACATTCTTAGGCGTTTAATATGGGGTGTTGAGTCCATTTCGTTGAGCAAGGAGTAGCTCTTGTCTATTCCATATTTGGCTTAAGGAACTTTATCTGTGCTCATTTCAATCTCTGGTTTTATGCAGCACCCCAACTCACCTTTACCCTTAAGCAAGAATAAGTTGGTTTTCTAAATTTGAGACCCTGTTCTGTTCTGTAATTCAGTTCCTGTGTAGCCAAGTTTACATTCCGTGTATTACTGATATCTTATGATGTTTCTTTTTCTGTGTGACTTATTTCAGTTAAAATCATCATACCTGAATCCACTCATTGTGCTGCTAAGGGCCTGATGACACAGATTTCATTGCTGAGTGATATTGCTTTGTAAGTAAATACCACAACTTCTTTATCCATTTTTCACTTTCTGCGATGTTGAACTTGTACTGTAAACGAGGTTCTTGTAAACAGAGGCGTCCCAAACTTTGGGGTGGCTGTGTCTTTTTGATTTTAATTTCCCTAAGCTATAGGACCATAAGTGGAAGTGCCCTAGGTTCTGTAGCTTTGTTTTTTAGATGTTTCAGGAAACACCATACACTTCTCCCGAGTGGTTGTTGGCAATTTACATCCCGCCCATCAGCATAACAAGGCTTCCAGTTCTCCATGGCCTGTCCTGCCTTTCTGGATTTTACACTTTTTTCAGATGGCCCTTTTGACCGGGGAGAAGTGAGACTTCATTGTAGTGCAGATTTCCTTTGCAAGCTTGCTTGGTTGGCCAAAAAGGGCGTATGCGTTTTTTCCTGAATATATTCAGGAAAAAACGCATACGCCCTTTTTGGCCAAGTGCATCATTGTGGACGTTCTGCCTCTTTTCCTATGCTTTCAATGCAATTGCAGTCTACCTCCTGAAATCGGTTTCCTGCAATTCTGCCCCGCTTTCAAGTCCTCTTGGCAGCCTTACTTCAGTCTATTTTTGGACGATAGCTGTCATTTATAACTCTGCAGGTTTGTGAATTACAGTGCCCCTGAGCTCCTTTCTTCAACTCGCTTTCTTGTGACCTGGCCGCAACACCGCAGGATGGCTTCAGGCCCTAATCTGGTTCCGGCACGGCACGCTGAGCCTTTGGTTATTTCCTCTTCCTGGTGGGAAATGAGAGTTAAATTTGCCCGTCCAGACACCTCCAGCTAGCCTCTCATTGGTTCTCGCTATTCCTGTTCATCTTCCGCAGAAATTGCAAACTGGGCCAAACAGGAGGTTAAAGGCGCTGACTCTCTAAGTGGGGAGAGTGTTAGTAAAGCGTCTGGAATGTTGCACCCGAGTACCAGGGGAGGAAAACTGAGACATATTTGAACACGTCTCCCGTTCACATGGTTGATCATACTTGGGTTCCACATGCATCTCTTAGCTGAAGGAAGAATACCTTAAACCTGGAGAGTTGAGACCCGTGGAATGGGTACCATGCAATATGACTTCAAAGGGTCTTCATTTGCTCACCGAACCTCTCCAATCCTATCACTGCTGCGTTTATGCCCCTGTACACATGCTTGATTCTCTTTTGGAGACATAGCAATCCATAGGTTTCAAGATACTTACTAGTCAGGTACATTCTTAGGCGTTTAATATGGGGTGTTGAGTCCATTTCGTTGAGCAAGGAGTAGCTCTTGTCTATTCCATATTTGACTTAAGGAACTTTATCTGTGCTCATTTCAATCTCTGGTTTTATGCAGCACCCCAACTCACCTTTACCCTTAAGCAAGAATAAGTTGTTTTTCTAAATTTGAGACCCTGTTCTGTTCTGTAATTCAGTTCCTGTGTAGCCAAGTTTACATTCCGTGTATTACTGATATCTTATGATGTTTCTTTTTCTGTGTGACTTATTTCAGTTAGAATCATCGTACCTGAATCTACTCATTATGCTGCTACGGGCCTGATGACATAGATTTCATTGCTGAGTTATACTGCATTGTACGTAAGTACCACAAGTTCTTTATCCATTTTTCACTTTCTGCGATGTTGAACTTGTACTGTAAACGAGGTTCTTGTAAACAGAGCCGTTCCAAACTTTGGGGTGGCTGTGTCTTTTTGATTTTAATTTCCCTAAGCTATAGGACCATAAGTGGAAGTGCCCTAGGCTCTGTTGCTTTGTTTTTTAGATGTTTCAGGAAACACCATACACTTCTCCCGAGTGTCTGTTGGCAATTTACACCCCGCCCATCAGCATAACAAGGCTCCCAGTTCTCAATGGCCTGTTGCCTTTCTGGATTTTACACTTTTTTCAGATGGCCCTTTTGACCGGGGGGAAGTGAGACTTCATTGTAGTGCAGATTTCCTTTGCAAGCTTGCTTGGTTGGCCAAAAAGGGCGTATGCGTTTTTTCCTGAATATATTCAGGAAAAAACGCATACGCCCTTTTTGGCCAAGTGCATCATTGTGGACGTTCTGCCTCTTTTCCTATGCTTTCAATGCAATTCCAGTCTGCCTCCTGAAATCGGTTTCCTGCAATTCTGCCCCGCTTTCAAGTCCTCTTGGCAGCCTTACTTCAGTCTATTTTTGGACGATAGCTGTCATTTATAACTCTGCAGGTTTGTGAATTACAGTGCCCCTGAGCTCCTTTCTTCAACTCGCTTTCTTGTGACCTGGCCGCAACACCGCAGGATGGCTTCAGGCCCTAATCTGGTTCTGGCCCGGCATGCTGAGCCTTTGGTTAATTCCTCTTCCTGGTGGGAAATGAGAGTTAAATATGCCCGTTCAGACACCTCCAGCTAGTCTCTCATTGGTTCTCGCTATTCCTGTTCATCTTCCGCAGAAATTGCAAACTGGGCCAAACAGGAGGTTAAAGGGACTGACTCTCCAAGTCGGGAGAGTGTTAGTAAAGCGTCTGGAATGTTGCACCCGAGTACCAGGGGAGGAAAACTGAGACATATTTGAACACGTCTCCCGTTCACATGGTTGATCATACTTGGGTTCCACATGCATGTTTTAGCTGAAGGAAGAATACCTTAAACCTGGAGAGTTGAGACCCGTGGAATGGGTACCATGCAATATGACTTCAAAGGGTCTTCCTTTGCTCACCGAACCTCTCCAATCCTATCACTGCTGCGTTTATGCCCCTGTACAGACGCCTGATTCTCTTTTGGAGACATAGCAATCCATAGGTTTTACGATACTTACTAGTCAGGTACATTCTTAGGTGTTTAATATGCGGTGTTGAGTCCATATCGTTGAGCAAGGAGTAGCTCTTGTCTATTCCATATTTGACTTAAGGAACTTTATCTGTGCTCATTTCAATCTCTGGTTTTATGCAGCACCCCAACTCACCTTTACCCTTAAGCAAGCATAAGTTGGTTTTCTAAATTTGAGACCCTGTTCTGTTCTGTAATTCAGTTCCTGTGTAGCCAAGTTTACATTCCGTGTATTACTGATATCTTATGATGTTTCTTTTTCTGTGTGACTTATTTCAGTTAGAATCATCATACCTGAATCCACTCATTGTGATGCTAAGGGCCTGATGACATAGATTTCATTGCTGAGTGATATTGCTTTGTAAGTAAATACCACAACTTCTTTATCCATTTTTCACTTTCTGCGATGTTGAACTTGTACTGTAAACGAGGTTCTTGCAAACAGAGCCGTCCCAAACTTTGGGGTGGCTGTGTCTTTTTGATTTTAATTTCCCTAAGCTATAGGACCATAATTGGCAGTGCCCTAGGCTCTGTTGCTTTGTTTTTTAGATGTTTCAGGAAACACCATACACTTCTCCGGAGTGTCTGTTGGCAATTTACATCCCGCCCATCAGCATAACAAGGCTCCCAGTTCTCCATGGCCTGTCCTGCCTTTCTGGATTTTACACTTTTTTCAGATGGCCCTTTTGACCGGGGGGAAGTGAGACTTCATTGTAGTGCAGATTTCCTTTGCAAGCTTGCTTGGTTGGCCAAAAAGGGTGTATGCGTTTTTTCCTGAATATATTCAGGAAAAAACGCATACGCCCTTTTTGGCCAAGTGCATCATTGTGGACGTTCTGCCTCTTTTCCTATGCTTTCAATGCAATTCCAGTCTACCTCCTGAAATCGGTTTCCTGCAATTCTGCCCCGCTTTCAAGTCCTCTTGGCAGCCTTACTTCAGTCTATTTTTGGACGATAGCTGTCATTTATAACTCTGCAGGTTTGTGAATTACAGTGCCCCTGAGCTCCTTTCTTCAACTCGCTTTCTTGTGACCTGGCCGCAACACCGCAGGATGGCTTCAGGCCCTAATCTGGTTCCGGCCCGGCATGCTGAGCCTTTGGTTAATTCCTCTTCCTGGTGGGAAATGAGAGTTAAATTTGCCCGTCCAGACACCTCCAGCTAGCCTCTCATTGGTTCTCGCTATTCCTGTTCATCTTCCGCAGAAATTGCAAACTGGGCCAAACAGGAGGTTAAAGGGACTGACTCTCCAAGTGGGGAGAGTGTTAGTAAAGCGTCTGGAATGTTGCACCCGAGTACCAGGGGAGGAAAACTGAGACATATTTGAACACGTCTCCCGATCACATGGTTGATCATACTCTAGGTTCCACATGCATGTTTTAGCTGAAGGAAGAATACCTTAAACCTGGGTAGTTGAAACCCGTGGAATGGGTACCATGCAATATGACTTCAAAGGGTCTTCATTTGCTCACCGAACCTCTCCAATCCTATCACTGCTGCGTTTACGCCCCTGTACACATGCTTGATTCTCTTTCGGAGACATAGCAATCCATAGGTTTTAAGATACTTACTAGTCAGGTACATTCTTAGGCGTTTAATATGGGGTGTTGAGTCCATTTCGTTGAGCAAGGAGTAGCTCTTGTCTATTCCATATTTGACTTAAGGAACTTTATCTGTGCTCATTTCAATCTCTGGTTTTATGCAGCACCCCAACTCACCTTTACCTTTAAGCAAGAATAAGTTGGTTTTCTAAATTTGAGACCCTGTTCTGTTCTGTAATTCAGTTCCTGTGTAGCCAAGTTTACATTCCGTGTATTACTGATATCTTATGATGTTTCTTTTTCTGTGTGACTTATTTCAGTTAGAATCATCACACCTGAATCCACTCATTGTGCTGCTAAGGGCCTGATGACACAAATTTCATTGCTGAGTGATATTGCTTTGTAAGTAAATACCACAACTTCTTTATCCATTTTTCACTTTCTGCGATGTTGAACTTGTACTGTAAACGAGGTTCTTGTAAACAGAGCCGTTCCAAACTTTGGGGTGGCTGTGTCATTTGATTTTAATATCCCTAAGCTATACGACCATAAGTGGCATTGCCCTAGGCTCTGTTGCTTTGTTTTTTAGATGTTTCAGGAAACACCATACACTTCTCCCGAGTGTCTGTTGGCAATTTACATCCCGCCCATCAGCATAACAAGGCTCCCAGTTCTCCATGGCCTGTCCTGCCTTTCTGGATTTTACACTTTTTTCAGATGGCCCTTTTGACCGGGGGGAAGTGAGACTTCATTGTAGTGCAGATTTCCTTTGCAAGCTTGCTTGGTTGGCCAAAAAGGGCGTATGCGTTTTTTCCTGAATATATTCAGGAAAAAACGCATACGCACTTTTCGGCCAAGTGCATCATTGTGGACGTTCTGCCTCTTTTCCTATGCTTTCAATGCAATTCCAGTCTACCTCCTGAAATCGGTTTCCTGCAATTCTGCCCCGCTTTCAAGTCCTCTTGGCAGCCTTACTTCAGTCTATTTTTGGACGATAGCTGTCATTTATAACTCTGCAGGTTTGTGCATTACAGTGCCCCTGAGCTCCTTTCTTCAACTCGGTTTCTTTTGAGCTGGCCGCAACACCGCAGGATGGCTTCAGGCCCTAATCTGGTTCCGGTACGGCACGCTGAGCCTTTGGTTATTTCCTCTTCCTGGTGGGAAATGAGAGTTAAATTTGCCCGTCCAGACACCTCCAGCTAGCCTCTCATTGGTTCTCGCTATTCCTGTTCATCTTCCGCAGAAATTGCAAACTGGGCCAAACAGGAGGTTAAAGGCGCTGACTCTCCAAGTGGGGAGAGTGTTAGTAAAGCGTCTGGAATGTTGCACCCGAGTACCACGGGAGGAAAACTGAGACATATTTGAACACGTCTCCCGTTAACATGGTTGATCATACTTGGGTTCCACATGCATGTTTTAGCTGAAGGAAGAATACCTTAAACCTGGAGAGTTGAGACCCGTGTAATGGGTACCATGCAATATGACTTCAAAGGGTCTTCATTTGCTCACCGAACCTCTCCAATCCTATCACTGCTGCGTTTATGCCCCTGTACACATGCTTGATTCTCTTTTGGAGACATAGCAATCCATAGGTTTTACGATACTTACTAGTCAGGTACATTCTTAGGCGTTTAATATGCGGTGTTGAGTCCATTTCGTTGAGCAAGGAGTAGCTCTTGTCTATTCCATATTTGACTTAAGGAAATTTATCTGTGCTCATTTCAATCTCTGGTTTTATGCAGCACCCCAACTCACCTTTACCCTTAAGCAAGCGTAAGTTGGTTTTCTAAATTTGAGACCCTGTTCTGTTCTGTAATTCAGTTCCTGTGTAGCCAAGTTTACATTCCGTGTATTACTGATATCTTATGATGTTTCTTTTTCTGTGTGACTTATTTCAGTTAGAATCATCATACCTGAATCCACTCATTGTGCTGCTAAGGGCCTGATGACACAGATTTCATTGCTGAGTGATATTGCTTTGTAAGTAAATACCACAACTTCTTTATCCATTTTTCACTTTCTGCGATATTGAACTTGTACTGTAAACGAGGTTCTTGTAAACAGAGCCGTCCCAAACTTTGGGGTGGCTGTGTCTTTTTGATTTTAATTTCCCTAAGCTATAGGACCATAAGTGGCAGTGCCCTAGGCTCTGTTGCTTTGTTTTTTAGATGTTTCAGGAAACACCATACACTTCTCCCAAGTGTCTGTTGGCAATTTACATCCCGCCCATCAGCATAACAAGGCTCCCAGTTCTCAATTGCCTGTTGCCTTTCTGGATTTTACACTTTTTTCAGATGGCCCTTTTGACCGGGGGGAAGTGAGACTTCATTGTAGTGCAGATTTCCTTTGCAAGCTTGCTTGGTTGGCCAAAAAGGGCGTATGCGTTTTTTCCTGAATATATTCAGGAAAAAACGCATACGCCCTTTTTGGCCAAGTGCATCATTGTGGACGTTCTGCCTCTTTTCCTATGCTTTCAATGCAATTCCAGTCTACCTCCTGAAATCGGTTTCCTGCAATTCTGCCCCGCTTTCAAGTCCTCTTGGCAGCCTTACTTCAGTCTATTTTTGGACGATAGCTGTCATTTATAACTCTGCAGGTTTGTGAATTACAGTGCCCCTGAGCTCCTTTCCTCAACTCTCTTTCTTGTGAGCTGGCCGCAGCACCGCAGGATGGCTTCAGGCCCTAATCTGGTTCCGGCCCGGCATGCTGAGCATTCGGTTAATTCCTCTTCCTGGTGGGAAATGAGAGTTAAATTTGCCCGTCCAGACACCTCCAGCTAGCCTCTCATTGGTTCTCGCTATTCCTGTTCATCTTCCGCAGAAATTGCAAACTGGGCCAAACAGGAGGTTAAAGGGACTGACTCTCCAAGTGGGGAGAGTGTTAGTAAAGCATCTGGAATGTTGCACCCGAGTACCAGGGGAGGAAAACTGAGACATATTTGAACACGTCTCCCGATCACATGGTTGATCATACTCTAGGTTCCACATGCATGTTTTAGCTGAAGGAAGAATACCTTAAACCTGGGTAGTTGAAACCCGTGGAATGGGTACCATGCAATATGACTTCAAAGGGTCTTCATTTGCTCACCGAACCTCTCCAATCCTATCACTGCTGCGTTTATGCCCCTGTACACATGCTTGATTCTCTTTCGGTGACATAGCAATCCATAGGTTTTAAAATACTTACTAGTCAGGTACATTCTTAGGCGTTTAATATGGGGTGTTGAGTCCAATTTGTTGAGCAAGGAGTAGCTCTTGTCTATTCCATATTTGACTTAAGGAACTTTATCTGTGCTCATTTCAATCTCTGGTTTTATGCAGCACCCCAACTCACCTTTACTCTTAAGCAAGCATGAGTTGGTTTTCTAAATTTGAGACCCTGTTCTGTTCTGTAATTCAGTTCCTGTGTAGCCAAGTTTACATTCCGTGTATTACTGATATCTTATGATGTTTCTTTTTCTGTGTGACTTACTTCAGTTAGAATCATCATACCTGAATCCACTCATTGTGCTGCTAAGGGCCTTATGACACAGATTTCATTGCTGAGTGATATTGCTTTGTAAGTAAATACCACAACTTCTTTATCCATTTTTCACTTTCTGCGATGTTGAACTTGTACTGTAAACGAGGTTCTTGTAAACAGAGGCGTCCCAAACTTTGGGGTGGCTGTGTCTTTTTGATTTTAATTTCCCTAAGCTATAGGACCATAAGTGGCAGTGCCCTAGGCTCTGTTGTTTTGTTTTTTAGATGTTTCAGGAAACACCATACACTTCTCCCGAGTGTCTGTTGGCAATTTACATCCCGCCCATCAGCATAACAAGGCTCCCAGTTCTCAATGGCCTGTTGCCTTTCTGGATTTTACACTTTTTTCAGATGGCCCTTTTGACCGGGGGGAAGTGAGACTTCATTGTAGTGCAGATTTCCTTTGCAAGCTTGCTTGGTTGGCCAAAAAGGGCGTATGCGTTTTTTCCTGAATATATTCAGGAAAAAACGCATACGCCCTTTTTGGCCAAGTGCATCATTGTGGACGTTCTGCCTCTTTTCCTATGCTTTCAATGCAATTCCAGTCTACCTCCTGAAATCGGTTTCCTGCAATTCTGCCCCGCTTTCAAGTCCTCTTGGCAGCCTTACTTCAGTCTATTTTTGGACGATAGCTGTCATTTATAACTCTGCAGGTTTGTGAATTACAGTGCCCCTGAGCTCCTTTCTTCAACTCGCTTTCTTGTGACCTGGCCGCAACACCGCAGGATGGCTTCAGGCCCTAATCTGGTTCGGGCACGGCACGCTGAGCCTTTGGTTATTTCCTCTTCCTGGTGGGAAATGAGAGTTAAATTTGCCCGTCCAGACACCTCCAGCTAGTCTCTCATTGGTTCTCGCTATTCCTGTTCATCTTCCGCAGAAATTGCAAACTGGGCCAAACAGGAGGTTAAAGGGACTGACTCTCCAAGTGGGGAGAGTGTTAGTAAAGCGTCTGGAATGTTGCACCCGAGTACCAGGGGAGGAAAACTGAGACATATTTGAACACGTCTCCCGTTCACATGGTTGATCATACTTGGGTTCCACATGCATGTTTTAGCTGAAGGAAGAATACCTTAAACCTGGAGAGTTAAGACCCGTGTAATGGGTACCATGCAATATGACTTCAAAGGGTCTTCATTTGCTCACCGAACCTCTCCAATCCTATCACTGCTGCGTTTATGCCCCTGTACACATGCTTGATTCTCTTTCGGTGACATAGCAATCCATAGGTTTTAAAATACTTACTAGTCAGGTACATTCTTAGGCGTTTAATATGGGGTGTTGAGTCCAATTTGTTGAGCAAGGAGTAGCTCTTGTCTATTCCATATTTGACTTAAGGAACTTTATCTGTGCTCATTTCAATCTCTGGTTTTATGCAGCACCCCAACTCACCTTTACTCTTAAGCAAGCATGAGTTGGTTTTCTAAATTTGAGACCCTGTCCTGTTCTGTAATTCAGTTCCTGTGTAGCCAAGTTTACATTCCGTGTATTACTGATATCTTATGATGTTTCTTTTTCTGTGTGACTTACTTCAGTTAGAATCATCATACCTGAATCCACTCATTGTGCTGCTAAGGGCCTGATGACACAGATTTCATTGCTGAGTGATATTGCTTTGTAAGTAAATACCACAAGTTCTTTATCCATTTTTCACTTTCTGCGATGTTGAACTTGTACTGTAAACGAGGTTCTTGTAAACAGAGGCGTCCCAAACTTTGGGGTGGCTGTGTCTTTTTGATTTTAATTTCCCTAAGCTATAGGACCATAAGTGGCAGTGCCCTAGGCTCTGTTGCTTTGTTTTTTAGATGTTTCAGGAAACACCATACACTTCTCCCGAGTGTCTGTTGGCAATTTACATCCCGCCCATCAGCATAACAAGGCTCCCAGTTCTCAATGGCCTGTTGCCTTTCTGGATTTTACACTTTTTTCAGATGGCCCTTTTGACCGGGGGGAAGTGAGACTTCATTGTAGTGCAGATTTCCTTTGCAAGCTTGCTTGGTTGGCCAAAAAGGGCGTATGCGTTTTTTCCTGAATATATTCAGGAAAAAACGCATACGCCCTTTTTGGCCAAGTGCATCATTGTGGACGTTCTGCCTCTTTTCCTATGCTTTCAATGCAATTCCAGTCTACCTCCTGAAATCGGTTTCCTGCAATTCTGCCCCGCTTTCAAGTCCTCTTGGCAGCCTTACTTCAGTCTATTTTTGGACGATAGCTGTCATTTATAACTCTGCAGGTTTGTGAATTACAGTGCCCCTGAGCTCCTTTCTTCAACTCGCTTTCTTGTGACCTGGCCGCAACACCGCAGGATGGCTTCAGGCCCTAATCTGGTTCCGGCACGGCACGCTGAGCCTTTGGTTATTTCCTCTTCCTGGTGGGAAATGAGAGTTAAATTTGCCCGTCCAGACACCTCCAGCTAGTCTCTCATTGGTTCTCGCTATTCCTGTTCATCTTCCGCAGAAATTGCAAACTGGGCCAAACAGGATGTTAAAGGGACTGACTCTCCAAGTGGGGAGAGTGTTAGTAAAGCGTCTGGAATGTTGCACCCGAGTACCAGGGGAGGAAAACTGAGACATATTTGAACACGTCTCCCGATCATATGGTTGATCATACTCTGGGTTCCACATGCATGTTTTAGCTGAAGGAAGAATACCTTAAACCTGGAGAGTTGAGACCCGTGTAATGGGTACCATGCAATATGACTTCAAAGGGTCTTCATTTGCTCACCGAACCTCTCCAATCCTATCACTGCTGCGTTTATGCCCCTGTACACATGCTTGATTCTCTTTCGGAGCCATAGCAATCCATAGGTTTTAAGATACTTACTAGTCAGGTACATTCTTAGGCGTTTAATATGCGGTGTTGAGTCCATTTCGTTGAGCAAGGAGTAGCTCTTGTCTATTCCATATTTGACTTAAGGAACTTTATCTGTGCTCATTTCAATCTCTGGTTTTATGCAGCACCCCAACTCACCTTTACCCTTAAGCAAGCATAAGTTGGTTTTCTAAATTTGAGAACCTGTTCTGTTTTGGAATTCAGTTCCTGTGTAGCCAAGTTTACATTCCGTGTATTAGTGATATCTTATGATGTTTCTTTTTCTGTGTGACTTATTTCAGTTAGAATCATCGTACCTGAATCTACTCATTATGCTGCTACGGGCCTGATGACATAGATTTCATTGCTGAGTGATACTGCATTGTACGTAAGTACCACAAGTTCTTTATCCATTTTTCACTTTCTGCGATGTTGAACTTGTACTGTAAACGAGGTTCTTGTAAACAGAGCCGTTCCAAACTTTGGGGTGGCTGTGTCTTTTTGATTTTAATTTCCCTAAGCTATAGGACCATAAGTGGAAGTGCCCTAGGCTCTGTTGCTTTGTTTTTTAGATGTTTCAGGAAACACCATACACTTCTCCCGAGTGTCTGTTGGCAATTTACATCCCGCCCATCAGCATAACAAGGCTCCCAGTTCTCAATGGCCTGTTGCCTTTCTGGATTTTACACTTTTTTCAGATGGCCCTTTTGACCGGGGGGAAGTGAGACTTCATTGTAGTGCAGATTTCCTTTGCAAGCTTGCTTGGTTGGCCAAAAAGGGCGTATGCGTTTTTTCCTGAATATATTCAGGAAAAAACGCATACGCCCTTTTTGGCCAAGTGCATCATTGTGGACGTTCTGCCTCTTTTCCTATGCTTTCAATGCAATTCCAGTCTACCTCCTGAAATCGGTTTCCTGCAATTCTGCCCCGCTTTCAAGTCCTCTTGGCAGCCTTACTTCAGTCTATTTTTGGACGATAGCTGTCATTTATAACTCTGCAGGTTTGTGAATTACAGTGCCCCTGAGCTCCTTTCTTCAACTCGCTTTCTTGTGACCTGGCCGCAACACCGCAGGATGGCTTCAGGCCCTAATCTGGTTCCGGCCCGGCATGCTGAGCCTTTGGTTATTTCCTCTTCCTGGTGGGAAATGAGAGTTAAATTTGCCCGTCCAAACACCTCCAGCTAGCCTCTCATTGGTTCTCGCTATTCCTGTTCATCTTCCGCAGAAATTGCAAACTGGGCCAAACAGGAGGTTAAAGGGACTGACTCTCCAAGTGGGGAGAGTGTTAGTAAAGCGTCTGGAATGTTGCACCCGAGTACCAGGGGAGGAAAACTGAGACATATTTGAACACGTCTCCCGATCATATGGTTGATCATACTCTGGGTTCCACATGCATGTTTTAGCTGAAGGAAGAATACCTTAAACCTGGAGAGTTGAGACCCGTGGAATGGGTACCATGCAATATGACTTCAAAGGGTCTTCATTTGCTCACCGAACCTCTCCAATCCTATCACTGCTGCGTTTATGCCCCTGTACACATGCTTGATTCTCTTTCGGAGACATAGCAATCCATAGGTTTTAAGATACTTACTAGTCAGGTACATTCTTAGGCGTTTAATATGCGGTGTTGAGTCCATTTCGTTGAGCAAGGAGTAGCTCTTGTCTATTCCATATTTGGCTTAAGGAACTTTATCTGTGCTCATTTCAATCTCTGGTTTTATGCAGCACCCCAACTCACCTTTACCCTTAAGCAAGCATAAGTTGGTTTTCTAAATTTGAGAACCTGTTCTGTTTTGGAATTCAGTTCCTGTGTAGCCAAGTTTACATTCCGTGTATTAGTGATATCTTATGATGTTTCTTTTTCTGTGTGACTTATTTCAGTTAGAATCATCGTACCTGAATCTACTCATTATGCTGCTACGGGCCTGATGACATAGATTTCATTGCTGAGTGATACTGCATTGTACGTAAGTACCACAAGTTCTTTATCCATTTTTCACTTTCTGCGATGTTGAACTTGTACTGTAAACGAGGTTCTTGTAAACAGAGCCGTTCCAAACTTTGGGGTGGCTGTGTCTTTTTGATTTTAATTTCCCTAAGCTATAGGACCGTAAGTGGCAGTGCCCTAGGCTCTGTTGCTTTGTTTCTTAGATGTTTCAGGAAACACCATACACTTCTCCCGAGTGTCTGTTGGCAATTTACATCCCGCCCATCAGCATAACAAGGCTCCCAGTTCTCAATGGCCTGTTGCCTTTCTGGATTTTACACTTTTTTCAGATGGCCCTTTTGACCGGGGGGAAGTGAGACTTCATTGTAGTGCAGATTTCCTTTGCAAGCTTGCTTGGTTGGCCAAAAAGGGCGTATGCGTTTTTTCCTGAATATATTCAGGAAAAAACGCATACGCCCTTTTTGGCCAAGTGCATCATTGTGGACGTTCTGCCTCTTTTCCTATGCTTTCAATGCAATTCCAGTCTACCTCCTGAAATCGGTTTCCTGCAATTCTGCCCCGCTTTCAAGTCCTCTTGGCAGCCTTACTTCAGTCTATTTTTGGACGATAGCTGTCATTTATAACTCTGCAGGTTTGTGAATTACAGTGCCCCTGAGCTCCTTTCTTCAACTCGCTTTCTTGTGACCTGGCCGCAACACCGCAGGATGGCTTCAGGCCCTAATCTGGTTCCGGCCCGGCATGCTGAGCCTTTGGTTATTTCCTCTTCCTGGTGGGAAATGAGAGTTAAATTTGCCCGTCCAGACACCTCCAGCTAGCCTCTCATTGGTTCTCGCTATTCCTGTTCATCTTCCGCAGAAATTGCAAACTGGGCCAAACAGGAGGTTAAAGGGACTGACTCTCCAAGTGGGGAGAGTGTTAGTAAAGCGTCTGGAATGTTGCACCCGAGTACCAGGGGAGGAAAACTGAGACATATTTGAACACGTCTCCCGATCATATGGTTGATCATACTCTGGGTTCCACATGCATGTTTTAGCTGAAGGAAGAATACCTTAAACCTGGAGAGTTGAGACCCGTGGAATGGGTACCATGCAATATGACTTCAAAGGGTCTTCATTTGCTCACCGAACCTCTCCAATCCTATCACTGCTGCGTTTATGCCCCTGTACACATGCTTGATTCTCTTTCGGAGACATAGCAATCCATAGGTTTTAAGATACTTACTAGTCAGGTACATTCTTAGGCGTTTAATATGCGGTGTTGAGTCCATTTCGTTGAGCAAGGAGTAGCTCTTGTCTATTCCATATTTGGCTTAAGGAACTTTATCTGTGCTCATTTCAATCTCTGGTTTTATGCAGCACCCCAACTCACCTTTACCCTTAAGCAAGCATAAGTTGGTTTTCTAAATTTGAGAACCTGTTCTGTTTTGGAATTCAGTTCCTGTGTAGCCAAGTTTACATTCCGTGTATTAGTGATATCTTATGATGTTTCTTTTTCTGTGTGACTTATTTCAGTTAGAATCATCGTACCTGAATCTACTCATTATGCTGCTACGGGCCTGATGACATAGATTTCATTGCTGAGTGATACTGCATTGTACGTAAGTACCACAAGTTCTTTATCCATTTTTCACTTTCTGCGATGTTGAACTTGTACTGTAAACGAGGTTCTTGTAAACAGAGCCGTTCCAAACTTTGGGGTGGCTGTGTCTTTTTGATTTTAATTTCCCTAAGCTATAGGACCGTAAGTGGCAGTGCCCTAGGCTCTGTTGCTTTGTTTCTTAGATGTTTCAGGAAACACCATACACTTCTCCCGAGTGTCAGTTGGCAATTTACATCCCGCCCATCAGCATAACAAGGCTCCCAGTTCTCAATGGCCTGTTGCCTTTCTGGATTTTACACTTTTTTCAGATGGCCCTTTTGACCGGGGGGAAGTGAGACTTCATTGTAGTGTAGATTTCCTTTGCAAGCTTGCTTGGTTGGCCAAAAAGGGCGTATGCGTTTTTTCCTGAATATATTCAGGAAAAAACGCATACGCCCTTTTTGGCCAAGTGCATCATTGTGGACGTTCTGCCTCTTTTCCTATGCTTTCAATGCAATTCCAGTCTACCTCCTGAAATCGGTTTCCTGCAATTCTGCCCCGCTTTCAAGTCCTCTTGGCAGCCTTACTTCAGTCTATTTTTGGACGATAGCTGTCATTTATAACTCTGCAGGTTTGTGAATTACAGTGCCCCTGAGCTCCTTTCTTCAACTCGCTTTCTTGTGACCTGGCCGCAACACCGCAGGATGGCTTCAGGCCCTAATCTCGTTCCGGCCCGGCATGCTGAGCCTTTGGTTAATTCCTCTTCCTGGTGGGAAATGAGAGTTAAATTTGCCCGTCCAGACACCTCCAGCTAGCCTCTCATTGGTTCTCGATATTCCTGTTCATCTTCCGCAGAAATTGCAAACTGGGCCAAACAGGAGGTTAAAGGGACTGACTCTCCAAGTGGAGAGAGTGTTAGTAAAGTGTCTGGAATGTTGCACCCGAGTACCAGGGGAGGAAAACTGAGACATATTTGAACACGTCTCCCGTTCACATGGTTGATCATACTTTGGTTCCACAATCATGTTTTAGCTGAAGGAAGAATACCTTAAACCTGGAGAGTTAAGACCCGTGTAATGGGTACCATGCAATATGACTTCAAAGGGTCTTCATTTGCTCACCGAACCTCTCCAATCCTATCACTGCTGCGTTTATGCCCCTGTACACATGCTTGATTCTCTTTCGGTGACATAGCAATCCATAGGTTTTAAGATACTTACTAGTCAGGTACATTCTTAGGCGTTTAATATGGGGTGTTGAGTCCAATTTGTTGAGCAAGGAGTAGCTCTTGTCTATTCCATATTTGACTTAAGGAACTTTATCTGTGCTCATTTCAATCTCTGGTTTTATGCAGCACCCCAACTCACCTTTACCCTTAAGCAAGCATGAGTTGGTTTTCTAAATTTGAGACCCTGTTCTGTTCTGTAATTCAGTTCCTGTGTAGCCAAGTTTACATTCCGTGTATTACTGATATCTTATGATGTTTCTTTTTCTTTGTGACTTACTTCAGTTAGAATCATCATACCTGAATCCACTCATTGTGCTGCTAAGGGCCTGATGACACAGATTTCATTGCTGAGTGATACTGCTTTGTAAGTAAATACCACAACTTCTTTATCCATTTTTCACTTTCTGCGATGTTGAACTTGTACTGTAAACGAGGTTCTTGTAAACAGAGGCGTCCCAAACTTTGGGGTGGCTGTGTCTTTTTGATTTTAATTTCCCTAAGCTATAGGACCATAAGTGGCAGTGCTCTAGGCTCTGTTGCTTTGTTTTTTAGATGTTTCAGGAAACACCATACACTTCTCCCGAGTGTCTGTTGGCAATTTACATCCCGCCCATCAGCATAACAAGGCTCCCAGTTCTCCATGGCCTGTCCTGCCTTTCTGGATTTTACACTTTTTTCAGATGGCCCTTTTGACCGGGGGGAAGTGAGACTTCATTGTAGTGCAGATTTCCTTTGCAAGCTTGCTTGGTTGGCCAAAAAGGGCGTATGCGTTTTTTTCTGAATATATTCAGGAAAAAACGCATACGCCCTTTTTGGCCAAGTGCATCATTGTGGACGTTCTGCCTCTTTTCCTATGCTTTCAATGCAATTCCAGTCTACCTCCTGAAATCGGTTTCCTGCAATTCTGCCCCGCTTTCAAGTCCTCTTGGCAGCCTTACTTCAGTCTATTTTTGGACGATAGCTGTCATTTATAACTCTGCAGGTTTGTGAATTACAGTGCCCCTGAGCTCCTTTCTTCAACTCGCTTTCTTTTGAGCTGGCCGCAACACCGCAGGATGGCTTCAGGCCCTAATCTCGTTCCTGCCCGGCATGCTGAGCCTTTGGTTAATTCCTCTTCCTGGTGGGAAATGAGAGTTAAATTTGCCCGTCCAGACACCTCCAGCTAGCCTCTCATTGGTTCTCGCTATTCCTGTTCATCTTCCGCAGAAATTGCAAACTGGGCCAAACAGGAGGTTAAAGGGACTGACTCTCCAAGTGGGGAGAGTGTTAGTAAAGCGTCTGGAATGTTGCACCCGAGTACCAGGGGTGGAAAACTGAGACATATTTGAACACGTCTCCCGATCATATGGTTGATCATACTCTGGGTTCCACATGCATGTTTTAGCTGAAGGAAGAATACCTTAAACCTGGAGAGTTGAGACCCGTGTAATGGGTACCATGCAATATGACTTCAAAGGGTCTTCATTTCCTCACCGAACCTCTCCAATCCTATCACTGCTGCGTTTATGCCCCTGTACACATGCTTGATTCTCTTTCGGAGACATAGCAATCCATAGGTTTTAAGATACTTACTAGTCAGGTACATTCTTAGGCGTTTAATATGCGGTGTTGAGTCCATTTCGTTGAGCAAGGAGTAACTCTTGTCTATTCCATATTTGACTTAAGGAACTTTATCTGTGCTCATTTCAATCTCTGGTTTTATGCAGCACCCCAACTCACCTTTACCCTTAAGCAAGCATAAGTTGGTTTTCTAAATTTGAGAACCTGTTCTGTTTTGGAATTCAGTTCCTGTGTAGCCAAGTTTACATTCCGTGTATTAGTGATATCTTATGATGTTTCTTTTTCTGTGTGACTTATTTCAGTTAGAATCATCGTACCTGAATCTACTCATTATGCTGCTACGGGCCTGATGACATAGATTTCATTGCTGAGTGATACTGCATTGTACGTAAGTACCACAAGTTCTTTATCCATTTTTCACTTTCTGCGATGTTGAACTTGTACTGTAAACGAGGTTCTTGTAAACAGAGCCGTTCCAAACTTTGGGGTGGCTGTGTCTTTTTGATTTTAATTTCCCTAAGCTATAGGACCATAAGTGGAAGTGCCCTAGGCTCTGTTGCTTTGTTTTTTAGATGTTTCAGGAAACACCATACACTTCTCCCGAGTGTCTGTTGGCAATTTACATCCCGCCCATCAGCATAACAAGGCTCCCAGTTCTCAATGGCCTGTTGCCTTTCTGGATTTTACACTTTTTTCAGATGGCCCTTTTGACCGGGGGGAAGTGAGACTTCATTGTAGTGCAGATTTCCTTTGCAAGCTTGCTTGGTTGGCCAAAAAGGGCGTATGCGTTTTTTCCTGAATATATTCAGGAAAAAACGCATACGCCCTTTTTGGCCAAGTGCATCATTGTGGACGTTCTGCCTCTTTTCCTATGCTTTCAATGCAATTCCAGTCTACCTCCTGAAATCGGTTTCCTGCAATTCTGCCCCGCTTTCAAGTCCTCTTGGCAGCCTTACTTCAGTCTATTTTTGGACGATAGCTGTCATTTATAACTCTGCAGGTTTGTGAATTACAGTGCCCCTGAGCTCCTTTCTTCAACTCGCTTTCTTGTGACCTGGCCGCAACACCGCAGGATGGCTTCAGGCCCTAATCTGGTTCCGGCCCGGCATGCTGAGCCTTTGGTTATTTCCTCTTCCTGGTGGGAAATGAGAGTTAAATTTGCCCGTCCAGACACCTCCAGCTAGCCTCTCATTGGTTCTCGCTATTCCTGTTCATCTTCCGCAGAAATTGCAAACTGGGCCAAACAGGAGGTTAAAGGGACTGACTCTCCAAGTGGGGAGAGTGTTAGTAAAGCGTCTGGAATGTTGCACCCGAGTACCAGGGGAGGAAAACTGAGACATATTTGAACACGTCTCCCGATCATATGGTTGATCATACTCTGGGTTCCACATGCATGTTTTAGCTGAAGGAAGAATACCTTAAACCTGGAGAGTTGAGACCCGTGGAATGGGTACCATGCAATATGACTTCAAAGGGTCTTCATTTGCTCACCGAACCTCTCCAATCCTATCACTGCTGCGTTTATGCCCCTGTACACATGCTTGATTCTCTTTCGGAGACATAGCAATCCATAGGTTTTAAGATACTTACTAGTCAGGTACATTCTTAGGCGTTTAATATGGGGTGTTGAGTCCAATTTGTTGAGC
Organism: Stenella coeruleoalba; assembly: GCF_951394435.1. Lineage (NCBI taxonomy): Eukaryota > Metazoa > Chordata > Mammalia > Artiodactyla > Delphinidae > Stenella > Stenella coeruleoalba. The sequence goes on from NW_027646206.1 coordinate 885,661, forward strand.
AAGGAGTAGCTCTTGTCTATTCCATATTTGACTTAAGGAACTTTATCTGTGCTCATTTCAATCTCTGGTTTTATGCAGCACCCCAACTCACCTTTACCCTTAAGCAAGCATGAGTTGGTTTTCTAAATTTGAGACCCTGTTCTGTTCTGTAATTCAGTTCCTGTGTAGCCAAGTTTACATTCCGTGTATTACTGATATCTTATGATGTTTCTTTTTCTGTGTGACTTACTTCAGTTAGAATCATCATACCTGAATCCACTCATTGTGCTGCTAAGTGCCTGATGACACAGATTTCATTGCTGAGTGATATTGCTTTGTAAGTAAATACCACAACTTCTTTATCCATTTTTCACTTTCTGCGATGTTGAACTTGTACTGTAAACGAGGTTCTTGTAAACAGAGGCGTCCCAAACTTTGGGGTGGCTGTGTCTTTTTGATTTTAATTTCCCTAAGCTATAGGACCATAAGTGGCAGTGCTCTAGGCTCTGTTGCTTTGTTTTTTAGATGTTTCAGGAAACACCATACACTTCTCCCGAGTGTCTGTTGGCAATTTACATCCCGCCCATCAGCATAACAAGGCTCCCAGTTCTCCATGGCCTGTCCTGCCTTTCTGGATTTTACACTTTTTTCAGATGGGCCTTTTGACCGGGGGGAAGTGAGACTTCATTGTAGTGCAGATTTCCTTTGCAAGCTTGCTTGGTTGGCCAAAAAGGGCGTATGCGTTTTTTTCTGAATATATTCAGGAAAAAACGCATACGCCCTTTTTGGCCAAGTGCATCATTGTGGACGTTCTGCCTCTTTTCCTATGCTTTCAATGCAATTCCAGTCTACCTCCTGAAATCGGTTTCCTGCAATTCTGCCCCGCTTTCAAGTCCTCTTGGCAGCCTTACTTCAGTCTATTTTTGGACGATAGCTGTCATTTATAACTCTGCAGGTTTGTGAATTACAGTGCCCCTGAGCTCCTTTCTTCAACTCGCTTTCTTTTGAGCTGGCCGCAACACCGCAGGATGGCTTCAGGCCCTAATCTCGTTCCTGCCCGGCATGCTGAGCCTTTGGTTAATTCCTCTTCCTGGTGGGAAATGAGAGTTAAATTTGCCCGTCCAGACACCTCCAGCTAGCCTCTCATTGGTTCTCGCTATTCCTGTTCATCTTCCGCAGAAATTGCAAACTGGGCCAAACAGGAGGTTAAAGGGACTGACTCTCCAAGTGGGGAGAGTGTTAGTAAAGCGTCTGGAATGTTGCACCCGAGTACCAGGGGAGGAAAACTGAGACATATTTGAACACGTCTCCCGATCACATGGTTGATCATACTCTAGGTTCCACATGCATGTTTTAGCTGAAGGAAGAATACCTTAAACCTGGGTAGTTGAAACCCGTTGAATGGGTACCATGCAATATGACTTCAAAGGGTCTTCATTTGCTCACCGCACCTCTCCAATCCTATCACTGCTGCATTTATGCCCCTGTATACATGCTTGATTCTCTTTCGGAGACATAGCAATCCATAGGTTTTAAGATACTTACTAGTCAGGTACATTCTTAGGCGTTTAATATGGGGTGTTGAGTCCATTTCGTTGAGCAAGGAGTAGCTCTTGTCTATTCCATATTTGGCTTAAGGAACTTTATCTGTGCTCATTTCAATCTCTGGTTTTATGCAGCACCCCAACTCACCTTTACCCTTAAGCAAGAATAAGTTGGTTTTCTAAATTTGAGACCCTGTTCTGTTCTGTAATTCAGTTCCTGTGTAGCCAAGTTTACATTCCGTGTATTACTGATATCTTATGATGTTTCTTTTTCTGTGTGACTTATTTCAGTTAGAATCATCATACCTGAATCCACTCATTGTGCTGCTAAGGGCCTGATGACACAGATTTCATTGCTGAGTGATATTGCTTTGTAAGTAAATACCACAACTTCTTTATCCATTTTTCACTTTCTGCGATGTTGAACTTGTACTGTAAACGAGGTTCTTGTAAACAGAGCCGTTCCAAACTTTGGGGTGGCTGTGTCTTTTTGATTTTAATTTCCCTAAGCTATAGGACCATAAGTGGAAGTGCCCTAGGTTCTGTTGCTTTGTTTTTTAGATGTTTCAGGAAACACCATACACTTCTCCCGAGTGGTTGTTGGCAATTTACATCCCGCCCATCAGCATAACAAGGCTGCCAGTTCTCCATGGCCTGTCCTGCCTTTCTGGATTTTACACTTTTTTCAGATGGCCCTTTTGACCGGGGGGAAGTGAGACTTCATTGTAGTGCAGATTTCCTTTGCAAGCTTGCTTGGTTGGCCAAAAAGGGCGTATGCGTTTTTTCCTGAATATATTCAGGAAAAAACGCATACGCCCTTTTTGGCCAAGTGCATCATTGTGGACGTTCTGCCTCTTTTCCTATGCTTTCAATGCAATTCCAGTCTACCTCCTGAAATCGGTTTCCTGCAATTCTGCCCCGCTTTCAAGTCCTCTTGGCAGCCTTACTTCAGTCTATTTTTGGACGATAGCTGTCATTTATAACTCTGCAGGTTTGTGAATTACAGTGCCCCTGAGCTCCTTTCTTCAACTCGCTTTCTTTTGAGCTGGCCGCAACACCGCAAGATGGCTTCAGGCCCTAATCTGGTTCCGGTACGGCACACTGAGCCTTTGGTTATTTCCTCTTCCTGGTGGGAAATGAGAGTTAAATTTGCCCGTCCAGACACCTCCAGCTAGCCTCTCATTGGTTCTCGCTATTCCTGTTCATCTTCCGCAGAAATTGCAAACTGGGCCAAACAGGAGGTTAAAGGCGCTGACTCTCCAAGTGGGGAGAGTGTTAGTAAAGCGTCTGGAATGTTGCACCCGAGTACCAGGGGAGGAAAACTGAGACATATTTGAACACGTCTCCCGTTCACAAGGTTGATCATACTTAGGTTCCACATGCATGTTTTAGCTGAAGGAAGAATACCTTAAACCTGGAGAGTTGAGACTCGTGTAATGGGTACCATGCAATATGACTTCAAAGGGTCTTCATTTGCTCACCGAACCTCTCCAATCCTATCACTGCTGCGTTTATGCCCCTGTACACATGCTTGATTCTCTTTTGGAGACATAGCAATCCATAGGTTTTACGATACTTACTAGTCAGGTACATTCTTAGGCGTTTAATATGCGGTGTTGAGTCCATTTCGTTGAGCAAGGAGTAGCTCTTGTCTATTCCATATTTGACTTAAGGAACTTTATCTGTGCTCATTTCAATCTCTGGTTTTATGCAGCACCCCAACTCACCTTTACCCTTAAGCAAGCATAAGTTGGTTTTCTAAATTTGAGACCCTGTTCTGTTCTGTAATTCAGTTCCTGTGTAGCCAAGTTTACATTCCGTGTATTACTGATATCTTATGATGTTTCTTTTTCTGTGTGACTTATTTCAGTTAGAATCATCATACCTGAATCCACTCATTGTGATGCTAAGGGCCTGATGACATAGATTTCATTGCTGAGTGATATTGCTTTGTAAGTAAATACCACAACTTCTTTATCCATTTTTCACTTTCTGCGATGTTGAACTTGTACTGTAAACGAGGTTCTTGTAAACAGAGCCGTTCCAAACTTTGGGGTGGCTGTGTCTTTTTGATTTTAATTTCCCTAAGCTATAGGACCATAAGTGGAAGTGCCCTAGGCTCTGTTGCTTTGTTTTTTAGATGTTTCAGGAAACACCATACACTTCTCCCGAGTGTCTGTTGGCAATTTACATCCCGCCCATCAGCATAACAAGGCTCCCAGTTCTCAATGGCCTGTTGCCTTTCTGGATTTTACACTTTTTTCAGATGGCCCTTTTGACCGGGGGGAAGTGAGACTTCATTGTAGTGCAGATTTCCTTTGCAAGCTTGCTTGGTTGGCCAAAAAGGGCGTATGCGTTTTTTCCTGAATATATTCAGGAAAAAACGCATACGCCCTTTTTGGCCAAGTGCATCATTGTGGACGTTCTGCCTCTTTTCCTATGCTTTCAATGCAATTCCAGTCTACCTCCTGAAATCGGTTTCCTGCAATTCTGCCCCGCTTTCAAGTCCTCTTGGCAGCCTTACTTCAGTCTATTTTTGGACGATAGCTGTCATTTATAACTCTGCAGGTTTGTGAATTACAGTGCCCCTGAGCTCCTTTCTTCAACTCGCTTTCTTGTGACCTGGCCGCAACACCGCAGGATGGCTTCAGGCCCTAATCTGGTTCCGGCCCGGCATGCTGAGCCTTTGGTTATTTCCTCTTCCTGGTGGGAAATGAGAGTTAAATTTGCCCGTCCAGACACCTCCAGCTAGCCTCTCATTGGTTCTCGCTATTCCTGTTCATCTTCCGCAGAAATTGCAAACTGGGCCAAACAGGAGGTTAAAGGGACTGACTCTCCAAGTGGGGAGAGTGTTAGTAAAGCGTCTGGAATGTTGCACCCGAGTACCAGGGGAGGAAAACTGAGACATATTTGAACACGTCTCCCGATCATATGGTTGATCATACTCTGGGTTCCACATGCATGTTTTAGCTGAAGGAAGAATACCTTAAACCTGGAGAGTTGAGACCCGTGGAATGGGTACCATGCAATATGACTTCAAAGGGTCTTCATTTGCTCACCGAACCTCTCCAATCCTATCACTGCTGCGTTTATGCCCCTGTACACATGCTTGATTCTCTTTCGGAGACATAGCAATCCATAGGTTTTAAGATACTTACTAGTCAGGTACATTCTTAGGCGTTTAATATGGGGTGTTGAGTCCAATTTGTTGAGCAAGGAGTAGCTCTTGTCTATTCCATATTTGACTTAAGGAACTTTATCTGTGCTCATTTCAATCTCTGGTTTTATGCAGCACCCCAACTCACCTTTACCCTTAAGCAAGCATGAGTTGGTTTTCTAAATTTGAGACCCTGTTCTGTTCTGTAATTCAGTTCCTGTGTAGCCAAGTTTACATTCCGTGTATTACTGATATCTTATGATGTTTCTTTTTCTGTGTGACTTACTTCAGTTAGAATCATCATACCTGAATCCACTCATTGTGCTGCTAAGTGCCTGATGACACAGATTTCATTGCTGAGTGATATTGCTTTGTAAGTAAATACCACAACTTCTTTATCCATTTTTCACTTTCTGCGATGTTGAACTTGTACTGTAAACGAGGTTCTTGTAAACAGAGGCGTCCCAAACTTTGGGGTGGCTGTGTCTTTTTGATTTTAATTTCCCTAAGCTATAGGACCATAAGTGGCAGTGCTCTAGGCTCTGTTGCTTTGTTTTTTAGATGTTTCAGGAAACACCATACACTTCTCCCGAGTGTCTGTTGGCAATTTACATCCCGCCCATCAGCATAACAAGGCTCCCAGTTCTCCATGGCCTGTCCTGCCTTTCTGGATTTTACACTTTTTTCAGATGGGCCTTTTGACCGGGGGGAAGTGAGACTTCATTGTAGTGCAGATTTCCTTTGCAAGCTTGCTTGGTTGGCCAAAAAGGGCGTATGCGTTTTTTTCTGAATATATTCAGGAAAAAACGCATACGCCCTTTTTGGCCAAGTGCATCATTGTGGACGTTCTGCCTCTTTTCCTATGCTTTCAATGCAATTCCAGTCTACCTCCTGAAATCGGTTTCCTGCAATTCTGCCCCGCTTTCAAGTCCTCTTGGCAGCCTTACTTCAGTCTATTTTTGGACGATAGCTGTCATTTATAACTCTGCAGGTTTGTGAATTACAGTGCCCCTGAGCTCCTTTCTTCAACTCGCTTTCTTTTGAGCTGGCCGCAACACCGCAGGATGGCTTCAGGCCCTAATTTCGTTCCTGCCCGGCATGCTGAGCCTTTGGTTAATTCCTCTTCCTGGTGGGAAATGAGAGTTAAATTTGCCCGTCCAGACACCTCCAGCTAGCCTCTCATTGGTTCTCGCTATTCCTGTTCATCTTCCGCAGAAATTGCAAACTGGGCCAAACAGGAGGTTAAAGGGACTGACTCTCCAAGTGGGGAGAGTGTTAGTAAAGCGTCTGGAATGTTGCACCCGAGTACCAGGGGAGGAAAACTGAGACATATTTGAACACGTCTCCCGATCACATGGTTGATCATACTCTAGGTTCCACATGCATGTTTTAGCTGAAGGAAGAATACCTTAAACCTGGGTAGTTGAAACCCGTTGAATGGGTACCATGCAATATGACTTCAAAGGGTCTTCATTTGCTCACCGCACCTCTCCAATCCTACCACTGCTGCATTTATGCCCCTGTACACATGCTTGATTCTCTTTCGGAGACATAGCAATCCATAGGTTTTAAGATACTTACTAGTCAGGTACATTCTTAGGCGTTTAATATGGGGTGTTGAGTCCATTTCGTTGAGCAAGGAGTAGCTCTTGTCTATTCCATATTTGGCTTAAGGAACTTTATCTGTGCTCATTTCAATCTCTGGTTTTATGCAGCACCCCAACTCACCTTTACCCTTAAGCAAGAATAAGTTGGTTTTCTAAATTTGAGACCCTGTTCTGTTCTGTAATTCAGTTCCTGTGTAGCCAAGTTTACATTCCGTGTATTACTGATATCTTATGATGTTTCTTTTTCTGTGTGACTTATTTCAGTTAGAATCATCATACCTGAATCCACTCATTGTGCTGCTAAGGGCCTGATGACACAGATTTCATTGCTGAGTGATATTGCTTTGTAAGTAAATACCACAACTTCTTTATCCATTTTTCACTTTCTGCGATGTTGAACTTGTACTGTAAACGAGGTTCTTGTAAACAGAGCCGTTCCAAACTTTGGGGTGGCTGTGTCTTTTTGATTTTAATTTCCCTAAGCTATAGGACCATAAGTGGAAGTGCCCTAGGCTCTGTTGCTTTGTTTTTTAGATGTTTCAGGAAACACCATACACTTCTCCCGAGTGGTTGTTGGCAATTTACATCCCGCCCATCAGCATAACAAGGCTGCCAGTTCTCCATGGCCTGTCCTGCCTTTCTGGATTTTACACTTTTTTCAGATGGCCCTTTTGACCGGGGGGAAGTGAGACTTCATTGTAGTGCAGATTTCCTTTGCAAGCTTGCTTGGTTGGCCAAAAAGGGCGTATGCGTTTTTTCCTGAATATATTCAGGAAAAAACGCATACGCCCTTTTTGGCCAAGTGCATCATTGTGGACGTTCTGCCTCTTTTCCTATGCTTTCAATGCAATTCCAGTCTACCTCCTGAAATCGGTTTCCTGCAATTCTGCCCCGCTTTCAAGTCCTCTTGGCAGCCTTACTTCAGTCTATTTTTGGACGATAGCTGTCATTTATAACTCTGCAGGTTTGTGAATTACAGTGCCCCTGAGCTCCTTTCTTCAACTCGCTTTCTTTTGAGCTGGCCGCAACACCGCAAGATGGCTTCAGGCCCTAATCTGGTTCCGGTACGGCACACTGAGCCTTTGGTTATTTCCTCTTCCTGGTGGGAAATGAGAGTTAAATTTGCCCGTCCAGACACCTCCAGCTAGCCTCTCATTGGTTCTCGCTATTCCTGTTCATCTTCCGCAGAAATTGCAAACTGGGCCAAACAGGAGGTTAAAGGCGCTGACTCTCCAAGTGGGGAGAGTGTTAGTAAAGCGTCTGGAATGTTGCACCCGAGTACCAGGGGAGGAAAACTGAGACATATTTGAACACGTCTCCCGTTCACAAGGTTGATCATACTTAGGTTCCACATGCATGTTTTAGCTGAAGGAAGAATACCTTAAACCTGGAGAGTTGAGACTCGTGTAATGGGTACCATGCAATATGACTTCAAAGGGTCTTCATTTGCTCACCGAACCTCTCCAATCCTATCACTGCTGCGTTTATGCCCCTGTACACATGCTTGATTCTCTTTTGGAGACATAGCAATCCATAGGTTTTACGATACTTACTAGTCAGGTACATTCTTAGGCGTTTAATATGCGGTGTTGAGTCCATTTCGTTGAGCAAGGAGTAGCTCTTGTCTATTCCATATTTGACTTAAGGAACTTTATCTGTGCTCATTTCAATCTCTGGTTTTATGCAGCACCCCAACTCACCTTTACCCTTAAGCAAGCATAAGTTGGTTTTCTAAATTTGAGACCCTGTTCTGTTCTGTAATTCAGTTCCTGTGTAGCCAAGTTTACATTCCGTGTATTACTGATATCTTATGATGTTTCTTTTTCTGTGTGACTTATTTCAGTTAGAATCATCATACCTGAATCCACTCATTGTGATGCTAAGGGCCTGATGACATAGATTTCATTGCTGAGTGATATTGCTTTGTAAGTAAATACCACAACTTCTTTATCCATTTTTCACTTTCTGCAATGTTGAACTTGTACTGTAAACGAGGTTCTTGTAAACAGAGGCGTCCCAAACTTTGGGGTGGCTGTGTCTTTTTGATTTTAATTTCCCTAAGCTATAGGACCATAAGTGGCAGTGCCCTAGGCTCTGTTGCTTTGTTTTTTAGATGTTTCAGGAAACACCATACACTTCTCCCGAGTGTCTGTTGGCAATTTACATCCCGCCCATCAGCATAACAAGGCTCCCAGTTCTCCATGGCCTGTCCTGCCTTTCTGGATTTTACACTTTTTTCAGATGGCCCTTTTGACCGGGGGGAAGTGAGACTTCATTGTAGTGCAGATTTCCTTTGCAAGCTTGCTTGGTTGGCCAAAAAGGGCGTATGCGTTTTTTCCTGAATATATTCAGGAAAAAACGCATACGCCCTTTTTGGCCAAGTGCATCATTGTGGACGTTCTGCCTCTTTTCCTATGCTTTCAATGCAATTCCAGTCTACCTCCTGAAATCGGTTTCCTGCAATTCTGCCCCGCTTTCAAGTCCTCTTGGCAGCCTTACTTCAGTCTATTTTTGGACGATAGCTGTCATTTATAACTCTGCAGGTTTGTGAATTACAGTGCCCCTGAGCTCCTTTCTTCAACTCGCTTTCTTGTGACCTGGCCGCAACACCACAGGATGGCTTCAGGCCCTAATCAGGTTCCGGCCCGGCATGCTGAGCCTTTGGTTAATTCCTCTTCCTGGTGGGAAATGAGAGTTAAATTTGCCCATCCAGACACCTCCAGCTAGCCTCTCATTGGTTTTCGCTATTCCTGTTCATCTTCCGCAGAAATTGCAAACTGGGCCAAACAGGAGGTTAAAGGGACTGACTCTCCAAGTGGGGAGAGTGTTAGTAAAGCGTCTGGAATGTTGCACCCGAGTACCAGGGGAGGAAAACTGAGACATATTTGAACACGTCTCCCGATCACATGGTTGATCATACTCTAGGTTCCACATGCATGTTTTAGCTGAAGGAAGAATACCTTAAACCTGGGTAGTTGAAACCCGTGCAATGGGTACCATGCAATATGACTTCAAAGGGTCTTCATTTGCTCACCGCACCTCTCCAATCCTATCACTGCTGCGTTTATGCCCCTGTACACATGCTTGATTCTCTTTCGGAGACATAGCAATCCATAGGTTTTACGATACTTACTAGTCAGGTACATTCTTAGGCGTTTAATATGCGGTGTTGAGTCCATTTCATTGAGCAAGGAGTAGCTCTTGTCTATTCCATATTTGACTTAAGGAACTTTATCTGTGCTCATTTCAATCTCTGGTTTTATGCAGCACCCCAACTCACCTTTACCCTTAAGCAAGCATAAGTTGGTTTTCTAAATTTGAGACCCTGTTCTGTTCTGTAATTCAGTTCCTGTGTAGCCAAGTTTACATTCCGTGTATTACTGATATCTTATGATGTTTCTTTTTCTGTGTGACTTATTTCAGTTAGAATCATCATACCTGAATCCACTCATTGTGATGCTAAGGGCCTGATGACACAGATTTCATTGCTGAGTGATATTGCTTTGTAAGTAAATACCACAACTTCTTTATCCATTTTTCACTTTCTGCGATGTTGAACTTGTACTGTAAACGAGGTTCTTGTAAACAGAGGCGTCCCAAACTTTGGGGTGGCTGTGTCTTTTTGATTTTAATTTCCCTAAGCTATAGGACCATAAGTGGCAGTGCCCTAGGCTCTGTTGCTTTGTTTTTTAGATGTTTCAGGAAACACCATACACTTCTCCCGAGTGTCTGTTGGCAATTTACATCCCGCCCATCAGCATAACAAGGCTCCCAGTTCTCCATGGCCTGTCCTGCCTTTCTGGATTTTACACTATTTTCAGATGGCCCTTTTGACCGGGGGGAAGTGAGACTTCATTGTAGTGCAGATTTCCTTTGCAAGCTTGCTTGGTTGGCCAAAAAGGGCGTATGCGTTTTTTCCTGAATATATTCAGGAAAAAACGCATACGCCCTTTTTGGCCAAGTGCATCATTGTGGACGTTCTGCCTCTTTTCCTATGCTTTCAATGCAATTCCAGTCTACCTCCTGAAATCGGTTTCCTGCAATTCTGCCCCGCTTTCAAGTCCTCTTGGCAGCCTTACTTCAGTCTATTTTTGGACGATAGCTGTCATTTATAACTCTGCAGGTTTGTGAATTACAGTGCCCCTGAGCTCCTTTCTTCAACTCGCTTTCTTGTGACCTGGCCGCAACACCGCAGGATGGCTTCAGGCCCTAATCTGGTTCCGGCCAGGCATGCTGAGCCTTTGGTTATTTCCTCTTCCTGGTGGGAAATGAGAGTTAAATTTGCCCGTCCAGACACCTCCAGCTAGCCTCTCATTGGTTCTCGCTATTCCTGTTCATCTTCCGCAGAAATTGCAAACTGGGCCAAACAGGAGGTTAAAGGCGCTGACTCTCCAAGTGGGGAGAGTGTTAGTAAAGCGTCTGGAATGTTGCACCCGAGTACCAGGGGAGGAAAACTGAGACATATTTGAACACGTCTCCCGTTCACATGGTTGATCATACTTGGGTTCCACATGCATGTTTTAGCTGAAGGAAGAATACCTTAAACCTGGAGAGTTGAGACCCGTGTAATGGGTACCATGCAATATGACTTCAAAGGGTCTTCATTTGCTCACCGAACCTCTCCAATCCTATCACTGCTGCGTTTATGCCCCTGTACACATGTTTGATTCTCTTTTGGAGACATAGCAATCCATAGGTTTTACGATACTTACTAGTCAGGTACATTCTTAGGCGTTTAATATGCGGTGTTGAGTCCATTTCGTTGAGCAAGGAGTAGCTCTTGTCTATTCCATATTTGGCTTAAGGAACTTTATCTGTGCTCATTTCAATCTCTGGTTTTATGCAGCACCCCAACTCACCTTTACCCTTAAGCAAGCATAAGTTGGTTTTCTAAATTTGAGACCCTGTTCTGTTCTGTAATTCAGTTCCTGTGTAGCCAAGTTTACATTCCGTGTATTACTGATATCTTATGATGTTTCTTTTTCTGTGTGACTTATTTCAGTTAGAATCATCATACCTGAATCCACTCATTGTGCTGCTAAGGGCCTGATGACACAGATTTCATTGCTGAGTGATATTGCTTTGTAAGTAAATACCACAACTTCTTTATCCATTTTTCACTTTCTGCGATGTTGAACTTGTACTGTAAACGAGGTTCTTGTAAACAGAGCCGTTCCAAACTTTGGGGTGGCTGTGTCTTTTTGATTTTAATTTCCCTAAGCTATAGGACCATAAGTGGAAGTGCCCAAGGCTCTGTTGCTTTGTTTTTTAGATGTTTCAGGAAACACCATACACTTCTCCCGAGTGGTTGTTGGCAATTTACATCCCGCCCATCAGCATAACAAGGCTCCCAGTTCTCCATGGCCTGTCCTGCCTTTCTGGATTTTACACTTTTTTCAGATGGCCCTTTTGACCGGGGGGAAGTGAGACTTCATTGTAGTGCAGATTTCCTTTGCAAGCTTGCTTGGTTGGCCAAAAAGGGCGTATGCGTTTTTTCCTGAATATATTCAGGAAAAAACGCATACGCCCTTTTTGGCCAAGTGCATCATTGTGGACGTTCTGCCTCTTTTCCTATGCTTTCAATGCAATTCCAGTCTACCTCCTGAAATCGGTTTCCTGCAATTCTGCCCCGCTTTCAAGTCCTCTTGGCAGCCTTACTTCAGTCTATTTTTGGACGATAGCTGTCATTTATAACTCTGCAGGTTTGTGAATTACAGTGCCCCTGAGCTCCTTTCTTCAACTCGCTTTCTTGTGACCTGGCCGCAACACCGCAGGATGGCTTCAGGCCCTAATCAGGTTCCGGACCGGCATGCTGAGCCTTTGGTTAATTCCTCTTCCTGGTGGGAAATGAGAGTTAAATTTGCCCATCCAGACACCTCCAGCTAGCCTCTCATTGGTTTTCGCTATTCCTGTTCATCTTCCGCAGAAATTGCAAACTGGGCCAAACAGGAGGTTAAAGGGACTGACTCTCCAAGTGGGGAGAGTGTTAGTAAAGCGTCTGGAATGTTGCACCCGAGTACCAGGGGAGGAAAACTGAGACATATTTGAACACGTCTCCCGATCACATGGTTGATCATACTCTAGGTTCCACATGCATGTTTTAGCTGAAGGAAGAATACCTTAAACCTGGGTAGTTGAAACCCGTGGAATGGGTACCATGCAATATGACTTCAAAGGGTCTTCATTTGCTCACCGCACCTCTCCAATCCTATCACTGCTGCGTTTATGCCCCTGTACACATGCTTGATTCTCTTTCGGAGACATAGCAATCCATAGGTTTTACGATACTTACTAGTCAGGTACATTCTTAGGCGTTTAATATGCGGTGTTGAGTCCATTTCATTGAGCAAGGAGTAGCTCTTGTCTATTCCATATTTGACTTAAGGAACTTTATCTGTGCTCATTTCAATCTCTGGTTTTATGCAGCACCCCAACTCACCTTTACCCTTAAGCAAGCATAAGTTGGTTTTCTAAATTTGAGACCCTGTTCTGTTCTGTAATTCAGTTCCTGTGTAGCCAAGTTTACATTCCGTGTATTACTGATATCTTATGATGTTTCTTTTTCTGTGTGACTTATTTCAGTTAGAATCATCATACCTGAATCCACTCATTGTGATGCTAAGGGCCTGATGACATAGATTTCATTGCTGAGTGATATTGCTTTGTAAGTAAATACCACAACTTCTTTATCCATTTTTCACTTTCTGCGATGTTGAACTTGTACTGTAAACGAGGTTCTTGTAAACAGAGGCGTCCCAAACTTTGGGGTGGCTGTGTCTTTTTGATTTTAATTTCCCTAAGCTATAGGACCATAAGTGGCAGTGCCCTAGGCTCTGTTGCTTTGTTTTTTAGATGTTTCAGGAAACACCATACACTTCTCCGGAGTGTCTGTTGGCAATTTACATCCCGCCCATCAGCATAACAAGGCTCCCAGTTCTCCATGGCCTGTTGCCTTTCTGGATTTTACACTTTTTTCAGATGGCCCTTTTGACCGGGGGGAAGTGAGACTTCATTGTAGTGCAGATTTCCTTTGCAAGCTTGCTTGGTTGGCCAAAAAGGGCGTATGCGTTTTTTCCTGAATATATTCAGGAAAAAACGCATACGCCCTTTTTGGCCAAGTGCATCATTGTGGACGTTCTGCCTCTTTTCCTATGCTTTCAATGCAATTCCAGTCTACCTCCTGAAATCGGTTTCCTGCAATTCTGCCCCGCTTTCAAGTCCTCTTGGCAGCCTTACTTCAGTCTATTTTTGGACGATAGCTGTCATTTATAACTCTGCAGGTTTGTGAATTACAGTGCCCCTGAGCTCCTTTCTTCAACTCGCTTTCTTGTGACCTGGCCGCAACACCGCAGGATGGCTTCAGGCCCTAATCTGGTTCCGGCCAGGCATGCTGAGCCTTTGGTTAATTCCTCTTCCTGGTGGGAAATGAGAGTTAAATTTGCCCGTCCAGACACCTCCAGCTAGCCTCTCATTGGTTCTCGCTATTCCTGTTCATCTTCCACAGAAATTGCAAACTGGGCCAAACAGGAGGTTAAAGGGACTGACTCTCCAAGTGGGGAGAGTGTTAGTAAAGCGTCTGGAATGTTGCACCCGAGTACCAGGGGAGGAAAACTGAGACATATTTGAACACGTCTCCCGATCACATGGTTGATCATACTCTAGGTTCCCCATGCATGTTTTAGCTGAAGGAAGAATACCTTAAACCTGGGTAGTTGAAACCCGTGGAATGGGTACCATGCAATATGACTTCAAAGGGTCTTCATTTGCTCACCGCACCTCTCCAATCCTATCACTGCTGCGTTTATGCCCCTGTACACATGCTTGATTCTCTTTCGGAGACATAGCAATCCATAGGTTTTAAGATACTTACTAGTCAGGTACATTCTTAGGCGTTTAATATGCGGTGTTGAGTCCATTTCGTTGAGCAAGGAGTAGCTCTTGTCTATTCCATATTTGGCTTAAGGAACTTTATCTGTGCTCATTTCAATCTCTGGTTTTATGCAGCACCCCAACTCACCTTTACCCTTAAGCAGGCATAAGTTGGTTTTCTAAATTTGAGACCCTGTTCTGTTCTGTAATTCAGTTCCTGTGTAGCCAAGTTTCCATTCCGTGTATTACTGATATCTTATGATGTTTCTTTTTCTGTGTGACTTATTTCAGTTAGAATCATCATACCTGAATCCACTCATTGTGCTGCTACGGGCCTGATGACACAGATTTCATTGCTGAGTGATATTGCTTTGTAAGTAAATACCACAACTTCTTTATCCATTTTTCACTTTCTGCGATGTTGAACTTGTACTGTAAACGAGGTTCTTGTAAACAGAGCCGTTCCAAACTTTGGGGTGGCTGTGTCTTTTTTATCTTAATTTCCCTAAGCTATAGGACCATAAGTGGCAGTGCCCTAGGCTCTGTTGCTTTGTTTTTTAGATGTTTCAGGAAACACCATACACTTCTCCCGAGTGTCTGTTGGCAATTTACATCCCGCCCATCAGCATAACAAGGCTCCCAGTTCTCCATGGCCTGTCCTGCCTTTCTGGATTTTACACTTTTTTCAGATGGCCCTTTTGACCGGGGGGAAGTGAGACTTCATTGTAGTGCAGATTTCCTTTGCAAGCTTGCTTGGTTGGCCAAAAAGGGCGTATGCGTTTTTTCCTGAATATATTCAGGAAAAAACGCATACGCCCTTTTTGGCCAAGTGCATCATTGTGGACGTTCTGCCTCTTTTCCTATGCTTTCAATGCAATTGCAGTCTACCTCCTGAAATCGGTTTCCTGCAATTCTGCCCCGCTTTCAAGTCCTCTTGGCAGCCTTACTTCAGTCTATTTTTGGACGATAGCTGTCATTTATAACTCTGCAGGTTTGTGAATTACAGTGCCCCTGAGCTCCTATCTTCAACTCGCTTTCTTGTGACCTGGCCGCAACACCACAGGATGGCTTCAGGCCCTAATCTGGTTCCGGCCCGGCATGCTGAGCCTTTGGTTAATTCCTCTTCCTGGTGGGAAATGAGAGTTAAATTTGCCCGTCCAGACACCTCCAGCTAGCTTCTCATTGGTTCTCGCTATTCCTGTTCATCTTCCGCAGAAATTGCAAACTGGGCCAAACAGGAGGTTAAAGGGACTGACTCTCCAAGTGGGGAGAGTGTTAGTAAAGCGTCTGGAATGTTGCACCCGAGTACCAGGGGAGGAAAATTGAGACATATTTGAACGTCTCCCGATCACATGGTTGATCATACTCTAGGTTCCACATGCATGTTTTAGCTGAAGGAAGAATATCTTAAACCTGGGTAGTTGAAACCCGTGGAATGGGTACCATGCAATATGACTTCAAAGGGTCTTCATTTGCTCACCGAACCTCTCCAATCCTATCACTGCTGCGTTTATGCCCCTGTACACATGCTTGATTCTCTTTCGGAGACATAGCAATCCATAGGTTTTAAGATACTTACTAGTCTGGTACATTCTTAGGCGTTTAATATGGGGTGTTGAGTCCATTTCGTTGAGCAAGGAGTAGCTCTTGTCTATTCCATATTTGGCTTAAGGAACTTTATCTGTGCTCATTTCAATCTCTGTTTTTATGCAGCACCCCAACTCACCTTTACCCTTAAGCAAGCATAAGTTGGTTTTCTAAATTTGAGACCCTGTTCTGTTCTGTAATTCAGTTCCTGTGTAGCCAAGTTTCCATTCCGTGTATTACTGATATCTTATGATGTTTCTTTTTCTGTGTGACTTATTTCAGTTAGCATCATCATACCTGAATCCACTCATTGTGCTGCTACGGGCCTGATGACACAGATTTCATTGCTGAGTGATATTGCTTTGTAAGTAAATACCACAACTTCTTTATCCATTTTTCACTTTCTGCGATGTTGAACTTGTACTGTAAACGAGGTTCTTGTAAACAGAGCCGTTCCAAACTTTGGGGTGGCTGTGTCTTTTTTATTTTAATTTCCCTAAGCTATAGGACCATAAGTGGAAGTGCCCTAGGCTCTGTTGCTTTGTTTTTTAGATGTTTCAGGAAACACCATACACTTCTCCCAAGTGTCTGTTGGCAATTTACATCCCGCCCATCAGTATAACAAGGCTCCCAGTTCTCAATGGCCTGTTGCCTTTCTGGATTTTACACTTTTTTCAGATGGCCCTTTTGGCCGGGGGGAAGTGAGACTTCATTGTAGTGCAGATTTCCTTTGCAAGCTTGCTTGGTTGGCCAAAAAGGGCGTATGCGTTTTTTCCTGAATATATTCAGGAGAAAACGCATACGCCCTTTTTGGCCAAGTGCATCATTGTGGACGTTCTGCCTCTTTTCCTATGCTTTCAATGCAATTCCAGTCTACCTCCTGAAATCGGTTTCCTGCAATTCTGCCCCTCTTTCAAGTCTTCTTGGCAGCCTTACTTCAGTCTATTTTTGGACGATAGCTGTCATTTATAACTCTGCAGGTTTGTGAATTACAGTGCCCCTGAGCTCCTTTCTTCAACTCGCTTTCTTGTGACCTGGCCGCAACACCGCAGGATGGCTTCAGGCCCTAATCTGGTTCCGGCCCAGCATGCTGAGCCTTTGGTTAATTCCTCTTCCTGGTGGGAAATGAGAGTTAAATTTGCCCGTCCAGACACCTCCAGCTAGCCTCTCATTGGTTCTCGCTATTCCTGTTCATCTTCTGCAGAAATTGCAAACTGGGCCAAACAGGAGGTTAAAGGGACTGACTCTCCAAGTGGGGAGAGTGTTAGTAAAGCGTCTGGAATGTTGCACCCGAGTACCAGGGGAGGAAAACTGAGACATATTTGAACACGTCTCCCGATCACATGGTTGATCATACTCTAGGTTCCACATGCATGTTTTAGCTGAAGGAAGAATACCTTAAACCTGGGTAGTTGAAACCCGTGGAATGGGTACCATGCAATATGACTTCAAAGGGTCTTCATTTGCTCACCGAACCTCTCCAATCCTATCACTGCTGCGTTTATGCCCCTGTACACATGCTTTATTCTCTTTCGGAGACATAGCAATCCATAGGTTTTAAGATACTTACTAGTCAGGTACATTCTTAGGCGTTTAATATGGGGTGTTGAGTCCATTTCGTTGAGCAAGGAGTAGCTCTTGTCTATTCCATATTTGGCTTAAGGAACTTTATCTGTGCTCATTTCAATCTCTGGTTTTATGCAGCACCCCAACTCACCTTTACCCTTAAGCAAGAATAAGTTGGTTTTCTAAATTTGAGACCCTGTTCTGTTCTGTAATTCAGTTCCTGTGTAGCCAAGTTTACATTCCGTGTATTACTGATATCTTATGATGTTTCTTTTTCTGTGTGACTTATTTCAGTTAGAATCATCATACCTGAATCCACTCATTGTGCTGCTAAGGGCCTGATGACACAGATTTCATTGCTGAGTGATATTGCTTTGTAAGTAAATACCACAACTTCTTTATCCATTTTTCACTTTCTGCGATGTTGAACTTGTACTGTAAACGAGGTTCTTGTAAACAGAGCCGTTCCAAACTTTGGGGTGGCTGTGTCTTTTTGATTTTAATTTCCCTAAGCTATAGGACCATAAGTGGCAGTGCCCTAGGCTCTGTTGCTTTGTTTTTTAGATGTTTCAGGAAACACCATACACTCCTCCCGAGTGTCTGTTGGCAATTTATATCCCGCCCATCAGCATAACAAGGCTCCCAGTTCTCCATGGCCTGTCCTGCCTTTCTGGATTTTACACTTTTTTCAGATGGCCCTTTTGACCGGGGGGAAGTGAGACTTCATTGTAGTGCAGATTTCCTTTGCAAGCTTGCTTGGTTGGCCAAAAAGGGCGTATGCGTTTTTTCCTGAATATATTCAGGAAAAAACGCATACGCCCTTTTTGGCCAAGTGCATCATTGTGGACGTTCTGCCTCTTTTCCTATGCTTTCAATGCAATTCCAGTCTACCTCTTGAAATCGGTGTCCTGCAATTCTGCCCCGCTTTCAAGTCCTCTTGGCAGCCTTACTTCAGTCTATTTTTGGACGATAGCTGTCATTTATAACTCTGCAGGTTTGTGAATTACAGTGCCCCTGAGCTCCTTTCTTCAACTCGCTTTCTTGTGACCTGCCGCAACACCGCAGGATGGCTTCAGGCCCTAATCTGGTTCCGGCCCGGCATGCTGAGCCTTTGGTTAATTCCTCTTCCTGGTGGGAAATGAGAGTTAAATTTGCCCGTCCAGACACCTCCAGCTAGCCTCTCATTGGTTCTCGCTATTCCTGTTCATCTTCCGCAGAAATTGCAAACTGGGCCAAACAGGAGGTTAAAGGGACTGACTCTCCAAGTGGGGAGAGTGTTAGTAAAGCGTCTGGAATGTTGCACCCGAGTACCAGGGGAGGAAAACTGAGACATATTTGAACACGTCTCCTGATCACATGGTTGATCATACTCTAGGTTCCACATGCATGTTTTAGCTGAAGGAAGAATACCTTAAACCTGGGTAGTTGAAACCCGTGTAATGGGTACCATGCAATATGACTTCAAAGGGTCTTCATTTGCTCACCGCACCTCTCCAATCCTATCGCTGCTGCGTTTATGCCCCTGTACACATGCTTGATTCTCTTTCGGAGACATAGCAATCCATAGGTTTTAAGATACTTACAAGTCAGGTACATTCTTAGGTGTTTAATATGCGGTGTTGAGTCCATTTCGTTGAGCAAGGAGTAGCTCTTGTCTATTCCATATTTGGCTTAAGGAACTTTATCTGTGCTCATTTCAATCTCTGGTTTTATGCAGCACCCCAACTCACCGTTACTCTTAAGCAAGCATAAGTTGTTTTTCTAAATTTGAGACCGTGTTCTGTTCTGTAATTCAGTTCCTGTGTAGCCAAGTTTCCATTCCGTGTATTACTGATATCTTATGATGTTTCTTTTTCTATGTGACTTATTTCAGTTAGAATCATCATACCTGAATCCACTCATTGTGCTGCTAAGGGCCTGATGACATAGATTTCATTGCTGCGTGATATTGCTTTGTAAGTGAATACCACAACTTCTTTATCCATTTTTCACTTTCTGCGATGTTGAACTTGTACTGTAAACGAGGTTCTTGTAAACAGAGCCGTTCCAAACTTTGGGGTGGCTGTGTCTTTTTGATTTTAATTTCCCTAAGCTATAGGACCATAAGTAGAAGTGCCCTAGGCTCTGTTGCTTTGTTTTTTAGATGTTTCAGGAAACACCATACACTTCTCCCAGGTGTCTGTTGGCAATTTACATCCCGCCCATCAGCATAACAAGGCTCCCAGTTCTCAATGGCCTGTTGCCTTTCTGGATTTTACACTTTTTTCAGATGGCCCTTTTGGCCGGGGGGAAGTGAGACTTCATTGTAGTGCAGATTTCCTTTGCAAGCTTGCTTGGTTGGCCAAAAAGGGCGTATGCGTTTTTTCCTGAATATATTCAGGAAAAAACGCATACGCCCTTTTTGGCCAAGTGCATCATTGTGGACGTTCTGCCTCTTTTCCTATGCTTTCAATGCAATTCCAGTCTACCTCCTGAAATCGGTTTCCTGCAATTCTGCCCCGCTTTCAAGTCCTCTTGGCAGCCTTACTTCAGTCTATTTTTGGACGATAGCTGTGATTTATAAGTCTGCAGGTTTGTGAATTACAGTGCCCCTGAGCTCCTTTCTTCAACTCGCTTTCTTGTGACCTGGCCGCAACACCGCAGGATGGCTTCAGGCCCTAATCTGGTTCCGGCCCGGCATGCTGAGCCTTTGGTTAATTCCTCTTCCTGGTGGGAAATGAGAGTTAAATTTGCCCGTCCAGACACCTCCAGCTAGCCTCTCATTGGTTCTCGCTATTCCTGTTCATCTTCCGCAGAAATTGCAAACTGGGCCAAACAGGAGGTTAAAGGGACTGACTCTCCAAGTGGGGAGAGTGTTAGTAAAGCGTCTGGAATGTTGCACCCGAGTACCAGGGGAGGAAAACTGAGACATATTTGAACACGTCTCCCGATCACATGGTTGATCATACTCTAGGTTCCACATGCATGTTTTAGCTGAAGGAAGAATACCTTAAACCTGGGTAGTTGAAACCCGTGGAATGGGTACCATGCAATATGACTTCAAAGGGTCTTCATTTGCTCACCGAACCTCTCCAATCCTATCACTGCTGCGTTTATGCCCCTGTACACATGCTTGATTCTCTTTCGGAGACATAGCAATCCATAGGTTTTAAGATACTTACTAGTCAGGTACATTCTTAGGCGTTTAATATGGGGTGTTGAGTCCATTTCGTTGAGCAAGGAGTAGCTCTTGTCTATTCCATATTTGGCTTAAGGAACTTTATCTGTGCTCATTTCAATCTCTGGTTTTATGCAGCACCCCAACTCACCTTTACCCTTAAGCAAGAATAAGTTGGTTTTCTAAATTTGAGACCCTGTTCTGTTCTGTAATTCAGTTCCTGTGTAGCCAAGTTTCCATTCCGTGTATTACTGATATCTTATGATGTTTCTTTTTCTGTGTGACTTATTTCAGTTAGAATCATCATACCTGAATCCACTCATTGTGCTGCTAAGGGCCTGATGACACAGATTTCATTGCTGAGTGATATTGCTTTGTAAGTAAATACCACAACTTCTTTATCCATTTTTCACTTTCTGCGATGTTGAACTTGTACTGTAAACGAGGTTCTTGTAAACAGAGCCGTTCCAAACTTTGGGGTGGCTGTGTCTTTTTGATTTTAATTTCCCTAAGCTATAGGACCATAAGTGGCAGTGCCCTAGGCTCTGTTGCTTTGTTTTTTAGATGTTTCAGGAAACACCATACACTTCTCCCGAGTGTCTGTTGGCAATTTACATCCCGCCCATCAGCATAACAAGGCTCCCAGTTCTCCATGGCCTGTCCTGCCTTTCTGGATTTTACACTATTTTCAGATGGCCCTTTTGACCGGGGGGAAGTGAGACTTCATTGTAGTGCAGATTTCCTTTGCAAGCTTGCTTGGTTGGCCAAAAAGGGCGTATGCGTTTTTTCCTGAATATATTCAGGAAAAAACGCATACGCCCTTTTTGGCCAAGTGCATCATTGTGGACGTTCTGCCTCTTTTCCTATGCTTTCAATGCAATTCCAGTCTACCTCCTGAAATCGGTTTCCTGCAATTCTGCCCCGCTTTCAAGTCCTCTTGGCAGCCTTACTTCAGTCTATTTTTGGACGATAGCTGTCATTTATAACTCTGCAGGTTTGTGAATTACAGTGCCCCTGAGCTCCTTTCCTCAACTCTCTTTCTTGTGAGCTGGCCGCAGCACCGCAGGATGGCTTCAGGCCCTAATCTGGTTCCGGCCCGGCATGCTGAGCCTTTGGTTAATTCCTCTTCGTGGTGGGAAATGAGAGTTAAATTTGCCCGTCCAGACACCTCCAGCTAGCCTCTCATTGGTTCTCGCTATTCCTGTTCATCTTCCGCAGAAATTGCAAACTGGGCCAAACAGGAGGTTAAAGGGACTGACTCTCCAAGTGGGGAGAGTGTTAGTAAAGCGTCTGGAATGTTGCACCCGAGTACCAGGGGAGGAAAACTGAGACATATTTGAACACGTCTCCCGATCACATGGTTGATCATACTCTAGGTTCCACATGCATGTTTTAGCTGAAGGAAGAATACCTTAAACCTGGGTAGTTGAAACCCGTGGAATGGGTACCATGCAATATGACTTCAAAGGGTCTTCATTTGCTCACCGAACCTCTCCAATCCTATCACTGCTGCGTTTATGCCCCTGTACACATGCTTGATTCTCTTTCGGAGACATAGCAATCCATAGGTTTTAAGATACTTACTAGTCTGGTACATTCTTAGGCGTTTAATATGGGGTGTTGAGTTCATTTCGTTGAGCAAGGAGTAGCTCTTGTCTATTCCATATTTGGCTTAAGGAACTTTATCTGTGCTCATTTCAATCTCTGGTTTTATGCAGCACCCCAACTCACCTTTACCCTTAAGCAAGCATAAGTTGTTTTTCTAAATTTGAGACCCTGTTCTGTTCTGTAATTCAGTTCCTGTGTAGCCAAGTTTACATTCCGTGTATTACTGATATCTTATGATGTTTCTTTTTCTGTGTGACTTATTTCAGTTAGAATCATCATACCTGAATCCACTCATTGTGCTGCTAAGGGCCTGATGACACAGATTTCATTGCTGAGTGATATTGCTTTGTAAGTAAATACCACAACTTCTTTATCCATTTTTCACTTTCTGCGATGTTGAACTTGTACTGTAAACGAGGTTCTTGTAAACAAAGCCGTTCCAAACTTTGGGGTGGCTGTGTCTTTTTGATTTTAATTTCCCTAAGCTATAGGACCATAAGTGGAAGTGCCCTAGGCTCTGTTGCTTTGTTTTTTAGATGTTTCAGGAAACACCATACACTTCTCCCGAGTGGTTGTTGGCAATTTACATCCCGCCCATCAGCATAACAAGGCTCCCAGTTCTCCATGGCCTGTCCTGCCTTTCTGGATTTTACAGTTTTTTCAGATGGCCCTTTTGACCGGGGGGAAGTGAGACTTCATTGTAGTGCAGATTTCCTTTGCAAGCTTGCTTGGTTGGCCAAAAAGGGCGTATGCGTTTTTTCCTGAATATATTCAGGAAAAAACGCATACGCCCTTTTTGGCCAAGTGCATCATTGTGGACGTTCTGCCTCTTTTCCTATGCTTTCAATGCAATTCCAGTCTACCTCCTGAAATCGGTTTCCTGCAATTCTGCCCCGCTTTCAAGTCCTCTTGGCAGCCTTACTTCAGTCTATTTTTGGACGATAGCTGTCATTTATAACTCTGCAGGTTTGTGCATTACAGTGCCCCTGAGCTCCTTTCTTCAACTCGCTTTCTTTTGAGCTGGCCGCAACACCGCAGGATGGCTTCAGGCCCTAATCTGGTTCCGGTACGGCACGCTGAGCCTTTGGTTATTTCCTCTTCCTGGTGGGAAATGAGAGTTAAATTTGCCCGTCCAGACACCTCCAGCTAGTCTCTCATTGGTTCTCGCTATTCCTGTTCATCTTCCGCAGAAATTGCAAACTGGGCCAAACAGGAGGTTAAAGGCGCTGACTCTCCAAGTGGGGAGAGTGTTAGTAAAGCGTCTGGAATGTTGCACCCGAGTTCCAGGGGAGGAAAACTGAGACATATTTGAACACGTCTCCCGATCACATGGTTGATCATACTCTAGGTTCCACATGCATGTTTTAGCTGAAGGAAGAATACCTTAAACCTGTGTAGTTGAAACCCGTGGAATGGGTACCATGCAATATGACTTCAAAGGGTCTTCATTTGCTCACCGAACCTCTCCAATCCTATCACTGCTGCATTTATGCCCCTGTACACATGCTTGATTCTCTTTCGGAGACATAGCAATCCATATGTTTTAAGATACTTACTAGTCAGGTACATTCTTAGGCGTTTAATATGCGGTGTTGAGTCCATTTCGTTGAGCAAGGAGTAGCTCTTGTCTATTCCATATTTGGCTTAAGGAACTTTATCTGTGCTCTGCCGGGGACCAGCCCCAGCTGAACAGGATTCACCCAAAGGGGAAGACGGAGTCGGCGTGGACAGAACTCAAGACACCTCTTCTTGGGTGCAAGGATCTGACAAATTTATTTTCAAGATTCCAAAAGCTTTTATATTATAAAGTGATCTCATTTTCAAATTCAACATCCTCATTTCCACGCCAAAAACTCCCCCACATAGGTCACAAAACAAAGGTAATTTACATCAGCAGATTGATTAAAACAGGTTAGGTAATTTTCCCATCGCCCAGAGTCTCTTTCTTCTCCTGTGGTTAATCACATGTTGGTCACATCTACGTCAGGAACACAGTCTGTGGTTTCATCGTCTTCTTTAGAAAATTAGATGTTCTTGTACCTATATGTTCTTGTTCAATCAGCCAACTATTCAAAGCACAAACTCAAGCACATTATTCTTTTAACAATTGTAAATATTTATAGACTATTTTCTTCTACCTTCATAATCAAAACAAGGCACTAAATTATACAAAAAACAATTCTACTTATAAAAGGCTACCAAGTAGCCTACTCTATCTAATTTATTATGTACCCACTGTAGCATAAAACCTTCCCACCACCATACCCAAAAATTTCCTAACCTACAATAGTAATCAAAACAATCAAAACAATACACATCATTTTTTATACTTCTAAAAAACCATGGGAGCGGACATTGTACCGTAAACTCATTGATTAAACCCACTGTTGCATAAAACCTTGTCACCATACCCAGGTATTTCCCAGCATGTTTATAACTCCACTGGGAGGCCATAACTCTTGCAATTTTTCTTTTAAAGTACAAAGCTGCTGCAGAAATGTTCCCACCATTATATTTCCCCAACAAATATAATCATTAAAGGAGCCAAAGTAGCTATAATCCTTCTCTTGATTTTTACCCTAAATTGGGGTCTTTCCTAAACCCCTGCATTAAAACTATACATTTTTCCCAACACCAAAAGCAATCCTATAAAAATCACCTTAGGCAAAGGCAGGGAAAAACACAGAGAAAAGCTATGGTTCACGGAGGAAATGGGAAACAGAGCCCTGCTGCGGTGGAAGAGCAGTTGCCATTGGCCAGGTCTCTGGTCTGCTACCTGGGTTCTCATCTGAGCTGGGCGTGGGAAGCGAAGCAGCCATGGGGACAAGAGACCTCTCTCAAAAGGGGTGAGGGTTCAGGCTCCTGCAAAGTTGGGGGGGTGAGGGTCTATGCCCCACCTCTGTTGGCCCCCAAGTTCTCTCCTGATGGCCCCTCTGCGACTGTGCCTGTCTTAGGTTGTTCCTTCCCTGAGGAATCTTACCCGTCTCTGGCTAACCAGCCATCCTCCGGGGCCAAGCAGGGAGATGTGAGGTGTGCGAGTGAGCGAGGTGCAGCGCCCCCAGAGAAGGTCAGTTGTCTGTCACCTTGGTAGCCTATGCCCCCGTGGCCTCCACGCCCAGCACCTGCCCTGGGATTCCCTCACCAACTGGCGGGGCCCCGGCTCTGATCACATGTCTTCGGGAACCCAGGTTTCTCCTCCAGAGAGGGCCCAGCTTACAGCACTGGGCAAGAGAGGCCAATTGCACGGCACCAGCCACCAGGAGGCCTTAACCTCAGTGTGGGCAGAAAAGCCCAGGCATCAGCCCTGGGCTAGGAGACTGTGAGAAGAGAGCGCCTCTTGGCAAAAGGGCAAGAGGGGCCGTTGCAGGACAGAGAAAGGAAGAACTTTCATCAGCAGGAAGTCCCAGGGAGGAAGGGCTTTCTCTGCCCAGGGATACCAGGCTCTTGGCTCAAAGCAACTCCATGTGTGGGGCATGATTTGGAAAAAAGCTTTGTTTTTCCATATTTATGTCTGACAGCACCAGCTTTGCAGAGGAGAGCTTTGCTTCTCCATATTTATACCCGATAGCACCAACTTTGCTTGATACTATGGGTCTCGTCTGTGCTGTGACTCAAAGGCACTTCCTATATGGCTCCCGACAGTGCTCATTTCAATCTCTGGTTTTATGCAGCACCCCAACTCACCTTTCCCCTTAAGCAAGCATAAGTTGTTTTTCTAAATTTGAGACCCTGTTCTGTTCTGTAATTCAGTTCCTGTGTAGCCAAGTTTACATTCCGTGTATTACTGATATCTTATGATGTTTCTTTTTCTGTGTGACTTATTTCAGTTAGAATCATCATACCTGAATCCACTCATTGTGCTGCTAAGGGCCTGATGACATAGATTTCATTGCTGAGTGATATTGCTTTGTAAGTGAATACCACAACTTCTTTATCCATTTTTCACTTTCTGCGATGTTGAACTTGTACTGTAAACGAGGTTCTTGTAAACAGAGCCGTTCCAAACTTTGGGGTGGCTGTGTCTTTTTGAATTTAATTTCCCTAAGCTATAGGACCATAAGTGGCAGTGCCCTAGGCTCTGTTGCTTTGTTTTTTAGATGTTTCAGGAAACACCATACACTTCTCCCAAGTGTCTGTTGGCAATTTACATCCCGCCCATCAGCATAACAAGGCTCCCAGTTCTCCATGGCCTGTTGCCTTTCTGGATTTTACACTTTTTTCAGATGGCCCTTTTGACCGGGGGGAAGTGAGACTTCATTGTAGTGCAGATTTCCTTTGCAAGCTTGCTTGGTTGGCCAAAAAGGGCGTATGCGTTTTTTCCTGAATATATTCAGGATAAAACGCATACGCCCTTTTTGGCCAAGTGCATCATTGTGGACGTTCTGCCTCTTTTCCTATGCTTTCAATGCAATTCCAGTCTACCTCCTGAAATCGGTTTCCTGCAATTCTGCCCCGCTTTCAAGTCCTCTTGGCAGCCTTACTTCAGTCTATTTTTGGACGATAGCTGTCATTTATAACTCTGCAGGTTTGTGAATTACAGTGCCCCTGAGCTCCTTTCTTCAACTCGCTTTCTTGTGACCTGGCCGCAACACCGCAGGATGGCTTCAGGCCCTAATCTGGTTCCGGCCCGGCATGCTGAGCCTTTGGTTAATTCCTCTTCCTGGTGGGAAATGAGAGTTAAATTTGCCCGTCCAGACACCTCCAGCTAGCCTCTCATTGGTTCTCACTATTCCTGTTCATCTTCCGCAGAAATTGCAAACTGGGCCAAACAGGAGGTTAAAGGGACTGACTCTCCAAGTGGGGAGAGTGTTAGTAAAGCGTCTGGAATGTTGCACCCGAGTACTAGGGGAGGAAAACTGAGACATATTTGAACACGTCTCCCGTTCACATGGTTGATCATACTTGGGTTCCACATGCATGTTTTAGCTGAAGGAAGAATACCTTAAACCTGGAGAGTTAAGACCCGTGTAATGGGTACCATGCAATATGACTTCAAAGGGTCTTCATTTGCTCACCGAACCTCTCCAATCCTATCTCTGCTGCGTTTATGCCCCTGTACACATGCTTGATTCTCTTTCGGAGACATAGCAATCCATAGGTTTTAAGATACTTACTAGTCAGGTACATTCTTAGGCGTTTAATATGCGGTGTTGAGTCCATTTCGTTGAGCAAGGAGTAGCTCTTGTCTATTCCATATTTGGCTTAAGGAACTTTATCTGTGCTCATTTCAATCTCTGCTTTTATGCAGCACCCCAACTCACCTTTCCCCTTAAGCAAGCATAAGTTGTTTTTCTAAATTTGAGACCCTGTTCTGTTCTGTAATTCAGTTCCTGTGTAGCCAAGTTTACATTCCGTGTATTACTGATATCTTATGATGTTTCTTTTTCTGTGTGACTTATTTCAGTTAGAATCATCATACCTGAATCCACTCATTGTGCTGCTAAGGGCCTGATGACATAGATTTCATTGCTGAGTGATATTGCTTTGTAAGTGAATACCACAACTTCTTTATCCATTTTTCACTTTCTGCGATGTTGAACTTGTACTGTAAACGAGGTTCTTGTAAACAGAGCCGTTCCAAACTTTGGGGTGGCTGTGTCTTTTTGAATTTAATTTCCCTAAGCTATAGGACCATAAGTGGCAGTGCCCTAGGCTCTGTTGCTTTGTTTTTTAGATGTTTCAGGAAACAAAATACACTTCTCCCAAGTGTCTGTTGGCAATTTACATCCCGCCCATCAGCATAACAAGGCTCCCAGTTCTCCATGGCCTGTTGCCTTTCTGGATTTTACACTTTTTTCAGATGGCCCTTTTGACCGGGGGGAAGTGAGACTTCATTGTAGTGCAGATTTCCTTTGCAAGCTTGCTTGGTTGGCCAAAAAGGGCGTATGTGTTTTTTCCTGAATATATTCAGGAAAAAACGCATACGCCCTTTTTGGCCAAGTGCATCATTGTGGACGTTCTGCCTCTTTTCCTATGCTTTCAATGCAATTCCAGTCTACCTCCTGAAATCGGTTTCCTGCAATTCTGCCCCGCTTTCAAGTCCTCTTGGCAGCCTTACTTCAGTCTATTTTTGGACGATAGCTGTCATTTATAACTCTGCAGGTTTGTGAATTACAGTGCCCCTGAGCTCCTTTCTTCAACTCGCTTTCTTGTGACCTGCCGCAACACCGCAGGATGGCTTCAGGCCCTAATCTGGTTCCGGCCCGGCATGCTGAGCCTTTGGTTAATTCCTCTTCCTGGTGGGAAATGAGAGTTAAATTTGCCCGTCCAGACACCTCCAGCTAGCCTCTCATTGGTTCTCGCTATTCCTGTTCATCTTCCGCAGAAATTGCAAACTGGGCCAAACAGGAGGTTAAAGGGACTGACTCTCCAAGTGGGGAGAGTGTTAGTAAAGCGTCTGGAATGTTGCACCCGAGTACTAGGGGAGGAAAACTGAGACATATTTGAACACGTCTCCCGTTCACATGGTTGATCATACTTGGGTTCCACATGCATGTTTTAGCTGAAGGAATATTACCTTAAACCTGGAGAGTTAAGACCCGTGTAATGGGTACCATGCAATATGACTTCAAAGGGTCTTCATTTGCTCACCGAACCTCTCCAATCCTATCACTGCTGCGTTTATGCCCCTGTACACATGCTTGATTCTCTTTCGGAGACATAGCAATCCATAGGTTTTAAGATACTTACTAGTCAGGTACATTCTTAGGCGTTTAATATGCGGTGTTGAGTCCATTTCGTTGAGCAAGGAGTAGCTCTTGTCTATTCCATATTTGGCTTAAGGAACTTTATCTGTGCTCATTTCAATCTCTGTTTTTATGCAGCACCCCAACTCACCTTTACCCTTAAGCAAGAATAAGTTGGTTTTCTAAATTTGAGACCCTGTTCTGTTCTGTAATTCAGTTCCTGTGTAGCCAAGTTTACATTCCGTGTATTACTGATATCTTATGATGTTTCTTTTTCTGTGTGACTTATTTCAGTTAGAATCATCATACCTGAATCCACTCATTGTGCTGCTAAGGGCCTGATGACACAGATTTCATTGCTGAGTGATATTGCTTTGTAAGTAAATACCACAACTTCTTTATCCATTTTTCACTTTCTGCGATGTTGAACTTGTACTGTAAACGAGGTTCCTGTAAACAGAGCCGTTCCAAACTTTGGGGTGGCTGTGTCTTTTTGATTTTAATTTCCCTAAGCTATAGGACCATAAGTGGAAGTGCCCTAGGCTCTGTTGCTTTGTTTTTTAGATGTTTCAGGAAACACCATACACTTCTCCCAAGTGTTTGTTGGCAATTTACATCCCGCCCATCAGCATAACAAGGCTCCCAGTTCTCAATGGCCTGTTGCCTTTCTGGATTTTACACTTTTTTCAGATGGCCCTTTTGGCCGGGGGGAAGTGAGACTTCATTGTAGTGCAGATTTCCTTTGCAAGCTTGCTTGGTTGGCCAAAAAGGGCATATGCGTTTTTTCCTGAATATATTCAGGAAAAAACGCATACGCCCTTTTTGGCCAAGTGCATCATTGTGGACGTTCTGCCTCTTTTCCTATGCTTTCAATGCAATTCCAGTCTACCTCCTGAAATCGGTTTCCTGCAATTCTGCCCCGCTTTCAAGTCCTCTTGGCAGCCTTACTTCAGTCTATTTTTGGACGATAGCTGTCATTTATAACTCTGCAGGTTTGTGAATTACAGTGCCCCTGAGCTCCTTTCTTCAACTCGCTTTCTTGTGACCTGGCCGCAACACCGCAGGATGGCTTCAGGCCCTAATCTGGTTCCGGCCCGGCATGCTGAGCCTTTGGTTAATTCCTCTTCCTGGTGGGAAATGAGAGTTAAATTTGCCCGTCCAGACACCTCCAGCTAGCCTGTCATTGGTTCTCGCTATTCCTGTTCATCTTCCGCAGAAATTGCAAACTGGGCCAAACAGGAGGTTAAAGGGACTGACTCTCCAAGTGGGGAGAGTGTTAGTAAAGCGTCTGGAATGTTGCACCCGAGTACCAGGGGAGGAAAACTGAGACATATTTGAACACGTCTCCCGATCACATGGTTGATCATACTCTAGGTTCCACATGCATGTTTTAGCTGAAGGAAGAATACCTTAAACCTGGGTAGTTGAAACCCGTGGAATGGGTACCATGCAATATGACTTCAAAGGGTCTTCATTTGCTCACCGAACCTCTCCAATCCTATCACTGCTGCGTTTATGCCCCTGTACACATGCTTGATTCTCTTTCGGAGACATAGCAATCCATAGGTTTTAAGATACTTACAAGTCAGGTACATTCTTAGGTGTTTAATATGCGGTGTTGAGTCCATTTCGTTGAGCAAGGAGTAGCTCTTGTCTATTCCATATTTGGCTTAAGGAACTTTATCTGTGCTCATTTCAATCTCTGGTTTTATGCAGCACCCCAACTCACCTTTACCCTTAAGCAAGAATAAGTTGTTTTTCTAAATTTGAGACCCTGTTCTGTTCTGTAATTCAGTTCCTGTGTAGCCAAGTTTACATTCCGTGTATTACTGATATCTTATGATGTTTCTTTTTCTGTGTGACTTATTTCAGTTAGAATCATCATACCTGAATCCACTCATTGTGCTGCTAAGGGCCTGATGACACAGATTTCATTGCTGAGTGATATTGCTTTGTAAGTAAATACCACAACTTCTTTATCCATTTTTCACTTTCTGCGATGTTGAACTTGTACTGTAAACGAGGTTCTTGTAAACAGAGCCGTTCCAAACTTTGGGGTGGCTGTGTCTTTTTTATTTTAATTTCCCTAAGCTATAGGACCATAAGTGGCAGTGCCCTAGGCTCTGTTGCTTTGTTTTTTAGATGTTTCAGGAAACACCATACACTTCTCCCGAGTGGTTGTTGGCAATTTACATCCCGCCCATCAGCATAACAAGGCTCCCAGTTCTCCATGGCCTGTCCTGCCTTTCTGGATTTTACACTTTTTTCAGATGGCCCTTTTGACCGGGGGGAAGTGAGACTTCATTGTAGTGCAGATTTCCTTTGCAAGCTTGCTTGGTTGGCCAAAAAGGGCGTATGCGTTTTTTCCTGAATATATTCAGGAAAAAACGCATACGCCCTTTTTGGCCAAGTGCATCATTGTGGACGTTCTGCCTCTTTTCCTATGCTTTCAATGCAATTCCAGTCTACCTCCTGAAATCGGTTTCCTGCAATTCTGCCCCGCTTTCAAGTCCTCTTGGCAGCCTTACTTCAGTCTATTTTTGGACGATATCTGTCATTTATAACTCTGCAGGTTTGTGAATTACAGTGCCCCTGAGCTCCTTTCTTCAACTCGCTTTCTTGTGACCTGGCCGCAACACCGCAGGATGGCTTCAGGCCCTAATCTGGTTCGGGCACGGCACGCTGAGCCTTTGGTTATTTCCTCTTCCTGGTGGGAAATGAGAGTTAAATTTGCCCGTCCAGACACCTCCAGCTAGTCTCTCATTGGTTCTCGCTATTCCTGTTCATCTTCCGCAGAAATTGCAAACTGGGCCAAACAGGAGGTTAAAGGGACTGACTCTCCAAGTGGGGAGAGTGTTAGTAAAGCGTCTGGAATGTTGCACCCGAGTACCAGGGGAGGAAAATTGAGACATATTTGAACATCTGCCGATCACATGGTTGATCATACTCTAGGTTCCACATGCATGTTTTAGCTGAAGGAAGAATATCTTAAACCTGGGTAGTTGAAACCCGTGGAATGGGTACCATGCAATATGACTTCAAAGGGTCTTCATTTGCTCACCGAACCTCTCCAATCCTATCACTGCTGCGTTTATGCCCCTGTACACATGCTTGATTCTCTTTCGGAGACATAGCAATCCATAGGTTTTAAGATACTTACTAGTCTGGTACATTCTTAGGCGTTTAATATGGGGTGTTGAGTCCATTTCGTTGAGCAAGGAGTAGCTCTTGTCTATTCCATATTTGGCTTAAGGAACTTTATCTGTGCTCATTTCAATCTCTGGTTTTATGCAGCACCCCAACTCACCTTTACCCTTAAGCAAGCATAAGTTGGTTTTCTAAATTTGAGACCCTGTTCTGTTCTGTAATTCAGTTCCTGTGTAGCCAAGTTTACATTCCGTGTATTACTGATATCTTATGATGTTTCTTTTTCTGTGTGACTTATTTCAGTTAGAATCATCATACCTGAGTCCACTCATTGTGCTGCTAAGGGCCTGATGACACAGATTTCATTGCTGAGTGATATTGCTTTGTAAGTAAATACCACAACTTCTTTATCCATTTTTCACTTTCTGCGATGTTGAACTTGTACTGTAAACGAGGTTCTTGTAAACAGAGCCGTTCCAAACTTTGGGGTGGCTGTGTCTTTTTGATTTTAATTTCCCTAAGCTATAGGACCATAAGTGGAAGTGCCCTAGGCTCTGTTGCTTTGTTTTTTAGATGTTTCAGGAAACACCATACACTTCTCCCGAGTGGTTGTTGGCAATTTACATCCCGCCCATCAGCATAACAAGGCTCCCAGTTCTCCATGGCCTGTCCTGCCTTTCTGGATTTTACACTTTTTTCAGATGGCCCTTTTGACCGGGGGGAAGTGAGACTTCATTGTAGTGCAGATTTCCTTTGCAAGCTTGCTTGGTTGGCCAAAAAGGGCGTATGCGTTTTTTCCTGAATATATTCAGGAAAAAACGCATACGACCTTTTTGGCCAAGTGCATCATTGTGGACGTTCTGCCTCTTTTCCTATGCTTTCAATGCAATTCCAGTCTACCTCCTGAAATCGGTTTCCTGCAATTCTGCCCCGCTTTCAAGTCCTCTTGGCAGCCTTACTTCAGTCTATTTTTGGACGATATCTGTCATTTATAACTCTGCAGGTTTGTGAATTACAGTGCCCCTGAGCTCCTTTCTTCAACTCGCTTTCTTGTGACCTGGCCGCAACACCGCAGGATGGCTTCAGGCCCTAATCTGGTTCCGGCACGGCACGCTGAGCCTTTGGTTATTTCCTCTTCCTGGTGGGAAATGAGAGTTAAATTTGCCCGTCCAGACACCTCCAGCTAGTCTCTCATTGGTTCTCGCTATTCCTGTTCATCTTCCGCAGAAATTGCAAACTGGGCCAAACAGGAGGTTAAAGGGACTGACTCTCCAAGTGGGGAGAGTGTTAGTAAAGCGTCTGGAATGTTGCACCCGAGTACCAGGGGAGGAAAACTGAGACATATTTGAACACGTCTCCCGATCACATGGTTGATCATACTCTAGGTTCCACATGCATGTTTTAGCTGAAGGAAGAATACCTTAAACCTGGGTAGTTGAAACCCGTGGAATGGGTACCATGCAATATGACTTCAAAGGGTCTTCATTTGCTCACCGAACCTCTCCAATCCTATCACTGCTGCGTTTATGCCCCTGTACACATGCTTGATTCTCTTTCAGAGACATAGCAATTCATAGGTTTTAAGATACTTACTAGTCAGGTACATTCTTAGGCGTTTAATATGCGGTGTTGAGTCCATTTCGTTGAGCAAGGAGTAGCTCTTGTCTATTCCATATTTGGCTTAAGGAACTTTATCTGTGCTCATTTCAATCTCTGTTTTTATGCAGCACCCCAACTCACCTTTACCCTTAAGCAAGAATAAGTTGGTTTTCTAAATTTGAGACCCTGTTCTGTTCTGTAATTCAGTTCCTGTGTAGCCAAGTTTACATTCCGTGTATTACTGATATCTTATGATGTTTCTTTTTCTGTGTGACTTATTTCAGTTAGAATCATCATACCTGAATCCACTCATTGTGCTGCTAAGGGCCTGATGACACAGATTTCATTGCTGAGTGATATTGCTTTGTAAGTAAATACCACAACTTCTTTATCCATTTTTCACTTTCTGCGATGTTGAACTTGTACTGTAAACGAGGTTCTTGTAAACAGAGCCGTTCCAAACTTTGGGGTGGCTGTGTCTTTTTGATTTTAATTTCCCTAATCTATAGGACCATAAGTGGAAGTGCCCTAGGCTCTGTTGCTTTGTTTTTTAGATGTTTCAGGAAACACCATACACTTCTCCCAAGTGTCTGTTGGCAATTTACATCCTGCCCATCAGCATAACAAGGCTCCCAGTTCTCAATGGCCTGTTGCCTTTCTGGATTTTACACTTTTTTCAGATGGCCCTTTTGGCCGGGGGGAAGTGAGACTTCATTGTAGTGCAGATTTCCTTTGCAAGCTTGCTTGGTTGGCCAAAAAGGGCGTATGCGTTTTTTCCTGAATATATTCAGGAAAAAACGCATACGCCCTTTTTGGCCAAGTGCATCATTGTGGACGTTCTGCCTCTTTTCCTATGCTTTCAATGCAATTCCAGTCTACCTCCTGAAATCGGTTTCCTGCAATTCTGCCCCGCTTTCAAGTCCTCTTGGCAGCCTTACTTCAGTCTATTTTTGGACGATAGCTGTCATTTATAACTCTGCAGGTTTGTGAATTACAGTGCCCCTGAGCTCCTTTCTTCAACTCGCTTTCTTGTGACCTGGCCGCAACACCGCAGGATGGCTTCAGGCCCTAATCTGGTTCCGGCCCGGCATGCTGAGCCTTTGGTTAATTCCTCTTCCTGGTGGGAAATGAGAGTTAAATTTGCCCGTCCAGACACCTCCAGCTAGCCTCTCATTGGTTCTCGCTATTCCTGTTCATCTTCCACAGAAATTGCAAACTGGGCCAAACAGGAGGTTAAAGGGACTGACTCTCCAAGTCGGGAGAGTGTTAGTAAAGCGTCTGGAATGTTGCACCCGAGTACCAGGGTACGAAAACTGAGACATATTTGAACACATCTCCCGATCACATGGTTGATCATACTCTAGGTTCCACATGCATGTTTTAGCTGAAGGAAGAATACCTTAAACCTGGGTAGTTGAAACCCGTGGAATGGGTACCATGCAATATGACTTCAAAGGGTCTTCATTTGCTCACCGCACCTCTCCAATCCTATCACTGCTGCGTTTATGCCCCTGTACACATGCTTGATTCTCTTTCGGAGACAGAGCAATCCATAGGTTTTAAGATACTTACTAGTCAGGTACATTCTTAGGCGTTTAATATGGGGTGTTGAGTCCATTTCGTTGAGCAAGGAGTAGCTCTTGTCTATTCCATATTTGGCTTAAGGAACTTTATCTGTGCTCATTTCAATCTCTGGTTTTATGCAGCACCCCAACTCACCTTTACCCTTAAGCAAGCATAAGTTGGTTTTCTAAATTTGAGACCCTGTTCTGTTCTGTAATTCAGTTCCTGTGTAGCCACGTTTCCTTTCCGTGTATTACTGATATCTTATGATGTTTCTTTTTCTGTGTGACTTATTTCAGTTAGAATCATCATACCTGAATCCACTCATTGTGCTGCTACGGGCCTGATGACACAGATTTCATTGCTGAGTGATATTGCTTTGTAAGTAAATACCACAACTTCTTTATCCATTTTTCACTTTCTGCGATGTTGAACTTGTACTGTAAACGAGGTTCTTGTAAACAGAGCCGTTCCAAACTTTGGGGTGGCTGTGTCTTTTTGATTTTAATTTCCCTAAGCTATAGGACCATAAGTGGAAGTGCCCTAGGCTCTGTTGCTTTGTTTTTTCGATGTTTCAGGAAACACCATACACTTCTCCCAAGTGTCTGTTGGCAATTTACATCCCGCCCATCAGCATAACAAGGCTCCCAGTTCTCAATGGCCTGTTGCCTTTCTGGATTTTACACTTTTTTCAGATGGCCCTTTTGGCCGGGGGGAAGTGAGACTTCATTGTAGTGCAGATTTCCTTTGCAAGCTTGCTTGGTTGGCCAAAAAGGGCGTATGCGTTTTTTCCTGAATATATTCAGGAGAAAACGCATACGCCCTTTTTGGCCAAGTGCATCATTGTGGACGTTCTGCCTCTTTTCCTATGCATTCAATGCAATTCCAGTCTACCTCCTGAAATCGGTTTCCTGCAATTCTGCCCCTCTTTCAAGTCCTCTTGGCAGCCTTACTTCAGTCTATTTTTGGACGATAGCTGTCATTTATAACTCTGCAGGTTTGTGAATTACAGTGCCCCTGAGCTCCTTTCTTCAACTCGCTTTCTTGTGACCTGGCCGCAACACCGCAGGATGGCTTCAGGCCCTAATCTGGTTCCTGCCCAGCATGCTGAGCCTTTGGTTAATTCCTCTTCCTGGTGGGAAATGAGAGTTAAATTTGCCCGTCCAGACACCTCCAGCTAGCCTCTCA
This sequence comes from Stenella coeruleoalba, assembly GCF_951394435.1. Lineage (NCBI taxonomy): Eukaryota > Metazoa > Chordata > Mammalia > Artiodactyla > Delphinidae > Stenella > Stenella coeruleoalba. Next base: position 921,918 of record NW_027646206.1, read on the forward strand.
TTGGTTCTCGCTATTCCTGTTCATCTTCCGCAGAAATTGCAAACTGGGCCAAACAGGAGGTTAAAGGGACTGACTCTCCAAGTGGGGAGAGTGTTAGTAAAGCGTCTGGAATGTTGCACCCGAGTACCAGGGGAGGAAAACTGAGACATATTTGAACACGTCTCCCGATCACATGGTTGATCATACTCTAGGTTCCACATGCATGTTTTAGCTGAAGGAAGAATACCTTAAACCTGGGTAGTTGAAACCCGTGGAATGGGTACCATGCAATATGACTTCAAAGGGTCTTCATTTGCTCACCGAACCTCTCCAATCCTATCACTGCTGCGTTTATGCCCCTGTACACATGCTTTATTCTCTTTCGGAGACATAGCAATCCATAGGTTTTAAGATACTTACTAGTCAGGTACATTCTTAGGCGTTTAATATGGGGTGTTGAGTCCATTTCGTTGAGCAAGGAGTAGCTCTTGTCTATTCCATATTTGGCTTAAGGAACTTTATCTGTGCTCATTTCAATCTCTGGTTTTATGCAGCACCCCAACTCACCTTTACCCTTAAGCAAGAATAAGTTGGTTTTCTAAATTTGAGACCCTGTTCTGTTCTGTAATTCAGTTCCTGTGTAGCCAAGTTTACATTCCGTGTATTACTGATATCTTATGATGTTTCTTTTTCTGTGTGACTTATTTCAGTTAGAATCATCATACCTGAGTCCACTCATTGTGCTGCTAAGGGCCTGATGACACAGATTTCATTGCTGAGTGATATTGCTTTGTAAGTAAATACCACAACTTCTTTATCCATTTTTCACTTTCTGCGATGTTGAACTTGTACTGTAAACGAGGTTCTTGTAAACAGAGCCGTTCCAAACTTTGGGGTGGCTGTGTCTTTTTGATTTTAATTTCCCTAAGCTATAGGACCATAAGTGGAAGTGCCCTAGGCTCTGTTGCTTTGTTTTTTAGATGTTTCAGGAAACACCATACACTCCTCCCGAGTGTCTGTTGGCAATTTATATCCCGCCCATCAGCATAACAAGGCTCCCAGTTGTACATGGCCTGTCCTGCCTTTCTGGATTTTACACTTTTTTCAGATGGCCCTTTTGACCGGGGGGAAGTGAGACTTCATTGTAGTGCAGATTTCCTTTGCAAGCTTGCTTGGTTGGCCAAAAAGGGCGTATGCGTTTTTTCCTGAATATATTCAGGAAAAAACGCATACGCCCTTTTTGGCCAAGTGCATCATTGTGGACGTTCTGCCTCTTTTCCTATGCTTTCAATGCAATTCCAGTCTACCTCTTGAAATCGGTGTCCTGCAATTCTGCCCCGCTTTCAAGTCCTCTTGGCAGCCTTACTTCAGTCTATTTTTGGACGATAGCTGTCATTTATAACTCTGCAGGTTTGTGAATTACAGTGCCCCTGAGCTCCTTTCTTCAACTCGCTTTCTTGTGACCAGGCCGCAACACCGCAGGATGGCTTCAGGCCCTAATCTGGTTCCGGCCCGGCATGCTGAGCCTTTGGTTAATTCCTCTTCCTGGTGGGAAATGAGAGTTAAATTTGCCCGTCCAGACACCTCCAGCTATCCTCTCATTGGTTCTCGCTATTCCTGTTCATCTTCCGCAGAAATTGCAAACTGGGCCAAACAGGAGGTTAAAGGGACTGACTCTCCAAATGGGGAGAGTGTTAGTAAAGCGTCTGGAATGTTGCACCCGAGTACCAGGGGAGGAAAACTGAGACATATTTAAACACGTCTCCCGATCACATGGTTGATCATACTCTAGGTTCCACATGCATGTTTTAGCTGAAGGAAGAATACCTTAAACCTGGGTAGTTGAAACCCGTGGAATGGGTACCATGCAATATGACTTCAAACGGTCTTCATTTGCTCACCGCACCTCTCCAATCCTATCACTGCTGCGTTTATGCCCCTGTACACATGCTTGATTCTCTTTCGGAGACATAGCAATCCATAGGTTTTAAGATACTTACTAGTCAGGTACATTCTTAGGCGTTTAATATGGGGTGTTGAGTCCATTTCGTTGAGCAAGGAGTAGCTCTTGTCTATTCCATATTTGGCTTAAGGAACTTTATCTGTGCTCATTTCAATCTCTGGTTTTATGCAGCACCCCAACTCACCTTTACCCTTAAGCAAGAATAAGTTGGTTTTCTAAATTTGAGACCCTGTTCTGTTCTGTAATTCAGTTCCTGTGTAGCCAAGTTTCCATTCCGTGTATTACTGATATCTTATGATGTTTCTTTTTCTGTGTGACTTACTTCAGTTAGAATCATCATACCTGAATCCACTCATTGTGCTGCTAAGGGCCTGATGACACAGATTTCATTGCTGAGTGATATTGCTTTGTAAGTAAATACCACAACTTCTTTATCCATTTTTCACTTTCTGCAATGTTGAACTTGTACTGTAAACGAGGTTTTTGTAAACAGAGCCGTTCCAAACTTTGGGGTGGCTGTGTCTTTTTGATTTTAATTTTCCTAAGCTATAGGACCATAAGTGGAAGTGCCCTAGGTTCTGTTGCTTTGTTTTTTAGATGTTTCAGGAAACACCATACACTTCTCCCGAGTGGTTGTTGGCAATTTACATCCCGCCCATCAGCATAACAAGGCTCCCAGTTCTCCATGGCCTGTCCTGCCTTTCTGGATTTTACACTTTTTTCAGATGGCCCTTTTGACCGGGGGGAAGTGAGACTTCATTGTAGTGCAGATTTCCTTTGCAAGCTTGCTTGGTTGGCCAAAAAGGGCGTATGCGTTTTTTCCTGAATATATTCAGGAAAAAACGCATACGCCCTTTTTGGCCAAGTGCATCATTGTGGACGTTCTGCCTCTTTTCCTATGCTTTCAATGCAATTCCAGTCTACCTCCTGAAATCGGTTTCCTGCAATTCTGCCCCGCTTTCAAGTCCTCTTGGCAGCCTTACTTCAGTCTATTTTTGGACGATAGCTGTCATTTATAACTCTGCACGTTTGTGAATTACAGTGCCCCTGAGCTCCTTTCCTCAACTCTCTTTCTTGTGAGCTGGCCGCAGCACCGCAAGATGGCTTCAGGCCCTAATCTGGTTCCGGCCCGGCATGCTGAGCCTTTGGTTAATTCCTCTTCCTGGTGGGAAATGAGAGTTAAATTTGCCCGTCCAGACACCTCCAGCTAGCCTCTCATTGGTTCTCGCTATTCCTGTTCATCTTCCGCAGAAATTGCAAACTGGGCCAAACAGGAGGTTAAAGGGACTGACTCTCCAAGTGGGGAGAGTGTTAGTAAAGCGTCTGGAATGTTGCACCCGAGTACCAGGGGAGGAAAACTGAGACATATTTGAACACGTCTCCCGATCACATGGTTGATCATACTCTAGGTTCCACATGCATGTTTTAGCTGAAGGAAGAATACCTTAAACCTGGGTAGTTGAAACCCGTGGAATGGGTACCATGCAATATGACTTCAAAGGGTCTTCATTTGCTCACCGCACCTCTCCAATCCTATCACTGCTGCGTTTATGCCCCTGTACACATGCTTGATTCTCTTTCGGAGACATAGCAATCCATAGGTTTTAAGATACTTACAAGTCAGGTACATTCTTAGGTGTTTAATATGCGGTGTTGAGTCCATTTCGTTGAGCAAGGAGTAGCTCTTGTCTATTCCATATTTGGCTTAAGGAACTTTATCTGTGCTCATTTCAATCTCTGGTTTTATGCAGCACCCCAACTCACCGTTACTCTTAAGCAAGCATAAGTTGTTTTTCTAAATTTGAGACCGTGTTCTGTTCTGTAATTCAGTTCCTGTGTAGCCAAGTTTCCATTCCGTGTATTACTGATATCTTATGATGTTTCTTTTTCTATGTGACTTATTTCAGTTAGAATCATCATACCTGAATCCACTCATTGTGCTGCTAAGGGCCTGATGACATAGATTTCATTGCTGCGTGATATTGCTTTGTAAGTGAATACCACAACTTCTTTATCCATTTTTCACTTTCTGCGATGTTGAACTTGTACTGTAAACGAGGTTCTTGTAAACAGAGCCGTTCCAAACTTTGGGGTGGCTGTGTCTTTTTGATTTTAATTTCCCTAAGCTATAGGACCATAAGTGGAAGTGCCCTAGGCTCTGTTGCTTTGTTTTTTAGATGTTTCAGGAAACACCATACACTTCTCCCAGGTGTCTGTTGGCAATTTACATCCCGCCCATCAGCATAACAAGGCTCCCAGTTCTCAATGGCCTGTTGCCTTTCTGGATTTTACACTTTTTTCAGATGGCCCTTTTGGCCGGGGGGAAGTGAGACTTCATTGTAGTGCAGATTTCCTTTGCAAGCTTGCTTGGTTGGCCAAAAAGGGCGTATGCGTTTTTTCCTGAATATATTCAGGAAAAAACGCATACGCCCTTTTTGGCCAAGTGCATCATTGTGGACGTTCTGCCTCTTTTCCTATGCTTTCAATGCAATTCCAGTCTACCTCCTGAAATCGGTTTCCTGCAATTCTGCCCCGCTTTCAAGTCCTCTTGGCAGCCTTACTTCAGTCTATTTTTGGACGATAGCTGTCATTTATAACTCTGCAGGTTTGTGAATTACAGTGCCCCTGAGCTCCTTTCCTCAACTCTCTTTCTTGTGAGCTGGCCGCAGCACCGCAGGATGGCTTCAGGCCCTAATCTGGTTCCGGCCCGGCATGCTGAGCCTTTGGTTAATTCCTCTTCCTGGTGGGAAATGAGAGTTAAATTTGCCCGTCCAGACACCTCCAGCTAGCCTCTCATTGGTTCTCGCTATTCCTGTTCATCTTCCGCAGAAATTGCAAACTGGGCCAAACAGGAGGTTAAAGGGACTGACTCTCCAAGTGGGGAGAGTGTTAGTAAAGCGTCTGGAATGTTGCACCCGAGTACCAGGGGAGGAAAACTGAGACATATTTGAACACGTCTCCCGATCACATGGTTGATCATACTCTAGGTTCCACATGCATGTTTTAGCTGAAGGAAGAATACCTTAAACCTGGGTAGTTGAAACCCGTGGAATGGGTACCATGCAATATGACTTCAAAGGGTCTTCATTTGCTCACCGAACCTCTCCAATCCTATCACTGCTGCGTTTATGCCCCTGTACACATGCTTGATTCTCTTTCGGAGACATAGCAATCCATAGGTTTTAAGATACTTACTAGTCTGGTACATTCTTAGGCGTTTAATATGGGGTGTTGAGTTCATTTCGTTGAGCAAGGAGTAGCTCTTGTCTATTCCATATTTGGCTTAAGGAACTTTATCTGTGCTCATTTCAATCTCTGGTTTTATGCAGCACCCCAACTCACCTTTACCCTTAAGCAAGCATAAGTTGTTTTTCTAAATTTGAGACCCTGTTCTGTTCTGTAATTCAGTTCCTGTGTAGCCAAGTTTACATTCCGTGTATTACTGATATCTTATGATGTTTCTTTTTCTGTGTGACTTATTTCAGTTAGAATCATCATACCTGAATCCACTCATTGTGCTGCTAAGGGCCTGATGACACAGATTTCATTGCTGAGTGATATTGCTTTGTAAGTAAATACCACAACTTCTTTATCCATTTTTCACTTTCTGCGATGTTGAACTTGTACTGTAAACGAGGTTCTTGTAAACAAAGCCGTTCCAAACTTTGGGGTGGCTGTGTCTTTTTGATTTTAATTTCCCTAAGCTATAGGACCATAAGTGGAAGTGCCCTAGGCTCTGTTGCTTTGTTTTTTAGATGTTTCAGGAAACACCATACACTTCTCCCGAGTGGTTGTTGGCAATTTACATCCCGCCCATCAGCATAACAAGGCTCCCAGTTCTCCATGGCCTGTCCTGCCTTTCTGGATTTTACAGTTTTTTCAGATGGCCCTTTTGACCGGGGGGAAGTGAGACTTCATTGTAGTGCAGATTTCCTTTGCAAGCTTGCTTGGTTGGCCAAAAAGGGCGTATGCGTTTTTTCCTGAATATATTCAGGAAAAAACGCATACGCCCTTTTTGGCCAAGTGCATCATTGTGGACGTTCTGCCTCTTTTCCTATGCTTTCAATGCAATTCCAGTCTACCTCCTGAAATCGGTTTCCTGCAATTCTGCCCCGCTTTCAAGTCCTCTTGGCAGCCTTACTTCAGTCTATTTTTGGACGATAGCTGTCATTTATAACTCTGCAGGTTTGTGCATTACAGTGCCCCTGAGCTCCTTTCTTCAACTCGCTTTCTTTTGAGCTGGCCGCAACACCGCAGGATGGCTTCAGGCCCTAATCTGGTTCCGGTACGGCACGCTGAGCCTTTGGTTATTTCCTCTTCCTGGTGGGAAATGAGAGTTAAATTTGCCCGTCCAGACACCTCCAGCTAGTCTCTCATTGGTTCTCGCTATTCCTGTTCATCTTCCGCAGAAATTGCAAACTGGGCCAAACAGGAGGTTAAAGGCGCTGACTCTCCAAGTGGGGAGAGTGTTAGTAAAGCGTCTGGAATGTTGCACCCGAGTTCCAGGGGAGGAAAACTGAGACATATTTGAACACGTCTCCCGATCACATGGTTGATCATACTCTAGGTTCCACATGCATGTTTTAGCTGAAGGAAGAATACCTTAAACCTGTGTAGTTGAAACCCGTGGAATGGGTACCGTGCAATATGACTTCAAAGGGTCTTCATTTGCTCACCGAACCTCTCCAATCCTATCACTGCTGCATTTATGCCCCTGTACACATGCTTGATTCTCTTTCGGAGACATAGCAATCCATATGTTTTAAGATACTTACTAGTCAGGTACATTCTTAGGCGTTTAATATGCGGTGTTGAGTCCATTTCGTTGAGCAAGGAGTAGCTCTTGTCTATTCCATATTTGGCTTAAGGAACTTTATCTGTGCTCTGCCGGGGACCAGCCCCAGCTGAACAGGATTCACCCAAAGGGGAAGACGGAGTCGGCGTGGACAGAACTCAAGACACCTCTTCTTGGGTGCAAGGATCTGACAAATTTATTTTCAAGATTCCAAAAGCTTTTATATTATAAAGTGATCTCATTTTCAAATTCAACATCCTCATTTCCACGCCAAAAACTCCCCCACATAGGTCACAAAACAAAGGTAATTTACATCAGCAGATTGATTAAAACAGGTTAGGTAATTTTCCCATCGCCCAGAGTCTCTTTCTTCTCCTGTGGTTAATCACATGTTGGTCACATCTACGTCAGGAACACAGTCTGTGGTTTCATCGTCTTCTTTAGAAAATTAGATGTTCTTGTACCTATATGTTCTTGTTCAATCAGCCAACTATTCAAAGCACAAACTCAAGCACATTATTCTTTTAACAATTGTAAATATTTATAGACTATTTTCTTCTACCTTCATAATCAAAACAAGGCACTAAATTATACAAAAAACAATTCTACTTATAAAAGGCTACCAAGTAGCCTACTCTATCTAATTTATTATGTACCCACTGTAGCATAAAACCTTCCCACCACCATACCCAAAAATTTCCTAACCTACAATAGTAATCAAAACAATCAAAACAATACACATCATTTTTTATACTTCTAAAAAACCATGGGAGCGGACATTGTACCGTAAACTCATTGATTAAACCCACTGTTGCATAAAACCTTGTCACCATACCCAGGTATTTCCCAGCATGTTTATAACTCCACTGGGAGGCCATAACTCTTGCAATTTTTCTTTTAAAGTACAAAGCTGCTGCAGAAATGTTCCCACCATTATATTTCCCCAACAAATATAATCATTAAAGGAGCCAAAGTAGCTATAATCCTTCTCTTGATTTTTACCCTAAATTGGGGTCTTTCCTAAACCCCTGCATTAAAACTATACATTTTTCCCAACACCAAAAGCAATCCTATAAAAATCACCTTAGGCAAAGGCAGGGAAAAACACAGAGAAAAGCTATGGTTCACGGAGGAAATGGGAAACAGAGCCCTGCTGCGGTGGAAGAGCAGTTGCCATTGGCCAGGTCTCTGGTCTGCTACCTGGGTTCTCATCTGAGCTGGGCGTGGGAAGCGAAGCAGCCATGGGGACAAGAGACCTCTCTCAAAAGGGGTGAGGGTTCAGGCTCCTGCAAAGTTGGGGGGGTGAGGGTCTATGCCCCACCTCTGTTGGCCCCCAAGTTCTCTCCTGATGGCCCCTCTGCGACTGTGCCTGTCTTAGGTTGTTCCTTCCCTGAGGAATCTTACCCGTCTCTGGCTAACCAGCCATCCTCCGGGGCCAAGCAGGGAGATGTGAGGTGTGCGAGTGAGCGAGGTGCAGCGCCCCCAGAGAAGGTCAGTTGTCTGTCACCTTGGTAGCCTATGCCCCCGTGGCCTCCACGCCCAGCACCTGCCCTGGGATTCCCTCACCAACTGGCGGGGCCCCGGCTCTGATCACATGTCTTCGGGAACCCAGGTTTCTCTTCAAGAGAGGGCCCAGCTTACAGCACTGGGCAAGAGAGGCCAATTGCACGGCACCAGCCACCAGGAGGCCTTAACCTCAGTGTGGGCAGAAAAGCCCAGGCATCAGCCCTGGGCTAGGAGACTGTGAGAAGAGAGCGCCTCTTGGCAAAAGGGCAAGAGGGGCCGTTGCAGGACAGAGAAAGGAAGAACTTTCATCAGCAGGAAGTCCCAGGGAGGAAGGGCTTTCTCTGCCCAGGGATACCAGGCTCTTGGCTCAAAGCAACTCCATGTGTGGGGCATGATTTGGAAAAAAGCTTTCTTTTTCCATATTTATGTCTGACAGCACCAGCTTTGCAGAGGAGAGCTTTGCTTCTCCATATTTATACCCGATAGCACCAACTTTGCTTGATACTATGGGTCTCGTCTGTGCTGTGACTCAAAGGCACTTCCTATATGGCTCCCGACAGTGCTCATTTCAATCTCTGGTTTTATGCAGCACCCCAACTCACCTTTCCCCTTAAGCAAGCATAAGTTGTTTTTCTAAATTTGAGACCCTGTTCTGTTCTGTAATTCAGTTCCTGTGTAGCCAAGTTTACATTCCGTGTATTACTGATATCTTATGATGTTTCTTTTTCTGTGTGACTTATTTCAGTTAGAATCATCATACCTGAATCCACTCATTGTGCTGCTAAGGGCCTGATGACATAGATTTCATTGCTGAGTGATATTGCTTTGTAAGTGAATACCACAACTTCTTTATCCATTTTTCACTTTCTGCGATGTTGAACTTGTACTGTAAACGAGGTTCTTGTAAACAGAGCCGTTCCAAACTTTGGGGTGGCTGTGTCTTTTTGAATTTAATTTCCCTAAGCTATAGGACCATAAGTGGCAGTGCCCTAGGCTCTGTTGCTTTGTTTTTTAGATGTTTCAGGAAACACCATACACTTCTCCCAAGTGTCTGTTGGCAATTTACAACCCGCCCATCAGCATAACAAGGCTCCCAGTTCTCCATGGCCTGTCCTGCCTTTCTGGATTTTACACTTTTTTCAGATGGCCCTTTTGACCGGGGGGAAGTGAGACTTCATTGTAGTGCAGATTTCCTTTGCAAGCTTGCTTGGTTGGCCAAAAAGGGCGTATGCGTTTTTTCCTGAATATATTCAGGATAAAACGCATACGCCCTTTTTGGCCAAGTGCATCATTGTGGACGTTCTGCCTCTTTTCCTATGCTTTCAATGCAATTCCAGTCTACCTCCTGAAATCGGTTTCCTGCAATTCTGCCCCGCTTTCAAGTCCTCTTGGCAGCCTTACTTCAGTCTATTTTTGGACGATAGCTGTCATTTATAACTCTGCAGGTTTGTGAATTACAGTGCCCCTGAGCTCCTTTCTTCAACTCGCTTTCTTGTGACCTGGCCGCAACACCGCAGGATGGCTTCAGGCCCTAATCTGGTTCCGGCCCGGCATGCTGAGCCTTTGGTTAATTCCTCTTCCTGGTGGGAAATGAGAGTTAAATTTGCCCGTCCAGACACCTCCAGCTAGCCTCTCATTGGTTCTCGCTATTCCTGTTCATCTTCCGCAGAAATTGCAAACTGGGCCAAACAGGAGGTTAAAGGGACTGACTCTCCAAGTGGGGAGAGTGTTAGTAAAGCATCTGGAATGTTGCACCCGAGTACTAGGGGAGGAAAACTGAGACATATTTGAACACGTCTCCCGTTCACATGGTTGATCATACTTGGGTTCCACATGCATGTTTTAGCTGAAGGAAGAATACCTTAAACCTGGAGAGTTAAGACCCGTGTAATGGGTACCATGCAATATGACTTCAAAGGGTCTTCATTTGCTCACCGAACCTCTCCAATCCTATCACTGCTGCGTTTATGCCCCTGTACACATGCTTGATTCTCTTTCGGAGACATAGCAATCCATAGGTTTTAAGATACTTACTAGTCAGGTACATTCTTAGGCGTTTAATATGGGGTGTTGAGGCCATTTCGTTGAGCAAGGAGTAGCTCTTGTCTATTCCATATTTGGCTTAAGGAACTTTATCTGTGCTCATTTCAATCTCTGGTTTTATGCAGCACCCCAACTCACCTTTCCCCTTAAGCAAGCATAAGTTGTTTTTCTAAATTTGAGACCCTGTTCTGTTCTGTAATTCAGTTCCTGTGTAACCAAGTTTCCATTCCGTGTATTACTGATATCTTATGATGTTTCTTTTTCTGTGTGACTTATTTCAGTTAGAATCATCATACCTGAATCCACTCATTGTGCTGCTAAGGGCCTGATGACACAGATTTCATTGCTGAGTGATATTGCTTTGTAAGTAAATACCACAACTTCTTTATCCATTTTTCACTTTCTGCGATGTTGAACTTGTACTGTAAACGAGGTTCTTGTAAACAGAGCCGTTCCAAACTTTGGGGTGGCTGTGTCTTTTTGATTTTAATTTCCCTAAGCTATAGGACCATAAGTGGCAGTGCCCTAGGCTCTGTTGCTTTGTTTTTTAGATGTTTCAGGAAACACCATACACTTCTCCCGAGTGGTTGTTCGCAATTTACATCCCGCCCATCAGCATAACAAGGCTCCCAGTTCTCCATGGCCTGTTGCCTTTCTGGATTTTACACTTTTTTCAGATGGCCCTTTTGACTGGGGGGAAGTGAGACTTCATTGTAGTGCAGATTTCCTTTGCAAGCTTGCTTGGTTGGCCAAAAAGGGCGTATGCGTTTTTTCCTGAATATATTCAGGAAAAAACGCATACGCCCTTTTTGGCCAAGTGCATCATTGTGGACGTTCTGCCTCTTTTCCTAAGCTTTCAATGCAATTCCAGTCTACCTCCTGAAATCGGTTTCCTGCAATTCTGCCCCTTTTTCAAGTCCTCTTGGCAGCCTTACTTCAGTCTATTTTTGGACGATAGCTGTCATTTATAACTCTGCAGGTTTGTGAATTACAGTGCCCCTGAGCTCCTTTCTTCAACTCGCTTTCTTGTGACCTGGCCGCAACACCGCAGGATGGCTTCAGGCCCTAATCTGGTTCCGGCACGGCACGCTGAGCCTTTGGTTAATGCCTCTTCCTGGTGGGAAATGAGAGTTAAATTTGCCCGTCCAGACACCTCCAGGTAGTCTCTCATTGGTTCTCGCTATTCCTGTTCATCTTCCGCAGAAATTGCAAACTGGGCCAAACAGGAGGTTAAAGGGACTGACTCTCCAAGTCGGGAGAGTGTTAGTAAAGCGTCTGGAATGTTGCACCCGAGTACTAGGGGAGGAAAACTGAGACATATTTGAACACGTCTCCCAATCACATGGTTGATCATACTCTAGGTTCCACATGCATGTTTTAGCTGAAGGAAGAATACCTTAAACCTGGGTAGTTGAAACCCGTGGAATGGGTACCATGCAATATGACTTCAAAGGGTCTTCATTTGCTCACCGAACCTCTCCAATCCTATCCCTGCTGCGTTTATGCCCCTGTACACATGCTTGATTCTCTTTCGGAGACATAGCAATCCATAGGTTTTAAGATACTTACTAGTCAGGAACATTCTTAGGCGTTTAATATGGGGTGTTGAGTCCATTTCGTTGAGCAAGGAGTAGCTCTTGTCTATTCCATATTTGGCTTAAGGAACTTTATCTGTGCTCATTGCAATCTCTGGTTTTATGCAGCACCCCAACTCACCTTTACCCTTAAGCAAGAATAAGTTGGTTTTCTAAATTTGAGACCCTGTTCTGTTCTGTAATTCAGTTCCTGTGTAGCCAAGTTTACATTCCGTGTATTACTGATATCTTATGATGTTTCTTTTTCTGTGTGACTTATTTCAGTTAGAATCATCATACCTGAATCCACTCATTGTGCTGCTAAGGGCCTGATGACACAGATTTCATTGCTGAGTGATATTGCTTTGTAAGTAAATACCACAACTTCTTTATCCATTTTTCACTTTCTGCGATGTTGAACTTGTACTGTAAACGAGGTTCTTGTAAACAGAGCCGTTCCAAACTTTGGGGTGGCTGTGTCTTTTTGATTTTAATTTCCCTAAGCTATAGGACCATAAGTGGAAGTGCCCTAGGCTCTGTTGCTTTGTTTTTTAGATGTTTCAGGAAACACCATACACTTCTCCGGAGTGGTTGTTTGCAATTTACATCCCGCCCATCAGCATAACAAGGCTCCCAGTTCTCCATGGCCTGTCCTGCCTTTCTGGATTTTACACTTTTTTCAGATGGCCCTTTTGACCGGGGGGATGTGAGACTTCATTGTAGTGCAGATTTCCTTTGCAAGCTTGCTTGGTTGGCCAAAAAGGGCGTATGCGTTTTTTCCTGAATATATTCAGGAAAAAACTCATACGCTCTTTTTGGCCAAGTGCATCATTGTGGACGTTCTGCCTCTTTTCCTATGCTTTCAATGCAATTCCAGTCTACCTCCTGAAATCGGTTTCCTGCAATTCTGCCCCGCTTTCAAGTCCTCTTGACAGCCTTACTTCAGTCTATTTTGGATGATAGCTGTCATTTATAACTCTGCAGATTTGTGAATTACAGTGCTCCTGAGCTCCTTTCTTCAACTTGCTTTCTTGTGACCTGGCCGCAACACCGCAGGATGGCTTCAGGCCCTAATCTGGTTCCGGCACGGCACACTGAGCCTTTGGTTATTTCCTTTTCCTGGTGGGAAATGAGAGTTAAATTTGCCCGTCCAGACACCTCCAGCTAGTCTCTCATTGGTTCTCGCTATTCCTGTTCATCTTCCGCAGAAATTGCAAACTGGGCCAAACAGGAGGTTAAAGGCGCTGACTCTCCAAGTGGGGAGAGCTTTAGTAAAGCGTCTGGAATGTTGCACCCGAGTACCAGGGGAGGAAAACTGAGACATATTTGAACACGTCTCCCGTTCACATGGTTGATCATACCTGGGTTCCACATGCATGTTTTAGCTGAAGGAAGAATACCATAAACCTGGAGAGTTGAGACCCGTGGAATGGGTACCATGCAATATGACTTCAAAGGGTCTTCATTTGCTCACCGAACCTCTCCAATCCTATCACTGCTGCGTTTATGCCCCTGTACACATGCTTGATTCTCTTTTGGAGACATAGCAATCCATAGGTTTTAAGATACTTACTAGTCAGGTACATTCTTAGGCGTTTAATATGCGGTGTTGAGTCCATTTCGTTGAGCAAGGAGTAGCTCTTGTCTATTCCATATTTGACTTAAGGAACTTTATCTGTGCTCATTTCAATCTCTGGTTTTATGCAGCACCCCAACTCACCTTTCCCCTTAAGCAAGCATAAGTTGGTTTTCTAAATTTGAGACCCTGTTCTGTTCTGTAATTCAGTTCCTGTGTAGCCAAGTTTCCATTCCGTGTATTACTGATATCTTATGATGTTTCTTTTTCTGTGTGACTTACTTCAGTTAGAATCATCATACCTGAATCCACTCATTGTGCTGCTAAGGGCCTGATGACACAGATTTCATTGCTGAGTGATATTGCTTTGTAAGTAAATACCACAACTTCTTTATCCATTTTTCACTTTCTGCGATGTTGAACTTGTACTGTAAACGAGGTTCTTGTAAACAGAGCCGTTCCAAACTTTAGGGTGGCTGTGTCTTTTTGATTTTAATTTCCCTAAGCTATAGGACCATAAGTGGAAGTGCCCTAGGTTCTGTTGCTTTGTTTTTTAGATGTTTCAGGAAACACCATACACTTCTCCCGAGTGGTTGTTGGCAATTTACATCCCGCCCATCAGCATAACAAGGCTCCCAGTTCTCCATGGCCTGTCCTGCCTTTCTGGATTTTACACTTTTTTCAGATGGCCCTTTTGACCGGGGGGAAGTGAGACTTCATTGTAGTGCAGATTTCCTTTGCAAGCTTGCTTGGTTGGCCAAAAAGGGCGTATGCGTTTTTTCCTGAATATATTCAGGAAAAAACGCATACGCCCTTTTTGGCCAAGTGCATCATTGTGGACGTTCTGCCTCTTTTCCTATGCTTTCAATGCAATTCCAGTCTACCTCCTGAAATCGGTTTCCTGCAATTCTGCCCCGCTTTCAAGTCCTCTTGGCAGCCTTACTTCAGTCTATTTTGGATGATAGCTGTCATTTATAACTCTGCAGGTTTGTGAATTACAGTGCCCCTGAGCTCCTTTCTTCAACTTGCTTTCTTGTGACCTGGCCGCAACACCGCAGGATGGCTTCAGGCCCTAATCTGGTTCCGGCACGGCACGCTGAGCCTTTGGTTATTTCCTTTTCCTGGTGGGAAATGAGAGTTAAATTTGCCCGTCCAGACACCTCCAGCTAGTCTCTCATTGGTTCTCGCTATTCCTGTTCATCTTCCGCAAAAATTGCAAACTGGGCCAAACAGGAGGTTAAAGGTGCTGACTCTCCAAGTGGGGAGAGTGTTAGTAAAGCGTCTGGAATGTTGCACCCGAGTACCAGGGGAGGAAAACTGAGACATATTTGAACACGTCTCCCGTTCACATGGTTGATCATACTTGGGTTCCACATGCATGTTTTAGCTGAAGGAAGAATACCTTAAACCTGGAGAGTTGAGACCCGTGTAATGGGTACCATGCAATATGACTTCAAAGGGTCTTCATTTGCTCACCGAACCTCTCCAATCCTATCACTGCTGCGTTTATGCCCCTGTACACATGCTTGATTCTCTTTCGGAGACATAGCAATCCATAGATTTTAAGATACTTACTAGTCAGGTACATTCTTAGGCGTTTAATATGCGGTGTTGAGTCCATTTCGTTGAGCAAGGAGTAGCTCTTGTCTATTCCATATTTGGCTTAAGGAACTTTATCTGTGCTCATTTCAATCTCTGGTTTTATGCAGCAACCCAACTCACCTTTCCCCTTAAGCAAGCATAAGTTGGTTTTCTAAATTTGAGAACCTGTTCTGTTTTGGAATTCAGTTCCTGTGTAGCCAAGTTTCCATTCCGTGTATTAGTGATATCTTATGATGTTTCTTTTTCTGTGTGACTTATTTCAGTTAGAATCATCGTACCTGAATCTACTCATTATGCTGCTACGGGCCTGATGACATAGATTTCATTGCTGAGTGACACTGCATTGTACGTAAGTACCACAAGTTCTTTATCCATTTTTCACTTTCTGGGATGTTGAACTTGTACTGTAAACGAGGTTCTTGTAAACAGAGCCGTTCCAAACTTTGGGGTGGCTGTGTCTTTTTGATTTTAATTTCCCTAAGCTATAGGACCATAAGTGGAAGTGCCCTAGGCTCTGTTGCTTTGTTTTTTAGATGTTTCAGGAAACACCATACACTTCTCCCAAGTGTCTGTTGGCAATTTACATCCCGCCCATCAGCATAACAAGGCTCCCAGTTCTCAATGGCCTGTTGCCTTTCTGGATTTTACACTTTTTTCAGATGGCCCTTTTGACCGGGGGGAAGTGAGACTTCATTGTAGTGCAGATTTCCTTTGCAAGCTTGCTTGGTTGACCAAAAAGGGCGTATGCGTTTTTTCCTGAATATATTCAGGAAAAAACGCATATGCCCTTTTTGGCCAAGTGCATCATTGTGGACGTTCTGCCTCTTTTCCTATGCTTTCAATGCAATTCCAGTCTACCTCCTGAAATCGGTTTCCTGCAATTCTGCCCCGCTTTCAAGTCCTCTTGGCAGCCTTACTTCAGTCTATTTTTGGACGATAGCTGTCATTTATAACTCTGCAGGTTTGTGAATTACAGTGCCCCTGAGCTCCTTTCTTCAACTCGCTTTCTTGTGAGCTGGCCGCAACACCGCAGGATGGCTTCAGGCCCTAATCTGGTTCCGGCCCGGCACGCTGAGCCTTTGGTTAATTCCTCTTCCTGGTGGGAAATGAGAGTTAAATTTGCCCGTCCAGACACCTCCAGCTAGTCTCTCATTGGTTCTCGCTATTCCTGTTCATCTTCCGCAGAAATTGCAAACTGGGCCAAACAGGAGGTTAAAGGGACTGACTCTCCAAGTCGGGAGAGTGTTAGTAAAGCGTCTGGAATGTTGCACCCGAGTACCAGGGTACGAAAACTGAGACATATTTGAACACGTCTCCCGATCACATGGTTGATCATACTCTAGGTTCCACATGCATGTTTTAGCTGAAGGAAGAATACCTTAAACCTGGGTAGTTGAAACCCGTGGAATGGGTACCATGCAATATGACTTCAAAGGGTCTTCATTTGTTCACCGAACCTCTCCAATCCTATCACTGCTGCGTTTATGCCCCTGTACACATGCTTGATTCTCTTTCGGAGACATAGCAATCCATAGATTTTAAGATACTTACTAGTCAGGAACATTCTTAGGCGTTTAATATGGGGTGTTGAGTCCATTTCGTTGAGCAAGGAGTAGCTCTTGTCTATTCCATATTTGGCTTAAGGAACTTTATCTGTGCTCATTGCAATCTCTGGTTTTATGCAGCACCCCAACTCACCTTTACCCTTAAGCAAGCATAAGTTGTTTTTCTAAATTTGAGACCCTGTTCTGTTCTGTAATTCAGTTCCTGTGTAGCCAAGTTTCCATTCCCTGTATTACTGATATCTTATGATGTTTCTTTTTCTGTGTGACTTATTTCAGTTAGAATCATCATACCTGAATCCACTCATTGTGCTGCTAAGGGCCTGATGACACAGATTTCATTGCTGAGTGATATTGCTTTGTAAGTAAATACCACAACTTCTTTATCCATTTTTCACTTTTTGCGATGTTGAACTTGTACTGTAAACGAGGTTCTTGTAAACAGAGCCGTTCCAAACTTTGGGGTGGCTGTGTCTTTTTGATTTTAATTTCCCTAAGCTATAGGACCATAAGTGGAAGTGCCCTAGGTTCTGTTGCTTTGTTTTTTAGATGTTTCAGGAAACACCATACACTTCTCCCGAGTGGTTGTTGGCAATTTACATCCCGCCCATCAGCATAACAAGGCTCCCAGTTCTCCATGGCCTGTCCTGCCTTTCTGGATTTTACACTTTTTTCAGATGGCCCTTTTGACCGGGGGGAAGTGAGACTTCATTGTAGTGCAGATTTCCTTTGCAAGCTTGCTTGGTTGGCCAAAAAGGGCGTATGCGTTTTTTCCTGAATATATTCAGGAAAAAACGCATACGCCCTTTTTGGCCAAGTGCATCATTGTGGACGTTCTACCTCTTTTCCTATGCTTTCAATGCAATTCCAGTTTACCTCCTGAAATCGGTTTCCTGCAATTTTGCCCCGCTTTCAAGTCCTCTTGGCAGCCTTACTTCAGTATATTTTTGGACGATAGCTGTCATTTATAACTGCAGGTTTGTGAATTACAGTGCCCCTGAGCTCCTTTCTTCAACTCGGTTTCTTTTGAGCTGGCCGCAACACCGCAGGATGGCTTCAGGCCCTAATCTGGTTCCGGTTCGGAACGCTGAGCCTTTGGTTATTTCCTCTTCCTGTTGCGAAATGAGAGTTAAATTTGCCCGTCCAGACACCTCCAGCTAACCTCTCATTGGTTCTCGCTATTCCTGTTCATCTTCCGCAGAAATTGCAAACTGTGCCAAACAGGAGGTTAAAGGGACTGACTCTCCAAGTGGGGAGAGTGTTAGTAAAGCGTCTGGAATGTTGCACCCGAGTACCACGGGAGGAAAACTGAGACATATTTGAACACTTCTCCCGATCACATGGTTGATCATACTCTGGGTTCCACATGCATGTTTTAGCTGAAGGAAGAATACCTAAAACCTGGGTAGTTGATACCCGTGGAATGGGTACCATGCAATATGACTTCAAAGGGTCTTCATTTGCTCACCGAACCTCTCCAATCCTATCACTGCTGCGTTTATGCCCCTGTACACATGCTTGATTCTCTTTCGGAGACATAGCAATCCATAGGTTTTAAGATACTTACTAGTCAGGTACATTCTTAGGCGTTTAATATGCGGTGTTGAGTCCATTTCGTTGAGCAAGGAGTAGCTCTTGTCTATTACATATTTGACTTAAGGAACTTTATCTGTGCTCATTTCAATCTCTGGTTTTATGCAGCACCCCAACTCACCTTTACCCTTAAGCAAGCATAAGTTGGTTTTCTAAATTGGAGACCCTGTTCTGTTCTGTAATTCATTTCCTGTGTAGTCAAGTTTACATTCCATGTATTACTGATATCTTATTATGTTTCTTTTTCTGTGTGACTTATTTCAGTTAGAATCATCATACCTGAATCCACTCATTGTGCTGCTAAGGGCCTGATGACACAGATTTCATTGCTGAGTGATATTGCTTTCTAAGTAAATACCACAACTTCTTTATCCATTTTTCACTTTCTGCGATGTTGAACTTGTACTGTAAACGAGGTTCTTGTAAACAGAGCCGTTCCAAAATTTGGGGTGGCTGTGTCTTTTTGATTTTAATTTCCCTAAGCTATAGGACCATAAGTGGAAGTGCCCTAGGTTCTGTTGCTTTGTTTTTTAGATGTTTCAGGAAACACCATACACTTCTCCCGAGTGGTTGTTGGCAATTTACATCCCGCCCATCAGCATAACAAGGCTCCCAGTTCTCCATGGCCTGTCCTGCCTTTCTGGATTTTACACTTTTTTCAGATGGCCCTTTTGACCGGGGGGAAGTGAGACTTCATTGTAGTGCAGATTTCCTTTGCAAGCTTGCTTGGTTGGCCAAAAAGGGCGTATGCGTTTTTTCCTGAATATATTCAGGAAGAAACGCATACGCCCTTTTTGGCCAAGTGCATCATTGTGGACGTTCTGCCTCTTTTCCTATGCTTTCAATGCAATTCCAGTCTACCTCCTGAAATCGGTTTCCTGCAATTCTGCCCCGCTTTCAAGTCCTCTTGGCAGCCTTACTTCAGTCTATTTTTGGACGATAGCTGTCATTTATAACTCTGCAGGTTTGTGAATTACAGTGCCCCTGAGCTCCTTTCTTCAACTCGCTTTCTTGTGACCTGGCCGCAACACCGCAGGATGGCTTCAGGCCCTAATCTGGTTCCGGCACGGCACGCTGAGCCTTTGGTTATTTCCTTTTCCTGGTGGGAAATGAGAGTTAAATTTGCCCGTCCAGACACCTCCAGCTAGTCTCTCATTGGTTCTCGCTATTCCTGTTCATCTTCCGCAAAAATTGCAAACTGGGCCAAACAGGAGGTTAAAGGCGCTGACTCTCCAAGTGGGGAGAGTGTTAGTAAAGCGTCTGGAATGTTGCACCCGAGTACCAGGGGAGGAAAACTGAGACATATTTGAACACGTCTCCCGTTCACATGGTTGATCATACTTGGGTTCCACATGCATGTTTTAGCTGAAGGAAGAATACCTTAAACCTGGAGAGTTGAGACCCGTGTAATGGGTACCATGCAATATGACTTCAAAGGGTCTTCATTTGCTCACCGAACCTCTCCAATCCTATCACTGCTGCGTTTATGCCCCTGTACACATGCTTGATTCTCTTTCGGAGACATAGCAATCCATAGATTTTAAGATACTTACTAGTCAGGTACATTCTTAGGCGTTTAATATGCGGTGTTGAGTCCATTTCGTTGAGCAAGGAGTAGCTCTTGTCTATTCCATATTTGGCTTAAGGAACTTTATCTGTGCTCATTTCAATCTCTGGTTTTATGCAGCAACCCAACTCACCTTTCCCCTTAAGCAAGCATAAGTTGGTTTTCTAAATTTGAGAACCTGTTCTGTTTTGGAATTCAGTTCCTGTGTAGCCAAGTTTACATTCCGTGTATTAGTGATATCTTATGATGTTTCTTTTTCTGTGTGACTTATTTCAGTTAGAATCATCGTACCTGAATCTACTCATTATGCTGCTACGGGCCTGATGACATAGATTTCATTGCTGAGTGACACTGCATTGTACGTAAGTACCACAAGTTCTTTATCCATTTTTCACTTTCTGGGATGTTGAACTTGTACTGTAAACGAGGTTCTTGTAAACAGAGCCGTTCCAAACTTTGGGGTGGCTGTGTCTTTTTGATTTTAATTTCCCTAAGCTATAGGACCATAAGTGGAAGTGCCCTAGGCTCTGTTGCTTTGTTTTTTAGATGTTTCAGGAAACACCATACACTTCTCCCAAGTGTCTGTTGGCAATTTACATCCCGCCCATCAGCATAACAAGGCTCCCAGTTCTCAATGGCCTGTTGCCTTTCTGGATTTTACACTTTTTTCAGATGGCCCTTTTGACCGGGGGGAAGTGAGACTTCATTGTAGTGCAGATTTCCTTTGCAAGCTTGCTTGGTTGGCCAAAAAGGGCGTATGCGTTTTTTCCTGAATATATTCAGGAAAAAACGCATACGCCCTTTTTGGCCAAGTGCATCATTGTGGACGTTCTGCCTCTTTTCCTATGCTTTCAATGCAATTCCAGTCTACCTCCTGAAATCGGTTTCCTGCAATTCTGCCCCGCTTTCAAGTCCTCTTGGCAGCCTTACTTCAGTCTATTTTTGGACGATAGCTGTCATTTATAACTCTGCAGGTTTGTGAATTACAGTGCCCCTGAGCTCCTTTCTTCAACTCGCTTTCTTGTGAGCTGGCCGCAACACCGCAGGATGGCTTCAGGCCCTAATCTGGTTCCGGCCCGGCACGCTGAGCCTTTGGTTAATTCCTCTTCCTGGTGGGAAATGAGAGTTAAATTTGCCCGTCCAGACACCTCCAGCTAGTCTCTCATTGGTTCTCGCTATTCCTGTTCATCTTCCGCAGAAATTGCAAACTGGGCCAAACAGGAGGTTAAAGGGACTGACTCTCCAAGTCGGGAGAGTGTTAGTAAAGCGTCTGGAATGTTGCACCCGAGTACCAGGGTACGAAAACTGAGACATATTTGAACACGTCTCCCGATCACATGGTTGATCATACTCTAGGTTCCACATGCATGTTTTAGCTGAAGGAAGAATACCTTAAACCTGGGTAGTTGAAACCCGTGGAATGGGTACCATGCAATATGACTTCAAAGGGTCTTCATTTGCTCACCGAACCTCTCCAATCCTATCACTGCTGCGTTTATGCCCCTGTACACATGCTTGATTCTCTTTCGGAGACATAGCAATCCATAGGTTTTAAGATACTTACTAGTCAGGAACATTCTTAGGCGTTTAATATGGGGTGTTGAGTCCATTTCGTTGAGCAAGGAGTAGCTCTTGTCTATTCCATATTTGGCTTAAGGAACTTTATCTGTGCTCATTGCAATCTCTGGTTTTATGCAGCACCCCAACTCACCTTTACCCTTAAGCAAGCATAAGTTGTTTTTCTAAATTTGAGACCCTGTTCTGTTCTGTAATTCAGTTCCTGTGTAGCCAAGTTTCCATTCCCTGTATTACTGATATCTTATGATGTTTCTTTTTCTGTGTGACTTATTTCAGTTAGAATCATCATACCTGAATCCACTCATTGTGCTGCTAAGGGCCTGATGACACAGATTTCATTGCTGAGTGATATTGCTTTGTAAGTAAATACCACAACTTCTTTATCCATTTTTCACTTTCTGCGATGTTGAACTTGTACTGTAAACGAGGTTCTTGTAAACAGAGCCGTTCCAAACTTTGGGGTGGCTGTGTCTTTTTTATTTTAATTTCCCTAAGCTATAGGACCATAAGTGGAAGTGCCCTAGGTTCTGTTGCTTTGTTTTTTAGATGTTTCAGGAAACACCATACACTTCTCCCGAGTGGTTGTTGGCAATTTACATCCCGCCCATCAGCATAACAAGGCTCCCAGTTCTCCATGGCCTGTCCTGCCTTTCTGGATTTTACACTTTTTTCAGATGGCCCTTTTGACCGGGGGGAAGTGAGACTTCATTGTAGTGCAGATTTCCTTTGCAAGCTTGCTTGGTTGGCCAAAAGGGCGTATGCGTTTTTTCCTGAATATATTCAGGAAGAAACGCATACGCCCTTTTTGGCCAAGTGCATCGTTGTGGACGTTCTGCCTCTTTTCCTATGCTTTCAATGCAATTCCAGTCTACCTCCTGAAATCGGTTTCCTGCAATTCTGCCCTGCTTTCAAGTCCTCTTGGCAGCCTTACTTCCGTCTATTTTTGGACGATAGCTGTCATTTATAACTCTGCAGGTTTGTGAATTACAGTGCCCCTGAGCTCCTTTCTTCTACTCGCTTTCTTGTGACCTGGCCGCAACACCGCAGGATGGCTTCAGGCCCTAATCTGGTTCCGGCACGGCACGCTGAGCCTTTCGTTATTTCCTCTTCCTGGTGGGAAATGAGAGTTAAATTTGCCCGTCCAGACACCTCCAGCTAGTCTCTCATTGGTTCTCGCTATTCCTGTTCATCTTCCGCAAAAATTGCAAACTGGGCCAAACAGGAGGTTAAAGGTGCTGACTCTCCAAGTGGGGAGAGTGTTAGTAAAGCGTCTGGAATGTTGCACCCGAGTACCAGGGGAGGAAAACTGAGACATATTTGAACACGTCTCCCGTTCACATGGTTGATCATACTTGGGTTCCACATGCATGTTTTAGCTGAAGGAAGAATACCTTAAACCTGGAGAGTTGAGACCCGTGTAATGGGTACCATGCAATATGACTTCAAAGGGTCTTCATTTGCTCACCGAACCTCTCCAATCCTATCACTGCTGCGTTTATGCCCCTGTACACATGCTTGATTCTCTTTCGGAGACATAGCAATCCATAGATTTTAAGATACTTACTAGTCAGGTACATTCTTAGGCGTTTAATATGCGGTGTTGAGTCCATTTCGTTGAGCAAGGAGTAGCTCTTGTCTATTCCATATTTGGCTTAAGGAACTTTATCTGTGCTCATTTCAATCTCTGGTTTTATGCAGCAACCCAACTCACCTTTCCCCTTAAGCAAGCATAAGTTGGTTTTCTAAATTTGAGAACCTGTTCTGTTTTGGAATTCAGTTCCTGTGTAGCCAAGTTTCCATTCCGTGTATTAGTGATATCTTATGATGTTTCTTTTTCTGTGTGACTTATTTCAGTTAGAATCATCGTACCTGAATCTACTCATTATGCTGCTACGGGCCTGATGACATAGATTTCATTGCTGAGTGACACTGCATTGTACGTAAGTACCACAAGTTCTTTATCCATTTTTCACTTTCTGGGATGTTGAACTTGTACTGTAAACGAGGTTCTTGTAAACAGAGCCGTTCCAAACTTTGGGGTGGCTGTGTCT
This sequence comes from Stenella coeruleoalba, assembly GCF_951394435.1. Classification (NCBI taxonomy): domain Eukaryota; kingdom Metazoa; phylum Chordata; class Mammalia; order Artiodactyla; family Delphinidae; genus Stenella; species Stenella coeruleoalba. The sequence goes on from NW_027646206.1 coordinate 945,307, forward strand.
TTTTGATTTTAATTTCCCTAAGCTATAGGACCATAAGTGGAAGTGCCCTAGGCTCTGTTGCTTTGTTTTTTAGATGTTTCAGGAAACACCATACACTTCTCCCAAGTGTCTGTTGGCAATTTACATCCCGCCCATCAGCATAACAAGGCTCCCAGTTCTCAATGGCCTGTTGCCTTTCTGGATTTTACACTTTTTTCAGATGGCCCTTTTGACCGGGGGGAAGTGAGACTTCATTGTAGTGCAGATTTCCTTTGCAAGCTTGCTTGGTTGACCAAAAAGGGCGTATGCGTTTTTTCCTGAATATATTCAGGAAAAAACGCATACGCCCTTTTTGGCCAAGTGCATCATTGTGGACGTTCTGCCTCTTTTCCTATGCTTTCAATGCAATTCCAGTCTACCTCCTGAAATCGGTTTCCTGCAATTCTGCCCCGCTTTCAAGTCCTCTTGGCAGCCTTACTTCAGTCTATTTTTGGACGATAGCTGTCATTTATAACTCTGCAGGTTTGTGAATTACAGTGCCCCTGAGCTCCTTTCTTCAACTCGCTTTCTTGTGAGCTGGCCGCAACACCGCAGGATGGCTTCAGGCCCTAATCTGGTTCCGGCCCGGCACGCTGAGCCTTTGGTTAATTCCTCTTCCTGGTGGGAAATGAGAGTTAAATTTGCCCGTCCAGACACCTCCAGCTAGTCTCTCATTGGTTCTCGCTATTCCTGTTCATCTTCCGCAGAAATTGCAAACTGGGCCAAACAGGAGGTTAAAGGGACTGACTCTCCAAGTCGGGAGAGTGTTAGTAAAGCGTCTGGAATGTTGCACCCGAGTACCAGGGTACGAAAACTGAGACATATTTGAACACGTCTCCCGATCACATGGTTGATCATACTCTAGGTTCCACATGCATGTTTTAGCTGAAGGAAGAATACCTTAAACCTGGGTAGTTGAAACCCGTGGAATGGGTACCATGCAATATGACTTCAAAGGGTCTTCATTTGTTCACCGAACCTCTCCAATCCTATCACTGCTGCGTTTATGCCCCTGTACACATGCTTGATTCTCTTTCGGAGACATAGCAATCCATAGATTTTAAGATACTTACTAGTCAGGAACATTCTTAGGCGTTTAATATGGGGTGTTGAGTCCATTTCGTTGAGCAAGGAGTAGCTCTTGTCTATTCCATATTTGGCTTAAGGAACTTTATCTGTGCTCATTGCAATCTCTGGTTTTATGCAGCACCCCAACTCACCTTTACCCTTAAGCAAGCATAAGTTGTTTTTCTAAATTTGAGACCCTGTTCTGTTCTGTAATTCAGTTCCTGTGTAGCCAAGTTTCCATTCCCTGTATTACTGATATCTTATGATGTTTCTTTTTCTGTGTGACTTATTTCAGTTAGAATCATCATACCTGAATCCACTCATTGTGCTGCTAAGGGCCTGATGACACAGATTTCATTGCTGAGTGATATTGCTTTGTAAGTAAATACCACAACTTCTTTATCCATTTTTCACTTTTTGCGATGTTGAACTTGTACTGTAAACGAGGTTCTTGTAAACAGAGCCGTTCCAAACTTTGGGGTGGCTGTGTCTTTTTGATTTTAATTTCCCTAAGCTATAGGACCATAAGTGGAAGTGCCCTAGGTTCTGTTGCTTTGTTTTTTAGATGTTTCAGGAAACACCATACACTTCTCCCGAGTGGTTGTTGGCAATTTACATCCCGCCCATCAGCATAACAAGGCTCCCAGTTCTCCATGGCCTGTCCTGCCTTTCTGGATTTTACACTTTTTTCAGATGGCCCTTTTGACCGGGGGGAAGTGAGACTTCATTGTAGTGCAGATTTCCTTTGCAAGCTTGCTTGGTTGGCCAAAAAGGGCGTATGCGTTTTTTCCTGAATATATTCAGGAAAAAACGCATACGCCCTTTTTGGCCAAGTGCATCATTGTGGACGTTCTACCTCTTTTCCTATGCTTTCAATGCAATTCCAGTTTACCTCCTGAAATCGGTTTCCTGCAATTTTGCCCCGCTTTCAAGTCCTCTTGGCAGCCTTACTTCAGTATATTTTTGGACGATAGCTGTCATTTATAACTGCAGGTTTGTGAATTACAGTGCCCCTGAGCTCCTTTCTTCAACTCGGTTTCTTTTGAGCTGGCCGCAACACCGCAGGATGGCTTCAGGCCCTAATCTGGTTCCGGTTCGGAACGCTGAGCCTTTGGTTATTTCCTCTTCCTGTTGCGAAATGAGAGTTAAATTTGCCCGTCCAGACACCTCCAGCTAACCTCTCATTGGTTCTCGCTATTCCTGTTCATCTTCCGCAGAAATTGCAAACTGTGCCAAACAGGAGGTTAAAGGGACTGACTCTCCAAGTGGGGAGAGTGTTAGTAAAGCGTCTGGAATGTTGCACCCGAGTACCACGGGAGGAAAACTGAGACATATTTGAACACTTCTCCCGATCACATGGTTGATCATACTCTGGGTTCCACATGCATGTTTTAGCTGAAGGAAGAATACCTAAAACCTGGGTAGTTGATACCCGTGGAATGGGTACCATGCAATATGACTTCAAAGGGTCTTCATTTGCTCACCGAACCTCTCCAATCCTATCACTGCTGCGTTTATGCCCCTGTACACATGCTTGATTCTCTTTCGGAGACATAGCAATCCATAGGTTTTAAGATACTTACTAGTCAGGTACATTCTTAGGCGTTTAATATGCGGTGTTGAGTCCATTTCGTTGAGCAAGGAGTAGCTCTTGTCTATTACATATTTGACTTAAGGAACTTTATCTGTGCTCATTTCAATCTCTGGTTTTATGCAGCACCCCAACTCACCTTTACCCTTAAGCAAGCATAAGTTGGTTTTCTAAATTGGAGACCCTGTTCTGTTCTGTAATTCATTTCCTGTGTAGTCAAGTTTACATTCCATGTATTACTGATATCTTATTATGTTTCTTTTTCTGTGTGACTTATTTCAGTTAGAATCATCATACCTGAATCCACTCATTGTGCTGCTAAGGGCCTGATGACACAGATTTCATTGCTGAGTGATATTGCTTTCTAAGTAAATACCACAACTTCTTTATCCATTTTTCACTTTCTGCGATGTTGAACTTGTACTGTAAACGAGGTTCTTGTAAACAGAGCCGTTCCAAAATTTGGGGTGGCTGTGTCTTTTTGATTTTAATTTCCCTAAGCTATAGGACCATAAGTGGAAGTGCCCTAGGTTCTGTTGCTTTGTTTTTTAGATGTTTCAGGAAACACCATACACTTCTCCCGAGTGGTTGTTGGCAATTTACATCCCGCCCATCAGCATAACAAGGCTCCCAGTTCTCCATGGCCTGTCCTGCCTTTCTGGATTTTACACTTTTTTCAGATGGCCCTTTTGACCGGGGGGAAGTGAGACTTCATTGTAGTGCAGATTTCCTTTGCAAGCTTGCTTGGTTGGCCAAAAAGGGCGTATGCGTTTTTTCCTGAATATATTCAGGAAGAAACGCATACGCCCTTTTTGGCCAAGTGCATCATTGTGGACGTTCTGCCTCTTTTCCTATGCTTTCAATGCAATTCCAGTCTACCTCCTGAAATCGGTTTCCTGCAATTCTGCCCCGCTTTCAAGTCCTCTTGGCAGCCTTACTTCAGTCTATTTTTGGACGATAGCTGTCATTTATAACTCTGCAGGTTTGTGAATTACAGTGCCCCTGAGCTCCTTTCTTCAACTCGCTTTCTTGTGACCTGGCCGCAACACCGCAGGATGGCTTCAGGCCCTAATCTGGTTCCGGCACGGCACGCTGAGCCTTTGGTTATTTCCTTTTCCTGGTGGGAAATGAGAGTTAAATTTGCCCGTCCAGACACCTCCAGCTAGTCTCTCATTGGTTCTCGCTATTCCTGTTCATCTTCCGCAAAAATTGCAAACTGGGCCAAACAGGAGGTTAAAGGCGCTGACTCTCCAAGTGGGGAGAGTGTTAGTAAAGCGTCTGGAATGTTGCACCCGAGTACCAGGGGAGGAAAACTGAGACATATTTGAACACGTCTCCCGTTCACATGGTTGATCATACTTGGGTTCCACATGCATGTTTTAGCTGAAGGAAGAATACCTTAAACCTGGAGAGTTGAGACCCGTGTAATGGGTACCATGCAATATGACTTCAAAGGGTCTTCATTTGCTCACCGAACCTCTCCAATCCTATCACTGCTGCGTTTATGCCCCTGTACACATGCTTGATTCTCTTTCGGAGACATAGCAATCCATAGATTTTAAGATACTTACTAGTCAGGTACATTCTTAGGCGTTTAATATGCGGTGTTGAGTCCATTTCGTTGAGCAAGGAGTAGCTCTTGTCTATTCCATATTTGGCTTAAGGAACTTTATCTGTGCTCATTTCAATCTCTGGTTTTATGCAGCAACCCAACTCACCTTTCCCCTTAAGCAAGCATAAGTTGGTTTTCTAAATTTGAGAACCTGTTCTGTTTTGGAATTCAGTTCCTGTGTAGCCAAGTTTACATTCCGTGTATTAGTGATATCTTATGATGTTTCTTTTTCTGTGTGACTTATTTCAGTTAGAATCATCGTACCTGAATCTACTCATTATGCTGCTACGGGCCTGATGACATAGATTTCATTGCTGAGTGACACTGCATTGTACGTAAGTACCACAAGTTCTTTATCCATTTTTCACTTTCTGGGATGTTGAACTTGTACTGTAAACGAGGTTCTTGTAAACAGAGCCGTTCCAAACTTTGGGGTGGCTGTGTCTTTTTGATTTTAATTTCCCTAAGCTATAGGACCATAAGTGGAAGTGCCCTAGGCTCTGTTGCTTTGTTTTTTAGATGTTTCAGGAAACACCATACACTTCTCCCAAGTGTCTGTTGGCAATTTACATCCCGCCCATCAGCATAACAAGGCTCCCAGTTCTCAATGGCCTGTTGCCTTTCTGGATTTTACACTTTTTTCAGATGGCCCTTTTGACCGGGGGGAAGTGAGACTTCATTGTAGTGCAGATTTCCTTTGCAAGCTTGCTTGGATGGCCAAAAAGGGCGTATGCGTTTTTTCCTGAATATATTCAGGAAAAAACGCATACGCCCTTTTTGGCCAAGTGCATCATTGTGGACGTTCTGCCTCTTTTCCTATGCTTTCAATGCAATTCCAGTCTACCTCCTGAAATCGGTTTCCTGCAATTCTGCCCCGCTTTCAAGTCCTCTTGGCAGCCTTACTTCAGTCTATTTTTGGACGATAGCTGTCATTTATAACTCTGCAGGTTTGTGAATTACAGTGCCCCTGAGCTCCTTTGTTCAACTCGCTTTCTTTTGAGCTGGCCGCAACACCGCAGGATGGCTTCAGGCCCTAATCTGGTTCCGGCCCGGCACGCTGAGCCTTTGGTTAATTCCTCTTCCTGGTGGGAAATGAGAGTTAAATTTGCCCGTCCAGACACCTCCAGCTAGTCTCTCATTGGTTCTCGCTATTCCTGTTCATCTTCCGCAGAAATTGCAAACTGGGCCAAACAGGAGGTTAAAGGGACTGACTCTCCAAGTCGGGAGAGTGTTAGTAAAGCGTCTGGAATGTTGCACCCGAGTACCAGGGTACGAAAACTGAGACATATTTGAACACGTCTCCCGATCACATGGTTGATCATACTCTAGGTTCCACATGCATGTTTTAGCTGAAGGAAGAATACCTTAAACCTGGGTAGTTGAAACCCGTGGAATGGGTACCATGCAATATGACTTCAAAGGGTCTTCATTTGCTCACCGAACCTCTCCAATCCTATCACTGCTGCGTTTATGCCCCTGTACACATGCTTGATTCTCTTTCGGAGACATAGCAATCCATAGGTTTTAAGATACTTACTAGTCAGGAACATTCTTAGGCGTTTAATATGGGGTGTTGAGTCCATTTCGTTGAGCAAGGAGTAGCTCTTGTCTATTCCATATTTGGCTTAAGGAACTTTATCTGTGCTCATTGCAATCTCTGGTTTTATGCAGCACCCCAACTCACCTTTACCCTTAAGCAAGCATAAGTTGTTTTTCTAAATTTGAGACCCTGTTCTGTTCTGTAATTCAGTTCCTGTGTAGCCAAGTTTCCATTCCCTGTATTACTGATATCTTATGATGTTTCTTTTTCTGTGTGACTTATTTCAGTTAGAATCATCATACCTGAATCCACTCATTGTGCTGCTAAGGGCCTGATGACACAGATTTCATTGCTGAGTGATATTGCTTTGTAAGTAAATACCACAACTTCTTTATCCATTTTTCACTTTCTGCGATGTTGAACTTGTACTGTAAACGAGGTTCTTGTAAACAGAGCCGTTCCAAACTTTGGGGTGGCTGTGTCTTTTTTATTTTAATTTCCCTAAGCTATAGGACCATAAGTGGAAGTGCCCTAGGTTCTGTTGCTTTGTTTTTTAGATGTTTCAGGAAACACCATACACTTCTCCCGAGTGGTTGTTGGCAATTTACATCCCGCCCATCAGCATAACAAGGCTCCCAGTTCTCCATGGCCTGTCCTGCCTTTCTGGATTTTACACTTTTTTCAGATGGCCCTTTTGACCGGGGGGAAGTGAGACTTCATTGTAGTGCAGATTTCCTTTGCAAGCTTGCTTGGTTGGACAAAAGGGCGTATGCGTTTTTTCCTGAATATATTCAGGAAGAAACGCATACGCCCTTTTTGGCCAAGTGCATCGTTGTGGACGTTCTGCCTCTTTTCCTATGCTTTCAATGCAATTCCAGTCTACCTCCTGAAATCGGTTTCCTGCAATTCTGCCCTGCTTTCAAGTCCTCTTGGCAGCCTTACTTCCGTCTATTTTTGGACGATAGCTGTCATTTATAACTCTGCAGGTTTGTGAATTACAGTGCCCCTGAGCTCCTTTCTTCTACTCGCTTTCTTGTGACCTGGCCGCAACACCGCAGGATGGCTTCAGGCCCTAATCTGGTTCCGGCACGGCACGCTGAGCCTTTCGTTATTTCCTCTTCCTGGTGGGAAATGAGAGTTAAATTTGCCCGTCCAGACACCTCCAGCTAGTCTCTCATTGGTTCTCGCTATTCCTGTTCATCTCCCGCAGAAATTGCAAACTGGGCCAAACAGGAGGTTAAAGGCGCTGACTCTCCAAGTGGGGAGAGTGTTAGTAAAGCGTCTGGAATGTTGCACCCGAGTACCAGGGGAGGAAAACTGAGACATATTTGAACACGTCTCCCGTTCACATGGTTGATCATACTTGGGTTCCACATGCATGTTTTAGCTGAAGGAAGAATACCTTAAACCTGGAGAGTTAAGACCCGTGTAATGGGTACCATGCAATATGACTTCAAAGGGTCTTCATTTGCTCACCGAACCTCTCCAATCCTATCACTGCTGCGTTTATGCCCCTGTACACATGCTTGATTCTCTTTCGGAGACATAGCAATCCATAGGTTTTAAGATACTTACTAGTCAGGTACATTCTTAGGCGTTTAATATGCGGTGTTGAGTCCATTTCTTTGAGCAAGGAGTAGCTCTTGTCTATTCCATATTTGACTTAAGGAACTTTATCTGTGCTCATTTCAATCTCTGGTTTTATGCAGCACCCCAACTCACCTTTCCCCTTAAGCAAGCATAAGTTGGTTTTCTAAATTTGAGACCCTGTTCTGTTCTGTAATTCAGTTCCTGTGTAGCCAAGTTTACATTCCGTGTATTGCTGATATCTTATGATGTTTCTTTTTCTGTGTGACTTACTTCAGTTAGAATCATCATACCTGAATCCACTAATTGTGCTGCTAAGGGCCTGATGACACAGATTTCATTGCTGAGTGATATTGCTTTGTAAGTAAATACCACAACTTCTTTATCCATTTTTCACTTTCTGCGATGTTGAACTTGTACTGTAAACGAGGTTCTTGTAAACAGACCCGTTCCAAACTTTGGGGTGGCTGTGTCTTTTTGATTTTAATTTCCCTAAGCTATAGGACCATAAGTGGAAGTGCCCTAGGTTCTGTTGCTTTGTTTTTTAGATGTTTCAGGAAACACCATACACTTCTCCCGCATGGTTGTTGGCAATTTACATCCCGCCCATCAGCATAACAAGGCTCCCAGTTCTCCATGGCCTGTCCTGCCTTTCTGGATTTTACACTTTTTTCAGATGGCCCTTTTGACCGAGGGGAAGTGAGACTTCATTGTAGTGCAGATTTCCTTTGCAAGCTTGCTTGGTTGGCCAAAAAGGGCGTATGCGTTTTTTCCTGAATATATTCAGGAAAAAACGCATACGCCCTTTTTGGCCAAGTTCATCATTGTGGACGTTCTGCCTCTTTTCCTATGCTTTCAATGCAATTCCAGTCTACCTCCTGAAATCGGTTTCCTGCAATTCTGCCCCGCTTTCAAGTCCTCTTGGCAGCCTTACTTCAGTCTATTTTTGGACGATAGCTGTCATTTATAACTCTGCAGGTTTGTGAATTACAGTGCCCCTGAGCTCCTTTCTTCAACTCGCTTTCTTTTGAGCTGGCCGCCACACCGCAGGATGGCTTCAGGCCCTAATCTGGTTCCGGTACGGCACGCTGAGCCTTTGGTTATTTCCTCTTCCTGGTGGGAAATGAGAGTTAAATTTGCCCGTCCAGACACCTCCAGCTAGCCTCTCATTGGTTCTCGCTATTCCTGTTCATCTTCCGCAGAAATTGCAAACTGGGCCAAACAGGAGGTTAAAGGCGCTGACTCTCCAAGTGGGGAGAGTGTTAGTAAAGCGTCTGGAATGTTGCACCCGAGTTCCAGGGGAGGAAAACTGAGACATATTTGAACACGTCTCCCGATCACATGGTTGATCATACTCTGGGTTCCACATGCATGTTTTAGCTGAAGGAAGAATACCTTAAACCTGGGTAGTTGAAACCCGTGGAATGGGTACCATGCAATATGACTTCAAAGGGTCTTCATTTGCTCACCGAACCTCTCCAATCCTATCACTGCTGCGTTTATGCCCCTGTACACATGCTTGATTCTCTTTTGGAGACATAGCAATCCATAGGTTTTACAATACTTACTAGTCAGGTACATTCTTAGGCGTTTAATATGCGGTGTTGAGTCCATTTCGTTGAGCAAGTAGTAGCTCTTGTCTATTCCATATTTGACTTAAGGAACTTTATCTGTGCTCATTTCAATCTCTGGTTTTATGCAGCACCCCAACTCACCTTTACCCTTAAGCAAGCATAAGTTGGTTTTCTAAATTTGAGACCCTGTTCTGTTCTGTAATTCAGTTCCTGTGTAGCCAAGTTTACATTCCGTGTATTACTGATATCTTATGATGTTTCTTTTTCTGTGTGACTTATTTCAGTTAGAATCATCATACCTGAATCCACTCTTTGTGATGCTAAGGGCCTGATGACATAGATTTCATTGCTGAGTGATATTGCTTTGTAAGTAAATACCACAACTTCTTTATCCATTTTTCACTTTCTGCGATGTTGAACTTGTACTGTAAACGAGGTTCTTGTAAACAGAGGCGTCCCAAACTTTGGGGTGGCTGTGTCTTTTTGATTTTAATTTCCCTAAGCTATAGGACCATAAGTGGCAGTGCCCTAGGCTCTGTTGCTTTGTTTTTTAGATGTTTCAGGAAACACCATACACTTCTCCCGAGTGTCTGTTGGCAATTTACATCCCGCCCATCAGCATAACAAGGCTCCCAGTTCTCCATGGCCTGTCCTCCCTTTCTGGATTTTACACTTTTTTCAGATGGCCCTTTTGACCGGGGGGAAGTGAGACTTCATTGTAGTGCAGATTTCCTTTGCAAGCTTGCTTGGTTGGCCAAAAAGGGCGTATGCGTTTTTTCCTGAATATATTCAGGAATAATCTGCCCGTCCAGACACCTCCAGCTAGCCTCTCATTGGTTCTCGCTATTCCTGTTCATCTTCCGCAGAAATTGCAAACTGGGCCAAACAGGAGGTTAAAGGCGCTGACTCTCCAAGTGGGGAGAGTGTTAGTAAAGCGTCTGGAATGTTGCACCCGAGTACCAGGGGAGGAAAACTGAGACATATTTGAACACGTCTCCCGTTCACATGGTTGATCATACTTGGGTTCCACATGCATGTTTTAGCTGAAGGAAGAATGCCTTAAACCTGGAGAGTTGAGACCCGTGTAATGGGTACCATGCAATATGACTTCAAAGGGTCTTCATTTGCTCACCGAACCTCTCCAATCCTATCACTGCTGCGTTTATGCCCCTGTACACATGCTTGATTCTCTTTTGGAGAACATAGCAATCCATAGGTTTTACGATACTTACTAGTCAGGTACATTCTTAGGCGTTTAATATGCGGTGTTGAGTCCATTTCGTTGAGCAAGGAGTAGCTCTTGTCTATTCCATATTTGACTTAAGGAACTTTATCTGTGCTCATTTCAATCTCTGGTTTTATGCAGCACCCCAACTCACCTTTACCCTTAAGCAAGCATAAGTTGGTTTTCTAAATTTGAGACCCTGTTCTGTTCTGTAATTCAGTTCCTGTGTAGCCAAGTTTACATTCCGTGTATTACTGATATCTTATGATGTTTCTTTTTCTGTGTGACTTATTTCAGTTAGAATCATCATACCTGAATCCACTCTTTGTGATGCTAAGGGCCTGATGACATAGATTTCATTGCTGAGTGATATTGCTTTGTAAGTAAATACCACAACTTCTTTATCCATTTTTCACTTTCTGCGATGTTGAACTTGTACTGTAAACGAGGTTCTTGTAAACAGAGGCGTCCCAAACTTTGGGGTGGCTGTGTCTTTTTGATTTTAATTTCCCTAAGCTATAGGACCATAAGTGGCAGTGCCCTAGGCTCTGTTGCTTTGTTTTTTAGATGTTTCAGGAAACACCATACACTTCTCCCGAGTGTCTGTTGGCAATTTACATCCCGCCCATCAGCATAACAAGGCTCCCAGTTCTCCATGGCCTGTCCTACCTTTCTGGATTTTACACTTTTTTCAGATGGCCCTTTTGACCGGGGGGAAGTGAGACTTCATTGTAGTGCAGATTTCCTTTGCAAGCTTGCTTGGTTGGCCAAAAAGGGCGTATGCGTTTTTTCCTGAATATATTCAGGAAAAAACGCATACGCCCTTTTTGGCCAAGTGCATCATTGTGGACGTTCTGCCTCTTTTCCTATGCTTTCAATGCAATTCCAGTCTACCTCCTGAAATCGGTTTCCTGCAATTCTGCCCCGCTTTCAAGTCCTCTTGGCAGCCTTACTTCAGTCTATTTTTGGACGATAGCTGTCATTTATAACTCTGCAGGTTTGTGAATTACAGTGACCCTGAGCTCCTTTCTTCAACTCGCTTTCTTGTGACCTGGCCGCAACACCGCCGGATGGCTTCAGGCCCTAATCTGGTTCCGGCACGGCTCGCTGAGCCTTTGGTTATTTCCTCTTCCTGGTGGGAAATGAGAGTTAAATTTGCCCGTCCAGACACCTCCAGCTAGCCTCTCATTGGTTCTCACTATTCCTGTTCATCTTCCGCAGAAATTGCAAACTGGGCCAAACAGGAGGTTAAAGGGACTGACTCTCCAAGTGGGGAGAGTGTTAGTAAAGCGTCTGGAATGTTGCACCCGAGTACCAGGGGAGGAAAACTGAGACATATTTGAACACGTCTCCCGATCACATGGTTGATCATACTCTAGGTTCCACATGCATGTTTTAGCTGAAGGAAGAATACCTTAAACCTGGGTAGTTGAAACCCGTGGAATGGGTACCATGCAATATGACTTCAAAGGGTCTTCATTTGCTCACCGAACCTCTCCAATCCTATCACTGCTGCGTTAATGCCCCTGTACACATGCTTGATTCTCTTTTGGAGACATAGCAATCCATAGGTTTTAAGATACTTACAAGTCAGGTACATTCTTAGGCGTTTAATATGCGGTGTTGAGTCCATTTCGTTGAGCAAGGAGTAGCTCTTGTCTATTCCATATTTGGCTTAAGGAACTTTATCTGTGCTCATTCCAATCTCTGGTTTTATGCAGCACCCCAACTCACCTTTATCCTTAAGCAAGCATAAGTTGTTTTTCTAAATTTGTGACCCTGTTCTGTTCTGTAATTCAGTTCCTGTGTAGCCAAGTTTACATTCCGTGTATTACTGATATCTTATGATGTTTCTTTTTCTGTGTGACTTATTTCAGTTAGAATCATCATACCTGAATCCACTCATTGTGCTGCTAAGGGCCTGATGACATAGATTTCATTGCTGAGTGATATTGCTTTGTAAGTGAATACCACAACTTCTTTATCCATTTTTCACTTTCTGCGATGTTGAACTTGTACTGTAAACGAGGTTCTTGTAAACAGAGCCGTTCCAAACTTTGGGGTGGCTGTGTCTTTTTGATTTTAATTTCCCTAAGCTATAGGACCATAAGTGGAAGTGCCCTAGGCTCTGTTGCTTTGTTTTTTAGATGTTTCAGGAAACACCATACACTTCTCCCAAGTGTCTGTTGGCAATTTACATCCCGCCCATCAGCATAACAAGGCTCCCAGTTCTCCATGGCCTGTCCTGCCTTTCTGGATTTTACACTTTTTTCAGATGGCCCTTTTGACCGGGGGGAAGTGAGACTTCATTGTAGTGCAGATTTCCTTTGCAAGCTTGCTTGGTTGGCCAAAAAGGGCGTATGCGTTTTTTCCTGAATATATTCAGGAAAAAACGCATACGCCCTTTTTGGCCAAGTGCATCATTGTGGACGTTCTGCCTCTTTTCCTATGCTTTCAATGCAATTCCAGTCTACCTCCTGAAATCGGTTTCCTGCAATTCTGCCCCGCTTTCAAGTCCTCTTGGCAGCCTTACTTCAGTCTATTTTTGGACGATAGCTGTCATTTATAACTCTGCAGGTTTGTGAATTACAGTGTCCCTGAGCTCCTTTCTTCAACTCGCTTTCTTGTGACATGGCCGCAACACCGCAGGATGGCTTCAGGCCCTAATCTGGTTCCGGCCCGGCATGCTGAGCCTTTGGTTAATTCCTCTTCCTGGTGGGAAATGAGAGTTAAATTTGCCCGTCCAGACACCTCCAGCTAGCCTCTCATTGGTTCTCGCTATTCCTGTTCATCTTCCGCAGAAATTGCAAACTGGGCCAAACAGGAGTTTAAAGACGCTGACTCTCCAAGTGGGGAGAGTGTTAGTAAAGCGTCTGGAATGTTGCACCCGAGTACCAGGGGAGGAAAACTGAGACATATTTGAACACGTCTCCCGTTCACATGGTTGATCATACTTGGGTTCCACATCCATGTCTTAGCTGAAGGAAGAATACCTTAAACCTGGAGAGTTGAGACCCGTGTAATGGGTACCATGCAATATGACTTCAAAGGGTCTTCATTTGCTCACCGAACCTCTCCAATCCTATCACTGCTGCGTTTATGCCCCTGTACACATGCTTGATTCTCTTTTGGAGACATAGCAATCCATAGGTTTTACGATACTTACTAGTCAGGTACATTCTTAGGCGTTTAATATGCGGTGTTGAGTCCATTTCGTTGAGCAAGGAGTAGCTCTTGTCTATTCTTTATTTGACTTAAGGAACTTTATCTGTGCTCATTTCAATCTCTGGTTTTATGCAGCACCTCAACTCACCTTTACCCTTAAGCAAGCATAAGTTGGTTTTCTAAATTTGAGACCCTGTTCTGTTCTGTAATTCAGTTCCTGTGTAGCCAAGTTTACATTCCGTGTATTAGTGATATCTTATGATGTTTCTTTTTCTGTGTGACTTATTTCAGTTAGAATCATCATACCTGAATCCACTCATTGTGATGCAAAGGGCCTGATGACATAGATTTCATTGCTGAGTGATATTGCTTTGTAAGTAAATACCACAACTTCTTTATCCATTTTTCACTTTCTGCGATGTTGAACTTGTACTGTAAACGAGGTTCTTGTAAACAGAGTCGTCCCAAACTTTGGGGTGGCTGTGTCTTTTTGATTTTAATTTCCCTAAGCTATAGGACCATAAGTGGCAGTGCCCTAGGCTCTGTTGCTTTGTTTTTTAGATGTTTCAGGAAACACCATACACTTCTCCCGAGTGTCTGTTGGCAATTTACATCCCGCCCATCAGCATAACAAGGCTCCCAGTTCTCCATGGCCTGTCCTGCCTTTCTGGATTTTACACTTTTTTCAGATGGCCCTTTTGACCGGGGGGAAGTGAGACTTCATTGTAGTGCAGGTTTCCTTTGCAAGCTTGCTTGGTTGGCCAAAAAGGGCGTATGCGTTTTTTCCTGAATATATTCAGGAAAAAACGCATACGCCCTTTTTGGCCAAGTGCATCATTGTGGACGTTCTGCCTCTTTTCCTATGCTTTCAATGCAATTCCAGTCTACCTTCTGAAATCGGTTTCCTGCAATTCTGCCCCGCTTTCAAGTCCTCTTGGCAGCCTTACTTCAGTCTATTTTTGGACGATAGCTGTCATTTATAACTCTGCAGGTTTGTGAATTACAGTGCCCCTGAGCTCCTTTCTTCAACTCGCTTTCTTGTGACCTGGCCGCAACACCGCAGGATGGCTTCAGGCCCTAATCAGGTTCCGGCCCGGCATGCTGAGCCTTTGGTTAATTCCTCTTCCTGGTGGGAAATGAGAGTTAAATTTGCCCGTCCAGACACCTCCAGCTAGCCTCTCATTGGTTCTCGCTATTCCTGTTCATCTTCCGCAGAAATTGCAAACTGGGCCAAACAGGAGGTTAAAGGCGCTGACTCTCCAAGTGGGGAGAGTGTTAGTAAAGCGTCTGGAATGTTGCACCCGAGTACCAGGGGAGGAAAACTGAGACATATTTGAACACGTCTCCCGTTCACATGGTTGATCATACTTGGGTTCCACATGCATGTTTTAGCTGAAGGAAGAATACCTAAAACCTGGAGAGTTAAGACCCGTGTAATGGGTACCATGCAATATGACTTCAAAGGGTCTTCATTTGCTCACCGAACCTCTCCAATCCTATCACTGCTGCGTTTATGCCCCTGTACACATGCTTGATTCTCTTTCGGAGACATAGCAATCCATAGGTTTTAAGATACTTACTAGTCAGGTACATTCTTAGGCGTTTAATATGGGGTGTTGAGTCCATTTCGTTGAGCAAGGAGTAGCTCTTGTCTATTCCATATTTGGCTTAAGGAACTTTATCTGTGCTCATTTCAATCTCTGGTTTTATGCAGCACCCCAACTCACCTTTACCCTTAAGCAAGAATAAGTTGGTTTTCTAAATTTGAGACCCTGTTCTGTTCTGTAATTCAGTTCCTGTGTAGCCAAGTTTCCATTCCGTGTATTACTGATATCCTATGATGTTTCTTTTTCTGTGTGACTTATTTCAGTTAGAATCATCATACCTGAATCCACTCATTGTGCTGCTAAGGGCCTGATGACACAGATTTCATTGCTGAGTGATATTGCTTTGTAAGTAAATACCACAACTTCTTTATACATTTTTCACTTTCTGCGATGTTGAACTTGTACTGTAAACGAGGTTCTTGTAAACAGAGCCGTTCCAAACTTTGGGGTGGCTGTGTCTTTTTGATTTTAATTTCCCTAAGCTATAGGACCATAAGTGGAAGTGCCCTAGGTTCTGTTGCTTTGTTTTTTAGATGTTTCAGGAAACACCATACACTTCTCCCGAGTGGTTGTTGGCAATTTACATCCCGCCCATCAGCATAACAAGGCTCCCAGTTCTCCATGGCCTGTCCTGCCTTTCTGGATTTTACACTTTTTTCAGATGGCCCTTTTGACCGGGGGGAAGTGAGACTTCATTGTAGTGCAGATTTCCTTTGCAAGCTTGCTTGGTTGGCCAAAAAGGGCGTATGCGTTTTTTCCTGAATATATTCAGGAAAAAACGCATACGCCCTTTTTGGCCAAGTGCATCATTGTGGACGTTCTGCCTCTTTTCCTATGCTTTCAATGCAATTCCAGTCTACCTCCTGAAATCGGTTTCCTGCAATTCTGCCCCGCTTTCAAGTCCTCTTGGCAGCCTTACTTCAGTCTATTTTTGGACGATAGCTGTCATTTATAACTCTGCAGGTTTGTGAATTACAGTGCCCCTGAGCTCCTTTCTTAAACTTGCTTTCTTGTGACCTGGCCGAAACACCGCAGGATGGCTTCACGCCCTAATGTGGTTCCGGCACGGCACGCTGAGCCTTTGGTTATTTCCTCTTCCTGGTGGGAAATGAGAGTTAAATTTGCGCGTCCAGACACCTCCAGCTAGTCTCTCATTGGTTCTCGCTATTCCTGTTCATCTTCCACAGAAATTGCAAACTGGGCCAAACAGGAGGTTAAAGGCGCTGACTCTCAAAGTGGGGAGAGTGTTAGTAAAGCGTCTGGAATGTTGCACCCGAGTACCAGGGGAGGAAAACTGAGACATATTTGAACACGTCTCCCGTTCACATGGTTGATCATACTTGGGTTCCACATGCATGTTTTAGCTGAAGGAAGAATACCTTAAACCTGGAGAGTTCAGACCCGTGTAATGGGTACCATGCAATATGACTTCAAAGGGTCTTCATTTGCTCACCGAACCTCTCCAATCCTATCACTGCTGCGTTTATGCCCCTGTACACATGCTTGATTCTCTTTTGGAGACATAGAAATACATAGGTTTTACGATACTTACTAGTCAGGTACATTCTTAGGCGTTTAATATGCGGTGTTGAGTCCATTTCGTTGAGCAAGGAGTAGCTCTTGTCTATTCCATATTTGACTTAAGGAACTTTATCTGTGCTCATTTCAATCTCTGGTTTTATGCAGCACCCCAACTCACCTTTACCCTTAAGCAAGCATAAGTTGGTTTTCTAAATTTGAGACCCTGTTCTGTTCTGTAATTCAGTTCCTGTGTAGCCAAGTTTACATTCCGTGTATTACTGATATCTTATGATGTTTCTTTTTCTGTGTGACATATTTCAGTTAGAATCATCATACCTGAATCCACTCATTGTGATGCTAAGGGCCTGATGACATAGATTTCATTGCTGAGTGATATTGCTTTGTAAGTAAATACCACAACTTCTTTATCCATTTTTCACTTTCTGCGATGTTGAACTTATACTGTAAACGAGGTTCTTGTAAACAGAGACGTCCCAAACTTTGGGGTGGCTGTGTCTTTTTTATTTTAATTTCCCTAAGCTATAGGACCATAAGTGGCAGTGCCCTAGGCTCTGTTGCTTTGTTTTTTAGATGTTTCAGGAAACACCATACACTTCTCCCGAGTGTCTGTTGGCAATTTACATCCCGCCCATCAGCATAACAAGGCTCCCAGTCCTCCATGGCCTGTCCTGCCTTTCTGGATTTTACACTTTTTTCAGATGGCCCTTTTGACCGGGGGGAAGTGAGACTTCATTGTAGTGCAGATTTCCTTTGCAAGCTTGCTTGGTTAGCCAAAAAGGGCGTATGCGTTTTTTCCTGAATATATTCAGGAAAAAACACATACGCCCTTTTTGGCCAAGTGCATCATTGTGGACGTTCTGCCTCTTTTCCTATGCTTTCAATGCAATTCCAGTCTACCTCCTGAAATCGGTTTCCTGCAATTCTGCCCCGCTTTCAAGTCCTCTTGGCAGCCTTACTTCAGTCTATTTTTGGACGATAGCTGTCATTTATAACTCTGCAGGTTTGTGAATTACAGTGCCCCTGAGCTCCTTTCTTCAACTCGCTTTCTTGTGACCTGGCCGCAACACCGCAGGATGGCTTCAGGCCCTAATCTGGTTCTGGCACGGCACGCTGAGCCTTTGGTTATTTCCTCCTCATGGTGGGAAATGAGAGTTAAATTTGCCCGTCCAGACACCTCCAGCTAGCCTCTCATTGGTTCTCACTATTCCTGTTCATCTTCCGCAGAAATTGCAAACTGTGCCAAACAGGAGGTTAAAGGCGCTGACTCTCCAAGTGGGGAGAGTGTTAGTAAAGCGTCTGGAATGTTGCACCCGAGTACCAGGGGAGGAAAACTGAGACATATTTGAACACGTCTCCCGATCACATGGTTGATCATACTCTGGGTTCCACATGCATGTTTTAGCTGAAGGAAGAATACCTAAAACCTGGGTAGTTGAAACCCGTGGAATGGGTACCATGCAATATGACTTCAAAGGGTCTTCATTTGCTCACCGAACCTCTCGAATCCTATCACTGCTGCGTTTATGCCCCTGTACACATGCTTGATTCTCTTTCAGAGACATAGTAATCTATAGGTTTTAAGATACTTACTAGTCAGGTACATTCTTAGGCGTTTAATATGCGGTGTTGAGTCCATTTCGTTGAGCAAGGAGTAGCTCTTCTCTATTCCATATTTGGCCTAAGGAACTTTATCTGTGCTCATTTCAATCTCTGGTTTTATGCAGCACCCCAACTCACCTTTACCCTTAAGCAAGCATAAGTTGGTTTTCTAAATTTGAGACCCTGTTCTGTTCTGTAATTCAGTTCCTGTGTAGCCAAGTTTACATTCCGTGTATTACTGATATCTTATGATGTTTCTTTTTCTGTGTGACTTATTTCAGTTAGAATCATCATACCTGAATCCACTCATTGTGCTGCTAAGGGCCTGATGACACAGATTTCATTGCTGAGTGATATTGCTTTGTAAGTAAATACCACAACTTCTTTATCCATTTTTCACTTTCTGCGATGTTGAACTTGTACTGTAAACGAGGTTCTTGTAAACAGAGCCGTTCCAAACTTTGGGGTGGCTGTGTCTTTTTGATTTTAATTTCCCTAAGCTATAGGACCATAAGTGGAAGTGCCCTAGGTTCTGTTGCTTTGTTTTTTAGATGTTTCAGGAAACATAATACACTTCTCCCGAGTGGTTGTTTGCAATTTACATCCCGCCCATCAGCATAACAAGGTTCCCAGTTGTCCATGGCCTGTCCTGCCTTTCTGGATTTTACACTTTTTTCAGATGGCCCTTTTGACCTGGGGGAAGTGAGACTTCATTGTAGTGCAGATTTCCTTTGCAAGCTTGCTTGGTTGGCCAAAAAGGGCGTATGCGTTTTTACATCCCGCCCATCAGCATAACAAGACTCCCAGTTCTCCATGGCCTGTCCTGCCTTTCTGGATTTTACACTTTTTTCAGATGGCCCTTTTGACCGGGGGGATGTGAGACTTCATTGTAGTGCAGATTTCCTTTGCAAGCTTGCTTGGTTGGCCAAAAAGGGCGTATGCGTTTTTTCCTGAATATATTCAGGAAAAAACGCATACGCCCTTTTTGGCCAAGTGCATCATTGTCGACGTTCTGCCTCTTTTCCTATGCTTTCAATGCAATTCCAGTCTACCTCCTGAAATCGGTTTCCTGCAATTCTGCCCTGCTTTCAAGTCCTCTTGGCAGCCTTCCTTCAGTCTATTTTTGGAGGATAGCTGTCATTTATAACTCTGCAGGTTTGTGCATTACAGTGCCCCTGAGCTCCTTTCTTCAACTTGCTTTCTTGTGACCTGGCAGCAACACCGCAGGATGGCTTCACGCCCTAATCTGGTTCCGGCATGGCAAGCTGAGCCTTTGGTTATTTCCTTTTCCTGGTGGGAAATGAGAGTTAAATTTGCCCGTCCAGACACCTTCAGCTAGTCTCTCATTGGTTCTCGCTATTCCTGTTCATCTTCCGCAGAAATTGCAAACTGGGCCAAACAGGAGGTTAAAGGCGCTGACTCTCCAAGTGGGGAGAGTGTTAGTAAAGCGTCTGGAATGTTGCACCCGAGTACCAGGGGAGGAAAACTGAGACATATTTGAACACGTCTCCCGTTCACATGGTTGATCATACTTGGGTTCCACATGCATGTTTTAGTTGAAGGAAGAATACCTTAAACCTGGAGAGTTAAGACCCGTGTAATGGGTACCATGCAATATGACTTCAAAGGGTCTTCATTTGCTCACCGAACCTCTCCAATCCTATCACTGCTGCGTTTATGCCCCTGTACACATGCTTGATTCTCTTTCGGAGACATAGCAATCCATAGGTTTTTAAGATACTTACTAGTCAGGTACATTCTTAGGCGTTTAATATGCGGTGTTGAGTCCATTTCGTTGAGCAAGGAGTAGCTCTTGTCTATTCCATATTTGACTTAAGGAACTTTATCTGTGCTCATTTCAATCTCTGGTTTTATGCAGCACCCCAACTCACCTTTACCCTTAAGCAAGCATAAGTTGGTTTTCTAAATTTGAGACCCTGTCCTGTTCTGTAATTCAGTTCCTGTGTAGCCAAGTTTACATTCCGTGTATTACTGATATCTTATGATGTTTCTTTTTCTGTGTGACTTACTTCTGTTAGAATCATCATACCTGAATCCACTCATTGTGCTTCTAAGGGCCTGATGACACAGATTTCATTGCTGAGTGATATTGCTTTGTAAGTAAATACCACAACTTCTTTATCCATTTTTCACTTTCTGCGATGTTGAACTTGTACTGTAAACGAGGTTCTTGTAAACAGAGCCGTTCCAAACTTTGGGGTGGCTGTGTCTTTTTGATTTTAATTTCCCTAAGCTATAGGACCATAAGTGGAAGTGCCCTAGGTTCTGTTGCTTTGTTTTTTAGATGTTTCAGGAAACACCATACACTTCTCCCGAGTGGTTGTTGGCAATTTACATCCCGCCCATCAGCATAACAAGGCTCCCAGTTCTCCATGGCCTGTCCTGCCTTTCTGGATTTTACACTTTTTTCAGATGGCCCTTTTGACCGGGGGGAAGTGAGACTTCATTGTAGTGCAGATTTCCTTTGCAAGCTTGCTTGGTTGGCCAAAAAGGGCGTATGCGTTTTTTCCTGAATATATTCAGGAAAAAACGCATACGCCCTTTTTGGCCAAGTGCATCATTGTGGACGTTCTGCCTGTTTTCCTATGCTTTCAATGCAATTCCAGTCTACCTCCTGAAATCGGTTTCCTGCAATTCTGCCCCGCTTTCAAGTCCTCTTGGCAGCCTTACTTCAGTCTATTTTTGGACGATAGCTGTCATTTATAACTCTGCAGGTTTGTGAATTACAGTGCCCCTGAGCTCCTTTGTTCAACTCGCTTTCTTTTGAGCTGGCCGCAACACCGCAGGATGGCTTCAGGCCCTAATCTGGTTCCGGCCCGGCCTGCTGAGCCTTTGGTTAATTCCTCTTCCTGGTGGGAAATGAGAGTTAAATTTGCCCGTCCAGACACCTCCAGCTAGCCTCTCATTGGTTCTCGCTATTCCTGTTCATCTTCCGCAGAAATTGCAAACTGGGGCAACAGGAGGTTAAAGGCGCTGACTCTCCAAGTGGGGAGAGTGTTAGTAAAGCATCTGGAATGTTGCACCCGAGTACCAGGGGAGGAAAACTGAGACATATTTGAACACGTCTCCCGTTCACATGGTTGATCATACTTGGGTTCCACATGCATGTTTTAGCTGAAGGAAGAATACCTAAAACCTGCGTAGTTGAAACCCGTGGAATGGGTACCATGCAATATGACTTCAAAGGGTCTTCATTTGCTCACCGAACCTCTCCAATCCTATCACTGCTGCGTTTATGCCCCTGTACACATGCTTGATTCTCTTTCGGAGACATAGCAATCCATAGGTTTTAAGATACTTACTAGTCAGGTACATTCTTAGGCGTTTAATATGCGGTGTTGAGTCCATTTCGTTGAGCAAGGAGTAGCTCTTGTCTATTCCATATTTGGCTTAAGGAACTTTATCTGTGCTCATTTCAATCTCTGGTTTTATGCAGCACCCCAACTCACCTTTACCCTTAAGCAAGCATAAGTTGGTTTTCTAAATTTGAGACCCTGTTCTGTTTTGGAATTCAGTTCCTGTGTAGCCAAGTTTACATTCCGTGTATTAGTGATATCTTATGATGTTTCTTTTTCTGTGTGACTTACTTCAGTTAGAATCATCATACCTGAATCCACTCATTGTTCTGCTACGGGCCTGATGACACAGATTTCATTGTTGAGTGATATTGCTTTCTAAGTAAATACCACAACTTCTTTATCCATTTTTCACTTTCTGCGATGTTGAACTTGTACTGTAAATGAGGTTCTTGTAAACAGATCCGTTCCAAGCTTTGGGGTGGCTGTGTCTTTTTATTTTAATTTCCCTAAGCTATAGGACCATAAGTGGAAGTGCCCTAGGTTCTGTTGCTTTGTTTTTTAGATGTTTCAGGAAACACCATACACTTCTCCCGAGTGTCTGTTGGCAATTTACATCCCGCCCATCAGCATAACAAGGCTCCCAGTTCTCCATGGCCTGTCCTGCCTTTCTGGATTTTACACTTTTTTCAGATGGCCCTTTTGACCAGGGGGAAGTGAGACTTCATTGTAGTGCAGATTTCCTTTGCAAGCTTGCTTGGTTGGCCAAAAAGGGCGTATGCGTTTTTTCCTGAATATATTCAGGAAAAAACGCATACGCCCTTTTTGGCCAAGTGCATCATTGTGGACATTCTGCCTCTTTTCCTATGCTTTCAATGCAATTCCAGTCTACCTCCTGAAATCGGTTTCCTGCAATTCTGCCCCGCTTTCAAGTCCTCTTGGCAGCCTTACTTCAGTCTATTTTTGGACGATAGCTGTCATTTATAACTCTGCAGGTTTGTGAATTACAGTGCCCCTGAGCTCCTTTCTTCAACTCGCTTTCTTGTGACCTGGCCGCAACACCGCAGGATGGCTTCAGGCCCTAATCTGGTTCCGGTACGGCACGCTGAGCCTTTGGTTATTTCCTCTTCCTGGTGGGAAATGAGAGTTAAATTTGCCCGTCCAGACACCTCCAGCTAGCCTCTCATTGGTTCTCGCTATTCCTGTTCATCTTCCGCAGAAATTGCAAACTGGGCCAAACAGGAGGTTAAAGGCGCTGACTCTCCAAGTGGGGAGAGTGTTAGTAAAGCGTCTGGAATGTTGCACCCGAGTACCAGGGGAGGAAAACTGAGACATATTTGAACATGTCTCCCGTTCACATGGTTGATCATACTTGGGTTCCACATGCATGTTTTAGCTGAAGGAAGAATACCTAAAACCTGGGTAGTTGAAACCCGTGGAATGGGTACCATGCAATATGACTTCAAAGGGTCTTCATTTGCTCACCGAACCTCTCCAATCCTATCACTGCTGCGTTTATGCCCCTGTACACATGCTTGATTCTCCTTCGGAGACATAGCAATCCATAGGTTTTAAGATACTTACTAGTCAGGTACATTCTTAGGCGTTTAATATGCGGTGTTGAGTCCATTTCGTTGAGCAAGGAGTAGCTCTTGTCTATTCCATATTTGGCTTAAGGAACTTTATCTGTGCTCATTTCAATCTCTGGTTTTATGCAGCACCCCAACTCACCTTTCCCCTTAAGCAAGCATAAGTTGGTTTTCTAAATTTGAGACCCTGTTCTGTTCTGTAATTCAGTTCCTGTGTAGCCAAGTTTACATTCCGTGTATTACTGATATCTTATGATGTTTCTTTTTCTGTGTGACTTATTTCAGTTAGAATCATCATACCTGAATACACTCATTGTGATGCTAAGGGCCTGATGACATAGATTTCATTGCTGAGTGATATTGCTTTGTAAGTAAATACCACAACTTCTTTATCCATTTTTCACTTTCTGCGATGTTGAACGTGTACGGTAAACGAGGTTCTTGTAAACAGAGGCGTCCCAAACTTTGGGGTGGCTGTGTCTTTTTGATTTTAATTTCCCTAAGCTATAGGACCATAAGTGGCAGTGCCCTAGGCTCTGTTGCTTTGTTTTTTAGATGTTTCAGGAAACACCATACACTTCTCCCGAGTGTCTGTTGGCAATTTACATCCCGCCCATCAGCATAACAAGGCTCCCAGTTGTCCATGGCCTGTCCTGCCTTTCTGGATTTTACACTTTTTTCAGATGGCCCTTTTGACCGGGGGGAAGTGAGACTTCATTGTAGTGCAGATTTCCTTTGCAAGCTTGCTTGGTTGGCCAAAAAGGGCGTATGCGTTTTTTCCTGAATATATTCAGGAAAAAACGCATACGCCCTTTTTGGCCAAGTGCATCATTGTGGACGTTCTGCCTCTTTTCCTATGCTTTCAATGCAATTCCAGTCTACCTCCTGAAATCGGTTTCCTGCAATTCTGCCCCGCTTTCAAGTCCTCTTGGCAGCCTTACTTCAGTCTATTTTTGGACGATAGCTGTCATTTATAACTCTGCAGGTTTGTGAATTACAGTGCCCCTGAGCTCCTTTGTTCAACTCGCTTTCTTTTGAGCTGGCCGCAACACCGCAGGATGGCTTCAGGCCCTAATCTGGTTCCGGCACGGCACGCTGAGCCTTTGGTTATTTCCTCTTCCTGGTGGGAAATGAGAGTTAAATTTGCCCGTCCAGACACCTCCTGCTAGTCTCTCATTGGTTCTCGCTATTCCTGTTCATCTTCCGCAGAAATTGCAAACTGGGCCAAACAGGAGGTTAAAGGCGCTGACTCTCCAAGTGGGGAGAGTGTTAGTAAAGCGTCTGGAATGTTGCACCCGAGTACCAGGGGAGGAAAACTGAGACATATTTGAACACGTCTCCCGTTCACATGGTTGATCATACTTGGGTTCCACGTGCATGTTTTAGCTGAAGGAAGAATACCTTAAACCTGGAGAGTTGAGACCCGTGTAATGGGTACCATGCAATATGACTTCAAAGGGTCTTCATTTGCTCACCGAACCTCTCCAATCCTATCACTGCTGCGTTTATGCCCCTGTACACATGCTTGATTCTCTTTTGGAGACATAGCAATCCATAGGTTTTACGATACTTACTAGTCAGGTACATTCTTAGGCGTTTAATATGCGGTGTTGAGTCCATTTCGTTGAGCAAGGAGTAGCTCTTGTCTATTCCATATTTGACTTAAGGAACTTTATCTGTGCTCATTTCAATCTCTGGTTTTATGCAGCACCCCAACTCACCTTTACCCTTAAGCAAGCATAAGTTGGTTTTCTAAATTTGAGACCCTGTTCTGTTCTGTAATTCAGTTCCTGTGTAGCCAAGTTTACATTCCGTGTATTACTGATATCTTATGATGTTTCTTTTTCTGTGTGACTTATTTCAGTTAGAATCATCATACCTGAATCCACTCATTGTGATGCTAAGGGCCTGATGACATAGATTTCATTGCTGAGTGATATTGCTTTGTAAGTAAATACCACAACTTCTTTATCCATTTTTCACTTTCTGGGATGTTGAACTTGTACTGTAAACGAGGTTCTTGTAAACAGAGCCGTTCCAAACTTTGGGGTGGCTGTGTCTTTTTGATTTTAATTTCCCTAAGCTATAGGACCATAAGTGGCATTGCGCTAGGCTCTGTTGCTTTGTTTTTTAGATGTTTCAGGAAACACCATACACTTCTCCCGAGTGTCTGTTGGCAATTTACATCCCGCCCATCAGCATAACAAGGCTCCCAGTTGTCCATGGCCTGTCCTGCCTTTCTGGATTTTACACTTTTTTCAGATGGCCCTTTTGACCGGGGGGAAGTGAGACTTCATTGTAGTGCAGATTTCCTTTGCAAGCTTGCTTGGTTGTCCAAAAAGGGCGTATGCGTTTTTTCCTGAATATATTCAGGAAAAAACGCATACGCCCTTTTTGTCCAAGTGCATCATTGTGGACGTTCTGCCTCTTTTCCTATGCTTTCAATGCAATTCCAGTCTACCTCCTGAAATCGGTTTCCTGCAATTCTGCCCCGCTTTCAAGTCCTCTTGGCAGCCTTACTTCAGTCTATTTTTGGACGATAGCTGTCATTTATAACTCTGCAGGTTTGTGAATTACAGTGCCCCTGAGCTCCTTTCTTCAACTCGCTTTCTTGTGACATGGCCGCAACACCGCAGGATGGCTTCAGGTCCTACTCTGGTTCCGGCACGGCACGCTGAGCCTTTGGTTATTTCCTCTTCCTGGTGGGAAATGAGAGTTAAATTTGCCCGTCCAGACACCTCCAGCTAGTCTCTCATTGGTTCTCGCTATTCCTGTTCATCTTCCGCAGAAATTGCAAACTGGGCCAAACAGGAGGTTAAAGGCGCTGACTCTGCAAGTGGGGAGAGTGTTAGTAAAGCGTCTGGAATGTTGCACCCGAGTACCAGGGGAGGAAAACTGAGACATATTTGAACACGTCTCCCGTTCACATGGTTGATCATACTTGGGTTCCACATGCATGTTTTAGCTGAAGGAAGAATACCTTAAACCTGGAGAGTTGAGACCCGTGTAATGGGTACCATGCAATATGACTTCAAAGGGTCTTCATTTGCTCACCGAACCTCTCCAATCCTATCACTGCTGCGTTTATGCCCCTGTACACATGCTTGATTCTCTTTTGGAGACATAGCAATCCATAGGTTTTACGATACTTACTAGTCAGGTACATTCTTAGGCGTTTAATATGCGGTGTTGAGTCCATTTCGTTGAGCAAGGAGTAGCTCTTGTCTATTCCATATTTGACTTAAGGAACTTTATCTGTGCTCATTTCAATCTCTGGTTTTATGCAGCACCCCAACTCACCTTTACCCTTAAGCAAGCATAAGTTGGTTTTCTAAATTTGAGACCCTGTTCTGTTCTGTAATTCAGTTCCTGTGTAGCCAAGTTTACATTCCGTGTATTACTGATATCTTATGATGTTTCTTTTTCTGTGTGACTTATTTCAGTTAGAATCATCATACCTGAATCCACTCATTGTGATGCTAAGGGCCTGATGACATAGATTTCATTGCTGAGTGATATTGCTTTGTAAGTAAATACCACAACTTCTTTATCCATTTTTCACTTTCTGCGATGTTGAACTTGTACTGTAAATGAGGTTCTTGTAAACAGAGCCATTCCAAACTTTGGGGTGGCTGTGTCTTTTTGATTTTAATTTCCCTAAGCTATAGGACCATAAGTGGCAGTGCCCTAGGCTCTGTTGCTTTGTTTTTTAGATGTTTCAGGAAACACCATACACTTCTCCCGAGTGTCTGTTGGCAATTTACATCCCGCCCATCAGCATAACAAGGCTCCCAGTTCTCCATGGCCTGTCCTGCCTTTCTGGATTTTACACTTTTTTCAGATGGCCCTTTTGACCGGGGGGAAGTGAGACTTCATTGTAGTGCAGATTTCCTTTGCAAGCTTGCTTGGTTGGCCAAAAAGGGCGTATGCGTTTTTTTCTGAATATATTCAGGAAAAAACGCATACGCCCTTTTTGGCCAAGTGCATCATTGTGGACGTTCTGCCTGTTTTCCTATGCTTTCAATGCAATTCCAGTCTACCTCCTGAAATCGGTTTCCTGCAATTCTGCCCCGCTTTCAAGTCCTCTTGGCAGCCTTACTTCAGTATATTTTTGGACGATAGCTGTCATTTATAACTCTGCAGGTTTGTGAATTACAGTGCCCCTGAGCTCCTTTCTTCAACTCGCTTTCTTGTGAGCTGGCCGCAACACCGCAGGATGGCTTCAGGCCCTAATCTGGTTCCGGCACGGCATGCTGAGCCTTTGGTTAATTCCTCTTCATGGTGGGAAATGAGAGTTAAATTTGCCCGTCCAGACACCTCCAGCTAGTCTCTCATTGGTTCTCCCTATTCCTGTTCATCTTCCGCAGAAATTGCAAACTGGGCCAAACAGGAGCTTAAAGGCGCTGACTCTCCAAGTGGGGAGAGTGTTAGTAAAGCGTCTGGAATATTGCACCCGAGTACCAGGGGAGGAAAACTGAGACATATTTGAACACGTCTCCCGTTCACATGGTTGATCATACTTGGGTTCCACATGCATGTTTTAGCTGAAGGAAGAATACCTTAAACCTGGAGAGTTGAGACCCGTGTAATGGGTACCATGCAATATGACTTCAAAGGTTCTTCATTTGCTCACCAAACCTCTCCAATCCTATCACTGCTCCGTTTATGCCTCTGTACACATGCTTGATTCTCTTTCGGAGACATAGCAATCCATAGGTTTTAAGATACTTACTAGTCAGGTACATTCTTAGGCGTTTAATATGCGGTGTTGAGTCCATTTCGTTGAGCAAGGAGTAGCTCTTGTCTATTCCATATTTGGCTTAAGGAACTTTATCTGTGCTCATTTCAATCTCTGGTTTTATGCAGCACCCCAATTCACCTTTACCCTTAAGCAAGCATAAGTTGGTTTTCTAAATTTGAGACCCTGTTCTGTTCTGTAATTCAGTTCCTGTGTAGCCAGGTTTACATTCCGTGTATTACTGATATCTTATGATGTTTCTTTTTCTGTGTGACTTATTTCAGTTAGAATCATCATACCTGAATCCACTCATTGTGCTGCTAAGGGCCTGATGACATAGATTTCACTGCTGAGTTATATTGCTTTGTAAGTAAATACCACAACTTCTTTATCCATTTTTCACTTTCTGCGATGTTGAACTTGTACTGTAAACGAGGTTCTTGTAAACAGAGGCGTCCCAAACTTTGGGGTGGCTGTGTCTTTTTGATTTTAATTTCCCTAAGCTATTGGACCATAAGTGGAAGTGCCCTAGGCTCTGTTGCTTTGTTTTTTAGATGTTTCAGGAAACACCATACACTTCTCCCGAGTGTCTGTTGGCAATTTACATCCCGCCCATCAGCATAACAAGGCTCCCAGTTCTCCATGGCCTGTCCTGCCTTTCTGGATTTTACACTTTTTTCAGATGGCCCTTTTGACCGGGGGGAAGTGAGACTTCATTGTAGTGCAGATTTCCTTTGCAAGCTTGCTTGGTTGGCCAAAAAGGGCGTATGCGTTTTTTCCTGAATATATTCAGGAAAAAACGCATACGCCCTTTTTGGCCAAGTGCATCATTGTGGACGTTCTGCCTCTTTTCCTATGCTTTCAATGCAATTCCAGTCTACCTCCTGAAATCGGTTTCCTGCAATTCTGCCCCGCTTTCAAGTCCTCTTGGCAGCCTTACTTCAGTCTATTTTTGGACGATAGCTGTCATTTATAACTCTGCAGGTTTGTGAATTACAGTGCCCCTGAGCTCCTTTCTTCAACTCGCTTTCTTGTGACCTGGCCGCAACACCACAGGATGGCTTCAGGCCCTAATCAGGTTCCGGCCCGGCATGCTGAGCCTTTGGTTAATTCCACTTCCTGGTGGGAAATGAGAGTTAAATTTGCCCATCCAGACACCTCCAGCTAGCCTCTCATTGGTTTTCGCTATTCCTGTTCATCTTCCGCAGAAATTGCAAACTGGGCCAAACAGGAGGTTAAAGGGACTGACTCTCCAAGTGGGGAGAGTGTTAGTAAAGCGTCTGGAATGTTGCACCCGAGTACCAGGGGAGGAAAACTGAGACATATTTGAACACGTCTCCCGATCACATGGTTGATCATACTCCAGGTTCCACATGCATGTTTTAGCTGAAGGAAGAATACCTTAAACCTGGAGAGTTGAGACCCGTGGAATGGGTACCATGCAATATGTCTTCAAAGGGTATTCATTTGCTCACCGAACCTCTCCAAATCTATCACTGCTGCGTTTATGCCCCTGTACACATGCTTGATTCTCTTTCGGAGACATAGCAATCCGTAGGTTTTAAGATACTTACTAGTCAGGTACATTCTTAGGCGTTTAATATGGGGTGTTGGGTCCATTTCGTTGAGCAAGGAGTAGCTCTTGTCTATTCCATATTTGGCTTAAGGAACTTTATCTGTGCTCATTTCAATCTCTGGTTTTATGCAGCACCCCAACTCACCTTTCCCCTTAAGCAAGCATAAGTTGGTTTTCTAAATTTGAGACCCTGTTCTGTTATGGAATTCAGTTCCTGTGTAGCCAAGTTTTCATTCCGTGTATTAGTGATATCTTATGATGTTTCTTTTTCTGTGTGACTTATTTCAGTTAGAATCATCGTACCTGAATCCACTCATTATGCTGCTACGGGCCTGATGTCATAGATTTCATTGCTGAGTGATATTGCTTTGTAAGTAAATACCACAACATCTTTATCCATTTTTCACTTTCTGCGATGTTGAACTTGTACTGTAACGAGGTTCTTGTAAACAGAGGCGTCCCAAACTTTGGGGTGGCTGTGTCTTTTTGATTTTAATTTCCCTAAGCTATAGGACCATAAGTGGAAGTGCCCTAGGCTCTGTTGCTTTGTTTTTTAGATGTTTCAGGAAACGCCATACACTTCTCCCCAGTGTCTGTTGGCAACTTACATCCCACCCATCAGCATAACAAGGCTCCCAGTTCTCCATGGCCTGTCCTGCCTTTCTGGATTTTACACTTTTTTAAGATGGCCCTTTTGACCGGGGGGAAGTGAGACTTCATTGTAGTGCAAATTTCCTTTGCAAGCTTGCTTGGTTGGCCAAAAAGGGCGTATGCGTTTTTTCCTGAATATATTCAGGAAAAAACACATACGCCCTTTTTGGCCAAGTGCATCATTGTGGACGTTCTGCCTCTTTTCCTATGCTTTCAATGCAATTCCAGTCTACCTCCTGAAATCGGTTTCCTGCAATTCTGCCCCGCTTTCAAGTCCTTTTGGCAGCCTTACTTCAGTATATTTTTGGACGATAGCTGTCATTTATAACTCTGCAGGTTTGTGAATTACAGTGCCCCTGAGCTCCTTTCTTCAACTCGCTTTCTTTTGAGCTGGCCGCAACACCGCAGGATGGCTTCAGGCCCTAATCTGCTTCCGGCACGGCACACTGAGCCTTTGGTTATTTCCTCTTCCTGGTGGGAAATGAGAGTTAAATTTGCCCGTCCAGACACCTCCAGCTAGTCTCTCATTGGTTCTCCCTATTCCTGTTCATGTTCCGCAGAAATTGCAAACTGGGCCAAACAGGAGGTTAAAGGCGCTGACTCTCCAAGTGGGGAGAGTGTTAGTAAAGCGTCTGGAATGTTGCACCCGAGTACCAGGGTACGAAAACTGAGACATATTTGAACACGTCTCCCGTTCACACGGTTGATCATACTCTGGGTTCTACATGCATGTTTTAGCTGAAGGAAGAATACCTTAAACCTGGAGAGTTGAGACCCGTGGAATGGGTACCATGCAATATGACTTCAAAGGGTCTTCATTTGCTCACCGAACCTCTCCAATCCTATCACTGCTGCGTTTATGCCCCTGTACACATGCTTGATTCTCTTTCGGAGACATAGCAATCCATAGGTTTTACGATACTTACTAGTCAGGTACATTCTTAGGCGTTTAATATGCGGTGTTGAGTCCATTTCGTTGAGCAAGGAGTAGCTCTTGTCTATTCCATATTTGACTTAAGGAACTTTATCTGTGCTCATTTCAATCTCTGGTTTTATGCAGCACCCCAAATCACCTTTACCCTTAAGCAAGCATAAGTTGGTTTTCTAAATTTGAGAACCTGTTCTGTTCTGTAATTCAGTTCCTGTGTAGCCAAGTTTACATTCCGTGTATTACTGATATCTTATGATGTTTCTTTTTCTGTGTGACTTATTTCAGTTAGAATCATCATACCTGAATCCACTCATTGTGATGCTAAGGGCCTGATGACATAGATTTCATTGCTGAGTGATATTGGTTTGTAAGTAAATACCACAAATTCTTTATCCATTTTTCACTTTCTGCGATGTTGAACTTGTACTGTAAACGAGGTTCTTGTAAACACAGGGGTCCCAAACTTTGGGGTGGCTGTGTCTTTTTGATTTTAATTTCCCTAAGCTATAGGACCATAAGTGGCATTGCCCTAGGCTCTGTTGCTTTGTTTTTTAGATGTTTCAGGAAACACCATACACTTCTCCCGAGTGTCTGTTGGCAATTTACATCCCGCCCATCAGCATAACAAGGCTCCCAGTTGTCCATGGCCTGTCCTGCCTTTCTGGATTTTACACTTTTTTCAGATGGCCCTTTTGACCAGGGGGAAGTGAGACTTCATTGTAGTGCAGATTTCCTTTGCAAGCTTGCTTGGTTGGCCAAAAAGGGCGTATGCATTTTTTCCTGAATATATTCAGGAAAAAACGCATACGCCCTTTTTGGCCAAGTGCATCATTGTGGACGTTCTGCCTCTTTTCCTATGCTTTCAATGCAATTCCAGTCTACCTTCTGAAATTGGTTTCCTGCAATTCTGCCCCGCTTTCAAGTCCTCTTGGCAGCCTTACTTCAGTCTATTTTTGGACGATAGCTGTCATTTATAACTCTGCAGGTTTGTGAATTACAGTGCCCCTGAGCTCCTTTCTTCAACTCGCTTTCTTGTGACCTGGCCGCAACACCGCAGGATGGCTTCCGGCCCTAATCTGGTTCCGGCACGGCACGCTGAGCCTTTGGTTAATTCCTCTTCCTGGTGGGAAATGAGAGTTAAATTTGCCCTTCCAGACACCTCCAGCTAGCCTCTCATTGGTTCTCGCTATTCCTGTTCATCTTCCGCAGAAATTGCAAACTGGGCCGAACAGGAGGTTAAAGGGACTGACTCTCCAAGTGGGGAGAGTGTTAGTAAAGCGTCTGGAATGTTGCACCCGAGTACCAGGGGAGGAAAACTGAGACATATTTGAACACGTCTCCCGATCACATGGTTGATCATACTCTAGGTTCCACATGCATGTTTTAGCTGAAGGAAGAATACCTTAAACCTGGGTAGTTGAAACCCGTGGAATGGGTACCATGCAATATGACTTCAAAGGGTCTTCATTTGCTCACCGAACCTCTCCAATCCTATCACTGCTGCGTTTATGCCCCTGTACACATGCTTGATTCTCTTTCGGAGACATAGCAATCCATAGGTTTTAAGATACTTACTAGTCAGGTACATTCTTAGGCGTTTAATATGGGGTGTTGAGTCCATTTCGTTGAGCAAGGAGTAGCTCTTGTCTATTCCATATTTGGCTTAAGGAACTTTATCTGTGCTCATTTCAATCTCTGGTTTTATGCAGCACCCCAACTCACCTTTCCCCTTAAGCAAGAATAAGTTGGTTTTCTAAATTTGAGACCCTGTTCTGTTCTGTAATTCAGTTCCTGTGTAGCCAAGTTTACATTCCGTGTATTACTGATATCCTATGATGTTTCTTTTTCTGTGTGACTTATTTCAGTTAGAATCATCATACCTGAATCCACTCATTGTGCTGCTAAGGGCCTGATGACACAGATTTCATTGCTGAGTGATATTGCTTTGTAAGTAAATACCACAACTTCTTTATCCATTTTTCACTTTCTGCGATGTTGAACTTGTACTGTAAACGAGGTTCTTGTAAACAGAGCCGTTCCAAACTTTGGGGTGGCTGTGTCTTTTTGATTTTAATTTCCCTAAACTATAGGACCATAAGTGGAAGTGCCCTAGGTTCTGTTGCTTTGTTTTTTAGATGTTTCAGGAAACACCATACACTTCTCCCGAGTGGTTGTTGGCAATTTACATCCCGCCCATCAGCATAACAAGGCTCCCAGTTGTCCATGGCCTGTCCTGCCTTTCTGGATTTTACACTTTTTTCAGATGGCCCTTTTGACCGGGGGGAAGTGAGACTTCATTGTAGTGCAGATTTCCTTTGCAAGCTTGCTTGGTTGGCCAAAAAGGGCGTATGCGTTTTTTCCTGAATATATTCAGGAAAAAACGCATACGCCCTTTTTGGCCAAGTGCATCATTGTGGACGTTCTGCCTGTTTTCCTATGCTTTCAATGCAATTCCAGTCTACCTCCTGAAATCGGTTTCCTGCAATTCTGCCCCGCTTTCAAGTCCTCTTGGCAGCCTTACTTCAGTTTATTTTTGGACGATAGCTGTCATTTATAACTCTGCAGGTTTGTGAATTACAGTGCCCCTGAGCTCCTTTCTTCAACTCGCTTTCTTTTGAGCTGGCCGCAACACTGCAGGATGGCTTCAGGCCCTAATCTGGTTCCGGTACGGCACGCTGAGCCTTTGTTTATTTCCTCTTCCTGGTGGGAAATGAGAGTTAAATTTGCCCGTCCAGACACCTCCAGCTAGCCTCTCATTGGTTCTCGCTATTCCTGTTCATCTTCCGCAGAAATTGCAAACTGGGCCAAACAGGAGGTTAAAGGCACTGACTCTCCAAGTGGGGAGAGTGTTAGTAAAGCGTCTGGAATGTTGCACCCGAGTACCAGGGGAGGAAAACTGAGACATATTTGAACACGTCTCCCGTTCACATGGTTGATCATACTTGGGTTCCACATGCATGTTTTAGCTGAAGGAAGAATACCTTAAACCTGGAGAGTTGAGACCCGTGTAATGGGTACCATGCAATATGACTTCAAAGGGTCTTCATTTGCTCACCGAACCTCTCCAATCCTATCACTGCTGCGTATATGCCCCTGTACACATGCTTGATTCTCTTTTGGAGACATAGCAATCCATAGGTTTTACGATACTTACTAGTTAGGTACATTCTTAGGCGTTTAATATGCGGTGTTGAGTCCATTTCGTTGAGCAAGGTGTAGCTCTTGTCTATTCCATATTTGACTTAAGGAACTTTATCTGTGCTCATTTCAATCTCTGGTTTTATGCAGCACCCCAACTCACCTTTACCCTTAAGCAAGCATAAGTTGGTTTTCTAAATTTGAGACCCTGTTCTGTTCTGTAATTCAGTTCCTGTGTAGCCAAGTTTCCATTCCGTGTATTACTGATATCTTATGATGTTTCTTTTTCTGTGTGACTTATTTCAGTTAGAATCATCATACCTGAATCCACTCATTGTGCTGCTAAGGGCCTGATGACATAGATTTCATTGCTGAGTGATATTGCTTTGTAAGTAAATACCACAACTTCTTTATCCATTTTTCACTTTCTGCGATGTTGAACTTGTACTGTAAACGAGGT
The DNA here is from genome assembly GCF_951394435.1 of Stenella coeruleoalba. Classification (NCBI taxonomy): domain Eukaryota; kingdom Metazoa; phylum Chordata; class Mammalia; order Artiodactyla; family Delphinidae; genus Stenella; species Stenella coeruleoalba. The sequence goes on from NW_027646206.1 coordinate 979,835, forward strand.
TCTTGTAAACAGAGGCGTCCCAAACTTTGGGGTGGCTGTGTCTTTTTGATTTTAATTTCCCTAAGCTATAGGACCATAAGTGGAAGTGCCCTAGGCTCTGTTGCTTTGTTTTTTAGATGTTTCAGGAAACACCATACACTTCTCCCGAGTGTCTGTTGGCAATTTACATCCCGCCCATCAGCATAACAAGGCTCCCAGTTGTCCATGGCCTGTCCTGCCTTTCTGGATTTTACACTTTTTTCAGATGGCCCTTTTGACCGGGGGGAAGTGAGACTTCATTGTAGTGCAGATTTCCTTTGCAAGCTTGCTTGGTTGGCCAAAAAGGGCGTATGCGTTTTTTCCTGAATATATTCAGGAAAAAACGCATACGCCCTTTTTGGCCAAGTGCATCATTGTGGACGTTCTGCCTCTTTTCCTATGCTTTCAATGCAATTCCAGTCTACCTTCTGAAATTGGTTTCCTGCAATTCTGCCCCGCTTTCAAGTCCTCTTGGCAGCCTTACTTCAGTCTATTTTTGGACGATAGCTGTCATTTATAACTCTGCAGGTTTGTGAATTACAGTGCCCCTGAGCTCCTTTCTTCAACTCGATTTCTTGTGACCTGGCCGCAACACCGCAGGATGGCTTCAGGCCCTAATCTGGTTCCGGCCCGGCACGCTGAGCCTTTGGTTAATTCCTCTTCCTGGTGGGAAATGAGAGTTAAATTTGCCCGTCCAGACACCTCCAGCTAGCCTCTCATTGGTTCTCGCTATTCCTGTTCATCTTCCGCAGAAATTGCAAACTGGGCCGAACAGGAGGTTAAAGGGACTGACTCTCCAAGTGGGGAGAGTGTTAGTAAAGCGTCTGGAATGTTGCACCCGAGTACCAGGGGAGGAAAACTGAGACATATTTGAACACGTCTCCCGATCACATGGTTGATCATACTCTAGGTTCCACATGCATGTTTTAGCTGAAGGAAGAATATCTTAAACCTGGGTAGATGAAACCCGTGGAATGGGTACCATGCAATATGACTTCAAAGGGTCTTCATTTGCTCACCGAACCTCTCCAATCCTATCACTGCTGCGTTTATGCCCCTGTACACATGCTTGATTCTCTTTTGGAGACATAGCAATCCATAGGTTTTAAGATACTTACTAGTCAGGTACATTCTTAGGCGTTTAATATGGGGTGTTGAGTCCATTTCGTTGAGCAAGGAGTAGCTCTTGTCTATTCCATATTTGGCTTAAGGAACTTTATCTGTGCTCATTTCAATCTCTGGTTATATGCAGCACCCCAACTCACCTTTACCCTTAAGCAAGAATAAGTTGGTTTTCTAAATTTGAGACCCTGTTCTGTTCTGTAATTCAGTTCCTGTGTAGCCAAGTTTCCATTCCGTGTATTACTGATATCCTATGATGTTTCTTTTTCTGTGTGACTTATTTCAGTTAGAATCATCATACCTGAATCCACTCATTGTGCTGCTAAGGGCCTGATGACACAGATTTCATTGCTGAGTGATATTGCTTTGTAAGTAAATACCACAGCTTCTTTATACATTTTTCACTTTCTGCGATGTTGAACTTGTACTGTAAACGAGGTTCTTGTAAACAGAGCCGTTCCAAACTTTGGGGTGGCTGTGTCTTTTTGATTTTAATTTCCCTAAACTATAGGACCATAAGTGGAAGTGCCCTAGGCTCTGTTGCTTTGTTTTTTAGATGTTTCAGGAAACACCATACACTTCTCCCGAGTGTCTGTTGGCAATTTACATCCCGCCCATCAGCATAACAAGGCTCCCAGATCTCCAGGGCCTGTCCTGCATTTCTGGATTTTACACTTTTTTCAGATGGCCCTTTTGACCGGGGGGAAGTGAGACTTCATTGTAGTGCAGATTTCCTTTGCAAGCTTGCTTTTTTGGCCAAAAAGGGCGTATGCGTTTTTTCCTGAATATATTCAGGAAAAAACGCATACGCCCTTTTTGGCCAAGTGCATCATTGTGGACGTTCTGCCTCTTTTCCTATGCTTTCAAGGCAATTCCAGTCTACCTCCTGAAATCGGATTCCTGCAATTCTGCCCCGCTTTCAAGTCCTCTTGGCAGCTTTACTTCAGTCTATTTTTGGACGATAGCTGTCATTTATAACTCTGCAGGTTTGTGAATTACAGTGCCCCTGAGCTCCTTTCTTCAACTCGCTTTCTTGTGACCTGGCCGCAACACCGCAGGATGGCTTCAGGCCCTAATCTGTTTCTGGCACGGCACGCTGAGCCTTTGGTTATTTCCTCCTCATGGTGGGAAATGAGAGTTAAATTTGCCCGGCCAGACACCTCCAGCTAGCCTCTCATTGGTTCTCACTATTCCTGTTCATCTTCCGCAGAAATTGCAAACTGTGCCAAACAGGAGGTTAAAGGCGCTGACTCTGCAAGTGGGGAGAGTGTTAGTAAAGCGTCTGGAATGTTGCACCCGAGTACCAGGGGAGGAAAACTGAGACATATTTGAACACGTCTCCCGATCACATGGTTGATCATACTCTGGGTTCCACATGCATGTTTTAGCTGAAGGAAGAATACCTAAAACCTGGGTAGTTGAAACCCGTGGAATGGGTACCATGCAATATGACTTCAAAGGGTCTTCATTTGCTCACCGAACCTCTCGAATCCTATCACTGCTGCATTTATGCCCCTGTACACATGCTTGATTCTCTTTCGGAGACATAGTAATCTATAGGTTTTAAGATACTTACTAGTCAGGTACATTCTTAGGCGTTTAATATGCGGTGTTGAGTCCATTTCGTTGAGCAAGGAGTAGCTCTTCTCTATTCCATATTTGGCCTAAGGAACTTTATCTGTGCTCATTTCAATCTCTGGTTTTATGCAGCACCCCAACTCACCTTTCCCCTTAAGCAAGCATAAGTTGGTTTTCTAAATTTGAGACCCTGTTCTGTTCTGTAATTCAGTTCCTGTGTAGCCAAGTTTACATTCCGTGTATTACTGATATCTTATGATGTTTCTTTTTCTGTGTGACTTATTTCAGTTAGAATCATCATACCTGAATCCACTCATTGTGCTGCTAAGGGCCTGATGACACAGATTTCATTGCTGAGTGATATTGCTTTGTAAGTAAATACCACAACTTCTTTATCCATTTTTCACTTTCTGCGATGTTGAACTTGTACTGTAAACGAGGTTCTTGTAAACAGAGCCGTTCCAAACTTTGGGGTGGCTGTGTCTTTTTGATTTTAATTTCCCTAAGCTATAGGACCATAAGTGGAAGTGCCCTAGGTTCTGTTGCTTTGTTTTTTAGATGTTTCAGGAAACACCATACACTTCTCCCAAGTGGTTGTTGGCAATTTACATCCCGCCCATCAGCATAACAAGGCTCCCAGTTGTCCATGGCCTGTCCTGCCTTTCTGGATTTTACACTTTTTTCAGATGGCCCTTTTGACCTGGGGGAAGTGAGACTTCATTGTAGTGCAGATTTCCTTTGCAAGCTTGATTGGTTGACCAAAAAGGGCGTATGCGTTTTTACATCCCGCCCATCAGCATAACAAGACTCCCAGTTCTCCATGGCCTGTCCTGCCTTTCTGGATTTTACACTTTTTTCAGATGGCCCTTTTGACCGGGGGGAAGTGAGACTTCATTGTAGTGCAGATTTCCTTTGCAAGCTTGCTTGGGTGGCCAAAAAGGGCGTATGCGTTTTTTCCTGAATATATTCAGGAAAAAACGCATACGCCCTTTTTGGCCAAGTGCATCATTGTGGACGTTCTGCCTCTTTTCCTATGCTTTCAATGCAATTCCAGTCTACCTCCTGAAATCGGTTTCCTGCAATTCTGCCCTGCTTTCAAGTCCTCTTGGCAGCCTTACTTCAGTCTATTTTTGGAGGATAGCTGTCATTTATAACTCTGCAGGTTTGTGCATTACAGTGCCCCTGAGCTCCTTTCTTCAACTTGCTTTCTTGTGACCTGGCAGCAACACCGCAGGATGGCTTCAGGCCCTAATCTGGTTCCGGCACGGCAAGCTGAGCCTTTGGTTATTTCCTTTTCCTGGTGGGAAATGAGAGTTAAATTTGCCCGTCCAGACACCTTCAGCTAGTCTCTCATTGGTTCTCGCTATTCCTGTTCATCTTCCGCAGAAATTGCAAACTGGGCCAAACAGGAGGTTAAAGGTGCTGACACTCCAAGTGGGGAGAGTGTTAGGAAAGCGTCTGGAATGTTGCACCCGAGTACCAGGGGAGGAAAACTGAGACATATTTGAACACGTCTCCCGTTCACATGGTTGATCATACTTGGGTTCCACATGCATGTTTTAGTTGAAGGAAGAATACCTTAAACCTGGAGAGTTAAGACCCGTGTAATGGGTACCATGCAATATGACTTCAAAGGGTCTTCATTTGCTCACCGAACCTCTCCAATCCTATCACTGCTGCGTTTATGCCCCTGTACACATGCTTGATTCTCTTTCGGAGACATAGCAATCCATAGGTTTTAAGATACTTACTAGTCAGGTACATTCTTAGGCGTTTAATATGCGGTGTTGAGTCCATTTCATTGAGCAAGGAGTAGCTCTTGTCTATTCCATATTTGGCTTAAGGAACTTTATCTGTGCTCATTTCAATCTCTGGTTTTATGCAGCACCCCAACTCACCTTAACCCTTAAGCAAGCATAAGTTGGTTTTCTAAATTTGAGACCCTGTTCTGTTTTGGAATTCAGTTCCTGTGTAGCCAAGTTTACATTCCGTGTATTAGTGATATCTTATGATGTTTCTTTTTCTGTGTGACTTACTTCAGTTAGAATCATCATACCTGAATCCACTCATTGTGCTGCTACGGGCCTGATGACACAGATTTCATTGCTGAGTGATATTGCTTTGTAAGTAAATACCACAACTTCTTTATCCATTTTTCACTTTCTGCGATGTTGAACTTGTACTGTAAATGAGGTTCTTGTAAACAGATCCGTTCCAAACTTTGGGGTGGCTGTGTCTTTTTTATTTTAATTTCCCTAAGCTATAGGACGATAAGTGGAAGTGCCCTAGGTTCTGTTGCTTTGTTTTTTAGATGTTTCAGGAAACACCATACACTTCTCCCGAGTGGTTGTTGGCAATTTACATCCCGCCCATCAGCATAACAAGGCTCCCAGTTCTCCATGGCCTGTCCTGCCTTTCTGGATTTTACACTTTTTTCAGATGGTCCTTTTGACCAGGGGGAAGTGAGACTTCATTGTAGTGCAGATTTCCTTTGCAAGCTTGCTTGGTTGGCCAAAAAGGGCGTATGCGTTTTTTCCTGAATATATTCAGGAAAAAACGCATACGCCCTTTTTGGCCAAGTGCATCATTGTGGACATTCTGCCTCTTTTCCTATGCTTTCAATGCAATTCCAGTCTACCTCCTGAAATCGGTTTCCTGCAATTCTGCCCCGCTTTCAAGTCCTCTTGGCAGCCTTACTTCAGTCTATTTTTGGACGATAGCTGTCATTTATAACTCTGCAGGTTTGTGAATTACAGTGCCCCTGAGCTCCTTTCTTCAACTCGCTTTCTTGTGACCTGGCCGCAACACCGCAGGATGGCTTCAGGCCCTAATCTGGTTCCGGTACGGCACGCTGAGCCTTTGATTATTTCCTCTTCCTGGTAGGAAATGAGAGTTAAATTTGCCCGTCCAGACACCTCCAGCTAGCCTCTCATTGGTTCTCGCTATTCCTGTTCATCTTCCGCAGAAATTGCAAACTGGGCCAAACAGGAGGTTAAAGGCGCTGACTCTCCAAGTGGGGAGAGTGTTAGTAAAGCGTCTGGAATGTTGCCCCCCAGTACCAGGGGTGGAAAACTGAGACATATTTGAACACGTCTCCCGTTCACATGGTTGATCATACTTGGGCTCCACATGCATGTTTTAGCTGAAGGAAGAATACCTAAAACCTGGGTAGTTGAAACCCGTGGAATGGGTACCATGCAATATGACTTCAAAGGGTCTTCATTTGCTCACCGAACCTCTCCAATCCTATCACTGCTGCGTTTATGCCCCTGTACACATGCTTGATTCTCCTTCGGAGACATAGCAATCCATAGGTTTTAAGATACTTACTAGTCAGGTACATTCTTAGGCGTTTAATATGCGGTGTTGAGTCCATTTCGTTGAGCAAGGAGTAGCTCTTGTCTATTCCATATTTGGCTTAAGGAACTTTATCTGTGCTCATTTCAATCTCTGGTTTTATGCAGCACCCCAACTCACCTTTCCCCTTAAGCAAGCATAAGTTGGTTTTCTAAATTTGAGACCCTGTTCTGTTCTGTAATTCAGTTCCTGTGTAGCCAAGTTTACATTCCGTGTATTACTGATATCTTATGATGTTTCTTTTTCTGTGTGACTTATTTCAGTTAGAATCATCATACCTGAATACACTCATTGTGATGCTAAGGGCCTGATTACATAGAATTCATTGCTGAGTGATATTGCTTTGTAAGTAAATACCACAACTTCTTTATCCATTTTTCACTTTCTGCGATGTTGAACTTGTACGGTAAACGAGGTTCTTGTAAACAGAGGCGTCCCAAACTTTGGGGTGGCTGTGTCTTTTTGATTTTAATTTCCCTAAGCTATAGGACCATAAGTGGCAGTGCCCTAGTCTCTGTTGCTTTGTTTTTTAGATGTTTCAGGAAACACCATACACTTCTCCCGAGTGTCTGTTGGCAATTTACATCCCGCCCATCAGCATAACAAGGCTCCCAGTTGTCCATGGCCTGTCCTGCCTTTCTGGATTTTACACTTTTTTCAGATGGCCCTTTTGACCGGGGGGAAGTGAGACTTCATTGTAGTGCAGATTTCCTTTGCAAGCTTGCTTGGTTGGTCAAAAAGGGCGTATGCGTTTTTTCCTGAATATATTCAGGAAAAAACGCATACGCCCTTTTTGGCCAAGTGCATCATTGTGGACGTTCTGCCTCTTTTCCTATGCTTTCAATGCAATTCCAGTCTACCTCCTGAAATCGGTTTCCTGCAATTCTGCCCCGCTTTCAAGTCCTCTTGGCAGCCTTACTTCAGTTTATTTTTGGACGATAGCTGTCATTTATAACTCTGCAGGTTTGTGAATTACAGTGCCCCTGAGCTCCTTTCTTCAACTCGCTTTCTTTTGAGCTGGCCGCAACACCGCAGGATGGCTTCAGGCCCTAATCTGGTTCCGGCACGGCACGCTGAGCCTTTGGTTATTTCCTCTTCCTGGTGGGAAATGAGAGTTAAATTTGCCCGTCCAGACACCTCCAGCTAGTCTCTCATTGGTTCTCGCTATTCCTGTTCATCTTCCGCAGAAATTGCAAACTGGGCCAAACAGGAGGTTAAAGGGACTGACTCTCCAAGTTGGGAGAGTGTTAGTAAAGCGTCTGGAATGTTGCACCCGAGTACCAGGGTACGAAAACTGAGACATATTTGAACACGTCTCCCGTTCACATGGTTGATCATACTTGGGTTCCACATGCATGTTTTAGCTGAAGGAAGAATACCTTAAACCTGGAGAGTTGAGACCCGTGTAATGGGTACCATGCAATATGACTTCAAAGGGTCTTCATTTGCTCACCGAACCTCTCCAATCCTATCACTGCTACGTTTATGCCCCTGTACACATGCTTGATTCTCTTTCGGAGACATAGCAATCCATAGGTTTTAAGATACTTACTAGTCAGGTACATTCTTAGGCGTTTAATATGCGGTGTTGAGTCCATTTCGTTGAGCAAGGAGTAGCTCTTGTCTATTCCATATTTGACTTAAGGAACTTTATCTGTGCTCATTTCAATCTCTGGTTTTATGCAGCACCCCAACTCACCTTTACCCTTAAGCAAGCATAAGTTGGTTTTCTAAATTTGAGTCCCTGTTCTGTTCTGTAATTCAGTTCCTGTGTAGCCAAGTTTACATTCCGTGTATTACTGATATCTTATGATGTTTCTTTTTCTGTGTGACTTACTTCAGTTAGAATCATCATACCTGAATCCACTCATTGTGCTGCTAAGGGCCTGATGACACAGATTTCATTGCTGAGTGATATTGCTTTGTAAGTAAATACCACAACTTCTTTATCCATTTTTCACTTTCTGCGATGTTGAACTTGTACTGTAAACGAGGTTCTTGTAAACAGAGCTGTTCCAAACTTTGGGGTGGCTGTGTCTTTTTGATTTTAATTTCCCTAAGCTATAGGACCATAAGTGGAAGTGCCCTAGGTTCTGTTGCTTTGTTTTTTAGATGTTTCAGGAAACACCATACACTTCTCCCGAGTGGTTGTTGGCAATTTACATCCCGCCCATCAGCATAACAAGGCTCCCAGTTCTCCATGGCCTGTCCTGCCTTTCTGGATTTTACACTTTTTTCAGATGGCCCTTTTGACCGGGGGGAAGTGAGACTTCATTGTAGTGCAGATTTCCTTTGCAAGCTTGCTTGGTTGGCCAAAAAGGGCGTATGCGTTTTTTCCTGAATATATTCAGGAAAAAACGCATACGCCCTTTTTGGCCAAGTGCATCATTGTGGACGTTCTGCCTCTTTTCCTATGCTTTCAATGCAATTCCAGTCTACCTCCTGAAATCGGTTTCCTGCAATTCTGCCCCGCTTTCAAGTCCTCTTGGCAGCCTTACATCAGTGTATTTTTGGACGATAGCTGTCATTTATAACTCTGCATGTTTGTGAATTACAGTGCCCCTGAGCTCCTTTCTTCAACTCGCTTTCTTGTGACCTGGCCGCAACACCGCAGGATGGCTTCAGGCCCTAATCTGGCTCCGGTACGGCACGCTGAGCCTTTGGTTATTTCCTTTTCCTGGTGGGAAATGAGAGTTAAATTTGCCCGTCCAGACACCTCCAGCTAGCCTCTCATTGGTTCTCGCTATTTCTGTTCATCATCCGCAGAAATTGCAAACTGGGCCAAACAGGAGGTTAAAGGCGCTGACTCTCCAAGTGGGGAGAGTGTTAGTAAAGCGTCTGGAATGTTGCACCCGAGTACCAGGGGAGGAAAACTGAGACATATTTGAACACGTCTCCCGTTCACATGGTTGATCATACTTGGGTTCCACATGAATGTTTTAGCTGAAGGAAGAATACCTTAAACCTGGAGAGTTGAGACCCGTGTAATGGGTACCATGCAATATGACTTCAAAGGGTCTTCATTTGCTCACCGAACCTCGCCAATCCTATCACTGCTGCGTTTATGCCCCTGTACACACGCTTGATTCTCTTTTGGAGACATAGCAATCCATAGGTTTTAAGCTACTTACTAGTCAGGTACATACTTAGGCGTTTAATATGGGGTGTTGAGTCCATTTCGTTGAGCAAGGAGTAGCTCTTGTCTATTCCATATTTGGCTTAAGGAAATTTATCTGTGCTCATTTCAATCTCTGGTTTTATGCAGCACCCCAACTCACCTTTACCCTTAAGCAAGCATAAGTTGGTTTTCTAAATTTGAGACACTGTTCTGTTTTGGAATTCAGTTCCTGTGTAGCCAAGTTTACATTCCGTGTATTAGTGATATCTTATGATGTTTCTTTTTCTGTGTGACTTATTTCAGTTAGAATCATCGTACCTGAATCCACTCATTGTGCTGCTAAGGGCCTGATGACACAGATATCATTGCTGAGTGATATTGCTTTGTAAGTAAATACCACAACTTCTTTATCCATTTTTCACTTTCTGCGATGTTGAACTTGTACTGTAAACGAGGTTCTTGTAAACAGAGCCGTTCCAAAGTTTGGGGTGGCTGTGTCTTTTTGATTTTAATTTCCCTAAGCTATAGGACCATAAGTGGAAGTGCCCTAGGTTCTATTGCTTTGTTTTTTACATGTTTCAGGAAACACCATACACTTCTCCCGAGTGGTTGTTGGCAATTTACATCCCGCCCATCACCATAACAAGGCTCCCAGTTCTCCATGGCCTGTCTTGTCTTTCTGGATTTTACACTTTTTTCAGATGGCCCTTTTGACCGGGGGGAAGTGAGACTTCATTGTAGTGCAGATTTCCTTTGCAAGCTTGCTTGGTTGGCCAAAAAGGGCGTATGCGTTTTTTCCTGAATATATTCAGGAAAAAACGCATACGCCCTTTTTGGCCAAGTGCATCATTGTGGACGTTCTGCCTCTTTTCCTATGCTTTCAATGCAATTCCAGTCTACCTCCTGAAATCGGTTTCCTGCAATTCTGCCCCGCTTTCAAGTCCTCTTGGCAGCCTTACTTCAGTATATTTTTGGACGATAGCTGTCATTTATAAGTCTGCAGGTTTGTGAATTACAGTGCCCCTGAGCTCCTTTCTTCAACTCGCTTTCTTGTGACCTGGCCGCAACACCGCAGGATGGCTTCAGGCCCTAATCTGGTTCTGGCACGACACGCTGAGCCTTTGGTTAATTCCTCTTCCTGGTGGGAAATGAGAGTTAAATTTGCCCGTCCAGACACCTACAGCTAGTCTCTCATTGGTTCTCGCTATTCCTGTTTATCTTCCGCAGAAATTGCAAACTGGGCCAAACAGGAGGTTAAAGGGACTGACTCTCCAAGTCGGGAGAGTGTTAGTAAAGCGTCTGGAATGTTGCACCCGAGTACCAGGGGAGGAAAACTGAGACATATTTGAACACGTCTCCCGATCACATGGTTGATCATACTCTAGGTTCCACATGCATGTTTTAGCTGAAGGAAGAATACCTTAAACCTGGAGAGTTGAGACCCGTGTAATGCGTACCATGCAATATGACTTCAAAGGGTCTTCATTTGCTCACCGAACCTCTCCAATCCTATCACTGCTGCGTTTATGCCCCTGTACACATGCTTGATTCTCTTTTGGAGACATAGCAATCCATAGGTTTTCCGAACCTTACTAGTCAGGTACATTCTTAGGCGTTTAATATGCGGTGTTGAGTCCATTTCATTGAGCAAGGAGTAGCTCTTGTCTATTCCATATTTGACTTAAGGAACTTTATCTGTGCTCATTTCAATCTCTGGTTTTATGCAGCACCCCAACTCACCTTTCCCCTTAAGCAAGCATAAGTTGGTTTTCTAAATTTGAGACCCTGTTCTGTTCTGTAATTCAGTTCCTGTATAGCCAAGTTTACATTCCGTGTATTACTGATATCTTATGATGTTTCTTTTCTGTGTGTCTTATTTCAGTTAGAATCATCATACCTGAATCCACTCATTGTGCTGCTACGGGCCTGATGACACAGATTTCATTGCTGAGTGATATTGCTTTGTAAGTAAATACCACAACTTCTTTATCCATTTTTCACTTTCTGCGATGTTGAACTTGTACTGTAAACGAGGTTCTTGTAAACAGAGCCGTTCGAAAGTTTGGGGTGGCTGTGTCTTTTTGATTTTAATTTCCCTAAGCTATAGGACCATAAGTGGCAGTGCCCTAGGCTCTGTTGCTTTGTTTTTTAGATGTTTCAGGAAACACCATACACTTCTCCCGAGTGTCTGTTGGCAATTTACATCCCGCCCATCAGCATAACAAGGCTCCCAGTTGTCCATGGCCTGTCCTGCTTTTCTGGATTTTACACTTTTTTCAGATGGCCCTTTTGACCGGGGGGAAGTGAGACTTCATTGTAGTGCAGATTTCCTTTGCAAGCTTGCTTGGTTGGCCAAAAAGGGCGTATGCGTTTTTTCCTGAATATATTCAGGAAAAAACGCATACGCCCTTTTTGGCCAAGTGCATCATTGTGGACGTTCTGCCTCTTTTCCTATGCTTTCAATGCAATTCCAGTCTACCTCCTGAAATTGGTTTCCTGCAATTCTGCCCCGCTTTCAAGTCCTCTTGGCAGCCTTACTTCAGTGTATTTTTGGACGATAGCTGTCATTTATAACTCTGCAGGTTTGTGAATTACAGTGCCCCTGAGCTCCTTTCTTCAACTCGCTTTCTTGTGAGCTGGCCGCAACACCGCAGGATGGCTTCAGGCCCTAATCTGGTTCCGGTACGGCACGCTGAGCCTTTGGTTATTTCCTTTTCCTGGTGGGAAATGAGAGTTAAATTTGCCCGTCCAGACACCTCCAGCTAGCCTCTCATTGGTTCTCGCTATTTCTGTTCATCTTCCGCAGAAATTGCAAACTGGGCCAAACAGGAGGTTAAAGGCGCTGACTCTCCAAGTGGGGAGAGTGTTAGTAAAGCGTCTGGAATGTTGCACCCGAGTACCAGGGGAGGAAAACTGAGACATATTTGAACACGTCTCCCATTCACATGGTTGATCATACTTGGGTTCCACATGAATGTTTTAGCTGAAGGAAGAATACCTTAAACCTGGAGAGTTGAGACCCGTGTAATGGGTACCATGCAATATGACTTCAAAGGGTCTTCATTTGCTCACCGAACCTCGCCAATCCTATCACTGCTGCGTTTATGCCCCTGTACACACGCTTGATTCTCTTTTGGAGACATAGCAATCCATAGGTTTTAAGCTACTTACTAGTCAGGTACATACTTAGGCGTTTAATATGGGGTGTTGAGTCCATTTCGTTGAGCAAGGAGTAGCTCTTGTCTATTCAATATTTGGCTTAAGGAACTTTATCTGTGCTCATTTCAATCTCTGGTTTTATGCAGCACCCCAACTCACCTTTACCCTTAAGCAAGCATAAGTTGATTTTCTAAATTTGAGACACTGTTCTGTTTTGGAATTCAGTTCCTGTGTAGCCAAGTTTACATTCCGTGTATTAGTGATATCTTATGATGTTTCTTTTTCTGTGTGACTTATTTCAGTTAGAATCATCGTACCTGAAACCACTCATTGTGCTGCTAAGGGCCTGATGACACAGATATCATTGCTGAGTGATATTGCTTTGTAAGTAAATACCACAACTTCTTTATCCATTTTTCACTTTCTGTGATGTTGAACTTGTACTGTAAACGAGGTTCTTGTAAACAGAGCCGTTCCAAACTTTGGGGTGGCTGTGTCTTTTTGATTTTAATTTCCCTAAGCTATAGGACCATAAGTGGAAGTGCCCTAGGTTCTATTGCTTTGTTTTTTACATGTTTCAGGAAACACCATACACTTCTCCCGAGTGGTTGTTGGCAATTTACATCCCGCCCATCACCATAACAAGGCTCCCAGTTCTCCATGGCCTGTCTTGTCTTTCTGGATTTTACACTTTTTTCAGATGGCCCTTTTGACCGGGGGGAAGTGAGACTTCATTGTAGTGCAGATTTCCTTTGCAAGCTTGCTTGGTTGGCCAAAAAGGGCGTATGCGTTTTTTCCTGAATATATTCAGGAAAAAACGCATACGCCCTTTTTGGCCAAGTGCATCATTGTGGACGTTCTGCCTCTTTTCCTATGCTTTCAATGCAATTCCAGTCTACTTCCTGAAATCGGTTTCCTGCAATTCTGCCCCGCTTTCAAGTCCTCTTGGCAGCCTTACTTCAGTATATTTTTGGACGATAGCTGTCATTTATAAGTCTGCAGGTTTGTGAATTACAGTGCCCCTGAGCTCCTTTCTTCAACTCGCTTTCTTGTGACCTGGCCGCAACACCGCAGGATGCCTTCAGGCCCTAATCTGGTTCTGGCACGACACGCTGAGCCTTTGGTTAATTCCTCTTCCTGGTGGGAAATGAGAGTTAAATTTGCCCGTCCAGACACCTACAGCTAGTCTCTCATTGGTTCTCCCTATTCCTGTTCATCTTCCGCAGAAATTGCAAACTGGGCCAAACAGGAGGTTAAAGGGACTGACTCTCCAAGTCGGGAGAGTGTTAGTAAAGCGTCTGGAATGTTGCACCCGAGTACCAGGGGAGGAAAACTGAGACATATTTGAACACGTCTCCCGATCACATGGTTGATCATACTCTAGGTTCCACATGCATGTTTTAGCTGAAGGAAGAATACCTTAAACCTGGAGAGTTGAGACCCGTGTAATGCGTACCATGCAATATGACTTCAAAGGGTCTTCATTTGCTCACCGAACCTCTCCAATCCTATCACTGCTGCGTTTATGCCCCTGTACACATGCTTGATTCTCTTTTGGAGACATAGAAATCCATAGGTTTTCCGAACCTTACTAGTCAGGTACATTCTTAGGCGTTTAATATGCGCTGTTGAGTCCATTTCATTGAGCAAGGAGTAGCTCTTGTCTATTCCATATTTGACTTAAGGAACTTTATCTGTGCTCATTTCAATCTCTGGTTTTATGCAGCACCCCAACTCACCTTTACCCTTAAGCAAGCATAAGTTGGTTTTCTAAATTTGAGACCCTGTTCTGTTCTGTAATTCAGTTCCTGTATAGCCAAGTTTACATTCCGTGTATTACTGATATCTTATGATGTTTCTTTTCTGTGTGTCTTATTTCAGTTAGAATCATCATACCTGAATCCACTCATTGTGCTGCTACGGGCCTGATGACACAGATTTCATTGCTGAGTGATATTGCTTTGTAAGTAAATACCACAACTTCTTTATCCATTTTTCACTTTCTGCGATGTTGAACTTGTACTGTAAACGAGGTTCTTGTAAACAGAGCCGTTCGAAAGTTTGGGGTGGCTGTGTCTTTTTGATTTTAATTTCCCTAAGCTATAGGACCATAAGTGGCAGTGCCCTAGGCTCTGTTGCTTTGTTTTTTAGATGTTTCAGGAAACACCATACACTTCTCCCGAGTGTCTGTTGGCAATTTACATCCCGCCCATCAGCATAACAAGGCTCCCAGTTGTCCATGGCCTGTCCTGCTTTTCTGGATTTTACACTTTTTTCAGATGGCCCTTTTGACCGGGGGGAAGTGAGACTTCATTGTAGTGCAGATTTCCTTTGCAATCTTGCTTGGTGGGCCAAAAACGGCGTATGCGTTTTTTCCTGAATATATTCAGGAAAAAACGCATACGCCCTTTTTGGCCAAGTGCATCATTGTGGACGTTCTGCCTCTTTTCCTATGCTTTCAATGCAATTCCAGTCTACCTCCTGAAATCGGTTTCCTGCAATTCTGCCCCGCTTTCAAGTCCTCTTGGCAGCCTTACTTCAGTCTATTTTTGGACGATAGCTGTCATTTATAACTCTGCAGGTTTGTGAATTACAGTGCCCCTGAGCTCCTTTCTTCAACTCGCTTTCTTGTGACCTGGCCGCAACACCGCAGGATGGCTTCAGGCCCTAATCTGGTTCCGGCACGGCACGCTGAGCCTTTGGTTATTTCCTCTTCCTGGTGGGAAATGAGAGTTAAATTTGCCCGTCCAGACACCTCCAGCTAGTCTCTCATTGGTTCTCGCTATTCCTGTTCATCTTCCGCAGAAATTGCAAACTGGGCCAAACAGGAGGTTAAAGGCGCTGACTCTCCAAGTGGGGAGAGTGTTAGTAAAGCGTCTGGAATGTTGCACCCGAGTACCAGGGGAGGAAAACTGAGACATATTTGAACACGTCTCCCGTTCACATGGTTGATCATACTTGGGTTCCACATGCATGTTTTAGCTGAAGGAAGAATACCTTAAACCTGGAGAGTTGAGACCCGTGTAATGGGTACCATGCAATATGACTTCAAAGGGTCTTCATTTGCTCACCGAAACTCTCCAATCCTATCACTGCTGCGTTTATGCCCCTGTACACATGCTTGATTCTCTTTTGGAGACCTAGCAATCCATAGGTTTTACGATACTTACTAGTCAGGTACATTCTTAGGCGTTTAATATGCGGTGTTGAGTCCATTTCGTTGAGCAAGGAGTAGCTCTTGTCTATTCCATATTTGACTTAAGGAACTTTATCTGTGCTCATTTCAATCTCTGGTTTTATGCAGCACCCCAACTCACCTTTACCCTTAAGCAAGCATAAGTTGGTTTTCTAAATTTGAGACCCTGTTCTGTTCTGTAATTCAGTTCCTGTGTAGCCAAGTTTACATTCCGTGTATTAGTGATATCTTATGATGTTTCTTTTTCTGTGTGACTTATTTCAGTTAGAATCATCATACCTGAATCCACTCATTGTGATGCTAAGGGCCTGATGACATAGATTTCATTGCTGAGTGATATTGCTTTGTAAGTAAATACCACAACTTCTTTATCCATTTTTCACTTTCTGGGATGTTGAACTTGTACTGTAAACGAGGTTCTTGTAAACAGAGCCGTTCCAAACTTTGGGGTGTCTGTGTCTTTTTGATTTTAATTTCCCTAAGCTATAGGACCATAAGTGGCAGTGCCCTAGGCTCTGTTGCTTTGTTTTTTAGATGTTTCAGGAAACACCATACACTTCTCCCGAGTGTCTGTTGGCAATTTACATCCCGCCCATCAGCATAACAAGGCTCCCAGTTGTCCATGGCCTGTCCTGCCTTTCTGGATTTTACACTTTTTTCAGATGGCCCTTTTGACCGGGGGGAAGTGAGACTTCATTGTAGTGCAGATTTCCTTTGCAAGCTTGCTTGGTTGGCCAAAAAGGGCGTATGCGTTTTTTCCTGAATATATTCAGGAAAAAACGCATACGCCCTTTTTGGCCAAGTGCATCATTGTGGACGTTCTGCCTCTTTTCCTATGCTTTCAATGCAATTCCAGTCTACCTCCTGAAATCGGTTTCCTGCAATTCTGCCCCGCTTTCAAGTCCTCTTGGCAGCCTTACTTCAGTGTATTTTTGGACGATAGCTGTCATTTATAAGTCTGCAGGTTTGTGAATTACAGTGCCCCTGAGCTCCTTTCTTCAACTCGCTTTCTTTTGAGCTGGTCGCAACACCGCAGGATGGCTTCAGGCCCTACTCTGGTTCCGGCACGGCACGCTGAGCCTTTGGTTATTTCCTCTTCCTGGTGGGAAATGAGAGTTAAATTTGCCCGTCCAGACACCTCCAGCTAGTCTCTCATTGGTTCTCGCTATTCCTGTTCATCTTCCGCAGAAATTGCAAACTGGGCCAAACAGGAGGTTAAAGGCGCTGACTCTCCAAGTGGGGAGAGTGTTAGTAAAGCGTCTGGAATGTTGCACCCGAGTACCAGGGGAGGAAAACTGAGACATATTTGAACACGTCTCCCGTTCACATGGTTGATCATACTTGGGTTCCACATGCATGTTTTAGCTGAAGGAAGAATACCTTAAACCTGGAGAGTTGAGACCCGTGTAATGGGTACCATGCAATGTGACTTCAAAGGGTCTTCATTTGCTCACCGAACCTCTCCAATCCTATCACTGCTGCGTTTATGCCCCTGTACACATGCTTGATTCTCTTTTGGAGACATAGCAATCCATAGGTTTTACGATACTTACTAGTCAGGTACATTCTTAGGCGTTTAATATGCGGTGTTGAGTCCATTTCGTTGAGCAAGGAGTAGCTCTTGTCTATTCCATATTTGACTTAAGGAACTTTATCTGTGCTCATTTCAATCTCTGGTTTTATGCAGCACCCCAACTCACCTTTACCCTTAAGCAAGCATACGTTTGTTTTCTAAATTTGAGACCCTGTTCTGTTCTGTAATTCAGTTCCTGTGTAGCCAAGTTTACATTCCGTGTATTACTGATATCTTATGATGTTTCTTTTTCTGTGTGACTTATTTCAGTTAGAATCATCATACCTGAATCCACTCATTGTGATGCTAAGGGCCTGATGACATAGATTTCATTGCTGAGTGATATTGCTTTGTAAGTAACTACCACAACTTCTTTATCCATTTTTCACTTTCTGTGATGTTGAACTTGTACTGTAAACGAGGTTCTTGTAAACAGAGCCATTCCAAACTTTGGGGTGGCTGTGTCTTTTTGATTTTAATTTCCCTAAGCTATAGGACCATAAGTGGCAGTGCCCTAGGCTCTGTTGCTTTGTTTTTTAGATGTTTCAGGAAACACCATACACTTCTCCCGAGTGTCTGTTGGCAATTTACATCCCGCCCATCAGCATAACAAGGCTCCCAGTTCTCCATGGCCTGTCCTGCCTTTCTGGATTTTACACTTTTTTCAGATGGCCCTTTTGACCGGGGGGAAGTGAGACTTCATTGTAGTGCAGATTTCCTTTGCAAGCTTGCTTGGTTGGCCAAAAAGGGCGTATGCGTTTTTTCCTGAATATATTCAGGAAAAAACGCATACGCCCTTTTTGGCCAAGTGCATCATTGTGGACGTTCTGCCTCTTTTCCTATGCTTTCAATGCAATTCCAGTCTACCTCCTGAAATCGGTTTCCTGCAATTCTGCCCCGCTTTCAAGTCCTCTTGGCAGCCTTACTTCAGTCTATTTTTGGACGATAGCTGTCATTTATAACTCTGCAGGTTTGTGAATTACAGTGCCCCTGAGCTCCTTTCTTCAACTCGCTTTCTTGTGACCTGGCCGCAACACCGCAGGATGGCTTCAGGACCTAATCTGGTTCCGGCACGGCACGCTGAGCCTTTGGTTATTTCCTCTTCCTGGTGGGAAATGAGAGTTAAATTTGCCCGTCCAGACACCTCCAGCTAGTCTCTCATTGGTTCTCGCTATTCCTGTTCATCTTCCGCAGAAATTGCAAACTGGGCCAAACAGGAGGTTAAAGGCGCTGACTCTCCAAGTGGGGAGAGTGTTAGTAAAGCGTCTGGAATGTTGCACCCGAGTACCAGGGGAGGAAAACTGAGACATATTTGAACACGTCTCCCGTTCACATGGTTGATCATACTTGGGTTCCACATGCATGTTTTAGCTGAAGGAAGAATACCTTAAACCTGGAGAGTTGAGACCCGTGTAATGGGTACCATGCAATATGACTTCAAAGGGTCTTCATTTGCTCACCAAACCTCTCCAATCCTATCACTGCTGCGTTTATGCCCCTGTACACATGCTTGATTCTCTTTTGGAGACATAGCAATCCATAGGTTTTACGATACTTACTAGTCAGGTACATTCTTAGGCGTTTAATATGCGGTGTTGAGTCCATTTCGTTGAGCAAGGAGTAGCTCTTGTCTATTCCTTATTTGACTTAAGGAACTTTATCTGTGCTCATTTCAATCTCTGGTTTTATGCAGCACCCCAACTCACCTTTACCCTTAAGCAAGCATACGTTGGTTTTCTAAATTTGAGACCCTGTTCTGTTCTGTAATTCAGTTCCTGTGTAGCCAAGTTTACATTCCGTGTATTACTGATATCTTATGATGTTTCTTTTTCTGTGTGACTTATTTCAGTTAGAATCATCATACCTGAATCCACTCATTGTGATGCTAAGGGCCTGATGACATAGATTTCATTGCTGAGTGATATTGCTTTGTAAGTAAATACCACAACTTCTTTATCCATTTTTCACTTTCTGTGATGTTGAACATGTACTGTAAACGAGGTTCTTGTAAACAGAGCCGTTCCAAACTTTGGGGTGGCTGTGTCTTTTTGATTTTAATTTCCCTAAGCTATAGGACCATAAGTGGAAGTGCCCTAGGCTCTGTTGCTTTGTTTTTTAGATGTTTCAGGAAACACCATACACTTCTCCCAGGTGTCTGTTGGCAATTTACATCCCGCCCATCAGCATAACAAGGCTCCCAGTTCTCAATGGCCTGTTGCCTTTCTGGATTTTACACTTTTTTCAGATGGCCCTTTTGGCCGGGGGGAAGTGAGACTTCATTGTAGTGCAGATTTCCTTTGCAAGCTTGCTTGGTTGGCCAAAAAGGGCGTATGCGTTTTTTCCTGAATATATTCAGGAAAAAACGCATACGCCCTTTTTGGCCAAGTGCATCATTGTGGACGTTCTGCCTCTTTTCCTATGCTTTCAATGCAATTCCAGTCTACCTCCTGAAATCGGTTTCCTGCAATTCTGCCCCGCTTTCAAGTCCTCTTGGCAGCGTTACTTCAGTATATTTTTGGATGATAGCTGTCATTTATAACTCTGCAGGTTTGTGAATTACAGTGCCCCTGAGCCCCTGTCTTCAACTCGCTTTCTTTTGAGCTGGCCGCAACACTGCAGGATGGCTTCAGGCCCTAATCTGGTTCCGGCACGGCACGCTGAGCCTTTGGTTAATTCCTCTTCCTGGTGGGAAATGAGAGTTAAATTTGCCCGTCCAGACACCTCCAGCTAGTCTCTCATTGGTTCTCGCTATTCCTGTTCATCTTCCGCAGAAATTGCAAACTGGGCCAAACAGGAGGTTAAAGGGATTGACTCTCCAAGTCGGGAGAGTGTTAGTAAAGCGTCTGGAATGTTGCACCCGAGTACCAGGGTACGAAAACTGAGACATATTTGAACACGTCTCCCGATCACATGGTTGATCATACTCTAGGTTCCACATGCATGTTTTAGCTGAAGGAAGAATACCTTAAACCTGGGTAGTTGAAACCCGTGGAATGGGTACCATGCAATATGACTTAAAAGGGTCTTCATTTGCTCACCGAACCTCTCCAATCCTATCACTGCTGCGTTTATGCCCCTGTACACACGCTTGATTCTCTTTTGGAGACATAGCAATCCATAGGTTTTAAGATACTTACTAGTCAGGTACATTCTTAGGCGTTTAATATGGGGTGTTGAGTCCATTTCATTGAGCAAGGAGTAGCTCTTGTCTATTTCATATTTGGCTTAAGGAACTTTATCTGTGCTCATTTCAATCTCTGGTTTTATGCAGCACCCCAACTCACCTTTCCCCTTAAGCAAGCATAAGTTGGTTTTCTAAATTTGAGACCCTGTTCTGTTTTGGAATTCAGTTCCTGTGTAGCCAAGATTACATTCCGTGTATTAGTGATATCTTATGATGTTTCTTTTTCTGTGTGACTTATTTCAGTTAGAATCATCGTACCTGAATCCACTCATTATGCTTCTACGGGCCTGATGACATAGATTTCATTGCTGAGTGATACTGCATTGTACGTAAGTACCACAAGTTCTTTATCCATTTTTCACTTTGTGTGATATTGAACTTGTACGGTAAACGAGGTTCTTGTAAACAGAGGCGTCCCAAACTTTGGGGTGGCTGTGTCTTTTTGATTTTAATTTCCCTAAGCTATAGGACCATAAGTGGAAGTGCCCTAGGCTCTGTTGCTTTGTTTTTTAGTTGTTTCAGGAAACACCATACACTTCACCCGAGTGTCTGTTGGCAATTTACATCCCGCCCATCAGCATAACAAGGCTCCCAGTTCTCCATGGCCTGTCCTGCCTTTCTGGATTTTACACTTTTTTCAGATGGCCCTTTTGACCGGGGGGAAGTGAGACTTCATTGTAGTGCAGATTTCCTTTGCAAGTTTGCTTGGTTGGCCAAAAATGGCGTATGCGTTTTTTCCTGAATATATTCAGGAAAAAACGCATACGCCCTTTTTGGCCAAGTGCATCATTGTGGACGTTCTGCCTGTTTTCCTATGCTTTCAATGCAATTCCAGTCTACTTCCTGAAATCGGGTTCCTGCAATCCTGCCCTGCTTTCAAGTCCTCTTGGCAGCCTTACTTCAGTCTATTTTTGGACGATAGCTGTCATTTATAACTCTGCAGGTTTGTGAATTACAGTGCCCCTGAGCTCCTTTCTTCAACTCGCTTTCTTGTGACCTGGCCGCAACACCGCAGGATGGCTTCAGGCCCTAATCTGGTTCCAGCACGGCAGGCTGAGCCTTTGGTTAATTCCTCTTCCTGGTGGGAAATGGGAGTTAAATTTGCCCGTCCAGACACCTCCAGCTAGTCTCTCATTGGTTCTCGCTATTCCTGTTCATCTTCCACAGAAATTGTAAACTGGGACAAACAGGAGGTTAAAGGGACTGACTCTCCAAGATGGGAGAGTGTTAGTAAAGTGTCTGGAATGTTGCACCCGAGTACCAGGGTACGAAAACTGAGACATATTTGACCACGTCTCCCGATCACATGGTTGATCATACTCTAGGTTCCACATGCATGTTTTAGCTGAAGGAAGACTACCTTAAACCTGGGTAGTTGAAACTCGTGAAATGGGTACCATGCAATATGAGTTCAAAGGGTCTTCATTTGCTCACCGAACCTCTCCAATCCTATCACTGCTGCGTTTATGCCCCTGTACACACGCTTGATTCTCTTTTGGAGACATAGCAATCCTTAGGTTTTAAGATACTTACTAGTCAGGTACATTCTTAGGCGTTTAATATGCGGTTTTGAGTCCATTTCGTTGAGCAAGGAGTAGCTCTTGTCTATTCCATATTTGGCTTAAGGAACTTTATCTGTGCTCATTTCAATCTCTGGTTTTATGCACCACCCGAACTCACCTTTCCCCTTAAGCAAGCATAAGTTGGTTTTCTAAATTTGAGACCCTGTTCTGTTTTGGAATTCAGTTCCTGTGTAGCCAAGTTTACATTCCGTGTATTAGTGATATCTTATGATGTTTCTTTTTCTGTGTGACTTATTTCAGTTAGAATCATCGTACCTGAATCCACTCATTATGCTGCTACGGGCCTGATGACATAGATTTCATTGCTGAGTGATACTGCATTGTACGTAAGTACCACAAGTTCTTTATCCATTTTTCACTTTCTGTGATATTGAACTTGTACGGTAAATGAGGTTCTTGTAAACAGAGGCGTCCCAAACTTTGGGGTGGCTGTGTCTTTTTGATTTTAATTTCCCTGAGCTCTAGGACCATAAGTGGAAGTGCCCTAGGCTCTGTTGCTTTGTTTTTTAGTTGTTTCAGGAAACACCATACACTTCTCCCGAGTGTCTGTTGGCAATTTACATCCCGCCCATCAGCATAACAAGGCTCCCAGTTCTCCATGGCCTGTCCTGCCTTTCTGGATTTTACACTTTTTTCAGATGGCCCTTTTGACCGGGGGGAAGTGAGACTTCATTGTAGTGCAGATTTCCTTTGCAAGCTTGCTTGGTTGGCCAAAAAGGGCGTATGCGTTTTTTCCTGAATATATTCAGGAAAAAACGCATACGCCCTTTTTGGCCAAGTGCATCATTGTGGACGTTCTGCCTGTTTTCCTATGCTTTCAATGCAATTCCAGTCTACCTCCTGAAATCGGTTTCCTGCAATTCTGCCCCGCTTTCAAGTCCTCTTGGCAGCCTTACTTCAGTCTATTTTTGGACGATAGCTGTCATTTATAACTCTGCAGGTTTGTGAATTACAGTGCCCCTGAGCTCCTTTCTTCAACTCGCTTTCTTGTGAGCTGGCCGCAACACCGCAGGATGGCTTCAGGCCCTAATCTGTTTCCGGCACGGCATGCTGAGCCTTTGGTTAATTCCTCTTCATGGTGGGAAATGAGAGTTAAATTTGCCCGTCCAGACACCTCCAGCTAGTCTCTCATTGGTTCTCCCTATTCCTGTTCATCTTCCGCAGAAATTGCAAACTGGGCCAAACAGGAGGTTAAAGGCGCTGACTCTCCAAGTGGGGAGAGTGTTAGTAAAGCGTCTGGAATATTGCACCCGAGTACCAGGGGAGGAAAACTGAGACATATTTGAACACGTCTCCCGTTCACACTGTTGATCATACTCCAGGTTCCACATGCATGTTTTAGCTGAAGGAAGAATACCTTAAACCTGGAGAGTTGAGACCCGTGGAATGGGTACCATGCAATATGTCTTCAAAGGGTATTCATTTGCTCACCGAACCTCTCCAAATCTATCACTGCTGCGTTTATGCCCCTGTACACATGCTTGATTCTCTTTCGGAGACATAGCAATCCGTAGGTTTTAAGATACTTACTAGTCAGGTACATTCTTAGGCGTTTAATATGGGGTGTTGAGTCCATTTCGTTGAGCAAGGAGTAGCTCTTGTCTATTCCATATTTGGCTTAAGGAACTTTATCTGTGCTCATTTCAATCTCTGGTTTTATGCAGCACCCCAACTCACCTTTCCCCTTAAGCAAGCATAAGTTGGTTTTCTAAATTTGAGACCCTGTTCTGTTATGGAATTCAGTTCCTGTGTAGCCAAGTTTTCATTCCGTGTATTAGTGATATCTTATGATGTTTCTTTTTCTGTGTGACTTATTTCAGTTAGAATCATCGTACCTGAATCCACTCATTGTGATGCTAAGGGCCTGATGACATAGATTTCATTGCTGAGTGATATTGCTTTGTAAGTAAATACCACAACTTCTTTATCCATTTTTCACTTTCTGCGATGTTGAACTTGTACTGTAACGAGGTTCTTGTAAACAGAGGCGTCCCAAACTTTGGGGTGGCTGTGTCTTTTTGATTTTAATTTCCCTAAGCTATAGGACCATAAGTGGAAGTGCCCTAGGCTCTGTTGCTTTGTTTTTTAGATGTTTCAGGAAACGCCATACACTTCTCCCCAGTGTCTGTTGGCAACTTACATCCCGCCCATCAGCATAACAAGGCTCCCAGTTCTCCATGGCCTGTCCTGCCTTTCTGGATTTTACACTTTTTTAAGATGGCCCTTTTGACCGGGGGGAAGTGAGACTTCATTGTAGTGCAGATTTCCTTTGCAAGCTTGCTTGGTTGGCCAAAAAGGGCGTATGCGTTTTTTCCTGAATATATTCAGGAAAAAACGCATACGCCCTTTTTGGCCAAGTGCATCATTGTGGACGTTCTGCCTCTTTTCCTATGCTTTCAATGCAATTCCAGTCTACCTCCTGAAATCGGTTTCCTGCAATTCTGCCCCGCTTTCAAGTCCTTTTGGCAGCCTTACTTCAGTATATTTTTGGACGATAGCTGTCATTTATAACTCTGCAGGTTTGTGAATTACAGTGCCCCTGAGCTCCTTTCTTCAACTCGCTTTCTTGTGAGCTGGCCGCAACACCGCAGGATGGCTTCAGGCCCTAATCTGGTTCCGGCACGGCATGCTGAGCCTTTGGTTAATTCCTCTTCATGGTGGGAAATGAGAGTTAAATTTGCCCGTCCAGACACCTCCAGCTAGTCTCTCATTGGTTCTCCCTATTCCTGTTCATCTTCCGCAGAAATTGCAAACTGGGCCAAACAGGAGCTTAAAGGCGCTGACTCTCCAAGTGGGGAGATTGTTAGTAAAGCGTCTGGAATGTTGCACCCAAGTACCAGGGGAGGAAAACTGAGACATATTAGAACACATCTCCCGTCCACACGGTTGATCATACTCTGGGTTCCACATACATGTTTTAGCTTCAGGAAGAATACCTAAAACCTGGAGAGTTGAGACCCGTGGAATGGGTACCATGCAATATGACTTCAAAGGGTCTTCATTTGCTCACCGAACCTCTCCAGTCCTATCACTGCTGCGTTTATGCACCTGTACACACGCTTGATTCTCTTTTGGAGACATAGCAATCCATAGGTTTTAAGATACTTACTAGTCAGGTACATTCTTAGGCATTTAATATGCGGTGTTGAGTCAATTTCGTTGAGCAAGGAGTAGCTCTTGTCTATTCCATATTTGGCTTAAGGAACTTTATCTGTGCTCATTTCAATCTCTGGTTTTATGCAGCACCCCAACTCACCTTTACCCTTAAGCAAGCATAAGTTGCTTTTCTAAATTTGAGACCCTGTTCTGTTCTGTAATTCAGTTCCTGTGTAGCCAAGTTTACATTCCGTGTATTACTGATATCTTATGATGTTTCTTTTTCTGTGTGACTTATTTCAGTTAGAATCATCATACCTGAATCCACTCATTGTGCTGTTAAGGGCCTGATGACATAGATTTCATTGCTGAGTGATATTGCTTTGTAAGTAAATACCACAACTTCTTTATCCATTTTTCACTTTCTGGGATGTTGAACTTGTACTGTAAACGAGGTTCTTGTAAACAGAGGCATCCCAAACTTTGGGGTGGCTGTGTCTTTTTGATTTTAATTTCCCTAACTCTAGGACCATAAGTGGAAGTGCCCTAGGCTCTGTTGCTTTGTTTTTTAGATGTTTCAGGAAACACCATACACTTCTCCCGAGTGGTTGTTGGCAATTTACATCCCGCCCATCAGCATAACAAGGCTCCCAGTTCTCCATGGCCTGTCCTGCCTTTCTGGATTTTACACTTTTTTCAGATGGCCCTTTTGACCGGGGGGAAGTGAGACTTCATTGTAGTGCAGATTTCCTTTGCAAGCTTGCTTGGTTGGCCAAAAAGGGCGTATGCGTTTTTTCCTGAATATATTCAGGAAAAAACGCATACGCCCTTTTTGGCCAAGTGCATCATTGTGGACATTCTGCCTCTTTTCCTATGCTTTCAATGCAATTCCAGTCTACTTCCTGAAATCGGGTTCCTGCAATCCTGCCCTGCTTTCAAGTCCTCTTGGCAGCCTTACTTCAGTATATTTTTGGACGATAGCTGTCATTTATAACTCTGCAGGTTTGTGAATTACAGTGCCCCTGAGCTCCTTTCTTCAACTCGCTTTCTTGTGAGCTGGCCGCAACACCGCAGGATGGCTTCAGGACCTAATCTGGTTCCAGCACGGCAGGCTGAGCCTTTGGTTAATTCCTCTTCCTGGTGGGAAATGGGAGTTAAATTTGCCCGTCCAGACACCTCCAGCTAGTCTCTCATTGGTTCTCGCTATTCCTGTTCATCTTCCACAGAAATTGTAAACTGGGACAAACAGGAGGTTAAAGGGACTGACTCTCCAAGATGGGAGAGTGTTAGTAAAGTGTCTGGAATGTTGCACCCGAGTACCAGGGTACGAAAACTGAGACATATTTGACCACGTCTCCCGATCACATGGTTGATCATACTCTAGGTTCCACATGCATGTTTTAGCTGAAGGAAGACTACCTTAAACCTGGGTAGTTGAAACTCGTGAAATGGGTACCATGCAATATGACTTCAAAGGGTCTTCATTTGCTCACCGAACCTCTCCAATCCTATCACTGCTGCGTTTATGCCCCTGTACACACGCTTGATTCTCTTTTGGAGACATAGCAATCCTTAGGTTTTAAGATACTTACTAGTCAGGTACATTCTTAGGCGTTTAATATGCGGTTTTGAGTCCATTTCGTTGAGCAAGGAGTAGCTCTTGTCTATTCCATATTTGGCTTAAGGAACTTTATCTGTGCTCATTTCAATCTCTCGTTTTATGCACCACCCGAACTCACCTTTCCCCTTAAGCAAGCATAAGTTGGTTTTCTAAATTTGAGACCCTGTTCTGTTTTGGAATTCAGTTCCTGTGTAGCCAAGTTTACATTCCGTGTATTAGTGATATCTTATGATGTTTCTTTTTCTGTGTGACTTATTTCAGTTAGAATCATCGTACCTGAATCCACTCATTATGCTGCTACGGGCCTGATGACATAGATTTCATTGCTGAGTGATACTGCATTGTACGTAAGTACCACAAGTTCTTTATCCATTTTTCACTTTCTGTGATATTGAACTTGTACGGTAAATGAGGTTCTTGTAAACAGAGGCGTCCCAAACTTTGGGGTGGCTGTGTCTTTTTGATTTTAATTTCCCTGAGCTCTAGGACCATAAGTGGAAGTGCCCTAGGCTCTGTTGCTTTGTTTTTTAGTTGTTTCAGGAAACACCATACACTTCTCCCGAGTGTCTGTTGGCAATTTACATCCCGCCCATCAGCATAACAAGGCTCCCAGTTCTCCATGGCCTGTCCTGCCTTTCTGGATTTTACACTTTTTTCAGATGGCCCTTTTGACCGGGGGGAAGTGAGACTTCATTGTAGTGCAGATTTCCTTTGCAAGCTTGCTTGGTTGGCCAAAAAGGGCGTATGCATTTTTTCCTGAATATATTCAGGAAAAAACGCATACGCCCTTTTTGGCCAAGTGCATCATTGTGGACGTTCTGCCTGTTTTCCTATGCTTTCAATGCAATTCCAGTCTACCTCCTGAAATCGGTTTCCTGCAATTCTGCCCCGCTTTCAAGTCCTCTTGGCAGCCTTACTTCAGTCTATTTTTGGACGATAGCTGTCATTTATAACTCTGCAGGTTTGTGAATTACAGTGCCCCTGAGCTCCTTTCTTCAACTCGCTTTCTTGTGAGCTGGCCGCAACACCGCAGGATGGCTTCAGGCCCTAATCTGTTTCCGGCACGGCATGCTGAGCCTTTGGTTAATTCCTCTTCATGGTGGGAAATGAGAGTTAAATTTGCCCGTCCAGACACCTCCAGCTAGTCTCTCATTGGTTCTCCCTATTCCTGTTCATCTTCCGCAGAAATTGCAAACTGGGCCAAACAGGAGGTTAAAGGCGCTGACTCTCCAAGTGGGGAGAGTGTTAGTAAAGCGTCTGGAATATTGCACCTGAGTACCAGGGGAGGAATACTGAGACATATTTGAACACGTCTCCCGTTCACACTGTTGATCATACTCCAGGTTCCACATGCATGTTTTAGCTGAAGGAAGAATACCTTAAACCTGGAGAGTTGAGACCCGTGGAATGGGTACCATGCAATATGTCTTCAAAGGGTATTCATTTGCTCACCGAACCTCTCCAAATCTATCACTGCTGCGTTTATGCCCCTGTACACATGCTTGATTCTCTTTCGGAGACATAGCAATCCGTAGGTTTTAAGATACTTACTAGTCAGGTACATTCTTAGGCGTTTAATATGGGGTGTTGAGTCCATTTCGTTGAGCAAGGAGTAGCTCTTGTCTATTCCATATTTGGCTTAAGGAACTTTATCTGTGCCCATTTCAATCTCTGGTTTTATGCAGCACCCCAACTCACCTTTCCCCTTAAGCAAGCATAAGTTGGTTTTCTAAATTTGAGACCCTGTTCTGTTATGGAATTCAGTTCCTGTGTAGCCAAGTTTTCATTCCGTGTATTAGTGATATCTTATGATGTTTCTTTTTCTGTGTGACTTATTTCAGTTAGAATCATCGTACCTGAATCCACTCATTATGCTGCTACGGGCCTGATGTCATAGATTTCATTGCTGAGTGATATTGCTTTGTAAGTAAATACCACAACTTCTTTATCCATTTTTCACTTTCTGCGATGTTGAACTTGTACTGTAACGAGGTTCTTGTAAACAGAGGCGTCCCAAACTTTGGGGAAGCTGTGTCTTTTTGATTTTAATTTCCCTAAGCTATAGGACCATAAGTGGAAGTGCCCTAGGCTCTGTTGCTTTGTTTTTTAGATGTTTCAGGAAACGCCATACACTTCTCCCCAGTGTCTGTTGGCAACTTACATCCCGCCCATCAGCATAACAAGGCTCCCAGTTCTCCATGGCCTGTCCTGCCTTTCTGGATTTTACACTTTTTTAAGATGGCCCTTTTGACCGGGGGGAAGTGAGACTTCATTGTAGTGCAGATTTCCTTTGCAAGCTTGCTTGGTTGGCCAAAAAGGGCGTATGCGTTTTTTCCTGAATATATTCAGGAAAAAACGCATACGCCCTTTTTGGCCAAGTGCATCATTGTGGACGTTCTGCCTCTTTTCCTATGCTTTCAATGCAATTCCAGTCTACCTCCTGAAATCGGTTTCCTGCAATTCTGCCCCGCTTTCAAGTCCTTTTGGCAGCCTTACTTCAGTATATTTTTGGACGATAGCTGTCATTTATAACTCTGCAGGTTTGTGAATTACAGTGCCCCTGAGCTCCTTTCTTCAACTCGCTTTCTTGTGAGCTGGCCGCAACACCGCAGGATGGCTTCAGGCCCTAATCTGCTTCCGGCACGGCACACTGAGCCTTTGGTTATTTCCTCTTCCTGGTGGGAAATGAAAGTTAAATTTGCCCGTCCAGACACCTCCAGCTAGTTTCTCATTGGTTCTCCCTATTCCTGTTCATCTTCCGCAGAAATTGCAAACTGGGCCAAACAGGAGGTTAAATACGCTGACTCTCCAAGTGGGGAGAGTGTTAGTAAAGCGTCTGGAATGTTGCACCCAAGTACCAGGGGAGGAAAACTGAGACATATTAGAACACATCTCCCGTCCACACGGTTGATCATACTCTGGGTTCCACATGCATGTTTTAGCTGAAGGGAGAATACCTTAAACCTGGAGAGTTGAGACCCGTGTAATGGGTACCATGCAATATGACTTCAAAGGGTCTTCATTTGCTCACCGAACCTCTCCAATCCTATCAGTGCTGCGTTTATGCCCCTGTACACATGCTTGATTCTCTTTCAGAGACATAGCAATCCATAGGTTTTAAGATACTTACTAGTCAGGTACATTCTTAGGCGTTTATTATGGGGTGTTGAGTCCATTTCGTTGAGCAAGGAGTAGCTCTTGTCTATTCCATATTTGGCTTAAGGAACTTTATCTGTGCTCATTTCAATCTCTGGTTTTATGCAGCACCCCAACTCACCTTTCCCCTTAAGCAAGCATAAGTTGGTTTTCTAAATTTGAGACCCTGTTCTGTTTTGGAATTCAGTTCCTGTGTAGCCAAGTTTACATTCCGTGTATTACTGATATCTTATGATATTTCTTTTTCTGTTTGACTTATTTCAGTTAGAATTATCGTACCTGAATGCTCTCATTATGCTGCTATGGGCCTGATGACATAGATTTCATTGCTGAGTGATACTGCATTGTACGTAAGTACCACAAGTTCTTATCCATTTTTCACTTTCTGCGATATTGAACTTGTACGGTAAACGAGGTTCTTGTAAACAGAGGCGTCCCAAACTTTGGGGTGGCTGTGTCTTTTTGATTTTAATTTCCCTAAGCTATAGGACCATAAGTGGAAGTGCCCTAGGCTCTGTTGCTTTGTTTTTTAGATGTTTCAGGAAACACCATACACTTCTCCCGAGTGTCTGTTGGCAATTTACATCCCGCCCATCAGCATAACAAGGCTCCCAGTTCTCCATGGCCTGTCCTGCCTTTCTGGATTTTACACTTTTTTCAGATGGCCCTTTTGACCGGGGGGAAGTGAGACTTCATTGTAGTGCAGATTTCCTTTGCAAGCTTGCTTGGTTGGCCAAAAAGGGCGTATGCGTTTTTTCCTGAATATATTCAGGAAAAAACGCATACGCCCTTTTTGGCCAAGTGCATCATTGTGGACGTTCTGCCTCTTTTCCTATGCTTTCAATGCAATTCCAGTCTACCTCCTGAAATCGGTTTCCTGCAATTCTGCCCCGTTTTCAAGTCCTCTTGGCAGCCTTACTTCAGTCTATTTTTGGACGATAGCTGTCATTTATAACTCTGCAGGTTTGTGAATTACAGTGCCCCTGAGCTCCTTTCTTCAACTCGCTTTCTTGTGAGCTGGCCGCAACACCGCAGGATGGCTTCAGGCCCTAATCTGTTTCCGGCACGGCATGCTGAGCCTTTGGTTAATTCCTCTTCATGGTGGGAAATGAGAGTTAAATTTGCCCGTCCAGACACCTCCAGCTAGTCTCTCATTGGTTCTCCCTATTCCTGTTCATCTTCCGCAGAAATTGCAAACTGGGCCAAACAGGAGGTTAAAGGCTCTGACTCTCCAAGTGGGGAGAGTGTTAGTAAAGCGTCTGGAATATTGCACCCGAGTACCAGGGGAGGAATACTGAGACATATTTGAACACGTCTCCCGTTCACACTGTTGATCATACTCCAGGTTCCACATGCATGTTTTAGCTGAAGGAAGAATACCTTAAACCTGGAGAGTTGAGACCCGTGGAATGGGTACCATGCAATATGTCTTCAAAGGGTATTCATTTGCTCACCGAACCTCTCCAAATCTATCACTGCTGCGTTTATGCCCCTGTACACATGCTTGATTCTCTTTCGGAGACATAGCAATCCGTAGGTTTTAAGATACTTACTAGTCAGGTACATTCTTAGGCGTTTAATATGGGGTGTTGAGTCCATTTCGTTGAGCAAGGAGTAGCTCTTGTCTATTCCATATTTGGCTTAAGGAACTTTATCTGTGCTCATTTCAATCTCTGGTTTTATGCAGCACCCCAACTCACCTTTCCCCTTAAGCAAGCATAAGTTGGTTTTCTAAATTTGAGACCCTGTTCTGTTATGGAATTCAGTTCCTGTGTAGCCAAGTTTTCATTCCGTGTATTAGTGATATCTTATGATGTTTCTTTTTCTGTGTGACTTATTTCAGTTAGAATCATCGTACCTGAATCCACTCATTATGCTGCTACGGGCCTGATGTCATAGATTTCATTGCTGAGTGATATTGCTTTGTAAGTAAATACCACAACTTCTTTATCCATTTTTCACTTTCTGCGATGTTGAACTTGTACTGTAAGGAGGTTCTTGTAAACAGAGGCGTCCCAAACTTTGGGGTGGCTGTGTCTTTTTGATTTTAATTTCCCTAAGCTATAGGACCATAAGTGGAAGTGCCCTAGGCTCTGTTGCTTTGTTTTTTAGATGTTTCAGGAAACGCCATACACTTCTCCCCAGTGTCTGTTGGCAACTTACATCCCGCCCATCAGCATAACAAGGCTCCCAGTTCTCCATGGCCTGTCCTGCCTTTCTGGATTTTACACTTTTTTAAGATGGCCCTTTTGACCGGGGGGAAGTGAGACTTCATTGTAGTGCAGATTTCCTTTGCAAGCTTGCTTGGTTGGCCAAAAAGGGCGTATGCGTTTTTTCCTGAATATATTCAGGAAAAAACGCATACGCCCTTTTTGGCCAAGTGCATCATTGTGGACGTTCTGCCTCTTTTCCTATGCTTTCAATGCAATTCCAGTCTACCTCCTGAAATCGGTTTCCTGCAATTCTGCCCCGCTTTCAAGTCCTTTTGGCAGCCTTACTTCAGTATATTTTTGGACGATAGCTGTCATTTATAACTCTGCAGGTTTGTGAATTACAGTGCCCCTGAGCTCCTTTCTTCAACTCGCTTTCTTTTGAGCTGGCCGCAACACCGCAGGATGGCTTCAGGCCCTAATCTGCTTCCGGCACGGCACACTGAGCCTTTGGTTATTTCCTCTTCCTGGTGGGAAATGAAAGTTAAATTTGCCCGTCCAGACACCTCCAGCTAGTTTCTCATTGGTTCTCCCTATTCCTGTTCATCTTCCGCAGAAATTGCAAACTGGGCCAAACAGGAGGTTAAAGGCGCTGACTCTCCAAGTGGGGAGAGTGTTAGTAAAGCGTCTGGAATGTTGCACCCAAGTACCAGGGTACGAAAACTGAGACATATTTGAACACGCCTCCCGTTCACACGGTTGATCATACTCTGGGTTCCACATACATGTTTTAGCTTCAGGAAGAATACCTTAAACCTGGAGAGTTGAGACCCGTGGAATGGGTACCATGCAATATGACTTCAAAGGGTCTTCATTTGCTCACCGAACCTCTCCAGTCCTATCACTGCTGCGTTTATGCACCTGTCCACACGCTTGATTCTCTTTTGGAGACATAGCAATCCATAGGTTTTAAGATACTTACTAGTCAGGTACATTCTTAGGCATTTAATATGCGGTGTTGAGTCAATTTCGTTGAGCAAGGAGTAGCTCTTGTCTATTCCATATTTGGCTTAAGGAACTTTATCTGTGCTCATTTCAATCTCTGGTTTTATGCAGCACCCCAACTCACCTTTACCCGTAGCAAGCATAAGTTGGTTTTCTAAATTTGAGACCCTGTTCTGTTATGGAATTCAGTTCCTGTGTAGCCAAGTTTTCATTCCGTGTATTAGTGATATCTTATGATGTTTCTTTTTCTTTGTGACTTATTTCAGTTAGAATCATCGTACCTGAATCCACTCATTATGCTGCTACGGGCCTGATGTCATAGATTTCATTGCTGAGTGATATTGCTTTGTAAGTAAATACCACAACTTCTTTATCCATTTTTCACTTTCTGCGATGTTGAACTTGTACTGTAACGAGGTTCTTGTAAACAGAGGCGTCCCAAACTTTGGGGAAGCTGTGTCTTTTTGATTTTAATTTCCCTAAGCTATAGGACCATAAGTGGAAGTGCCCTAGGCTCTGTTGCTTTGTTTTTTAGATGTTTCAGGAAACGCCATACACTTCTCCCCAGTGTCTGTTGGCAACTTACATCCCGCCCATCAGCATAACAAGGCTCCCAGTTCTCCATGGCCTGTCCTGCCTTTCTGGATTTTACACTTTTTTAAGATGGCCCTTTTGACCGGGGGGAAGTGAGACTTCATTGTAGTGCAGATTTCCTTTGCAAGCTTGCTTGGTTGGCCAAAAAGGGCGTATGCGTTTTTTCCTGAATATATTCAGGAAAAAACGCATACGCCCTTTTTGGCCAAGTGCATCATTGTGGACGTTCTGCCTCTTTTCCTATGCTTTCAATGCATTTCCAGTCTACCTCCTGAAATCGGTTTCCTGCAATTCTGCCCCGCTTTCAAGTCCTTTTGGCAGCCTTACTTCAGTATATTTTTGGACGATAGCTGTCATTTATAACTCTGCAGGTTTGTGAATTACAGTGCCCCTGAGCTCCTTTCTTCAACTCGCTTTCTTGTGAGCTGGCCGCAACACCGCAGGATGGCTTCAGGCCCTAATCTGCTTCCGGCACGGCACACTGAGCCTTTGGTTATTTCCTCTTCCTGGTGGGAAATGAAAGTTAAATTTGCCCGTCCAGACACCTCCAGCTAGTTTCTCATTGGTTCTCCCTATTCCTGTTCATCTTCCGCAGAAATTGCAAACTGGGCCAAACAGGAGGTTAAATACGCTGACTCTCCAAGTGGGGAGAGTGTTAGTAAAGCGTCTGGA
Organism: Stenella coeruleoalba; assembly: GCF_951394435.1. Classification (NCBI taxonomy): domain Eukaryota; kingdom Metazoa; phylum Chordata; class Mammalia; order Artiodactyla; family Delphinidae; genus Stenella; species Stenella coeruleoalba. The sequence continues at coordinate 1,014,017 of NW_027646206.1, forward strand.
ATGTTGCACCCAAGTACCAGGGGAGGAAAACTGAGACATATTAGAACACATCTCCCGTCCACACGGTTGATCATACTCTGGGTTCCACATGCATGTTTTAGCTGAAGGGAGAATACCTTAAACCTGGAGAGTTGAGACCCGTGTAATGGGTACCATGCAATATGACTTCAAAGGGTCTTCATTTGCTCACCGAACCTCTCCAATCCTATCAGTGCTGCGTTTATGCCCCTGTACACATGCTTGATTCTCTTTCAGAGACATAGCAATCCATAGGTTTTAAGATACTTACTAGTCAGGTACATTCTTAGGCGTTTATTATGGGGTGTTGAGTCCATTTCGTTGAGCAAGGAGTAGCTCTTGTCTATTCCATATTTGGCTTAAGGAACTTTATCTGTGCTCATTTCAATCTCTGGTTTTATGCAGCACCCCAACTCACCTTTCCCCTTAAGCAAGCATAAGTTGGTTTTCTAAATTTGAGACCCTGTTCTGTTTTGGAATTCAGTTCCTGTGTAGCCAAGTTTACATTCCGTGTATTACTGATATCTTATGATATTTCTTTTTCTGTTTGACTTATTTCAGTTAGAATTATCGTACCTGAATGCTCTCATTATGCTGCTATGGGCCTGATGACATAGATTTCATTGCTGAGTGATACTGCATTGTACGTAAGTACCACAAGTTCTTATCCATTTTTCACTTTCTGCGATATTGAACTTGTACGGTAAACGAGGTTCTTGTAAACAGAGGCGTCCCAAACTTTGGGGTGGCTGTGTCTTTTTGATTTTAATTTCCCTAAGCTATAGGACCATAAGTGGAAGTGCCCTAGGCTCTGTTGCTTTGTTTTTTAGATGTTTCAGGAAACACCATACACTTCTCCCGAGTGTCTGTTGGCAATTTACATCCCGCCCATCAGCATAACAAGGCTCCCAGTTCTCCATGGCCTGTCCTGCCTTTCTGGATTTTACACTTTTTTCAGATGGCCCTTTTGACCGGGGGGAAGTGAGACTTCATTGTAGTGCAGATTTCCTTTGCAAGCTTGCTTGGTTGGCCAAAAAGGGCGTATGCGTTTTTTCCTGAATATATTCAGGAAAAAACACATACGCCCTTTTTGGCCAAGTGCATCATTGTGGACGTTCTGCCTCTTTTCCTATGCTTTCAATGCAATTCCAGTCTACCTCCTGAAATCGGTTTCCTGCAATTCTGCCCCGTTTTCAAGTCCTCTTGGCAGCCTTACTTCAGTCTATTTTTGGACGATAGCTGTCATTTATAACTCTGCAGGTTTGTGAATTACAGTGCCCCTGAGCTCCTTTCTTCAACTCGCTTTCTTGTGAGCTGGCCGCAACACCGCAGGATGGCTTCAGGCCCTAATCTGGTTCCGGCACGGCATGCTGAGCCTTTGGTTAATTCCTCTTCATGGTGGGAAATGAGAGTTAAATTTGCCCGTCCAGACACCTCCAGCTAGTCTCTCATTGGTTCTCCCTATTCCTGTTCATCTTCCGCAGAAATTGCAAACTGGGCCAAACAGGAGGTTAAAGGCGCTGACTCTCCAAGTGGGGAGAGTGTTAGTAAAGCGTCTGGAATATTGCACCCGAGTACCAGGGGAGGAATACTGAGACATATTTGAACACGTCTCCCGTTCACACTGTTGATCATACTCCAGGTTCCACATGCATGTTTTAGCTGAAGGAAGAATACCTTAAACCTGGAGAGTTGAGACCCGTGGAATGGGTACCATGCAATATGTCTTCAAAGGGTATTCATTTGCTCACCGAACCTCTCCAAATCTATCACTGCTGCGTTTATGCCCCTGTACACATGCTTGATTCTCTTTCGGAGACATAGCAATCCGTAGGTTTTAAGATACTTACTAGTCAGGTACATTCTTAGGCGTTTAATATGGGGTGTTGAGTCCATTTCGTTGAGCAAGGAGTAGCTCTTGTCTATTCCATATTTGGCTTAAGGAACTTTATCTGTGCTCATTTCAATCTCTGGTTTTATGCAGCACCCCAACTCACCTTTCCCCTTAAGCAAGCATAAGTTGGTTTTCTAAATTTGAGACCCTGTTCTGTTATGGAATTCAGTTCCTGTGTAGCCAAGTTTTCATTCCGTGTATTAGTGATATCTTATGATGTTTCTTTTTCTGTGTGACTTATTTCAGTTAGAATCATCGTACCTGAATCCACTCATTATGCTGCTACGGGCCTGATGTCATAGATTTCATTGCTGAGTGATATTGCTTTGTAAGTAAATACCACAACTTCTTTATCCATTTTTCACTTTCTGCGATGTTGAACTTGTACTGTAAGGAGGTTCTTGTAAACAGAGGCGTCCCAAACTTTGGGGTGGCTGTGTCTTTTTGATTTTAATTTCCCTAAGCTATAGGACCATAAGTGGAAGTGCCCTAGGCTCTGTTGCTTTGTTTTTTAGATGTTTCAGGAAACGCCATACACTTCTCCCCAGTGTCTGTTGGCAACTTACATCCCGCCCATCAGCATAACAAGGCTCCCAGTTCTCCATGGCCTGTCCTGCCTTTCTGGATTTTACACTTTTTTAAGATGGCCCTTTTGACCGGGGGGAAGTGAGACTTCATTGTAGTGCAGATTTCCTTTGCAAGCTTGCTTGGTTGGCCAAAAAGGGCGTATGCGTTTTTTCCTGAATATATTCAGGAAAAAACGCATATGCCCTTTTTGGCCAAGTGCATCATTGTGGACGTTCTGCCTCTTTTCCTATGCTTTCAATGCAATTCCAGTCTACCTCCTGAAATCGGTTTCCTGCAATTCTGCCCCGCTTTCAAGTCCTTTTGGCAGCCTTACTTCAGTATATTTTTGGACGATAGCTGTCATTTATAACTCTGCAGGTTTGTGAATTACAGTGCCCCTGAGCTCCTTTCTTCAACTCGCTTTCTTTTGAGCTGGCCGCAACACCGCAGGATGGCTTCAGGCCCTAATCTGCTTCCGGCACGGCACACTGAGCCTTTGGTTATTTCCTCTTCCTGGTGGGAAATGAAAGTTAAATTTGCCCGTCCAGACACCTCCAGCTAGTTTCTCATTGGTTCTCCCTATTCCTGTTCATCTTCCGCAGAAATTGCAAACTGGGCCAAACAGGAGGTTAAAGGCGCTGACTCTCCAAGTGGGGAGAGTGTTAGTAAAGCGTCTGGAATGTTGCACCCAAGTACCAGGGTACGAAAACTGAGACATATTTGAACACGCCTCCCGTTCACACGGTTGATCATACTCTGGGTTCCACATACATGTTTTAGCTTCAGGAAGAATACCTTAAACCTGGAGAGTTGAGACCCGTGGAATGGGTACCATGCAATATGACTTCAAAGGGTCTTCATTTGCTCACCGAACCTCTCCAGTCCTATCACTGCTGCGTTTATGCACCTGTACACACGCTTGATTCTCTTTTGGAGACATAGCAATCCATAGGTTTTAAGATACTTACTAGTCAGGTACATTCTTAGGCATTTAATATGCGGTGTTGAGTCAATTTCGTTGAGCAAGGAGTAGCTCTTGTCTATTCCATATTTGGCTTAAGGAACTTTATCTGTGCTCATTTCAATCTCTGGTTTTATGCAGCACCCCAACTCACCTTTACCCGTAGCAAGCATAAGTTGGTTTTCTAAATTTGAGACACTGTTCTGTTCTGTAATTCAGTTCCTGTGTAGCCAAGTTTACATTCCGTGTATTACTGATATCTTATGATGTTTCTTTTTCTGTGTGACTTATTTCAGTTAGAATCATCATACCTGAATCCACTCATTGTGCTGTTAAGGGCCTGATGACATAGATTTCATTGCTGAGTGATATTGCTTTGTAAGTAAATACCACAACTTCTTTATCCATTTTTCACTTTCTGCGATGTTGAACTTGTACTGTAAACGACGTTCTTGTAAACAGAGGCGTCCCAAACTTTGGGGTGGCTGTGTCTTTTTGATTTTAATTTCCCTAACTCTAGGACCATAAGTGGAAGTGCCCTAGGCTCTGTTGCTTTGTTTTTTAGATGTTTCAGGAAACACCATACACTTCTCCCGAGTGTCTGTTGGCAATTTACATCCCGCCCATCAGCATAACAAGGCTCCCAGTTCTCCATGGCCTGTCCTGCCTTTCTGGATTTTACACTTTTTTCAGATGGCCCTTTTGACCGGGGGGAAGTGAGACTTCATTGTAGTGCAGATTTCCTTTGCAAGCTTGCTTGGTTGGCCAAAAAGGGCGTATGCGTTTTTTCCTGAATATATTCAGGAAAAAACGCATACGCCCTTTTTGGCCAAGTGCATCATTGTGGACGTTCTGCCTCTTTTCCTATGCTTTCAAAGCAATTCCAGTCTACCTCCTGAAATCGGTTTCCTGCAATTCTGCCCCGCTTTCAAGTCCTCTTGGCAGCCTTACTTCAGTATATTTTTGGACGATAGCTGTCATTTATAACTCTGCAGGTTTGTGAATTACAGTGCCCCTGAGCTCCTTTCTTCAACTCGCTTTCTTTTGAGCTGGCCGCAACACCGCAGGATGGCTTCAGGCCCTAATCTGGTTCCGGCACGGCACACTGAGCCTTTGGTTATTTCCTCTTCCTGGTGGGAAATGAGAGTTAAATTTGCCCGTCCGGACACCTCCAGCTAGTCTCTGATTGGTTCTCGCTATTCCTGTTCATCTTCCGCAGAAATTGCAAACTGGGCCAAACAGGAGGTTAAAGGTGCTGACTCTCCAAGTGGGGAGAGTGTTAGTAAAGCATCTGGAATGTTGCACCCGAGTACCAGGCGAGGAAAACTGAGACATATTTGAACATGTCTCCCGTTCACACGGTTGATCATACTCTGGGTTCCACATGCATGTTTTAGCTGAAGGAAGAATACTTTAAACCTGGAGAGTTGAGACCCGTGGAATGGGTACCATGCAATATGACTTCAAAGGGTCTTCATTTGATCAACGAACCACTCCAATCCTATCACTGCTGCTTTTTTGCCCCTGTACACACGCTTGATTCTCTTTTGGAGACATAGCAATCCATAGGTTTTAAGATACTTACTAGTCAGGTACATTCTTAGGTGTTTAATATGGGGTGTTGAGTCCATTTCGTTGAGCAAGGAGTAGCTCTTGTCTATTCCATATTTGGCTTAAGGAACTTTATCTGTGCTCATTTCAATCTCTGGTTTTATGCAGCACCCCAACTCACCTTTCCCCTTAAGCAAGCATAAGTTGGTTTTCTAAATTTGAGATCCTGTTCTGTTTTGGAATCCAGTTCCTGTGTAGCCAAGTTTACATTCCGTGTGTTAGTGATATCTTATGATGTTTCTTTTTCTGTGTGACTTATTTCAGTTAGAATCATCGTACCTGAATCCACTCATTATGCTGCTATGGGCCTGATGACATAGATTTCATTGCTGAGTGATACTGCATTGTACGTAAGTACCACAAGTTCTTTATCCATTTTTCACTTTCTGTGATATTGAACATGTACGGTAAATAAGGTTCTTGTAAACAGAGGCGTCGCAAACTTTGGGGTGGCTGTGTCTTTTTGATTTTAATTTCCCTAAGCTATAGGAACATAAGTGGAAGTGCCCTAGGCTCTGTTGCTTTGTTTTTTAGATGTTTCAGGAAACACCATACACTTCTCCCGAGTGTCTGTTGGCAATTTACATCCCGCCCATCAGCATAACAAGGCTCCCAGTTCTCCATGGCCTGTCCTGCCTTTCTGGATTTTACACTTTTTTCAGATGGCCCTTTTGACCGGGGGGAAGTGAGACTTCATTGTAGTGCAGATTTCCTTTGCAAGCTTGCTTGGTTGGCCAAAAAGGGCGTATGCGTTATTTCCTGAATATATTCAGGAAAAAACGCATACGCCCTTTTTGGCCAACTGCATCATTGTGGACGTTCTGCCTCTTTTCCTATGCTTTCAATGCAATTCCAGTCTACCTCCTGAAATCGGTTTCCTGCAATTCTGCCCGGCTTTCAAGTCCTCTTGGCAGCCTTACTTCAGTCTATTTTTGGACGATAGCTGTCATTTATAACTCTGCAGGTTTGTGAATTACAGTGCCCCTGAGCTCCTTTCTTCAACTCCCTTTATTTTGAGCTGACCGCAACACCGCAGAATGGCTTCAGGCCCTAATCTGGTTCCGTCACGGAACGCTGAGCCTTTGGTTATTTCCTCTTCCTGGTGGGAAATGAGAGTTAAATTTGCCCGTCCAGACACCTCCAGCTAGTCTCTCATTGGTTCTCGCTATTCCTGTTCATCTTCCGCAGAAATTGCAAACTGGGCCAAACAGGAGGTTAAAGGCGCTGACTCTCCAAGTGGGGAGAGTGTTAGTAAAGCGTCTGGAATGTTGCACCCGAGTACCAGGGGAGGAAAACTGAGACATATTTGAACACGTCTCCCGTTCACATGGTTGATCATACTCTGGGTTCCACATGCATGTTTTAGCTGAAGGAAGAATACCTTAAAGCTGGGTAGTTGAAACCCGTGGAATGGGTACCATGCAATATGACTTCAAAGGGTTTTCATTTGCTCACCGAACCTCTCCAATCCTATCACTGCTGCATTTATGCCCCTGTACACACGCTTGATTCTCTTTTGGAGACATAGCAATCCATAGGTTTTAAGATACTTACTAGTCAGATACATTCTTAGGCGTTTAATATGGGGTGTTGAGTCCATTTCGTTGAGCAAGGAGTAGCTCTTGTCTATTCCATATTTGGCTTAAGGAACTTTATCTGTGCTCATTTCAATCTCTGGTTTTATGCAGCACCCCAACTCACCTTTCCCCTTAAGCAAGCATAAGTTGGTGTTCTAAATTTGAGACCCTGTTCTGTTTTGGAATCCAGTTCCTGTGTAGCCAAGTTTACATTCCGTGTATTACTGATATCTTATGATGTTTCTTTTTCTGTGTGACTTATTTCAGTTAGAATCATCATACCTGAATCCACTCATTGTGCTGTTAAGGGCCTGATGACATAGATTTCATTGCTGAGTGATATTGCTTTGTAAGTAAATACCACAACTTCTTTATCCATTTTTCACTTTCTGCGATGTTGAACTTGTACTGTAAACGACGTTCTTGTAAACAGAGGCGTCCCAAACTTTGGGGTGGCTGTGTCTTTTTGATTTTAATTTCCCTAAGCTCTAGGACCATAAGTGGAAGTGCCCTAGGCTCTGTTGCTTTGTTTTTTAGATGTTTCAGGAAACACCATACACTTCTCCCCAGTGTCTGTTGGCAATTTACATCCCGCTCATCAGCATAACAAGGCTCCCAGTTCTCCATGGCCTGTCCTGCCTTTCTGGATTTTACACTTTTTTCAGATGGCCCTTTTGACCGGGGGGAAGTGAGACTTCATTGTAGTGCAGATTTCCTTTGCAAGCTTGCTTGGTTGGCCAAAAAGTGCTTATGCGTTTTTTCCTGAATATATCAGGAAAAAACGCATATGCCCTTTTAGGCCAAGTGCAACATTGTGGACGCTCTGCCTCTTTTCCTATGCTTTCAATGCAATTCCAGTCTACCTCCTGAAATCGGTTTCCTGCAATTCTGCCCCGCTTTCAAGTCCTCTTGGCAGCCTTACTTCAGTATATTTTTGGACGATAGCTGTCATTTATAACTCTGCAGGTTTGTGAATTACAGTGCCCCTGAGCTCCTTTCTTCAACTCGCTTTCTTTTGAGCTGGCCGCAACACCGAAGGATGGCTTCAGGCCCTAATCTGGTTCCGGCACGGCACGCTGAGCCTTTGTTTATTTCCTCTTCCTGGTGGGAAATGAGAGTTAAATTTGCCCGTCCAAACACCTCCAGCTAGTCTCTCATTGGTTCTCGCTATTGTTGTTCATCTTCCGCAGAAATTGCAAACTGGGCCAAACAGGAGGTTAAAGGGACTGACTCTCCAAGTCGGGAGAGTGTTAGTAAAGCGTCTGGAATGTTGCACCCGAGTACCAGGGTACGAAAACTGAGACATATTTGAACACGTCTCCCGATCACATGGTTGATCATACTCTAGGTTCCACATGCATGTTTTAGGTGAAGGAAGAATACCTTAAACCTGGGTAGTTGAAACCCGTGGAATGGGTACCATGCAATATGACTTCAAAGGGTCTTCATTTGCTCACCGAACCTCTCCAATCCTATCACTGCTGCATTTATGCCCCTGTGCACACGCTTGATTCTCTTTTGGAGACATAGCAATCCATAGGTTTTAAGATACTTACTAGTCAGATACATTCTTAGGCGTATAATATGGGGTGTTGAGTCCATTTCGTTGAGCAAGGAGTAGCTCTTGTCTATTCCATATTTGGCTTAAGGAACTTTATCTGTGCTCATTTCAATCTCTGGTTTTATGCAGCACCCCAACTCACCTTTCCCCTTAAGCAAGCATAAGTTGGTGTTCTAAATTTGAGACCCTGTTCTGTTTTGGAATCCAGTTCCTGTGTAGCCAAGTTTACATTCCGTGTATTAGTGATATCTTATGATGTTTCTTTTTCTGTGTGACTTATTTCAGTTAGAATCATCGTACCTGAATCCACTCATTATGCTGCTACGGGCTTGATGACATAGATTTCATTGCTGAGTGATACTGCATTGTACGTAAGTACCACAAGTTCTTTATCAATTTTTCACTTTCTGTGATATTGAACTTGTACGGTAAACGAGGTTCTTGTAAACAGAGGCGTCCCAAACTTTGGGGTGGCTGTGTCTTTTTGATTTTAATTTCCCTAAGCTATAGGACCATAAGTGGAAGTGCCCTAGGCTCTGTTGCTTTGTTTTATAGATGTTTCAGGAAACACCATACACTTCTCCCGAGTGTCTGTTGGCAATTTACATCCCGCCCATCAGCATAACAAGGCTCCCAGTTGTCCATGGCCTGTCCTGCCTTTCTGGATTTTACACTTTTTTCAGATGGCCCTTTTGACCGGGGGGAAGTGAGACTTCATTGTAGTGCAGATTTCCTTTGCAAGCTTGCTTGTTTGGCCTAAAAGGGCGTATGCGTTTTTTCTTGAATATATTCAGGAAAAAACGCATACGCCCTTTTTGGCCAAGTGCATCATTGTGGACGTTCTGCCTCTTTTCCTATGCTTTCAATGCAATTCCAGTCTACCTCCTGAAATCGGTTTCCTGCAATTCTGCCCCGCTTTCAAGTCCTCTTGGCAGCCTTACTTCAGTCTATTTTTGGACGATAGCTGTCATTTATAACTCTGCAGGTTTGTGAATTACAGTGCCCCTGAGCTCCTTTCTTCAACTCGCTTTCTTGTGACCTGGCCGCAACACTGCAAGATGGCTTCAGGCCCTACTCTGGTTCTGGCACGGCACGCTGAGCCTTTGGTTAATTCCTCTTCCTGGTGGGAAATTAGAGTTAAATTTTCCCGTCCAGACACCTCCAGCTAGCCTCTCATTGGTTCTCGCTGTTCCTGTTCATCTTCCGCAGAAATTGCAAACTGGGCCAAACAGGAGGTTAAAGGGACTGACTCTCCAAGTCGGGAGAGTGTTAGTAAAGCGTCTGGAATGTTGCACCCGAGTACCAGGGTACGAAAACTGAGACATATTTGAACACGTCTCCCGATCACATGGTTGATCATACTCTAGGTTCCACATGCATGTTTTAGCTGAAGGAAGAATACCTTAAACCTGGGTAGTTGAAACCCGTGGAATGGGTACCATGCAATATGACTTCAAAGGGTCTTCATTTGCTCACCGAACCTCTCCAATCCTATCACTGCTGCGTTTATGCCCCTGTACACATGCTTGATTCTCTTTCGGAGACATAGCAATCCATAGGTTTTAAGATACTTACTAGTCAGGTACATTCTTAGGCGTTTAATATGCGGTTTTGAGTCCATTTCGTTGAGCAAGGAGTAGCTCTTGTCTATTCCATATTTGGCTTAAGGAACTTTATCTGTGCTCATTTCAATCTCTGGTTTTATGCAGCACCCCAACTCACCTTTCCCCTTAAACAAGCATAAGTTGCTTTTCTAACTTTGAGACACTGTTCTGTTCTGTAGTTCAGTTCCTGTGTAGCCAGGTTTGCATTCCATGTATTACTGATATCTTATGATGTTTCTTTTTCTGTGTGACTTATTTCAGTTAGAATCATCATACCTGAATCCACTCATTGTGCTGCTAAGGGCCTGATGACATAGATTTCATTGCTGAGTGATACTGCATTGTACGTAAGTACCATAAGTACTTTATCCATTTTTCACTTTCTGTGATATTGAACTTGTATGGTAAACGAGGTTCTTGTAAACAGAGGCGTCCCTAACTTTGGGGTAGCTCTGTCTTTTTGATTTTAATTTCCCTAAGCTATAGGACCATAAGTGGAAGTGCCCTAGGCTCTGTTGCTTTGGTTTTTAGATGTTTCAGGAAACACCATACACTTCTCCCGAGTGTCTGTTGGCAATTTACATCCCGCCCATCAGCATAACAAGGCTCCCAGTTCTCCATGGCCTGTCCTTCCTTTCTGGATTTTACACTTTTTTCAGATGGCCCTTTTGACCGGGGGGAAGTGAGACTTCATTGTAGTGCAGATTTCCTTTGCAAGCTTGCTTGGTTGGCCAAAAAGTGCGTATGCGTTTTTTACTGAATATATTCAGGGAAAAACGCATACGCCCTTTTTGGCCAAGTGCATCATTGTGGACGTTCTGCCTCTTTTCCTATGCTTTCAATGCAATTCCAGTCTACCTTCTGAAATCGGTTTCCTGCAATTCTGCCCCGCTTTCAAGTCCTCTTGGCAGCCTTACTTCAGTATATTTTTGGACGATAGCTGTCATTTATAACTCTGCAGGTTTGTGAATTACAGTGCCCCTGAGCTCCTTTCTTCAACTCTCTTTCTTGTGAGCTGGCCGCAGCACCGCAGGATGGCTTCAGGCCCTAATCTGGTTCCGGCACAGCACGCTGAGCCTTTGGTTATTTCCTCTTCCTGGTGGGAAATGAGAGTTAAATTTGCCCGTCCAGACACCTCCAGCTAGCCTCTCATTGGTTCTCGCTATTCCTGTTCATCTTCCGCAGAAATTGCAAACTGGGCCAAACAGGAGGTTAAAGGCACTGACTCTCCAAGTGTGGAGAGTGTTAGTAAAGCGTCTGGAATGTTGCACCCGAGTACCAGGGGAGGAAAACTGAGACATATTTGAACACGTCTCCCGTTCACACGGTTGATCATACTCTGGGTTCCACATGCATGTTTTAGCTGAAGGAAGAATACCTTATACCTGGAGAGTTGAGACCCGTGGAATGGGTACCATGCAATATGACTTCAAAGGGTCTTCATTTGCTCACCGAACCTCTCCAATCCTATCCCTGCTGCGTTTATGCCCCTGTACACATGCTTGATTCTCTTTTGGAGACATAGCAATCCATAGGTTTTAAGATACTTACTAGTCAGGTACATTCTTAGGCGTTTAATATGCGGTGTTGAGTCCATTTCGTTGAGCAAGGAGTAGCTCTTGTCTATTCCATAGTTGGCTTAAGGAACTTTATCTGTGCTCATTTCAATCTCTGGTTTTATGCAGCACGCCAACTCACCTTTCCCCTTAAGCAAGCATAAGTTGGTTTTCTAAATTTGAGACCCTGTTCTGTTCTGTAATTCTGTTCCTGTGTAGCCAAGTTTACATTCCGTGTATTACTGATATCTTATGATGTTTCTTTTTCTGTGTTACTTATTTCAGTTAGAATCATCATACCTGAATCCACTCATTGTGCTGCTAAGGGCCTGATGACATAGATTTCATTGCTGAGTGATATTGCTTTGTAAGTAAATACCACAACTTCTTTATCCATTTTTCACTTTCTGCGATGTTGAACTTGTACGATAAACGAGGTCTTGTAAACAGAGGCATCCCAAAGTTTGGGGTGGCTGTGTCTTTTTGATTTTAATTTCCCTAAGCTATAGGACCATAAGTGGAAGTGCCCTAGGCTCTGTTGCTTTGTTTTTTAGATGTTTCAGGAAACACCATACACTTCTCCCGAGTGTCTGTTGGCAATTTACATCCCGCCCATCAGCATAACAAGGCTCCCAGTTGTCCATGGCCTGTCCTGCCTTTCTGGATTTTACACTTTTTTCAGATGGCCCTTTTGACCGGGGGGAAGTGAGACTTCATTGTAGTGCAGATTTCCTTTGCAAGCTTGCTTGGTTGGCCAAAAAGGGCGTATGCGTTTTTTCCTGAATATATTCAGGAAAAAACGCATACGCCCTTTTTGGCCAAGTGCATCATTGTGGACGTTCTGCCTCTTTTCCTATGCTTTCAATGCAATTCCAGTCTACCTCCTGAAATCGGTTTCCTGCAATTCTGCCCCGCTTTCAAGTCCTCTTGGCAGCCTTACTTCAGTATATTTTTGGACGATAGCTGTCATTTATAACTCTGCAGGTTTGTGAATTACAGTGCCCCTGAGCTCCTTTCTTCAACTCGCTTTCTTGTCACCTGGCCGCAACACCGCAGGATTGCTTCAGGCCCTAATCTGGTTCCGGCACGGCACGCTGAGCCTTTGGTTATTTCCTCTTCCTGGTGGGAAATGAGAGTTAAATTTGCCCGTCCAGACACCTCCAGCTAGTCTCTCATTGGTTCTCCCTATTCCTGTTCATCTTCCGCAGAAATTGCAAACTGGGCCAAGCAGGAGGTTAAAGGGACTGACTCTCCAAGTCGGCAGAGTGTTAGTAAAGCGTCTGGAATGTTGCACCCGAGTACCAGGGTACGAAAACTGAGACATATTTGAACACGTCTCCCGATCACATGGTTGATCGTACTCTAGGTTCCACATGCATGTTTTGGCTGAAGGAAGAATACCTTAAACCTGGAGAGTTGAGACCCGTGGAATGGGTACCATGCAATATGACTTCAAAGGGTCTTCATTTGCTCACCGAACCTCTACAATCCTATCACTGCTGCGTTTATGCCCCTGTACACACGCTTGATTCTCTTTCGGAGACATAGCAATCCATAGGTTTTAAGATACTTACTAGTCAGGTACATTCTTAGGCGTTTAATATGCGGTGTTGAGTCCATTTCGTTGAGCAAGGAGTAGCTCTTGTCTATTCCATAGTTGGCTTAAGGAACTTTATCTGTGCTCATTTCAATCTCTGGTTTTATGCAGCACCCCAACTCACCTTTCCCCTTAAGCAAGCATAAGTTGGTTTTCGAAATTTGAGACCCTGTTCTGTTCTGTAATTCAGTTCCTGTGTAGCCAAGTTTACATTCCGTGTATTACTGATATCTTATGATGTTTCTTTTTCTGTGTGACTTATTTCAGTTAGAATCATCATACCTGAATACACTCATTGTGCTGCTAAGGGCCTGATGACATAGAATTCATTGCTGAGTGATATTGCTTTGTAAGTAAATACCACAACTTCTTTATCCATTTTTCACTTTCTGCGATGTTGAACTTGTACGGTAAACGATGTCTTGTAAAAAGAGGCGTCCCAAAGTTTGGGGTGGCTGTGTCTTTTTGATTTTAATTTCCCTAAGCTATAGGACCATAAGTGGAAGTGCCCTAGGCTCTGTTGCTTTGTTTTTTAGATGTTTCAGGAAACACCATACACTTCTCCAGAGTGTCTGTTGGCAATTTACATCCCGCCCATCAGCATAACAAGGCTCCCAGTTCTCCATGGCCTGTCCTGCCTTTCTGGATTTTACACTTTTTTCAGATGGCCCTTTTGACCGGGGGGAAGTGAGACTTCATTGTAGTGCAGATTTCCTTTGCAAGCTTGCTTGGTTGGCCAAAAAGTGCGTATGCGTTTTTTCCTGAATATATTCAGGAAAAAACGCATACGCCCTTTTTGGCCAAGGGCATCATTGTGGACGTTCTGCCTCTTTTCCTATGCTTTCAATGCAATTCCAGTCTACCTCCTGAAATCGGTTTCCTGCAATTCTGCCCCACTTTCAAGTCCTCTTGGCAGCCTTACTTCAGTATATTTTTGGACGATAGCTGTCATTTATAACTCTGCAGGTTTGTGAATTACAGTGCCCCGAGCTCCTTTCTTCAACTCGCTTTCTTTTGAGCTGGCCGCAACACCGCAGGATGGCTTCAGGCCCTAATCTGGTTCCGGCACGGCACGCTGAGCCTTTGGTTATTTCCTCTTCCTGGTGGGAAATGAGAGTTAAATATGCCCGTCCAGACACCTCCAGCTAGTCTCTCATTGGTTCTCGCTATTCCTGTTCATCTTCCGCAGAAATTGCAAACTGGGCCAAACAGGAGGTTAAAGGGACTGACTCTCCAAGTCGGGAGAGAGTTAGTATAGCGTCTGGAATGTTGCACCCGAGTACCAGGGTACGAAAACTGAGACATATTTGAACACGTCTCCCGTTCACACGGTTGATCATACTCTGGGTTCCACATGCATGTTTTAGCTGAAGGAAGAATACCTTAAACCTGGGTAATTGAAACCCGTGGAATGGGTACCATGCAATATGACTTCAAAGGGTCTTCATTTGCTCACCGAACCTTTCCAATCCTATCACTGCTGCATTTATGCCCCTGTACACACGCTTGATTCTCTTTTGGAGACATAGCAATCCATAGGTTTTAAGATACTTACTAGACAGGTACATTCTTAGGCGTTTAATATGATGTGTTGAGTCCATCTCGTTGAGCAAGTAGTAGCTCTTGTCTATTCCATATTTGGCTTAAGGAACTTTATCTGTGCTCATTTCAATGTCTGGTTTTATGCAGCACCCCAACTCACCTTTCTCCTTAAGCAAGCATAAGTTGGTTTTCTAAATTTGAGACCCTGTTCTGTTTTGGAATTCAGTTCCTGTGTAGCCAAGTTTACATTCCGTGTATTACTGATATCTTATGATGTTTCTTTTTCTGTGTGACTTATTTCAGTTAGAATCATCGTACCTGAATCCACTCATTATGCTGCTATGGGCCTGATGACATAGATTTCATTGCTGAGTGATACTGCATTGTACGTAAGTACCACAAGTTCTTTATCCATTTTTCACTTTCTGTGATGTTGAACTTGTACGGTAAATGAGGTTCTTGTAAACAGAGGCGTCCCAAACTTTGGGGTGGCTGTGTCTTTTTGATTTTAATTTCCCTGAGCTATAGGACCATAAGTGGAAGTGCCCTAGGCTCTGTTGCTTTGTTTTTTAGATGTTTCTGGAAACACCATACACTTCTCCCGAGTGTCTGTTGGCAATTTACATCCCGCCCATCAGCATAACAAGGCTCCCAGTTCTCCATGGCCTGTCCTGCCTTTCTGGATTTTACACTTTTTTCAGATGGCCCTTTTGACCAGGGAGAAGTGAGACTTCATTGTAGTGCACATTTCCTTTGCAAGCTTGCTTGGTTGGCCAAAAAGGGCGTATGTGTTTTTTCCTGAATATATTCAGGAATAAACGCATACGCCCTTTTTGGCCAAGTACATCATTGTGGACGTTCTGCCTGTTTTCCTATGCTTTCAATGCAATTCCAGTCTACCTCCTGAAATCGGTTTCCTGCAATTCTGCCCCGCATTCAAGTCCTCTTGGCAGCCTTACTTCAGTATATTTTTGGACGATAGCGGTCATTTATAACTCTGCAGGTTTGTGAATTACAGTGCCCCTGAGCTCCTTTCTTCAACTCGCTTTCTTGTGACCTGGCCGCAACACCGCAGGATGGCTTCAGGCCCTAATCTGGTTCCGGCACGGCACGCTGAGCCTTTGGTTATTTCCTCTTCCTGGTGGGAAATGAGAGTTAAATTTGCCCGTCCAGACACCTCCAGCTAGTCTCTCATTGGTTCTCCCTATGCCTGTTCATCTTCCGCAGAAATTGCAAACTGGGCCAAACAAGAGGTTAAAGGGACTGACTCTCCAAGTCGGGAGAGTGTTAGTAAAGCGTCTGGAATGTTGCACCCGAGAACCAGGGTACGAAAACTGAGACATATTTGAACACGTCTTCCGTTCACACAGTTGATCATACTCCGGGTTCCACATGCATGTTTTAGCTGAAGGAAGAATACCTTAAACCTTGAGAGTTGAGACCCGTGGAATGGGTACCATGCAATATGACTTCAAAGGGTCTTCATTTGCTCACGGAACCTCTCCAATCCTATCACTGCTGCGTTTCTGCCCCTGTACACACGCTTGATTCTCTTTTGGAGACATAGCATTCCATAGGTTTTAAGATACTTACTAGTCAGGTACATTCTAAGGCGTTTAATATGCGGTGTTGAGTCCATTTCGTTCAGCAAGGAGTAGCTCTTGTCTATTCCATATTTGGCTTAAGGAACTTTATCTGTGCTCATTTCAATCTCTGGTTTTATGCAGCACCCCAATTCACCTTTACCCTTAAGCAAGCATAAGTTGGTTTTCTAAATTTGAGACCCTGTTCTGTTCTGTAATTCAGTTCCTGTGTAGCCAAGTTTACATTCCGTGTATTACTGATATCTTATGATGTTTCTTTTTCTGTGTGACTTATTTCAGTTAGAATCATCATACCTGAATCCACTTATTGTGCTGCTAAGGGCCTGATGATACAGATTTCACTGCTGAGTGATATTGCTTTGTATGTAAATACCACAACTTCTTTATCCATTTTTCACTTTCTGCGATGTTGTACTTGTACTGTAAACGAGGTTCTTGTAAACAGAGGCATCCCAAACTTTGGGGTGGCTGTGTCTTTTTGATTTTAATTTCCCTAACTCTAGGACCATAAGTGGAAGTGCCCTAGGCTCTGTTGCTTTGTTTTTTAGATGTTTCAGGAAACACCATACAGTTCTCCCGAGTGTCTTTTGGCAATTTACATCCCGCCCATCAGCATAACAAGGCTCCCAGTTCTCCATGGCCTGTCCTGCCTTTCTGGATTTTACACTATTTTCAGATTGCCCTTTTGACCGGGGGGAAGTGAGACTTCATTGTAGTGCAGATTTCCTTTGCAAGCTTGCTTGGTTTGCCAAAAAGGGCGTATGCGTTTTTTCCTGAATATATTCAGGAAAAAACGCATACGCCCTTTTTGGCCAAGTGCATCATTGTGGACGTTCTGCCTGTTTTCCTATGCTTTCAATGCAATTCCAGTCTACCTCCTGAAATCGGTTTCCTGCAATTCTGCCCCGCTTTCAAGTCCTCTTGGCAGCCTTACTTCAGTATATTTTTGGACGATAGCTGTCATTTATAACTCTGCAGGTTTGTGAATTACAGTGCCCCTGAGCTCCTTTCTTCAACTCGCTTTCTGGTGAGCTGGCCGCAACACCGCAGGATGGCTTCAGGCCCTAATCTGGTTCCGGCACGGCATGCTGAGCCTTTGGTTAATTCCTCTTCCCGGTGGGAAATGAGAGTTAAATTTGCCCGTCCAGACACCTCCAGCTAGTCTCTCATTGGTTCTCCCTATTCCTGTTCATCTTCTGCAGAAATTGCAAACTGGGCCAAACAGGAGGTTAAAGGCGCTGACTCTCCAAGTGGGGAGAGTGTTAGTAAAGCGTCTGGAATGTTGCACCCGAGTACCAGGGGAGGAAAACTGAGACATATTTGAACACGTCTCCCGTTCACATGATTGATCATACTCCGGGTTCCACATGCATGTTTTAGCTGAAGGAAGAATACCTTAAACCTGGAGAGTTGAGACCCGTGGAATGGGTACCATGCAATATGTCTTCAAAGGGTATTCATTTGCTCACCGAACCTCTCCAAATCTATCACTGCTACGTTTATGCCCCTGTACACATGCTTGATTCTCTTTCGGTGACATAGCAATCCATAGGTTTTAAGATACTTACTAGTCAGGTACATTCTTAGGCGTTTAATATGGGGTGTTAAGTCCATTTCGTTGAGCAAGGAGTAGCTCTTGTCTATTTGGCTTAAGGAACTTTATCTGTGTTCATTTCAATCTCTGGTTTTATGCAGCACCCCAACTCACCTTTCCCCTTAAGCAAGCATAAGTTGGTTTTCTAAATTTGAGACCCTGTTCTGTTTTGGAATTCAGTTCCTGTGTAGCCAAGTTTACATTCCGTGTATTAGTGATATTTATGATGTTTCTTTTTCTGTGTGACTTATTTCAGTTAGAATCATCGTACCTGAATCCACTCATTATGCTGCTACGGGCCTGATGACATAGATTTCATTGCTGAGTCATACTGCATTGTACGTAAGTACCACAAGTTCTTTATCCATTTTTCACTTTCTGTGATATTGAACTTGTATGGTAAACGAGGTTCTTGTAAACAGAGGCGTCCCAAACTTTGGGGTGGCTGTGTCTTTTTGATTTTAATTTCCCTAAGCTATAGGACCATAAGTGGAAGTGCCCTAGGCTCTGTTGCTTTGTTTTTTAGATGTTTCAGGAAACACCATACACTTCTCCCGAGTGTCTGTTGGCAATTTACATCCTGCCCATCAGCATAACAAGGCTCCCAGTTCTCCATGGCCTGTCCTGCCTTTCTGGATTTTACACTTTTTTCAGATGGCCCTTTTGACCGGGGGGAAGTGAGACTTCATTGTAGTGCAGATTTCCTTTGCAAGCTTGCTTGGTTGGCCAAAAAGGGCGTATGCGTTTTTCCCTGAATATATTCAGGAAAAAACGCATATGCCCTTTTTGGCCAAGTGCATCATTGTGGACGTTCTGCCTCTTTTCCTATGCTTTCAATGCAATTCCAGTCTACCTCCTGAAATCGGTTTCCTACAATTCTGCCCCGCTTTCAAGTCCTCTTGGCAGCCTTACTTCAGTATATTTTTGGACGATAGCTGTCATTTATAACTCTGCAGGTTTGTATATTACAGTGCCCCTGAGCTCCTTTCTTCAACTCGCTTTCTTGTGACCTGGCCGCAACACCGCAGGATGGCTTCAGGCCCTAATCTGGTTCCGGCACAGCACGCTGAGCCTTTGGTTATTTCCTCTTCCTGGTGGGAAATGAGAGTTAAATTTGCCCGTCCAGACACCTCCAGCTAGTCTCTCATTGGTTCTCGCTATTCCTGTTCATCTTCCGCAGAAATTGCAAACTGGGCCAAACAGGAGGTTAAAGGCGCTGACTCTCCAAGTGCGGAGAGTGTTAGTAAAGCGTCTGGAATGTTGCACCCGAGTACCAGGGGAGGAAAACTGAGACATATTTGAACACGTCTCCCGATCACACGGTTGATCATACTCTGGGTTCCCCATGCATGTTTTAGCTGAAGGAAGAATACCTTAAACCTGGAGAGTTAAGACCCGTGGAATGGGTACCATGCAATATGATTTCACAGGGTCTTCATTTGCTCACCGAACCTCTCCAATCCTATCAGTGCTGCGTTTATGCCCCTGTACACATGCTTGATTCTCCTTCAGAGACATAGCAATCCATAGGTTTTAAGATACTTACTAGTAGGTACATTCTTAGGCGTTTAATATGGGGTGTTGAGTCCATTTCGTTGAGCAAGGAGTAGCTCTTGTCTATTCCATATTTGGCTTAAGGAACTTTATCTGTGCTCATTTCAATCTCTGGTTTTATGCAGCACCCCAACTCTCCTTTCCCCTTAAGCAAGCATAAGTTGGTTTTCTAAATTTGAGACCCTGTTCTGTTTTGGAATTCAGTTCCTATGTAGCCAAGTTTACATTCCGTGTATTACTGATATCTTATGATGTTTCTTTTTCTGTTTGACTTATTTCAGTTAGAATTATCATACCTGAATGCTCTCATTATGCTGCTATGGGCCTGATGACATAGATTTCATTGCTGAGTGATACAGCATTGTACGTAAGTACCACAAGTTCTTATCCATTTTTCACTTTCTGCGATATTGAACTTGTACGGTAATCGAGGTTCTTGTAAACAGAGGCGTCCCAAACTTTGGGGTGGCTGTGTCTTTTTGATTTTAATTTCCCTAAGCTATAGGACCATAAGTGGAAGTGCCCTAGGCTGTGTTGCTTTGTTTTTTAGATGTTTCAGGAAACACCATACACTTCTCCGGAGTGTCTGTTGGCAATTTACATCCCGCCCATCAGCATAACAAGGCTCCCAGTTCTCCATGGCCTGTCCTGCCTTTCTGGATTTTACACTTTTTCAGATGGCCCTTTTGACCGGGGGGAAGTGAGACTTCATTGTAGTGAAGATTTCCTTTGCAAGTTTGCTTGGTTGGGCAAAAAGCGCGTATGCGTTTTTTCCTGAATATATTCAGGAAAAAACTCATACGCCCTTTTTGGCCAAGTGCATCATTGTGGATGTTCTGCCTCTTTTCCTATGCTTTCAATGCAATTCCAGTCTACCTCCTGAAATCGGTTTCCTGCAATTCTGCCCCGCTTTCAAGTCCTCTTGGCAGCCTTACTTCAGTATATTTTTGGACGATAGCTGTCATTTATAACTCTGCAGGTTTGTGAATTACAGTGCTCCTGAGCTCCTTTCTTCAACTCGCTTTCTTGTGACCTGGCCGCAACACCGCAGGATGTCTTCAGGCCCTAATCTGTTTCCGGCACGGCACGCTGAGCCTTTGGTTAATTCCTCTTCCTGTTGGGAAATGAGAGTTAAATTTGCCCATCCAGACACCTCCAGCTAGTCTCTCATTGGTTCTCCCTATTCCTGTTCATCTTCCGCAGAAATTGCAAACTGGGCCAAACAGGAGGTTAAAGGGACTGACTCTCCAAGTCGGGAGAGTGTTAGTAAAGCGTCTGGAATGTTGCACCCGAGTACCAGGGTACGAAAACTGAGACATATTTGAACATGTCTCCCGATCACATGGTTGATCATACTCTGGGTTCCACATGCATGTTTTAGCTGAAGGAAGAATAACTTAAACCTGGGTAGTTGAAACCCGTGGAATGGGTACCATGCAATATGACTTCAAAGGGTCTTCATTTGCTCACCGAACCTCTCCAATCCTATCACTGCTGCGATTATGCCCCTGTACACATGCTTGATTCTCTTTCGTAGACATAGCAATCCATAGGTTTTAAGATACTTACTAGTCAGGTACATTATTAGGCGTTTAATATGCGGTGTTGAGTCCATTTCGTTGAGCAAGGAGTAGCTCTTGTCTATTCCATATTTGGCTTAAGGAACTTTATCTGTGCTCATTTCAATCTCTGGTTTTATGCAGCACCCCAACTCACCTTTACCCTTAAGCAAGCATAAGTTGGTTTTCTAAATTTGAGACCCTGTTCTGTTCTGTAATTCAGTTCCTGTGTAGCCAAGTTTACATTCCGTGTATTACTGATATCTTATGATGTTTCTTTTTCTGTGTGACTTATTTCAGTTAGAATCATCATACCTGAATCCACTCATTGTGCTGTTAAGGGCCTGATGACATAGATTTCATTGCTGAGTGATATTGCTTTGTAAGTAAATACCAAAACTTCTTTATCCATTTTTCACTTTCTGCGATGTTGAACTTGTACGGTAAACGAGGTTCTTGTAAACAGAGCCATTCCAAACTTTGGGGTGGCTGTGTCTTTTTGATTTTAATTTCCCTAAGCTATAGGACCATAAGTGGAAGTGCCCTAGGCTCTGTTGCTTTGTTTTTTAGATGTTTCAGGAAACACCATACACTTCTCCCGAGTGTCTGTTGGCAATTTACATCCCGCCCATCAGCATAACAAGGCTCCCAGTTCTCCATGGCCTGTCCTGCCTTTCTGGATTTTACACTTTTCTCAGATGGCCCTTTTAACAGGGGGGAAGTGAGACTTCATTGTAGTGCAGATTTCCTTTGTAAGCTTGCTTGGTTGGCCAAAAAGGGCGTATGCGTTTTTTCCTGAATATTCAGGAAAAAACACATACGCCCTTTTTGGCCAAGTGCATCATTGTGGACGTTCTGCCTCTTTTCCTATGCTTTCAGTGCAATTCCAGTCTACCTCCTGAAATCGGTTTCCTGCAATTCTGCCTTGCTTTGAAGTCCTCTAGGCAGCCTTACTTCAGTATATTTTTGGACGATAGCTGTCATTTATAACTCTGCAGGTTTGTGAATTACAGTGCCCCTGAGCTCCTTTCCTCAACTCTCTTTCTTGTGAGCTGGCCGCAGCAACGCAGGATGGCTTCAGACCCTAATCTGGTTCCGGCACAGCACGCTGAGCCTTTGGTTATTTCCTCTTCCTGGTGGGAAATGAGAGTTAAATTTGCCCGTCCAGACACCTCCAGCTAGTCTCTCATTGGTTCTCCCTATTCCTGTTCATCTTCCGCAGAAATTGCAAACTGGGCCAAACAGGTGGTTAAAGGCACTGACTCTCCAAGTGTGGAGAGTGTTAGTAAAGCGTCTGGAATGTTGCACCCGAGTACCAGGGGAGGAAAACTGAGACATATTTGAACACGTCTCCCGTTCACACGGTTGATCATACTCTGGGTTCCCCATGCATGTTTTAGCTGAAGGAAGAATACCTTATACCTGGAGAGTTGAGACCCGTGGAATGGGTACCATGCAATATGACTTCAAAGGGTCTTCATTTGCTCACCGAACCTCTCCAATCCTATCACTGCTGCGTTTATGCCCCTGTACACATGCTTGATTCTCTTTCGGAGACATAGCAATCCATAGGTTTTAAGATACTTACTAGTCAGGTACATTCTTAGGCGTTTAATATGCGGTGTTGAGTCCATTTCGTTGAGCAAGGAGTAGCTCTTGTCTATTCCATAGTTGGCTTAAGGAACTTTATCTGTGCTCATTTCAATCTCTGGTTTTATGCAGCACCCCAACTCACCTTTCCCCTTAAGCAAGCATAAGTTGGTTTTCTAAATTTGATACCCTGTTCTGTTCTGTAATTCAGTTCCTGTGTAGCCAAGTTTACATTCCGTGTATTAGTGATATCTTATGATGTTTCTTTTTCTGTGTGACTTATTTCAGTTAGAATCATCATACCTGAATCCACTCATTGTGCTGCTAAGGTCCTGATGACATAGATTTCATTGCTGAGTGATATTGCTTTGTAAGTAAATACCACAACTTCTTTATCCATTTTTCACTTTCTGCGATGTTGAACTTGTACTGTAAACGACGTTCTTGTAAACAGAGGCGTCCCAAACTTTGGGGTGGCTGTGCCTTTTTGATTTTAATTTCCCTAAGCTCTAGGACCATAAGTGGAAGTGCCCTAGGCTCTGTTGCTTTGTTTTTTAGATGTTTCAGGAAACACCATACACTTCTCCCGACTGTCTGTTGGTAATTTACATCCCGCCCATCAGCATAACAAGGCTCCCAGTTCTCCATGGCCTGTCCTGCCTGTGTGGATTTTACACTTTTTTCAGATGGCCCTTTTGACCGGGGGGAAGTGAGACTTCATTGTACTGCAGATTCCCTTTGCAAGCTTGCTTGGTTGGCCAAAAAGGGCGTATGCGTTTTTTCCTGAATATATTCAGGAAAAAACGCATACGCCCTTTCTGGCCAAGTGCATCATTGTGGACGTTCTGCCTCTTTTCCTATGGTTTCAATGCAATTCCAGTCTACCTCCTGAAATCGGTTTCCTGCAATTCTGCCCCGCTTTCAAGTCCTCTTGGCAGCCTTACTTCAGTCTATTTTTGGACGATAGCTGTCATTTATAACTCTGCAGGTTTGTGAATTACAGTGCCCCTGAGCTCCTTTCTTCAACTCGCTTTCTTTTGAGCTGGCCGCAACACCGCAGGATGGCTTCAGGCCCTAATCTGGTTCCGGCATGGCACACTGAGCCTTTGGTTATTTCCTCTTCCTGGTGGGAAATGAGAGTTAAAATTGCCCGTCCAGACACCTCCAGCTAGTCTCTCATTGGTTCTCCCTATTCCTGTTCATCTTCCGCAGAAATTGCAAACTGGGCCAAACAGGAGGTTAAAGGCGCTGACTCTCCAAGTGGGGAGAGTGTTAGTAAAGCGTCTGGAATGTTGCACCCGAGTACCAGGGGAGGAAAACTGAGACATATTTGAACACGTCTCCCGTTCACACGGTTGATCATACTCTGGGTTCCACATGCATGTTTTAGCTGAAGGAAGAATACCTTAAACCTGGGTAGTTGAAACCCGTGTAATGGGTACCATGCAATATGACTTCAAAGGGTCTTCATTTGCTCACCGAACCTTTCCAATCCTATCACTGCTGCGTTTATGCCCCTGTACACACGCTTGATTCTCTTTTGGAGACATAGCAATCCATAGGTTTTAAGATACTTACTAGTCAGGTACATTCTTAGGCGTTTAATATGCGGTGTTGAGTCCATTTCGTTGAGCAAAGAGTAGCTCTTGTCTATTCCATATTTGGCTTAAGGAACTTTATCTGTGCTCATTTCAATCTCTGGTTTTATGCAGCACCCCAACTCACCTTTCCCCTTAAGCAAGCATAAGTTGGTTTTCGAAATTTGAGACCCTGTTCTGGTTTGGAATCCAGTTCTTGTGTAGCCAAGTTTACATTCCGTGTATTACTGATATCTTATGATGTTTCTTTTTCTGTGTGACTTATTTCAGTTAGAATCATCGTACCTGAATCCACTCATTATGCTGCTATGGGCCTGATGACATAGATTTCATTGCTGAGTGATACTGCATTGTACGTAAGTACCACAAGTTCTTTATCCATTTTTCACTTTCTGTGATATTGAACTTGTATGGTAAACGAGGTTCTTGTAAACAGAGGCGTCCCAAACTTTGGGGTGGCTGTGTCTTTTTGATTTTAATTTCCCTAAGCTATAGGACCATAAGTGGAAGTGCCCTAGGCTCTGTTGCTTTGTTTTTTAGATGTTTCAGGAAACACCATACACTTCTCCCGAGTGGTTGTTGGCAATTTACATCCCGCCCATCAGCATAACAAGGCTCCCAGTTCTCCATGGCCTGTCCTGCCTTTCTGGATTTTACACTTTTTTCAGATGGCCCTTTTGACCGGGGGGAAGTGAGACTTCATTGTAGTGCAGATTTCCTTTGCAAGCTTGCTTGGTTGGCCAAAAAGGGCGTATGCGTTTTTTCCTGAATATATTCAGGAAAAAACGCATACGCTCTTTTTGGCCAAGTGCATCATTGTGGACGTTCTGCCTCTTTTCCTATGCTTTCAATGCAATTCCAGTCTACCTCCTGAAATCGGTTTCCTGCAATTCTGCCCCGCTTTCAAGTCCTCTTGGCAGCCTTACTTCAGTATATTTTTGGACGATAGCTGTCATTTATAACTCTGCAGGTTTGTGAATTACAGTGCCCCTGAGCTCCTTTCTTCAACTCTCTTTCTTGTGACCTGGCCGCAACACTGCAGGATGGCTTCAGGCCCTACTCTGGTTCCAGCACGGCACGCTGAGCCTTTGGTTAATTCCTCTTCCTGGTGGGAAATTAGAGTTAAATTTGCCCGTCCAGACACCTCCAGCTAGCCTCTCATTGGTTCTCGCTGTTCCTGTTCATCTTCCGCAGAAATTGCAAACTGGGCCAAACAGGAGGTTAAAGGGACTGACTCTCCAAGTGTGGAGAGTGTTAGTAAAGCGTCTGGAATGTTGCACCCGAGTACCAGGGTACGAAAAGTGAGACATATTTGAACACGTCTCCCGATCACATGGTTGATCATACTCTAGGTTCCACATGCATGTTTTAGCTGAAGGAAGAATACCTTAAACCTGGGTAGTTGAAACCCGTGGAATGGGTACCATGCAATATGACTTCAAAGGGTCTTCATTTGCTCACCGAACCTCTCCAATCCTATCACTGCTGCGTTTATGCCCCTGTACACATGCTTGATTCTCTTTCGGAGACATAGCAATGCATAGGTTTTAAGATACTTACTAGTCAGGTACATTCTTAGGCGTTTAATATGGGGTGTTGAGGCCATTTCGTTGAGCAAGGAGTAGCTCTTGTCTATTCCATATTTGGCTTAAGGAACTTTATCTGTGCTCATTTCAATCTCTGGTTTTATGCAGCTCCCCAACTCACCTTTCCCCTTAAACAAGCATAAGTTGCTTTTCTAACTTTGAGACACTCTTCTGTTCTGTAATTCAGTTCCTGTGTAGCCAGGTTTGCATTCCATGTATTACTGATATCTTATGATGTTTCATTTTCTGTGTGACTTATTTCAGTTAGAATAATCATACCTGAATCCACTCATTGTGCTGCTAAGGGCCTGATGACATAGATTTCATTGCTGAGTGATATTGCTTTGTAAGTAAATACCACAACTTCTTTATCCATTTTTCACTTTCTGCGATGTTGAACTTGTACTGTAAACGAGGTTCTTGTAAACAGAGGCGTCCCAAACTTTGGGGTGACTGTGTCTTTTTGATTTTAATTTCCCTAAGCTCTAGGACCATAAGTGGAAGTGCCCTAGGCTCTGTTGCTTTGTTTTTTAGATGTTTCAGGAAACACCATACACTTCTCCTGAGTGTCTGTTGGCAATTTACATCCCGCCCATCAGCATAACAAGGCTCCCAGTTCTCCATGGCCTGTCCTGCCTTTCTGGATTTTACACTTTTTTCAGATGGCCCTTTTGACCGGGGGGAAGTGAGACTTCATTGTACTGCAGATTCCCTTTGCAAGCTTGCTTGGTTGGCCAA
The DNA here is from genome assembly GCF_951394435.1 of Stenella coeruleoalba. NCBI lineage: Eukaryota > Metazoa > Chordata > Mammalia > Artiodactyla > Delphinidae > Stenella > Stenella coeruleoalba. The sequence goes on from NW_027646206.1 coordinate 1,040,328, forward strand.
AAAGGGCGTATGCGTTTTTTTCCTGAATATATTCAGGAAAAAACGCATACGCCCTTTTTGGCCAAGTGCATCATTGTGGACGTTCTGCCTCTTTTCCTATGCTTTCAATGCAATTCCAGTCTACCTCCTGAAATCGGTTTCCTGCATTTCTGCCCCGCTTTCAAGTCCTCTTGGCAGCCTTACTTCAGTATATTTTTGGACGATAGCTGTCATTTATAACTCTGCAGGATTGTGAATTACAGTGCTCCTGAGCTCCTTTCTTCAACTCGCTTTCTTTTGAGCTGGACGCAACACCGCAGGATGCCTTCAGGCCCTAATCTGGTTCCGGCACGGGATGCTGATTCTTTGGTTAATTCCTCTTCCTGGTGGGAAATGAGAGTTAAATTTGCCCGTCCAGACACCTCCAGCTAGTCTCTATTGGTTCTCGCTATTCCTGTTCATCTTCCGCAGAAATTGCAAACTGGGCCAAACAGGAGGTTAAAGGGACTGACTCTCCAAGTCGGGAGAGTGTTAGTAAAGCGTCTGGAATGTTGCACCCGAGTAACAGGGGAGGAAAACTGAGACATATTTGAACACGTCTCCCGATCACATGGTTGATCATACTCTAGGTTCCACATGCATGTTTTAGCTGAAGGAAGAATACTTTAAATCTGGGTAGTTGAAACCCGTGGAATGGGTACCATGCAATATGACTTCAAAGGGTCTTCATTTGCGCACCGAACCTCTACAATCCTATCACTGCTGCGTTTATGCCCCTGTACACATGCTTGATTCTCTTTCGGAGACATAGCAATCCATAGGTTTTAAGATACTTACTAGTCAGGTACATTCTTAGGCGTTTAATATGCGGTGTTGAGTCCATTTCGTTGAGCAAGGAGTAGCTCTTGTCTATTCCATATTTGGCTTAAGGAACTTTATCTGTGCTCATTTCAATCTCTGGTTTTATGCAGCACCCCAACTCACCTTTCCCCTTAAACAAGCATAAGTTGCTTTTCTAACTTTGAGACACTCTTCTGTTCTGTAATTCAGTTCCTGTGTAGCCAGGTTTGCATTCCATGTATTACTGATATCTTATGATGTTTCTTTTTCTGTGTGACTTATTTCAGTTAGAATCATCATACCTGAATCCACTCATTGTGCTGCTAAGGGCCTGATGACATAGATTTCATTGCTGAGTGATATTGCTTTGTAAGTAAATACCACAACTTCTTTATCCATTTTTCACTTTCTGCGATGTTGAACTTGTACTGTAAACGAGGTTCTTGTAAACAGAGGCGTCCCAAACTTTGGGGTGGCTGTGTCTTTTTTATTTTAATTTCCCTAAGCTATAGGACCATAAGTGGAAGTGCCCTAGGCTCTGTTGCTTTGTTTTTTAGATGTTTCAGGAAACACCATACACTTCTCCTGAGTGTCTGTTGGCAATTTACATCCCACCCATCAGCATAACAAGGCTCCCAGTTCTCCATGGCCTGTCCTGCCTTTCTGGATTTTACACTTTTTTCAGATGGCCCTTTTGACCGGGGGAAGTGAGACTTCATTGTAGTGCAGATTTCCTTTGCAAGCTTGCTTGGTTGGCCAAAAAGTGCGTATGCGTTTTTTGCTGAATATATTCAGGAAAAAACGCATACGCCCTTTTTGGCCAAGTGCATTATTGTGGACGTTCTGCCTCTTTTCCTATGTTTTCAATGCTATTCCAGTCTACCTCCTGAAATCAGTTTCCTGCAATTCTGCCCCGCTTTCAAGTCCTCTTGGCAGCCTTACTTCAGTCTATTTTTGGACGATAGCTGTCATTTATAACTCTGCAGGTTTGTGAATTACAGTGCCCCTGAACTCCTTTCTTCAACTCGCTTTCTTGTCAACTGGCCGCAACACCGCAGGATTGCTTCAGGCCCTAATCTGGTTCCGGCACGGCACGCTGAGCCTTTGGTTATTTCCTCTTCCTGGTGGGAAATGAGAGTTAAATTTGCCCGTCCAGACACCTCCAGCTAGTCTCTCATTGGTTCTCCCTATTCCTGTTCATCTTCCACAGAAATTGCAAACTGGGCCAAACAGGAGGTTAAAGGCGCTGACTCTCCAAGTGGGGAGAGTGTTAGTAAAGCGTCTGGAATGTTGCACCCGAGTACCAGGGGAGGAAAACTGAGACATATTTGAACACGTCTCCCGTTCACATGGTTGATCATACTCTGGGTTCCACATGCATGTTTTAGCTGAAGGAAGAATACCTTAAACCTAGAGAGTTAAGACCCGTGTAATGGGTACCATGCAATATGACTTCAAAGGGTCTTCATTTGCTCACCGAACCTCTCCAATCCTATCACTGCTGCGTTTATGCCCCTGTACACACGCTTGATTCTCTTTTGGAGACATAGCAATCCATAGGTTTTAAGATACTTACTAGTCAGGTACATTCTTAGGCGTTTAATATGGGGTGTTGAGTCCATTTCGTTGAGCAAGGAATAGCTCTTGTCTATTCCATATTTGGCTTAAGGAACTTTATCTGTGCTCATTTCAATCTCTGGTTTTATGCAGCACCCCAACTCACCTTTCCCCTTAAGCAAGCATAAGTTGGTTTTCTAAATTTGAGACCCTGTTCTGTTTTGGAATTCACTTCCTGTGTAGCCAAGTTTACATTCCGTGTATTAGTGATATCTTATGATGTTTCGTTTTCTGTGTGATTTATTTCAGTTAGAATCATCGTACCTGAATCCACTCATTGTGCTGCCAAGGGCCTGATGACATAGATTTCATTGCTGAGTGATACTGCATTGTACGTAAGTACCATAACTTCTTTATCCATTTTTCACTTTCTGTGATATTGAACTTGTACGGTAAACGAGGTTCTTGTAAACAGAGGCGTCCCGAACTTTGGGGTGGCTGCGTCTTTTTAATTTTAATTTCCCTAAGCTATAGGACCATAAGTGGAAGTGCCCTAGGCTCTGTTGCTTTGTTTTTTCGATGTTTCAGGAAACACCATACACTTCTCCCGAGTGTCTGTTGGCAATTTACATCCCGCCCATCAGCATAACAAGGCTCCCAGTTCTCCATGGCCTGTCCTGCCTTTCTGGATTTTACACTTTTTTCAGATGGCCCTTTTGACCAGGGAGAAGTGAGACTTCATTGTAGTGCAGATTTCCTTTGCAAGCTTGCTTGGTTGGCCAAAAAGGGCGTATGCGTTTTTTCCTGAATATATTCAGGAAAAAACGCATACGCCCTTTTTGGCCAAGTGCATCATTGTGGACGCTCTGCCTCTTTTCCTATGCTTTCAATGCAATTCCAGTTTACCTCCTGAAATCGGTTTCCTGCAATTCTGCCCCGCTTTCAAGTCCTCTTGGCAGCCTTACTTCAGTATATTTTTGGACGATAGCTGTCATTTATAACTCTGCAGGTTTGTGAATTACAGTGCCCCTGAGCTCCTTTCTTCAACTCCCTTTATTTTGAGCTGGCCGCAACACCGCAGGATGGTTTCAGGCCCTAATCTGGTTCCAGCACGGCACGCTGAGCCTTTGGTTAATTCCTCTTCCTGGTGGGAAATGAGAGTTAAATTTGCCCGACCAGACACCTCCAGCTAGTCTCTCATTGGTTCTCCCTATTCCTGTTCATCTTCCGCAGAAATTGCAAACTGGGCCAGACAGGAGGTTAAAGGGACTGACTCTCCAAGTGGGGAGAGTGTTAGTAAAGCATCTGGAATGTTGCACCCGACTACCAGCGTACGAAAACTGAGACATATTTTAACATGGCTCCCGATCACATGGTTGATCATACTCTAGGTTCCACATGCATGTTTTAGCTGAAGGAAGAATACCTTAAACCTGGTTAGTTGAAACCCGTGGAATGGGTACCATGCAATATGACTTCAAAGGTCTTCATTTCCTCACCGAAACTCTCCAATCCTATCACTGCTTCGTTTATGCCCCTGTACACACACTTGATTCTCTTTCGGAGACATAGCAATCCATAGGTTTTAAGATACTTACTAGTCAGGTACATTCTTAGGCGTTTAATATGCGGTGTTGAGTCCATTTCGTTGAGCAAGGAGTAGCTCTTGTCTATTCCATATTTGGCTTAAGGAACTTTATCTGTGCTCATTTCAATCTCTGGTTTTATGCAGCACCCCAACTCACCTTTCCCCTTAAGCAAGCATAAGTTGGTTTTCTAAATTTGAGACCCTGTTCTGTTCTGTAATTCAGTTCCTGTGTAGCCAAGTTTACATTCACTGTATTACTGATATCTTATGATGTTTCTTTTTCTGTGTGACTTATTTCAGTTAGAATCATCATACCTGAATCCACTCATTGTGCTGCTAAGGGCCTGATGACATAGATTTCATTGCTGAGTGATATTGCTTTGTAAGTAAGTACCACAACTTCTTTATCCATTTTTCACTTTCTGTGATGTTGAACTTGTACTGTAAACGAGGTTCTTGTAAACAGAGCCGTTCCAAACTTTGGGGTGGCTGTGTCTTTTTGATTTTACTTCCCTAAGCTATAGGTCCATAAGTGGAAGTGCCCTAGGCTCTGTTGCTTTGTTTTATAGATGTTTCAGGAAACACCATACACTTCTCCAGAGTGTCTGTTGGCAATTTACATCCCGCCCATCAGCATAACAAGGCTCCCAGTTCTCCATGGCCTGTCCTGCCTGTCTGGATTTTACACTTTTTTCAGATGGCCCTTTTGACCGGGGGGAAGTGAGACTTCATTGTAGTGCAGATTTCCTTTGCAAGCTTGCTTGGTTGGCCAAAAAGGGCGTATGCGTTTTTTCCTGAATATATTCAGGAAAAAACGCATACGCCCTTTTTGGCCAAGTGCATCATTGTGGATGTTCTGCCTCTTTTCCTATGCTTTCAAAGCTATTCCAGTCTACCTCCTGAAATCGGTTTCCTGCAATTCTGCCCCACTTTCAAGTCCTCTTGGCAGCCTTACTTCAGTATATTTTTGGATAAAAGCTGTCATTTATAACTCTGCAGGTTTGTGAATTACAGTGCCCCTGAGCTCCTTTCTTCAACTCGTTTTCTTTTGAGCTGGCCGCAACACCGCAGGATGGCTTCAGGCCCTAATCTGGTTCCGGCACGGCACGCTGAGCGTTTGGTTATTTCCTCTTCCTGGTGGGAAATGAGAGTTAAATTTGCCCGTCCAGACACCTCCAGCTAGTCTCTCATTGGTTCTCGCTATTCTTGTTCATCTTCCACAGAAATTGCAAACTGGGCCAAACAGGAGGTTAAAGGGACTGACTCTCCAAGTCGGGAGAGTGTTAGTAAAGCATCTGGAATGTTGCACCACAGTACCAGGGTACGAAAACTGAGACATATTTGAACACGTCTCCCGATCACATGGTTGATCATACTCTAGGTTCCACATGCATGTTTTAGCTGAAGGAAGAATACCTTAAACCTGGGTAGTTGAAACCCGTGGAATGGGTACCATGCAATATGACTTCAAAGGGTCTTCATTTGCTCACCGAACCTCTCCAATCCTATCACTGCTGCGTTTATGCCCCTGTACACATGCTTGATTCTCTTTCGGAGACATAGCAATCCATAGGTTTTAAGATACTTACTAGTCAGATACATTCTTAGGTGTTTAATATGCGGTGTTGAGTCCATTTCGTTGAGCAAGGAGTAGCTCTTGTCTATTCCATATTTGGCTTAAGGAACTTTATCTGTGCTCATTTCAATCTCTGGTTTTATGCAGCACCCCAACTCACCTTTCCCCTTAAGCAAGCATAAGTTGGTTTTCTAAATTTGAGACCCTGTTCTGTTCTGTAATTCAGTTCCTGTGTAGCCAAGTTTACATTCACTGTATTACTGATATCTTATGATGTTTCTTTTTCTGTGTGACTTATTTCAGTTAGAATCATCATACCTGAATCCACTCATTGTGCTGCTAAGGGCCTGATGACATAGATTTCATTGCTGAGTGATATTGCTTTGTAAGTAAGTACCACAACTTCTTTATCCATTTTTCACTTTCTGTGATGTTGAACTTGTACTGTAAACGAGGTTCTTGTAAACAGAGCCGTTCCAAACTTTGGGGTGGCTGTGTCTTTTTGATTTTACTTCCCTAAGCTATAGGTCCATAAGTGGAAGTGCCCTAGGCTCTGTTGCTTTGTTTTATAGATGTTTCAGGAAACACCATACACTTCTCCAGAGTGTCTGTTGGCAATTTACATCCCGCCCATCAGCATAACAAGGCTCCCAGTTTTCCATGGCCTGTCCAGCCTTTCTGGATTTTACACTTTTTTCAGATGGCCCTTTTGACCGGGGGGAAGTGAGACTTCATTGTAGTGCAGATTTCCTTTGCAAGCTTGCTTGGTTGGCCAAAAAGGGCGTATGCGTTTTTTCCTGAATATATTCAGGAAAAAACGCATACGCCCTTTTTGGCCAAGTGCATCATTGTGGACGTTCTGCCTCTTTTCCTATGCTTTCAATGCAATTCCAGTCTACCTCCTGAAATCGGTTTCCTGCAATTCTGCCCCGCTTTCAAGTCCTCTTGGCAGCCTTCCTTCAGTATATTTTTGGACGATAGCTGTCATTTATAACTCTGCAGGATTGTGAATTACAGTGCTCCTGAGCTCCTTTCTTCAACTCGCTTACTTTTGAGCTGGACGCAACACCGCAGGATGGTTTCAGGCCCTAATCTGGTTCCGGCACGGCACGCTGAGCCTTTGGTTAATTCCTCTTCCTGGTGGGAAATGAGAGTTAAATTTGCCCGTCCAGTCACCTCCAGCTAGTCTCTCATTGGTTCTCGCTATTCCTGTTCATCTTCCGCAGAAATTGCAAACTGGGCCAAACAGGAGGTTAAAGGGACTGACTCTCCAAGTGGGGAGAGTGTTAGTAAAGCGTCTGGAATGTTGCACCGAGTACCAGGGTACGAAATCTGAGACATATTTGAACACGTCTCCCGTTCACACGGTTGATCATACTCTGGGTTCCACATGCATGTTTTAGCTGAAGGAAGAATACCTTAAACCTGGAGAGTTGAGACCCGTGGAATGGGTACCATGCAATATGACTTCAAAGCGTCTTCATTTGCTCACCGAACCTCTCCAATCCTATCACTGCTGCGTTTATGCCCCTGTACACACGCTTGATTCTCTTTTGGAGACATAGCAATCCATAGGTTTTAAGATACTTACTAGTCAGGTACATTCTTAGGCGTTTAATATGGCGTGTTGAGTCCATTTCGTTGAGCAAGGAGTAGCTCTTGTCTATTCCATATTTGGCTTAAGGAACTTTATCTGTGCTCATTTCAATCTCTGGTTTTATGCAGCACCCCAACTCACCTTTCCCCTTAAGCAAGCATAAGTTGGTTTTCTAAATTTGAGACCCTGTTCTGTTCTGTAATTCAGTTCCTGTGTAGCCAAGTTTACATTCCGTGTATTACTGATATCTTATGATGTTTCTTTTTCTGTGTGACTTATTTCAGTTAGAATCATCGTACCTGAATCCACTCATTGTGCAGCTAAGGGCCTGATGACATAGATTTCATTGCTGAGTGATATTGCTTTGTAAGTAAATACCACAACTTCTTTATCCATTTTTCACTTTCTGCGATGTTGAAGTTGTACTGTAAACGAGGTTCTTGTAAATAGAGGCGTCCCAAACTTTGGGGTGGCTGTGTCTTTTTGATTTCAATTTCCCTAAGCTATAGGACCATAAGTGGAAGTGCCCTAGGCTCTGTTGCTTTGTTTCTTAGATGTTTCAGGAAACACCATACACTTCTCCCGAGTGTCTGTTGGCAAGTTACATCCCGCCCATCAGCATAACAAGGCTCCCATTTCTCCATGGCCTGTCCTGCCTTTCTGGATTTTACACTTTTTTCAGATGTCCCTTTTGACCGGGGGGAAGTGAGACTTCATTGTAGTGCAGATTTCCTTTGCAAGCTTGCTTGGTTGGCCAAAAAGGGCGTATGCGTTTTTTCCTGAATATATTCAGGAAAAAACGCATACGCCCTTTTTGGCCAAGTGCATCATTGTGGACGTTCTGCCTCTTTTCCTATGCTTTCAATGCAATTCCAGTCTACCTCCTGAAATCGGGTTCCTGCAATTCTGCCCCACTTTCAAGTCCTCTTGGCAGACTTACTTCAGTATATTTTTGGACGATAGCTGTCATTTATAACTCTGCAGGTTTGTGAATTACAGTGCCCCTGAGCTGCTTTCTTCAACTCGCTTTCTTTTGAGCTGGCCGCAACACCGCAGGATGGCTTCAGGCCGTAATCTGGTTCCTGCACGGCATGCTGAGCCTTTGGTTATTTCCTCTTCCTGGTGGGAAATGAGAGTTAAATTTACACGTCCAGACACCTCCAGCTAGGATCTCATTGGTTCTCCCTATTCCTGTTCATCTTCCGCTGAAATTTCAAACTGGGCCAAACAGGAGGTTAAAGGCGCTGACTCTCCAAGTGGGGAGAGTGTTAGTAAAGCGTCTGGAATGTTGCACGCGAGTACCAGGGGAGGAAAACTGAGACATATTTGAACACGTCTCCCGATCACATGGTTGATCATACTCTAGGTTCCACATGCATGTTTTAGCTGAAGGAAGAATACCTTAAACCTGGAGACTTGAAACCCATGGAATGGGTACCATGCAATATGACTTCAAAGGGTCTTCATTTGCTCACCGAATCTCTCCAATCCTATCAGTGCTGTGTTTATGCCCCTGTACACATGCTTGATTCTCTTTCGGAGACATAGCAATCCATAGGTTTTAAGATACTTACTAGTCAGGTACATTCTTAGGCGTTTAATATGCGGTGTTGAGTCCATTTCGTTGAGCAAGGAGTAGCTCTTGTCTATTCCATATTTGGCTTAAGGAACTTTATCTGTGCTCATTTCAATCTCTGGTTTTATGCAGCACCCCAACTCACCTTTACCCTTAAGCAAGCATAAGTTGGTTTTCTAAATTTGAGACCCTGTTCTGTTCTGTAATTCAGTTCCTGTGTAGCCAAGTTTACATTCCGTGTATTACTGATATCTTATGATGTTTCTTTTTCTGTGTGACTTATTTCAGTTAGAATCATCGTACCTGAATCCACTCATTGTGCTGCTAAGGGCCTGATGACATAGATTTCATTGCTGAGTGATACTGCATTGTACGTAAGTACCACAAGTTCTTTATCCATTTTTCACTTTCTGCGATGTTGAACTTGTACTGTAAACGAGGTTCTTGTAAACAGAGGCGTCCCAAACTTTGGGGTGGCTGTGTGTTTTTGATTTTAATTTCCCTAAGCTATAGGACCATAAGTGGAAGTGCCCTAGGCTCTGTTGCTTTGTTTTTTAGATGTTTCTGGAAACACCATACACTTCTCGCAAGTGTCTGTTGGCAATTTACATCCCGCCCATCAGCATAACAAGGCTCCCAGTTCTCCATGGCCTGTCCTGCCTTTCTGGATTTTACACTTTTTTCAGATGGCCCTTTTGACCGGGGGGAAGTGAGACTTCATTGTACTACAGATTTCCTTTGCAAGCTTGCTTGGTTGGCCAAAAAGGGCGTATGCGTTTTTTCCTGAATATATTCAGGAAAAAACGCATACGCCCTTTTTGGCCAAGTGCATCATTTGTGGACGTTCTGCCTCTTTTCCTATGCTTTCAATGCAATTCCAGTCTACCTCCTGAAATCGGTTTCCTGCAATTCTGCCCCGCTTTCAAGTCCTCTTGGCAGCCTTACTTCAGTTTATTTTTGGATGATAGCTGTCATGTATAACTCTGCAGGTTTGTGAATTACAGTGCCCCTGAGCTCCTTTCTTCAACTCGCTTTCTTTTGAGCTGGCCGCAACACCGCAGGATGGCTTCATGCCCTAATCTGGTTCCGGCACGGCACGCTGAGCCTTTGGTTATTTCCTCTTCCTGGTGGGAAATGAGAGTTAAATTTGCCCGTCCAGACACCTCCAGCTAGTCTCTCATTATTCTCGCTATTCCTGTTCATCTTCCGCAGAAATTGCAACTGGGCCAAACAGGAGGTTAAAGGCGCTGACTCTCCAAGTGGGGAGAGTGTTAGTTAAGCATCTGGAATGTTGCACCCGAGTACCAGGGGAGGAAAACTGAGACATATTTGAACACGTCTCTCATTCACACGGTTGATCGTACTCTGGGTTCCACATGCATGTTTTAGCTGAAGGAAGAATACCTTAAACCTGGAGAGTTGAGACCCGTGTAATGGATACCATGCAATATGACTTCAAAGGGTCTTCATTTGCTCACCGAACCTCTCCAATCCTATCACTGCTGCGTTTATGTCCCTGCACACATGCTTGATTCTCTTTCGGAGACATAGCAATCCATAGGTTTTAAGATACTTACTAGTCAGGTACATTCTTAGGCGTTTAATATGCGGTTTTGAGTCCATTTCGTTGAGCAAGGAGTAGCTCTTGTCTATTCCATATTTGGCTTAAGGAACTTTATCTGTGCTCATTTCAATCTCTGGTTTTATGCAGCACCCCAACTCACCTTTACCCTTAAGCAAGCATAAGTTGGTTTTCTAAATTTGAGACCCTGTTCTGTTTTGGAATTCAGTTCCTGTGTAGCCAAGTTTACATTCCATGTATTACTGATATCTTATGATGTTTCTTTTTCTGTGTGACTTATTTCAGTTAGAATCATCATACCTGAATCCACTCATTGTGCTGCTAAGGGCCTGATGACATAGATTTCATTGCTGAGTGATATTGCTTTGTAAGTAAATACCACAACTTCTTTATCCATTTTTCACTTTCTGTGATGTTGAACTTGTACTGTAAACGAGGTTCTTGTAAACAGAGGCGTCCCAAGCTTTGGGGACGCTGTGTCTTTTTGATTTTAATTTCCCTAAGCTATAGGACCATAAGTGGAAGTGCCCTAGGTTCTGTTGCTTTGTTTTTTAGATGTTTCAGGAAACACCATACACTTCTCCCGAGTGTCTGTTGGCAATTTCCATCCCGCCCATCAACATAACAAGGCTCCCAGTTCTCCATGGCCTCTCCTGCTTTTCTGGATTTTACACTTTTTTCAGATGGCCCTTTTGACCGGGGGGAAGTGAGACTTCATTGTAGTGCAGATTTCCTTTGCAAGTTTGCTTGGTTGACCAAAAAGGGCGTATGCGTTTTTTCCTGAATATATTCAGGAAAAAACGCATACGCCCTTTTTGGCCAAGTGCATCATTGTGGACGTTCTGCCTCTTTTCCTATGCTTTCAATGCAATTCCAGTCTACCTCCTGAAATCGGTTTCCTGCAATTCTGCCCCGCTTTCAAGTCCTCTTGGCAGCCTTATTTCAGTATATTTTTGGATGATAGCTGTCATTTATAACTCTGCAGGTTTGTGAATTACAGTGCCCCTGAGCTCCTTTCTTCAACTCGCTTTCTTGTGAGCTGGCCGCAACACCGCAGGATGGCTTCAGGCCCTAATCTGGTCACGGCACGGCACGCTGAGCCTTTGGTTAATTCCTCTTCCTGGTGGGAAATGAGAGTTAAATTTACACGTCCAGACACCTCCAGCTAGTCTCTCATTGGTTCTCGCTATTCCTGTTCATCTTCCGCAGAAATTGCAAACTGGGCCAAACAGGAGGTTAAAGGGACTGACTCTCCAAGTGGGGAGAGTGTTAGTAAAGCGTCTGGAATGTTGCACCCGAGTACCAGGGGAGGAAAACTGAGACATATTTAAACACGTCTCCCGATCACATGGTTGATCATACTCTAGGTTCCACATGCATGTTTTAGCTGAAGGAAGAATACCTTAAACCTGGGTAGTTGAAACCCGTGGAATGGGTACCATGCAATATGACTTCAAAGGGTCCTCATTTGCTCACCGAACCTCTCCAATCCTATCACTGCTGCGTTTATGTCCCTATACACATGTTTGATTCTCTTTCGGAGACATAGCAATCCATAGGTTTTAAGATACTTACTAGTCAGGTACATTCTTAGGCGTTTAATATGCGGTGTTGATTCCATTTCGTTGAGCAAGGAGTAGCTCTTGTCTATTCCATATTTGGCTTAAGGAACTTTATCTGTGCTCATTTCAATCTCTGGTTTTATGCAGCACCCCAACTCACCTTTCCCCTTAAGCAAGCATAAGTTGGTTTTCTAAATTTGAGACCCTGTTCTGTTCTGTAATTCAGTTCCTGTGTAGCCAAGTTTACATTCCGTGTATTACTGATATCTTATGATGATTCTTTTTCTGTGTGACTTATTTCAGTTAGAATCATCATACCTGAATCCACTCATTGTGCTGCTAAGGGCCTGATGACATAGAGTTCATGGCTGAGTGATATTGCTTTGTAAGTAAATACCACAACTTCTTTATCCATTTTTCACTTTCTGCGATGTTGAACTTGTACTGTAAACGAGGTTCTTGTAAACAGAGGCGTCCCAAACTTTGGGGTGGCTGTGTCTTTTTGATTTTAATTTCCCTAAGCTATAGGACCATAAGTGGAAGTGCCCTAGGCTCTGTTGCTTTGTTTTTTAGATGTTTCTGGAAACACCATACACTTCTCCGGAGTGTCTGTTGGCAATTTACATCCCGCCCATCAGCATAACAAGGCTCCCAGTTCTCCATGGCCTGTCCTGCCTTTCTGGATTTTACACTTTTTTCAGATGGCCCTTTTGACCGGGGGGAAGTGAGACTTCATTGTACTGCAGATTTCCTTTGCAAGCTTGCTTGGTTGGCCAAAAAGGGCGTATGCGTTTTTTCCTGAATATATTCAGGAAAAAACGCATACGCCCTTTTTGGCCAAGTGCATCATTGTGGACGTTCTGCCTCTTTTCCTATGCTTTCAATGCAATTCCAGTCTACCTCCTGAAATCGGTTTCCTGCAATTCTGCCCCGCTTTCAAGTCCTCTTGGCAGCCTTACTTCAGTATATTTTTGGACGATAGCTGTCATTTATAACTCTGCAGGTTTGTGAATTACAGTGCCCCTGAGCTCCTTTCTTCAACTCGCTTTGTTTTGAGCTGGCCGCAACACCGCAGGATGGCTTCCGGCCCTAATCTGGTTCCGGCATGGCACGCTGAGCCTTTGGTTATTTCCTCTTCCGGGTGGGAAATGTGAGTTAAATTTGCCCGTCCAGACACCTCCAGCTAGTCTCTCATTGGTTCTCCCTATTCCTGTTCATCTTCCGCAGAAATTGCAAACTGGTTCAAACAAGAGTTTAAAGGCGCTGACTCTCCAAGTGGGGAGAGTGTTAGTAAAGCGTCTGGAATGTTGCACCCGAGTACCAGGGGAGGAAAACTGAGACATATTTGAACACGTCTCCCGTTCACACGGTTGATCATACTCTGGGTTCCACATGCATGTTTTCGCTGAAGGAAGAATACCTTAAACCTGGGTAGTTGAAATCCGTGGAATGGGTACCATGCAATATGACTTCAAAGGGTCTTCATTTGCTCACCGAACCTCTCCAATCCTAACACTGCTGCGTTTATGCCCCTGTACACACGTTTGATTCTCTTTTGGAGACATAGCAATCCATAGGTTTTAAGATAGTTACTAGTCAGGTACATTCTTAGGCGTTTAATATGGGGTGTTGAGTACATTTCGTTGAGCAAGGAGTAGCTCTTGTCTATTCCATATTTGGCTTAAGGAACTTTATCTGTGCTCATTTCAATCTCTGGTTTTATGCAGCACCCCAACTCACCTTTCCCCTTAAGCAAGCATAAGTTGGTTTTCTAAATTTGAGACCCTGTTCTGTTCTGTAATTCAGTTCCTGTGTAGCCAAGTTTATATTCCGTGTATTACTGATATCTTAGGATGTTTCTTTTTCTGTGTGACTTATTTCAGTTAGAATCATCATACCTGAATCCATTCATTGTGCTGCAAAGGGCCTGATGACATAGATTTCATTGCTGAGTGATACTGCATTGTACGTAAGTACCACAAGTTCTTTATCCATTTTTCACTTTCTGTGATATTGAACTTGTACGGTAAACGAGGTTCTTGTAAACATGGCGTCCCAAACTTTGGGGTGGCTGTGTCTTTTTGATTTTAATTTCCCTGAGCTATAGGACCATAAGTGGAAGTGCCCTAGGCTCTGTTGCTTTGTTTTTCATATATTTCAGGAAATACCATACACTTCTCCCGAGTGTCTGTTGGCAATTTACATCCCGCCCATCAGCATAACAAGGCTCCCAGTTCTCCATGGCCTGTCCTGCCTTTCATTATTTTACACTTTTTTCAGATGGCCCTTTTGACCGGGGGGAAGTGAGACTTCATTTTAGTGCCGATTTCCTTTGCAAGCTTGCTTGGTTGGCCAAAAAGGGCGTATGCGTTTTTTCCTGAGGAAAAAAGGCATACGCCCTTTTTGGACAAGTGCATCATTGTGGACGTTCTGCCTCTTTTCCTATGCTTTCAATGCAATTCCAGTCTACCTCCTGAAATCAGTTTCCTGCAATTCTGCCCCGCTTTCAAGTCCTCTTGGCAGCCTTACTTCAGTATATTTTTGGACGATAGCTGTCATTTATAACTCTGCAGGTTTGTGAATTACAGTGCCCCTGAGCTCCTTTCTTCAACTCGCTTTCTTTTGAGCTGGCCGCAACACCGCAGGATGGCTTCAAGCCCTAATCTGGTTCCGGCACTGCACGCTGAGCCTTTGGTTAATTGCTCTTCTTGGTGGGAAATGAGAGTTAAATTTGCCCGTCCAGACACCTCCAGCTAGTCTCTCATTGGTTCTCGCTATTCCTGTTCATCTTCCGCAGAAATTGCAAACTGGGCCAAACAGGAGGTTAAAGGCGCTGACTCTCCAAGTGGGGAGAGTGTTAGTAAAGCGTCTGGAATGTTGCACCCGAGTACCAGGGTATGAAAACTGAGACATATTTGAACACGTCTCCCGATCACATGGTTGATCATACTCTAGGTTCCACATGCATGTTTTAGCTGAAGGAAGAATACCTTAAACCTGGAGTGTTGAGACCCGTGGAATGGGTACCATGCAATATGACTTCAAAGGGTCTTCATTTGCTCACCGAACCTCTCCAATCCTATCACTGCTGCGTTTATGCCCGTGTACACACGCTTGATTCTCTTTTGGAGACATAGCAATCCATAGGTTTTAAGATACTTACTAGTCAGGTACATTCTTAGGCGTTTAATATGGGGTGTTGAGTCCATTTCGTTGAGCAAGGAGTAGCTCTTGTCTATTCCATATTTGGCTTAAGGAACTTTATCTGTGCTCATTTCAATCTCTGGTTTTATGCAGCACCCCAACTCACCTTTCCCCTTAAGCAAGCATAAGTTGGTTTTCTAAATTTGAGACCCTGTTCTGTTCTCTAATTCAGTTCCTGTGTAGCCAAGTTTACATTCCGTGTATTAGTTATGTCTTATGATGTTTCTTTTTCTGTGTGACTTATTTCAGTTAGAATCATCATACCTGAATCCACTCATTATGCTGCTACGGGCCTGATGACATAGATTTCATTGCTGAGTGATACTGCATTGTACGTATGTACCACAAGTTCTTTATCCATTTTTCACTTTCTGTGATATTGAACTTGTACAGTAAACGAGGTTCTTGTAAACAGAGGCGTCCCAAACTTTGGGGTGGCTGTGTCTTTTTTATTTTAATTTCCCTAAGCTATAGGACCATAAGTGGAAGTGCCCTAGGCTCTGTTGCTTTGTTTTTTAGATGTTTCAAAAACACCATACACTTCTCCCGAGTGTCTGTTGGCAATTTCCATCCCGCCCATCAGCATAACAAGGCTCCCAGTTCTCCATGGCCTCTCCTGCTTTTCTGGATTTTACACTTTTTTCAGATGGCCCTTTTGACCGGGGGGAAGTGAGACTTCATTGTAGTGCAGATTTCCTTTGCAAGCT
Organism: Stenella coeruleoalba; assembly: GCF_951394435.1. NCBI lineage: Eukaryota > Metazoa > Chordata > Mammalia > Artiodactyla > Delphinidae > Stenella > Stenella coeruleoalba. Next base: position 1,056,096 of record NW_027646206.1, read on the forward strand.
TGCTTGGTTGGCCAAAAAGTGCGTATGCGTTTTTTCCTGAATATATTCAGGAAAAAACGCATACGCTCTTTTTGGCCAAGTGCATCATTGTGGACGCTCTGCCTCTTTTCCTATGCTTTCAATGCAATTCCAGTCTACCTCCTGAAATCGGTTTCCTGCAATTCTGCCCCGCTTTCAAGTCCTCTTGGCAGCCTTACTTCAGTATATTTTTGGACGATAGCTGTCATTTATAACTCTGCAGGTTTGTGAATTACAGTGCCCCTGAGCTCCTTTCTTCAACTCGCTTTCTTGTGAGCTGGCCGCAACACCACAGGATGGCTTCAGGCCCTAATCTGGTTCCGGCACGGCACGCTGAGCCTTTGGTTATTTCCTCTTCCTGGTGGGAAATGAGAGTTAAATTTGCCCGTCCAGACACCTCCAGCTAGTCTCTCATTGGTTCTCCCTATTCCTGTTCATCTTCCGCAGAAATTGCAAACTGGGCCAAACAGGAGGTTAAAGGCGCTGACTTTCCAAGTGGGGAGAGTGTTAGTAAAGCGTCTGGAATGTTGCACCCGAGTACAAGGGGAGGAAAACTGAGACATATTTGAACACGTCTCCCGTTCACACGGTTGATCATACTCTGGGTTCCACATGCATGTTTTAGCTGAAGGAAGAATACCTTAAACCTGGAGAGTTGAGACCCGTGGAATGGGTACCATGCAATATGACTTCAAAGGGTCTTCATTTGCTCACCGAACCTCTCCAATCCTATCACTGCTGCGTTTATGCCCCTGTACACACGCTTGATTCTCTTTTGGAGACATAGCAATCCATAGGTTTTAAGATACTTACAAGTCAGGTACATTCTAAGGCGTTTAATATGGCGTGTTGAGTCCATTTCGTTGAGCAAGGAGTAGCTCTTGTCTATTCCATATTTGGCTTAAGGAAGTTTATCTGTGCTCATTTCAATCTCTGGTTTTATGCAGCACCCCAACTCACCTTTCCCCTTAAGCAAGCATAAGTTGGTTTTCTAAATTTGAGACCCTGTTCTGTTTTGGAATTCAGTTCCTGTGTAGCCAAGTTTACATTCCGTGTATTACTGATATCTTATGATGTTTCTTTTTCTGTGTGACTTATTTCAGTTAGAATCATCGTACCTGAATCCACTCATTATGCTGCTACGGGCTTGATGACATAGATTTCATTGCTGAGTGATATTGTTTTGTAAGCAAATACCACAAGTTCTTTATCCAGTTTTCACTTTCTGCGATGTTGAACTTGTACTGTAAACGAGGTTCTTGTAAACAGAGGCGTCCCAAGCTTTGGGGACGCTGTGTCATTTTGATTTTAATTTCCCTAAGCTATAGGACCATAAGTGGAAGTGCCCTAGGCTCTGTTGCTTTGTTTTTTAGATGTTTCAGGAAACACCATACACTTCTCCCGAGTGTCTGTTGGCAATTTCCATCCCGCCCATCAGCATAACAAGGCTCCCAGTTCTCCATGGCCTCTCCTGCTTTTCTGGATTTTACACTTTTTTCAGATGGCCCTTTTGACCGGGGGGAAGTGAGACTTCATTGTAGTGCAGATTTCCTTTGCAAGCTTGCTTGGTTGGCCAAAAAGGGCGTATGCGTTTTTTCCTGAATATATTCAGGAAAAAACGCATACGCCCTTTTTGGCCAAGTGCATCATTGTGGACGCTCTGCCTCTTTTCCTATGCTTTCAATGCAATTCCAGTCTACCTCCTGAAATCGGTTTCCTGCAATTCTGCCCCGCTTTCAAGTCCTCTTGACAGCCTTACTTCAGTATATTTTTGGACGATAGCTGTCATTTATAACTCTGCAGGTTTGTGAATTACAGTGCCCCTGAGCTCCTTTCTTCAACTCGCTTTCTTGTGAGCTGGCCGCAACACCGCAGGATGGCTTCAGGCCCTAATCTGGTTCCGGCACGGCACGCTGAGCCTTTGGTTATTTCCTCTTCCTGGTGGGAAATGAGAGTTAAATTTGCCCGTCCAGACACCTCCAGCTAGTCTCTCATTGGTTCTCCCTATTCCTGTTCATCTTCCGCAGAAATTGCAAACTGGGCCAAACAGGAGGTTAAAGACGCTGACTTTCCAAGAGGGAAGAGTGTTAGTAAACCGTCTGGAATGTTGCACCCGAGTACAAGGGGAGGAAAAGTGAGACATATTTGAACACGTCTCCCGTTCACACGGTTGATCATACTCTGGGTTCCACATGCATGTTTTAGCTGAAGGAAGAATACCTTAAACCTGGAGAGTTGAGACCCGTGGAATGGGTACCATGCAATATGACTTCAAAGGGTCTTCATTTGCTCACCAAACCTCTCCAATCCTATCACTGCTGCGTTTATGCCCGTGTACACACGCTTGATTCTCTTTTGGAGACATAGCAATCCATAGGTTTTAAGATACTTACTAGTCAGGTACATTCTTAGGCGTTTAATATGGGGTGTTGAGTCCATTTCGTTGAGCAAGGAGTAGCTCTTGTCTATTCCATATTTGGCTTAAGGAACTTTATCTGTGCTCATTTCAATCTCTGGTTTTATGCAGCACCCCAACTCACCTTTCCGCTTAAGCAAGCATAAGTTGGTTTTCTAAATTTGAGACCCTGTTCTGTTCTCTAATTCAGTTCCTGTGTAGCCAAGTTTACATTCCATGTATTAGTTATGTCTTATGATGTTTCTTTTTCTGTGTGACTTATTTCAGTTAGAATCATCATACCTGAATCCACTCATTATGCTGCTACGGGCCTGATGACATAGATTTCATTGCTGAGTGATACTGCATTGTACGTATGTACCACAAGTTCTTTATCCATTTTTCACTTTCTGTGATATTGAACTTGTACAGTAAACGAGGTTCTTGTAAACAGAGGCGTCCCAAACTTTGGGGTGGCTGTGTCTTTTTGATTTTAATTTCCCTAAGCTATAGGACCATAAGTGGAAGTGCCCTAGGCTCTGTTGCTTTGTTTTTTAGATGTTTCAAAAACACCATACACTTCTCCCGAGTGTCTGTTGGCAGTTTACATCCCGCCCATCAGCATAACAAGGCTCCCAGTTCTCCATGGCGTGTCCTGCCTTTCTGGATTTTACACTTTTTTTAGATGGCCCTTTTGACCGGGGGGAAGTGAGACTTCATTTTAGTGCCGATTTCCTTTGCAAGCTTGCTTGGTTGGCCAAAAAGGGCGTATGCGTTTTTTCCTGAGGAAAAAAGGCATACGCCCTTTTGGCCAAGTGCATCATTGTGGACGTTCTGCCTCTTTTCCTATGCTTTCAATGCAATTCCAGTCTACCTCCTGAAATCGGTTTCCTGCAATTCTGCCCCGCTTTCAAGTCCTCTTGGCAGCCTTACTTCAGTATATTTTTGGACGATAGCTGTCATTTATAACTCTGCAGGTTTGTGAATTACAGTGCCCCTGAGCTCCTTTCTTCAACTCGCTTTCTTTTGAGCTGGCCGCAACACCGCAGGATGGCTTCAAGCCCTAATCTGGTTCCGGCACGGCACGCTGAGCCTTTGGTTAATTGCTCTTCCTGGTGGGAAATGAGAGTTAAATTTGCCCGTCCAGACACCTCCAGCTAGTCTCTCATTGGTTCTCGCTATTCCTGTTCATCTTCCGCAGAAATTGCAAACTGGGCCAAACAGGAGGTTAAAGGCGCTGACTCTCCAAGTGGGGAGAGTGTTAGTAAAGCGTCTGGAATGTTGCACCCGAGTACCAGGGGAGGAAAACTGAGACATATTTGAACACGTCTCCCGATCACATGGTTGATCATACTCTAGGTTCCACATGCATGTTTTAGCTGAAGGAAGAATACCTTAAACCTGGAGTGTTGAGACCCGTGGAATGGGTACCATGCAATATGACTTCAAAGGGTCTTCATTTGCTCACCGAACCTCTCCAATCCTATCACTGCTGCGTTTATGCCCGTGTACACACGCTTGATTCTCTTTTGGAGACATAGCAATCCATAGGTTTTAAGATACTTACTAGTCAGGTACATTCTTAGGCGTTTAATATGCGGTGTTGAGTCCATTTCGTTGAGCAAGGAGTAGCTCTTGTCTATTCCATATTTGGCTTAAGGAACTTTATCTGTGCTCATTTCAATCTCTGGTTTTATGCAGCACCCCAACTCACCTTTCCCCTTAAGCAAGCATAAGTTGGTTTTCTAAATTTGAGACCCTGTTCTGTTCTCTAATTCAGTTCCTGTGTAGCCAAGTTTACATTCCGTGTATTAGTTATGTCTTATGATGTTTCTTTTTCTGTGTGACTTATTTCAGTTAGAATCATCATACCTGAATCCACTCATTATGCTGCTACGGGCCTGATGACATAGATTTCATTGCTGAGTGATACTGCATTGTACGTATGTACCACAAGTTCTTTATCCATTTTTCACTTTCTGTGATATTGAACTTGTACAGTAAACGAGGTTCTTGTAAACAGAGGCGTCCCAAACTTTGGGGTGGCTGTGTCTTTTTGATTTTAATTTCCCTAAGCTATAGGACCATAAGTGGAAGTGCCCTAGGCTCTGTTGCTTTGTTTTTTAGATGTTTCAAAAACACCATACACTTCTCCGGAGTGTCTGTTGGCAATTTCCATCCCGCCCATCAGCATAACAAGGCTCCCAGTTCTCCATGGCCTCTCCTGCTTTTCTGGATTTTACACTTTTTTCAGATGGCCCTTTTGACCGGGGGGAAGTGAGACTTCATTGTAGTGCAGATTTCCTTTGCAAGCTTGCTTGGTTGGCCAAAAAGTGCGTATGCGTTTTTTCCTGAATATATTCAGGAAAAAACGCATACGCTCTTTTTGGCCAAGTGCATCATTGTGGACGCTCTGCCTCTTTTCCTATGCTTTCAATGCAATTCCAGTCTACCTCCTGAAATCGGTTTCCTGCAATTCTGCCCCGCTTTCAAGTCCTCTTGGCAGCCTTACTTCAGTATATTTTTGGACGATAGCTGTCATTTATAACTCTGCAGGTTTGTGAATTACAGTGCCCCTGAGCTCCTTTCTTCAACTCGCTTTCTTTTGAGCTGGCCGCAACACCGCAGGATGGCTTCAAGCCCTAATCTGGTTCCGGCACAGCACGCTGAGCCTTTGGTTAATTGCTCTTCCTGGTGGGAAATGAGAGTTAAATTTGCCCGTCCAGACACCTCCAGCTAGTCTCTCATTGGTTCTCGCTATTCCTGTTCATCTTCCGCAGAAATTGCAAACTGGGCCAAACAGGAGGTTAAAGGCGCTGACTCTCCAAGTGGGGAGAGTGTTAGTAAAGCGTCTGGAATGTTGCACCCGAGTACCAGGGTATGAAAACTGAGACATATTTGAACACGTCTCCCGATCACATGGTTGATCATACTCTAGGTTCCACATGCATGTTTTAGCTGAAGGAAGAATACCTTAAACCTGGAGTGTTGAGACCCGTGGAATGGGTACCATGCAATATGACTTCAAAGGGTCTTCATTTGCTCACCGAACCTCTCCAATCCTATCACTGCTGCGTTTATGCCCCTGTACACACGCTTGATTCTCTTTTGGAGACATAGCAATCCATAGGTTTTAAGATACTTACTAGTCAGGTACATTCTTAGGCGTTTAATATGGGGTGTTGAGTCCATTTCGTTGAGCAAGGAGTAGCTCTTGTCTATTCCATATTTGGCTTAAGGAACTTTATCTGTGCTCATTTCAATCTCTGGTTTTATGCAGCACCCCAACTCACCTTTCCCCTTAAGCAAGCATAAGTTGGTTTTCTAAATTTGAGACCCTGTTCTGTTTTGGAATTCAGTTCCTGTGTAGCCAAGTTTACATTCCGTGTATTACTGATATCTTATGATGTTTCTTTTTCTGTGTGACTTATTTCAGTTAGAATCATCGTACCTGAATCCACTCATTATGCTGCTACGGGCCTGATGACATAGATTTCATTGCTGAGTGATATTGTTTTGTAAGCAAATACCACAAGTTCTTTATCCATTTTTCACTTTCTGCGATGTTGAACTTGTACTGTAAACGACGTTCTTGTAAACAGAGGCGTCCCAAGCTTTGGGGACGCTGTGTCTTTTTGATTTTAATTTCCCTAAGCTATAGGACCATAAGTGGAAGTGCCCTAGGCTCTGTTGCTTTGTTTTTTAGATGTTTCAGGAAACACCATACACTTCTCCCGAGTGTCTGTTGGCAATTTCCATCCCGCCCATCAGCATAACAAGGCTCCCAGTTCTCCATGGCCTCTCCTGCTTTTCTGGATTTTACACTTTTTTCAGATGGCCCTTTTGACCGGGTGGAAGTGAGACTTCATTGTAGTGCAGATTTCCTTTGCAAGCTTGCTTGGTTGGCCAAAAAGTGCGTATGCGTTTTTTCCTGAATATATTCAGGAAAAAACGCATACGCTCTTTTTGGCCAAGTGCATCATTGTGGACGCTCTGCCTCTTTTCCTATGCTTTCAATGCAATTCCAGTCTACCTCCTGAAATCGGTTTCCTGCAATTCTGCCCCGCTTTCAAGTCCTCTTGGCAGCCTTACTTCAGTATATTTTTGGACGATAGCTGTCATTTATAACTCTGCAGGTTTGTGAATTACAGTGCCCCTGAGCTCCTTTCTTCAACTCGCTTTCTTGTGAGCTGGCCGCAACACCGCAGGATGGCTTCAGGCCCTAATCTGGTTCCGGCACGGCACGCTGAGCCTTTGGTTATTTCCTCTTCCTGGTGGGAAATGAGAGTTAAATTTGCCCGTCCAGACACCTCCAGCTAGTCTCTCATTGGTTCTCCCTATTCCTGTTCATCTTCCGCAGAAATTGCAAACTGGGCCAAACAGGAGGTTAAAGGCGCTGACTTTCCAAGTGGGGAGAGTGTTAGTAAAGCGTCTGGAATGTTGCACCCGAGTACAAGGGGAGGAAAACTGAGACATATTTGAACACGTCTCCCGTTCACACGGTTGATCATACTCTGGGTTCCACATGCATGTTTTAGCTGAAGGAAGAATACCTTAAACCTGGAGAGTTGAGACCCGTGGAATGGGTACCATGCAATATGACTTCAAAGGGTCTTCATTTGCTCACCGAACCTCTCCAATCCTATCACTGCTGCGTTTATGCCCCTGTACACACGCTTGATTCTCTTTTGGAGACATAGCAATCCATAGGTTTTAAGATACTTACTAGTCAGGTACATTCTTAGGCGTTTAATATGGGGTGTTGAGTCCATTTCGTTGAGCAAGGAGTAGCTCTTGTCTATTCCATATTTGGCTTAAGGAACTTTATCTGTGCTCATTTCAATCTCTGGTTTTATGCAGCACCCCAACTCACCTTTCCCCTTAAGCAAGCATAAGTTGGTTTTCTAAATTTGAGACCCTGTTCTGTTTTGGAATTCAGTTCCTGTGTAGCCAAGTTTACATTCCGTGTATTACTGATATCTTATGATGTTTCTTTTTCTGTGTGACTTATTTCAGTTAGAATCATCGTACCTGAATCCACTCATTATGCTGCTACGGGCCTGATGACATAGATTTCATTGCTGAGTGATATTGTTTTGTAAGCAAATACCACAAGTTCTTTATCCATTTTTCACTTTCTGCGATGTTGAACTTGTACTGTAAACGAGGTTCTTGTAAACAGAGGCGTCCCAAGCTTTGGGGACGCTGTGTCTTTTTGATTTTAATTTCCTCAAGCTATAGGACCATAAGTGGAAGTGCCCTAGGCTCTGTTGCTTTGTTTTTTAGATGTTTCAGGAAACACCATACACTTCTCCCGAGTGTCTGTTGGCAATTTCCATCCCGCCCATCAGCATAACAAGGCTCCCAGTTCTCCATGGCCTCTCCTGCTTTTCTGGATTTTACACTTTTTTCAGATGGCCCTTTTGACCGGGGGGAAGTGAGACTTCATTGTAGTGCAGATTTCCTTTGCAAGCTTGCTTGGTTGGTCAAAAAGTGTGTATGCGTTTTTTCCTGAATATATTCAGGAAAAAACGCATACGCTCTTTTTGGCCAAGTGCATCATTGTGGTCGCTCTGCCTCTTTTCCTCTGCTTTCAATGCAATTCCAGTCTACCTCCTGAAATCGGTTTCCTGCAATTCTGCCCCGCTTTCAAGTCCTCTTGGCAGCCTTACTTCAGTATATTTTTGGACGATAGCTGTCATTTATAACTCTGCAGGTTTGTGAATTACAGTGCCCCTGAGCTCCTTTCTTCAACTCGCTTTCTTGTGAGCTGGCCGCAACACCGCAGGATGGCTTCAGGCCCTAATCTGGTTCCGGCACGGCACGCTGAGCCTTTGGTTATTTCCTCTTCCTGGTGGGAAATGAGAGTTAAATTTGCCCGTCCAGACACCTCCAGCTAGTCTCTCATTGGTTCTCCCTATTCCTGTTCATCTTCCGCAGAAATTGCAAACTGGGCCAAACAGGAGGTTAAAGGCGCTGACTTTCCAAGTGGGGAGAGTGTTAGTAAAGCGTCTGGAATGTTGCACCCGAGTACAAGGGGAGGAAAACTGAGACATATTTGAACACGTCTCCCGTTCACACGGTTGATCATACTCTGGGTTCCACATGCATGTTTTAGCTGAAGGAAGAATACCTTAAACCTGGAGAGTTGAGACCCGTGGAATGGGTACCATGCAATATGACTTCAAAGGGTCTTCATTTGCTCACCGAACCTCTCCAATCCTATCACTGCTGCATTTATGCCCCTGTACACACGCTTGATTCTCTTTTAGAGACATAGCAATCCATAGGTTTTAAGATACTTACTAGTCAGGTACATTCTTAGGCGTTTAATATGGCGTGTTGAGTCCATTTCGTTGAGCAAGGAGTAGCTCTTGTCTATTCCATATTTGGCTTAAGGAACTTTATCTGTGCTCATTTCAATCTCTGGTTTTATGCAGCACCCCAACTCACCTTTCCCCTTAAGCAAGCATAAGTTGGTTTTCTAAATTTGAGACCCTGTTCTGTTTTGGAATTCAGTTCCTGTGTAGCCAAGTTTACATTCCGTGTATTACTGATATCTTATGATGTTTCTTTTTCTGTGTGACTTATTTCAGTTAGAATCATCGTACCTGAATCCACTCATTATGCTGCTACGGGCCTGATGACATAGATTTCATTGCTGAGTGATATTGTTTTGTAAGCAAATACCACAAGTTCTTTATCCATTTTTCACTTTCTGTGATATTGAACTTGTACGGTAAACGAGGTTCTTGTAAACAGAGGCGTCCCAAACTTTGGGGTGGCTGTGTCTTTTTGATTTTAATTTCCCTAAGCTATAGGACCATAAGTGGAAGTGCCCTAGGCTCTGTTGCTTTGTTTTTTAGATGTTTCAGGAAACACCATACACTTCTCCCGAGTGTCTGTTGGCAATTTCCATCCCGCCCATCAGCATAACAAGGCTCCCAGTTCTCCATGGCCTGTCCTGCCTTTCTGGATTTTACACCTTTTTCAGATGGCCCTTTTGACCGGGGGGAAGTGAGACTTCATTGTAGTGCAGATTTCCTTTGCAAGCTTGGTTGGTTGGCCAAAAAGGGCGTATGCGTTTTTTCCTGAATATATTCAGGAAAAAACGCATACGCCCCTTTTGCCAAGTGCATCATTGTGGACGTTCTGCCTCTTTTCCTAGGCTTTCAATGCAATTCCAGTCTACCTCCTGAAATCGGTTTCCTGCAATTCTGCCCTGCTTTCAAGTCCTCTTGGCAGCCTTCCTTCAGTATATTTTTGGACGATAGCTGTCATTTATAACTCTGCAGGTTTGTGAATTACACTGCCCCTGAGCTCCTTTCTTCAACTCGCTTTCTTTTGAGCTGGCCGCAACACCGCAGGATGGCTTCAGGCCCTAATCTGTTTCCGGCATGGCACGCTGAGCCTTTGGTTATTTCCTCTTCCTGGTGGGAAATGAGAGTTAAATTTGCCCGTCCAGACACCTCCAGCTATTCTCTCATTGGTTCTCCCTATTCCTGTTCATCTTCCGCAGAAATTGCAAACTGGGCCAAACAGGAGGTTAAAGGCGCTGACTCTCCAAGTGCGGAGAATGTTAGTAAAGCGTCTTGAATGTTGCACTCAAGTACCAGGGGAGGAAAACTGAGACATATTTGAACACGTCTCCCGTTCACGCGGTTGATCATACTCTGGGTTCCACATGCATGTTTTAGCTGAAGGAAGAATACCTTAAACCAGGAGTGTTGAGACCCGTGGAATGGGTACCATGCAATATGACTTCAAAGGGTCTTCATTTGCTCACGGAACGTCTCCAATCCTATCACTGCTGCGATTATGCCCCTGTACACACACTTGATTCTCTTTTGGAGACATAGCAATCCATAGGTTTTAAGATACTTACTAGTCAGGTACATTCTTAGGCGTTTAATATGGGGTGTTGAGTCCATTTCGTTGAGCAAGGAGTAGCTCTTTTCTATTCCATATTTGGCTTAAGGAAATTTATCTGTGCTCATTTCAATCTCTGGTTTTATGCAGCACCCCAACTCACCTTTCCCCTTAAGCAAGCATAAGTTGGTTTTCTAAATTTCAGACCCTGTTCTGTTTTGGAATTCAGTTCCTGTGTAGCCAAGTTTACATTCCGTGTATTAGTGATATCTTATGATGTTTCTTTTTCTGTGTGACTTATTTCAGTTAGAATCATCGTACCTGAATCCACTCATTATGCTGCTACGGGCCTGATGACATAGATTTCATTGCTGAGTGATACTGCATTGTACGTAAGTACAACAAGTTCTTTATCCGCTTTTCACTTTCTGTGATATTGAACTTGTACGGTAAACGAGGTTCTTGTAAACAGAGACGTCCCAAACTTTGGGGTGGCTGTGTTTTTTGATTTTAATTTCCCTAAGCTATAGGACCATAAGTGGAAGTGCCCTAGGCTCTGTTGCTTTGTTTCTTAGATGTTTCAGGAAACACCATACACTTCTCCCCAGTGTCTGTTGGCAATTTACATCCCGCCCATCAGCATAACAAGGCTCTCAGTTCTCCATGGCCTGTCGTGCCTTTCTGGATTTTACGCTTTTTTCAGATGGCCCGTTTAACCGGGGGGAAGTGAGACTTCATTGTAGTGCAGATTTCCTTTGCAAGCTTGCTTGGTTGGCCAAAAAGGGCGTATGCGTTTTTTCCTGAATATATTCAGGAACAAACGCATACGTCCTTTTTGGCCAAGTGCATCATTGTGGACGCTCTGCCTCTTTTCCTATGCTTTCAATGCAATTCCAGTCTACCTCCTGAAATCGGTTTCCTGCAATTCTGCCCCGCTTTCAAGTCCTCTTGGCAGCCTTACTTCAGTATATTTTTGGACGATAGCTGTCATTTATAACTCTGCCGGTTTGTGAATTACAGTGTCCCTGAGCTCCTTTCTTCAACTCGCTTTCTTGTGAGCTGGCCGCAACACCGCAGGATGGCTTCAGGCCCTAATCTTGTTCCGGCACGGCACGCTGAGCCTTTGGTTATTTCCTCTTCCTGGTCGGAAATGAGAGTTAAATTTGCGTGTCCAGACACCTCCAGCTAGTGTCTCATTGGTTCTCCCTATTCCTGTTCATCTTCCGCAGAAATTGCAAACTGGGCCAAACAGGAGGTTAAAGGGACTGACTCTCCAAGTTGGGAGAGTGTTAGTAAAGCGTCTGCAATGTTGCACCCGAGTACCAGGGGAGGAAAACTGAGACATATTTGAACACGTCTCCCGTTCACATGGTTGATCATACTTGGGTTCCACATGCATGTTTTAGCTGAAGGAAGAATATCTTAAACCTGGGTAGGTGAAACCCGTGGAATGGGTACCATGCAATATGACTTCAAAGGTTCTTCATCTGCTCACCGAACCTCTCCAATCCTATCACTGCTGCGTTTATGCCCCTGTACACATGCTTGATTCTCTTTCGGAGACATAGCAATCCATAGGTTTTAAGATACTTACTAGTCAGGTACATTCTTAGGCGTTTAATATGCGGTGTTGAGTCCATTTCGTTGAGCAAGGAGTAGCTCTTGTCTATTCCATATTTGGCTTAAGGAACTTTATCTGTGCTCATTTCAATCTCTGGTTTTATGCAGCACCCCAACTCACCTTTCCCCTTAAACAAGCATAAGTTGGTTTTCTAAATTTGAGATCCTGTTCTGTTTTGGAATTCAGTTCCTGTGTAGCCAAGTTTACATTCCGTGTATTAGTGATATCTTATGATGTTTCTTTTTCTGTGTGACTTATTTCAGTTAGAATCATCGTATCTGAATCCACTCATTATGCTGCTACGGGCCTGATGACATAGATTTCATTGCTGAGTGATACTGCATTGTACGTAAGTACCACAAGTTCTTTATCCATTTTTCACTTTCTGTGATATTGAACTTGTACTGTAAACGAGGTTCTTGTAAACAGAGCCGTCCCAAACTTTGGGGTGGCTGTGTCTTTTTGAATTTAATTTCCCTAAGCTATAGGACCATAAGTGGAAGTGCCCTAGGCTCTGTTGCTTTGTTTTTTAGATGTTTCAGGAAACACCATACACTTCTCCCGAGTGTCTGTTGGCAATTTACATCCCGCCCATCAGCATAACAAGGCTCCCAGTTCTCCATGGCCTGTCCTGCCTTTCTGGATTTTACACTTTTTTCAGATGGCCCTTTTGACCGGGGGGAAGTGAGACTTCATTGTAGTGCAGATTTCCTTTGCAAGCTTGCTTGGTTGGCCAAAAAGGGCGTATGCGTTTTTTCCTGAATATATTCAGGAAAAAACGCATACGCCCTTTTTGGCCAAGTGCATCATTGTGGACGTTCTGCCTCTTTTCCTATGCTTTCAATGCAATTCCAGTCTACCTCCTGAAATCGGTTTCCTGCAATTCTGCCCCGCTTTGAAGTCCTCTTGGCAGCCCTACTTCAGTATATTTTTGGACGATAGCTGTCATTTATAACTCTGCAGGTTTGTGAATTACAGTGCCCCTGAGCTCCTTTCTTCAACTCGCTTTCTTGTGACCTGGCCGCAACACCGCAGGATGGCTTCAGGCCCTAATCTGGTTCCGGCACGGCACGCTGAGCCTTTGGTTAATTCCTCTTCCTGGTGGGAAATGAGAGTTAAATTTGCCCGTCCAGACACCTCCAGCTAGTCTGTCATTGGTTCTCGCTATTCCTGTTCATCTTCCGCAGAAATTGGAAACTGGGCCAAACAGGAGGTTAAAGGGACTGACTCTCCAAGTCGGGAGAGTGTTAGTAAAGCGTCTGGAATGTTGCACCCGAGTACCAGGGTACGAAATCTGAGACATATTTGAACACGTCTCCCGATCACATGGTTGATCATACTCTAGGTTCCACATGCATGTTTTAGCTGAAGGAAGAATACCTTAAACCTGGGTAGGTGAAACCCGTGGAATGGGTACCATGCAATATGACTTCAAAGGGTCTTCATTTGCTCACCGAACCTCTCCAATCCTATCACTGCTGCGTTTATGTCCCTGTACACACGCTTGATTCTCTTTTGGAGACATAGCAATCCATAGGTTTTAAGATACTTACTAGTCAGGTACATTCTTAGGCGTTTAATATGCGGTGTTGAGTCCATTTCGTTGAGCAAGGAGTAGCTCTTGTCTATTCCATATTTGGCTTAAGGAACTTTATCTGTGCTCATTTCAATCTCTGGTTTTTTGCAGCTCCCCAACTCACCTTTCCCCTTAAGCAAGCATAAGTTGGTTTTCTAAATTTGAGACCCTGTTCTGTTCTGTAATTCAGTTCCTGTGTAGCCAAGTTTACATTCCGTGTATTACTGATATCTTATGATGTTTCTTTTTCTGTGTGACTTATTTCAGTTAGAATCATCGTACCTGAATCCACTCATTGTGCTGCTAAGGGCCTGATGACATAGATTTCATTGCTGAGTGATACTGCATTGTACGTAAGTACCACAAGTTCTTTATCCATTTTTCACTTTCTGCGATGTTGAACTTGTACTGTAAACGAGGTTCTTGTAAACAGAGGCGTCCCAAATTTTGGGGTGGCTGTGTCTTTTTGATTTTAATTTCCCTAAGCTATGGGACCATAAGTGGAAGTGCCCTAGGCTCTGTTGCTTTGTTTTTTAGATGTTTCAGGAAACACCATACACTTCTCCCGAGTGTCTGTTGGCAATTTACATCCCGCCCATCAGCATAACAAGGCTCCCAGTTCTCCATGGCCTGTCCTGCCTTTCTGGATTTTACACTTTTTTCAGATGGCCCTTTTGACCGGGTGGAAGTGAGACTTCATTGTAGTGCAGGTTTCCTTTGCAAGCTTGCTTGGTTGGCCAAAAAGGGCGTATGCGTTTTTTCCTGAATATATTCAGGAAAAAACGCATACGCCCTTTTTGGCCAAGTGCATCATTGTGGATGTTCTGCCTCTTTTCCTATGCTTTCAATGCAATTCCAGTCTACCTCCTGAAATCGGTTTCCTGCAATTCTGCCCCGCTTTCAAGTCCTCTTGGCAGCCTTACTTCAGTATATTTTTGGACGATAGCTGTCATTTATAACTCTGCAGGTTTGTGAATTACAGTGCCCCTGAGCTCCTTTCTTCCACTCGCTTTCTTGTGAGCTGGCCGCAACACCGCAGGATGGCTTCAGGCCCTAATCTGGTTCCGGCACGGCATGCTGAGTCTTTGGTTATTTCCTCTTCCTGGTGGGAAATGAGAGTTAAATTTGCCCGTCCAGACACCTCCAGCTAGTCTCTCATTGGTTCTCCCTATTCCTGTTCATCTTCCACAGAAATTGCAAACTGGGCCAAACAGGAGGTTAAAGGCGCTGACTCTCCAAGGGGGAGAGTGTTAGTAAAGCGTCTGGAATGTTGCACCCGAGTACCAGGGTATGAAAACTGAGACATATTTGAACACGTCTCCCGTTCCCATGGTTCATCGTACTCTGTGTTCCACATGCATGTTTTAGCTGAAGGAAGAATACCTTAAACCTGGAGAGTTGAGACTCGTGGAATGGGTACCATGCAATATGAATTCAAAGGTCTTCATTTGCTCACTGAACCTCTCCAATCCTATCACTGCTGCGTTTATGTCCCTGTGCACACGCTTGATTCTCTTTTGGAGACATAGCAATCCATAGGTTTTAAGATACTTACTAGTCAGGTACATTCTTAGGCGTTTAATATGGGGTGTTGAGTCCATTTCGTTGAGCAAGGAATAGCTCTTGTCTATTCCATATTTGGCTTAAGGAACTTTATCTGTGCTCATTTCAATCTCTGGTTTTATGCAGCACCCCAACTCACCTTTCCCCTTAAGCAAGCATAAGTTGGTTTTCTAAATTTGAGACCCTGTTCTGTTTTGGAATTCAGTTCCTGTGTAGCCAAGTTTACATTCCGTGTATTACTGATATCTTATGATGTTTCTTTTTCTGTGTGACTTATTTCAGTTAGAATCATCGTACCTGAATCCACTCATTGTGCTGCTAAGGGCCTGATGACATAGATTTCATTGCTGAGTGATATTGCTTTGTACGTAAGTACCACAAGTTCTTTATCCATTTTTCACTTTCTGCGATGTTGAACTTGTACTGTAAACGAGGTTCTTGTAAACAGAGGCGTCCCAAACTTTGGGGTGGCTGTGTCTTTTTTATTTTAATTTCCCTAAGCTATAGGACCATAAGTGGAAGTGCCCTAGGCTCTGTTGCTTTGTTTTTTAGATGTTTCAGGAAACACCATACACTTCTCCTGAGTGTCTGTTGGCAATTTACATCCCGCCCATCAGCATAACAAGGCTCCCAGTTCTCCATGGCCTGTCCTGCCTTTCTGCATTTTACACTTTTTTCAGATGGTCCTTTTGACCGGGGGGAAGTGAGACTTCATTGTAGTGCAGGTTTCCTCTACAAGCTTGCTTGGTTGGCCAAAAAGGGCGTATGCGTTTTTTCCTGAATATATTCAGGAAAAAACGCATACGCCCTTTTTGGCCAATTGCATCATTGTGGACGTTCTGCCTCTTTTCCTATGCTTTCAATGCAATTCCAGTCTACCTCCTGAAATTGGTTTCCTGCAATTCTGCCCCGCTTTCAAGTCCTCTTGGCAGCCTTACTTCAGTCTATTTTTGGACGATAGCTGTCATTTATAACTCTGCAGGTTTGTGAATTACAGTGCCCCTGAGCTCCTTTCTTCAACTCGCTTTCTTGTGACCTGGCCGCAACACCGCTGGATGGCTTCCGGCCCTAATCTGGTTCCGGCACGGCACGCTGAGCCTTTGGTTAATTCCTTTTCCTGGTGGGAAATGAGAGTTAAATTTGCCCGTCCAGACACCTCCAGCTAGTCTCTCATTGGTTCTCGCTATTCCTGTTCATCTTCCGCAGAAATTGCAAACTGGGCCAAACAGGAGGTTAAAGGGACTGACTCTCCAAGTCGGGAGAGTGTTAGTAAAGCGTCTGGAATGTTGCACCCGAGTACCAGGGTACGAAAACTGAGACATGTTTGAACATGTCTCCCGATCACATGGTTGATCATACTCTAGGTTCCACATGCATGTTTTAGCTGAAGGAAGAATACCTTAAACCTGGGTAGTAGAAAACCGTGGAATGGGTACCATGCAATATGACTTCAAAGGGTCTTCATTTGCTCACCGAACCTCTCCAATCCTATCACTGCTGCGTTTATGCCCCTGTACACATGCTTGATTCTCTTTCGGAGACATAGCAATCCATAGGTTTTAAGATACTTACTAGTCAGGTACATTCTTAGGCGTTTAATATGCGGTGTTGAGTCCATTTCGTTGAGCAAGGAGTAGCTCTTGTCTATTCCATATTTGGCTTAAGGAACTTTATCTGTGCTCATTTCGATCTCTGGTTTTATGCAGCACCCCAACTCACCTTTACCCTTAATTAAGCATAAGTTGGTTTTCTAAATTTGAGACCCTGTTCTGTTCTGTAATTCATTTCCTGTGTAGCCAAGTTTATTGCGTGTATTACCGATATCTTATGATGTTTCTTTTTCTGTGTGACTTTTTTCAGTTAGAATCATCATACCTGAATCCACTCATTGTGCTGCTAAGGGCCTGATGACATAGATTTCATTGCTGAGTGATATTGCTTTGTAAGTAAATACCACAACTTCTTTATCCATTTTTCACTTTCTGCGATGTTGAACTTGTACTGTAAACGAGGTTCTTGTAAACAGAGGCGTCCCAAACTTTGGGGTGGCTTTGTCTTTTTGATTTTAATTTCCCTAAGCTATAGGACCATAAGTGGAAGTGCCCTAGGCTCTGTTGCTTTGTTTTTTAGATGTTTCAGGAAACACCATACACTTCTGCGGAGTGTCTGTTGGCAATTTACATCCCGCCCATCAGCATAACAAGGCTCCCAGTTCTCCATGGCCTGTCCTGCCTTTCTGGATTTTACACTTTTTTCAGATGGCCCTTTTGACCGGGTGGAAGTGAGACTTCATTGTAGTGCAGATTTCCTTTGCAAGCTTGCTTGGTTGGCCAAAAAGTGCGTATGCGTTTTTTCCTGAATATATTCAGGAAAAAACGCATACGCTCTTTTTGGCCAAGTGCATCATTGTGGACGCTCTGCCTCTTTTCCTATGCTTTCAATGCAATTCCAGTCTACCTCCTGAAATCGGTTTCCTGCAATTCTGCCCCGCTTTCAAGTCCTCTTGGCAGCCTTACTTCAGTATATTTTTGGACGATAGCTGTCATTTATAACTCTGCAGGTTTGTGAATTACAGTGTCCCTGAGCTCCTTTCTTCAACTCGCTTTCTTGTGAGCTGGCCGCAACACCGCAGGATGGCTTCAGGCCCTAATCTGGTTCCGGCACGGCACGCTGAGCCTTTCGTTATTTCCTCTTCCTGGTGGGAAATGAGAGTTAAATTTGCGTGTCCAGACACCTCCAGCTAGTGTCTCATTGGTTCTCCCTATTCCTGTTCATCTTCCGCAGAAATTGCAAACTGGGCCAAACAGGTGGTTAAAGGCGCTGACTCTCCAAGTGGGGAGAGTGTTAGTAAAGCATCTGGAATGTTGCACAAGAGTACCAGGAGAGGAAAACTGAGACATATTTGAACACGTCTCCAATTCACACGGTTGATCATACTCTGGGTTCCACATGCATATTTTAGCTGAAGGAAGAATACCTTAAACCTGGAGAGTTGAGACCCGTGTAATGGGTACCATGCAATATGACTTCAAAGGGTCTTCATTTGCTCACCGAACCTCTCCAATCCTATCACTGCTGCGTTTATGCCCCTGTACACATGCTTGATTCTCTTTCGGAGACATAGCAATCCATAGGTTTTAAGATACTTACTAGTCAGGTACATTCTTAGGCGTTTAATATGCGGTGTTGAGTCCATTTCGTTGAGCAAGGAGTAGCTCTTGTCTATTCCATATTTGGCTTAAGGAACTTTATCTGTGCTCATTTCGATCTCTGGTTTTATGCAGCACCCCAACTCACCTTTCCCCTTAAGCAAGCATAAGTTGGTTTTCTAAATTTGAGACCCTGTTCTGTTCTGTAATTCAGTTCCTGTGTAGCCAAGTTTACATTCCGTGTATTAGTGATATCTTATGATGTTTCTTTTTCTGTGTGACTTATTTCAGTTAGAATCATCGTACCTGAATCCACTCATTATGCTGCTACGGGCCTGATGACATAGATTTCATTGCTGAGTGATACTGCATTGTACATAAGTACCACAAGTTCTTTATCCATTTTTCACTTTCTGTGATATTGAACTTGTATGATAAACGAGGTTCTTGTAAACGGAGGCGTCCCAAACTTTGGGGTGGCTGTGTCTTTTTGATTTTAATTTCCCTAAGCTATAGGACCATAAGTGGAAGTGCCCTAGGCTCTGTTGCTTTGTTTTTTAGATGTTTCAGGAAACACCATACACTTCTCCCAAGTGTCTGTTGGCAATTTACATCCCGCCCATCAGCATAACAAGGCTCCCAGTTCTCCATGGCCTGTCCTGCCTTTCTGGATTTTACGCTTTTGTCAGATGGCCCTTTTGACCGGGGGGAAGTGAGACTTCATTGTAGTGCAGATTTCCTTTGCAAGCTTGGTTGGTTGGCCAAAAAGCGCGTATGCGTTTTTTCCTGAATATATTCAGGAAAAAACGCATACGCCCTTTTTGGCCAAGTGCATCATTGTGGACGCTCTGCCTCTTTTCCTATGCTTTCAATGCAATTCCAGTCTACCTCCTGAAATCGGTTTCCTGCAATTCTACCCCGTTTTCAAGTCCTCTTGGCAGCCTTACTTCAGTATATTTTTGGACGATAGCTGTCATTTATAACTCTGCAGGTTTGTGAATTACAGTGCCCTGAGCTCCTTTCTTCAACTCGCTTTCTTTTGAGCTGGCCGCAACACCGCAGAATGGCTTCAGGCCCTAATCTTGTCCGGTACGGCACGCTGAGCCTTTGGTTATTTCCTCTTCCTGGTGGGAAATGAGAGTTAAATTTGCCCGTCCAGACACCTCCAGCTAGTCTCTAATTGGTTCTCGCTATTCCTGTTCATCTTCCGCAGAAATTGCAAACTGGGCCAAACAGGAGGTTAAAGGGACTGACTCTCCAAGTCGGGAGAGTGTTAGTAAAGCGTCTGGAAAGTTGCACCCAAGTACCAGGGGAGGAAAACTGAGACATATTTGAACATGTCTCCCGTTCACACGGTTGATCATACTCTGGGTTCCACATGCATGTTTCAGCTGAAGGAAGAATACCTTAAACCTGGAGAGTTGAGACCCGTGGAATGGGTACCATGCAATATGACTTCAAAGGGTCTTCATTTGCTCACCGAACCTCTCCAATCCTATCACTGCTGCGTTTATGCCCCTGTACACACGCTTGATTCTCTTTTGGAGACATAGCAATCCATAGGTTTTAAGGTACATACTAGTCAGGTACATTCTTAGGCATTTAATATGGGGTGTTGAGTCCATTTCGTTGAGCAAGGAGTAGCTCTTGTCTATTCCATATTTGGCTTAAGGAACTTTATCTGTGCTCATTTCAATCTCTGGTTTTATGCAGCAACCCAACTCACCTTTCCCCTTAAGCAAGCATAAGTTGGTTTTCTAAATTTGAGACCCTGTTCTGTTCTGTAATTCAGTACCTGTATAGCCAAGTTTACATTCCGTGTATTAGTGATATCTTATGATGTTTCTTTTTCTGTGTGACTTATTTCAGTTAGAATAATCGTACCTGAATCCACTCATTATGCTGCTATGGGCCTGATGACATAGATTTCATTGCTGAGTGATACTGCATTGTACGTAAGTACCACAAGTTCTTTATCCATTTTTCACTTTCTGTGATATTTAACTTGTACGGTAAACGCGGTTCTCGTAAACAGAGGCGTCCCAAACTTTGGGGTGGCTGTGTCTTTTTGATTTTAATTTCCCTAAGCTATAGGACCATAAGTGGAAGTGCCCTAGCCTCTGTTGCTTTGTTTTTTAGATGTTTCAGGAAACACCATACACTTCTCCCGAGTGTCTGTTGGCAATTTACATCCCGCCCATCAGCATAACAGGGCTCCCAGTTCTCCATGGCCTGTCCTGACTTTCTGGATTTTACACTGTTTTCAGATGGCCCGTTTGACCGGGGGGAAGTGAGACTTCATTGTAGTGCAGATTTCCTTTGCAAGCTTGCTTGGTTGGCCAAAAAGGGCGTATGCGTTTTTTCCTGAATATATTCAGGAAAAAACGCATACGCCCTTTTTGGCCAAGTGCATCATTGTGGACATTCTGCCTCTTTTCCTATGCTTTCAATGCAATTCCAGTCTACCTCCTGAAATCGGTTTCCTGCAATTCTGCCCCGCTTTCAAGTCCTCTTGGCAGCCTTACTTCAGTATATTTTTGGACGATAGCTGTCATTTATAACTCTGCAGGTTTGTGAATTACAGTGCCCCCGAGCTCCTTTCTTCAACTGGCTTTCTTGTGAGCTGGCCGCAACACCGCAGGATGGCTTCAGGCCCTAATCTGGTTCCGGCACGGCACGCTGAGCCTTTGGTTATTTCCTCTTCCTGGTGGGAAATGAGAGTTAAATTTGCCCGTCCAGACACCTCCAGCTAGTCTCTCATTGGTTCTCCCTATTCCTGTTCATCTTCCGCAGAAATTGCAAACTGGGCCAAACAGGAGGTTAAAGGCGCTGACTTTCCAAGTGGGGAGAGTGTTAGTAAAGCGTCTGGAATGTTGAACCCGAGTACAAGGGGAGGAAAACTGAGACATATTTGAACACGTCTCCCGTTCACACGGTTGATCATACTCTGGGTTCCACATGCATGTTTTAGCTGAAGGAAGAATACCTTAAACCTGGAGAGTTGAGACCCGTGGAATGGGTACCATGCAATATGACTTCAAAGGGTCTTCATTTGCTCACCGAACCTCTCCAATCCTATCACTGCTGCATTTATGCCCCTGTACACACGCTTGATTCTCTTTTAGAGACATAGCAATCCATAGGTTTTAAGATACTTACTAGTCAGGTACATTCTTAGGCGTTTAATATGGCGTGTTGAGTCCATTTCGTTGAGCAAGGAGTAGCTCTTGTCTATTCCATATTTGGCTTAAGGAACTTTATCTGTGCTCATTTCAATCTCTGGTTTTATGCAGCACCCCAACTCACCTTTCCCCTTAAGCAAGCATAAGTTGGTTTTCTAAATTTGAGACCCTGTTCTGTTTTGGAATTCAGTTCCTGTGTAGCCAAGTTTACATTCCGTGTATTACTGATATCTTATGATGTTTCTTTTTCTGTGTGACTTATTTCAGTTAGAATCATCGTACCTGAATCCACTCATTATGCTGCTACGGGCCTGATGACATAGATTTCATTGCTGAGTGATATTGTTTTGTAAGCAAATACCACAAGTTCTTTATCCATTTTTCACTTTCTGTGATATTGAACTTGTACGGTAAACGAGGTTCTTGTAAACAGAGGCGTCCCAAACTTTGGGGTGGCTGTGTCTTTTTGATTTTAATTTCCCTAAGCTATAGGACCATAAGTGGAAGTGCCCTAGGCTCTGTTGCTTTGTTTTTTAGATGTTTCAGGAAACACCATACACTTCTCCCGAGTGTCTGTTGGCAATTTCCATCCCGCCCATCAGCATAACAAGGCTCCCAGTTCTCCATGGCCTGTCCTGCCTTTCTGGATTTTACACCTTTTTCAGATGGCCCTTTTGACCGGGGGGAAGTGAGACTTCATTGTAGTGCAGATTTCCTTTGCAAGCTTGGTTGGTTGGCCAAAAAGGGCGTATGCGTTTTTTCCTGAATATATTCAGGAAAAAACGCATACGCCCTTTTTGGCCAAGTGCATCATTGTGGACGTTCTGCCTCTTTTCCTAGGCTTTCAATGCAATTCCAGTCTACCTCCTGAAATCGGTTTCCTGCATTTCTGCCCCGCTTTCAAGTCCTCTTGGCAGCCTTCCTTCAGTATATTTTTGGACGATAGCTGTCATTTATAACTCTGCAGGTTTGTGAATTACACTGCCCCTGAGCTCCTTTCTTCAACTCGCTTTCTTTTGAGCTGGCCGCAACACCGCAGGATGGCTTCAGGCCCTAATCTGTTTCCGGCATGGCACGCTGAGCCTTTGGTTATTTCCTCTTCCTGGTGGGAAATGAGAGTTAAATTTGCCCGTCCAGACACCTCCAGCTATTCTCTCATTGGTTCTCCCTATTCCTGTTCATCTTCCGCAGAAATTGCAAACTGGGCCAAACAGGAGGTTAAAGGCGCTGACTCTCCAAGTGCGGAGAATGTTAGTAAAGCGTCTTGAATGTTGCACTCAAGTACCAGGGGAGGAAAACTGAGACATATTTGAACACGTCTCCCGTTCACATGGTTGATCATACTTGGGTTCCACATGCATGTTTTAGCTGAAGGAAGAATACCTAAAACCTGGGTAGTTGAAACCCGTGGAATGGGTACCATGCAATATGACTTCAAAGGGTCTTCATCTGCTCACCGAACCTCTCCAATCCTATCACTGCTGCGTTTATGCCCCTGTACACATGCTTGATTCTCTTTCGGAGACATAGCAATCCATAGGTTTTAAGATACTTACTAGTCAGGTACATTCTTAGGCGTTTAATATGCGGTGTTGAGTCCATTTCGTTGAGCAAGGAGTAGCTCTTGTCTATTCCATATTTGGCTTAAGGAACTTTATCTGTGCTCATTTCAATCTCTGGTTTTATGCAGCACCCCAACTCACCTTTCCCCTTAAACAAGCATAAGTTGGTTTTCTAAATTTGAGATCCTGTTCTGTTTTGGAATTCAGTTCCTGTGTAGCCAAGTTTACATTCCGTGTATTAGTGATATCTTATGATGTTTCTTTTTCTGTGTGACTTATTTCAGTTAGAATCATCGTATCTGAATCCACTCATTATGCTGCTACGGGCCTGATGACATAGATTTCATTGCTGAGTGATACTGCATTGTACGTAAGTACCACAAGTTCTTTATCCATTTTTCACTTTCTGTGATATTGAACTTGTACTGTAAACGAGGTTCTTGTAAACAGAGCCGTCCCAAACTTTGGGGTGGCTGTGTCTTTTTGAATTTAATTTCCCTAAGCTATAGGACCATAAGTGGAAGTGCCCTAGGCTCTGTTGCTTTGTTTTTTAGATGTTTCAGGAAACACCATACACTTCTCCCGAGTGTCTGTTGGCAATTTACATCCCGCCCATCAGCATAACAAGGCTCCCAGTTCTCCATGGCCTGTCCTGCCTTTCTGGATTTTACACTTTTTTCAGATGGCCCTTTTGACCGGGGAGAAGTGAGACTTCATTGTAGTGCAGATTTCCTTTGCAAGCTTGCTTGGTTGGCCAAAAAGGGCGTATGCGTTTTTTCCTGAATATATTCAGGAAAAAACGCATACGCCCTTTTTGGCCAAGTGCATCATTGTGGACGTTCTGCCTCTTTTCCTATGCTTTCAATGCAATTCCAGTCTACCTCCTGAAATCGGTTTCCTGCAATTCTGCCCCGCTTTCAAGTCCTCTTGGCAGCCTTACTTCAGTATATTTTTGGACGATAGCTGTCATTTATAACTCTGCAGGTTTGTGAATTACAGTGCCCCTGAGCTCCTTTCTTCAACTCGCTTTCTTGTGACCTGGCCGCAACACCGCAGGATGGCTTCAGGCCCTAATCTGGTTCCGGCACGGCACGCTGAGCCTTTGGTTAATTCCTCTTCCTGGTGGGAAATGAGAGTTAAATTTGCCCGTCCAGACACCTCCAGCTAGTCTCTCATTGGTTCTCGCTATTCCTGTTCATCTTCCGCAGAAATTGCAAACTGGGCCAAACAGGAGGTTAAAGGGACTGACTCTCCAAGTCGGGAGAGTGTTAGTAAAGCGTCTGGAATGTTGCACCCGAGTACCAGGGTACGAAAACTGAGACATGTTTGAACATGTCTCCCGATCACATGGTTGATCATACTCTAGGTTCCACATGCATGTTTTAGCTGAAGGAAGAATACCTTAAACCTGGGTAGTAGAAACCCGTGGAATGGGTACCATGCAATATGACTTCAAAGGGTCTTCATTTGCTCACCGAACCTCTCCAATCCTATCACTGCTGCGTTTATGCCCCTGTACACATGCTTGATTCTCTTTCGGAGACATAGCAATCCATAGGTTTTAAGATACTTACTAGCCAGGTACATTCTTAGGCGTTTAATATGCGGTGTTGAGTCCATTTCGTTGAGCAAGGAGTAGCTCTTGTCTATTCCATATTTGGCTTAAGGAACTTTATCTGTGCTCATTTCAATCTCTGGTTTTATGCAGCACCCCAACTCACCTTTACCCTTAATTAAGCATAAGTTGGTTTTCTAAATTTGAGACCCTGTTCTGTTCTGTAATTCATTTCCTGTGTAGCCAAGTTTATTGCGTGTATTACCGATATCTTATGATGTTTCTTTTTCTGTGTGACTTTTTTCAGTTAGAATCATCATACCTGAATCCACTCATTGTGCTGCTAAGGGCCTGATGACATAGATTTCATTGCTGAGTGATATTGCTTTGTAAGTAAATACCACAACTTCTTTATCCATTTTTCACTTTCTGCGATGTTGAACTTGTACTGTAAACGAGGTTCTTGTAAACAGAGGCGTCCCAAACTTTGGGGTGGCTGTGTCTTTTTGATTTTAATTTCCCTAAGCTATAGGACCATAAGTGGAAGTGCCCTAGGCTCTGTTGCTTTGTTTTTTAGATGTTTCAGGAAACACCATACACTTCTCCCGAGTGTCTGGTGGCAATTTACATCCCGCCCATCAGCATAACAAGGCTCCCAGTTCTCCATGGCCTGTCCTGCCTTTCTGGATTTTACACTTTTTTCAGATGGCCCTTTTGACAGGGGGGAAGTGAGACTTCATTGTAGTGCAGATTTCCTTTGCAAGCTTGCTTGGTTGGCCAAAAAGGGCGTATGCGTTTTTTCCTGAATATATTCAGGAACAAACGCATACGTCCTTTTTGGCCAAGTGCATCATTGTGGACGCTCTGCCTCTTTTCCTATGCTTTCAATGCAATTCCAGTCTACCTCCTGAAATCGGTTTCCTGCAATTCTGCCCCGCTTTCAAGTCCTCTTGGCAGCCTTACTTCAGTATATTATTGGACGATAGCTGTCATTTATAACTCTGCAGGTTTGTGAATTACAGTGTCCCTGAGCTCCTTTCTTCAACTCGCTTTCTTGTGAGCTGGCCGCAACACCGCAGGATGGCTTCAGGCCCTAATCTGGTTCCGGCACGGCACGCTGAGCCTTTGGTTATTTCCTCTTCCTGGTGGGAAATGAGAGTTAAATTTGCGTGTCCAGACACCTCCAGCTAGTGTCTCATTGGTTCTCCCTATTCCTGTTCATCTTCCGCAGAAATTGCAAACTGGGCCAAACAGGTGGTTAAAGGCGCTGACTCTCCAAGTGGGGAGAGTGTTAGTAAAGCATCTGGAATGTTGCACAAGAGTACCAGGAGAGGAAAACTGAGACATATTTGAACACGTCTCCAATTCACACGGTTGATCATACTCTGGGTTCCACATGCATATTTTAGCTGAAGGAAGAATACCTTAAACCTGGAGAGTTGAGACCCGTGTAATGGGTACCATGCAATATGACTTCAAAGGGTCTTCATTTGCTCACCGAACCTCTCCAATCCTATCACTGCTGCGTTTATGCCCCTGTACACATGCTTGATTCTCTTTCGGAGACATAGCAATCCATAGGTTTTAAGATACTTACTAGTCAGGTACATTCTTAGGCGTTTAATATGCGGTGTTGAGTCCATTTCGTTGAGCAAGGAGTAGCTCTTGTCTATTCCATATTTGGCTTAAGGAACTTTATCTGTGCTCATTTCGATCTCTGGTTTTATGCAGCACCCCAACTCACCTTTCCCCTTAAGCAAGCATAAGTTGGTTTTCTAAATTTGAGACCCTGTTCTGTTCTGTAATTCAGTTCCTGTGTAGCCAAGTTTACATTCCGTGTATTAGTGATATCTTATGATGTTTCTTTTTCTGTGTGACTTATTTCAGTTAGAATCATCGTACCTGAATCCACTCATTATGCTGCTACGGGCCTGATGACATAGATTTCATTGCTGAGTGATACTGCATTGTACGTAAGTACCACAAGTTCTTTATCCATTTTTCACTTTCAGTGATATTGAACTTGTACGGTAACCGAAGTTCTTGTAAACAGAGGCGTCCCAAACTTTGGGGTGGCTGTGTCTTTTTGATTTTAATTTCCCTAAGCTAAAGGACCATAAGTGGAAGTGCCCTAGGCTCTGTTGCTTTGTTTTTTAGATGTTTCAGGAAACACCATACACTTCTCCCGAGTGTCTGTTGGCAATTTACATCCCGCCCATCAGCATAACAAGGCTCCCAGTTCTCCATGGCCTGTCCTGCCTTTCTGGATTTTACGCTTTTGTCAGATGGCCCGTTTGACCGGGGGGAAGTGAGACTTCATTGTAGTGCAGATTTCCTTTGCAAGCTTGGTTGGTTGGCCAAAAAGCGCGTATGCGTTTTTTCCTGAATATATTCAGGAAAAAACGCATACGCCCTTTTTGGCCAAGTGCATCATTGTGGAAGCTCTGCCTCTTTTCCTATGCTTTCAATGCAATTCCAGTCTACCTCCTGAAATCGGTTTCCTGCAATTCTACCCCGTTTTCAAGTCCTCTTGGCAGCCTTACTTCAGTATATTTTTGGACGATAGCTGTCATTTATAACTCTGCAGGTTTGTGAATTACAGTGCCCTGAGCTCCTTTCTTCAACTCGCTTTCTTGTGAGCTGGCCGCAACACCGCAGGATGGCTTCAGGCCCTAATCTGATTCCGGCATGGCACGCTGAGCCTTTGGTTATTTCCTCTTCCTGGTGGGAAATGAGAGTTAAATTTGCCTGTCCAGACACCTCCAGCTAGTCTCTCATTTGTTCTCCCTATTCCTGTTCATCTTCCGCAGCAATTGCAAACTGGGCCAAACAGGAAGTTAAAGGCGCTGACTCTCCAAGTGGGGAGAGTGTTAGTAAAGCGTCTGGAATGTTGCACCCGAGTACCAGGGGAGGAAAACTGAGACATATTTGAACACATCTCCCGTTCACATGGTTGATCATACTCTGGGTTCCACATGCATGTTTTAGCAGAAGGAAGAATACCTTAAACCTGGAGAGTTGAGACCCGTGTAATGGGTACCATGCAATATGATTTCAAAGGGTCTTCATTTGCTCACCGAACCTCTCCAATCCTATCACTGCTGCGATTATGCCCCTGTACACACACTTGATTCTCTTTTGGAGACATAGCAATCCATAGGTTTTAAGATACTTACTAGTCAGGTACATTCTTAGGCGTTTAATATGGGGTGTTGAGTCCATTTCGTTGAGCAAGGAGTAGCTCTTGTCTATTCCATATTTGGCTTAAGGAACTTTATCTGTGCTCATTTCAATCTCTGGTTTTATGCAGCACCCCAACTCACCTTTCCCCTTAAGGAAGCATAAGTTGGTTTTCTAAATTTGAAACCCTGTTCTGTTTTGGAATTCAGTTCCTGTGTAGCCAAGTTTACATTCCGTGTATTAGTGATATCTTATGATGTTTCTTTTTCTGTGTGACTTATTTCAGTTAGAATCATCGTACCTGAATCCACTCATTATGCTGCTACGGGCCTGATGACATAGATTTCATTGCTGAGTGATACTGCATTGTACGTAAGTACCACAAGTTCTTTATCCATTTTTCACTTTCTGTGATATTGAACTTGTACGGTAAATGAGGTTCTTGTAAACAGAGGCGTCCCAAATTATGGGGTGGCTGTGTCTTTTTGATTTTAATTTCCCTAAGCTATAGGACCATAAGTGGAAGTGCCCTCGGCTCTGTAGCTTTGTTTTTTAGATATTTCAGGAAACACCATACACTTCTCCCGAGTGTCTGTTGGCAATTTCCATCTCGCCCATCAGCATAACAAGGCTCCCAGTTCTCCATGGCCTGTCCTGCCTTTCTGGATTTTACGCTTTTTTCAGGTGGACCGTTTGACAGGGGGGAAGTGAGACTTCATTGTAGTGCAGATTTCTTTGCAAGCTTGCTTGGTTGGCCAAAAAGGGTGTATGCGTTTTTTACTGAATATATTCAGGAAAAAACGCATACGCCCTTTTTGGCCAAGTGCATCATTGTGGACGCTCTGCCTCTTTTCCTATGCTTTCAATGCAATTCCAGTCTACCTCCAGAAATCGGTTTCCTGCAATTCTGCCCCGCTTTCAAGTCCTCTTGGCAGCCTTACTTCAGTATATTTTTGGACGATAGCTGCCATTTATAACTCTGCAGGTTTGTGAATTACAGTGCCCCTGAGCTCCTTTCTTCAATTCGCTTTCTTTTGAGCTGGCCGCAACACCGCAGAATGGCTTCAGGCCCTAATCTTGTCCGGTACGGCACGCTGAGCCTTTGGTTATTTCCTCTTCCTGGTGGGAAATGAGAGTTAAATTTGCCCGTCCAGACACCTCCAGCTAGTCTCTAATTGGTTCTCGCTATTCCTGTTCATCTTCCGCAGAAATTGCAAACTGGGCCAAACAGGAGGTTAAAGGGACTGACTCTCCAAGTCGGGAGAGTGTTAGTAAAGCGTCTGGAAAGTTGCACCCAAGTACCAGGGGAGGAAAACTGAGACATATTTGAACATGTCTCCCGTTCACACGGTTGATCATACTCTGGGTTCCACATGCATGTTTCAGCTGAAGGAAGAATACCTTAAACCTGGAGAGTTGAGACCCGTGGAATGGGTACCATGCAATATGACTTCAAAGGGTCTTCATTTGCTCACCGAACCTCTCCAATCCTATCACTGCTGCGTTTATGCCCCTGTGCACACGCTTGATTCTCTTTTGGAGACATAGCAATCCATAGGTTTTAAGGTACATACTAGTCAGGTACATTCTTAGGCATTTAATATGGGGTGTTGAGTCCATTTCGTTGAGCAAGGAGTAGCTCTTGTCTATTCCATATTTGGCTTAAGGAACTTTATCTGTGCTCATTTCAATCTCTGGTTTTATGCAGCAACCCAACTCACCTTTCCCCTTAAGCAAGCATAAGTTGGTTTTCTAAATTTGAGACCCTGTTCTGTTCTGTAATTCAGTACCTGTGTAGCCAAGTTTACATTCCGTGTATTAGTGATATCTTATGATGTTTCTTTTTCTGTGTGACTTATTTCAGTTAGAATAATCGTACCTGAATCCACTCATTATGCTGCTATGGGCCTGATGACATAGATTTCATTGCTGAGTGATACTGCATTGTACGTAAGTACCACAAGTTCTTTATCCATTTTTCACTTTCTGTGATATTTAACTTGTACGGTAAACGCGGTTCTCGTAAACAGAGGCGTCCCAAACTTTGGGGTGGCTGTGTCTTTTTGATTTTAATTTCCCTAAGCTATAGGACCATAAGTGGAAGTGCCCTAGCCTCTGTTGCTTTGTTTTTTAGATGTTTCAGGAAACACCATACACTTCTCCCGAGTGTCTGTTGGCAATTTACATCCCGCCCATCAGCATAACAGGGCTCCCAGTTCTCCATGGCCTGTCCTGACTTTCTGGATTTTACACTGTTTTCAGATGGCCCGTTTGACCGGGGGGAAGTGAGACTTCATTGTAGTGCAGATTTCCTTTGCAAGCTTGCTTGGTTGGCCAAAAAGGGCGTATGCGTTTTTTCCTGAATATATTCAGGAAAAAACGCATACGCCCTTTTTGGCCAAGTGCATCATTGTGGACATTCTGCCTCTTTTCCTATGCTTTCAATGCAATTCCAGTCTACCTCCTGAAATCGGTTTCCTGCAATTCTGCCCCGCTTTCAAGTCCTCTTGGCAGCCTTACTTCAGTATATTTTTGGACGATAGCTGTCATTTATAACTCTGCAGGTTTGTGAATTACAGTGCCCCCGAGCTCCTTTCTTCAACTGGCTTTCTTGTGAGCTGGCCGCAACACCGCAGGATGGCTTCAGGCCCTAATCTGGTTCCGGCACGGCACACTGAGCCTTTGGTTAATTCCTCTTCCTGGTGGGAAATGAGAGTTAAATTTGCCCGTCCAGATACCTCCAGCTAGTCTCTCATTGCTTCTCGCTATTCCTGTTCATCTTCCGCAGAATTTGCAAACTGGGCCAAACAGGATGTTAAAGGGACTAACTCTCCAAGTCGGGAGAGTGTTAGTAAAGCGTCTGGAATGTTGCACCCGAGTACCAGGGTACGAAAACTGAGACATATTTGAACAAGTCTCCCGATCACATGGTTGATCATACTCTACGTTCCACATGCATGTTTTAGCTGAAGGAAGAATACCTTAAACCTGGGTAGTTGAAACCCGTGGAATGGCTACCATGCAATATGACTTCAAAGGGTCTTCATTTCCTCACCGAACCTCTCCAATCCTATCACTGCTGTGTTTATGCCCCTGTACACATGCTTGATTCTCTTTCGGAGACATAGCAATCCATAGGTTTTAAGATACTTACTAGTCAGGTACATTCTTAGGCGTTTAATATGGGGTGTTGAGTCCATTTCGTTGAGCAAGGAGTAGCTCTTGTCTATTCCATATTTGGCTTAAGGAACTTTATCTGTGCTCATTTCGATCTCTGGTTTTATGCACCAACCCAACTCACCTTTCCCCTTAAGCAAGCATAAGTTGGTTTTCTAAATTTGAGACCCTGTTCTGTTCTGTAATTCAGTTCCTGTGTAGCAAAGTTTACATTCCGTGTATTAGTGATATCTTATGATGTTTCTTTTTCTGTGTGACTTATTTCAGTTAGAATCATCGTACCTGAATCCACTCATTGTGCTGCTAAGGGCCTGATGACATAGATTTCTTTGCTGAGTGATATTGCTTTATACGTAAATACCACAACTTCTTTATCCATTTTTCACTTTCTGTGATGTTGAACTTGTACTGTAAACGAGGTTCTTGTAAACAGAGCCATTCCAAACTTTGGGGTGGCTGTGTCTTTTTGATTTTAATTTCCCTAAGCTATAGGACCATAAGTGGAAGTGCCCTAGGCTCTGTTGCTTTGTTTTTTAGATGTTTCAGGAAACACCATACACTTCTCCCGAGTGTCTGTTGGCAATTTACATCCCGCCCATCAGCATAACAAGGCTCCCAGTTCTCCATGGCCTGTCCTGCCTTTCTGGATTTTACAATTTTTTCAGATGGCCCTTTTGACCGGGGGGATGTGAGACTTCATTGTAGTGCAGATTTCCTTTGCAAGCTTGCTTGGTTGGCCAAAAAGGGCGTATGCGTTTTTTCCTGAATATATTCAGGAAAAAACGCATACGCCCTTTTTGGCCAAGTGCATCATTGTGGACGTTCTGCCTCTTTTCCTATGCTTTCAGTGCAATTCCAGTCTACCTCCTGAAATCGGTTTCCTGCAATTCTGCGCCGCTTACAAGTCCTCTTGGCAGCCTTACTTCAGTATATTTTTGGACGATAGCTGTCATTTATAACTCTGCAAGTTTGTGAATTACAGTGCCCCTGAGCTCCTTCCTTCAACTCGCTTTCTTGTGAGCTGGCCGCAACACCGCAGGATGGCTTCAGGCCCTAATATGGTTACGGCACGGCACGCTGAGCCTTTGGTTATTTCCTCTTCCTGGTGGGAAATGAGAGTTAAATTTGCCCGTCCAGACACCTCCAGCTAGTCTCTCATTGGTTCTCGCTATTCCTGTTCATCTTCCGCAGAAATTGCAAACTGGGCCAAACAGGAGGTTAAAGGGGCTGACTCTCCAAGTCGGGAGAGTGTTAGTAAAGCGTTTGTGATGTTGCACCCGAGTACCAGGGTACGAAAACTGAGACATATTTGAACATGTCTCCCGATCACATGGTTGATCATACTCTAGGTTCCACATGCATGTTTTAGCTGAAGGAAGAATACCTTAAACCTGGGTAGTTGAAACCCGTGGAATGGGTACCATGCAATATGACTTCAAAGGGTCTTCATTTGCTCACCGAACCTCTCCAATCCTATCACTGCTGCGTTTATGTCCCTGTACACATGCTTGATTCCCTTTCGGAGACATAGCAATCCATAGGTTTTAAGATACTTACTAGTCAGGTACATTCTTAGGCGTTTAATATGGGGTGTTGAGTCCATTACGTTGAGTAAGGAGTAGCTCTTGTCTATTCCATATTTGCCTTAAGGAACTTTATCTGTGCTCATTTCAATCTCTGGTTTTATGCAGCACCCCAACTCACCTTTCCCCTTAAACAAGCATAAGTTGGTTTTCTAAATTTGAGATCCTGTTCTGTTTTGGAATTCAGTTCCTGTGTAGCCAAGTTTACATTCCGTGTATTAGTGATATCTTATGATGTTTCTTTTTCTGTGTGACTTATTTCAGTTAGAATCATCGTATCTGAATCCACTCATTATGCTGCTACGGGCCTGATGACATAGATTTCATTGCTGAGTGATACTGCATTGTACGTAAGTACCACGTGTTCTTTATCCATTTTTCAATTTCTGTGATATTGAACTTGTACTGTAAACGAGGTTCTTGTAAACAGAGCCGTCCCAAACTTTGGGGTGGCTGTGTCTTGTTTATTTTAATTTCCCTAAGCTATAGGACCATAAGTGGAAGTGCCCTAGGCTCTGTTGCTTTGTTTTTTAGATGTTTCAGGAAACACCATACACTTCTCCTGAGTGTCTGTTGGCAATTTACATCCCGCCCATCAGCATAACAAGGCTCTCAGTTCTCCATGGCCTGTCCTGCCTTTCTGGATTTTACACTTTTTTCAGATGGCCCTTTTGACCGGGGGGATGTGAGACTTCATTGTAGTGCAGATTTCCTTTGCAAGCTTGCTTGGTTGGCCAAAAAGGGCGTATGCATTTTTTCCTGAATATATTCAGGAAAAAACGCATACGCCCTTTTTGGCCAAGTGCATCATTGTGGACGTTCTGCCTCTTTTCCTATGCTTTCAATGCAATTCCAGTCTACCTACTGAAATCGGTTTCCTGCAATTCTGCCCCGCTTTCAAGTCCTCTTGGCAGCCTTACTTCAGTATATTTTTGGACGATAGCTGTCATTTATAACTCTGCAGGTTTGTGAATTACAGTGCCCCTGAGCTCCTTTCTTCAACTCGCTTTCTTGTGACCTGGCCGCAACACCGCAGGATGGCTTCAGGCCCTAATCTGGTTCCGGCACGGCACGCTTAGCCTTTGGTAAATTCCTCTTCCTGGTGGGAAATGAGAGTTAAATTTGCCCGTCCAGACACCTCCAGCTAGTCTCTCATTGGTTCTCGCTATTCCTGTTCATCTTCCGCAGAAATTGCAAACTGGGCCAAACAGGAGGTTAAAGGGACTGACTCTCCAAGTCGGGAGAGTGTTAGTAAAGCGTCTGGAATGTTGCACCCGAGTACCAGGGTACGAAAACTGAGACATGTTTGAACATGTCTCCCGATCACATGGTTGATCATACTCTAGGTCCACATGCATGTTTTAGCTGAAGGAAGAATACCTTAAACCTGGGTAGTAGAAACCCGTGGAATGGGTACCATGCAATATGACTTCAAAGGGTCTTCATTTGCTCACCGAACCTCTCCAATCCTATCACTGCTGCGTTTATGCCCCTGTACACATGCTTGATTCTCTTTCGGAGACATAGCAATCCATAGGTTTTAAGATAC
The DNA here is from genome assembly GCF_951394435.1 of Stenella coeruleoalba. Lineage (NCBI taxonomy): Eukaryota > Metazoa > Chordata > Mammalia > Artiodactyla > Delphinidae > Stenella > Stenella coeruleoalba. The sequence goes on from NW_027646206.1 coordinate 1,090,075, forward strand.
TTACTAGTCAGGTACATTCTTAGGCGTTTAATATGCGGTGTTGAGTCCATTTCGTTGAGCAAGGAGTAGCTCTTGTCTATTCCATATTTGGCTTAAGGAACTTTATCTGTGCTCATTTCGATCTCTGGTTTTATGGAGCACCCCAACTCACCTTTACACTTAATTAAGCATAAGTTGGTTTTCTAAATTTGAGACCCTGTTCTGTTCTGTAATTCATTTCCTGTGTAGCCAAGTTTATTGCGTGTATTACTGATATCTTATGATGTTTCTTTTTCTGTGTGACTTTTTTCAGTTAGAATCATCATACCTGAATCCACTCATTGTGCTGCTAAGGGCCTGATGACATAGATTTCATTGCTGAGTGATATTGCTTTGTAAGTAAATACCACAACTTCTTTATCCATTTTTCACTTTCTGCGATGTTGAACTTGTACTGTAAACGAGGTTCTTGTAAACAGAGGCGTCCCAAACTTTGGGGTGGCTGTGTCATTTTGATTTTAATTTCCCTAAGCTATAGGACCATAAGTGGAAGTGCCCTAGGCTCTGTTGCTTTGTTTCTTAGATGTTTCAGGAAACACCATACACTTCTCCCAAGTGTCTGTTGGCAATTTACATCCCGCCCATCAGCATAACAAGGCTCCCAGTTCTCCATGGCCTGTCCTGCCTTTCTGGATTTTACACTTTTTTCAGATGGCCCTTTTGACCGGGGGGAAGTGAGACTTCATTGTAGTGCAGATTTCCTTTGCAAGCTTGCTTGGTTGGCCAAAAAGGGCGTATGTGTTTTTTCCTGATTATATTTAGGAAAAAACGCATACGCCCTTTTTGGCCAAGTGCATCATTGTGGACGTTCTGCCTCTTTTCCTATGCTTTCAATGCAATTCCAGTCTACCTCCTGAAATCGGTTTCCTGCAATTCTGCCCCGCTTTCAAGTCCTCTTGGCAGCCTTACTTCAGTATATTTTTGGATGATAGCTGTCATATATAACTCTGCAGGTTTGTGAATAACAGTGCCCCTGAGCTCCTTTCTTCAACTCGCTTTCTTTTGAGCTGGCCGCAACACCGCAGGATGGCTTCAGGCCCTAATCTGGTTCCAGCATGGCACGCTGAGCCTTTGGTTAATTCCTCTTCCTGGTGGGAAATGAAAGTTAAATTTGCCCGTCCAGACACCTCCAGCTAGTCTCTCATTGGTTCTGGCTATTCCTGTTCATCTTCCGCAGAAATTGCAAACTGGGCCAAACAGGAGGTTAAAGGGACTGACTCTCCAAGTCGGGAGAGTGTTAGTAAAGCGTCTGGAATGTTGCACCCGAGTACCAGGGTACGAAATCTGAGACATATTTGAACACGTCTCCCGATCACATGGTTGATCATACTCTAGGTTCCACATGCATGTTTTAGCTGAAGGAAGAATACCTTAAACCTGGGTAGGTGAAACCCGTGGAATGGGTACCATGCAATATGACTTCAAAGGGTCTTCATTTGCTCACCGAACCTCTCCAATCCTATCACTGCTGCGTTTATGCCCCTGTACACACGCTTGATTCTCTTTTGGAGACATAGCAATCCATAGGTTTTAAGATACTTACTAGTCAGGTACATTCTTAGGCGTTTAATATGCGGTGTTGAGTCCATTTCGTTGAGCAAGGAGTAGCTCTTGTCTATTCCATATTTGGCTTAAGGAACTTTATCTGTGCTCATTTCAATCTCTGGTTTTATGCAGCTCCCCAACTCACCTTTCCCCTTAAGCAAGCATAAGTTGGTTTTCTAAATTTGAGACCCTGTTCTGTTCTGTAATTCAGTTCCTGTGTAGCCAAGTTTACATTCCGTGTATTACTGATATCTTATGATGTTTCTTTTTCTGTGTGACTTATTTCAGTTAGAATCATCGTACCGGAATCCACTCATTGTGCTGCTAAGGGCCTGATGACATAGATTTCATTGCTGAGTGATACTGCATTGTACGTAAGTACCACAAGTTCTTTATCCATTTTTCACTTTCTGCGATGTTGAACTTGTACTGTAAACGAGGTTCTTGTAAACAGAGGCGTCCCAAATTTTGGGGTGGCTGTGTCTTTTTGATTTAAATTTCCCTAAGCTATGGAACCATAAGTGGAAGTGCCCTAGGCTCTGTTGCTTTGTTTTTTAGATGTTTCAGGAAACACCATACACTTCTCCCGAGTGTCTGTTGGCAATTTACATCCCGCCCATCAGCATAACAAGGCTCCCAGTTCTCCATGGCCTGTCCTGCCTTTCTGGATTTTACACTTTTTTCAGATGGCCCTTTTGACCGGGTGGAAGTGAGACTTCATTGTAGTGCAGGTTTCCTTTGCAAGCTTGCTTGGTTGGCCAAAAAGTGCGTATGCGTTTTTTCCTGAATATATTCAGGAAAAAACGCATACGCCCTTTTTGGCCAAGTGCATCATTGTGGACGTTCTGCCTCTTTTCCTATGCTTTCAATGCAATTCCAGTCTACCTCCTGAAATCGGTTTCCTGCAATTCTGCCCCGCTTTCAAGTCCTCTTGACAGCCTTACTTCAGTATATTTTGGGACGATAGCTGTCATTTATAACTCTGCAGGTTTGTGAATTACAGTGCCCCTGAGCTCCTTTCTTCAACTCGCTTTCTTTTGAGCTGGCCGCAACACCGCAGGATGGCTTCAGGCCCTAATCTGGTTCCGGCACGGCATGCTGAGTCTTTGGTTATTTCCTCTTCCTGGTGGGAAATGAGAGTTAAATTTGCCCGTCCAGACACCTCCAGCTAGTCTCTCATTGGTTCTCCCTATTCCTGTTCATCTTCCACAGAAATTGCAAACTGGGCCAAACAGGAGGTTAAAGGCGCTGAGTCTCCAAGGGGGAGAGTGTTAGTAAAGCATCTGGAATGTTGCACCCGAGTACCAGGGGAGGAAAACTGAGACATATTTGAACACGTCTCCCGTTCCCATGGTTCATCGTACTCTGGGTTCCACATGCATGTTTCAGCTGAAGGAAGAATACCTTAAACCTGGAGAGTTGAGACTCGTGGAATGGGTACCATGCAATATGAATTCAAAGGTCTTCATTTGCTCACTGAACCTCTCCAATCCTATCACTGCTGCATTTATGTCCCTGTGCACACGCTTGATTCTCTTTTGGAGACATAGCAATCCATAGGTTTTAAGATACTTACTAGTCAGGTACATTCTTAGGCGTTTAATATGGGGTGTTGAGTCCATTTCGTTGAGCAAGGAATAGCTCTTGTCTATTCCATATTTGGCTTAAGGAACTTTATCTGTGCTCATTTCAATCTCTGGTTTTATGCAGCACCCCAACTCACCTTTCCCCTTAAGCAAGCATAAGTTGGTTTTCTAAATTTGAGACCCTGTTCTGTTTTGGAATTCAGTTCCTGTGTAGCCAAGTTTACATTCCGTGTATTACTGATATCTTATGATGTTTCTTTTTCTGTGTGACTTATTTCAGTTAGAATAATCGTACCTGAATCCACTCATTGTGCTGCTAAGGGCCTGATGACATAGATTTCATTGCTGAGTGATTTGCTTTGTACGTAAGTACCACAAGTTCTTTATCCATTTTTCACTTTCTGCGATGTTGAACTTGTACTGTAAACGAGGTTCTTGTAAACAGAGGCGTCCCAAACTTTGGGGTGGCTGTGTCTTGTTTATTTTAATTTCCCTAAGCTATAGGACCATAAGTGGAAGTGCCCTAGGCTCTGTTGCTTTGTTTTTTAGATGTTTCAGGAAACACCATACACTTCTCCCAAGTGTCTGTTGGCAATTTACATCCCGCCCATCAGCATAACAAGGCTTCCAGTTCTCCATGGCCTGTCCTGCCTTTCTGGATTTTACACTTTTTTCAGATGGCCCTTTTGACCGGGGGGATGTGAGACTTCATTGTAGTGCAGATTTCCTTTGCAAGCTTGCTTGGTTGGCCAAAAAGGGCGTATGCGTTTTTTCCTGAATATATTCAGGAAAAAACGCATACGCCCTTTTTGGCCAAGTGCATCATTGTGGACGTTCTGCCTCTTTTCCTATGCTTTCAATGCAATTCCAGTCTACCTACTGAAATCGGTTTCCTGCAATTCTGCCCCGCTTTCAAGTCCTCTTGGCAGCCTTCCTTCAGTCTATTTTTGGACGATAGCTGTCATTTATAACTCTGCAGGTTTGTGAATTACAGTGCCCCTGAGCTCCTTTCTTCAACTCGCTTTCTTGTGACCTGGCCGCAACACCGCAGGATGGCTTCAGGCCCTAATCTGGTTCCGGCACGGCACGCTGAGCCTTTGGTTAATTCCTCTTCCTGGTGGGAAATGAGAGTTAAATTTGCCCGTCCAGACACCTCCAGCTAGTCTCTCATTGGTTCTCGCTATTCCTGTTCATCTTCCGCAGAAATTGCAAACTGGGCCAAACAGGAGGTTAAAGGGACTGACTCTCCAAGTCGGGAGAGTGTTAGTAAAGCGTCTGGAATGTTGCACCCGAGTACCAGGGTACGAAAACTGAGACATGTTTGAGCATGTCTCCCGATCACATGGTTGATCATACTCTAGGTTCCACATGCATGTTTTAGCTGAAGGAAGAATACCTTAAACCTGGGTAGGTGAAACCCGTGGAATGGGTACCATGCAATATGACTTCAAAGGGTCTTCATTTGCTCACCGAACCTCTCCAATCCTATCACTGCTGCGTTTATGCCCCTGTACACATGCTTGATTCTCTTTCGGAGACATAGCAATCCATAGGTTTTAAGATACTTACTAGTCAGGTACATTCTTAGGCGTTTAATATGCGGTGTTGAGTCCATTTCGTTGAGCAAGGAGTAGCTCTTGTCTATTCCATATTTGGCTTAAGGAACTTTATCTGTGCTCATTTTGATCTCTGGTTTTATGGAGCACCCCAACTCACCTTTACACTTAATTAAGCATAAGTTGGTTTTCTAAATTTGAGACCCTGTTCTGTTCTGTAATTCATTTCCTGTGTAGCCAAGTTTATTGCGTGTATTACTGATATCTTATGATGTTTCTTTTTCTGTGTGACTTTTTTCAGTTAGAATCATCATACCTGAATCCACTCATTGTGCTGCTAAGGGCCTGATGACATAGATTTCATTGCTGAGTGATATTGCTTTGTAAGTAAATACCACAACTTCTTTATCCATTTTTCACTTTCTGCAATGTTGAACTTGTACTGTAAACGAGGTTCTTGTAAACAGAGGCGTCCCAAACTTTGGGGTGGCTGTGTCATTTTGATTTTAATTTCCCTAAGCTATAGGACCATAAGTGGAAGTGCCCTAGGCTCTGTTGCTTTGTTTCTTAGATGTTTCAGGAAACACCATACACTTCTCCCGAGTGTCTGTTGGCAATTTACATCCCGCCCATCAGCATAACAAGGCTCCCAGTTCTCCATGGCCTGTCCTGCCTTTCTGGATTTTACACTTTTTTCAGATGGCCCTTTTGACTGGGGGGAAGTGAGACTTAATTGTAGTGCAGATTTCCTTTGCAAGCTTGCTTGGTTGGCCAAAAAGGGCGTATGCGTTTTTTCCTGATTATATTTAGGAAAAAACGCATACGCCCTTTTTGGCCAAGTGCATCATTGTGGACGTTCTGCCTCTTTTCCTATGCTTTCAATGCAATTCCAGTCTACCTCCTGAAATCGGTTTCCTGCAATTCTGCCCCGCTTTCAAGTCCTCTTGGCAGCCTTACTTCAGTATATTTTTGGATGATAGCTGTCATATATAACTCTGCAGGTTTGTGAATAACAGTGCCCCTGAGCTCCTTTCTTCAACTCGCTTTCTTTTGAGCTGGCCGCAACACCGCAGGATGGCTTCAGGCCCTAATCTGGTTCCGGCACGGCACGCTGAGCCTTTGGTTAATTCCTCTTCCTGGTGGGAAATGAAAGTTAAATTTGCCCGTCCAGACACCTCCAGCTAGTCTCTCATTGGTTCTCGCTATTCCTGTTCATCTTCTGCAGAAATTGCAAACTGGGCCAAACAGGAGGTTAAAGGGACTGACTCTCCAAGTCGGGAGAGTGTTAGTAAAGCGTCTGGAATGTTGCACCCGAGTACCAGGGTACGAAATCTGAGACATATTTGAACACGTCTCCCGATCACATGGTTGATCATACTCTAGGTTCCACATGCATGTTTTAGCTGAAGGAAGAATACCTTAAACCTGGGTAGGTGAAACCCGTGGAATGGGTACCATGCAATATGACTTCAAAGGGTCTTCATTTGCTCACCGAACCTCTCCAATCCTATCACTGCTGCGTTTATGCCCCTGTACACACGCTTGATTCTCTTTTGGAGACATAGCAATCCATAGGTTTTAAGATACTTACTAGTCAGGTACATTCTTAGGCGTTTAATATGCGGTGTTGAGTCCATTTCGTTGAGCAAGGAGTAGCTCTTGTCTATTCCATATTTGGCTTAAGGAACTTTATCTGTGCTCATTTCAATCTCTGGTTTTATGCAGCTCCCCAACTCACCTTTCCCCTTAAGCAAGCATAAGTTGGTTTTCTAAATTTGAGACCCTGTTCTGTTCTGTAATTCAGTTCCTGTGTAGCCAAGTTTACATTCCGTGTATTACTGATATCTTATGATGTTTCTTTTTCTGTGTGACTTATTTCAGTTAGAATCATCGTACCTGAATCCACTCATTGTGCTGCTAAGGGCCTGATGACATAGATTTCATTGCTGAGTGATACTGCATTGTACGTAAGTACCACAAGTTCTTTATCCATTTTTCACTTTCTGCGATGTTGAACTTGTACTGTAAACGAGGTTCTTGTAAACAGAGGCGTCCCAAATTTTGGGGTGGCTGTGTCTTTTTGATTTAAATTTCCCTAAGCTATGGGACCATAAGTGGAAGTGCCCTAGGCTCTGTTGCTTTGTTTTTTAGATGTTTCAGGAAACACCATACACTTCTCCCGAGTGTCTGTTGGCAATTTACATCCCGCCCATCAGCATAACAAGGCTCCCAGTTCTCCATGGCCTGTCCTGCCTTTCTGGATTTTACACTTTTTTCAGATGGCCCTTTTGACCGGGTGGAAGTGAGACTTCATTGTAGTGCAGGTTTCCTTTGCAAGCTTGCTTGGTTGGCCAAAAAGGGCGTATGCGTTTTTTCCTGAATATATTCAGGAAAAAACGCATACGCCCTTTTTGGCCAAGTGCATCATTGTGGACGTTCTGCCTCTTTTCCTATGCTTTCAATGCAATTCCAGTCTACCTCCTGAAATCGGTTTCCTGCAATTCTGCCCCGCTTTCAAGTCCTCTTGACAGCCTTACTTCAGTATATTTTGGGACGATAGCTGTCATTTATAACTCTGCAGGTTTGTGAATTACAGTGCCCCTGAGCTCCTTTCTTCAACTCGCTTTCTTGTGAGCTGGCCGCAACACCGCAGGATGGCTTCAGGCCCTAATCTGGTTCCGGCACGGCATGCTGAGTCTTTGGTTATTTCCTCTTCCTGGTGGGAAATGAGAGTTAAATTTGCCCGTCCAGACACCTCCAGCTAGTCTCTCATTGGTTCTCCCTATTCCTGTTCATCTTCCACAGAAATTGCAAACTGGGCCAAACAGGAGGTTAAAGGCGCTGAGTCTCCAAGGGGGAGAGTGTTAGTAAAGCATCTGGAATGTTGCACCCGAGTACCAGGGGAGGAAAACTGAGACATATTTGAACACGTCTCCCGTTCCCATGGTTCATCGTACTCTGGGTTCCACATGCATGTTTTAGCTGAAGGAAGAATACCTTAAACCTGGAGAGTTGAGACTCGTGGAATGGGTACCATGCAATATGAATTCAAAGGTCTTCATTTGCTCACTGAACCTCTCCAATCCTATCACTGCTGCATTTATGTCCCTGTGCACACGCTTGATTCTCTTTTGGAGACATAGCAATCCATAGGTTTTAAGATACTTACTAGTCAGGTACATTCTTAGGCGTTTAATATGGGGTGTTGAGTCCATTTCGTTGAGCAAGGAATAGCTCTTGTCTATTCCATATTTGGCTTAAGGAACTTTATCTGTGCTCATTTCAATCTCTGGTTTTATGCAGCACCCCAACTCACCTTTCCCCTTAAGCAAGCATAAGTTGGTTTTCTAAATTTGAGACCCTGTTCTGTTTTGGAATTCAGTTCCTGTGTAGCCAAGTTTACATTCCGTGTATTACTGATATCTTATGATGTTTCTTTTTCTGTGTGACTTATTTCAGTTAGAATAATCGTACCTGAATCCACTCATTGTGCTGCTAAGGGCCTGATGACATAGATTTCATTGCTGAGTGATATTGCTTTGTACGTAAGTACCACAAGTTCTTTATCCATTTTTCACTTTCTGCGATGTTGAACTTGTACTGTAAACGAGGTTCTTGTAAACAGAGGCGTCCCAAACTTTGGGGTGGCTGTGTCTTGTTTATTTTAATTTCCCTAAGCTATAGGACCATAAGTGGAAGTGCCCTAGGCTCTGTTGCTTTGTTTTTTAGATGTTTCAGGAAACACCATACACTTCTCCTGAGTGTCTGTTGGCAATTTACATCCCGCCCATCAGCATAACAAGGCTTCCAGTTCTCCATGGCCTGTCCTGCCTTTCTGGATTTTACACTTTTTTCAGATGGCCCTTTTGACCGGGGGGATGTGAGACTTCATTGTAGTGCAGATTTCCTTTGCAAGCTTGCTTGGTTGGCCAAAAAGGGCGTATGCGTTTTTTCCTGAATATATTCAGGAAAAAACGCATACGCCCTTTTTGGCCAAGTGCATCATTGTGGACGTTCTGCCTCTTTTCCTATGCTTTCAATGCAATTCCAGTCTACCTCCTGAAATTGGTTTCCTGCAATTCTGCCCCGCTTTCAAGTCCTCTTGGCAGCCTTACTTCAGTATATTTTTGGACGATAGCTGTCATTTATAACTCTGCAGGTTTGTGAATTACAGTGCCCCTGAGCTCCTTTCTTCAACTCGCTTTCTTGTGACCTGGCCGCAACACCGCAGGATGGCTTCAGGCCCTAATCTGGTTCCGGCACGGCACGCTGAGCCTTTGGTTAATTCCTCTTCCTGGTGGGAAATGAGAGTTAAATTTGCCCGTCCAGACACCTCCAGCTAGTCTCTCATTGGTTCTCGCTATTCCTGTTCATCTTCCGCAGAAATTGCAAACTGGGCCAAACAGGAGGTTAAAGGGACTGACTCTCCAAGTCGGGAGAGTGTTAGTAAAGCGTCTGGAATGTTGCACCCGAGTACCAGGGTACGAAAACTGAGACATGTTTGAACATGTCTCCCGATCACATCGTTGATCATACTCTAGGTTCCACATGCATGTTTTAGCTGAAGGAAGAATACCTTAAACCTGGGTAGTAGAAAACCGTGGAATGGGTACCATGCAATATGACTTCAAAGGGTCTTCATTTGCTCACCGAACCTCTCCAATCCTATCACTGCTGCGTTTATGCCCCTGTACACATGCTTGATTCTCTTTCGGAGACATAGCAATCCATAGGTTTTAAGATACTTACTAGTCAGGTACATTCTTAGGCGTTTAATATGCGGTGTTGAGTCCATTTCGTTGAGCAAGGAGTAGCTCTTGTCTATTCCATATTTGGCTTAAGGAACTTTATCTGTGCTCATTTCGATCTCTGGTTTTATGCAGCACCCCAACTCACCTTTACCCTTAATTAAGCATAAGTTGGTTTTCTAAATTTGAGACCCTGTTCTGTTCTGTAATTCATTTCCTGTGTAGCCAAGTTTATTGCGTGTATTAGCGATATCTTATGATGTTTCTTTTTCTGTGTGACTTTTTTCAGTTAGAATCATCATACCTGAATCCACTCATTGTGCTGCTAAGGGCCTGATGACATAGATTTCATTGCTGAGTGATATTGCTTTGTAAGTAAATACCACAACTTCTTTATCCATTTTTCACTTTCTGCGATGTTGAACTTGTACTGTAAACGAGGTTCTTGTAAACAGAGGCGTCCCAAACTTTGGGGTGGCTGTGTCTTTTTGATTTTAATTTCCCTAAGCTATAGGACCATAAGTGTAATGCCCTAGGCTCTGTTGCTTTGTTTTTTAGATGTTTCAGGAAACACCATACACTTCTGCAGAGTGTCTGTTGGCAATTTACATCCCGCCCATCAGCATAACAAGGCTCCCAGTTCTCCATGGCCTGTCCTGCCTTTCTGGATTTTACACATTTTTCAGATGGCCCTTTTGACCGGGGGGAAGTGAGACTTCATTGTAGTGCAGATTTCCTTTGCAAGCTTGCTTGGTTGGCCAAAAAGGGCGTATGCGTTTTTTCCTGAATATATTCAGGAAAAAACGCATACGCCCTTTTTGGCCAAGTGCATCATTGTGGACGTTCTGCCTCTTTTCCTATGCTTTCAATGCAATTCCAGTCTACCTCCTGAAATCGGTTTCCTGCAATTCTGCCCCGCTTTCAAGTCCTCTTGGCAGCCTTACTTCAGTATATTTTTGGATGATAGCTGTCATTTATAACTCTGCAGGTTTGTGAATAACAGTGTCCCTGAGCTCCTTTCTTCAACTCGCTTTCTTTTGAGCTGGCCGCAACACCGCAGGATGGCTTCAGGCCCTAATCTGGTTCCAGCACGGCACGCTGAGCCTTTGGTTAATTCCTCTTCCTGGTGGGAAATGAGAGTTAAATTTGCCCGTCCAGACACCTCCAGCTAGTCTCTCATTGGTTCTCGCTATTCCTGTTCATCTTCCGCAGAAATTGGAAACTGGGCCAAACAGGAGGTTAAAGGGACTGACTCTCCAAGTCGGGAGAGTGTTAGTAAAGCGTCTGGAATGTTGCACCCGAGTACCAGGGTACGAAATCTGAGACATATTTGAACACGTCTCCCGATCACATGGTTGATCATACTCTAGGTTCCACATGCATGTTTTAGCTGAAGGAAGAATACCTTAAACCTGGGTAGGTGAAACCCGTGGAATGGGTACCATGCAATATGACTTCAAAGGGTCTTCATTTGCTCACCGAACCTCTCCAATCCTATCACTGCTGCGTTTATGCCCCTGTACACACGCTTGATTCTCTTTTGGAGACATAGCAATCCATAGGTTTTAAGATACTTACTAGTCAGGTACATTCTTAGGCGTTTAATATGCGGTGTTGAGTCCATTTCGTTGAGCAAGGAGTAGCTCTTGTCTATTCCATATTTGGCTTAAGGAACTTTATCTGTGCTCATTTCAATCTCTGGTTTTATGCAGCTCCCCAACTCACCTTTCCCCTTAAGCAAGCATAAGTTGGTTTTCTAAATTTGAGACCCTGTTCTGTTCTGTAATTCAGTTCCTGTGTAGCCAAGTTTACATTCCGTGTATTACTGATATCTTATGATGTTTCTTTTTCTGTGTGACTTATTTCAGTTAGAATCATCGTACCTGAATCCACTCATTGTGCTGCTAAGGGCCTGATGACATAGATTTCATTGCTGAGTGATACTGCATTGTACGTAAGTACCACAAGTTCTTTATCCATTTTTCACTTTCTGCGATGTTGAACTTGTACTGTAAACAAGGTTCTTGTAAAGAGAGGCGTCCCAAATTTTGGGGTGGCTGTGTCTTTTTGATTTAAATTTCCCTAAGCTATGGGACCATAAGTGGAAGTGCCCTAGGCTCTGTTGCTTTGTTTTTTAGATGTTTCAGGAAACACCATACACTTCTCCCTAGTGTCTGTTGGCAATTTACATCCCGCCCATCAGCATAACAAGGCTCCCAGTTCTCCATGGCCTGTCCTGCCTTTCTGGATTTTACACTTTTTTCAGATGGCCCTTTTGACCGGGTGGAAGTGAGACTTCATTGTAGTGCAGGTTTCCTTTGCAAGCTTGCTTGGTTGGCCAAAAAGGGCGTATGCGTTTTTTCCTGAATATATTCAGGAAAAAACGCATACGCCCTTTTTGGCCAAGTGCATCATTGTGGACGTTCTGCCTCTTTTCCTATGCTTTCAATGCAATTCCAGTCTACCTCCTGAAATCGGTTTCCTGCAATTCTGCCCCGCTTTCAAGTCCTCTTGACAGCCTTACTTCAGTCTATTTTTGGACGATAGCTGTCATTTATAACTCTGCAGGTTTGTGAATTACAGTGCCCCTGAGCTCCTTTCTTCAACTCGCTTTCTTGTGAGCTGGCCGCAACACCGCAGGATGGCTTCAGGCCCTAATCTGGTTCCGGCACGGCATGCTGAGTCTTTGGTTATTTCCTCTTCCTGGTGGGAAATGAGAGTTAAATTTGCCCGTCCAGACACCTCCAGCTAGTCTCTCATTGGTTCTCCCTATTCCTGTTCATCTTCCACAGAAATTGCAAACTGGGCCAAACAGGAGGTTAAAGGCGCTGACTCTCCAAGGGGGAGAGTGTTAGTAAAGCGTCTGGAATGTTGCACCCGAGTACCAGGGGAGGAAAACTGAGACATATTTGAACACGGCTCCCGTTCACATGGTTGATCATACTCTGGGTTCCACATGCATGTTTTAGCTGAAGGAAGAATACCTTAAACCTGGAGAGTTGAGACCCGTGGAATGGGTACCATGCAATATGACTTCAAAGGTATTCATTTGCTCACTGAACCTCTCCAATCCTATCACTGCTGCGTTTATGTCCCTGTACACACGCTTGATTCTCTTTTGGAGACATAGCAATCCATAGGTTTTAAGATACTTACTAGTCAGGTACATTCTTAGGCGTTTAATATGGGGTGTTGAGTCCATTTCATTGAGCAAGGAATAGCTCTTGTCTATTCCATATTTGGCTTAAGGAACTTTATCTGTGCTCATTTCAATCTCTGGTTTTATGCAGCACCCCAACTCACCTTTCCCCTTAAGCAAGCATAAGTTGGTTTTCTAAATTTGAGACCCTGTTCTGTTTTGGAATTCAGTTCCTGGGTAGCCAAGTTTACATTCCGTGTATTAGTGATATCTTATGATGTTTCTTTTTCTGTGTGACTTATTTTAGTTAGAATCATCGTACCTGAATCCACTCATTATGCTGCTACGGGCCTGATGACATAGAATTCATTGCTGAGTGATACTGCATTGTACGTAAGTACCACAAGTTCTTTAACCATTTTTCACTTTCTGCGATATTGAACTTTACGGTAAACGAGGTTCTTGTAAACAGAGGCGTCCCAAACTTTGGGGTGGCTGTGTCTTTTTGATTTTAATTTTCCTAAGCTATAGGACCTTAAGTGGAAGTGCCCTAGGCTCTGTTGCTTTGTTTTTTAGATGTTTCAGGAAACACCATACACTTCTCCCGAGTGTCTGTTGGCAATTTCCATCCCGCCCATCAGCATAACAAGGCTCCCAGTTCTCCATGGCCTCTCCTGCTTTTCTGGATTTTACACTTTTTTCAGATGGCCCTTTTGACCGGAGGGAAGTGAGACTTCATTGTACTGCAGATTTCCTTTGCAAGCTTGCTTGGTTGGCCAAAAAGGGCGTATGCGTTTTTTCCTGAATATATTCAGGAAAAAATGCATACGCCTTTTTTGGCCAAGTGCATCATTGTGGACGTTCTGCCTCTTTTCCTATGCTTTCAATGCAATTCCAGTCTACCTCCTGAAATCGGTTTCCTGCAATTCTGCCCCGCTTTCAAGTCCTCTTGGCAGCCTTACTTCAGTATATTTTGGACGATAGCTGTCATTTATAACTCTGCAGGTTTGTGAATTACAGTGCCCCTGAGCTCCTTTCTTCAACTCGCTTTCTTTTGAGCTGGCCGCAACACCGCAGGATGGCTTCAGGCCCTAATCTGGTTCCGGCACGGCATGCTGAGCCTTTGGTTAATTCCTCTACCTGGTGGGAAATGAGAGTTAAATTTACCCATCCAGACACCTCCAGCTAGTCTCTCATTGGTTCTCGCTATTCCTGTTCATCTTCCGCAGAAATTGAAAACTGGGCCAAACAGGAGGTTAAAGGGACTGAGTCTCCAAGTCGGGAGAGTGTTAGTAAAGTGTCTGGAATGTTGCACCCGAGTACCAGGGTACGAAAACTGAGACATATTTGAACACATCTCCCGATCACATGGTTGATCCTACTCTAGGTTCCGCATGCATGTTTTAGCTGAAGGAAGAATACCTGAAACCTGAGTAGTTGAAACCCTTGGAATGGGTACCATGCAATATGACTTCAAAGGGTCTTCATTTGCTCACCGAACCTCTCCAATCGTATCACTGCTGCATTTATGCCCCTGTACACACGCTTGATTCTCTTTCGGAGACATAGCAATCCATAGGTTTTAAGATACTTACTAGTCAGGTACATACTTAGGCGTTTAATATGCGGTGTTGAGTCCATTTCGTTGAGCAAGGAGTAGCTCTTGTCTATTCCATATTTGGCTTAAGGAACTTTATCTGTGCTCATTTCAATCTCTGGTTTTATGCAGCACCCCAACTCACCTTTACCCTTAAGCAACCATAAGTTGGTTTTCTAAATTTGAGACCCTGTTCTGTTTTGGAATTCAGTTCCTGTGTAACCAAGTTTACATTCCGTGTATTAGTGATATCTTATGATGTTTCTTTTTCTGTGTGACTTATTTCAGTTAGAATCATCATACCTGAATCCACTCATTGTGCTGCTAAGGGCCTGATGACATAGATTTCATTGCTGAGTGATATTGCTTTGTAAGTAAATACCACAACTTCTTTATCCATTTTTCACTTTCTGGGATGTTGAACTTCTACTGTAAAGGAGGTTCTTGTAAACAGAGCCGTTCCAAACTTTGGGGTGGCTGTGTCTTTTTGATTTTAATTTCCCTAAGCTATAGGACCATAAGTGGAAGTGCCCTAGGCTCTGTTGCTTTGTTTTTTAGATGTTTCAGGAAACACCATACACTTCTCCCGAGTGTCTGTTGGCAATTTACATCCCGTCCATCAGCATAACAAGGCTCCCAGTTCTCCATGACCTGTCCTGCCTTTCTGGATTTTACACTTTTTTCAGATGGCCCTTTTGACCTGGGGGAAGTGAGACTTCATTGTAGTGCAGATTTCCTTTGGAAGCTTGCTTGGTTGGCCAAAAAGTGCGTATGCGTTTTTTCCTGAATATATTCAGGAAAAAACGCATATGCCATTTTTGGCCAAGTGCATCATTGTGGACGTTCTGCCTCTTTTCCTATGCTTTCAATGCAATTCCAGTCTACCTCCTGAAATCGGTTTCCTGCAATTCTGCCCTGCTTTGAAGTCATCTTGGCAGCCTTACTTCAGTATATTTTTGGACGATAGCTGTCATTTATAACTCTGCAGGTTTGTGCATTACAGTGTCCCTGAGCTCCTTTCTTCAACTCGCTTTCTTGTGAGCTGGCCGCAACACCGCAGGATGGTTTCAGGCCCTAATCTGGTTCAGGCACGGCACACTGAGCCTTTGGTTAATTCCTCTTCCTGGTGGGAAATGAGAGTTAAATTTGCCCGTCCAGACACCTCCAGCTAGTCTCTCATTGGTTCTCGCTATTCCTGTTCATCTTCCCCAGAAATTGCAAACTGGGCCAAACAGGAGGCTAAAGGCGTTGACTCTCCAAGTTGGGAGAGTGTTAGTAAAGCGTCTGGAATGTTGCACCCGAGTACCAGGGGAGAAAAACTGAGACATATTTGAACACGTCTCCCGTTCACACGGTTGATCATACTCTGGGTTCCACATGCATGTTTTAGCTGAAGGAAGAATACCTTAAACCTGGGTAGTTGAAACCCGTGGAATGGGTACCATGCAATATGACTTCAAAGGGTCTTCATTTGCTCACCGATCTTCTCCAATCCTATCACTGCTGCGTTTATGTCCCTGTACACACGCTTGATTCTCTTTTGGAGACATAGCAATCCATAGGTTTTAAGATACTTACTAGTCAGGTACATTCTTAGGCGTTTAATATGCGGTGTTGAGTCCATTTCGTTGAGCAAGGAGTAGCTCTTGTCTATTCCATATTTGGCTTAAGGAACTTTATCTGTGCTCATTTCAATCTCTGGTTTTATGCAGCTCCCCAACTCACCTTTCCCCTTAAGCAAGCATAAGTTGGTTTTCTAAATTTGAGACCCTGTTCTGTTCTGTAATTCAGTTCCTGTGTAGCCAAGTTTACATTCCGTGTATTACTGATATCTTATGATGTTTCTTTTTCTGTGTGACTTATTTCAGTTAGAATCATCGTACCTGAATCCACTCATTGTGCTGCTAAGGGCCTGATGACATAGATTTCATTGCTGAGTGATACTGCATTGTACGTAAGTACCACAAGTTCTTTATCCATTTTTCACTTTCTGCGATGTTGAACTTGTACTGTAAACGAGGTTCTTGTAAACAGAGGCGTCCCAAATTTTGGGGTGGCTGTGTCTTTTTGATTTAAATTTCCCTAAGCTATGGGACCATAAGTGGAAGTGCCCTAGGCTCTGTTGCTTTGTTTTTTAGATGTTTCAGGAAACACCATACACTTCTCCCGAGTGTCTGTTGGCAATTTACATCCCGCCCATCAGCATAACAAGGCTCCCAGTTCTCCATGGCCTGTCCTGCCTTTCTGGATTTTACACTTTTTTCAGATGGCCCTTTTGACCGGGTGGAAGTGAGACTTCATTGTAGTGCAGGTTTCCTTTGCAAGCTTGCTTGGTTGGCCAAAAAGGGCGTATGCGTTTTTTCCTGAATATATTCAGGAAAAAACGCATACGCCCTTTTTGGCCAAGTGCATCATTGTGGACGTTCTGCCTCTTTTCCTATGCTTTCAATGCAATTCCAGTCTACCTCCTGAAATTGGTTTCCTGCAATTCTGCCCCGCTTTCAAGTCCTCTTGACAGCCTTACTTCAGTGTATTTTGGGACGATAGCTGTCATTTATAACTCTGCAGGTTTGTGAATTACAGTGCCCCTGAGCTCCTTTCTTCAACTCGCTTTCTTGTGAGCTGGCCGCAACACCGCAGGATGGCTTCAGGCCCTAATCTGGTTCCGGCACGGCACGCTGAGTCTTTGGTTATTTCCTCTTCCTGGTGGGAAATGAGAGTTAAATTTGCCCGTCCAGACACCTCCAGCTAGTCTCTCATTGGTTCTCCCTATTCCTGTTCATCTTCCACAGAAATTGCAAAGTGGGCCAAACAGGAGGTTAAAGGCGCTGAGTCTCCAAGGGGGAGAGTGTTAGTAAAGCATCTGGAATGTTGCACCCGAGTACCAGGGGAGGAAAACTGAGACATATTTGAACACGTCTCCCGTTCCCATGGTTCATCGTACTCTGGGTTCCACATGCATGTTTTAGCTGAAGGAAGAATACCTTAAACCTGGAGAGTTGAGACTCGTGGAATGGGTACCATGCAATATGAATTCAAAGGTCTTCATTTGCTCACTGAACCTCTCCAATCCTATCACTGCTGCATTTATGTCCCTGTGCACACGCTTGATTCTCTTTTGGAGACATAGCAATCCATAGGTTTTAAGATACTTACTAGTCAGGTACATTCTTAGGCGTTTAATATGGGGTGTTGAGTCCATTTCGTTGAGCAAGGAATAGCTCTTGTCTATTCCATATTTGGCTTAAGGAACTTTATCTGTGCTCATTTCAATCTCTGGTTTTATGCAGCACCCCAACTCACCTTTCCCCTTAAGCAAGCATAAGTTGGTTTTCTAAATTTGAGACCCTGTTCTGTTTTGGAATTCAGTTCCTGTGTAGCCAAGTTTACATTCCGTGTATTACTGATATCTTATGATGTTTCTTTTTCTGTGTGACTTATTTCAGTTAGAATAATCGTACCTGAATCCACTCATTGTGCTGCTAAGGGCCTGATGACATAGATTTCATTGCTGAGTGATATTGCTTTGTACGTAAGTACCACAAGTTCTTTATCCATTTTTCAGTTTCTGCGATGTTGAACTTGTACTGTAAACGAGGTTCTTGTAAACAGAGGCGTCCCAAACTTTGGGGTGGCTGTGTCTTGTTTATTTTAATTTCCCTAAGCTATAGGACCATAAGTGGAAGTGCCCTAGGCTCTGTTGCTTTGTTTTTTAGATGTTTCAGGAAACACCATACACTTCTCCTGTGTGTCTGTTGGCAATTTACATCCCGCCCATCAGCATAACAAGGCTCCCAGTTCTCCATGGCCTGTCCTGCCTTTCTGCATTTTACACTTTTTTCAGATGGTCCTTTTGACCGGGGGGAAGTGAGACTTCATTGTAGTGCAGGTTTCCTCTACAAGCTTGCTTGGTTGGCCAAAAAGGGCGTATGCATTTTTTCCTGAATATATTCAGGAAAAAACGCATATGCCCTTTTTGGCCAATTGCATCATTGTGGACGTTCTGCCTCTTTTCCTATGCTTTCAATGCAATTCCAGTCTACCTCCTGAAATAGGTTTCCTGCAATTCTGCCCCGCTTTCAAGTCCTCTTGGCAGCCTTACTTCAGTATATTTTTGGACGATAGCTGTCATTTATAACTCTGCAGGTTTGTGAATTACAGTGCCCCTGAGCTCCTTTCTTCAACTCGCTTTCTTGTGACCTGGCCGCAACACCGCAGGATGGCTTCAGGCCCTAATCTGGTTCCGGCACGGCACGCTGAGCCTTTGGTTAATTCCTCTTCCTGGTGGGAAATGAGAGTTAAATTTGCCCGTCCAGACACCTCCAGCTAGTCTCTCATTGGTTCTCGCTATTCCTGTTCATCTTCCGCAGAAATTGCAAACTGGGCCAAACAGGAGGTTAAAGGGACTGACTCTCCAAGTCGGGAGAGTGTTAGTAAAGCGTCTGGAATGTTGCACCCGAGTACCAGGGTACGAAAACTGAGACATATTTGAACACATCTCCCGATCACATGGTTGATCATACTCTAGGTTCCGCATGCATGTTTTAGCTGAAGGAAGAATACCTTAAACTTGAGTAGTTGAAACCCTTGGAATGGGTACCATGCAATATGACTTCAAAGGGTCTTCATTTGCTCACCGAACCTCTCCAATCGTATCACTGCTGCATTTATGCCCCTGTACACACGCTTGATTCTCTTTCGGAGACATAGCAATCCATAGGTTTTAAGATACTTACTAGTCAGGTACATACTTAGGCGTTTAATATGCGGTGTTGAGTCCATTTCGTTGAGCAAGGAGTAGCTCTTGTCTATTCCATATTTGGCTTAAGGAACTTTATCTGTGCTCATTTCAATCTCTGGTTTTATGCAGCACCCCAACTCACCTTTACCCTTAAGCAAGCATAAGTTGGTTTTCTAAATTTGAGACCCTGTTCTGTTTTGGAATTCAGTTCCTGTGTAACCAAGTTTACATTCCGTGTATTAGTGATATCTTATGATGTTTCTTTTTCTGTGTGACTTATTTCAGTTAGAATCATCATACCTGAATCCACTCATTGTGCTGCTAAGGGCCTGATGACATAGATTTCATTGCTGAGTGATATTGCTTTGTAAGTAAATACCACAACTTCTTTATCCATTTTTCACTTTCTGGGATGTTGAACTTCTACTGTAAAGGAGGTTCTTGTAAACAGAGCCGTTCCAAACTTTGGGGTGGCTGTGTCTTTTTGATTTTAATTTCCCTAAGCTATAGGACCATAAGTGGAAGTGCCCTAGGCTCTGTTGCTTTGTTTTTTAGATGTTTCAGGAAACACCATACACTTCTCCCGAGTGTCTGTTGGCAATTTACATCCCGTCCATCAGCATAACAAGGCTCCCAGTTCTCCATGGCCTGTCCTGCCTTTCTGGATTTTACACTTTTTTCAGATGGCCCTTTTGACCTGGGGGAAGTGAGACTTCATTGTAGTGCAGATTTCCTTTGGAAGCTTGCTTGGTTGGCCAAAAAGTGCATATGCGTTTTTTCCTGAATATATTCAGGAAAAAACGCATATGCCCTTTTTGGCCAAGTGCATCATTGTGGACGTTCTGCCTCTTTTCCTATGCTTTCAATGCAATTCCAGTCTACCTCCTGAAATCGGTTTCCTGCAATTCTGCCCTGCTTTGAAGTCATCTTGGCAGCCTTACTTCAGTATATTTTTGGACGATAGCTGTCATTTATAACTCTGCAGGTTTGTGCATTACAGTGTCCCTGAGCTCCTTTCTTCAACTCGCTTTCTTGTGAGCTGGCCGCAACACCGCAGGATGGTTTCAGGCCCTAATCTGGTTCAGGCACGGCACACTGAGCCTTTGGTTAATTCCTCTTCCTGGTGGGAAATGAGAGTTAAATTTGCCCGTCCAGACACCTCCAGCTAGTCTCTCATTGGTTCTCGCTATTCCTGTTCATCTTCCCCAGAAATTGCAAACTGCGCCAAACAGGAGGCTAAAGGCGTTGACTCTCCAAGTTGGGAGAGTGTTAGTAAAGCGTCTGGAATGTTGCACCCGAGTACCAGGGGAGAAAAACTGAGACATATTTGAACACGTCTCCCGTTCACACGGTTGATCATACTCTGGGTTCCACATGCATGTTTTAGCTGAAGGAAGAATACCTTAAACCTGGGTAGTTGAAACCCGTGGAATGGGTACCATGCAATATGACTTCAAAGGGTCTTCATTTGCTCACCGATCTTCTCCAATCCTATCACTGCTGTGTTTATGTCCCTTTACACACGCTTGATTCTCTTTTGGAGACATAGCAATCCATAGGTTTTAAGATACTTACTAGTCAGGTACATTCTTAGGCGTTTAATATGGGGTGTTGAGTCCATTTCGTTGAGCAAGGAGTAGCTCTTGTCTATTCCATATTTGGCTTAAGGAACTTTATCTGTGCTCATTTCAATCTCTGGTTTTATGCAGCACCCCAACTCACCTTTCCCCTTAAGCAAGCATAAGTTGGTTTTCTAAATTTGAGACCCTGTTCTGTTTTGGAATTCAGTTCCTGTGTAGCCAAGTTTACATTCCGTGTATTAGTGATATCTTATGATGTTTCTTTTTCTGTGTGACTTATTTCAGTTAGAATCATCGTACCTGAATCCACTCATTATGCTGCTACGAGCCTGATGACATAGATTTCATGCTGAGTGATACTGTATTGTACGTAAGTACCACAAGTTCTTTATCCGTTTTTCACTTTCTGTGATATTGAACTTGTACGGTAAACGATGTTCTTGTAAACAGAGCTGTCCCAAACTTTGGGGTGGCTGTGTCTTTTTGATTTTAATTTCCCTAAGCTATAGGACCATAAGTGGAAGTGCCCTAGGCTCTGTTGCTTTGTTTTTTAGATGTTTCAGGAAACACCATACACTTCTCCCGAGTGTCTGTTGGCAATTTACATCCCGCCCATCAGCATAACAAGGCTCCCAGTTCTCCATGGCCTGTCCTGCCTTTCTGGATTTTACACTTTTTTCAGATGGCCCTTTTGACCGGGTGGAAGTGAGACTTCATTGTAGTGCAGCTTTCCATTGCAAGCTTGCTTGGTTGGCCAAAAAGGGCGTATGCGTTTTTTCCTGAATATATTCAGGAAAAAACGCATACGCCCTTTTTGGCCAAGTGCATCATTGTGGACGTTCTGCCTCTTTTCCTATGCTTTCAATGCAATTCCAGTCTACCTCCTGAAATCGGTTTCCTGCAATTCTGCCCCGCTTTCAAGTCCTCTTGTCAGCCTTACTTCAGTATATTTTTGGACGATAGCTGTCATTTATAACTCTGCAGGATTGTGAATTACAGTGCCCCTGAGCTCCTTTCTTCAACTCGCTTTCTTTTGAGCTGGCCGCAACACCGCAGGATGGCTTAAGGCCCTAATCTGGTTCCGGCACAGCAGGCTGAGCCTTTGGTTAATTCCTCTTCCTGGTGGGAAATGAGAGTTAAATTTGCCCGTCCAGACACCTCCAGCTAGTCTCTCATTGGTTCTCGCTATTCCTGTTCATCTTCCGCTGAAATTTCAAACTGGGCCAAACAGGAGGTTAAAGGCGCTGACTCTCCAAGTGGGGAGAGTGTTAGTAAAGCGTCTGGAATGTTGCACCCGAGTACCAGGGGAGGAAAACTGACACATATTTGAACACGTCTCCCGTTCACATGGTTGATCATACTCTGGGTTCCACATGCATGTTTTAGCTGAAGGAAGAATACCTTAAACCTGGAGAGTTGAGACCCGTGGAATGGGTACCATGCAATATGACTTCAAAGGGTCTTCATTTGCTCACCGAACCTCTCCAATCCTATCAGTGCTGTGTTTATGCCCCTGTACACACGCTTGATTCTCTTTTGGAGATATAGCAATCCATAGGTTTTAAGATACTTACTAGTCAGGTACATTCTTAGGCGTTTAATATGCGGTGTTGAGTCCATTTCGTTGAGCAAGGAGTAGCTCTTGTCTATTCCATATTTGGCTTAAGGAACTTTATCTGTGCTCATTTCAATCTCTGGTTTTATGCAGCACCCCAACTCACCTTTCCCCTTAAGCAAGCATAAGTTGGTTTTCTAAATTTGAGACCCTGTTCTGTTCTGTAATTCAGTTCCTGTGTAGCCAAGTTTACATTCCGTGTATTACTGATATCTTATGATGTTTCTTTTTCTGTGTGACTTATTTCAGTTAGAATCATCATACCTGAATCCACTCATTGTGCTGCTAATGTCCTGATGACATAGATTTCATTGCTGAGTGATATTGCTTTGTAAGGAAGTACCACAACTTCTTTATCCATTTTTCACTTTCTGCGATGTTGAACTTGTACTGTAAACGAGGTTCTTGTAAACAGAGGCGTCCCAAACTTTGGGGTGGCTGTGTCTTTTTGATTTTAATTTCCCTAAGCTATAGGACCATAAGTGGAAGTGCCCTAGGCTCTGTTGCTTTGTTTTTTACATGTTTCAGGAAACACCATACACTTCTCCCGAGTGTCTGTTGGCAATTTACATCCCGCCCATCAGCATAACAAGGCTCCCAGTTCTCCATGGCCTGTCCTGCCTTTCTGGATTTTACACTTTTTTCACATGGCTCTTTTGACCGGGGGGAAGTGAGACTTCATTGTAGTGCAGATTTCCTTTGCAAGCTTGCTTGGTTGGCCAAAAAGGGCGTATGCGTTTTTTCCTGAATATATTCAGGAAAAAACGCATACGCCCTTTTTGGCCAAGTGCATCATTGTGGACGTTCTGCCTCTTTTCCTATGCTTTCAATGCAATTCCAGTCTACCTCCTGAAATCGGTTTCCTGCAATTCTGCGCCGCTTTCAAGTCCTCTTGGCAGCCTTACTTCAGTATATTTTTGGACGATAGCTGTCATTTATAACTCTGCAGGTTTGTGAATTACAGTGCCCCTGAGCTCCTTTCTTCAACTCGCTTTCTTTTGAGCTGGCCGCAACACCGCAGGATGGCTTCCGGCCCTAATCTGGTTCCAGCATGGTACGTTGAGCCTTTGGTTATTTCCTCTTCCTGGTGGGAAATGAGAGTTAAATTTGCCCGTCCAGACACCTCCAGCTAGTCTCTCATTGGTTCTCCCTATTCCTGTTCATCTTCCGCAGAAATTGCAAACTGGTTCAAACAAGAGTTTAAAGGCGCTGACTCTCAAAGTGGGGACAGTGTTAGTAAAGAGTCTGGAATGTTGCACCCGAGTACCAGGGGAGGAAAACTGAGACATATTTGAACACGTCTCCCGTTCACACGGTTGATCATACTCTGGGTTCCACATGCATGTTTTAGCTGAAGGAAGAATACCTTAAACCTGGAGAGTTGAGACCCGTGTAATGGGTACCATGCAATATGACTTCAAAGGGTCTTCATTTGAGCACGGAACCTCTCCAATCCTATCACTGCTGCGTTTATGCCCCTGTACACATGCTTGATTCTCTTTTGGATACATAGCAATCCATAGGTTTTAAGATAGTTACTAGTCAGGTACATTCTTAGGCGTTTAATATGGGGTGTTGAGTCCATTTCGTTGAGCAAGGATTAGCTCTTGTCTATTCCATATTTGGCTTAAGGAACTTTATCTGTGCTCATTTCAATCTCTGGTTTTATGCAGCACCCCAAATCACCTTTCCCCTTAAGCAAGCATAAGTTGGTTTTCTAAATTTGAGACCCTGTTCTGTTTTGGAATTCAGTTCCTGTGTAGCCAAGTTTACATTCCGTGTATTAGTGATATCTTATGATGTTTCTTTTTCTGTGTGACTTATTTCAGTTAGAATCATCGTACCTGAATCCACTCATTATGCTGCTACGGGCCTGATGACATAGATTTCATTGCTGAGTGATACTGCATTGTACGTAAGTACCACAAGTTCTTTATCCATTTTTCACTTTCTGTGATATTGAACTTGTGCGGTAAACGAGGTTCTTGTAAACAGAGGCGTCCCAAACTTTGGGGTGGCTGTGTCTTTTTGATTTTAATTTCCCTAAGCTATAGGACCATAAGTGCAAGTGACCTTGGCTCTGTTGCTTTGTTTTTTAGATGTTTCAGGAAACACCATACACTTCTCCCGAGTGTCTGTTGGCAATTTACATCCCGCCCATCAACATAACGAGGCTCCCAGTTCTCCATGGCCTGTCCTGCCTTTCTGGATTTTACACTTTTTTCAGATGGCCCTTTTGACCGGGGGGAAGTGAGACTTCATTGTACTGCAGATTTCCTTTGCAAGTTTGCTTGGTTGGCCAAAAAGGGCGTATGCGTGTTTTCCTGAATATATTCAGGAAAAAACGCATACGCCCTTTTTGGCCAAGTGCATCATTGTGGACGTTCTGCCTCTTTTCCTATGCTTTCAGTGCAATTCCAGTCTACCTCCTGAAATCGGTTTCCTGCAATTCTGCCCCGCTTTCAAGTCCTCTTGGCAGCCTTACTTCAGTATATTTTTGGACGATAGCTGTCATTTATAACTCTGCAGGTTTGTGAATTACAGTGTCCCTGAGCTCCTTTCTTCAACTCGCTTTCTTGTGAGCTGGCCGCAACACCGCAGGATGGCTTCAGGCCCTAATCTGATCCCGGCACGGCACGCTGAGCCTTTGGTTAATTCCTCTTCCTGGTGGGAAATGAGAGTTAAATTTACACGTCCAGACACCTCCAGCTAGTCTCTCATTGTTTCTCGCTATTCCTGTTCATCTTCCGCAGAAATTGCAAACTGGGCCAAACAGGAGGTTAAAGGGACTGACTCTCCAAGTGGGGAGAGTGTTAGTAAAGCGTCTGGAATGTTGCACCCGAGTATCAGGGTACGAAAACTGAGACATATTTGAACACGTCTCCCGATCACATGGTTGGTCATACTCTAGGTTCCACATGCATGATTTAGCTGAAGGAAGAATACCTTAAACCTGGAGAGTTGAGACCCGTGGAATGGGTACCATGCAATATGACTTCAAAGGGTCTTCATTTGCTCACCGAACCTCTCCAATCCTATCACTGCTGCGTTTATGCCCCTGTACACATGCTTGATTCTCTTTTGGAGACATAGCAATCCATAGGTTTTAAGATACTTACTAGTCAGGTACATTCTTAGCCGTTTAATATGGGGTGTTGAGTCCATTTCGTTGAGCAAGGAGTAGCTCTTGTCTATTCCATATTTGGCTTAAGGAACTTTATCTGTGCTCATTTCAATCTCTGGTTTTATGCAGCTCCCCAACTCACCTTTCCCCTTAAGCAAGCATAAGTTGGTTTTCTAAATTTGAGACCCTGTTCTGTTTTGGAATTCAGTTCCTGTGTAGCCAAGTTTACATTCCGTGTATTAGTGATATCTTATGATGTTTCTTTTTCTGTGTGACTTATTTCAGTTAGAATCATTGTACCTGAATCCACTCATTATGCTGCTAAGGGCCTGATGACATAGATTTCATTGCTGAGTGATACTGCATTGTACATAAGTACCACAAGTTCTTTATCCATTTTTCACTTTCTGTGATATTGAACTTGTACGGTAAACGAGGTTCTTGTAAACAGAGGCATCCCTAACTTTGGGGTGGCTGTGTCTTTTTGATTTTAATTTCCCTGAGCTATAGGACCATAAGTGGAAGTGCCCTAGGCTCTGTTGCTTCGTTTTTTAGATATTTCAGGAAACACCATACACTTCTCCCGAGTGTCTGTTGGCAATTTACATCCCGCCCATCAGCATAACAAGGCTCCCAGTTCTCCATGGCCTGTCCTGCCTTTCTGGATTTTACACTTTTTTCAGATGGCCCTTTTGACCGGGGGGAAGTGAGACTTCATTGTAGTGCAGATTTCCTTTGCAAGCTTGCTTGGTTGGCCAAAAAGGGCGTATGCGTTTTTTCCTGAATATATTCAGGAAAA
This sequence comes from Stenella coeruleoalba, assembly GCF_951394435.1. NCBI lineage: Eukaryota > Metazoa > Chordata > Mammalia > Artiodactyla > Delphinidae > Stenella > Stenella coeruleoalba. Next base: position 1,116,144 of record NW_027646206.1, read on the forward strand.
AACGCATACGCCCTTTTTGGCCAAGTGCATCATTGTGGACGTTCTGCCTCTTTTCCTATGCTTTCAATGCAATTCCAGTCTACCTCCTGAAATCGGTTTCCTGCAATTCTGCCCCGCTTTCAAGTCCTCTTGGCAGCCTTACTTCAGTATATTTTTGGACGATAGCTGTCATTTATAACTCTGCAGGTTTGTGAATTACAGTGCCCCTGAGCTCCTTTCTTCAACTCGCTTTCTTGTGAGCTGGCCGCAACACCGCAGGATGGCTTCAGGCCCTAATCTGGTTCCGGAACGGCACGCTGAGCCTTTGGTTAATTCCTCTTTTTGGTGGGAAATGAGAGTTAAATTTGCCCGTCCAGACACCTCCAGCTAGTGTGTCATTGGTTCTCGCTATTCCTGTTCATCTTCCGCAGAAATTGCAAACTGGGCCAAACAGGAGGTTAAAGGGACTGACTCTCCATGTGGGGAGAGTGTTAGTAAAGCGTCTGGAATGTTGCACCCGAGTACCAGGGGAGGAAAACTGAGACATATTTGAACACGTCTCCCGATCACATGGTTGATCATACTCTGGGTTCCACATGCATGTTTTAGCTGAAGGAAGAATACCTTAAACCTGGGTAGTTGAAACCCGTGGAATCGGTACCATGCAATATGACTTCAAAGGGTCTTCATTTGATCACCGAACCTCTCCAATCCTATCACTGCTGCGTTTATATCCCTGTACACATGCTTGATTCTCTTTCGGAGACATAGCAATCCATAGGTTTTAAGATACTTACTAGACAGGTACATTCTTAGGCGTTTAATATGGCGTGTTGAGTCCATTTCGTTGAGCAAGGAGTAGCTCTTGTCTATTCCATATTTGGCTTAAGGAACTTTATCTGTGCTCATTTCAATCTCTGGTTTTATGCAGCACCCCAACTCACCTTTCCCCTTAAGCAAGCATAAGTTGGTTTTCTAAATTTGAGACCCTGTTCTGTTTTGGAATTCAGTTCCTGTGTAGCCAAGTTTACATTCCGTGTATTAGTGATATCTTATGATGTTTCTTTTTCTCTGTGACTTATTTCAGTTAGAATCATCGTACCTGAATCCACTCATTATGCTGCTACGGGCCTGATGACATAGATTTCATTGCTGAGTGATACTGCATTGTACGTAAGTACCACAAGTTCTTTATCCATTTTTCACTTTCTGCGATGTTGATCTTGTACGGTAAACGAGGTTCTTGTAAACAGAGGCGTCCCAAACTTTGGGGTGGCTGTGTCTTTTTGATTTTAATTTCCCTAAGCTATAGGACCATAAGTGGAAGTACCCTATGCTCTGTTGCTTTGTTTTTTAGATGTTTCAGGAAACACCATACACTTCTCCTGAGTGTGTGTTGGCAATTTACATCCCGCCCATCAGCATAACAAGGCTCCCAGTTCTCCATGGCCTGTCCTGCCTTTCTGGATTTTACACTTTTTTCAGATGGCCCTTTTGACTGGGGGAAAGTGAGACTTCATTGTAGTGCAGATTTCCTTTGCAAGCTTGCTTGGTTGGCCAAAAAGGGCGTATGCGTTTTTTCCTGAATATATTCAGGAAAAAACGCATACGCCCTTTTTGGCCAAGTACAGCATTGTGGACGTTCTGCTTCTTTTCCTATGCTTTCAATGCAATTCCAGTCTACCTCCTGAAATCGTTTTCCTGCAATTCTGCCCCACTTTCAAGTCCTCTTGGCAGCCTTACTTCAGTATATTTTTGGACGATAGCTGTCATTTATATCTCTGCAGGTTTGTGAATTACAGTGCCCCTGAGCTCCTTTCTTCAACTCGCTTTCTTGTGAGCTAGCCACAACACCGCAGGATGGCTTCAGGCCCTAATCTGGTTCCGGCACGGCACGCTGAGCCTTTGGTTAATTCCTCTTCCTGTTGGGAAATGAGAGTTAAATTTGCCCGTCCAGACACCTCCAACCAATCTCTCATTGGTTCTCGCTATTCCTGTTCATCTTCCGCAGAAATTGCAAACTGGGCCAAACAGGAGGTTAAAGGCGCTGACTCTCCAAGTGGGGAGAGTATTAGTAAAGCGTCTGGAATGTTGCACCCGAGTACCAGGGTAGGAAAACTGAGACATATTTGAACACGTCTCCCGATCACATGGTTGATCATACTCTGGGTTCCACATGCATGTTTTAGCTGAAGGAAGAATACCTTAAACCTGGAGAGTTGAGACCCGTGGAATGGGTACCATGCAATATGACTTCAAAGGGTCTTCATTTGCTCACCGAACCTCTCCAATCCTATCACTGCTGCGTTTATGCCCCTGTACACACGCTTGATTCTCTTTTGGAGACATAGCAATCCATAGGTTTTAAGATACTTACTAGTCAGGTACATTCTTAGGGGTTTAATATGCGGTGTTGAGTCCATTTTGTTGAGCAAGGAATAGCTCTTTTCTATTCCATATTTGGCTTAAAGAACTTTATCTGTGCTTATTTCAAACTCTGGTTTTATGCAGCACCCCAACTCACCTTTACCCTTAAGCAAGCATAAGTTGCTTTTCTAAATTTGAGACCCTGTTCTGTTCTGTAATTCAGTTCCTGTGTAGCCAAGTTTACATTCCGTGTATTACTGATAACTTATGATGTTTCTTTTTCTCTGTGACTTATTTCAATTAGAATCATCATACCTGAATCCACTCATTGTGCTGCTAAGGGCCTGATGACATAGATTTCATTGCTGAGTGATATTGCTTTGTAAGTAAATACCACAACTTCTTTATTCATTTTTCACTTTCTGCGATGTTGAACTTGTTCTGTAAATGAGGTTCTTGTAAACAGAGCCGTTCCAAACTTTGGGGTGGCTGTGTCTTTTTGATTTTAATTTCCCTAAGCTATAGGACCATAAGTGGAAGTGCCCTAGGCTCTGTTGCTTTGTTTTTTAGATGTTTCAGGAAACACCATACACTTCTCCTGTGTGTGTGTTGGCAATTTACATCCCGCCCATCAGCATAACAAGGCTCCCAGTTCTCCATGGCCTGTCCTGCCTTTCTGGATTTTACACTTTTTTCAGATGGCTCTTTTGACCGGGGGGAAGTGAGACTTCATTGTAGTGCAGATTTCCTTTGCAAACTTGCTTGGTTGGCCAAAAAGGGCGTATGCGTTTTTTTCTGGAATATATTCAGGAAAAAACGCATACGCCCTTTTTGGCCAAGTGCATCATTGTGGACTTTCTGCCTCTTTTCCTATGCTTTCAATGCAATTCCAGTCTACCTCCTGAAATCGGTTTCCTGCAATTCTGCCCCGCTTTCAAGTCCTCTTGGCAGCCTTACTTCAGTATATTTTTGGACGATAGCTGTCATTTATAACTCTGCAGGTTTGTGAATTACAGTGCCCCTGAGCTCCTTTCTTCAACTCGCTTTCTTTTGAGCTGACCTCAACACCGCAGGATGGCTTCAGGCCCTAATCTGTTTCCGGCACGGCACGCTGAGCCTTTGGTTATTTGCTCTTCCTGGTGGGAAATGTGAGTTAAATTTGCCCGTCCAGACACCTCCAGCTAGTCTCTCATTGGTTCTCCCTATTCCTGTTCATCTTCCGCAGAAATTGCAAACTGGGCCAAACAGGAGGTTAAAGGGACTGACTCTCCAAGTGGGGAGAGTGTTAGTAAAGCGTCTGGAATGTTGCACCGAAGTACCAGGGGAGGAAAACTGAGACATATTTGAACACGTCTCCCGATCACATGGTTGATCATACTCTAGGTTCCACATGCATGTTTTAGCTGAAGGAAGAATACCTTAAACCTGGGTAGTTGAAACCCGTGGAATGGGTACCATGCAATATGACTTCAATGGGTCTTCATTTGCTCAGCGAACCTCTCCAAACCTATCACTGCTGCATTTATGCCCCTGTACACATGCTTGATTCTCTTTCGGAGACATAGCAATCCATAGGTTTTAAGATACTTACTAGTCAGGTACATTCTTAGGCGTTTAATATGCGGTGTTGAGTCCATTTCGTTGAGCAAGGAGTAGCTCTTGTCTATTCCATATTTGGCTTAAGGAACTTTATCTGTGCTCATTTCAATCTCTGGTTTTATGCAGCACCCCAACTCACCTTTCCCCTTAAGCAAGCATAAGTTGGTTTTCTAAATTTGAGACCCTGTTCTGTTCTGTAATTCAGTTACTGTGTAGCCAAGTTTAATTCCGTGTATTAGTGATATCTTATGATGTTTCTTTTTCTCTGTGACTTATTTCAATTACAATCATCATACCTGAATCCACTCATTATGCTACTACGGGCCTGATGACATAGATTTCATTGCTGAGTGATACTGCATTGTACGTATGTACCACAAGTTCTTTATCCATTTTTCACTTTCTGTGATATTGAACTTGTACAGTAAACGAGGTTCTTGTAAACAGAGGCGTCCCAAACTTTGGGGTGGCTGTGTCTTTTTGATTTTAATTTCCCTAAGCTATAGGACCATAAGTGGAAGTGCCCTAGGCTCTGTTGCTTTGTTTTTTAGATGTTTCAAAAACACCATACACTTCTCCCGAATGTCTGTTGGCAATTTACAGCCCACCCATCAGCATAACAAGGCTCCCAGTTCTCCATGGCCTGTCCTGCCTTTCATGATTTTACACTTTTTTCAGATGGCCCTTTTGACCTGGGGGAAGTGAGACTTCATTGTAGTGCAGATTTCCTTTGCAAGCTTGCTTGGTTGGCCAAAAAGGGCATATGCGTTTTTTCCTGAATATATTCAGGAAAAAACGCATACGCACTTTTTGGCCAAGTGCATCATTGTGGACGCTCTGCCTCTTTTCCTATGCTTTCAATGCAATTCCAGTCTACCTCCTGAAATCGGTTTCCTGCAATTCTGCCCCGCTTTCAAGTCCTCTTGGCAGCCTTACTTCAGTATATTTTTGGACGATAGCTGTCATTTATAACTCTGCAGGTTTGTGAATTACAGTTCCCCTGAGCTCCTTTCTTCAACTCGCTTTCTTTTGAGCTGGCCGCAACACCGCAGGATGGCTTCAGGCCCTAATCTGGTTCCGGCACGGCACGCTGAGCCTTTGGTTAATTGTTCTTCCTGGTGGGAAATGAGAGTTAAATTTGCCCGTCCAGACACCTCCAGCTAGTCTCTCATTGGTTCTCGCTATTCCTGTTCATCTTCCACAAAAATTTCAAACTGGGCCAAACAGGAGGTTAAAGGCGCTGACTCTCCAAGTGGGGAGAGTGTTAGTAAAGCGTCTGGAATGTTGCACCCGAGTACGAGGGTACGAAAACTGAGACATATTTGAACACGTCTCCCGATCACATGGTTGATCATACTCTAGGTTCCACATGCATGTTTTAGCTGAAGGAAGAATACCTTAAACCTGGAGTGTTGAGACCCGTGGAATGGGTACCATGCAATATGACTTCAAAGGGTCTTCATTTGCTCACCGAACCTCTCCAATCCTATCACTGCTGCGTTTATGCCCCTGTACACACGCTTGATTCTCTTTTGGAGACATAGCAATCCATAGGTTTTAAGATACTTACTAGTCAGGTACATTCTTAGGCGTTTAATATGGGGTGTTGAGTCCATTTCGTTGAGCAAGGAGTAGCTCTTGTCTATTCCATATTTGGCTTAAGGAACTTTATCTGTGCTCATTTCAATCTCTGGTTTTATGCAGCACACCAACTCACCTTTCCCCTTAAGCAAGCATAAGTTGGTTTTCTAAATTTAAGACCCTGTTCTGTTTTGGAATTCAGTTCCTGTGTAGCCAAGTTTACATTCCGTGTATTACTGATATCTTATGATGTTTCTTTTTCTGTGTGACTTATTTCAGTTAGAATCATTGTACCTGAATCCACTCATTGTGCTGCTAAGGGCCTGATGACATAGATTTCATTGCTGAGTGATATTGCTTTGTAAGTAAATACCACAAGTTCTTTATCCATTTTTCACTTTCTGCGATGTTGAACTTGTACTGTAAACGATGTTCTTGTAAACAGAGGCGTCCCAAACTTTGGGGACGCTGTGTCTTTTTGATTTTAATTTCCTTAAGCTATAGGACGATAAGTGGAAGTGCCCTAGGCTCTGTTGCTTTGTTTTTTAGATGTTTCAGGAAACTCCATACACTTCTTCCGAGTGTCTGTTGGCAATTTCCATCCCGCCCATCAGCATAACAAGGCTCCCAGTTCTCCATGACCTCTCCTGCTTTTCTGGATTTTACACTTTTTACAGATGGCCCTTTTGACCAGGGGGAAGTGAGACTTCACTGTAGTGCAGATATCCTTTGCAAGCTTGCTTGGTTGGCCAAAAAGTGCGTATGCGTTTTTTCCTGAATATATTCAGGAAAAAACGCATACGCCCTTTTTGGCCAAGTGCATCATTGTGGACGCTCTGCCTCTTTTCCTATGCTTTCAATGCAATTCCAGTCTACCTCCTGAAATTGGTTTCCTGCAATTCTGCCCCGCTTTCAAGTCCTCTTGGCAGCCTTACTTCAGTCTATTTTTGGACGATAGCTGTCATTTATAACTCTGCAGGTTTGTGAATTACAGTGCCCCTGAGCTCCTTTCTTCAACTTGCTTTCTTGTGAGCTGGCCGCAACACCGCAGGATGGCTTCAGGCCCTAATCTTGTTCCGGCACGGCACGCTGAGCCTTTGGTTATTTCCTCTTCCTGGTGGGAAATGAGAGTTAAATTTGCCCGTCCAGACACCTCCAGCTAGTCTCTCATTGGTTCTCGCTATTCCTGTTCATCTTCCGCAGAAATTGCAAACTGGGCCAAACAGGAGGTTAAAGGGACTGACTCTCCAAGTCGGGAGAGTGTTAGTAAAGCGTCTGGAATGTTGCACCCGAGTACCAGGGTACGAAAACTGAGACATATTTGAACACGTCTCCCGATCACATGGTTGACCATACTCTAGGTTCCACATGCATGTTTTAGCTGAAGGAAGAATACCTTAAACCTGGGTAGTTGAAACCCGTGGAATGGGTACCATGCAATATGACTTCAAAGGGTCTTCATTTGCTCACCGAACCTCTCCAATCCTATCACTGCTGCGTTTATGCCCCTGTACACACGCTTGATTCTCTTTCGGAGACATAGCAATCCATAGGTTTTAAGATACTTACTAGTCAGGTACATTCTTAGGCGTTTAATATGCGGTGTTGAGTCCATTTCGTTGAGCAAGGAGTAGCTCTTGTCTATTCCATATTTGGCTTAAGGAACTTTATCTGTGCTCATTTCAATCTCTGGTTTTATGCAGCACCCCAACTCACCTTTCCCCTTAAGCAAGCATAAGTTGGTTTTCTAAATTTGAGACCCTGTTCTGTTCTGTAATTCAGTTCCTGTGTAGCCAAGTTTACATTCCGTGTATTACTGATATCTTATGATGTTTCTTTTTCTGTGTGACTTATTTCAGTTAGAATCATCATACCTGAATCCACTCATTGTGCTGCTAAGGGCCTGATGACATAGATTTCATTGCTGAGTGATATTGCTTTGTAAGTAAATACCACAACTTCTTTATCCATTTTTCACTTTCTGCGATGTTGAACTTGTACTGTAAACGAGGTTCTTGTAAACAGAGGCGTCCCAAACTTTGGGGTGGCTGTGTCTTTTTGATTTTAATTTCCCTAAGCTATAGGAGCATAAGTGGAAGTGCCCTAGTCTCTGTTGCTTTGTTTTTTAGATGTTTCAGGAAACACCATACACTTCTCCCGAGTGTCTGTTGGCAATTGACATCCCGCCCATCAGCATAACAAGGCTCCCAGTTCTCCATGGCCTGTCCTGCCTTTCTGGATTTTACACTTTATTCAGATGGCCCTTTTGACCGGGGGGAAGTGAGACTTCATTGTAGTGCAGATTTCCTTTGCAAGCTTGCTTGGTTGGCCAAAAAGGGCGTATGCGTTTTTTCCTGAATATATTCAGGAAAAAATGCATACGCCCTTTTTGTCCAAGTGCATCATTGTGGACGTTCTGCCTCTTTTCCTATGCTTTCAATGCAATTCCAGTCTACCTCCTGAAATCGGTTTCCTGCAATTCTGCCCCACTTTCAAGTCCTCTTGGCAGCCTTACTTCAGTATATTTTTGGATGATAGCTGTCATTTATAACTCTGCAGGTTTGTGAATTACAGTGCCCCTGAGCTCCTTTCTTCAACTTGCTTTCTTTTGAGCTGGCCACAACACCGCAGGATGGCTTCAGGCCCTAATCTGGTTCCGGCACGGCATGCTGAGCCTTTGGTTATTTGCTCTTCCTGGTGGGAAATGTGAGTTAAATTTGCCCGTCCAGACACCTCCAGCTAGTCTCTCATTGGTTCTCGCTATTCCTGTTCATCTTCCGCAGAAATTGCAAACTGGGCCAAACAGGAGGTTAAAGGCGCTGACTCTCCAAGTGGGGAGAGTGTTAGTAAAGCGTCTGGAATGTTGCACCCGAGTACTAGGGGAGGAAAACTGAGACATATTTGAACACATCTCCCGTTCACACGGTTGATCATACTCTGGGTTCCACATGCATGTTTTAGCTGAAGGAAGAATACCTTAAACCTGGAGAGTTGAGACCCGTGGAATGGGTACCATGCAATATGACTTCAAAGGGTCTTCATTTGCTCACCGAACCTCTCGAGTCCTATCACTGCTGCATTTATGCCCCTGTACACATGCTTGATTCTCTTTCGGAGACATAGCAATCCATAGGTTTTAAGATACTTACTAGTCAGGTACATTCTTAGGCGTTTAATATGCGGTGTTGAGTCCATTTCGTTGAGCAAGGAGTAGCTCTTGTCTATTCCATATTTGGCGTAAGGAAATTTATCTGTGCTCATTTCAATCTCTGGTTTTATGCAGCACCCCAACTCACCTTTCCCCTTAAGCAAGCATAAGTTGGTTTTCTAAATTTGAGACCCTGTTCTGTTTTGGAATTCAGTTCCTGTGTAGCCAAGTTTACATTCCGTGTATTACTGATATCTTATGATGTTTCTTTTTCTGTATGACTTATTTCAGTTAGAATCATCGTACCTTAATCCACTCATTATGCTGCTACGGGCCTGATTTCATAGATTTCATTGCGGAGTGATACTGCATTGTACGTAAGTACCACAAGTTCTTTATCCATTTTTCACTTTCTGTGATATTGAACTTGTACGGTAAACGAAGTTCTTGTAAACAGAGGCGTCCCAAACTTTGGGGTGGCTGTGTCTTTTTGATTTTAATTTCCCTAAGCTATAGGACCATAAGTGGAAGTGCCCTAGGCTCTGTTGCTTTGTTTTTTAGATGTTTCAGGAAACACCATACACTTCTCCCGAGTGTCTGTTGGCAATTTACATCCCGCCCATCAGCATAACAAGGCTCCCAGTTCTCCATGGCCTGTCCTGCCTTTCTGGATTTTACACTTTTTTCAGATGGCCCGTTTGACCAGGGGGAAGTGAGACTTCATTGTAGTGCAGATTTCCTTTGCAAGCTTGCTTGGTTGGCCAAAAAGTGCGTATGCGTTTTTTCCTGAATATATTCAGGAAAAAACGCATACGCCCTTTTTGGCCAAGTGCATCATTGTGGACGCTCTGCCTCTTTTCCTATGCTTTCAATGCAATTCCAGTCTACCTCCTGAAATCGGTTTCCTGCAATTCTGCCCCGCTTTCAAGTCCTCTTGGCAGCCTTACTTCAGTATATTTTTGGACGATAGCTGTCATTTATAACTCTGCAGGTTTGTGAATTACAGTGCCCCTGAGCTCCTTTCTTCAACTCTCTTTCTTGTGAGCTGGCCGCAACACCGCAGGATGGCTTCAGGCCCTAATCTGGTTCCGGCACGGCACGCTGAGCCTTTGGTTAATTCCTCTTCCTGGTGGGAAATGAGAGTTAAATTTGCCCGTCCAGACACCTCCAGCTAGTCTCTCATTGGTTCTCGCTATTCCTGTTCATCTTCCGCAGAAATTGCAAACTGGGCCAAACAGGAGGTTAAAGGGACTGACTCTCCAAGTCGGGAGAGTGTTAGTAAAGCGTCTGGAATGTTGCACCCGAGTACCAGGGTACGAAAACTGAGACATATTTGAACACGTCTCCCGATCACATGGTTGACCATACTCTAGGTTCCACATGCATGTTTTAGCTGAAGGAAGAATACCTTAAACCTGGGTAGTTGAAACCCGTGGAATGGGTACCATGCAATATGACTTCAAAGGGTCTTCATTTGCTCACCGAACCTCTCCAATCCTATCACTGCTGCGTTTATGCCCCTGTACACACGCTTGATTCTCTTTCGGAGACATAGCAATCCATAGGTTTTAAGATACTTACTAGTCAGGTACATTCTTAGGCGTTTAATATGCGGTGTTGAGTCCATTTCGTTGAGCAAGGAGTAGCTCTTGTCTATTCCATATTTGGCTTAAGGAACTTTATCTGTGCTCATTTCAATCTCTGGTTTTATGCAGCACCCCAACTCACCTTTCCCCTTAAGCAAGCATAAGTTGGTTTTCTAAATTTGAGACCCTGTTCTGTTCTGTAATTCAGTTCCTGTGTAGCCAAGTTTACATTCCGTGTATTACTGATATCTTATGATGTTTCTTTTTCTGTGTGACTTATTTCAGTTAGAATCATCATACCTGAATCCACTCATTGTGCTGCTAAGGGCCTGATGACATAGATTTCATTGCTGAGTGATATTGCTTTGTAAGTAAATACCACAACTTCTTTATCCATTTTTCACTTTCTGCGATGTTGAACTTGTACTGTAAACGAGGTTCTTGTAAACAGAGGCGTCCCAAACTTTGGGGTGGCTGTGTCTTTTTGATTTTAATTTCCCTAAGCTATAGGAGCATAAGTGGAAGTGCCCTAGTCTCTGTTGCTTTGTTTTTTAGATGTTTCAGGAAACACCATACACTTCTCCCGAGTGTCTGTTGGCAATTGACATCCCGCCCATCAGCATAACAAGGCTCCCAGTTCTCCATGGCCTGTCCTGCCTTTCTGGATTTTACACTTTATTCAGATGGCCCTTTTGACCGGGGGGAAGTGAGACTTCATTGTAGTGCAGATTTCCTTTGCAAGCTTGCTTGGTTGGCCAAAAAGGGCGTATGCGTTTTTTCCTGAATATATTCAGGAAAAAATGCATACGCCCTTTTTGTCCAAGTGCATCATTGTGGACGTTCTGCCTCTTTTCCTATGCTTTCAATGCAATTCCAGTCTACCTCCTGAAATCGGTTTCCTGCAATTCTGCCCCACTTTCAAGTCCTCTTGGCAGCCTTACTTCAGTATATTTTTGGATGATAGCTGTCATTTATAACTCTGCAGGTTTGTGAATTACAGTGCCCCTGAGCTCCTTTCTTCAACTTGCTTTCTTTTGAGCTGGCCACAACACCGCAGGATGGCTTCAGGCCCTAATCTGGTTCCGGCACGGCATGCTGAGCCTTTGGTTATTTGCTCTTCCTGGTGGGAAATGTGAGTTAAATTTGCCCGTCCAGACACCTCCAGCTAGTCTCTCATTGGTTCTCGCTATTCCTGTTCATCTTCCGCAGAAATTGCAAACTGGGCCAAACAGGAGGTTAAAGGCGCTGACTCTCCAAGTGGGGAGAGTGTTAGTAAAGCGTCTGGAATGTTGCACCCGAGTACTAGGGGAGGAAAACTGAGACATATTTGAACACATCTCCCGTTCACACGGTTGATCATACTCTGGGTTCCACATGCATGTTTTAGCTGAAGGAAGAATACCTTAAACCTGGAGAGTTGAGACCCGTGGAATGGGTACCATGCAATATGACTTCAAAGGGTCTTCATTTGCTCACCGAACCTCTCCAATCCTATCACTGCTGCGTTTATGCCCCTTCATACATGCTTGATTCTCTTTCGGAGACATAGCAATCCATAGGTTTTAAGATACTTACTAGTCAGGTACATTCTTAGGCGTTTAATATGGGGTGTTGAGTCCATTTCGTTGAGCAAGGAGTAGCTCTTGTCTATCCCATATTTGGCTTAAGGAACTTTATCTGTGTTCATTTCAATCTCTGGTTTTATGCAGCACCCCAACTCACCTTTCCCCTTAAGCAAGCATAAGTTGGTTTTCTAAATTTGAGACCCTGTTCTGTTCTGTAATTCAGTTCCTGTGTAGCCAAGTTTACATTCCGTGTATTACTGATATCTTATGATGTTTCTTTTTCTGTGTGACTTATTTCAGTTAGAATCATCGTACCTGAATCCACTCATTGTGCGGCTACGGGCCTGATGACATAGATTTCATTGCTGAGTGATACTGCATTGTACGTAAGTACCAGAAGTTCTTTATCCATTTTTCACTTTCTGTGATATTGAACTTGTACGGTAAACGAGGTTCTTGTAAACAGAGGCGTCCCAAATTTGGGGTGGCTGTGTCTTTTTGATTTTAATTTCCCTAAGCTATAGGACCATAAGTGGAAGTGCCCTAGGTTCTGTTGCTTTGTTTTTTAGATGTTTCAGGAAACACCATACACTTCTCCCGAGTGTCTGTTGGCAATTTACATCCCGCCCATCAGCATAACAAGGCTCCCATTTCTCCATGGCCTGTTCTGCCTTTCTGGATTTTACACTTTTTTCAGATGGCCCTTTTGACCAGGGGGAAGTGAGACTTCACTGTAGTGCAGATTTCCTTTGCAAGCTTGCTTGGTTGGCCAAAAAGGGCGTATGCGTTTTTTCCTGAATATATTCAGGAAAAAACGCATACGCCCTTTTTGGCCAAGTGCATCATTGTGGACGTTCTGCCTCTTTTCCTATGCTTTCAATGCAATTCCAGTCTACCTCCTGAAATCGGTTTCCTGCAATTCTGCCCCGCTTTCAAGTCCTCTTGGCAGCCTTACTTCAGTATATTTTTGGACGATAGCTGTCATTTATAACTCTGCAGGTTTGTGCATTTCAGTGCCCCTGAGCTCCTTTCTTCAACTCGATTTCTTTTGAGCTGACCGCAACACCGCAGGATGGTTTCAGGCCCTAATCTGGTCCTGGCACAGAACGCTGATTCTTTGGTTAATTCCTCTTCCTGGTGGGAAATGAGAGTTAAATTTGCCCGTCCAGAAACCTCCAGCTAGTCTCTCATTGGTTCTCGCTATTCCTGTTCATCTTCCGCAGAAATTGCAATCTGGGCCAAACAGGAGGTTAAAGGGACTGACTCTCCAAGTCGGGAGAGTGTTAGTAAAGCGTCTGGAATGTTGCACCCGAGTACCAGGGTACGAAAAGTGAGACATATTTGAACACATCTCCCGATCACATGGTTGATCATACTCTAGGTTCCACATGCATGTTTTAGCTGAAGGAAGAATACCTTAAACCTGGGTAGTTGAAACCCGTGGAATGGGTACCATGCAATATGACTTCAAAGGGTCTTCATTTGCTCACCGAACCTCTCCAATCCTATCACTGCTGCGTTTATGCCCCTGTACACACGCTTGATTCTCTTTCGGAGACATAGCAATCCATAGGTTTTAAGATACTTACTAGTCAGGTACATTGTTAGGCGTTTAATATGGGGTGTTGAGTCCATTTCGTTGAGCAAGGAGTAGCTCTTGTCTATTCCATATTTGGCTTAAGGAACTTTATCTGTGCTCATTTCAATCTCTGGTTTTATGCAGCACCCCAACTCACCTTTCCCCTTAAGCAAGCATAAGTTGGTTTTCTAAATTTGACACCCTGTTCTGTTTTGGAATTCAGTTCCTGTGTAGGCAAGTTTACATTCCGTGTATTAGTGATATCTTATGATGTTTCTTTTTCTGTGTGACTTATTTCAGTTAGAATCATCGTACCTGAATCCACTCATTGTGCTGCTTTGGGCCTGATGACATAGATTTCATTGCTGAGTGATACTGCATTGTACGTAAGTACCACAAGTTCTTTATCCATTTTTCACTTTCTGTGATATTGAACTTGTACGGTAAACGAGGTTCTTGTAAACAGAGGTGTCCCAAACTTTGGGGTGGCTGTGTCTTTTTGATTTTAATTTCCCTAAGCTATAGGACCATATATGGAAATGCCCTAGGCTCTGTTGCTTTGTTTTTTAGATGTTTCAGGAAACACCATACACTTCTCCCGAGTGTCTGTTGGCAATTAACATCCCGCCCATCAGCATAACAAGGCTCCCAGTTCTCCATGGCCTGTCCTGCCTTTCTGGATTTTACACTTTTTTCAGATGGCCCTTTTGACCAGGGGGAAGTGAGACTTCACTGTAGTGCAGATTTCCTTTGCAAGCTTGCTTGGTTGGCCAAAAAGGGCGTATGCGTTTTTTCCTGAATATATTCAGGAAAAAACGCATACGCCCTTTTTAGCCAAGTGCATCATTGTGGACGTTCTGCCTCTTTTCCTATGCTTTCAATGCAATTCCAGTCTACCTCCTGAAATCGGTTTCCTGCAATTCTGCCCTGCTTTCAAGTCCTCTTGGCAGCGTTACTTCAGTATATTTTTGGACGATAGCTGTCATTTATAACTCTACAGGTTTGTGCATTACAGTGCCCCAGAGCTCCTTTCTTCAACTTGCTTTCTTGTGAGCTGGACAAAACACCGCAGGATGGCTTCAGGCCCTAATCTGGTTCCGGCACGGCACGCTGAGCCTTTGGTTATTTCCTCTTCCTGGTGGGAAATGAGAGTTAAATTTGCCCGTCCAGACACCGCCAGCTAGTCTCTCATTGGTTTTCGCTATTCCTGTTCATCTTCCGCAGAAATTGCAAACTGGGCCAAACAGGAGGTTAAAGGGACTGACTCTCCAAGTCGGGAGAGTGTTAGTAAAGCGTCTGGAATGTTGCACCCAAGGACCAGGGTACGAAAGCTGAGACATATTTGAACACATCTCCCGATCACATGGTTGATCATACTCTAGGTTCCACATGCATGTTTTAGCTGAAGGAAGAATACCTTAAACCTGGGTAGTTGAAACCCGTGGAATGGGTACCATGCAATATGACTTCAAAGGGTCTTCATTTGCTCACCGAACCTCTCCAATCCTATCACTGCTGCGTTTATGCCCCTGTACACATGCTTGATTCTCTTTCGGAGACATAGCAATCCATAGGTTTTAAGATACTTACTAGTCAGGTACATATTTTGGCGTTTAATATGCGGTGTTGAGTCCATTTCGTTGAGCAAGGAGTAGCTCTTTTCTATTCTATATTTGGCTTAAGGAACTTTATCTGTGCTCATTTCAATCTCTGGTTTTATGCAGCACCCCAACTCACCTTTCCCCTTAAGCAAGCATAAGTTGGTTTTCTAAATTTAAGACCCTGTTCTGTTCTGTAATTCAGTATCTGTGTAGCCAAGTTTACATTCCGTGTATTACTGATATCTTATGATGTTTCTTTTTCTGTGTGACTTATTTCAGTTAGAATCATCATACCTGAATCCACTCATTGTGCTGCTAAGGACCTGATGACATAGATTTCATTGCTGATTGATATTGCTTTGTAAGTAAATACCACAAGTTCTTTATCCATTTTTCACTTTCTGCGATGTTGAACTTGTACTGTAAATGAGGTTCTTGTAAACAGAGGCGTCCCAAACTTTGGGGTGGCTGTGTCTTTTTGATTTTAATTTCCCTAAGCTATAGGACCATAAGTGGAAGTGCCCTAGGCTCTGTTGCTTTGTTTTTTAGATGTTTCAGGAAACACCATACACTTCTCCCGAGTGTCTGTTGGCAATTTACATCCCGCCCATCAGCATAACAAGGCTCCCGGTTCTCCATGGCCTGTCCTGCCTTTCTGGATTTTACACTTTTTTCAGATGGCCCTTTTGACCAGGGGGAAGTGAGACTTCATTGTAGTGCAGATTTCCTTTGCAAGCTTGCTTGGTTGGCCAAAAAGGGCGTATGCGTTTTTTCCTGAATATATTCAGGAAAAAACGCATACGCCCTTTTTGGCCAAGTGCATCATTGTGGACGTTCTGCCTCTTTTCCTATGCTTTCAATGCAATTCCAGTCTACCTCCTGAAATCGGTTTCCTGCAATTCTGCCCCGCTTTCAAGTCCTCTTGGCAGCCTTACTTCAGTATATTTTTGGACGATAGCTGTCATTTATAACTCTGCAGTTTTGTGAATTACAGTGCCCCTGAGCTCCTTTCTTCAGCTCGCTTTCTTTTGAGCTGGCCGCAACACCGCAGGATGGCTTCAGGCCCTAATCTGGTTCCGGCACGGCACGCTGAGCCTTTGGTTATTTCCTCTTCCCGGTGGGAAATGAGAGTTATATTTGCCCGTCCAGACACCTCCAGCTAGTCTCTCATTGGTTCTCCCTATTCCTGTTCATCTTCCGCAGAAATTGCAAACTGGGCCAAACAGGAGGTTAAAGGTGCTGACTCTCCAAGTGGGGAGAGTGTTAGTAAAGCATGTGGAATGTTGCACCCGAGTGCCAGGGGAGGAAAACTGAGACATATTTGAACACATCTCCCGTTCACACGGTTGATCATACTCTGGGTTCCACATGCATGTTTTAGCTGAAGGAAGAATACCTTAAACCTGGAGAGTTAAGACCCGTGGAATGGGTACCATGCAATATGACTTCAAAGGGTCTTCATTTGCTCACCGAACCTCTCCAATCCTATCACTGCTGCGTTTATGCCCCTGCACACATGCTTGATTCTCTTTTGGAGACATAGCAATCCATAGGTTTTAAGATACTTACTAGTCAGGTACATTCTTAGGCGTTTAATATGGGGTGTTGAGTCCATTTCGTTGAGCAAGGAGTAGCTCTTGTCTATTCCATATTTGGCTTAAGGAACTTTATCTGTGCTCATTTCAATCTCTGGTTTTATGCAGCACCCCAACTCACCTTTCCCCTTAAGCAAGCATAAGTTGGTTTTCTAAATTTGAGACCCTGTTCTGTTCTGTAATTCAGTTCCTGTGTAGCCAAGTTTACATTCCGTGTATTACTGATATCTTATGATGTTTCTTTTTTTGTGTGAATTATTTCAGTTAGAATTATCATACCTGAATCCACTCATTGTGCTGCTAAGGGCCTGATGACATAGATTTCATTGCTGAGTGATACTGCATTGTACATAAGTACCTGAAGTTCTTTATCCATTTTTCACTTTCTGCGATGTTGAACTTGTACTGTAAACGAGGTTCTTGTAAACAGAGGCGTTCCATACTTTGGGATGGCTGTGTCTGTTTGATTTTAATTTCCCTAAGCTATAGGACCATAAGTGGAAGTGCCCTAGGCTCTGTTGCTTTGTTTTTTACATGTTTCAGGAAACACCATACACTTCTCCTGAGTGTCTGTTGGCAATTTACATCCCGCCCATCAGCATAACAAGGCTCCCAGTTCTCCATGGCCTGTCCTGCCTTTCTGGATTTTACACTTTTTTCAGATGCCCCTTTTGACCAGGGGGAAGTGAGACTTCATTGTAGTGCAGATTTCCTTTGCAAGCTTGCTTTGTTGGCCAAAAAGTGCGTATGCTTTTTTTCCTGAATATATTCAGAAAAAAACGCATACGCCCTTTTTGGCCAAGTGCATCATTGTGGACGTTCTGCCTCTTTTCCTATGCTTTCAATGCAATTCCAGTCTACCTCCTGAAATCGGTTTCCTGCAATTCTGCCCCGCTTTCAAGTCCTCTTGGCAACCTTACTTCAGTATATTTTTGGACGATAGCTGTCATTTATAACTCTGCAGGTTTGTGCATTACAGTGCCCCTGAGCTCCTTTCTTCAACTCGCTTTCTTGTGACCTTGCCGCAACACCGCAGGATGGCTTCAGGCCCTAATCTGGTTCCGGCACAGCACGCTGAGCCTTTGGTTAATT
Source organism: Stenella coeruleoalba (assembly GCF_951394435.1). Taxonomy (NCBI): domain Eukaryota; kingdom Metazoa; phylum Chordata; class Mammalia; order Artiodactyla; family Delphinidae; genus Stenella; species Stenella coeruleoalba. Next base: position 1,133,836 of record NW_027646206.1, read on the forward strand.
CCTCTTCCTGGTGGGAAATGAGAGTTAAATTTGCCCGTCCAGACACCTCCAGCTAGTCTCTCATTGGTTCTCCCTATTCCTGTTCATCTTCCGCAGAAATTGCAAACTGGGACAAACAGGAGGTTAAAGGGACTGACTCTCCAAGTGGGGAGAGTGTTAGTAAAGCGTCTGGAATGTTGTACCCGAGTACCAGGGTACGAAAACTGAGACATATTTGAACACGTCTCCCGATCACATGGTTGATCATACTCTAGTTTCCACATGCATGTTTTAGCTGAAGGAAGAATACCTTAAACCTGGGTAGTTGAAACCCGTGGAATGGGTACCATGCAATATGACTTCAAAGGGTCTTCATTTGCTCACCGAACCTCTCCAATCCTATCACTGCTGCGTTTATGCCCCTGTACACATGCTTGATTCTCTTTCGGAGACATAGCAATCCATAGGTTTTAAGATACTTACTAGTCAGGTACATTCTTAGGCGTTTAATATGCGGTGTTGAGTCCATTTCGTTGAGCAAGGAGTAGCTCTTGTCTATTCCATATTTGGCTTAAGGAACTTTATCTGTGCTCATTTCAATCTCTGGTTTTATGCAGCACCCCAACTCACCTTTCCCCTTAAGCAAGCATAAGTTGGTTTTCTAAATTTGAGACCCTGTTCTGTTCTGTAATTCAGTTCCTGTGTAGCCAAGTTTACATTCCGTGTATTACTGATATCTTATGATGTTTCTTTTTCTGTGTGACTTATTTCAGTTAGAATCATCATACCTGAATCCACTCATTGTGCTGCTAAGGGCCTGATGACATAGATTTCATTGCTGAGTGATATTGTTTTGTAAGTAAATACCACAAGTTCTTTATCCATTTTTCACTTTCTGCGATGTTGAACTTGTACTGTAAATGAGGTTCTTGTAAACAGAGGCGTCCCAAACTTTGGGGTGGATGTGTCTTTTTGATTTTAATTTCCCTAAGCTATAGGACCATAAGTGGAAGTGCCCTAGGCTCTGTTGCTTTGTTTTTTAGATGTTTCAGGAAACACCATACACTTCTCCCGAGTGTCTGTTGGCAATTTACATCCCGCCCATCAGCACAACAAGGCTCCCAGTTCTCCATGGCCTGTCCTGCCTTTCTGGATTTTACACTTTTTTCAGATGGCCCTTTTGACTGGGGCGAAGTGAGACTTCATTTTAGTGCAGATTTCCTTTGCAAGCTTGCTTGGTTGGCCAAAAAGGGCGTATGCGTTTTTTCCTGAATATATTCAGGAAAAAACGCATACGCCCTTTTTGGCCAAGTGCATCATTGTGGACGTTCTGCCTCTTTTCCTATGCTTTCAATGCAATTCCAGTCTACCTCCTGAAATCGGTTTCCTGCAATTCTGCCCCGCTTTCAAGTCCTCTTGGCAGCCTTACTTCAGTCTATTTTTGGACGATAGCTGTCATTTATAACTCTGCAGGTTTGTGAATTACAGTGCCCCTGAGCTCCTTTCTTCAACTCGCTTTCTTTTGAGCTGGCCGCAACACCGCAGGATGGCTTCAGGCCCTAATCTGGTTCTGGCACGGCACGCTGAGCCTTTGGTTATTTCCTCTTCCTGGTGGGAAATGAGAGTTATATTTGCCCGTCCAGACACCTCCAGCTAGTCTCTCATTGGTTCTCCCTATTCCTGTTCATCTTCCGCAGAAATTGCAAACTGGGCCAAACAGGAGGTTAAAGGCGCTGACTCTCCAAGTGGGGAGAGTGTTAGTAAAGCATGTGGAATGTTGCACCCGAGTGCCAGGGGAGGAAAACTGAGACATATTTGAACACGTCTCCCGTTCACACGGTTGATCATACTCTGGGTTCCACATGCATGTTTTAGCTGAAGGAAGAATACCTTAAACCTGGGTAGTTGAAACCCGTGGAATGGGTACCATGCAATATGACTTCACAGGGTCTTCATTTGCTCACCGAACCTCTCCAATCCTATCACTGCTGCGTTTATGCCCCTGCACGCACGCTTGATTCTCTTTTGGAGACATAGCAATCCATAGGTTTTAAGATAGTTACTAGTCAGGTACATTCTTAGGCGTTTAATATGGGGTGTTGAGTCCATTTCGTTGAGCAAGGAGTAGCTCTTGTCTATTCCATATTTGGCTTAAGGAACTTTATCTGTGCTCATTTCAATCTCTGGTTTTATGCAGCACCCCAACTCACCTTTCCCCTTAAGCAAGCATAAGTTTGTTTTCTAAATTTGAGACCCTGTTCTGTTTTGGAATTCAGTTCCTGTGTAGCCAAGTTTACATTCCGTGTATTAGTGATATCTTATGATGTTTCTTTTTCTGTGTGACTTATTTCAGTTAGAATCATCATACCTGAATCCACTCACTCTGCTTTTAAGGGCCTGATGACATAGATTTCATTGCTGAGTGATATTGCTTTGTAAGTAAATACCACAACTTCTTTATCCATTTTTCACTTTATGCGATGTTGAACTTGTACTGTAAACGAGGTTCTTGTAAACCAAGGCGTCCCAAACTTTGGGGTGGCTGTGTCTTTTTGATTTTAATTTCCCTAAGCTATAGGACCATAAGTGGAAGTGCCCTAGGGTCTGTTGCTTTGTTTTTTAGAAGTTTCAGGAAACACCATACACTTCTACCAAGTGTCTGTTGGCAATTTACATCCCGCCCATCAGCATAACAAGGCTCCCAGTTCTCCATGGCCTGTCCTGCCTTTCTGGATTTTACACTTTTTTCAGATGGCCCTTTTGACTGGGGGGAAGTGAGACTTCATTGTAGTGCAGATTTCCTTTGCAAGCTTGCTTGGTTGGCCAAAAAGGGCGTATGCATTTTTTCCTGAAAAAAACGCATACGCCCTTTTTGGCCAAGTGCATCATTGTGGACGTTCTGCCTCTTTTCCTATGCTTTCAATGCAATTCCAGTCTACCTCCTGAAATCGGTTTCCTGCAATTCTGCCCCGCTTTCAAGTCCTCTTGGCAGCCTTACTTCAGTCTATTTTTGGACGATAGCTGTCATTTATAACTCTGCAGGTTTGTGAATTACAGTGCCCCTGAGCTCCTTTCTTCAACTCGCTTTCTTTTGAGCTGGCCGCAACACCGCAGGATGGCTTCAGGCCCTAATCTGGTTCTGGCACGGCACGCTGAGCCTTTGGTTATTTCCTCTTCCTGGTGGGAAATGAGAGTTATATTTGCCCGTCCAGACACCTCCAGCTAGTCTCTCATTGGTTCTCCCTATTCCTGTTCATCTTCCGCAGAAATTGCAAACTGGGCCAAACAGGAGATTGAAGGCGCTGACTCTCCAAGTGGGGAGAGTGTTAGTAAAGCATGTGGAATGTTGCACCCGAGTGCCAGGGGAGGAAAACTGAGACATATTTGAACACGTCTCCCGTTCACACGGTTGATCATACTCTGGGTTCCACATGCATGTTTTAGCTGAAGGAAGAATACCTTAAACCTGGGTAGTTGAAACCCGTGGAATGGGTACCATGCAATATGACTTCACAGGGTCTTCATTTGCTCACCGAACCTCTCCAATCCTATCACTGCTGCGTTTATGCCCCTGCACGCACGCTTGATTCTCTTTTGGAGACATAGCAATCCATAGGTTTTAAGATACTTACTAGTCAGGTACATTCTTAGGCGTTTAATATGGGGTGTTGAGTCCATTTCGTTGAGCAAGGAGTAGCTCTTGTCTATTCCATATTTGGCTTAAGGAACTTTATCTGTGCTCATTTCAATCTCTGGTTTTATGCAGCACCCCAACTCACCTTTCCCCTTAAGCAAGCATAAGTTTGTTTTCTAAATTTGAGACCCTGTTCTGTTTTGGAATTCAGTTCCTGTGTAGCCAAGTTTACATTCCGTGTATTAGTGATATCTTATGATGTTTCTTTTTCTGTGTGACTTATTTCAGTTAGAATCATCATACCTGAATCCACTCACTCTGCTTTTAAGGGCCTGATGACATAGATTTCATTGCTGAGTGATATTGCTTTGTAAGTAAATACCACAACTTCTTTATCCATTTTTCACTTTATGCGATGTTGAACTTGTACTGTAAACGAGGTTCTTGTAAACCAAGGCGTCCCAAACTTTGGGGTGGCTGTGTCTTTTTGATTTTAATTTCCCTAAGCTATAGGACCATAAGTGGAAGTGCCCTAGGGTCTGTTGCTTTGTTTTTTAGAAGTTTCAGGAAACACCATACACTTCTACCAAGTGTCTGTTGGCAATTTACATCCCGCCCATCAGCATAACAAGGCTCCCAGTTCTCCATGGCCTGTCCTGCCTTTCTGGATTTTACACTTTTTTCAGATGGCCCTTTTGACTGGGGGGAAGTGAGACTTCATTGTAGTGCAGATTTCCTTTGCAAGCTTGCTTGGTTGGCCAAAAAGGGCGTATGCATTTTTTCCTGAAAAAAACGCATACGCCCTTTTTGGCCAAGTGCATCATTGTGGACGTTCTGCCTCTTTTCCTATGCTTGAAATGCAATTCCAGTCTACCTCCTGAAATTGGTTTCCTGCAATTCTGCCCCACTTTCAAGTGCTCTTGGCAGCCTTACTTCAGTATATTTTTGGACCATAGCTGTCATTTATAACTCTGCAGGTTTGTGAATTACAGTGCCCCTGAGCTCCTTTCTTCAACTTGCTTTCTTGTGACCTTGCCGCAACACCGCAGGATGGCTTCAGGCCCTAATCTGGTTCCGGCACGGCATGCTAAGCCTTTGGTTAATTCCTCTTCCTGGTGGGAAATGAGAGTTAAATTTGTCAGTCCAGACACCTCCAGCTAGTCTCTCATTGGTTCTCGCTATTCCTGTTCATCTTCCGCAGAAATTGCAAACTGGGCCAAACAGGAGGTTAAAGGGACTGACTCTCCAAGTCGGGAGAGTGTTAGTAAAGCGTATGGAATGTTGCACCCGAGTACCAGGGTACGAAAACTGAGACATATTTGAACACGTCTCCCGATCACATGGTTGATCATACTCTAGGTTCCACATGCATGTTTTAGCTGAAGGAAGAATACCTTAAACCTGGGTAGTTGAAACCCGTGGAATGGGTACCATGCAATATGACTTCAAAGGGTCTTCATTTGCTCACCGAACCTCTCCAATCCTATCACTGCTGCGTTTATGCCCCTGTACACATGCTTGATTCTCTTTCGGAGACATAGCAATCCATAGGTTTTAAGATACTTACTAGTCAGGTACATTCTTAGGCGTTTAATATGCGGTGTTGAGTCCATTTCGTTGAGCAAGGAGTAGCTCTTGTCTATTCCATATTTGGCTTAAGGAACTTTATCTGTGCTCATTTCAATCTCTGGTTTTATGCAGCACCCCAACTCACCTTTCCCCTTAAGCAAGCATAAGTTGGTTTTCTAAATTTGAGACCCTGTTCTGTTCTGTAATTCAGTTCCTGTGTAGCCAAGTTTACATTCCATGTATTACTGATATCTTATGATGTTTCTTTTTCTGTGTGACTTATTTCAGTTAGAATCATCATACCTGAATCCACTCATTGTGCTGCTAAGGGCCTGATGACATAAATTTCATTGCTGAGTGATATTGCTTTGTAAGTAAATACCACAACTTCTTTATCCATTTTTCACTTTCTGCGATGTTGAACTTGTACTGTAAATGAGGTTCTTGTAAACATAGGCGTCCTAAACTTTGGGGTGGCTGTGTCTTTTTGATTTTAATTTCCCTAAGCTATAGGACCATAAGTGGAAGTGCTCTAGGCTCTGTTGCTTTGTTTTTTAGATGTTTCAGGAAACACCATACACTTCTCCCGAGTGTCTGTTGGCAATTTACATCCCGCCCATCAGCACAACAAGGCTCCCAGTTCTCCATGGCCTGTCCTGCCTTTCTGGATTTTACACTTTTTTCAGATGGCCCTTTTGACTGGGGCGAAGTGAGACTTCATTTTAGTGCAGATTTCCTTTGCAAGCTTGCTTGGTTGGCCAAAAAGGGCGTATGCGTTTTTTCCTGAATATATTCAGGAAAAAACGCATACGCCCTTTTTGGCCAAGTGCATCATTGTGGACGTTCTGCCTCTTTTCCTATGCTTTCAATGCAATTCCAGTCTACCTCCTGAAATCGGTTTCCTGCAATTCTGCCCCGCTTTCAAGTCCTCTTGGCAGCCTTACTTCAGTCTATTTTTGGACGATAGCTGTCATTTATAACTCTGCAAGTTTGTGAATTACAGTGCCCCTGAGCTCCTTTCTTCAACTCGCTTTCTTTTAGGCTGGCCGCAACACCGCAGGATGGCTTCAGGCCCTAATCTGGTTCTGGCACGGCACGCTGAGCCTTTGGTTATTTCCTCTTCCTGGTGGGAAATGAGAGTTATATTTGCCCGTCCAGACACCTCCAGCTAGTCTCTCATTGGTTCTCCCTATTCCTGTTCATCTTCCGCAGAAATTGCAAACTGGGCCAAACAGGAGGTTAAAGGCGCTGACTCTCCAAGTGGGGAGAGTGTTAGTAAAGCATGTGGAATGTTGCACCCGAGTGCCAGGGGAGGAAAACTGAGACATATTTGAACATGTCTCCCGTTCACATGGTTGATCATACTCTGGGTTCCACATGCATGTTTTAGCTGAAGGAAGAATACCTTAAACCTGGGTAGTTGAAACCCGTGGAATGGGTACCATGCAATATGACTTCACAGGGTCTTCATTTGCTCACCGAACCTCTCCAATCCTATCACTGCTGCGTTTATGCCCCTGCACGCACGCTTGATTCTCTTTTGGAGACATAGCAATCCATAGGTTTTAAGATACTTACTAGTCAGGTACATTCTTAGGCGTTTAATATGGGGTGTTGAGTCCATTTCGTTGAGCAAGGAGTAGCTCTTGTCTATTCCATATTTGGCTTAAGGAACTTTATCTGTGCTCATTTCAATCTCTGGTTTTATGCAGCACCCCAACTCACCTTTCCCCTTAAGCAAGCATAAGTTGGTTTTCTAAATTTGAGACCCTGTTCTGTTTTGGAATTCAGTTCCTGTGTAGCCAAGTTTACATTCCGTGTATTAGTGATATCTTATGATGTTTCTTTTTCTGTGTGACTTATTTCAGTTAGAATCATCATACCTGAATCCACTCACTCTGCTTTTAAGGGCCTGATGACATAGATTTCATTGCTGAGTGATATTGCTTTGTAAGTAAATACCACAACTTCTTTATCCATTTTTCACTTTATGCGATGTTGAACTTGTACTGTAAACGAGGTTCTTGTAAACCAAGGCGTCCCAAACTTTGGGGTGGCTGTGTCTTTTTGATTTTAATTTCCCTAAGCTATAGGACCATAAGTGGAAGTGCCCTAGGGTCTGTTGCTTTGTTTTTTAGAAGTTTCAGGAAACACCATACACTTCTACCAAGTGTCTGTTGGCAATTTACATCCCGCCCATCAGCATAACAAGGCTCCCAGTTCTCCATGGCCTGTCCTGCCTTTCTGGATTTTACACTTTATTCAGATGGCCCTTTTGACTGGGGGGAAGTGAGACTTCATTGTAGTGCAGATTTCCTTTGCAAGCTTGCTTGGTTGGCCAAAAAGGGCGTATGCATTTTTTCCTGAAAAAAACGCATACGCCCTTTTTGGCCAAGTGCATCATTGTGGACGTTCTGCCTCTTTTCCTATGCTTGAAATGCAATTCCAGTCTACCTCCTGAAATTGGTTTCCTGCAATTCTGCCCCGCTTTCAAGTGCTCTTGGCAGCCTTACTTCAGTATATTTTTGGACCATAGCTGTCATTTATAACTCTGCAGGTTTGTGAATTACAGTGCCCCTGAGCTCCTTTCTTCAACTTGCTTTCTTGTGACCTTGCCGCAACACCGCAGGATGGCTTCAGGCCCTAATCTGGTTCCGGCACGGCATGCTAAGCCTTTGGTTAATTCCTCTTCCTGGTGGGAAATGAGAGTTAAATTTGTCAGTCCAGACACCTTCAGCTAGTCTCTCATTGGTTCTCGCTATTCCTGTTCATCTTCCGCAGAAATTGCAAACTGGGCCAAACAGGAGGTTAAAGGGACTGACTCTCCAAGTCGGGAGAGTGTTAGTAAAGCGTCTGGAATGTTGCACCCGAGTACCAGGGTACGAAAACTGAGACATATTTGAACACGTCTCCCGATCACATGGTTGATCATACTCTAGGTTCCACATGCATGTTTTAGCTGAAGGAAGAATACCTTAAACCTGGGTAGTTGAAACCCGTGGAATGGGTACCATGCAATATGACTTCAAAGGGTCTTCATTTGCTCACTGAACCTCTCCAATCCTATCACTGCTGCGTTTATGCCCCTGTACACATGCTTGATTCTCTTTCAGAGACATAGCAATCCATAGGTTTTAAGATACTCACTAGTCAGGTACATTCATAGGCGTTTAATATGCGGTGTTGAGTCCATTTCGTTGAGCAAGGAGTAGCTCTTGTCTATTCCATATTTGGCTTAAGGAACTTTATCTGTGCTCATTTCAATCTCTGGTTTTATGCAGCACCCCAACTCACCTTTACCCTTAAGCAAGCATAAGTTGGTTTTCTAAATTTGAGACCCTGTTCTGTTCTGTAATTCAGTTCCTGTGTAGCCAAGTTTACATTCCATGTATTACTGATATCTTATGATGTTTCTTTTTCTGTGTGACTTATTTCAGTTAGAATCATCATACCTGAATCCACTCATTGTGCTGCTAAGGGCCTGATGACATAGACTTCATTGCTGAGTGATATTGCTTCGTAAGTAAATACCACAACTTCTTTATCCATTTTTCACTTTCTGCGATGTTGAACTTGTACTGTAAATGAGGTTCTTGTAAACATAGGCGTCCTAAACTTTGGGGTGGCTGTGTCTTTTTGATTTTAATTTCCCTAAGCTATAGGACCATAAGTGGAAGTGCTCTAGGCTCTGTTGCTTTGTTTTTTAGATGTTTCAGGAAACACCATACACTTCTCCCGAGTGTCTGTTGGCAATTTACATCCCGCCCATCAGCACAACAAGGCTCCCAGTTCTCCATGGCCTGTCCTGCCTTTCTGGATTTTACACTTTTTTCAGATGGCCCTTTTGACTGGGGCGAAGTGAGACTTCATTGTAGTGCAGATTTCCTTTGCAAGCTTGCTTGGTTGGCCAAAAAGGGCGTATGCGTTTTTTCCTGAATATATTCAGGAAAAAACGCATACGCCCTTTTTGGCCAAGTGCATCATTGTGGACGTTCTGCCTCTTTTCCTATGCTTTCAATGCAATTCCAGTCTACCTCCTGAAATCGGTTTCCTGCAATTCTGCCCCGCTTTCAAGTCCTCTTGGCAGCCTTACTTCAGTATATTTTTGGACGATAGCTGTCATTTATAACTCTGAAGGTTTGTGAATTACAGTGCCCCTGAGCTCCTTTCTTCAACTCGCTTTGTTTTGAGCTGGCCGCAACACTGCAGGATGGCTTCAGGCCCTAATCTGGTTCCGGCACGGCACACTGAGCCTTTGTTTATTTCCTCTTCCTGGTGGGAAATGAGAGTTAAATTTGCCCGTCCAGACACCTCCAGCTAGTCTCTCATTGGGTCTCCCTATTCCTGTTCACCTTCCGCAGAAATTGCAAACTGGGCCAAACAGGAGGTTAAAGGCACTGACTCTCCATGATGGGAGAGTGTTAGTAAAGCGTCTGGAATGTTGCACCCGAGTACCAGGGTACGAAAACTGAGACATATTTGAACACGTCTCCCGATCACACGGTTGATGATACTCTGGGTTCCACATGCATGTTTTTGCTGAAGGAAGAATCCCTTAAACCTGGAGAGTTGAGACCCGTGGAATGGGTACCATGCAATATGACTTCAAAGGGTCTTCATTTGCTCACCGAACCTCTCCAATCCTATCACTGCTGCGTTTATGCCCCTGTACACACGCTTGATTCTCTTTCGGAGACATAGCAATCCATAGGTTTTCAGATACTTACTAGTCAGGTACATTCTTAGGCGTTTAATATGGGGTGTTGAGTCTATTTCGTTGAGCAAGGAGTAGCTCTTGTCCATTCCATATTTGGCTTAAGGAAATTTATCTGTGCTCATTTCAATCCCTGGTTTTATGCAGCACCCCAACTCACCTTTCCTCTTAAGCAAGCATAAGTTGGTTTTCTAAATTTGAGACCCTGTTCTGTTTTGCAATCCAGTTCCTGTGTAGCCAAGTTTCCATTCCGTGTATTAGTGATATCTTATGATGTTTCTTTTTCTGTGTGACTTATTTCAGTTAGAATTATCATACCTGAATCCACTCATTATGCTGCTACGGGCCTGATGACATAGATTTCATTGTTGAGTGATATTGCATTCTACGTAAGTACCACAACTTCTTTATCCATTTTTCACTTTCTGCGATATTGAACTTTTACCGTAAATGAGGTTCTTGTAAACAGAGCTGTCCCAAACTTTGGGGTGGCTGTGTCTTTTTGATTTTAATTTCCCTAAGCTATAGGACCATAAGTGGAAGTGCCCTAGGCTCTGTTGCTTTGTTTTTTAGATGTTTCAGGAAACACCATACAGTTCTCCCCGAGTGGCTGTTGGCAATTTACATCCCGCCCATCAGCATAACAAGGCTCCCAGTTCTCCATGGCCTGTCCTGCCTTTCTGGATTTTACACTTTTCTCAGATGGCCCTTTTAACCAGTGGGAAGTGAGACTTCATTGTAGTGCAGATTTCCTTTGCAAGCTTGCTTGGTTGTACAAAAAGTGCATATGCGTTTTTTCCTGAATATATTCAGGAAAAAACACATACGCCCTTTTTGGCCAAGTGCATCATTGTCGACGTTCTGCCTCATTTCCTATGCTTTAAATGCAATTCCAGTCTACCTCCTGAAATCGGTTTCCTGCAATTCTGCCTTTCTTTCAATGCCTCTTCATAGCCTTTCCTCAATATCCTTTTTGAAAATTGTTGGCCTTTATAACTCTGCACGTTTTTGAATTGCAGTGGCCCTGAGCTCCATTTTTCAGCTCTTATTTTTGTGATCTTGCCTCATAACCGCAGGATTCCTTCAGGCCCTATTGTTCTTGTGGGACACCTTGCTGTGCCTTTGGTTAATTCTTCTTACTGATGTGAAATTAGAGTGACATGTGCCCATTGAAACCACTACATTAGTTTCTCACTGGTTCCCCCTAACCCATTCATCCTCCACACTATCTGCAGACTGTGCGATACTGGGACTTAAAGGCATTGACTCTCCATGTGAGGTTGTTGTTAGTAAAGCGGTTGGAATGTCGATCCGGAGCCCCAGGAGAGGAACAATGAGGTGTGTTTTAGAAACCTTTCCTGATCATATGGTATACCAGTCGCTGGGTTTCCCAAGCATGGTTTAGCTGTAGGAAGATTCCCTTCAACCTGGAGTGTTGGGACCCTTGGAATGAGTAGCATGAAGTATTGCATTAAACTTTTGGCAGTTGCTCACCAAAGCTCACCAATCCTCTCAGCCCCAAGTGTCCAGCCTTATGTCTTATCCAGCTGTGGGTTTATATGTGGTCAATCCAGGTTGCATCACAGCCCCTGAGCGAATTTTGTAAGAATTTTTCTCTCTTTCATTGTTTCTGCGTTTTGTTTTTAAAATTTATTTCTATAATGGGGTTTAGCTCATCTTCACTGCTGTGTTTGTGCCGCTCTGCACACACTTGATTCCCTTATGGAGATATATCAATTCATGGGTTTTAAGATTCTTATTACTCAGATATATTTCTCTGCGGTGTATAGGGTGTGTTGAGGCCAGTTCATTGAGCAAGGTGTAGATCTTGTCTAATACCTATTTGGTTTATTGAACGGTATCTGTGCTAATTTCAAACTCTGGTTTTATGCATCACCCCACCTCTCCTTTCCCCTTAAGCTGACATAAGTGTGTTTTCTAAATGTGAGACACTGTTCTGTTCTGTAATTCATTTCTTGTGCAGCCATATTTACCCTCCCTCTATAAGTGATATCTTATGATATGTTTCTTTTTCTGTTTGACTTATTTCAAGTAGTATTATCGGACCTAAATCCACTCTTTATCCTTCTACTAGCCTTATTACATTGATTTCATGGTGAAGAGATATTCCATTGTACATAAGTACCACATCTTCTTTATCCATTGTTCTCTTTCCTGGGATATTTAAGGTGTACTGAAGTTGAGGTTCTTGTAAACAGAGTAGCCCTAAACTGTGGTGTGCTTGTGTCTTGTTGATTTTTAGACTTCCCTAGATATACTCCCATGATTGGAAGTGTCCTATGCTCTGTAGCTCTGTTTTTTAGATGATTTAGGAACCACCATACACTCCTCCAGAGTGGCTCTCGGCAGTTCACACACTGCCCATCAGCGTATAAAGGCTCCCTGTTCTCCATGGCCTGTCCTGCATTTCTGGTTTCTACAATTTTTTAGGATGGCCCTTTTGACCGATGGGAAGTGAGACTTCTTTGTTGTGCACATTTGCATTGCTTGCTTGGTTCCTTGCCCATAAGGTGCATATGCGTTTTTTCCTGGATATAATCAGGAAAAAACGCATACGCCCTTTTGGGCCAACTGCATCATTGTCGAAATTCTGCCGCTTTTCATGTGCTTTAAAGACGAGTCCAATCTATCTCTTGAAATCTGTTTCTTGCAATTCTGTCTTGCATTCAGATCCTCTTCTTTGCCTTACCTCAACATAATTTTGGACGTTAGTTTTCATTTATAACTCTGCAGGTTTGTGAATTGCAGTGACCCTGAGCTCCATTTTTTAAGTTGCTCTTTTGTGAGCTGGCCTCAAACCCGCAGGATTGCTTCAGGCCCTATTTTGGCTCCAGCGAGGTGGGCTGAGCCTTTTTTTAATTCTTATTCTTAATGGGAAATTAGAGTGATATGTGCCCGTCCAAACCCCTACAACTATTCTCTCATTGGTTCCCCCTCTTCCCGTTCATCCTCCTCACAATTTGCAAAATGTGTGAAACAGAAGTTGAAATGTGCTGATTCTCCAAGTGGGGAGATTCTAAGTAACGTGGCTGGAATGGTGAACAGGAGCACCAGGAGAGGATAAATGAGCTGCATTTTAGACACATCTCCCGATCACATGGTGTACAGTCCTCTGGGTTTTCCATGCATGTTTTAGCTGTAGGAAGATCCCTTGAACCTGCAGATTTGGGACCCATTGAATGGGCACCAGGTAGTATTACTTTAAAGGGTGTGCATTTCCTCACCCAACCTCACATTTCTCTTAGCGCAAACAGTTTCCAGCCTTATGTCTCATCCTGCTGTGGGTCTAGACGTGTTCAATCCATGTTGCATCACCGTCCCTGAGGAAAAGTTGTAAGAGGTTTTCTCTGTCTCTCTGTCGTTTATTTTTTTCAATTTATTACTATATTGGTTACAGCTGATTTTCAAAGCTCTGTTTCTTGCTGCTGTACATCCACTTGATTCACGTACAGAGAGACATCAGTAAATTCTTTTTCAGATTCTTACCAGTCGTATATATTCTTTTCCGGTGACTTGAGTGTGCTGAGTGTAGTTCTTTTAGCTACCGTGTAGGCCTTGTTGATTATCAGTTTGGTATTTGGAATGGTATCTTTGCTAATTTCAACCTCCTGGATGATGCCTCACCCCTCCCCACCTTTCCCGTTTAGCAGCCTTATGCGTGTTTTCTACATATTTGACTATGTTTTTGTTTTGTAATTTATTTCATGTGTAGCTATTTTGGATTCCACCTTTAAGTGATATCTTATGATATGTGTCTTTTTCTTTTTGAATTCTGTCACTTAGAATGATCATACGTAACTCCTCCAGAGTTGTTACAACTGGCCATATTTCATTGATTTCCAGGCTGAGTAATATTCCACTCTACATAAGTACCTCATCTCTATCCATTTTTTCCCTCCAGAGACATTTAAGTTATATCCTAGTCGAGGATCTTTTAAACAGAGAGGGGGTAAACATTGGGGTGCCTGTGTCCTCTCGATTTTTGTTTTTCCCAAGATATACGCCCATGAGTGCAAGTGCCCTATGCTCTGTAGCTCATTTTTTAGATGCTTTAGTAAACACAATATACTTCTCCAGAATGGCCGTTGGCAATATACATTTCCACTATAAGTCTCACAGGGCTCCCTCTTCTCATTGCCCTGTCCTGCATTTCTGTTGTTTACGCTTTATGAGGATGGCTCTTGTGACTGATGCGAAGTGATATCTTTTGTAGTATTGATTTCCAGTGCCCACCTGTTTGGTTGGCTAAAAAAGTGTATGCCCTTTTCTTGAATATATACAGAAAAAAACGCATACACCCTTTTTGGCCAACTGCAATGTTGGCAATGTTCAGCTCCTTTTCTTGTGCTTAATGGCGAGTCCTTTCTACCTCCTCAAATCCCTTTCCTGCCATTCTCCCTTGCTTACAAGTCCTTTTCTCTGACTTTCCTCAAGACATTTTTCAGTGATGGATATTTTCAACTCTGCAGTTTCGTGAATTTTACTGCCCCTGAGTTCCATTGTTCAACTTGTGTTTATGGGAACTGGCCACAAAGCAGCAGGATTTCCTCAAGCCCTATACTGTTTCCATGGGCAACCCTAGCCTTTGGTCAATTCGTCTTCCTGATTGGAAATTAGAGTGACATGTGCCTGTCTGAACACCTAGGACTTGTCTCTCATTGTTCCTCATCCTTCCGCTTCATCCTCTGGACAAATTCCAAACTGTACGCAACAGGATGTTGACAGTGCTGACATCTCCAAGTGGGGAGACTGTTAGTAAAGACGCTGGAGGGGTGAACCCGAGCACCAGGAGATGAGGAGATGAGATGCCTTTTCCAAACTCTTCCCGATCAGATGGTATACTATCCTCTGGGTGTGACAGACATGTTTTAGCAGTAGGAAGAGTCCCATTCATGTAAGGAGAACACCAGGGCTTTTTCAAAATCAGTGTCTCCCCGAAACCCAAACTGGGGAATTTTTTAAGCTACGGCTACACATATGTTCATTAAGGGCCTTGGGAAGTAGGCAGAGTCCAAACTTTAGATGATTGAAGTCTTCAGGGTCAGAAGCACTCACCACCAGCTTCCCTTAGGCTACACTTTAACTGTCATTGATAGATGATGTCAATAAAAATATCTATTCTTTTTCAGATTATTTCCCCTTATAGGTTATTGCAAAATGTTGAGTGTAGTTCCCTGTGCTATACAGTAGTTCCTTGTTGATGATCTATTTTATACATAGCAGTGTGTATGTGTTAATCCCAAACTGTTAATTTATCCCTCCTCCCACCTTTCCCCTTTGGTAATAATAAATTATAAGATTTTATACTTCTCAGAAATGGGGGAGCTGAAAGAGAGGTATCATTTTCAATGGAAAAGCATTTAAAACAAGATTGAAGGTTTAACCAAGATTATTAGATGTACATCCTTGGAAAGAAATCACTTCGTTTCTCTAATATTGACCTGACAAATAAGACAAACCCTTTCACTGAACTTGCTTATAATAAAGTGATGGAAATATCAAATGGAAGTGTTAGAAACATCTTATTTTACCCGAGCCTTATACACTGTTCTATGTTAACTACAGTTTGGCTCACACATCTGTTCATTGAGGTTACAATAGTCTCAATTTCTGTTACTGATCCTCCAGAGTGGACCCCAACAAGTGTTCCCCTGCCCAGTGTCATTGGGGCCAACAGATCGAGACTGAGTTTGGTTCACAAGCAAAGGAAACTTTATATTTTGATCAGAGAATGGAGAGGTGAGAGCATGCACTACCCCGTGGGCTGTGGGCTGGGCTGCTGTGTAGAGATCCTGTCAGAGTCATTGGGAGGGAGGGGACAGAGCTTTCAAGGGCTGGGTTGGCTGCAGCTCAGGCTCTATATCGTGGAGTCTGCACTGGGCCCCAGGAGCTGAGGTGTCGACCCAGCCATTCTGCACTAGGAAATCTGGTCTGAAGTGGCGGGTGTGGAGCCTCTGCATGCGAGACCCTAGGAGTACGTGAAATTAGACAAAGCACAAAGGATAAAAAAGTTAGACTTGACTTTATTGCACAGATTCTATTTTTATCTCCCAGGGATTTTTAATGGGCTTTGCTGGGGACAAACCCCTCCTCTGCCTTTTGTTCCGTTGCTCATTCTTGGAGTTCTGAGGGTGCAGACCCTTCTTCTGTAACTGCTGAGTGCTGAGTTGGGAGCCCTCATACCCAGGGGCGAGGGTCAGAACTTCTCCCCAGCAGCCTCCAGGTGACGTTGATTTTCCCCAGGCCCCCTGCCTCCTTGCTCGTCCACCTGAACACCAGCATTGGAAGTGTTATAGATTCTAATGACCTTTAAGGGTCCAGGAAAGAGATGTGCAGAGACGTTGTGGGGGCCGGTTTCACCCCGCCCCACATTTGTTCGGCCACCTTAGGCTGACCGTTTCTGCCAGCCTAGATGCTCTGACCAGTAGTCTGTGCTTTCTTCAATTAGGCCCCTGAATTAACGTACAAACAGCACCAGGTGTCAGAGCCCTGCCCACTCAACTCCCAGACAGTCCAGGGTCAGTGGTGATCAAGGACCATGATGGCTACTGAGTCAACAGCCTTTTGAAGTAAACAGGAGTCCAGCCGGTCTTATTGGCCACCATCATCACGGTGTCTGTAGGCTTTTCTATAGTGACAGTGTGATATACGGTTCCCCCGCCAAGATTATTAGCTCCCCTCTGGGTGCAGTAAGTCCTGCAAGCAGTAGTCTACTGTTTTGGGACACACTCTTGTTGTTTTATGAGAAAAACTCCAGGTCAAGTGATGTTCACATGAGTCGTCATGGTGCCCTGTTGCCCCCGGTTATCTCTCTGGATGTTGGAGTTGGAAGGCCTCCTCACTCGAGGTCGGTGTGCCAATGGAACGAACCCTGCAACTTCAGGGCATGGTTGGTGGTTAGGATCACCACGTGGGGTCCTTTTCCCTTAGGAGGGAGGTGGCCTTTTGGGCTGCTGATTTCCAGGTTTTTAGATACCGCCAGTATCTTGGCCAGATGTGGCAGTGGGTCAAGCCCCTTGGTGACCATAGTTTATCCTACCTGGATGGCATTCTTGCATTGTTCCATTTCAAGTGGTCCCAGTTTTTGCACTAATTCTCCAATGGCGATTCACCTTTCACCGGGAATGTAAAGGTCAAAGGGTTTAGCTAAATTAGGGAGTTCCAGGGCAAGGGTCTGAATTGACTGCTCTTTCCATTCTTGAAAGGCCACTTCTGGATTCTATTCAAAAGGATCATCATCTTTTCCTTTCAGTGTTTCATATAGAGGCCCAGCTAGTAGACTGTAGTTAGGGATCCAGAAGCAGCAAACCCTGGCCTCCCCAGGAACCCCTAAGCTGTCTTCTAGTTTTAGAAAGGGGTAAGGCTGAAAATGGTTTCTTCCCTTTCCTGGGATGGGCTTCTCTGACCTTCTGTGAGAATGAAGCCCAGGCAGGTCACCGCAGTCTGTGATATTTGAGCTTCTTTTTGGACGACTTCTATCCTTTATTGGCTTGGTAGTTCAGAGGCCTCCTTAGTAGGGCTGGCGATCAGAATGTCATCTGCGTATTGAAGGAGGGTTTCCTTTTCCAGAGGTAGAACTTTTAGGTCTTTACCTAAGCTTTCCCCAAAGACGGTGTGGGAATTTTTGCACCCTTGGGGCAAGACGGCCCGGAAGTATTGTTTTAGTTGTATGTTGAGTCCTGCCACTCACAAGCCAAAATTTCTTGTGACTCTGGGACTAATGGAATACAAAAGAAGGCATCATTGAAGACTAATACAGAATACCATGTCCTGGTGGTTGGTAGAATGACCAGCAGGGTGTAGGAATTAGGAGCAGCTGGAGGTATATCCTCGGTGGCTTCACTGACTGTCCTGACATTCTTTACCAGGTCCCCAGCAGCCCATGGGGCTCTCGTGGTCAGACCAATCCCCGGATACAGAGCTACCCTTGCAGGTACCGTGGCAGGGCTGGGCACACAGGAACCATGCACATAGCCCTCATTGCAGAGCACCCCCAGCTCACCTGTCACTCAGAGCTGACACAGAGCACCTCAGAGCAGGACTTGAACTAACAAACAGCAGCTGCGACAGGTCTGTGACCCTGGTCATCACTCTGTACGGCCTCCCTCCACCTGGTCTTCCAGAGACTTCCACTGCACCCGGGGCACCAGGCCTCTGTCTCCAACCACCACCCACCCCTCCTCTCCCTGACTCCTGGGTTCCTCTCATTAGGAGAGTGTTTTCTTGAAGTTGTCTCCCACTCATGGGCCAGATAAAATGATTAGAAAACAAGCCAAAGCTGCAGCCCCTTGTCTATCTTGACTCTCAGGAGCCCACACCTGTTCCTTGGACCTGGCCGGTTCAGCAAGTTCCATTTTCTGCAACTGTGAGCCCCTGAGGGGTGATGATTGGCTGAGCTGGGCAGCCTTACCGTGCCGGCCAGCCCTCCCCAGGTGTGCCTGGGTTGAGATCAATATAAATACCACTCCAGGCAGCAAGAGCCCCTGCAGCCGTGCCTGACGCCATTTTCTCTGCCCTGTCAGCAGTCTCGGGGCTGGGCTGGTGGGAGGGAGTGAGAGGCCACAGCTTTGTGGGTGGCCCAGTGTGAGTGGGGCTCTGTTGGACTTTCTGCAGCAGTTGCCAGGCTGCCACCTGCTAAGGAAGAGGATGTGTCACCCATACCTGCTGCTGGAATTTCTCCCTGGGCAGAGGTGAGGAAGGAAAAAAGCAGTGGGGGCAGGGACAGGACGGGTATCTCAGGCAGGGAAATGGAAATCTTCCAGAAGAGCACCCAGGGCCAGTACCATCCTGGCTGGCCTGCAGGCACCAAGTCGGCTGGCATGCTGTCACTCGTGTGGCTCCATGACCCTTCCTCTAGGCTTTCAAGTCCTTGTACATATTCAGGTGTTTTACCTGGGAAGGTTGGGAACAGTTCAGCAGCAGCTGGCCTGGGGCTCATCTCACGTTTACTCACAGATGCCTCGGCACAGTCCCCCAGGCTTGTAATGAGGACACTCCTTGCGGGGGGGCTGCTGGCTGCATGCGAGATGATTCCCCACCTCTGACCAACTTCAGAATTGTCTACCACTGAAGCAAGTGCCCTGATAGGGTTTTCATCTGTATAACTGGTGGGTTCTGTTTTGTTTTTTCTTTTTTGTTTCAAGGTAGGTTTTATTCCTCTTTTTTGTACTTATGGATGTAAGCATGGAAATAATTCATTCATATAAATACATGTATGTGAAGGGAATAACTTTTTTCCGTTTTTTAAAAAATTTTATTTTTCATTTTATTTTATTTATTTTTATACAGCAGGTTCTTATTGGTTATCTATTTTATACATATAAATGTATACATGTCAATCCCAATCTCCCAACTCCTCCCACCGCCACCCCCCCCATGGTTTTCCCCTCTTTGTGTCCATACATTTGTTCTCTACATCTGTGTCTCTATTTCTGCCCTTCAAACTGGTTCATCTGTACCATTTTTCTAGGTTCCACATATATGCGTTAATATACAATATTTGTTTTTCTCTCTCTGACTTACTCCACTCTGTATGACAGTCTCTAGATCCATCGACGTCTCTACAAATGACACAATTTCATTCCTTTTTATGGCTAATAGTCCATTTTATATATGTACCACATCTTTATCCATTCGTCTGTCTGGGCATTTAGGTTGCTTCCATTACCTGGCTATTGTAAATAGTGCTGCAATGAACATTGTGGTGAATGTGTCTTTTTGATTTATGGTTTTCTCTGGGTATATGCCCAGTAGTGGGTTGCTGGATCATATGGTAATTCTATTTTTAGTTTTTTAAGGAACCTCCATACTGTTCTCCATAGTGACTATCAATTTACATTCCCACCAATCGTGGAAGAGGGTTCCTTTTCTCCACACCCTCTCCAGCATTTGTTGTTTGTAGATTTTCTGATGATGCCCATTCTAACAGGTGTGAGGTGATACCTCATTGTAGTTTTGATTTGCATTTCTCTAATAATTAGTGATGTAGAGCAGCTTTTCATGTGCTCCTTGGCCATCTCTACATCTTTTTGGAAGAAATGTCTATTTAGATCTTCTGCCCATTTTTGTATTGGGTTGTTTGTTTTTTTAATATTGAGCTGCATCAGCTGTTTATATATATTGGAGATTAATCCTTTGTCCATTGATTCAGTTGCAAATATATTCTCCCATTCTGAGGGTTGTCTTTTTGTGTTTGTAGTTTCCATTGCTTTGCAAAAGCTTTTACGTTTCATTAGGTCCCATTTGTTTAGTTTTCTTTTTTATGTCATTACTCTAGGAGGTGGATCAAAAAAGATCTTGCTGTGATTTATGTTAGAGTATTCTTCCTATGTTTTCCTCTAAGAGTTTTATACTGTCCGGTCTTACATTAAGGTCTCTAATCCATTTTGAATTTATTTTTGTGTATGGTGTTAGGGGGTGTTCTAATTTCATTCTTTTACATGTAGCTGTCCATTTTTCCCAGCACCACTGATTGAAGACACTGTCTTTTCTCCATTGTATAGTCTTGCCTACTTTGTCATAGATTAGTTGACCATAGGTGTGTAGGTTTATCTCTGGGCTTCTTTCTTTTTTATTTTCCTTTTACACCTTTATTGGAGTATAATTGCTTTACAATGGAGTGTTAGTTTCTGCTGTATAACAAAGTGAGTCAATTATACATATACATATATCACCATATCCCCTCCCTCTTACATCTCCCTCCCACCCTCCACATCCCACCCCTTTAGGTGGTCGCAAAGCACCGAGCTGATCTCCCTGTGCTATGTGGCTGCTTCCCAGTAGCTATCGATGTTACATTTGGTAATGTATATATGTCCATGGCACTCTCTCACTTCGTCCCAGCTTACCCTTCCCCCTCCCCGTGTCCTCAAGTCCTTTCTCTATGTCTGTGTCCTTAATCCTGTCCTGCCCCTAGGTTCTTCATAAACTTTTTTCTTTAGATTCCATATATCTCTGTTAGTACACGGTATTTATTTTTCTCTTTCTGACTTACTTCACTGTGTAGGACAGACTCTAAGTCCATCCCCCTCACTACAAATAACTCAGTTTTGTTTCTTTTTATGGCTGAGTAATATTCCATTTATATATGTGCCAGATATTCTTTATCCATTTTCTGTCGATGGACACTTAGGTTGCTTCCATGTCCTGGCTATTGTAAGTAGAACTGCAATGAACATTGTTGTATATAACTCTTTTTGAATTATGGTTTTCTCAGGGCAAATGCCCAGTAGTTGGATTGCTGGGTCGTATGGTACTTCTATTTTTAGTTTTTTCAGGAACCTCTATACTGTTATCCCTAGTGGGTATAGCAATTTACATTCCCAGCAACAGTGCAAGAACGTTCCCTTTTCTCCAGTAAATGCCTCTCCAGCATTTATTGTTTGTAGATTTTTTGATGATTGCCATTCTGACTGCTGGGAGTTGATACCTCACTGTAGTTTTGATTTGCATTTCTCTAATGATTAGTGATGTTCAGCATCCTTTCACGTGTTTATTGGCAATCTGTATATCTCCTTTGGAGAAATGTCTATTTAGGTCTTCTGCCCATTTTTGGATTGTGTTGTTTGTTTTTGTGATATTGAGCTACACGAGCTGCTTGTAAATTTTGGAGATTAATCTTTTGTCATTTGCTTCATTTGAAAACATTTTCTCCCATTCTGAGGGTTGTATTTTCGTCTTGTTTATGTTTTCCTTTGCTGTGCAAAAGCTTTGAAGTTTCATTAGGTCCCATTTGTTTATTTTTGTTTTTATTTCCACTTCTCTAGGAGGTGGGTCAAAAAGGATCTTGCTGTGATTTATGTCATAGAGTGTTCTGCCTATGTTTTCCTCTAATAATTTTATAGTGTCTGGTCTAACATTTAGATCTCTAATTCATTTTGAGTTTATTTTTGTGTATGGTGTTATGGAGTGTTCTAATTTCATTCTTTCACGTGTAGTTGTCCAGTTTTCCCAGCACCACTTACTGAAGAGACTGTCTTTTCTTCATTGTATATCTTTGCCTCCTTTGTCATAGATGAGTTAGCCATAGGTACGTAGGTTTATCTCTGGGCTTTCTATCTTGTTCAATTGATCTATATTTCTGTTTTTGTGCCAGTACCATATAGTCTTGATTAATGTAGCTTTGTAGTATAGTCTGAAGTTAGGAAGTCTGATTCCTCCAGCTCTTTTAATTTCCCTCAAGACTGCTTTGGCTATTCGGGGTCTTTTGTGTCTCCATACAAATTTTAAGATTTTTTTGTTCTAGTTCTGTAGAAAATGCCAGTGGTATTTGATAGGGATTGCATTGAATCTGTAGCTTGCTTTGGGTACTATAGTCATTTTCACAATATTGATTCTTCTAATCCAAGAACATGGTTTATACCTCCATATGTTTATATCATCTTTGATTTCTTTCAGCAGTGTCTTATAGTTTTCTGAGTACAGGTCTTTTACCTCCTTATGTAGGGTCATTCCTCCGTATTTTATTCTTTTTGTTGCAATGGTGAATGAGATTGTTTCCTTAATTTCTCTTTCTGATCTTTCATTGTTAGTGTATAGGAATGCAAGAGATTTCTGTGCATTAATTTTGTATCCTGCAACTTTACCAAATTCATTGATTAGCTCTGGTAGTTTTCTGGTGGCATCTTTAGGATTCACTATGTGTAGTATCGTGTCATTTGCAAACAGTGACAATTTTACTTCTTCTTTTCCAATTTGTATTCCTTTTATTTCTTTTTCTTCTCTGATTACTGTGTCTAGGACTTCCAAAAACTATGTTGAGTAATAGTGGTGAGAGTGGACATCCTTGTCTTGTTCCTGATCTTAGAGGAAATGCTTTTAGTTTTTCACTATTGAGAATGATGTTTGCTGTGGGTTTGTCATATACTGCCTTTATTATGTTGAGGTAGATTCCCTCTATGCCCACTTTTTGGAGACTTTTAATCATAAATTGGTGTTGAATTTTGTCAAAAGCTTTTCCTGCATCTATTGGGATGATCATATTTTTATTCTACAATTTGTTAATATGGTGTATCACATTGATTGATTTGTGTATATTGAAGAATTCTTGCATCCCTGGGATAAACCCCACCTGATCATGGTGCATGATCCTTTTAATGTGTTGTTTAATTCTGTTTCCTAGTATTTTGTTGAGGATTTTTACATCTATATTAATCAGTGATATTGGTCTTTAATTTTCTTTTTCTGTAGTATCTTTGTCTGGTTTTGGTATCAGGGTGATTGTGGCCTCATATAATGAGTTTGGGAGTGTTCCTTCCCCTGAAAAGTTCTGAAGAGTTTGAGAAGATTGGGTGTTAGCTCTTGTCTAAACGTTTGATAGAATTCACTTCTGATGCCATCTCGTTCTGGACTTTTGTTTGTTGGAAGATTTTTAATCACACTTTCAATTTCATTACTTGTGATTGGTCTGTTCATATTTTCTATTTCTTCCCGGTTCAGTCTTGGAAGGTTATACCTTTCTAAGAATTTGTCCATTTCTTCCAGGTTGTCCATTTTATTGGCATAGAGTTGCTTGTAGAGGTCTCTTAGGATGCTTTGTATTTCTGTGGTGTCTGTTACAACTTCTCCTGTTTCATTTCTAATTTTATTGATTTGAGTCCTCTCCCTCTTTTACTTGAGTCTGGCTAAAGGTTTATCATTTTTGTTTATCTTCTCAAAGAACCAGCTTTTAGTTTTATTGATCTTTGCTATTGTTTTTATTTCATTTATTTCTGCTCTGATCTTTATGATTTCTTTCCTTCTATTAACTTTGGGTTTTGTTCTTCATTCTCTAGTTCCTTTAGGTGTAGGGTTAGATTGTTTATTTGAGATTTTTCTGGTTTCTTGAGGTAGGCTTTTATTGCTATAAACTTCCCTCTTAGAACTGTTTTTGCTGCATCCCATAGGTTTTGGATCATCGTGTTTTTGTTGTCATTTGTCTCTAGGTATTTTTTGATTTCCTCTTTGATTTCCTCAGTGATCTCTTGGTTATTTAGAAATGTATTGTTTAGCCTCCATGTGTTTGTTTTTTACGTTACTTTCCCTGTAATTGATTTCTAATCTCATAGCATTGTGGTCGGAACAGCTGCTTGATATGATTTCAGTTTTCTTAAATTTACTGAGGCTTTATTTGTGACCCAAGATGTGATCTATCCCGGAGAATGTTCCGTGTGCCATTGAGAAGAACTTGTAGTCTGCTGTTTTTGGATGGAATGTCCTATAAATATCCATTAAATCTATCTGGTCTATTGTGTCATTTAAAGCTTGTGTTTCCTTATTAATTTTCTGTCTGGATGATCTCCATTGGTGTAAGTGAGGTGTTAAAGTCCCTTGCTATTATTGTGTTACTGTTGATTTCCTCTTTTATAGCTGTTAGCAGTTGCCTTATGTATTGAGGTGTTCCTGTGTTGGGTACATATATATTTATAATTGTTATATCTTGGATTGATCCCTTGATCATTATGTAGTGTCCTTCCTTGTCTCTTGTAACATTCTTTATTTTAAAATCTATTTTATCTGATATGAGTATTGCTACTCCAGCTTTCTTTTGATTTTCATTTGCATGGAATATATTTTTCCATCCTCTCACTTTCAGTCTGTATGTGTCCCTAGGTCTGAAATGGGTCTCTAGTAGACAGCATATATATGGATCTTGTTTTTGTATCCATTCAGTGAGCCTGTGTCATTTGGTTGGAGCATTTAATCCATTCACGTTTAAGGTAATTATCAATATGTATGTTCCTATTATTATTTTCTTAATTGTTATGGGTTTGTCTTAGTGGGTCCTTTTCTTCTCTTGTGTTTCCCACTTAGAGAAGTTCCTTTAGCATTTGTTGTAGAGCTGGTTTCGTGGTGCTGAATTCTCTTAGCTTTTGCTTGTCTGTAAAGCTTTTGATTTCTCCATCAAATCTGAATGAGATACTTGCTGGGTGGAGTACTCTTGGTGGTAGGTTCTTCCCTTTCATCACGTTAAATTTATCATGCCACTCCCTTCTGGCTTGTAGATTTTCTGCTGAGAAATCAGCTGTTAACCTTATGGGAATTCCGTTGTATGTTGTCATTTTTCCCTTGTTGCTTTCAATAATTTTTCTTTGTCTTTAATTTTTTCAATTTGATTACTGTGTGTCTCGGCATTTTTCTCCTTTGGTTTATCCTGCCTGGGACTCTCTGCGCTTCGTGGACTTCGGTGGCTATTTCTTTTCCCATGCTAGGGAAGTTTTCAACTATAATCTCTTCAGATATTTTCTCGAGTCCTTTCTCTCTCTGTTCTCCATCTGGGACCCCTATAATGCGAATGTTGTTGCATTTAATGTTGTCCCAGAAGTCTCTTAGGTTGTCTTCATTTATTTTCATTCTTTTTCTTTATTTTGTTCCATGGCAGTGATTTCCACCTTTCTGTCTTCCAGGTCACTTATCCGTTCTTCTGTCACAGTTATTCTGCTACTGATTCCTTCTAGTGTATTTTTCATTTCAGTTATTGTATTGTTCATCTCTGTTTGTTTGTTCTTTAATTCTTCTAGGTGTTTGTTCCTTAATTCTTCTAGGTCTTTGTTAAGCATTTCTTGCATCTTCTCGATCTTTGCCTCCATTATTTTTCTAAGGTTTTGGATCATCTTCACTATCATTATTCTGAATTCTTTTACTGGAAGGTTACCTATCCCCACTTCATTTCGTTGTTTTTCTGAGGATTTATCTTGTTCCTTGATCTGGTATAAAGTCCTCTGCCTTTTCATTTTCTCTATCTTTCTGTGAATGTGGTTTTCCTTCCACAGGCTGCAGAATTGTAGTTCTTCTTGCTTCTGCTGTCTGCTCTCCAGTGATTGAGTCTATCTGAGAGGCTTGTGCAAGCTTCCTTATGCGAGGGACTGGTGGTGGGTAGAGCTGGGTGTTGTTCTGGTGGGCAGAGCTTTAATCTGCTTGTCTGTGGATTAAATAAAAGTTTAATAAAAAGTTTAATCCACTTGTCTGCTAATGCATGGGGCTGGGTTCCCTCCCTGTTGGTTGTTTGGACTGAGGCGACCCAGCACTGGAGCCTACCTTGCTCTTGGTGGGGCTAATGGTGGACTCTGGGAGAGTTCACGCCAAGGAGTATTTCCCAGAACTTCTGCTGTCAGTGTCGTTGTCCCCATGGTGAGCTGCAGCCACACCCCACCTCTGCAGGAGACCCTCTAAAACTAGCAGCTAGGTATGATCATTCACCTACGGGGTGACTGCTCCTTCCCTTGGGTCCTGATGTGCACACTACTTTGTGTGTGTCCTCCAAGAGTGGAGTCTCTGTTGAGACTCTGAGTCTCTGAATGCAGTTGAGACTCTGAGTGGAGTCGCACAGACTCTGGGTCCTGTGAAGCTTCGATGTTTTGTGGTTCTAGAAATCCTATAGGAGACAGTCCACAGCAGGTGAAGCTAATGCTGTCATAGAGGTGGTGAAACCAAAGATCTGCAGTTCCGACTAGAGGTGCTGATGTACAAACAGGACAAAATCATCTCATGTGAATGTAGTTCAGGCACGTTTAAAATGAATGCAGTCATGTTAATGCCTAACATCTTCTATCTTGTGCCTCTCCTCAAGGACCCCCTCCTCAGTTCCTGAGGCTCCTGTAAGTCATGTACAGGGGAATGGAGAGTGGGCTCTGTCCAGTCTGAGCCCTGAGTTACCCTGTGTGTATCTTAGGATACTTTGTATTTCTGTGGTGGCTCTTGTAACATCATCTCTTTCAGTTCTGATTTATTTGGCCCCTCTCTTTAAAAAAAATACTACTGTTGTCTTTTATTCTTTACAGAAGTTTAATAAGTGTTTGATCTACTACCCTTACTCTATGTATACTTTTTGCCGTGAGATTTTTACTTTTGTTTGTTTTCTTGTTACTGTCAATAATTAGTGAGAATTCTTTTAAGCTACCTTCAACATTGCTTATAAAGCTGCTTTATTAGTGATGACAGAGCTTTAATGGAAGTCGTGTTCTGGTTGTAAATTAGAATGCAATGTGCCAGCAAAAAGCCCCTTAAGTGTATGTCTCATTACTTCTCGTTCTTTTTTTCCCCTTTTTTTCTCTCTTTTTTTTCTTGTTCTTTTTTTAATGTTTATTTTTTATCAGAGCAAATTTGATTAAAATGTTTTGTTTGTTCTAGGTGTGTAAGATGTTGTTCTTTTACACATATACATGTATCTATACTTCTTCAGATCGTTTTCTCATGTAGCTTGTGACACAATGTTGAGTAGTCTTCTCTTGGTATTCCATAGGTCTTTGGTGATTATATATTTCACATGTGTTTCTATATCTATGTTAACCCCAATATCCTAATGTATCCAGTCCTCACACCTTTCCATTTGGTGAACCATAACTTTGTTTAATGAATCTGTGATTGCCTTTCTCTGTGGAAATATCTTCATTGGTATCAATTTTTAGCTAACACCTATAAGTGATATTATAGGATATGTGTCTTTTGCTGTCTGACTTAGTACAATTTGCCTGATTACCTCTAGAATCATCTACGGTGCTGCAAATGGCATTGTTTCATTTTTTTCCCTAGATAATATTCCATCTGTACATGTACCAGTTCTTCTTTGTCCACTCACCTGTTGATGGACTTTTTGGTTGCCTCCATGTCTTGGCTATTGTAATACTGCTGCACTGCACATTTGCCTGCCTGTGTCTTTACAATTCTGTCTTCTTATGTTATAGGCCCAGGAGTGGGCATCCTGTATCATATGGTATCTCGGGGTTTACCGTTTAAATGCACCACGATTCTGTGCTCATTATTGGCTCTTTCCAGGTTACATCCCACTTAAAGTTGAGGGTATGCATTTCTCCACAACACCTTCAGCATTTATTTATTTATTTATTTTTAATATCTTTATTGAAGTATAATTGCTTTACAATGGTGTGCTAGCTTGTGCTTTACAACAAAATGAATCAGTTATACATATACATATGTTCCCATATCACTTCCCTCTTGCGTCTCCCTCCCTCCCACCCTCCCTCCCCTCCAGGCGGTCACAAAGCACCGAGCTGATCTCCCTGTGCCATGCTGCTGCTTCCCACTAGCTATCTACCTTACGTTTGGTAGTGTATATATGTCCATGCCTCTCTCTCCCTTTGTCACAGCTTACCCTTCCCCCTCCCCATATCCTCAAGTCCATTCTCTAGTAGATCTCTGTCTTTATTCCTGTTTTACCCCTAGGTTCTTCATGACATTTTTTTCCCTTAAATTCCAGGTATATGTGTTAGCATACGGTATTTGTCTCTCTCTTTCTGACTTACTTCACTGTGTATGACAGACTCTAGGTCTATCCACCTCATTACAAATAGCTCAATTTCGTTTCTTTTTATGGCTTCAGCATTTATTGTTTGTAGTTTTCTTGCTGATGGATATTCTGACTGGTGTGAGCTGATACCTCTTTGTGGTTGAATTTGCATATGACTCATAATCCTTTGAAATTGAGCTTTAAGTCATGTCCTTTTTATTTTTCAAACTGTGATTACAGCTTAGCTCTTCAAAGTGTTTTCTAAAGTATGTGTTACATTTTGAAATTTATTGGCCATTACCTCCCTCAAAACATTTTGAGGGCAGGTTTCATTTACAGCCCTGCAGTACTTGTTCACATGAAGTGACCATTAGCACAGGCTTTAAAGCTGCTTTTGCAGGTAACGGCCAGATTGCGGCAGCCTTTCTTTGTTCCCCATGCTGGTACTAGGGAAACAGAGCTTCCGGCCGGTGGTCTTCCTCGGTTATAAATTAGAGTGGAATGTGCCCGGATAAACCCCCAAAGGCTGATGTCTCCTTACTTTTGTTTGTTTTTTTAATTTAATTTATATTTTTATCGGAATAATATTCCATTTTGTATATGGACCACTTCTTGGTGCATTGCTCTGTTGAGGGACATTTTCGTTGCTTCCAAGTGTTGGCTATATTAAATATTGCTGGAGTGCAAGATTGCCAGCTTGTGACTTTTTGATTCTCATTTTCTCAGGTGATAGTCCCAGCAGTGGGTATGACTGATTGACTAGTAGCTCAATGTTTACCTTTTCAAAGCACCTCCATTGTGTTTTCATTAGTGGCTCTTACCATGTCTCCCTTAGAGCCGAGGGTACGAACTTCTCCACAATCCCTTCAGCATTTATAGTTTGCAGCATTTTTGCTAATGGCCAATCTGACTGTTGTGACCTGATAGGTTTTTGTAATTTGGGTTTGCATGACTTTAAAAATTCCTAAAATTCATCATTTTCCACGCCTTTTTCCTTTCTGTTAAAAATCAAGTGTGAGTACAATCTATCTCTTGAAGCTGTCTTCTTGGAAGGTTGCCCTCTTTTGAATTTTTGGTGGATATTCGACCCCAGGATTTTTTTGGAGGGCAGATGTCATTACAGAACTGCAAGTTTGGTGAATATTTAGTGACCATTAGCACTGGGTTTAAAGCTGCTGTTGTGGGAAACGGCCACAAGGAGGCAGCATTTGTCCTTTCCCAAATCTGGGTACTAGGGCAGCAGAGCCTTTCTGGAAGTCGTGGTCCTAGGTTTTAAGTTAGAATGGAATGTGCCAGGAGGAACGCCCATAAGTTTATGTCTCATTACATCTTGGTTTTTAAAATTTATTTAATCGGGGTAATGATTAGATATTGTTTGTCCAGATGTACACAATCTGGTTCATTTGTACAATATATATGTCTATTCATGTTCAGATCCTCTTCCCATGTAAAATATTACAGTGTTCCATAGACCTCCCTTGCTATATGGTCCGTCTTTTTGATATATGTTTATTATATGTATTTGTATACGTATGGTAACGTTAATCTTAATTTATCCATTCTGCCCACCTTTCCTTTTAGATAAGCATACTTAATTTCTAAGTCTGTGAGTGTCTTTCTCTGTGGAAATATGTTCATTTGTGTTAGTTATTAGATAACGCCTATAAGTGATATCATAGGATATAGGTCTTTTGCTTTCTGACTTACCTCATATTCTGTGATTATCTCCAAGCTCATCTATGGCACCTCAAATAGCAGTGTTTCATTGTTTTCCATGGCTAATATTCTATTGTGAACGTGGACCACTTCTTCTTCATCCATACATCTGTTGATGGACATTTTGGTGGCTTCACTGTCTTGGCTATTGTGAATAAGGCTGCAGTGCAGCTTTTGCAGCCCGCGTCTTCTCGATTCTGGTCTTCTCAGGTGAGAGGCCCAGTGGTGTGACTGCTGCATCGAATGGTACCTCAACTTTTACTTTTAATCGTAGCTCCTTTCTGTTCTCATTATTGGCTCTTACCACGTTACATCTCACCAGCAGCTAGAGGGTACACAGTTCTCTAAAACCCCTTCAGAATTTATTGTTTGTAGACCTTTTGCTGATGGTCAGTCGACTGGTGTGAGTTGAAACCTTTTTGTACATTAGATTTGCATGAGTCTAATAATTCCTGAGGTTGAGCTTTCACCCATTTTCCTTTTTTTAAACAAGAGAGTGAGTCAAACTTACCTCTTCATACTATCGTCTTGAAAAATTTGCCAGTTTTGAATTTTATTGTCCATTCCCTACCTCAGCACAGTTGTTTAGGGCAGGTGTCCTTTGCAGCCCTGAGTCCTTGTGAATGTTAAGAGAACATTAGCTGTGGGCTTAACGCCGCTCTTGCGGAAAATGGCCACAAGGCAGCAGAATTTCTACATTTCCAACTCTGGGTTTTTGGGCAGCAGAGCCTTCCTGGAAATCGTGTTAGTAGGCTGCAAATTAGAGTGGAATGTGCCAGAGCACATCCCCAAGAGCTTATATCTCCTTACTTCTTGTTTGTTTTATAAATTTAATTTTTATTAATTATCAGAGCAAACTTGATAAAAATATTTTGTTTCTCCTAGGTGTACAGAATCTCGTTCATTATATCAATGTATCTGTCATTTATCTTTGCATTCTTTACCATGTAGGTTATTACAGAGTGTTGCCTAGACCTCTCTTGGTATTCCATAGGTATTTTGTGATTATATATTTCATATGTATTAGTACATGTCTGTTAACCCTCATATCCTAATTCACACATTCCTTACACTTTTCCATTGGTTAAACATAATTTTTTTTTCTTAATCCATGCTTTTCCTTCTCTTGGAAATAAGTTCATGAGTATCAACTTTTAGGTAACACCTAGAAGTGATGTCATAGGATATCTGTCTTTCACTTTCTTTCTTTAATTTGAGTGATTATCTCTAGGTCCTTATATGGTGGTGCAAACGGCACTGTTTCATTGTTTTCCATGGCTTATATTCCATTGTTTACATGGACCACTTCCTCTTTGTGCATTTTTCTGTTGATGGACATTTTGGTTTCTTCCAAGTCTTGGCTATGTTAAATATTCCTGCAGTGCAGGATTGCCAGTCTGTGTCTTTTCCATTCTGCTCTGCTCAGGTGATAGGCACATCAAAGGACCTACCAGATCACATGGTAGCTCAATTTTTACCCTTAAACGCACCTCCATTATGTTCTCACTACTGGCTGTTACCAGTTTACATCCCCCCCAGCAGCTGGAGGGTACACAGTTCTCTGAAACCCCTTCAGCATTTATTCTTTGTAGACTTTTTGCTGAAGAACATTCTGACGGCTGTGAGGTGAACATTTCTGTAATTGGATTTGCATGGCTTTATTCATTGCTGATGTTGCGCATTTTTCAATTCCCTTTTATTTTAAAGAGAAAAAAAAGAAAAGACAAAATGTGCGTAAAATATGCCTCTTGACATTGTCTTCTTGAAATGTTGACGTCTTTTGAATTTTCTGGTCGATTACGACCCCAGGACATTTTTGAGGCCCGGTGTCCTTTACAGTGCTGCACATATTTTGAATATTAAGTGACCATTACCTCTTGGTTTAAAGCTGCTGTTGTGTGAAACAGTCACAAGGCGGCAGCATTTCTCCTTTACCAAATCTGGTTACCAGGGCAACAGAGCCTTAATGGAAGTCCTGTTCTAGGTTGAAAATTAGAATGGGATGTGCCAGGAAAAATTCCTTTCAGTTTATGTCTCATTATTTCTTGTTCATATTTTTAATTTAATTTTTATTTTTTATCGCAGCAAATTTGATTACAATGTTTTTTTTTTTTTGTTCTAGGTGTGCAAGATGTGGTTCTTTCACACACATACATATATCTATTCTTCTTCAGAACCTTTTCCCAGGTAGGTTATGACACAATGTTGAGTAGTCTTCTCTTGGTATTCCGTAGGTCTTTGGTGATTATATATTTCACATGTGTTTCTATATCTATGTTAACCCCAATATCGTAATGTATCCAATCCTCACACCTTTCGATTTGGGGAACCATAAGTTTGTTCAATGAATCTGTGATTGCCTTTCTCTGTGGAAATATCTTCATTGTTATCAATTTTCAGGTAACACCTATAAGTGATATACGTTAGGTGTCTTTCGCTTTCTCACTTACTACAAGTTGCATGGTTACCTCTAGACTCATCTATGGTGCTGCAAATGGCATTGTTTCACTTTTTTCCCGAGCTAATATTCCATCTCTACATGTAACAGTTCCTCTTTGTCCACTCATCTGTTGATGGACTTTTGGTTGCTTCCATGTCTTGGCTATTGTAATACTGCTGCAGTGCAGATTTGCCTGCCTGTGTCTTTCCAATTCTGTCTTCTTATGTTATAGGCCCAGGAGTGGGCCTGCTGGATCATATAATAGCTCAATATTTACCTTTTAAAGGCACCTCCACCCTGTTCCCATTAGTGACTCTTACCAGGTTACGTCCCACTTCAAATTAAGGGTATGCATTTCTCCACAACCTCTTCAGCATTGATCGTTTGTAGTTTCTTTCCTGATGGTTATTCTGAATGGTGTGAGCTGATACCTCTGTGTGGTTGGATTTGCATGTGTCTCATAATCCTTTGAAACTGAGCTTTCAGGCATGTCCTTTTATTTTTCAAACGGTTATTACAGCTTAGTTCTTCAAATGGTTTTCTTGAAATATGTGCCACATTTTGAAATACTTTGGCCTTTACCTCCCGCAAGACATGATGAAGGCAGGTTTCCTTTACAGCCCTGCAGGACTTGTTCATATGAAGTGACAATTAGCATAGGTTTTAAAGCTGTTTTTTCAGGTAATGGCCAGAGGGTGGAGCATTTCATAATTCTATGAAACGTAACTGAACACACAATATATATTTTTTCTTTTAAATTTCCATTGTTACTTTTTTAAAGTACAATTATAATTGAAGTTCTTTGTAACAAGTGAAATTTAAAAAATTAAAGGAAAAGATAATATTTTACCACTTGCCATCCTTTCCCATTTACTGAAACGACCAGCATAATGTGTAGATTTCTCATTTTATCCAGGTGTTCTATACATCTGGAATATCATGCTTCTCACTGTAGAAAAACAGATTTAGCTCTCACACTTTTTATAGGCTACATAACATTCCATAGAACAGAAGTACCAACTATTTCAGACTTAGCTTTTTGAGGGACACTCAGGTTACTTTCTGTTTTATTTTGTTGTTCTTTTTTTGGGGGGGGTAGGAGTTTATTATTTATTTATTTATTTTTGTTGTGTTGGGTCTGAGTTTCCGTGTGAGGGCTTTCTCTAGTTGTGGCAAGTGGGGGGCCACTCTTGATCTCGGTGCGCAGGCCTCTCACTATTGCGGCCTCTCTTGTTGCAGAGCACAGGCTCCAGATGCGAGGGCTCACTGGTTGTGGCTTATGGGCCTAGTTGCTCCATGGCATGTGGGATCCTCCCAGACCAGGGCTCGAACCTGTGTCCCCTGCATTAGCAGGCAGATTCTAACCACCGCACCACCAGCGAAGCCCTCTATTTTGTTGTTCTGCTAGTTTGTTTTAACCCAAGAAAATATTTTTTTAAATAAAAAAACAAAATTAAGCTAAGGGTAAGGATTAGGGTTTAGGGTAAGATTTAGGGTTAGGGTACGGGTTAGGATTATTGTATGGCTTAGAGTATGGTTTAGGGTTATGGTTATGGTACGGGTTAGTGTTAGGGTACAGTTTAGGGTATGGCTATGGTTTAGTGTTAGGGTACGGGTTAAGGTATGGGTTAGTGTTAGGGTATGGGTTAGGATTCAGGTACGGTTTATGTTCAGGGTTATGGTTAGGTTTAGTGTATGGGTTAGTGTTAGGTACGGGTTAGGGTTAGGTTTAGTGTTAAGGAAGGGGTAGAGTTTAGGGTACAGGATAGGGAACAACAAAGGGTTAGGGTTAGGGTACGTGTTAGGGTACAGTTTAGTGTTAGTGTATGGGTTAGGATTAGGGTACGGTTTAGGGTAAGGTTTAGAGTTAGGGTTAGGGGACGGGTATGGTTTGGGGTACAGTTTAGGGTATGACCACGGGTTAGGAGTAGGGTAAGTGTTAGGGTACGGTTTAGTGTTAGTGTACAGGTTAGGATTATGGTACGGGATAGTGTAAGGGTTAGGGTTAGGGAATGGGTACAGATTAGGTTGCAGGTTAGGGTATGACAACGGGTTAAGGTTAGGGTACGTGTTAGTGTATGGGTTAGGATTAGGGTACGGGTTAGGTTATGGGTTAGTGTTAGGGGATGGGTTAGGATTAGGATACGGGTTATGGTACGGTTTAGGGAAAGGGTTAGGATACGGGGTAGGGTTAGGATAAAGTTTAGTGTATGGCTATGTGTTACTGTTAGGGTACATGTTAGCGTACGGGTTAGTGTTCGTGTACAGCTTAGGGTAAGGGTTAGGGTTAGGGAACGGGTACGGTCTCAGGTACAGGTTAGGGTATGGTAGCGGGATAGGGATAGTGTACGTGTTAGGATGAGACTTCTTTGTAGTGCAGATTTGAATTTCCCGCTTGCTTGGTGGGCCAAAAAGTGTGTATGCATTTTATCCTGAATATACTCAGGAAAAAACGTATACGCCCTTTTTGGCCAAGTGCATCGCTGCCAAACGATGTGCCAAACAGGAGGTTACAAGCACTGACTCTCCAAGTGGGGAGATTGTTAGTAAAGCGTCTGGAATGGCGAACCCGAGTACCAGAGGACGAATAATGAGATGCGTTTTAGAAACCTTGCCCGATCACACTGTGGACCATCCTCTGGGTTTCCCACGCATGTTTTAGGTGTAGGAAGAATCCCTTAAACCTGGAGAGTTGGGACCCATGGAATGGGTAGCACGCAGTACTACTTCAAAGAGCCTGCATTTGCTCACCGAATCTCACCAATTCTCTCAGCCCCGAGTGTCCAGCCTTATGTCTCACCCAGCTGTGGGTGTAGATGTGGTAAATCCAGGTTTCATCACAAGCCTGAACGAATTATTTAAGAATTTCTCTCTCTTTCACTGTCTTTCTGTTTTGTTTTTGAAGTTTATTTTTATAATGGGGTTGAGCTGATTTTCACTGCTGTGTTTATGCGTCTGTACACACACTTGATTCTCTTACGGAGACATATAAATACATAGATTTTAAGATTCTTACTAGTCAGATATATTCCTCTGCGGTGAATAGGGGGTGTTGAGTCCACTTCGCTGAGCAAGGAGTAGGTCTTGTCTATTACATATTTGGCTTATGGAACGGTATCTGTGCTCATTTCAATCTCTGGATTTATGCAGCACCCCAACTCACCTTTCCCCTTAAGCAAACATGTTTGTTTTCTAAATGTGAGACTCTGTTCTGTTTTGTAATTCAGTTCATGTGTAGCCAAGTTTACATTCCCTCTATAAGTGATATCTTATGATAAGTTTCTTTATCTGTGTGACTTATTTCCTTAGAATCATCGTACCTAAATTCACTCATTATGCTCCTACGGGCCTGATGATATTGATTTCATTGCTGAGTGATATTTCATTGTACGTAAGTACCACAACTTCTTTATCCCTTTTCCTCTTTCTGGGATATTTAAATTGTACCATAGTTGAGGTTCTTGTAAACACAGCAGCCCTAAACTTTGGGGTGGCTGTGTCTTGTTGATTTTAATTTTCCTAAGCTATAGGACCATAAGTGGAAGCAACCTAGGCTCTGTAGCTTTGTTTTTTAGAGGTTTCAGGAAACACCATACACTTCTCCAGAGTGGCTGTTGGCAATTTACATCCCGCCCATCAGCATAACAAGGCTCCCAGTTCTCCATGGCCTGTCCTGCCTTTCTGGTTTTTACACTTTTTTCAGATGGCCCTTTTGACCGGTGGGAAGTGAGACTTCATTGTAGTGCGGATTTCCATTGCACGCTTCCTTGGTTGGCAAAAATGGCCGTATGCGTTTTTTCCTGGATATATTCAGGAAAAAACGCATATGCATTTTTTGGCCAAGTGCATCATTGTCGAAGTTCTGCCGCTTTTCATATGCTTTAAATGCAGTTTCCATCTACCTCCTGAAATATATTTCCTGCAATTGTGCCATGCATTCAAGTCCTCTTCACAGCCTTACCTCAATATATTTTTGGACGATAGCTGTCATTTATAACTCTGCAAGTTTGTGAATTACAGTGCCCCTGAGGTCCTTTTTCCAACTCGCTTTTTTGTGCGCTGGCCGCAGAACTGCAGGATTGCTTCAGGCCCTAATCTTGTTTCATCACGGCACGCTGAGCCTTTTGTTAATTCCTCTTCCTGGTGGGAAATTAGAGTGAAATGTGACCGTCCAAACACCTACAGCTAGTCTCTCATTGGTTCTCCCGATTCCCGTTCAACCTCCGCAGAAATTGCTAACTGTGCCAAACAGGAGTTTTAAGGCACTGACTCTCCACGTGGGGAGATGTTTAGTAAAGCGTCTGGAATGGCGAACCCGTGTACCAGGGGACAAAAAATGAGATGGGTTTTAGAAACGTTGCCCGATCACATGGTGTACAATCCTCTGGGTTTCCCATGCATGTTTTAGCTGTAGGAAGAATCCCTTAAACCAGGAGAGTTGGGACCCAGGGAATGGGTAGCATACAGTATTACTTCAAAGGGTCTGCATTTGCTCACCGAACCTCACCAATCCTCTCAGCCCCAAATGTCCTGCCTTATGTCTCACCCAGCTGTGGGTGTAGATGTGGTAAATCCAAGTTTCATCACAAGCCCTGAACGAATTATTTAAGAACTTTCTCTCCTTCACTGTCTTTGTTTTTGAAATTTATTTTAATAATGGGGTTTAGTTGATTTTTCACGGCTGTGTATACTGCTCTACACACACTTGATTCTCTTACAGAGACATATAGATACATATGTTTTAATATTCTTATTGTCAGATATATTCCTCTGCGGTGAATAGGTGGTGTTGAGTCTAATTAGTTGAGCAAGGAGTATATCTTGTCTATTATATATTTGGCTTATGGAATAGTATCTGTGCTCATTTCAATCTCTGGTTTTACGCAGCACCCCAACTCACCATTCCCCTTAAGAAAGCATAAGTTTGTTTTCTAAATGTGAGACTCTGTTCTGTTTTGTAATTCAGTTCATGTGTAGCCAAGTTTACATTCCCTCTATAAGTGATATCTTATGATAAGTTTCTTTTTCTGTGTGACTTATTTCCTTTGAATCATCGTACCTAAATCCATTCATTATGCTTGTACGGGCCTGACGACATTGATTTCATTATTGAGTGATATTCCATTGTACGTAAGTACGAAAACTTCTTTATCCATTTCTCTCTTTCAAGGATATTTAATTTGTACCGTAGTCGAGGCTCTTGTAAACAGAGCAGCCCTAAACTTTGCGGTGGTTGTTTCTTGTTATTTTAATTTTCCTGAGCTATAGTGCAATAAGTGGGTTTAGGGTAGGGTTAAGGTTAGCATTAGGGAACGGGTATGGTTTAGGATGCGACAATGGTTTAGGGTGAGCGAAAGTGTTAGGGTACAGGTCAGTGTTAGTGTACCGTTTAGGATTAGGGTAAGTGTTAGGGTAATGCTTCAGGTTAGGGTTACAGTTAGGGAACGGGGACGGTTTAGGGTACAGGTTAGGGTACGACAACAGTTTAGGGATAGCGTACATGTAAGGGTAAGATTTAGTGTTAGCGTACGGGTAAGGATTAGGGGACGGGTGAGGGTCAGGCTTCAGGGAAGGGTTAGGGTTAGGGTTCGGGCTAGGGTTAGGGTTAGGGGACGGGGACGGTTTAGGGTCCAGGTGAGGGTACGGCAACGCTTTAGGGGGAGCGTGCGTGTGAGGGCGCGGGTTAGTGTTAGCGTACGGGTTAGGATTAGGGGACGGGTGAGGGTCAGGCTTCGGGGAAGGGTTAGGGTTAGGGTTCGGGCTAGGGTTAGGGTTAGGGGACGGGGACGGTTTAGGGTCCAGGTGAGGGTACGGCAACGCTTTAGGGGGAGCGTGCGTGTGAGGGCGCGGGTTAGTGTTAGCGTACGGGTTAGGATTAGGGGACGGGTGAGGGTCAGGCTTCGGGGAAGGGTTAGGGTTAGGGTTCGGGCTAGGGTTAGGGTTAGGGGATGGGGACGGTTTAGGGTCCAGGTGAGGGTACGGCAACGCTTTAGGGGGAGCGTGCGTGTGAGGGCGCGGGTTACTGTTAGCGTACGGGTTAGGATTAGGGGACGGGTGAGGGTCAGGCTTCAGGGAAGGGTTAGGGTTAGGGTTCGGGCTAGGGTTAGGGGACGGGGACGGTTTAGGGTCCAGGTGAGGGTACGGCAACGCTTTAGGGGGAGCGTGCGTGTGAGGGCGCGGGTTAGTGTTAGCGTACGGGTTAGGATTAGGGGACGGGTGAGGGTCAGGCTTCGGGGAAGGGTTAGGGTTAGGGTTCGGGCTAGGGTTACGGTTAGGAGACGGGGACGGTTTAGGGTCCAAGTGAGGGTACGGCAACGCTTTAGGGGGAGCGTGCGTGTGAGGGCGCGGGTTAGTGTTAGCGTACGGGTTAGGATTAGGGGACGGGTGAGGGTCAGGCTTCGGGGAAGGATTAGGGTTAGGTTTCGGGCTAGGGTTAGGGGACGGGGACGGTTTAGGGTCCAGGTGAGGGTACGGCAATGCTTTAGGGGGAGTGTGCGTGTGAGGGCGCGGGTTAGTGTTAGCGTACGGGTTAGGATTAGGGGATGGGTGAGGGTCAGGCTTCGGGGAAGGGTTAGGGTTAGGGTTCGGGCTAGGGTTAGGGTTAGGGGACGGGGACGGTTTAGGGTCCAGGTGAGGGTACGGCAACGCTTTAGGGGGAGCATGCGTGTGAGGGCGCGGGTTAGTGTTAGCGTACGGGTTAGGATTAGGGGACAGGTGAGGATCAGGCTTCGGGGAAGGGTTAGGGTTAGGGTTCGGGCTAGGGTTAGGGTTAGGGGACGGGGACGATTTAGGGTCCAGGTGAGGTTATGGCAACGCTTTAGGGGGAGCGTGCGTGTGAGGGCGCGGGTTAGTGTTAGCGTACGGGTTAGGATTAGGGGACGGGTGAGGGTCAGGCTTCGGGGAACGGTTAGGGTTAGGGTTCGGGCTAGGGTTAGGGTTAGGGGACGGGGACGGTTTAGGGTCCAGGTTAGGGTACGGCAACGCTTTTGGGGGAGCGTGTGTGTGAGGGCGTGGGTTAGTGTTAGCGTATGGCTTAGGATTAGGGGACGGGTGAGGGTCATGCTTCGGGGAAGGGTTAGGGTTAGGGTTCGGGCTAGGGTTAGGGATAGGGGACGGGGACGGTTTAGGGTCCAGGTGAGGGTACGGCAACGCTATAGGGGGAGCGTGCCTGTGAGGGTGTGGGGTAGTGTTAGCGTACGGGTTAGGATTAGGGGACGGGTGTGGGTCAAGCTTCGGGGAAGGGTTAGGGTTAGGGTTCGGGCTAGGGTTAGGGTTAGGGGACGGGGACGGTTTAGGGTCCAGGTGAGGGTACGGCAACGCTTTAGGGGGAGCGTGCGTGTGAGGGCGTGGGTTAGTGTTAGCGTGCGGTTTAGGATTAGGGGACGGGTGAGGGTCAGGCTTCGGGGAAGGGTTAGGGTTAGGGTTCGGGCTAGGGTTAGGGTTAGGGGACGGGGACGGTTTAGGGTCCAGGTGAGGGTACGGCAACGCTTTAGGGGGAGCGTGCGTGTGAGGGCGTGGGTTAGTGTTAGCGTACGGGTTAGAATTAGGGGACGGGTGAGGGTCAGGCTTCGGGGAAGGGTTAGGGTTAGGGTTCGGGCTAGGGTTAGGGTTAGGGGACGGGGACGGTTTAGGGTCCAGGTGAGGGTACGGCAACGCTTTAGGGGGAGCGTGCCTGTGAGGGTGTGGGGTAGTGTTAGCGTACGGGTTAGGATTAGGGGACGGGTGTGGGTCAAGCTTCGGGGAAGGGTTAGGGTTAGGGTTCGGGCTAGGGTTAGGGTTAGGGGATGGGGACGGTTTAGGGTCCAGGTGAGGGTACGGCAACGCTTTAGGGGGAGCGTGCGTGTGAGGGCGTGGGTTAGTGTTAGCGTGCGGTTTAGGATTAGGGGACGGGTGAGGGTCAGGCTTCGGGGAAGGGTTAGGGTTAGGGTTCGGGCTAGGGTTAGGGTTAGGGGAC
Source organism: Stenella coeruleoalba (assembly GCF_951394435.1). NCBI lineage: Eukaryota > Metazoa > Chordata > Mammalia > Artiodactyla > Delphinidae > Stenella > Stenella coeruleoalba. The sequence goes on from NW_027646206.1 coordinate 1,174,086, forward strand.
GGGGACGGTTTAGGGTCCGGGTGAGGGTACGGCAACGCTTTAGGGGGAGCGTGCGTGTGAGGGCGTGGGTTAGTGTTAGCGTACGGGTTAGGATTAGGGGACGGGTGAGGGTCAGGCTTCGGGGAAGGGTTAGGGTTAGGGTTCGGGCTAGGGTTAGGGTTAGGGGACGGGGACGGTTTAGGGTCCAGGTGAGGGTACGGCAACGCTTTAGGGGGAGCGTGCGTGTGAGGGCGCGGGTTAGTGTTAGCGTACGGGTTAGGATTAGGGGACGGGTGAGGGTCAGGCTTCGGGGAAGGGTTAGGGTTAGGGTTCGGGCTAGGGTTAGGGTTAGGGGATGGGGACGGTTTAGGGTCCAGGTGAGGGTACGGCAACGCTTTAGGGGGAGCGTGCGTGTGAGGGCGCGGGTTAGTGTTAGCGTACGGGTTAGGATTAGGGGACGGGTGAGGGTCAGGCTTCAGGGAAGGGTTAGGGTTAGGGTTCGGGCTAGGGTTAGGGGACGGGGACGGTTTAGGGTCCAGGTGAGGGTACGGCAACGCTTTAGGGGGAGTGTGCGTGTGAGGGCGCGGGTTAGTGTTAGCGTACGGGTTAGGATTAGGGGACGGGTGAGGGTCAGGCTTCGGGGAAGGGTTAGGGTTAGGGTTCGGGCTAGGGTTACGGTTAGGAGACGGGGACGGTTTAGGGTCCAGGTGAGGGTACGGCAACGCTTTAGGGGGAGCGTGCGTGTGAGGGCGCGGGTTAGTGTTAGCGTACGGGTTAGGATTAGGGGACGGGTGAGGGTCAGGCTTCGGGGAAGGATTAGGGTTAGGTTTCGGGCTAGGGTTAGGGGACGGGGACGGTTTAGGGTCCAGGTGAGGGTACGGCAATGCTTTAGGGGGAGCGTGCGTGTGAGGGCGCGGGTTAGTGTTAGCGTACGGGTTAGGATTAGGGGACGGGTGAGGGTCAGGCTTCGGGGAAGGGTTAGGGTTAGGGTTCGGGCTAGGGTTAGGGTTAGGGGACGGGGACGGTTTAGGGTCCAGGTGAGGGTACGGCAACGCTTTAGGGGGAGCATGCGTGTGAGGGCGCGGGTTAGTGTTAGCGTACGGGTTAGGATTAGGGGACAGGTGAGGATCAGGCTTCGGGGAAGGGTTAGGGTTAGGGTTCAGGCTAGGGTTAGGGTTAGGGGACGGGGACGATTTAGGGTCCAGGTGAGGTTATGGCAACGCTTTAGGGGGAGCGTGCGTGTGAGGGCGCGGGTTAGTGTTAGCGTACGGGTTAGGATTAGGGGACGGGTGAGGGTCAGGCTTCGGGGAACGGTTAGGGTTAGGGTTCGGGCTAGGGTTAGGGTTAGGGGACGGGGACGGTTTAGGGTCCAGGTTAGGGTACGGCAACGCTTTTGGGGGAGCGTGTGTGTGAGGGCGTGGGTTAGTGTTAGCGTATGGCTTAGGATTAGGGGACGGGTGAGGGTCATGCTTCGGGGAAGGGTTAGGGTTAGGGTTCGGGCTAGGGTTAGGGATAGGGGACGGGGACGGTTTAGGGTCCAGGTGAGGGTACGGCAACGCTATAGGGGGAGCGTGCCTGTGAGGGTGTGGGGTAGTGTTAGCGTACGGGTTAGGATTAGGGGACGGGTGTGGGTCAAGCTTCGGGGAAGGGTTAGGGTTAGGGTTCGGGCTAGGGTTAGGGTTAGGGGACGGGGACGGTTTAGGGTCCAGGTGAGGGTACGGCAACGCTTTAGGGGGAGCGTGCGTGTGAGGGCGTGGGTTAGTGTTAGCGTGCGGTTTAGGATTAGGGGACGGGTGAGGGTCAGGCTTCGGGGAAGGGTTAGGGTTAGGGTTCGGGCTAGGGTTAGGGTTAGGGGACGGGGACGGTTTAGGGTCCAGGTGAGGGTACGGCAACGCTTTAGGGGGAGCGTGCGTGTGAGGGCGTGGGTTAGTGTTAGCGTACGGGTTAGAATTAGGGGACGGGTGAGGGTCAGGCTTCGGGGAAGGGTTAGGGTTAGGGTTCGGGCTAGGGTTAGGGTTAGGGGACGGGGACGGTTTAGGGTCCAGGTGAGGGTACGGCAACGCTTTAGGGGGAGCGTGCCTGTGAGGGTGTGGGGTAGTGTTAGCGTACGGGTTAGGATTAGGGGACGGGTGTGGGTCAAGCTTCGGGGAAGGGTTAGGGTTAGGGTTCGGGCTAGGGTTAGGGTTAGGGGATGGGGACGGTTTAGGGTCCAGGTGAGGGTACGGCAACGCTTTAGGGGGAGCGTGCGTGTGAGGGCGTGGGTTAGTGTTAGCGTGCGGTTTAGGATTAGGGGACGGGTGAGGGTCAGGCTTCGGGGAAGGGTTAGGGTTAGGGTTCGGGCTAGGGTTAGGGTTAGGGGACGGGGACGGTTTAGGGTCCGGGTGAGGGTACGGCAACGCTTTAGGGGGAGCGTGCGTGTGAGGGCGTGGGTTAGTGTTAGCGTACGGGTTAGGATTAGGGGACAGGTGAGGGTCAGGCTTCGGGGAAGGGTTAGGGTTAGGGTTCGGGCTAGGGTTAGGGTTAGGGGACGGGGACGGTTTAGGGTCCAGGTGAGGGTATGGCAACGCTTTAGGGGGAGCGTGCGTGTGAGGGCGCGGGTTAGTGTTAGCGTACGGGTTAGGATTAGGGGACGGGTGAGGGTCAGGCTTCGGGGAAGTGTTAGGGTTAGGGTTCGGGCTAGGGTTAGGGTTAGGGGACGGGGACGGTTTAGGGTCCAGGTGAGGGTACGGCAACGCTTTAGGGGGAGCGTGCGTGTGAGGGCGCGGGTTAGTGTTAGCGTACGGGTTAGGATTAGGGGACGGGTGAGGGTCAGGCTTCGGGGAAGTGTTAGTGTTAGGGTTCAGGCTAGGGTTAGGGTTAGGGGACGGGGACGGTTTAGGGTCCAGGTGAGGGTACGGCAACGCTTTAGGGGGAGCGTGCGTGTGAGGGCGCGGGTTAGTGTTAGCGTACGGTTTAGGATTAGGGGACGGGAGAGGGTCAGGCTTCGGGGAAGGGTTAGGGTTAGGGTTCGGGCTAGGGTTAGGGTTAGGGGACGGGGACGGTTTAGGGTCCAGGTGAAGGTACGGCAATGCTTTAGGGGGAGCGTGCGTGTGAGGGCGTGGGTTAGTGTTAGCCTACGGGTTAGGTTTAGAGGACGGGTGAGGGTCAGGCTTCGGGGAAGGGTTAGGGTTAGGGTTCGGGCTAGGGTTAGGATTAGGGGACGGGGACGGTTTAGGGTCCAGGTGAGGGTACGGCAACGCTTTAGGGGGAGCGTGCGTGTGAGGGCGTGGGTTAGTGTTAGCGTACGGGTTAGGATTAGGGGACGGATGAGGGTCAGGCTTCGGGGAATGGTTAGGGTTAGGGTTCGGGCTAGGGTTAGGGTTAGGGGACGGGGACGGTTTAGGGTCCAGGTGAGGGTACGGCAATGCTTTAGGGGGAGAGTGGGTGTGAGGGCGCGGGTTAGTGTTAGTGTACGGGTTAGGATTATGGGACGGGTGAGGGTCAGGCTTCGGGGAAGGGTTAGGGTTAGGGTTCGGGCTAGGGTTAGGGTTAGGGGACGGGGACGGTTTAGGGTCCAGGTGAGGGTACGGCAACGGTTTAGGGGGAGCGTGGGTGTGAGGGCACTGGTTAGTGTTAGCGTACGGGTTAGGATTAGGGGACGGGTGAGGGTCAGGCTTCGGGGAAGGGTTAGGGTTAGGGTTCGGGCTAGGGTTAGGGTTAGGGGACGGGGACGGTTTAGGGTCCAAGTGAGGGTATGGCAACGCTTTAGGGGGAGCGTGCGTGTGAGGGCGCGGGTTAGTGTTAGCGTACCGGTTAGGATTAGGGGACGGGTGAGGGTCAGGCTTCGGGGAAGGGTTAGGGTTAGGGTTCGGGCTAGGGTTAGGATTAGGGGACGGGGACGGTTTAGGGCCCAGGTGAGGGTACGGCAACGCTTTTGGGGGAGCGTGCGTGTGAGGGCGTGGGTTAGTGTTAGCGTACGGGTTAGGATTAGGGGACGGGTGAGGGTCAGGCTTCGGGGAAGGGTTAGGTTTAGGGTTCGGGCTAGGTTTAGGGTTAGGGGACGGGGACGGTTTAGGGTCCAGGTGAGGGTACGGCAACGCTTTAGGGGGAGCGTGCATGTGAGGGCGCGGGATAGTGTTAGCGTACGGGTTAGAATTAGGGGACGGGTGAGGGTCAGGCTTCGGGGAATGGTTAGGGTTAGGGTTCGGGCTAGGGTTAGGGTTAGGGGACGGGGACGGTTTAGGGTCCAGGTGAGGGTACGGCAACGCTTTAGGGGGAGCGTGCGTGTGAGGGCGTGTGTTAGTGTTAGCGTGCGGGTTAGGATTAGGGGACGGGTGAGGGTCAGGCTTCGGGGAAGGGTTAGGGTTAGGGTTCGGACTAGGGTTAGGGTTAGGGGACGGGGACGGTTTAGGGTCCAGGTGAGGGTACGGCAACGCTTTAGGGGGAGCGTGCGTGTGAGGGCGTGGGTTAGTGTTAGCGTACGGGTTAGGATTATGGGACGGGTGAGTGTCAGGCTTCGGGGAAGGGTTAGGGTTAGGGTTCGGGCTAGGGTTAGGGTTAGGGGACGGGGACGGTTTAGGGTCCAGGTGAGGGTACGGCAACGCTTTAGGGGGAGCGTGCGTGTGAGGGCGCGGGATAGTGTTAGCGTGCGGGTTAGGATTAGGGGACGGGTGAGGGTCAGGCTTCGGGGAAGGGTTAGGGTTAGGGTTCGGGCTAGGGTTAGGGTTAGGGGACGGGGACGGTTTAGGGTCCAGGTGAGGGTACGGCAACGCTTTGGGGGAGCCTGCGTGTGAGGGCGCGGGTTAGTGTTAGCGTACGGGTTAGGATTAGGGGACGGGTGAGGGTCAGGCTTCGGGTAATGGTTAGGGTTAGGGTTCGGGCTAGGGTTAGGGTTAGTGGATGGGGACGGTTTAGGGTCCAGGTGAGGGTACGGCAACGCTTTAGGGGGAGCGTGCGTGTGAGGGCGCGGGTTAGTGTTAGCGTACGGGTTAGGATTAGGGGACGGGTGAGGGTCAGGCTTCGGGGAAGGATTAGGGTTAGGGTTCGGGCTAGGGTTAGGGTTAGGGGACGGGGACGGTTTAGGGTCCAGGTGAGGGTACGGCAACGGTTTAGGGGGAGCGTGGGTGTGAGGGCGCAGGTTAGTGTTAGCGTACGGGTTAGGATTAGGGGACGGGTGAGGGTCAGGCTTCGGGGAAGGGTTAGGGTTAGGGTTGGGCTAGGGTTAGGGTTAGGGGACGGGGATGGTTTAGGGTCCAGGTGAGGGTACGGCAATGCTTTAGGGGGAGCGTGCGTGTGAGGGCGCGGGTTAGTGTTAGCGTACGGGTTAGGATTAGGGGACGGGTGAGGGTCAGGCTTCGGGGAAGGGTTAGGGTTAGGGTTCGGGCTAGGGTTAGGGTTAGGGGATGGGGACGGTTTAGGGTCCAGGTGAGGGTACGGCAACGCTTTAGGGGGAGCGTGCGTGTGAGGGCGTGTGTTAGTGTTAGCATACGGGTTAGGATTAGGGGACGGGTGAGGGTGAGGCTTCGGGGAAGGGTTAGGGTTAGGGTTCGGGCTAGGGTTAGGATTAAGGGACAGGGAAGGTTTAGGGTCCAGGTGAGGGTACGGCAACGCTTTAGGGGGAGCGTGCATGTGAGGGCGCGGGTTAGTGTTAGCGTACGGGTTAGGATTAGGGGACGGGTGAGGGTCAGGCTTCGGGGAAGGGTTAGGGTTAGGGTTCGGGCTAGGGTTAGGGTTAGGGGACGGGGACGGTTTAGGGTCCAGGTGAGGGTACGGCAACGCTTTAGGGGGAGCGTGCCTGTGAGGGCGCGGGTTAGTGTTAGCGTACGGGTTAGGATTAGGGGACGGGTGAGGGTCAGGCTTCGGGGAAGGGTTAGGGTTAGGGTTCGGGCTAGGGTTAGGGTTAGGGGACGGGGACGGTTTAGGGTCAAGGTGAGGGTACGGCAACGCTTTAGGGGGAGCGTGCGTGTGAGGGCACGGGTTAGTGTTAGCGTACGGGTTAGGATTAGGGGACGGGTGAGGGTCAGGCTTAGGGGAAGGGTTACGGTTAGGGTTCGGGCTAGGGTTAGGGTTAGGGGACGGGGAAGGTTTAGGGTCCAGGTGAGGGTACGGCAACGCTTTAGGGGGAGCGTGCGTGTGAGGGCGCGGGTTAGTGTTAGCGTACGGGTTAGGATTAGGGGACGGGTGAGGGTCAGGCTTCGGGGAAGGGTTAGGGTTAGGGTTCGGGCTAGGGTTAGGGTTAGGGTACGGGGACGGTTTAGGGTCCAGGTGAGGGTACGGCAACGCTTTAGGGGGAGCGTGCGTGTGAGGGCGCGGGTTAGTGTTAGCGTACGGGTTAGGATTAGGTGACGGGTGAGGGAAAGGCTTCGGGGAAGGGTTAGGGTTAGGGTTCGGGCTAGGGTTAGGGTTAGGGGACGGGGACGGTTTAGGGTCCAGGTGAGGGTACGGCAACGCTTTAGGGGGAGCGTGCGTGTGAGGGCGCGGGTTAGTGTTAGCGTACGGGTTAGGATTAGGGGACGGGTGAGGGTCAGGCTTCGGGGAAGGGTTAGGGTTAGGGTTCGGGCTAGGGTTAGGGTTAGGGGACGGGGACGGTTTAGGGTCCAGGTGAGGGTACGGCAACGGTTTAGGGGGAGCGTGGGTGTGAGGGCGCGGGTTAGTGTTAGCGTACGGGTTAGGATTAGGGGACGGGTGAGGGTCAGGCTTCGGGGAAGGGTTAGGGTTAGGTTTCGGGCTAGGGTTAGGGTTAGGGGACGGGGACGGTTTAGGGTCCAAGTGAGGGTATGGCAACGCTTTAGGGGGAGCGTGCGTGTGAGGGCGCGGGTTAGTGTTAGCGTACCGGTTAGGATTAGGGGACGGGTGAGGGTCAGGCTTCGGGGAAGGGTTAGGGTTAGGGTTCGGGCTAGGGTTAGGATTAGGGGACGGGGACGGTTTAGGGTCCAGGTGAGGGTACGGCAATGCTTTAGGGGGAGCGTGCGTGTGAGGGCGTGGGTTAGTGTTAGCGTACGGGTTAGGATTAGGGGACGGGTGAGGGTCAGGCTTCGGGGAAGGGTTAGGTTTAGGGTTCGGGCTAGGTTTAGGGTTAGGGGACGGGGACGGTTTAGGGTCCAGGTGAGGGTACGGCAACGCTTTAGGGGGAGCGTGCATGTGAGGGCGCGGGATAGTGTTAGCGTACGGGTTAGAATTAGGGGACGGGTGAGGGTCAGGCTTCGGGGAATGGTTAGGGTTAGGGTTCGGGCTAGGGTTAGGGTTAGGGGACGGGGACGGTTTAGGGTCCAGGTGAGGGTACGGCAACGCTTTAGGGGTAGCGTGCGTGTGAGGGCGTTGGTTAGTGTTAGCGTGCGGGTTAGGATTAGGGGACGGGTGAGGGTCAGGCTTCGGGGAAGGGTTAGGGTTAGGGTTCGGGCTAGGGTTAGGGTTAGGGGACGGGGACGGTTTAGGGTCCAGGTGAGGGTACGGCAACGCTTTAGGGGGAGCGTGCGTGTGAGGGCGCGGGTTAGTGTTAGCGTGCGGGTTAGGATTAGGGGACGGGTGAGGGTCAGGCTTCGGGGAATGGTTAGGGTTAGGGTTCGGGCTAGGGTTAGGGTTAGTGGATGGGGACGGTTTAGGGTCCAGGTGAGGGTACGGCAACGCTTTAGGGGGAGCGTGCGTGTGAGGGCGCGGGTTAGTGTTAGCGTACGGGTTAGGATTAGGGGATGGGTGAGGGTCAGGCTTCGGGGAAGGATTAGGGTTAGGGTTCGGGCTAGGGTTAGGGTTAGGGGACGGGGACGGTTTAGGGTCCAGGTGAGCGTACGGAAACGGTTTAGGGGGAGCGTGGGTGTGAGGGCGCAGGTTAGTGTTAGCGTACGGGTTAGGATTAGGGGACGGGTGAGGGTCAGGCTTCGGGGAAGGGTTAGGGTTAGGGTTGGGCTAGGGTTAGGGTTAGGGGACGGGGATGGTTTAGGGTCCAGGTGAGGGTACGGCAACGCTTTAGGGGGAGCGTGCGTGTGAGGGCGCGGGTTAGTGTTAGCGTACGGGTTAGGATTAGGGGACGGGTGAGGGTCAGGCTTCGGGGAAGGATTAGGGTTAGGTTTCGGGCTAGGGTTAGGGGACGGGGACGGTTTAGGGTCCAGGTGAGGGTACGGCAATGCTTTAGGGGGAGCGTGCGTGTGAGGGCGCGGGTTAGTGTTAGCGTACGGGTTAGGATTAGGGGACGGGTGAGGGTCAGGCTTCGGGGAAGGGTTAGGGTTAGGGTTCGGGCTAGGGTTAGGGTTAGGGGACGGGGACGGTTTAGGGTCCAGGTGAGGGTACGGCAACGCTTTAGGGGGAGCATGCGTGTGAGGGCGCGGGTTAGTGTTAGCGTACGGGTTAGGATTAGGGGACGGGTGAGGGTCAGGCTTCGGGGAACGGTTAGGGTTAGGGTTCGGGCTAGGGTTAGGGTTAGGGGACGGGGACGGTTTAGGGTCCAGGTTAGGGTACGGCAACGCTTTTGGGGGAGCGTGTGTGTGAGGACGCGGGTTAGTGTTAGCGTATGGCTTAGGATTAGGGGACGGGTGAGGGTCATGCTTCGGGGAAGGGTTAGGGTTAGGGTTCGGGCTAGGGTTAGGGATAGGGGACGCGGACGGTTTAGGGTCCAGGTGAGGGTACGGCAACGCTATAGGGGGACCGTGCCTGTGAGGGTGTGGGGTAGTGTTAGCGTACGGGTTAGGATTAGGGGACGGTTGTGGGTCAAGCTTCGGGGAAGGGTTAGGGTTAGGGTTCGGGCTAGGGTTAGGGTTAGGGGACGGGGACGGTTTAGGGTCCAGGTGAGGGTACGGCAACGCTTTAGGGGGAGCGTGCGTGTGAGGGCGTGGGTTAGTGTTAGCGTGCGGTTTAGGATTAGGGGACGGGTGAGGGTCAGGCTTCGGGGAAGGGTTAGGGTTAGGGTTCGGGCTAGGGTTAGGGTTAGGGGACGGGGACGGTTTAGGGTCCAGGTGAGGGTACGGCAACGCTTTAGGGGGAGCGTGCGTGTGAGGGCGTGGGTTAGTGTTAGCGTACGGGTTAGGATTAGGGGACGGGTGAGGGTCAGGCTTCGGGGAAGGGTTAGGGTTAGGGTTCGGGCTAGGGTTAGGGTTAGGGGACGGGGACGGTTTAGGGTCCAGGTGAGGGTACGGCAACGCTTTAGGGGGAGCGTGCCTGTGAGGGTGTGGGGTAGTGTTAGCGTACGGGTTAGGATTAGGGGACGGGTGTGGGTCAAGCTTCGGGGAAGGGTTAGGGTTAGGGTTCGGGCTAGGGTTAGGGTTAGGGGATGGGGACGGTTTAGGGTCCAGGTGAGGGTACGGCAACGCTTTAGGGGGAGCGTGCGTGTGAGGGCGTGGGTTAGTGTTAGCGTGCGGTTTAGGATTAGGGGACGGGTGAGGGTCAGGCTTCGGGGAAGGGTTAGGGTTAGGGTTCGGGCTAGGGTTAGGGTTAGGGGACGGGGACGGTTTAGGGTCCGGGTGAGGGTACGGCAACGCTTTAGGGGGAGCGTGCGTGTGAGGGCGTGGGTTAGTGTTAGCGTACGGGTTAGGATTAGGGGACGGGTGAGGGTCAGGCTTCGGGGAAGGGTTAGGGTTAGGGTTCGGGCTAGGGTTAGGGTTAGGGGACGGGGACGGTTTAGGATCCAGGTGAGGGTATGGCAACGCTTTAGGGGGAGCGTGCGTGTGAGGGCGCGGGTTAGTGTTAGCGTACGGGTTAGGATTAGGGGACGGGTGAGGGTCAGGCTTCGGGGAAGGGTTAGGGTTAGGGTTCGGGCTAGGGTTAGGGTTAGGGGACGGGGACGGTTTAGGGTCCAGGTGAGGGTACGGCAACGCTTTAGGGGGAGCGTGCGTGTGAGGGTGCGGGTTAGTGTTAGCGTACGGGTTAGGATTAGGGGACGGGTGAGGGTCAGGCTTCGGGGAAGTGTTAGTGTTAGGGTTCAGGCTAGGGTTAGGGTTAGGGGACGGGGACGGTTTAGGGTCCAGGTGAGGGTACGGCAACACTTTAGGGGGAGCGTGCGTGTGAGGGCGCGGGTTAGTGTTAGCGTACGGTTTAGGATTAGGGGACGGGAGAGGGTCAGGCTTCGGGGAAGGGTTAGGGTTAGGGTTCGGGCTAGGGTTAGGGTTAGGGGACGGGGACGGTTTAGGGTCCAGGTGAGGGTACGGCAACGCTTTAGGGGGAGCGTGCGTGTGAGGGCGTGGGTTAGTGTTAGCCTACGGGTTAGGTTTAGGGGACGGGTGAGGGTCAGGCTTCGGGGAAGGGTTAGGGTTAGGGTTCGGGCTAGGGTTAGGATTAGGGGACGGGGACGGTTTAGGGTCCAGGTGAGGGTACGGCAACGCTTTAGGGGGAGCGTGCGTGTGAGGGCGTGGGTTAGTGTTAGCGTACGGGTTAGGATTAGGGGACGGATGAGGGTCAGGCTTCGGGGAATGGTTAGGGTTAGGGTTCGGGCTAGGGTTAGGGTTAGGGGACGGGGACGGTTTAGGGTCCAGGTGAGGGTACGGCAATGCTTTAGGGGGAGAGTGGGTGTGAGGGCGCGGGTTAGTGTTAGCGTACGGGTTAGGATTATGGGACGGGTGAGGGTCAGGCTTCGGGGAAGGGTTAGGGTTAGGGTTCGGGCTAGGGTTAGGGTTAGGGGACGGGGACGGTTTAGGGTCCAGGTGAGGGTACGGCAACGGTTTAGGGGGAGCGTGGGTGTGAGGGCACGGGTTAGTGTTAGCGTACGGGTTAGGATTAGGGGACGGGTGAGGGTCAGGCTTCGGGGAAGGGTTAGGGTTAGGGTTCGGGCTAGGGTTAGGGTTAGGGGACGGGGACGGTTTAGGGTCCAAGTGAGGCTATGGCAACGCTTTAGGGGGAGCGTGCGTGTGAGGGCGCGGGTTAGTGTTAGCGTACCGGTTAGGATTAGGGGACGGGTGAGGGTCAGGCTTCGGGGAAGGGTTAGGGTTAGGGTTCGGGCTAGGGTTAGGATTAGGGGACGGGGACGGTTTAGGGTCCAGGTGAGGGTACGGCAACGCTTTTGGGGGAGCGTGCGTGTGAGGGCGTGGGTTAGTGTTAGCGTACGGGTTAGGATTAGGGGACGGGTGAGGGTCAGGCTTCGGGGAAGGGTTAGGTTTAGGGTTCGGGCTAGGTTTAGGGTTAGGGGACGGGGACGGTTTAGGGTCCAGGTGAGGGTACGGCAACGCTTTAGGGGGAGCGTGCATGTGAGGGCGCGGGATAGTGTTAGCGTACGGGTTAGAATTAGGGGACGGGTGAGGGTCAGGCTTCGGGGAATGGTTAGGGTTAGGGTTCGGGCTAGGGTTAGGGTTAGGGGACGGGGACGGTTTAGGGTCCAGGTGAGGGTACGGCAACGCTTTAGGGGGAGCGTGCGTGTGAGGGCGTGGGTTAGTGTTAGCGTGCGGGTTAGGATTAGGGGACGGGTGAGGGTCAGGCTTCGGGGAAGGGTTAGGGTTAGGGTTCGGACTAGGGTTAGGGTTAGGGGACGGGGACGGTTTAGGGTCCAGGTGAGGGTACGGCAACGCTTTAGGGGGAGCGTGCGTGTGAGGGCGTGGGTTAGTGTTAGCGTACGGGTTAGGATTAGGGGACGGGTGAGTGTCAGGCTTCGGGGAAGGGTTAGGGTTAGGGTTCGGGCTAGGGTTAGGGTTAGGGGACGGGGACGGTTTAGGGTCCAGGTGAGGGTACGGCAACGCTTTAGGGGGAGCGTGCGTGTGAGGGCGCGGGTTAGTGTTAGCGTGCGGGTTAGGATTAGGGGACGGGTGAGGGTCAGGCTTCGGGGAAGGGTTAGGGTTAGGGTTCGGGCTAGGGTTAGGGTTAGGGGACGGGGACGGTTTAGGGTCCAGGTGAGGGTACGGCAACGCTTTGGGGGAGCCTGCGTGTGAGGGCGCGGGTTAGTGTTAGCGTACGGGTTAGGATTAGGGGACGGGTGAGGGTCAGGCTTCGGGGAATGGTTAGGGTTAGGGTTCGGGCTAGGGTTAGGGTTAGTGGATGGGGACGGTTTAGGGTCCAGGTGAGGGTACGGCAACGCTTTAGGGGGAGCGTGCGTGTGAGGGCGCGGGTTAGTGTTAGCGTACGGGTTAGGATTAGGGGACGGGTGAGGGTCAGGCTTCGGGGAAGGATTAGGGTTAGGGTTCGGGCTAGGGTTAGGGTTAGGGGACGGGGACGGTTTAGGGTCCAGGTGAGGGTACGGCAACGGTTTAGGGGGAGCGTGGGTGTGAGGGCGCAGGTTAGTGTTAGCGTACGGGTTAGGATTAGGGGACGGGTGAGGGTCAGGCTTCGGGGAAGGGTTAGGGTTAGGGTTGGGCTAGGGTTAGGGTTAGGGGACGGGGATGGTTTAGGGTCCAGGTGAGGGTACGGCAATGCTTTAGGGGGAGCGTGCGTGTGAGGGCGCGGGTTAGTGTTAGCGTACGGGTTAGGATTAGGGGACGGGTGAGGGTCAGGCTTCGGGGAAGGGTTAGGGTTAGGGTTCGGGCTAGGGTTAGGGTTAGGGGATGGGGACGGTTTAGGGTCCAGGTGAGGGTACGGCAACGCTTTAGGGGGAGCGTGCGTGTGAGGGCGTGGGTTAGTGTTAGCGTACGGGTTAGGATTAGGGGACGGGTGAGGGTCAGGCTTCGGGGAAGGGTTAGGGTTAGGGTTCGGGCTAGGGTTAGGATTAAGGGACAGGGAAGGTTTAGGGTCCAGGTGAGGGTACGGCAACGCTTTAGGGGGAGCGTGCGTGTGAGGGCGTGGGTTAGTGTTAGCGTACGGGTTAGGATTAGGGGACGGGTGAGGGTCAGGCTTCGGGGAAGGGTTAGGGTTAGGGTTCGGGCTAGGGTTAGGGTTAGGGGACGGGGACGGTTTAGGGTCCAGGTGAGGGTACGGCAACGCTTTAGGGGGAGCGTGCGTGTGAGGGCGCGGGTTAGTGTTAGCGTACGGGTTAGGATTAGGGGACGGGTGAGGGTCAGGCTTCGGGGAAGGGTTAGGGTTAGGGTTCGGGCTAGGGTTAGGGTTAGGGGACGGGGACGGTTTAGGGTCCAGGTGAGGGTACGGCAACGCTTTAGGGGGAGCGTGCCTGTGAGGGCGCGGGTTAGTGTTACCGTACGGGTTAGGATTAGGGGACGGGTGAGGGTCAGGCTTCGGGGAAGGGTTAGGGTTAGGGTTCGGGCTAGGGTTAGGGTTAGGGGACGGGGACGGTTTAGGGTCAAGGTGAGGGTACGGCAACGCTTTAGGGGGAGCGTGCGTGTGAGGGCACGGGTTAGTGTTAGCGTACGGGTTAGGATTAGGGGACGGTTGAGGGTCATGCTTCGGGGAAGGGTTAGGGTTAGGGTTCGGGCTAGGGTTAGGGTTAGGGGACGGGGAAGGTTTAGGGTCCAGGTGAGGGTACGGCAACGCTTTAGGGGGAGCGTGCGTGTGAGGGCGCGGGTTAGTGTTATCGTACGGGTTAGGATTAGGGGACGGGTGAGGGTCAGGCTTCGGGGAAGGGTTAGGGTTAGGGTTCGGGCTAGGGTTAGGGTTAGGGGACGGGGACGGTTTAGGGTCCAGGTGAGGGTACAGCAACGCTTTAGGGGGAGCGTGCGTGTGAGGGCGCGGGTTAGTGTTAGCGTACGGGTTAGGATTAGGGGACGGGTGAGGGTCAGGCTTCGGGGAAGGGTTAGGGTTAGGGTTCGGGCTAGGGTTAGGATTAGGGGACGGGGACGGTTTACGGTCCAGGTGAGGGTACGGCAACGCTTTAGGTGGAGCGTGCGTGTGAGGGCGTGAGTTAGTGTTAGCGTACGGGTTAGGATTAGGGGACGGGTGAGGGTCAGGCTTCGGGGAAGGGTTAGGGTTAGGGTTCGGGCTAGGGTTAGGGTTAGGGGACGGGGACGGTTTAGGGTCCAGGTGAGGGTACGGCAACGCTTTAGGGGGAGCGTGCATGTGAGGGCGCGGGGTAGTGTTAGCGTACGGGTTAGGATTAGGGGACGGGTGAGGGTCAGGCTTCGGGGAAGGGTTAGGGTTAGGGTTCGGGCTAGGGTTAGGGTTAGGGGACGGGGACGGTTTAGGGTCCAGGTGAGGGTACGGCAACGCTTTAGGGGGAGCGTGCGTGTGAGGGCGCGGGTTAGTGTTAGCGTGCGGGTTAGGATTAGGGGACGGGTGAGGGTCAGGCTCCGGGGAAGGGTTAGGGTTAGGGTTCGGGCTAGGGTTAGGGTTAGGGGACTGGGACGGTTTAGGGTCCATGTGAGGGTACGGCAACGCTTTAGGGGGAGCGTGCGTGTGAGGGCACGGGTTAGTGTTAGCGTACGGGTTAGGATTAGGGGACGGGTGAGGGTCAGGCTTCAGGGAAGTTTTAGGGTTAGGGTTCGGGCTAGGGTTAGGGTTAGGGGACGGGGACGGTTTAGGGTCCAGGTGAGGGTACGGCTACGCTTTAGGGGGAGCGTGCGTGTGAGGGCGCGAGTTAGTGTTAGCGTGCGGGTTAGGATTAGGGGACGTGTGAGGGTCAGGCTTCGGGGAAGGGTTAGGGTAAGGGTTCGGGCTAGGGTTAGGGTTACGGGACGGGGACGGTTTAGGGTCCAGGTGAGGGTACAGCAACGCTTTAGGGGGAGCGTGCTTGTGAGGGCGCGGGTTAGTGTTAGCGTACGGGTTAGGATTAGGGGACGGGTGAGGGTCAGGCTTCGGGGAAGGGTTAGGGTTCGGGCTAGGGTTAGGGTTAGGGGACGGGGACGGTTTAGGGTCCAGGTGAGGGTACGGCAGCGCTTTAGGGGGAGCGTGCGTGTGAGGGCGCGTGGTAGTGTTAGCGTACGGGTTAGGATTAGGGGACGGGTGAGGGTCAGGCTTCGGGGAAGGGTTACGGTTAGGGTTCGGGCTAGGGTTAGGATTAGGGGACGGGGACGGTTTCGGGTCCAGGTGAGGGTACGGCAACGCTTTAGGGGGAGCGTGCGTGTGAGGGCGTGGGTTAGTGTTAGCGTACGGGTTAGGATTAGGGGACGGGTGAGGGTCAGGCTTCGGGGAAGGGTTAGTGTTAGGGTTCGGGCTAGGGTTAGGGTTAGGGGACGGGGACGGTTTAGGGTCCAGGTGAGTGTACGGCAACGCTTTAGGGGGAGCGTGCGTGTGAGGGCGCGGGTTAGTGTTAGCGTACGGCTTAGGATTAGGGGATGGGTGAGGGTCAGGCTTCGGGGAAGGGTTAGGGTTAGGGTTCGGGCTAGGGTTAGGGTTAGGGGACGGGGACGGTTTAGGGTCCAGGTGAGTGTACGGCAATGCTTTAGGGGGAGCGTGCGTGTGAGGGCGCGGGTTAGTGTTAGCGTACGGGTTAGGATTAGGGGACGGGTGAGGGTCAGGCTTCGGGGAAGGGTTAGGGTTAGGGTTCGGGCTAGGGTTAGGGTTAGGGGACGGGGACGGTTTAGGGTCCAGGTGAGGGTACGGCAACGCTTTAGGGGGAGCGTGCGTGTGAGGGCGCGGGTTAGTGTTAGCGTACGGGTTAGGATTAGGGGACGGGTGAGGGTCAGGCTTCGGGGAAGGGTTAGGGTTAGGGTTCGAGCAAGGGTTAGGGTTAGGGGACGGGGACGGTTTAGGGTCCAGGTGAGGGTACGGCAACGCTTTAGGGGGAGCGTGCGTGTGAGCGCGGGTTAGTGTTAGCATACGGGTTAGGATTAGGTGACGGGTGAGGGTCAGGCTTCGGGGAAGGGTTAGGGTTAGGGTTCGGGCTAGGGTTAGGGTTAGGGGACGGGGACGGTTTACAGTCCAGGTGAGGGTACGGCAACGCTTTAGGGGGAGCGTGCGTGTGAGGGCGCGGGTTAGTGTTAGCGTACGGGTTAGGATTAGGGGACGGGTGAGGGTCAGGCTTCGGGGAAGTGTTAGGGTTAGGGTTCGGGCTAGGGTTAGGGGATGGGGACGGTTTAGGGTCCAGGTGAGGGTACGGCAACGCTTTAGGGGGAGCGTGCGTGTGAGGGCGCGGGTTAGTGTTAGCGTACGGGTTAGGATTAGGGGACGGGTGAGGGTCAGGCTTCAGGGAAGGGTTAGGGTTAGGGTTCGGGCTAGGGTTAGGGTTAGGGGACGGGGACGGCTTAGGGTCCAGGTGAGGGTACGGCAAAGCTTTAGGGGGAGCGTGCGTGTGAGGGCGCGGGGTAGTGTTAGCGTACGGGTTAGGATTAGGGGACGGGTGAGGGTCAGGCTTCGGGGAAGGGTTAGGGTTAGGGTTCGGGCTAGGGTTAGGGTTAGGGGACGGGGACGGTTTAGGGTCCAGGTGAGGGTACGGCAACGCTTTAGGGGGAGCGTGCGTGTGAGGGCGCGGGTTAGTGTTAGCGTGCGGGTTAGAATTAGGGGACGGGTGAGGGTCAGGCTTCGGGGAAGTGTTAGGGTTAGGGTTCGGGCTAGGGTTAGGGTTAGGGGACGGGGACGGTTTAGGGTCCAGGTGAGGGTACGGCAACGCTTTAGGGGGAGCGTGCGTGTGAGGGCGCGTGTTAGTGTTAGCGTACGGGTTAGGATTAGGGGACGGGAGAGGGTCAGGCTTCGGGGAAGGGTTAGGGTTAGGGTTCGGGCTAGGGTTAGGGTTAGGGGACAGGGACGGTTTAGGGTCCAGGTGAGGGTACGGCAACGCTTTAGGGGGAGCGTGCGTGTGAGGGCGTGGGTTAGTGTTAGCCTACGGGTTAGGATTAGGGGACGGGTGAGGGTCAGGCTTCGGGGAAGGGTTAGGGTTAGGGTTCGGGCTAGGGTTAGGGTTAGGGGACGGGGACGGTTTAGGGTCCAGGTGAGGGTACGGCAACTCTTTAGGGGGAGCGTGCGTGTGAGGGCGCGGGTTAGTGTTAGCGTACAGGTTAGGATTAGGGGACGGGTGAGGGTCAGGCTTCGGGGAAGGGTTAGGGTTAGGGTTCGGGCTAGGGTTAGGGTTAGGGGACGGGGACGGTTTAGGGTCCAGGTGAGGGTACGGCAACGGTTTAGGGGGAGCGTGCGTGTGAGGGCGCGGGGTAGTGTTAGCGTACGGGTTAGGATTAGGGGACGGGTGAGGGTCAGGCTTCGGGGAAGGGTTAGGGTTAGGGTTGTGGCTAGGGTTAGGGTTAGGGGACGGGGACGGTTTAGGGTCCAGGTGAGGGTACGGCAACGCTTTAGGGGGAGCGTGCGTGTGAGGGCGCGGGTTAGTGTTAGCGTGCGGGTTAGGATTAGGGGACGGGTGAGGGTCAGGCTTCGGGGAAGGGTTAGGGTTAGGGTTCGGGCTAGGGTTAGGGTTAGGGGACGGGGACGGTTTAGGGTCCAGGTGAGGGTACGTCAACGCTTTAGGGGGAGCGAGCGTGTGAGGGCGCAGGTTAGTGTTAGCGTACGGGTTAGGATTAGGGGACGGGTGAGGGTCAGGCTTCGGGGAAGGGTTAGGGTTAGGGTTCGGGCTAGGGTTAGGGTTAGGGGACGGGGACGGTTTAGGGTCCAGGTGAGGGTACGGCAACGCTTTAGGGGGAGCGTGCGTGTGAGGGCGCGGGTTAGTGTTAGCGTACGGGTTAGGATTAGGGGACGGGTGAGGGTCAGGCTTCGGGGAATGGTTAGGGTTAGGGTTCGGGCTAGGGTTAGGGTTAGTGGACGGGAACGGTTTAGGGTCCAGGTGAGGGTACGGCAACGCTTTAGGGGGAGCGTGCGTGTGAGGGCGCGGGTTAGTGTTAGCGTACGGGTTAGGATTAGGGGACGGGTGAGGGTCAGGCTTCGGGGAAGGGTTAGGGTTAGGGTTCGGGCTAGGGTTAGGGGACGGGGACGGTTTAGGGTCCAGGTGAGGGTACGGCAACACTTTAGGGGGAGCGTGCGTGTGAGGGCGCGGGTTAGTGTTAGCGTACGGGTTAGGATTAGGTGACTGGTGAGGGTCAGGCTTCGGGGAAGGGTTAGGGTTAGGGTTCGGGCTAGGGTTAGGGTTAGGGGACGGGGACGGTGTAGAGTTCAGGTGAGGGTACGGCAACGCTTTAGGGGGAGCGTGCGTGTGAGGGCGCGGGTTAGTGTTAGCGTACGGGTTAGGATTAGGGGACGGGTGAGGGTCAGGCTTCGGGGAAGGGTTAGGGTTAGGGTTCGGGCTAGGGTTAGGGTTAGGGGACGGGGACGGTTTAGGGTCCCGGTGAGGGTACGGCAACGCTTTAGGGGGAGCGTGCGTGTGAGGGCGCGGGTTAGTGTTAGCGTACAGGTTAGGATTAGGGGACGGGTGAGGGTCAGGCTTCGGGGAAGGGTTAGGGTTCGGGTTCGGGCTAGGGTAAGGGTTAGGGGACGGGGACGGTTTAGGGTCCAGGTGAGGGTACGGCAAGGCTTTAGGGGGAGCGTGGGTGTGAGGGCGCGGGTTAGTGTTAGCGTACGGGTTAGGATTAGGGGACGGGTGAGGGTCAGGCTTCGGGGAAGGGTTAGGGTTAGGGTTCGGGCTAGGGTTAGGGTTAGGGGACGGGGACGGTTTAGGGTCCAGGTGAGGGTACGGCAACGCTTTAGGGGGAGCGTGCGTGTGAGGGCGCGGGTTAGTGTTAGCGTACGGGTTAGGATTAGGGGACCGTTGAGGGTCATGCTTCGGGGAAGGGTTAGGGTTAGGGTTCAGGCTAGGGTTAGGATGAGGTGACGGGGACGGTATAGGGTCCAGGTGAGGGTACGGCAACGCTTTAGGGGGAGCGTGCGTGTGAGGGCGCGGGTTAGTGTTAGCGTACGGGTTAGGATTATGGGACGGGTGAGGGTCAGGCTTCGGGTAAAGGTTAGGTTTAGGGTTCGGGCTAGGGTTAGGGTAAGGGGACGGGGACGGTTTAGGGTCCAGGTGAGGGTACGGCAACGCTTTAGGGGGAGCGTGCTTGTGAGGGCGCGGGTTAGTGTTAGCGTACGGGTTAGGATTAGGGGACGGGTGAGGGTCAGGCTTCGGGGAAGGGTTAGGGTTAGGGTTCGGGCTAGGGTTAGGGTTAGGGGACGGGGACGGTTTAGGGTCCAGGTGAGGGTACGGCAACGCTTTAGGGGGAGCGTGCGTGTGAGGGCGCGGGTTAGTGTTAGCGTACGGGTTAGGATTAGGGGACGATTGAGGGTCATGCTTCGGGGAAGGGTTAGGGTTAGGGTTCGGGCTAGGGTTAGAGTTAGGTGACGGGGACGGTTTAGGGTCCAGGTGAGGGTACGGCAACGCTTTAGTGGGAGCGTGCGTGTGAGGGCGCGGGGTAGTGTTAGCGTACGGGTTAGGATTATGGGACGGGTGAGGGTCAGGCTTCGGGGAAGGGTTAGGGTTAGGGTTTGGGCTAGGGTTAGGGTAAGGGGACGGGGATGGTTTAGGGTCCAGGTGAGGGTACGGCAACGCTTTAGGGGGAGCCTGCGTGTGAGGGCGCGGGTTAGTGTTAGCGTACGGGTTAGGATTAGGGGACGGGTGACGGTCAGGCTTTTGGGAAGGGTTAGGGTTAGGGTTCGGGCTAGGGTTAGGGTTAGGGGACGGGGACGGTTTAGGGTCCAGGTGAGGGTACGGCAACGCTTTAGGGGGAGCGTGCGTGTGAGGGCGCTGGTTAGTGTTAGCGTACGGGTTAGGATTACGGGACGGGTGAGGGTCAGGCTTCGGGGAAGGGTTAGGGTTAGGGTTCGGGCTAGGGTTAGGGTTAGGGGACAGGGACGATTTAGGGTCCAGGTGATGGTACGGCAACGCTTTAGGGAGAGCGTGCATGTGAGGGCGCGGGTTAGTGTTAGCGTATGGGTTAGGATTAGGGGACGGGTGAGGGTCAGGCTTCGGGGAAGGGTTAGGGTTAGGGTACGGGCTAGGGTTAGGGTTAGGGGACGGGGAAGGTTTAGGGTCCAGGTGAGGGTACGGCAACGCTTTAGGGGGAGCGTGCGTGTGAGGGCGCGGGTTAGTGTTAGCGTACGGGTTAGGATTAGGGGATGGGTGAGGGTCAGGCTTCGGGGAAGGGTTAGGGTTAGGGTTCGGGTTAGGGGCCGGGGACGGTTTAGGGTCCAGGTGAGGGTACGGCAACGCTTTAAGGGGAGAGTGCGTGTGAGGGCGCGGATTAGTGTTAGCGTACGGCTTAGGATTAGGGGACGGGTGCGGGTCAGGCTTCGGGGAAGGGTTAGGGTTAGGGTTCAGGCTAGGGTTAGGGTTAGGGGATGGGGATGGTTTAGGGTCCAGGTGAGGGTACGGCAACGCTTTAGGGGGAGCGTTCATGTGAGGGGGCGGGTTAGTGTTAGTGTACGGGTTAGGATTAAGGGACGGGTGAGGGTCAGGCTTCGGGGAAGGGTTAGGTTTGGGGTTCGGGCTAGGGTTAGTGTTAGGGGACGGGGACGGTTTAGGGTCCAGGTGAGGGTACGGCAACGCTTTAGGGGGAGCGTGCGTGTGAGGGCGCGGGTTAGTGTTAGCGTACGGGTTAGGATTAGGGGACGGGTGAGGGTCAGGCTTCGGGGAAGGGTTAGGGTTAGGGTTCGGGCTAGGGTTAGGGTTAGGGGACGCGGACGGTTTAGGGTCCAGGTGAGGGTACGGCAACGCTTTAGGGGGAGCGTGCGTGTGAGGGCGGGGGTTAGTGTTAGCGTACGGGTTAGGATTAGGGGACGGGTGAGGGTCAGGCTTCGGGGAAGGGTTAGGGTTAGGGTTCGGGCTAGGGTTAGGGTTAGGGGACGGGGACGGTTTAGGGTCCAGGTGAGGGTACGGCAACGCTTTAGGGGGAGCGTGCGTGTCAGGGCGCGGGTTAGTGTTAGCGTACGGGTTAGGATTAGGGGACGGGTGAGGGTCAGGCTTCGGGGAAGGGTTAGGGTTAGGGTTCGGGTTAGGGTTAGGGGACGGGAACGGTTTAGGGTCCAGGTGAGGGTACGGCAACGCTTTAGGGGGAGCGTGCGTGTGAGGGCGCGGGTTAGTGTTAGCGTACGGGTTAGGATTAGGGGACGGGTGAGGGTCAGGCTTCGGGGAAGGGTTAGGGTTAGGGTTCGGGCTAGGGTTAGGGTTAGGGGACGGGGACGGTTTAGGGTCCAGGTGAGGGTACGGCAACGCTTTAGGGGGAGCGTGCGTGTGAGGGCGCGGGTTAGTGTTAGCGTACGGGTTAGGATTTGGGGACGGGTGAGGGTCAGGCTTCGGGGAAGGGTTAGGGTTAGGGTTCGGGCTAGGGTTAGTGGACGGGGACGGTTTAGGGTCCAGGTGAGGGTACGGCAACACTTTACGGGGAGCGTGCGTGTGAGGGCGCGGGTTAGTGTTAGCGTACGGGTTAGGATTAGGGGACGGGTGAGGGTCAGGCTTCGGGGAAGGGTTAGGGTTAGGGTTCGGGCTAGGGTTAGGGTTAGGGGACGGGGACGGTTTAGGGTCCAGGTGAGGGTACAGCAATGCTTTAGGGGGAGCGTGTGTGTGAGGGCGTGGGTTAGTGTTAGCGTACGGGTTAGGATTAGGGGACGGGTGAGGGTCAGGCTTCGGGGAAGGGTTAGGGTTAGGGTTCGGGCTAGAGTTAGGGTTAGGGGACGGGGACGGTTTAGGGTCCAGGTGAGCGTACGGCAACGCTTTAGGGGGAGCGTGCGTGTGAGGGCGCGGGTTAGTGTTAGCGTACGGGTTAGGATTAGGGGACGGGTGAGGGTCAGGCTTCGGGGAAGGGTTAGGGTTAGGGTTCGGGCTAGGGTTAGGGTTAGGGGACGGGGACGGTTTAGGGTCCCGGTGAGGGTACGGCAACGCTTTAGGGGGAGCGTGCGTGTGAGGGCGCGGGTTAGTGTTAGCGTACGGGTTAGGATTAGGGGACGGGTGAGGGTCAGGCTTCGGGGAAGGGTTAGGGTTAGGGTTCGGGCTAGGGTTAGGATTAGGGGACGGGGACGGTTTAGGGTCCAGGTGAGGGTACGGCAACGCTTTAGGGGGAGCGTGGGTGAGAGGGCGCGGGTTAGTGTTAGCATACGGGTTAGGATTAGGGGACGGGTGAGGGTCAGGCTTCGGGGAAGGGTTAGGGTTAGGGTTCTTGCTAGGGTTAGGGTTAGGGGACGGGGACGGTTTAGGGTCCAGGTGAGGGTACGGCAACGCTTTAGGGGGAGAGTGCGTGTGAGGGCGTGGGTTAGTGTTAGCGTACGGGTTAGGATTAGGGGACGGGTGAGGGTCAGGCTTCGGGGAAGGGTTAGGGTTAGGGTTCGGGCTAGGGTTAGGGTTAGGGGACGGGGAAGGTTTAGGGTCCAGATGAGGGTACGGCAACGCTTTAGGGGGAGCGTGCGTGTGAGGGCGTGGGTTAGTGGTAGCGTACGGGTTAGGATTAGGGGACGGGTGAGGGTCAGGCTTCGGGGAAGGGTTAGGGTTAGGGTTCGGGCTAGGGTTAGGGGACGGGGACGGTTTAGGGTCCAGGTGAGGGTACGGCAACGCTTTAGGGGGAGCGTGCGTGTGAGGGCGCGGGTTAGTGTTAGCGTACGGGTTAGGATTAGGGGACGGGTGAGGGTCAGGCTTCGGGGAAGGGTTAGGGTTAGGGTTCGGGCTAGGGTTAGGGTTAGGGGATGGGGACGGTTTAGGGTCCAGGTGAGGGTACGGCAACGCTTTAGGGGGAGCATGCATGTGAGAGTGCGGGTTAGTGTTAGCGTACGGGTTAGGATTAGGGGACGGGTGAGGGTCAGGCTTCGGGGAAGGTTTAGGGTTAGGGTTCGGGCTAGGGTTAGGGTTAGGGGACGGGGACGGTTTAGGGTCCAGGTGAGGGTACGGCAACGCTTTAGGGGGAGCGTGCGTGTGAGGGCGCGGGTTAGTGTTAGCGTACGGGTTAGGATTAGGGGACGGGTGAGGGTCAGGCTTCGGGGAAGGGTTAGGGTTAGGGTTCGGGCTAGGGTTAGGGTTAGGGGACGGGGACGGTTTAGGGTCCAGGTGAGGGTACGGCAACGCTTAAGGGGGAGCGTGCGTGTGAGGGCGAGGGTTAGTGTTAGCGTACGTGTTAGGATTAGGGGACGGGTGAGGGTCAGGCTTCGGTGAAGGGTTAGGGTTAGGGTTCGGGCTAGGGTTAGGGTTAGGGGACGGGGACGGTTTAGAGTCCAGGTGAGGGTACGGCAAAGCTTTAGGGGGAGCATGCGTGTGAGGGCGTGGGTTAGTGTTAGCGTACGGGTTAGGATTAGGGGACGGGTGAGGGTCAGGCTTCGGGGAAGGTTTAGGGTTAGGGTTCGGGCTAGGGTTAGGGTTAGGGGACGGGGACGGCTTAGGTTCCAGGTGAGGGTACGGCAAAGCTTTAGGTGGAGCGTGCGTGTGAGGGCGCGGGTTAGTGTTAGCGTACGTGTTAGGATTAGGGGACGGGTGAGGGTCAGGCTTCGGGGAAGGTTTAGGGTTAGGGTTCGGGCTAGGGATAGGGTTAGGGGACGGGGACGGTTTAGGGTCCAGGTGAGGGTACAGCAACGCTTTAGGGGGAGCGTGCGTGTGAGGGCGCGGGTTAGTGTTAGCGTACGGGTTAGGATTAGGGGACGGTTGAGGGTCATGCTTCGGGGAAGGGTTAGGGTTAGGGTTCGGGCTAGGGTTAGGGTTAGGGGACGGGGACGGTTTAGGGTCCAGGTGAGGGTACGGCAACGCTTTAGGGGGAGCGTGCGTGTGAGGGCGCGGGGTAGTGTTAGCGTACGGGTTAGGAGTAGGGGACGGGTGAGGGTCAGACTTCGGGGAAGGGTTAGGGTTAGGGTTCGGGCTAGGGTTAGGGTAAGGGGACGGGGACGGTTTAGGGTCCAGGTGAGGGTACGGCAACGCTTTAGGGGGAGCGTGCGTGTGAGGGCGCGGTTTAGTGTTAGCGTACGGGTTAGGATTAGGGGACGGGTGAGGGTGAGGCTTCGGGGAAGTGTTAGGGTTAGGGTTCGGGCTAGGGTTAGGGTTAGGGGACGGGGACGGTTTAGGGTCGAGGTGAGGGTACGGCAACGCTTTAGGGGGAGCGTGCGTGTGAGGGCGCGGGTTAGTGTTAGCGTATGGGTTAGGATTAGGGCACGGTTGAGGGTCATGCTTCGGGGAAGGGTTAGGGTTAGGGTTCGGGCTAGGGTTAGAGTTAGGTGACGGGGACGGTTTAGGGTCCAGGTGAGGGTACGGCAACGCTTTAGTGGGAGCGTGCGTGTGAGGGCGCGGGTTAGTGTTAGCGTACGGGTTAGGATTAGGGGACGGGTGAGGGTCAGGCTTCGGGGAAGGGTTAGGGTTAGGGTAAGGGCTAGGGTTAGGGTTAGGGGACGGGGAAGGTTTAGGGTCCAGGTGAGGGTACGGCAACGCTTTAGGGGGAGCGTGCGGGTGAGGGCGCGGGTTAGTGTTAGCGTACGGGTTAGGATTAGGGGATGGGTGAGGGTCAGGCTTCGGGGAAGGGTTAGGGTTAGGGTTCGGGCTAGGGTTAGGGTTAGGGGACGGGGACGGTTTAGGGTCCAGCTGAGGGTACGGCAATGCTTTAGGGGGAGCGTGCGTGTGAGGGTGCGGGTTAGTGTTAGCGTACGGGTTAGGATTAGGGGACGGTTGAGTTTCATGCTTCGGGGAAGGGTTAGGGTTAGGGTTCGGGCTAGGGTTAGGGTTAGGTGACGGGGATGGTTTAGGGTCCAGGTGAGGGTACGGCAACGCTTTAGGGGGAGCGTGCGTGTGAGGGCGCGGGGTAGTGTTAGCGTACGGGTTAGGATTATGGGACGGGTGAGGGTCAGGCTTCGGGGAAGGGTTAGGTTTAGGGTTCGGGCTAGGGTTAGGGTAAGGGGACGGGGACGGTTTAGGGTCCAGGTGAGGGTACGGCAACGCTTTAGGGGGAGCATGCGTGTGAGGGCGCGGGTTAGTTTTAGCGTACGGGTTAGGATTAGGGGACGGGTGAGGGTCAGGCTTCGGGGAAGGGTTAGGGTTAGGGTTCGGGCTAGGGTTAAGGTTAGGGGACTGGGACGGTTTAGGGTCCAGGTGAGAGTACGGCAACGCTTTAGGGGGAGCGTGCGTGTGAGGGCGCGGGTTAGTGTTAGCGTACGGGTTAGGATTAGGGGACGGGTGAGGGTCAGGTTTCGGGGAAGGGTTAGGGTTAGGGTTCGGCCTAGGGTTAGGGTTAGGTGACAGGGACGGTTTAGGGTCCAGGTGAGGGTACGGCAACGCTTTAGGGGGAGCGTGCGTGTGAGGGCGCGGGTTAGTGTTAGCGTACGGGTTAGGATTACGGGACGGGTGAGGGTCAGGCTTCGGGGAAGGGTTAGGGTTAGGGTTCGGGCTAGGGTTAGGGTTAGGGGACGGGGACGGTTTAGGGTCCAGGTGAGGGTATGGCAACGCTTTAGGGGGAGCGTGCATGTGAGGGCGTGGGTTAGTGTTAGCGTACGGGTTAGGATTATGGGACGGGTGAGGGTCAGGCTTCGGGGAAGGGTTAGGTTTAGGGTTCGGGCTAGGGTTAGGGTTACGGGACAGGGATGGTTTAGGGTCCAGGTGAGGGTACGGCAACGCTTTAGGGGGAGTGTGTGTGTGAGGGCGCGGGTTAGTGTTAGCATACGGGTTAGGAGTAGGGGACGGTTGAAGGTCAGGCTTCGGGGAAGGGTTAGGGTTAGGGTTCGGGCTAGGGTTAGGGTTAGGGGACGGGGACGGTTTAGGGTCCAGGTGAGGGTACGGCAACGCTTTAGGGGGAGCGTGCGTGTGAGGGCGCGGGTTAGTGTTAGCGTACGGGTTAGGATTAGGGGACGGGTGAGGGTGAGGCTTCGGGGAAGGATTAGGGTTAGGGTTCGGGCTACGGTTAGGGTTAGGGGACGGAGACGGTTTAGGGTCCAGGTGAGGGTACGGCAGCGTTTTAGGGGGAGCGTGCGTGTGAGGGCGCGGGTTAGTGTTAGCGTACGGGTTAGGATTAGGGGACGGGTGAGGGTGAGGCTTCGGGGAAGGGTTAGGGTTAGGGTTCGGGCTAGGGTTAGGGTTAGGGGACGGGGACGGTTTAGAGTCCAGGTGAGGGTACGGCAAAGCTTTAGGGGGAGCGTGCGTGTGAGGGCGCGGGTTAGTGTTAGCGTACGGGTTAGGATTGGGGACGGGTGAGGGTCAGGCTTCGGGGAAGGGTTAGGGTTAGGGTTCGGGCTAGGGTTAGGTTTAGGGGACGGGGACGGTTTATGGTCCAGGTGAGGGTATGGCAACGCTTTAGGGGGAGCGTGCGTGTGAGGGCACGGGTTAATGTTAGCGTACGGGTTAGGAGTAGGGGACGGTTGAGGGTCAGGCTTCGGGGAAGGGTTAGGGTTAGGGTTCGGGCTAGGGTTAGGGTTAGGGGACGGGGACGGTTTAGGGTCCAGGTGAGGGTACGGCAACGCTTTAGGGGGAGCGTGCGTGTGAGGGCGCGGGTTAGTGTTAGCGTACGCGTTAGGATTAGGGGACGGGTGAGTGTCAGGCTTCGGGGAAGGGTTAGGGTTAGGGTTCGGGCTAGGGTTAGGGTTAGGGGACGGGGACGGTTTAGGGTCCAGGTGAGGGTACGGCAACGCTTTAGGGGGAGCGTGCGTGTGAGGGCGCGGGTTAGTGTTAGCGTACGGGTTAGGATTAGGGGACGGGTGAGGGTCAGGCTTCGGGGAAGGGTTAGGGTTAAGGTTCGGGCTAGGGTTAGGGTTAGGGGACGGGGACGGTTTAGGTTCCCGGTGAGGGTACGGCAACGCTTTAGGTGGAGCGTGCGTGTGAGGGTGTGGGTTAGTGTTAGCGTACGGGTTAGGATTAGGGGACGGGTGAGGGTCAGGCTTCGGGGAAGGGTTAGGTTTAGGGTTCGGGCTAGGGTTAGGGTTAGGGGACGGGGACGGTTTAGGGTCCAGGTGAAGGTATGGCAACGCTTTAGGGGGAGCGTGCATGTGAGGGCGCGGGTTAGTGTTAGCGTACGGGTTAGGATTAGGGGACGGGTGAGGGTCAGGCTTCGGGGAAGGGTTAGGGTTAGGGTGCGGGCTAGGGTTAGGGTTAGGGGACGGGGACGGTTTAGGGTCCAGGTGAGGGTACGGCAACGCTTTAGGGGGAGCGTGCGTGTGAGGGCGCGGGTTAGTGTTAGCGTACGGGTTAGGATTAGGGGACGGGTGAGGGTCAGGCTTCGGGGAAGGGTTAGGGTTAGGGTTCGGGCTAGGGTTAGGGTTAGGGGACGGGGACGGTTTAGGGTCCAGGTGAGGGTACGGCAACGCTTAAGGGGGAGCGTGCGTGTGAGGGCGAGGGTTAGTGTTAGCGTACGTGTTAGGATTAGGGGACGGGTGAGGGTCAGGCTTCGGTGAAGGGTTAGGGTTAGGGTTCGGGCTAGGGTTAGGGTTAGGGGACGGGGACGGTTTAGAGTCCAGGTGAGGGTACGGCAAAGCTTTAGGGGGAGCATGCGTGTGAGGTCGCGGGTTAGTGTTAGCGTACGGGTTAGGATTAGGGGACGGGTGAGGGTCAGGCTTCGGGGAAGGGTTAGGGTTAGGGTTCGGGCTAGGGTTAGGGTTAGGGGACGGGGACGGCTTAGGTTCCAGGTGAGGGTACGGCAAAGCTTTAGGTGGAGCGTGCGTGTGAGGGCGCGGGTTAGTGTTAGCGTACGGGTTAGGATTAGGGGACGGGTGAGGGTCAGGCTTCGGGGAAGGTTTAGGGTTAGGGTTCGGGCTAGGGATAGGGTTAGGGGACGGGGACGGTTTAGGGTCCAGGTGAGGGTACAGCAACGCTTTAGGGGGAGCGTGCGTGTGAGGGCGCGGGTTAGTGTTAGCGTACGGGTTAGGATTAGGGGACGGTTGAGGGTCATGCTTCGGGGAAGGGTTAGGGTTAGGGTTCGGGCTAGGGTTAGGGTTAGGGGACGGGGACGGTTTAGGGTCCAGGTGAGGGTACGGCAACGCTTTAGGGGGAGCGTGCGTGTGAGGGCGCGGGGTAGTGTTAGCGTACGGGTTAGGATTAGGGGACGGGTGAGGGTCAGGCTTCGGGGAAGGATTAGGGTTAGGGTTCGGGCTACGGTTAGGGTTAGGGGACGGAGACGGTTTAGGGTCCAGGTGAGGGTACGGCAGCGTTTTAGGGGGAGCGTGCGTGTGAGGGCGCGGGTTAGTGTTAGCGTACGGGTTAGGATTAGGGGACGGGTGAGGGTGAGGCTTCGGGGAAGGGTTAGGGTTAGGGTTCGGGCTAGGGTTAGGGTTAGGGGACGGGGACGGTTTAGAGTCCAGGTGAGGGTACGGCAAAGCTTTAGGGGGAGCGTGCGTGTGAGGGCGCGGGTTAGTGTTAGCGTACGGGTTAGGATTGGGGACGGGTGAGGGTCAGGCTTCGGGGAAGGGTTAGGGTTAGGGTTCGGGCTAGGGTTAGGTTTAGGGGACGGGGACGGTTTATGGTCCAGGTGAGGGTATGGCAACGCTTTAGGGGGAGCGTGCGTGTGAGGGCACGGGTTAATGTTAGCGTACGGGTTAGGAGTAGGGGACGGTTGAGGGTCAGGCTTCGGGGAAGGGTTAGGGTTAGGGTTCGGGCTAGGGTTAGGGTTAGGGGACGGGGACGGTTTAGGATCCAGGTGAGGGTACGGCAACGCTTTAGGGGGAGCGTGCGTGTGAGGGCGCGGGTTAGTGTTAGCGTACGCGTTAGGATTAGGGGACGGGTGAGGGTCAGGCTTCGGGGAAGGGTTAGGGTTAGGGTTCGGGCTAGGGTTAGGGTTAGGGGACGGGGACGGTTTAGGGTCCAGGTGAGGGTACGGCAACGCTTTAGGGGGAGCGTGCGTGTGAGGGCGCGGGTTAGTGTTAGCGTACGGGTTAGGATTAGGGGACGGGTGAGGGTCAGGCTTCGGGGAAGGGTTAGGGTTAAGGTTCGGGCTAGGGTTAGGGTTAGGGGACGGGGACGGTTTAGGTTCCCGGTGAGGGTACGGCAACGCTTTAGGTGGAGCGTGCGTGTGAGGGTGTGGGTTAGTGTTAGCGTACGGGTTAGGATTAGGGGACGGGTGAGGGTCAGGCTTCGGGGAAGGGTTAGGTTTAGGGTTCGGGCTAGGGTTAGGGTTAGGGGACGGGGACGGTTTAGGGTCCAGGTGAAGGTATGGCAACGCTTTAGGGGGAGCGTGCATGTGAGGGCGCGGGTTAGTGTTAGCGTACGGGTTAGGATTAGGGGACGGGTGAGGGTCAGGCTTCGGGGAAGGGTTAGGGTTAGGGTGCGGGCTAGGGTTAGGGTTAGGGGACGGGGACGGTTTAGGGTCCAGGTGAGGGTACGGCAACGCTTTAGGGGGAGCGTGCGTGTGAGGGCGCGGGTTAGTGTTAGCGTACGGGTTAGGATTAGGGGACGGGTGAGGGTCAGGCTTCGGGGAAGGGTTAGGGTTAGGGTTCGGGCTAGGGTTAGGGTTAGGGGACGGGGACGGTTTAGGGTCCAGGTGAGGGTACGGCAACGCTTTAGGGGGAGCGTGCGTGTGAGGGCGAGGGTTAGTGTTAGCGTACGTGTTAGGATTAGGGGACGGGTGAGGGTCAGGCTTCGGTGAAGGGTTAGGGTTAGGGTTCGGGCTAGGGTTAGGGTTAGGGGACGGGGACGGTTTAGAGTCCAGGTGAGGGTACGGCAAAGCTTTAGGGGGAGCATGCGTGTGAGGTCGCGGGTTAGTGTTAGCGTACGGGTTAGGATTAGGGGACGGGTGAGGGTCAGGCTTCGGGGAAGGGTTAGGGTTAGGGTTCGGGCTAGGGTTAGGGTTAGGGGACGGGGACGGCTTAGGTTCCAGGTGAGGGTACGGCAAAGCTTTAGGTGGAGCGTGCGTGTGAGGGCGCGGGTTAGTGTTAGCGTACGGGTTAGGATTAGGGGACGGGTGAGGGTCAGGCTTCGGGGAAGGTTTAGGGTTAGGGTTCGGGCTAGGGATAGGGTTAGGGGACGGGGACGGTTTAGGGTCCAGGTGAGGGTACAGCAACGCTTTAGGGGGAGCGTGCGTGTGAGGGCGCGGGTTAGTGTTAGCGTACGGGTTAGGATTAGGGGACGGTTGAGGGTCATGCTTCGGGGAAGGGTTAGGGTTAGGGTTCGGGCTAGGGTTAGGGTTAGGGGACGGGGACGGTTTAGGGTCCAGGTGAGGGTACGGCAACGCTTTAGGGGGAGCGTGCGTGTGAGGGCGCGGGTTAGTGTTAGCGTACGGGTTAGGATTAGGGGACGGGTGAGGGTCAGGCTTCGGGGAAGGGTTAGGGTTAAGGTTCGGGCTAGGGTTAGGGTTAGGGGACGGGGACGGTTTAGGTTCCCGGTGAGGGTACGGCAACGCTTTAGGTGGAGCGTGCGTGTGAGGGTGTGGGTTAGTGTTAGCGTACGGGTTAGGATTAGGGGACGGGTGAGGGTCAGGCTTCGGGGAAGGGTTAGGTTTAGGGTTCGGGCTAGGGTTAGGGTTAGGGGACGGGGACGGTTTAGGGTCCAGGTGAAGGTATGGCAACGCTTTAGGGGGAGCGTGCATGTGAGGGCGCGGGTTAGTGTTAGCGTACGGGTTAGGATTAGGGGACGGGTGAGGGTCAGGCTTCGGGGAAGGGTTAGGGTTAGGGTGCGGGCTAGGGTTAGGGTTAGGGGACGGGGACGGTTTAGGGTACAGGTGAGGGTACGGCAACGCTTTAGGGGGAGCGTGCGTGTGAGGGCGCGGGTTAGTGTTAGCGTACGGGTTAGGATTAGGGGACGGGTGAGGGTCAGGCTTCGGGGAAGGGTTAGGGTTAGGGTTCGGGCTAGGGTTAGGGTTAGGGGACGGGGACGGTTTAGGGTCCAGGTGAGGGTACGGCAACGCTTAAGGGGGAGCGTGCGTGTGAGGGCGAGGGTTAGTGTTAGCGTACGTGTTAGGATTAGGGGACGGGTGAGGGTCAGGCTTCGGTGAAGGGTTAGGGTTAGGGTTCGGGCTAGGGTTAGGGTTAGGGGACGGGGACGGTTTAGGGTCCAGCTGAGGGTACGGCAACGCTTTAGGGGGAGCGTGCGTGTGAGGGTGCGGGTTAGTGTTAGCGTACGGGTTAGGATTAGGGGACGGTTGAGTGTCATGCTTCGGGGAAGGGTTAGGGTTAGGGTTCGGGCTAGGGTTAGGGTTAGGTGACGGGGATGGTTTAGGGTCCAGGTGAGGGCACGGCAACGCTTTAGGGGGAGCGTGCGTGTGAGGGCGCGGGGTAGTGTTAGCGTACGGGTTAGGATTATGGGACGGGTGAGGGTCAGGCTTCGGGGAAGGGTTAGGTTTAGGGTTCGGGCTAGGGTTAGGGTAAGGGGACGGGGACGGTTTAGGGTCCAGGTGAGGGTACGGCAACGCTTTAGGGGGAGCATGCGTGTGAGGGCGTGGGTTAGTTTTAGCGTACGGGTTAGGATTAGGGGACGGGTGAGGGTCAGGCTTCGGGGAAGGGTTAGGGTTAGGGTTCGGGCTAGGGTTAAGGTTAGGGGACTGGGACGGTTTAGGGTCCAGGTGAGAGTACGGCAACGCTTTAGGGGGAGCGTGCGTGTGAGGGCGCGGGTTAGTGTTAGCGTACGGGTTAGGATTAGGGGACGGGTGAGGGTCAGGTTTCGGGGAAGTGTTAGGGTTAGGGTTCGGCCTAGGGTTAGGGTTAGGTGACAGGGACGGTTTAGGGTCCAGGTGAGGGTACGGCAACGCTTTAGGGGGAGCGTGCTCGTGAGGGCGCGGGGTAGTGTTAGCGTATGGGTTAGGATTAGGGGACGGGTGAGGGTCAGGCTTCGGGGAAGGGTTGGGGTTAGGGTTCGGGCTAGGGTTAGGGTTAGGGGACGGGGACGGTTTAGGGTCCAGGTGCGGGTACGGCAACGCTTTAAGGGGAGAGTGCGTGTGAGGGCGCGGGTTAGTGTTAGCGTACGGCTTAGGATTAGGGGACGGGTGCGTGTCAGGGTTCGGGGAAGGGTTAGGGTTAGGGTTCAGGCTAGGGTTAGGGTTAGGGGACGGGGATGGTTTAGGGTCCAGGTGAGAGTACGGCAACGCTTTAGGGGGAGCGTGCATGTGAGGGGGCGGGTTAGTGTTAGTGTACGGGTTAGGATTAAGGGACGGGTGAGGGTCAGGCTTCGGGGAAGGGTTAGGGTTAGGGTTCGGGCTAGGGTTAGTGTTAGGGGACGGGGACGGTTTAGGGTCCAGGTGAGGGTACGGCAACGCTTTAGGGGGAGCGTGCGTGTGAGGGCGCGTGTTAGTGTTACCGTACGGGTTAGGATTAGGGGACGGGTGAGGGTCAGGCTTCGGGGAAGGGTTAGGGTTAGGGTTCGGGCTAGGGTTAGGGTTAGGGGACGAGAACGGTTTAGGGTCCAGGTGGGGGTACGGCAACGCTTTAGGGGGAGCGTGCGTGTGAGGGCGCGGATTAGTGTTAGCGTACGGGTTAGGATTAGGGGACGGGTGAGGGTCAGGCTTCGGGGAAGGGTTAGGGTTAGGGTTCGGGCTAGGGTTAGGGTTAGGGGACGGGGACGGTTTCGGGTCCAGGTGAGGGTACGGCAACGCTTTAGGGGGAGCGTGCGTGTGAGGGCGCGGGTTAGTGTTAGCGTACGGGTTAGGATTAGGGGACGGGTGAGGGTCAGGCTTCGGGGAAGGTTTAGGGTTAGGGTTCGGGCTAGGATTAGGGGACGGGGGCGGTTTAGGGTCCAGGTGAGGGTACGGCAACACTTTAGGGGGAGCGTGCGTGTGAGGGCGCGGGTTAGTGTTAGCGTACGGGTTAGGATTAGGGGACGGGTGAGGGTCAGGCTTCGGGGAAGGATTAGGGATAGGGTTCGGGCTAGGGTTAGGGTTAGGGGACGGGGACGGTTTAGGGTCCAGGTGAGGGTACGGCAATGCTTTAGGGGGAGCGTGTGTTTGAGGGCGTGGGTTAGTGTTAGCGTACGGGTTAGGATTAGGGGACGGGTGAGGGTCAGGCTTCGGGGAAGGGTTAGGGTTAGGGTTCGGGCTAGGGTTAGGGTTAGGGGACGGGGACGGTTTAGGGTCCAGGTGAGGGTAGCAACGCTTTAGGGGGAGAGTGCGTGTGAGGGCGCGGGTTAGTGTTAGCGTATGGGTTAGGATTAGGGGACGGGTGAGGGTCAGGCTTCGGGGAAGGGTTAGGGTTAGGGTTCGGGCTAGGGTTAGGGTTAGCGGACGGGGACGGTTTAGGGTCCAGGTGAGGGTACGGCAACGCTTTAGGGGGAGCGTCGTGTGAGGGCGCGGGTTAGTGTTAGCGTACGGGTTAGGATTAGGGGACGGGTGAGGGTCAGGCTTCGGAGAAGGGTTAGGGTTAGGGTTCGGGCTAGGGTTAGGGTTAGGGGCCGGGGACGGTTTAGGGTCCAGGTGAGGGTACGGCAACGCTTTAGGGGGAGCGTGCGTGTGAGGGCGCGGGTTAGTGTTAGCGTACGGGTTAGGATTAGGGGACGGGTGAGGGTCAGGCTTCGGGGAAGGTTTAGGGTTAGGGTTCGGGCTAGGGTTAGGGTTAGGGGACGGGGACGGTTTACGGTCCAGGTGAGGGTACGGCAATGCTTTAGGGGGAGCGTGCGTGTGAGGGTGCGGGTTAGTGTTAGCGTACGGGTTAGGATTAGGGGACGGGTGAGGGTCAGGCTTTCGGGGAAGGGTTACGGTTAGGGTTCGGGCTAAGGTTAGGGATAGGGGACGGGGACGGTTTAGGGTCCAGGTGAGGGTACGGTAATGCTTTAGGGGGAGCGTGCGTGTGAGGGCGCGGGTTAGTGTTAGCGTACGGGTTAGAATTAGGGGACGGGTGAGGGTCAGGCTTCGGGCAAGGGTTAGGGTTCGGGTTCGGGCTAGGGTTAGGGTTAGGGGACGGGGACGGTTTAGGTTCCAGGTGAGGGTACGGCAACGCTTTAGGTGGAGTGTGCGTGTGAGGGCGCGGGTTAGTGTTAGCGTACGGGTTAGGATTAGGGGACGGGTGAGGGTCAGGCTTCGGGGAAGGGTTAGGGTTAGGGTTCGGGTAGGGTTAGGGTTAGGGGACGGGGACGGTTTAGGGTCCAGGTGAGGGTACGGCAATGCTTTAGGGGGAGCGTGCGTGTGAGGGCGCGGGTTAGTGTTAGCGTACGGGTTAGGATTAGGGGACGGTTGAGGGTCATGCTTCGGGGAAGGGTTAGGGTTAGGGTTCGGGCTAGGGTTAGGGTTAGGGGACGGGGACGGTTTAGGGTCCAGGTGAGGGTACGGCAACGCTTTAGGGGGAGCGTGCGTGTGAGGGCGCGGGGTAGTGTTAGCGTACGGGTTAGGATTAGGGGACGGGTGAGGGTCAGGCTTCGGGGAAGGATTAGGGTTAGGGTTCGGGCTACGGTTAGGGTTAGGGGACGGAGACGGTTTAGGGTCCAGGTGAGGGTACGGCAGCGTTTTAGGGGGAGCGTGCGTGTGAGGGCGCGGGTTAGTGTTAGCGTACGGGTTAGGATTAGGGGACGGGTGAGGGTGAGGCTTCGGGGAAGGGTTAGGGTTAGGGTTCGGGCTAGGGTTAGGGTTAGGGGACGGGGACGGTTTAGGGTCCAGGTGAGGGTACGGCAACGCTTTAGGGGGAGCGTGCGTGTGAGGGCGCGGGTTAGTGTTAGCGTACGGGTTAGGATTAGGGGACGGGTGAGGGTCAGGCTTCGGGGAAGGGTTAGGGTTAAGGTTCGGGCTAGGGTTAGGGTTAGGGGACGGGGACGGTTTAGGTTCCCGGTGAGGGTACGGCAACGCTTTAGGTGGAGCGTGCGTGTGAGGGTGTGGGTTAGTGTTAGCGTACGGGTTAGGATTAGGGGACGGGTGAGGGTCAGGCTTCGGGGAAGGGTTAGGGTTAGGGTTCGGGCTAGGGTTAGGGTTAGGGGACGGGGACGGTTTAGGGTCCAGGTGAGGGTACGGCAACGCTTTAGGGGGAGCGTGCGTGTGAGGGCGCGGGTTAGTGTTAGCGTACGGGTTAGGATTAGGGGACGGGTGAGGGTCAGGCTTCGGGGAAGGGTTAGGGTTAAGGTTCGGGCTAGGGTTAGGGTTAGGGGACGGGGACGGTTTAGGTTCCCGGTGAGGGTACGGCAACGCTTTAGGTGGAGCGTGCGTGTGAGGGTGTGGGTTAGTGTTAGCGTACGGGTTAGGATTAGGGGACGGGTGAGGGTCAGGCTTCGGGGAAGGGTTAGGTTTAGGGTTCGGGCTAGGGTTAGGGTTAGGGGACGGGGACGGTTTAGGGTCCAGGTGAAGGTATGGCAACGCTTTAGGGGGAGCGTGCATGTGAGGGCGCGGGTTAGTGTTAGCGTACGGGTTAGGATTAGGGGACGGGTGAGGGTCAGGCTTCGGGGAAGGGTTAGGGTTAGGGTGCGGGCTAGGGTTAGGGTTAGGGGACGGGGACGGTTTAGGGTCCAGGTGAGGGTACGGCAACGCTTTAGGGGGAGCGTGCGTGTGAGGGCGCGGGTTAGTGTTAGCGTACGGGTTAGGATTAGGGGACGGGTGAGGGTCAGGCTTCGGGGAAGGGTTAGGGTTAGGGTTCGGGCTAGGGTTAGGGTTAGGGGACGGGGACGGTTTAGGGTCCAGGTGAGGGTACGGCAACGCTTAAGGGGGAGCGTGCGTGTGAGGGCGAGGGTTAGTGTTAGCGTACGTGTTAGGATTAGGGGACGGGTGAGGGTCAGGCTTCGGTGAAGGGTTAGGGTTAGGGTTCGGGCTAGGGTTAGGGTTAGGGGACGGGGACGGTTTAGAGTCCAGGTGAGGGTACGGCAAAGCTTTAGGGGGAGCATGCGTGTGAGGTCGCGGGTTAGTGTTAGCGTACGGGTTAGGATTAGGGGACGGGTGAGGGTCAGGCTTCGGGGAAGGGTTAGGGTTAGGGTTCGGGCTAGGGTTAGGGTTAGGGGACGGGGACGGCTTAGGTTCCAGGTGAGGGTACGGCAAAGCTTTAGGTGGAGCGTGCGTGTGAGGGCGCGGGTTAGTGTTAGCGTACGGGTTAGGATTAGGGGACGGGTGAGGGTCAGGCTTCGGGGAAGGTTTAGGGTTAGGGTTCGGGCTAGGGATAGGGTTAGGGGACGGGGACGGTTTAGGGTCCAGGTGAGGGTACAGCAACGCTTTAGGGGGAGCGTGCGTGTGAGGGCGCGGGTTAGTGTTAGCGTACGGGTTAGGATTAGGGGACGGTTGAGGGTCATGCTTCGGGGAAGGGTTAGGGTTAGGGTTCGGGCTAGGGTTAGGGTTAGGGGACGGGGACGGTTTAGGGTCCAGGTGAGGGTACGGCAACGCTTTAGGGGGAGCGTGCGTGTGAGGGCGCGGGGTAGTGTTAGCGTACGGGTTAGGATTAGGGGACGGGTGAGGGTCAGGCTTCGGGGAAGGGTTAGGGTTAAGGTTCGGGCTAGGGTTAGGGTTAGGGGACGGGGACGGTTTAGGTTCCCGGTGAGGGTACGGCAACGCTTTAGGTGGAGCGTGCGTGTGAGGGTGTGGGTTAGTGTTAGCGTACGGGTTAGGATTAGGGGACGGGTGAGGGTCAGGCTTCGGGGAAGGGTTAGGTTTAGGGTTCGGGCTAGGGTTAGGGTTAGGGGACGGGGACGGTTTAGGGTCCAGGTGAAGGTATGGCAACGCTTTAGGGGGAGCGTGCATGTGAGGGCGCGGGTTAGTGTTAGCGTACGGGTTAGGATTAGGGGACGGGTGAGGGTCAGGCTTCGGGGAAGGGTTAGGGTTAGGGTGCGGGCTAGGGTTAGGGTTAGGGGACGGGGACGGTTTAGGGTACAGGTGAGGGTACGGCAACGCTTTAGGGGGAGCGTGCGTGTGAGGGCGCGGGTTAGTGTTAGCGTACGGGTTAGGATTAGGGGACGGGTGAGGGTCAGGCTTCGGGGAAGGGTTAGGGTTAGGGTTCGGGCTAGGGTTAGGGTTAGGGGACGGGGACGGTTTAGGGTCCAGGTGAGGGTACGGCAACGCTTAAGGGGGAGCGTGCGTGTGAGGGCGAGGGTTAGTGTTAGCGTACGTGTTAGGATTAGGGGACGGGTGAGGGTCAGGCTTCGGTGAAGGGTTAGGGTTAGGGTTCGGGCTAGGGTTAGGGTTAGGGGACGGGGACGGTTTAGGGTCCAGCTGAGGGTACGGCAACGCTTTAGGGGGAGCGTGCGTGTGAGGGTGCGGGTTAGTGTTAGCGTACGGGTTAGGATTAGGGGACGGTTGAGTGTCATGCTTCGGGGAAGGGTTAGGGTTAGGGTTCGGGCTAGGGTTAGGGTTAGGTGACGGGGATGGTTTAGGGTCCAGGTGAGGGCACGGCAACGCTTTAGGGGGAGCGTGCGTGTGAGGGCGCGGGGTAGTGTTAGCGTACGGGTTAGGATTATGGGACGGGTGAGGGTCAGGCTTCGGGGAAGGGTTAGGTTTAGGGTTCGGGCTAGGGTTAGGGTAAGGGGACGGGGACGGTTTAGGGTCCAGGTGAGGGTACGGCAACGCTTTAGGGGGAGCATGCGTGTGAGGGCGTGGGTTAGTTTTAGCGTACGGGTTAGGATTAGGGGACGGGTGAGGGTCAGGCTTCGGGGAAGGGTTAGGGTTAGGGTTCGGGCTAGGGTTAAGGTTAGGGGACTGGGACGGTTTAGGGTCCAGGTGAGAGTACGGCAACGCTTTAGGGGGAGCGTGCGTGTGAGGGCGCGGGTTAGTGTTAGCGTACGGGTTAGGATTAGGGGACGGGTGAGGGTCAGGTTTCGGGGAAGGGTTAGGGTTAGGGTTCGGCCTAGGGTTAGGGTTAGGTGACAGGGACGGTTTAGGGTCCAGGTGAGGGTACGGCAACGCTTTAGGGGGAGCGTGCTCGTGAGGGCGCGGGGTAGTGTTAGCGTATGGGTTAGGATTAGGGGACGGGTGAGGGTCAGGCTTCGGGGAAGGGTTGGGGTTAGGGTTCGGGCTAGGGTTAGGGTTAGGGGACGGGGACGGTTTAGGGTCCAGGTGCGGGTACGGCAACGCTTTAAGGGGAGAGTGCGTGTGAGGGCGCGGGTTAGTGTTAGCGTACGGCTTAGGATTAGGGGACGGGTGCGTGTCAGGGTTCGGGGAAGGGTTAGGGTTAGGGTTCAGGCTAGGGTTAGGGTTAGGGGACGGGGATGGTTTAGGGTCCAGGTGAGAGTACGGCAACGCTTTAGGGGGAGCGTGCATGTGAGGGGGCGGGTTAGTGTTAGTGTACGGGTTAGGATTAAGGGACGGGTGAGGGTCAGGCTTCGGGGAAGGGTTAGGGTTAGGGTTCGGGCTAGGGTTAGTGTTAGGGGACGGGGACGGTTTAGGGTCCAGGTGAGGGTACGGCAACGCTTTAGGGGGAGCGTGCGTGTGAGGGCGCGTGTTAGTGTTACCGTACGGGTTAGGATTAGGGGACGGGTGAGGGTCAGGCTTCGGGGAAGGGTTAGGGTTAGGGTTCGGGCTAGGGTTAGGGTTAGGGGACGGGAACGGTTTAGGGTCCAGGTGGGGGTACGGCAACGCTTTAGGGGGAGCGTGCGTGTGAGGGCGCGGATTAGTGTTAGCGTACGGGTTAGGATTAGGGGACGGGTGAGGGTCAGGCTTCGGGGAAGGGTTAGGGTTAGGGTTCGGGCTAGGGTTAGGGTTAGGGGACGGGGACGGTTTCGGGTCCAGGTGAGGGTACGGCAACGCTTTAGGGGGAGCGTGCGTGTGAGGGCGCGGGTTAGTGTTAGCGTACGGGTTAGGATTAGGGGACGGGTGAGGGTCAGGCTTCGGGGAAGGTTTAGGGTTAGGGTTCGGGCTAGGATTAGGGGACGGGGGCGGTTTAGGGTCCAGGTGAGGGTACGGCAACACTTTAGGGGGAGCGTGCGTGTGAGGGCGCGGGTTAGTGTTAGCGTACGGGTTAGGATTAGGGGACGGGTGAGGGTCAGGCTTCGGGGAAGGATTAGGGATAGGGTTCGGGCTAGGGTTAGGGTTAGGGGACGGGGACGGTTTAGGGTCCAGGTGAGGGTACGGCAATGCTTTAGGGGGAGCGTGTGTTTGAGGGCGTGGGTTAGTGTTAGCGTACGGGTTAGGATTAGGGGACGGGTGAGGGTCAGGCTTCGGGGAAGGGTTAGGGTTAGGGTTCGGGCTAGGGTTAGGGTTAGGGGACGGGGACGGTTTAGGGTCCAGGTGAGGGTAGCAACGCTTTAGGGGGAGAGTGCGTGTGAGGGCGCGGGTTAGTGTTAGCGTATGGGTTAGGATTAGGGGACGGGTGAGGGTCAGGCTTCGGGGAAGGGTTAGGGTTAGGGTTCGGGCTAGGGTTAGGGTTAGCGGACGGGGACGGTTTAGGGTCCAGGTGAGGGTACGGCAACGCTTTAGGGGGAGCGTCGTGTGAGGGCGCGGGTTAGTGTTAGCGTACGGGTTAGGATTAGGGGACGGGTGAGGGTCAGGCTTCGGAGAAGGGTTAGGGTTAGGGTTCGGGCTAGGGTTAGGGTTAGGGGCCGGGGACGGTTTAGGGTCCAGGTGAGGGTACGGCAACGCTTTAGGGGGAGCGTGCGTGTGAGGGCGCGGGTTAGTGTTAGCGTACGGGTTAGGATTAGGGGACGGGTGAGGGTCAGGCTTCGGGGAAGGTTTAGGGTTAGGGTTCGGGCTAGGGTTAGGGTTAGGGGACGGGGACGGTTTACGATCCAGGTGAGGGTACGGCAATGCTTTAGGGGGAGCGTGCGTGTGAGGGTGCGGGTTAGTGTTAGCGTACGGGTTAGGATTAGGGGACGGGTGAGGGTCAGGCTTTCGGGGAAGGGTTACGGTTAGGGTTCGGGCTAAGGTTAGGGATAGGGGACGGGGACGGTTTAGGGTCCAGGTGAGGGTACGGTAATGCTTTAGGGGGAGCGTGCGTGTGAGAGCGCGGGTTAGTGTTAGCGTACGGGTTAGAATTAGGGGACGGGTGAGGGTCAGGCTTCGGGCAAGGGTTAGGGTTCGGGTTCGGGCTAGGGTTAGGGTTAGGGGACGGGGACGGTTTAGGTTCCAGGTGAGGGTACGGCAACGCTTTAGGTGGAGTGTGCGTGTGAGGGCGCGGGTTAGTGTTAGCGTACGGGTTAGGATTAGGGGACGGGTGAGGGTCAGGCTTCGGGGAAGGGTTAGGGTTAGGGTTCGGGTAGGGTTAGGGTTAGGGGACGGGGACGGTTTAGGGTCCAGGTGAGGGTACGGCAATGCTTTAGGGGGAGCATGCGTGTGAGGGCGCGGGTTAGTGTTAGCGTACGGGTTAGGATTAGGGGACGGTTGAGGGTCATGCTTCGGGGAAGGGTTAGGGTTAGGGTTCTGGCTAGGGTTAGGGTTAGGAGACGGGGACGGTATAGGGTCCAGGTGAGGGTACGGCAACGCTTTAGGGAGAGCGTGCATGTGAGGGCGCTGGTTAGTGTTAGCGTACGGGTTAGGTTTATGGGACGGGTGAGGGTCAGGCTTCGGGGAAAGGTTAGGTTTAGGGTTCGGGCTAGGGTTAGGGTAAGGGGACGGGGACGGTTTAGGGTCCAGGTGAGGGTACGGCAACGCTTTATGGGGAGCGTGCTTGTGAGGGCGCGGGTTAGTGTTAGCGTACGGGTTAGGATTAGGGGACAGGTGAGGGTCAGGCTTCGGGGAAGTGTTAGGGTTAGGATTCGGGCTAGGGTTAGGGTTAGGGGACGGGGACGGTTTAGGGTCCAGGTGAGGGTACGGCAACGCTTTAGGGGGAGCGTGCGTGTGAGGGCGCGGGTTAGTGTTAGCGTACGGCTTAGGATTAGGGGACGGGTGACGGTCAGGCTTTGGGGAAGGGTTAGGATTAGGGTTCGGGATAGGGTTAGGGTTAGTGGACGGGGACGGTTTAGGGTCCACGTGAGGGTACGGCAACGCTTTAGGGGGAGCGTGCGTGTGAGGGCGCGTGTTAGTGTTAGCGTACGGGTTAGGATTAGGGGACGGGTGAGGGTCAGGCTTCGGGGAAGGGTTAGGGTTAGGGTTCGGGCTAGGGTTAAGGTTAGGGGACGGGGACGGTTTAGGGTCCAGGTGAGGGTACGGCAACGCTTTAGGGGGAGCGTGGGTGTGAGGGCGCGGGTTAGTGTTAGTGTACGGTTTAGGATTAGGGGACGGGTGAGGGTCAGGCTTCGGGGAAGGGTTAGGGTTAGGGTTCGGGCTAGGGTTAGGGTTAGGGGACGGGGACGGTTTAGGGTCCAGGTGAGGGTACGGCAACGCTTTAGGGGGAGCGTGCATGTGAGGGCACGGGTTAGTGTTAGCGTACGGGTTAGGATTAGGGGACGGGTGAGGGTCAGGCTTCGGGGAAGGGTTAGGGTTAGGGTTCGGGCTAGGGTTAGGGTTAGGGGATGGGGACGGTTTAGGGTCCAGGTGAGAGTACGGCAACGCTTTAAGGGGAGCGTGCGTGTGAGGGCGAGGGTTAGTGTTAGCGTACGGGTTAGGATTAGGGGACGGGTGAGGGTCAGGCTTCGGTGAAGGGTTAGGGTTAGGGTTCGGGCTAGGGTTAGGGTTAGGGGACGGGGACGGTTTAGAGTCCAGGTGAGGGTACGGCAAAGCTTTAGGGGGAGCGTGCGTGTGAGGGCGTGGGTTAGTGTTAGCGTACGGGTTAGGATTAGGGGACGGGTGAGGGTCAGGCTTCGGGGAAGGGTTAGGGTTAGGGTTCGGGCTAGGGTTAGGGTTAGGGGACGGGAACGGTTTAGGGTCCAGGTGAGGGTACGGCAACGCTTTAGGGGGAGCGTGCGTGTGAGGGCGCGGGTTAGTGTTAGCGTACGGGTTAGGATTAGGGGACGGGTGAGGGTCAGGCTTCGGGGAAGGGTTAGGGTTAGGGTTCGGGCTAGGGTTAGGGTTAGGGGACGGGGACGGTTTAGGGTGCAGGTGAGGGTACGGCAACGCTTTAGGGGGAGCGTGCGTGTGAGGGCGCGGGTTAGTGTTAGCGTACGGGTTAGGATTAGGGGACGGGTGAGGGTCAGGCTTCGGGGAAGGTTTAGGGTTAGGGTTCGGGCTAGGATTAGGGGACGGGGCGGTTTAGGGTCCAGGTGAGGGTACGGCAACACTTTAGGGGGAGCGTGCGTGTGAGGGCGCGGGTTAGTGTTAGCGTACGGGTTAGGATTAGGGGACGGGTGAGGGTCAGGCTTCGGGGAAGGATTAGGGATAGGGTTCGGGCTAGGGTTAGGGTTAGGGGACGGGGACGGTTTAGGGTCCAGGTGAGGGTACGGCAATGCTTTAGGGGGAGCGTGTGTGTGAGGGCGTGGGTTAGTGTTAGCGTACGGGTTAGGATTAGGGGACGGGTGAGGGTCAGGCTTCGGGGAAGGGTTAGGGTTAGGGTTCGGGCTAGAGTTAGTGT
Source organism: Stenella coeruleoalba (assembly GCF_951394435.1). Classification (NCBI taxonomy): domain Eukaryota; kingdom Metazoa; phylum Chordata; class Mammalia; order Artiodactyla; family Delphinidae; genus Stenella; species Stenella coeruleoalba. Next base: position 1,215,810 of record NW_027646206.1, read on the forward strand.
TAGGGGACGGGGACGGTTTAGGGTCCAGGTGAGAGTACGGCAACGCTTTAGGGGGAGCGTGCGTGTGAGGGCGCGGGTTAGTGTTAGCATACGGGTTAGGATTAGGGGACGGGTGAGGGTCAGGCTTCGGGGAAGGGTTAGGGTTAGGGTTCGGGCTAGGGTTAGGGTTAGGGGACGGGGACGGTTTAGGGTCCAGGTGAGGGTACGGCAACGCTTTAGGGTGAGCGTGCGTGTGAGGGCGCGGGTTAGTGTTAGCGTACGGGTTAGGATTAGGTGACGGGTGAGGGTCAGGCTTCGGGGAAGGTTTAGGGTTAGGGTTCGGGCTAGGGTTAGGGGCCGGGGGCGGTTTAGGGTCCAGGTGAGGGTACGGCAACACTTTAGGGGGAGAGTGCGTGTGAGGGCGCGGCTTAGTGTTAGCGTACGGGTTAGGATTAGGGGATGGGTGAGGGTCAGGCTTCGGCGAAGGGTTAGGGATAGGGTTCGGGCTAGGGTTAGGGTTAGGGGACGGGGACGGTTTAGGGTCCAGGTGAGGGTACGGCAATGCTTTAGGGGGAGCGTGTGTGTGAGGGCGCGGGTTAGTGTTAGCGTACGGGTTAGGATTAGGGGACGGGTGAGGGTCAGGCTTCGGGGAAGGGTTAGGGTTAGGGTTCGGGCTAGAGTTAGTGTTAGGGGACGGGGACGTTTTAGGGTCCAGGTGAGGGTACGGCAACGCTTTAGGGGGAGCGTGCGTGTGAGGGCGCGGGTTAGTGTTAGCATACCGGTTAGGATTAGGGGACGGGTGAGGGTCAGGCTTCGGGGAAGGGTTAGGTTTAGGGTTCGGGCTAGGGTTAGGGTTAGGGGACGGGGACGGTTTAGGGTCCCGGTGAGGGTACGGCAACGCTTTAGGGGGAGCGTGCGTGTGAGGGCGCGGGTTAGTGTTAGCGTACGGGTTAGGATTAGGGGATGGGTGAGGGTCAGGCTTCGGGGAAGGGTTAGGGTTCGGGTTCGGGCTAAGGTTAGGGTTAGGGGACGGGGACGGTTTAGGGTCCAGGTGAGGGTACGGCAACGCTTTAAGGGGAGCGTGGGTGTGAGGGCGCGGGTTAGTGTTAGCGTACGGGTTAGGATTAGGGGACGGGTGAGGGTCAGGCTTCGGGGAAGGGTTAGGGTTAGGGTTCGGGCTAGGGTTAGGGTTAGGGGACGGGGACGGTTTAGGGTCCAGGTGAGGGTACGGCAAAGCTTTAGGGGGAGAGTGCGTGTGAGGGCGCGGGTTAGTGTTAGCGTATGGGTTAGGATTAGGGGACGGGTGAGGGAAAGGCTTCGGGGAAGGGTTAGGGTTAGGGTTCGGGCTAGGGTTAGGGTTAGCGGACGGGGACGGTTTAGGGTCCAGGTGAGGGTACGGCAACGCTTTAGGGGGAGCGTTGTGTGAGGGCGCGGGTTAGTGTTAGCGTACGGGTTAGGATTAGGGGACGGGTGAGGGTCAGGCTTTCCGGGAAGGGTTACGGTTAGGGTTCGGGCTAGGGTTAGGGATAGGGGACGGGGACGGTTTAGGGTCCAGGTGAGGGTACGGTAATGCTTTAGGGGGAGCGTGCGTGTGAGGGCGCGGGTTAGTGTTAGCGTACGGGTTAGAATTAGGGGACGGGTGAGGGTCAGGCTTCGGGCAAGGGTTAGGGTTCGGGTTCGGGCTAGGGTTAGGGTTAGGGGACGGGGACGGTTTAGGGTCCAGGTGAGGGTACGGCAACGCTTTCGGGGGAGCGTGCGTGTGAGGGCGCGGGTTAGTGTTAGCGTACGGGTTAGGATTAGGGGACGGGTGAGGGTCAGGCTTCGGGGAAGGGTTAGGGTTAGGGTTCGGGCTAGGGTTAGGGTTAGGGGACGGGGACGGTTTAGGGTCCAGGTGAGGGTACGGCAATGCTTTAGGGGGAGCTTGCGTGTGAGGGCCTGGGTTAGTGTTAGCGTACGGGTTAGGATTAGGGGACGGGTGAGGGTCAGGCTTCGGGGAAGGGTTAGGGTTAGGGTTCGGGCTAGGGTTAGGGTTAGGGGACGGGGACGGTTTAGGTTCCAGGTGAGGGTACGGCAACGCTTTAGGTGGAGTGTGCGTGTGAGGGCGCGGGTTAGTGTTAGCGTACGGGTTAGGATTAGGGGACGGGTGAGGGTCAGGCTTCGGGGAAGGGTTAGGGTTAGGGTTCGGGCTAGGGTTAGGGTTAGGGGACGGGGAAGGTTTAGGGTCCAGGTGAGGGTACGGCAATGCTTTAGGGGGAGCATGCGTGTGAGGGCGCGGGTTAGTGTTAGCGTACGGGTTAGGATTAGGGGACGGTTGAGGGTCATGCTTCGGGGAAGGGTTAGGGTTAGGGTTCTGGCTAGGGTTAGGGTTAGGAGACGGGGACGGTATAGGGTCCAGGTGAGGGTACGTCAACGCTTTAGGGAGAGCGTGCATGTGAGGGCGCTGGTTAGTGTTAGCGTACGGGTTAGGATTATGGGACGGGTGAGGGTCAGGCTTCGGGGAAAGGTTAGGTTTAGGGTTCGGGCTAGGGTTAGGGTAAGGGGACGGGGACGGTTTAGGGTCCAGGTGAGGGTACGGCAACGCTTTAGGGGGAGCGTGCTTGTGAGGGCGCGGGTTAGTGTTAGCGTACGGGTTAGGATTAGGGGACAGGTGAGGGTCAGGCTTCGGGGAAGTGTTAGGGTTAGGATTCGGGCTAGGGTTAGGGTTAGGGGACGGGGACGGTTTAGGGTCCAGGTGAGGGTACGGCAACGCTTTAGGGGGAGCGTGCGTGTGAGGGCGCGGGTTAGTGTTAGCGTACGGGTTAGGATTGGGGACGGGTGAGGGTCAGGCTTCGGGGAAGGGTTAGGGTTAGGGTTCGGGCTAGGGTTAGGGTTACGGGACAGGGATGGTTTAGGGTCCAGGTGAGGGTACGGCAACGCTTTAGGGGGAGTGTGTGTGTGAGGGCGCGGGTTAGTGTTAGCATACGGGTTAGGAGTAGGGGACGGTTGAGGGTCAGGCTTCGGGGAAGGGTTAGGGTTAGGGTTCGGGCTAGGGTTAGGGGACGGGGACGGTTTAGGGTCCAGGTGAGGGTACGGCAACGCTTTAGGGGGAGCGTGCGTGTGAGGGCGCGGGTTAGTGTTAGCGTACGGGTTAGGATTAGGGGACGGGTGAGGGTGAGGCTTCGGGGAAGGATTAGGGTTAGGGTTCGGGCTAGGGTTAGGGTTAGGGGACGGAGACGGTTTAGGGTCCAGGTGAGGGTACGGCAGCGTTTTAGGGGGAGCGTGCGTGTGAGGGCGCGGGTTAGTGTTAGCGTACGGGTTAGGATTAGGGGACGGGTGAGGGTGAGGCTTCGGGGAAGGGTTAGGGTTAGGGTTCGGGCTAGGGTTAGGGTTAGGGGACGGGGACGGTTTAGAGTCCAGGTGAGGGTACGGCAAAGCTTTAGGGGGAGCGTGCGTGTGAGGGCGCGGGTTAGTGTTAGCGTACGGGTTAGGATTGGGGACGGGTGAGGGTCAGGCTTCGGGGAAGGGTTAGGGTTAGGGTTCGGGCTAGGGTTAGGTTTAGGGGACGGGGACGGTTTATGATCCAGGTGAGGGTATGGCAACGCTTTAGGGGGAGCGTGCGTGTGAGGGCACGGGTTAATGTTAGCGTACGGGTTAGGAGTAGGGGACGGTTGAGGGTCAGGCTTCGGGGAAGGGTTAGGGTAAGGGTTCGGGCTAGGGTTAGGGTTAGGGGACGGGGACGGTTTAGGGTCCAGGTGAGGGTACGGCAACGCTTTAGGGGGAGCGTGCGTGTGAGGGCGCGGGTTAGTGTTAGCGTGCGCGTTAGGATTAGGGGACGGGTGAGGGTCAGGCTTCGGGGAAGGGTTAGGGTTAGGGTTCGGGCTAGGGTTAGGGTTAGGGGACGGGGACGGTTTAGGGTCCAGGTGAGGGTACGGCAACGCTTTAGGGGGAGCGTGCGTGTGAGGGCGCAGGTTAGTGTTAGCGTACGGGTTAGGATTAGGGGACGGGTGAGGGTCAGGCTTCGGGGAAGGGTTAGGGTTAAGGTTCGGGCTAGGGTTAGGGTTAGGGGACGGGGACGGTTTAGGTTCCCGGTGAGGGTACGGCAACGCTTTAGGTGGAGCGTGCGTTTGAGGGTGTGGGTTAGTGTTAGCGTACGGGTTAGGATTAGGGGACGGGTGAGGGTCAGGCTTCGGGGAAGGGTTAGGTTTAGGGTTCGGGCTAGGCTTAGGGTTAGGGGACGGGGACGGTTTAGGGTCCAGGTGAGGGTATGGCAACGCTTTAGGGGGAGCGTGCATGTGAGGGCGCGGGTTAGTGTTAGCGTACGGGTTAGGATTAGGGGACGGGTGAGGGTCAGGCTTCGGGGAAGGGTTAGGGTTAGGGTGCGGGCTAGGGTTAGGGTTAGGGGACGGGGACGGTTTAGGGTCCAGGTGAGTGTACGGCAACGCTTTAGGGGGAGCGTGCGTGTGAGGGCGCGGGTTAGTGTTAGCGTACGGGTTAGGATTAGGGGACGGGTGAGGGTCAGGCTTCGGGGAAGGGTTAGGGTTAGGGTTCGGGCTAGGGTTAGGGTTAGGGGACGGGGACGGTTTAGGGTCCAGGTGAGGGTACGGCAACGCTTAAGGGGGAGCGTGCGTGTGAGGGCGAGGGTTAGTGTTAGCGTACGTGTTAGGATTAGGGGACGGGTGAGGGTCAGGCTTCGGTGAAGGGTTAGGGTTAGGGTTCGGGCTAGGGTTAGGGTTAGGGGACGGGGACGGTTTAGAGTCCAGGTGAGGGTACGGCAAAGCTTTAGGGGGAGCATGCGTGTGAGGGAGTGGGTTAGTGTTAGCGTACGGGTTAGGATTAGGGGACGGGTGAGGGTCAGGCTTCGGGGAAGGGTTAGGGTTAGGGTTCGGGCTAGGGTTAGGGTTAGGGGACGGGGACGGCTTAGGTTCCAGGTGAGGGTACGGCAAAGCTTTAGGTGGAGCGTGCGTGTGAGGGCGCGGGTTAGTGTTAGCGTACGGGTTAGGATTAGGGGACGGGTGAGGGTCAGGCTTCGGGGAAGGTTTAGGGTTAGGGTTCGGGCTAGGGATAGGGTTAGGGGACGGGGACGGTTTAGGGTCCAGGTGAGGGTACAGCAACGCTTTAGGGGGAGCGTGCGTGTGAGGGCGCGGGTTAGTGTTAGCGTACGGGTTAGGATTAGGGGACGGTTGAGGGTCATGCTTCAGGGAAGGGTTAGGGTTAGGTTTCGGGCTAGGGTTAGGGTTAGGGGACGGGGACGGTTTAGGGTCCAGGTGAGGGTACGGCAACGCTTTAGGGGGAGCGTGCGTGTGAGGGCGCGGGGTAGTGTTAGCGTACGGGTTAGGAGTAGGGGACGGGTGAGGGTCAGACTTCGGGGAAGGGTTAGGGTTAGGGTTCGGGCTAGGGTTAGGGTAAGGGGACGGGGACGGTTTAGGGTCCAGGTGAGGGTACGGCAACGCTTTAGGGGGAGCGTGCGTGTGAGGGCGCGGGTTAGTGTTAGCGTACGGGTTAGGATTAGGGGACGGGTGAGGGTGAGGCTTCGGGGAAGTGTTAGGGTTAGGGTTCGGGCTAAGGTTAGGGTTAGGGGACGGGGACGGTTTAGGGTCGAGGTGAGGGTACGGCAACGCTTTAGGGGGAGCGTGCGTGTGAGGGCGCGGGTTAGTGTTAGCGTATGGGTTAGGATTAGGGCACGGTTGAGGGTCATGCTTCGGGGAAGGGTTAGGGTTAGGGTTCGGGCTAGGGTTAGAGTTAGGTGACGGGGACGGTTTAGGGTCCAGGTGAGGGTACGGCAACGCTTTAGTGGGAGCGTGCGTGTGAGGGCGCGGGTTAGTGTTAGCGTACGGGTTAGGATTAGGGGACGGGTGAGGGTCAGGCTTCGGGGAAGGGTTAGGGTTAGGGTAAGAGCTAGGGTTAGGGTTAGGGGACGGGGAAGGTTTAGGGTCCAGGTGAGGGTACGGCAACGCTTTAGGGGGAGCGTGCGGGTGAGGGCGCGGGTTAGTGTTAGCGTACGGGTTAGGATTAGGGGATGGGTGAGGGTCAGGCTTCGGGGAAGGGTTAGGGTTAGGGTTCGGGCTAGGGTTAGGGTTAGGGGACGGGGACGGTTTAGGGTCCAGCTGAGGGTACGGCAACGCTTTAGGGGGAGCGTGCGTGTGAGGGTGCGGGTTAGTGTTAGCGTACGGGTTAGGATTAGGGGACGGTTGAGTGTCATGCTTCGGGGAAGGGTTAGGGTTAGGGTTCGGGCTAGGGTTAGGGTTAGGGGACGGGGATGGTTTAGGGTCCAGGTGAGGGTACGGCAACGCTTTAGGGGGAGCGTGCGTGTGAGGGCGCGGGGTAGTGTTAGCGTACGGGTTAGGATTATGGGACGGGTGAGGGTCAGGCTTCGGGGAAGGGTTAGGTTTAGGTTTCGGGCTAGGGTTAGGGTAAGGGGACGGGGACGGTTTAGGGTCCAGGTGAGGGTACGGCAACGCTTTAGGGGGAGCATGCGTGTGAGGGCGCGGGTTAGTTTTAGCGTACGGGTTAGGATTAGGGGACGGGTGAGGGTCAGGCTTCGGGGAAGGGTTAGGGTTAGGGTTCGGGCTAGGGTTAAGGTTAGGGGACTGGGACGGTTTAGGGTCCAGGTGAGAGTACGGCAACGCTTTAGGGGGAGCGTGCGTGTGAGGGCGCGGGTTAGTGTTAGCGTACGGGTTAGGATTAGGGGACGGGTGAGGGTCAGGTTTCGGGGAAGGGTTAGGGTTAGGGTTCGGCCTAGGGTTAGGGTTAGGTGACAGGGACGGTTTAGGGTCCAGGTGAGGGTACGGCAACGCTTTAGGGGGAGCGTGCTCGTGGGGGCGCGGGGTAGTGTTAGCGTATGGGTTAGGATTAGGGGACGGGTGAGGGTCAGGCTTCGGGGAAGGGTTGGGGTTAGGGTTCGGGCTAGGGTTAGGGTTAGGGGACGGGGACGGTTTAGGGTCCAGGTGCGGGTACGGCAACGCTTTAAGGGGAGAGTGCGTGTGAGGGCGCGGGTTAGTGTTAGCGTACGGCTTAGGATTAGGGGACGGGTGCGGGTCAGGGTTCGGGGAAGGGTTAGGGTTAGGGTTCAGGCTAGGGTTAGGGTTAGGGGACGGGGATGGTTTAGGGTCCAGGTGAGGGTACGGCAACGCTTTAGGGGGAGCGTGCATGTGAGGGGGCGGGTTAGTGTTAGTGTACGGGTTAGGATTAAGGGACGGGTGAGGGTCAGGATTCGGGGAAGGGTTAGGGTTAGGGTTCGGGCTAGGGTTAGTGTTAGGGGACGGGGACGGTTTAGGGTCCAGGTGAGGGTACGGCAACGCTTTAGGGGGAGCGTGCGTGTGAGGGCGCGTGTTAGTGTTACCGTACGGGTTAGGATTAGGGGACGGGTGAGGGTCAGGCTTCGGGGAAGGGTTAGGGTTAGGGTTCGGGCTAGGGTTAGGGTTAGGGGACGGGAACGGTTTAGGGTCCAGGTGAGGGTACGGCAACGCTTTAGGGGGAGCGTGCGTGTGAGGGCGCGGGTTAGTGTTAGCGTACGGGTTAGGATTAGGGGACGGGTGAGGGTCAGGCTTCAGGGAAGGGTTAGGGTTAGGGTTCGGGCTAGGGTTAGGGTTAGGGGACGGGGACGGTTTAGAGTCCAGGTGAGGGTACGGCAACGCTTTAGGGGGAGCGTGCGTGTGAGGGCGCGGGTTAGTGTTAGCGTACGGGTTAGGATTAGGGGACGGGTGAGGGTCAGGCTTCGGGGAAGGTTTAGGGTTAGGGTTCGGGCTAGGATTAGGGGACGGGGGCGGTTTAGGGTCCAGGTGAGGGTACGGCAACACTTTAGGGGGAGCGTGCGTGTGAGGGCGCGGGTTAGTGTTAGCGTACGGGTTAGGATTAGGGGACGGGTGAGGGTCAGGCTTCGGGGAAGGATTAGGGATAGGGTTCGGGCTAGGGTTAGGGTTAGGGGACGGGGACGGTTTAGGGTCCAGGTGAGGGTACGGCAATGCTTTAGGGGGAGCGTGTGTGTGAGGGCGTGGGTTAGTGTTAGCGTACGGGTTAGGATTAGGGGACGGGTGAGGGTCAGGCTTCGGGGAAGGGTTAGGGTTAGGGTTCGGGCTAGGGTTAGGGTTAGGGGACGGGGACGGTTTAGGGTCCAGGTGAGGGTACGGCAACGCTTAAGGGGGAGCGTGCGTGTGAGGGCGAGGGTTAGTGTTAGCGTACGTGTTAGGATTAGGGGACGGGTGAGGGTCAGGCTTCGGTGAAGGGTTAGGGTTAGTGTTCGGGCTAGGGTTAGGGTTAGGGGACGGGGACGGTTTAGAGTGCAGGTGAGGGTACGGCAAAGCTTTAGGGGGAGCATGCGTGTGAGGGCGTGGGTTAGTGTTAGCGTACGGGTTAGGATTAGGGGACGGGTGAGGGTCAGGCTTCGGGGAAGGGTTAGGGTTAGGGTTCGGTCTAGGGTTAGGGTTAGGGGACGGGGACGGCTTAGGTTCCAGGTGAGGGTACGGCAAAGCTTTAGGTGGAGCGTGCGTGTGAGGGCGCGGGTTAGTGTTAGCGTACGGGTTAGGATTAGGGGACGGGTGAGGGTCAGGCTTCGGGGAAGGTTTAGGGTTAGGGTTCGGGCTAGGGATAGGGTTAGGGGACGGGGACGGTTTAGGGTCCAGGTGAGGGTACAGCAACGCTTTAGGGGGAGCGTGCGTGTGAGGGCGCGGGTTAGTGTTAGCGTACGGGTTAGGATTAGGGGACGGTTGAGGGTCATGCTTCGGGGAAGGGTTAGGGTTAGGGTTCGGGCTAGGGTTAGGGTTAGGGGACGGGGACGGTTTAGGGTCCAGGTGAGGGTACGGCAACGCTTTAGGGGGAGCGTGCGTGTGAGGGCGCGGGGTAGTGTTAGCGTACGGGTTAGGAGTAGGGGACGGGTGAGGGTCAGACTTCGGGGAAGGGTTAGGGTTAGGGTTCGGGCTAGGGTTAGGGTAAGGGGACGGGGACGGTTTAGGGTCCAGGTGAGGGTACGGCAACGCTTTAGGGGGAGCGTGCGTGTGAGGGCGCGGGTTAGTGTTAGCGTACGGGTTAGGATTAGGGGACGGGTGAGGGTGAGGCTTCGGGGAAGTGTTAGGGTTAGGGTTCGGGCTAGGGTTAGGGTTAGGGGACGGGGACGGATTAGGGTCGAGGTGAGGGTACGGCAACGCTTTAGGGGGAGCGTGCGTGTGAGGGCGCGGGTTAGTGTTAGCGTATGGGTTAGGATTAGGGCCCGGTTGAGGGTCATGCTTCGGGGAAGGGTTAGGGTTAGGGTTCGGGCTAGGGTTAGAGTTAGGTGACGGGGACGGTTTAGGGTCCAGGTGAGGGTACGGCAACGCTTTAGTGGGAGCGTGCGTGTGAGGGCGCGGGTTAGTGTTAGCGTACGGGTTAGGAGTAGGGGACGGGTGAGGGTCAGGCTTCGGGGAAGGGTTAGGGTTAGGGTAAGGGCTAGGGTTAGGGTTAGGGGACGGGGAAGGTTTAGGGTCCAGGTGAGGGTACGGCAACGCTTTAGGGGGAGCGTGCGTGTGAGGGCGCGGGTTAGTGTTAGCGTACGGGTTAGGATTAGGGGACGGGTGAGGGTCAGGCTTCGGGGAAGGGTTAGGGTTAGGGTTCGGGCTAGGGTTAGGGTTAGGGGACGGGGACGGTTTAGGGTCCAGGTGAGGGTACGGCAACGCTTTAGGGGGAGCGTGCGTGTGAGGGCGCGGGTTAGTGTTAGCGTACGGGTTAGGATTAGGGGACGGGTGAGGGTCAGGCTTCGGGGAAGGTTTAGGGTTAGGGTTCGGGCTAGGATTAGGGGACGGGGGCGGTTTAGGGTCCAGGTGAGGGTACGGCAACACTTTAGGGGGAGCGTGCGTGTGAGGGCGCGGGTTAGTGTTAGCGTACGGGTTAGGATTAGGGGACGGGTGAGGGTCAGGCTTCGGGGAAGGATTAGGGATAGGGTTCGGGCTAGGGTTAGGGTTAGGGGACGGGGACGGTTTAGGGTCCAGGTGAGGGTACGGCAATGCTTTAGGGGGAGCGTGTGTGTGAGGGCGTGGGTTAGTGTTAGCGTACGGGTTAGGATTAGGGGACGGATGAGGGTCAGGCTTCGGGGAAGGGTTAGGGTTAGGGTTCGGGCTAGGGTTAGGGTTAGGGGACGGGGACGGTTTAGGGTCCAGGTGAGGGTACGGCAACGCTTAAGGGGGAGCGTGCGTGTGAGGGCGAGGGTTAGTGTTAGCGTACGTGTTAGGATTAGGGGACGGGTGAGGGTCAGGCTTCGGTGAAGGGTTAGGGTTAGGGTTCGGGCTAGGGTTAGGGTTAGGGGACGGGGACGGTTTAGAGTCCAGGTGAGGGTACGGCAAAGCTTTAGGGGGAACATGCGTGTGAGGGCGTGGGTTAGTGTTAGCGTACGGGTTAGGATTAGGGGACGGGTGAGGGTCAGGCTTCGGGGAAGGGTTAGGGTTAGGGTTCGGGCTAGGGTTAGGGTTAGGGGACGGGGACGGCTTAGGTTCCAGGTGAGGGTACGGCAAAGCTTTAGGTGGAGCGTGCGTGTGAGGGCGCGGGTTAGTGTTAGCGTACGGGTTAGGATTAGGGGACGGGTGAGGGTCAGGCTTCGGGGAAGGTTTAGGGTTAGGGTTCAGGCTAGGGATAGGGTTAGGGGACGGGGACGGTTTAGGGTCCAGGTGAGGGTACAGCAACGCTTTAGGGGGAGCGTGCGTGTGAGGGCGCGGGTTAGTGTTAGCGTACGGGTTAGGATTAGGGGACGGTTGAGGGTCATGCTTCGGGGAAGGGTTAGGGTTAGGGTTCGGGCTAGGGTTAGGGTTAGGGGACGGGGACGGTTTAGGGTCCAGGTGAGGGTACGGCAACGCTTTAGGGGGAGCGTGCGTGTGAGGGCGCGGGGTAGTGTTAGCGTACGGGTTAGGAGTAGGGGACGGGTGAGGGTCAGACTTCGGGGAAGGGTTAGGGTTAGGGTTCGGGCTAGGGTTAGGGTAAGGGGACGGGGACGGTTTAGGGTCCAGGTGAGGGTACGGCAACGCTTTAGGGGGAGCGTGCGTGTGAGGGCGCGGGTTAGTGTTAGCGTACGGGTTAGGATTAGGGGACGGGTGAGGGTGAGGCTTCGGGGAAGTGTTAGGGTTAGGGTTCGGGCTAGGGTTAGGGTTAGGGGACGGGGACGGTTTAGGGTCGAGGTGAGGGTACGGCAACGCTTTAGGGGGAGCGTGCGTGTGAGGGCGCGGGTTAGTGTTAGCGTATGGGTTAGGATTAGGGCACGGTTGAGGGTCATGCTTCGGGGAAGGGTTAGGGTTAGGGTTCGGGCTAGGGTTAGAGTTAGGTGACGGGGACGGTTTAGGGTCCAGGTGAGGGTACGGCAACGCTTTAGTGGGAGCGTGCGTGTGAGGGCGCGGGTTAGTGTTAGCGTACGGGTTAGGATTAGGGGACGGGTGAGGGTCAGGCTTCGGGGAAGGGTTAGGGTTAGGGTAAGGGCTAGGGTTAGGGTTAGGGGACGGGGAAGGTTTAGGGTCCAGGTGAGGGTACGGCAACGCTTTAGGGGGAGCGTGCGGGTGAGGGCGCGGGTTAGTGTTAGCGTACGGGTTAGGATTAGGGGATGGGTGAGGGTCAGGCTTCGGGGAAGGGTTAGGGTTAGGGTTCGGGCTAGGGTTAGGGTTAGGGGACGGGGACGGTTTAGGGTCCAGCTGAGGGTACGGCAACGCTTTAGGGGGAGCGTGCGTGTGAGGGTGCGGGTTAGTGTTAGCGTACGGGTTAGGATTAGGGGACGGTTGAGTGTCATGCTTCGGGGAACGGTTAGGGTTAGGGTTCGGGCTAGGGTTAGGGTTAGGTGACGGGGATGGTTTAGGGTCCAGGTGAGGGTACGGCAACGCTTTAGGGGGAGCGTGCGTGTGAGGGCGCGGGGTAGTGTTAGCGTACGGGTTAGGATTATGGGACGGGTGAGGGTCAGGCTTCGGGGAAGGGTTAGGTTTAGGGTTCGGGCTAGGGTTAGGGTAAGGGGACGGGGACGGTTTAGGGTCCAGGTGAGGGTACGGCAACGCTTTAGGGGGAGCATGCGTGTGAGGGCGCGGGTTAGTTTTAGCGTACGGGTTAGGATTAGGGGACGGGTGAGGGTCAGGCTTCGGGGAAGGGTTAGGGTTAGGGTTCGGGCTAGGGTTAAGGTTAGGGGACTGGGACGGTTTAGGGTCCAGGTGAGAGTACGGCAACGCTTTAGGGGGAGCGTGCGTGTGAGGGCGCGGGTTAGTGTTAGCGTACGGGTTAGGATTAGGGGACGGGTGAGGGTCAGGTTTCGGGGAAGGGTTAGGGTTAGGGTTCGGCCTAGGGTTAGGGTTAGGTGACAGGGACGGTTTAGGGTCCAGGTGAGGGTACGGCAACGCTTTAGGGGGAGCGTGCTCGTGAGGGCGCGGGGTAGTGTTAGCGTATGGGTTAGGATTAGGGGACGGGTGAGGGTCAGGCTTCGGGGAAGGGTTGGGGTTAGGGTTCGGGCTAGGGTTAGGGTTAGGGGACGGGGACGGTTTAGGGTCCAGGTGCGGGTACGGCAACGCTTTAAGGGGAGAGTGCGTGTGAGGGCGCGGGTTAGTGTTAGCGTACGGCTTAGGATTAGGGGACGGGTGCGGGTCAGGGTTCGGGGAAGGTTTAGGGTTAGGGTTCAGGCTAGGGTTAGGGTTAGGGGACGGGGATGGTTTAGGGTCCAGGTGAGGGTACGGCAACGCTTTAGGGGGAGCGTGCATGTGAGGGGGCGGGTTAGTGTTAGTGTACGGGTTAGGATTAAGGGACGGGTGAGGGTCAGGCTTCGGGGAAGGGTTAGGGTTAGGGTTCGGGCTAGGGTTAGGGTTAGGGGACGGGGACGGTTTAGGGTCCAGGTGAGGGTACGGCAACGCTTTAGGGGGAGCGTGCGTGTGAGGGCGCGGGTTAGTGTTAGCGTACGGGTTAGGATTAGGGGACGGGTGAGGGTCAGGCTTCGGGGAAGGGTTAGGGTTAAGGTTCGGGCTAGGGTTAGGGTTAGGGGACGGGGACGGTTTAGGTTCCCGGTGAGGGTACGGCAACGCTTTAGGTGGAGCGTGCGTTTGAGGGTGTGGGTTAGTGTTAGCGTACGGGTTAGGATTAGGGGACGGGTGAGGGTCAGGCTTCAGGGAAGGGTTAGGTTTAGAGTTCGGGCTAGGGTTAGGTTTAGGGGATGGGGACGGTTTAGGGTCCAGGTGAGGGTATGGCAACGCTTTAGGGGGAGCGTGCATGTGAGGGCGCGGGTTAGTGTTAGCGTACGGGTTAGGATTAGGGGACGGGTGAGGGTCAGGCTTCGGGGAAGGGTTAGGGTTAGAGTGCGGGCTAGGGTTAGGGTTAGGGGACGGGGACGGTTTAGGGTCCAGGTGAGGGTACGGCAACGCTTTAGGGGGAGCGTGCGTGTGAGGGCGCGGGTTAGTGTTAGCGTACGGGTTAGGATTAGGGGACGGGTGAGGGTCAGGCTTCGGGGAAGGGTTAGGGTTAGGGTTCGGGCTAGGGTTAGGGTTAGGGGACGGGGACGGTTTAGAGTCCAGGTGAGGGTACGGCAAAGCTTTAGGGGGAGCATGCGTGTGAGGGCGTGGGTTAGTGTTAGCGTACGGGTTAGGATTAGGGGACGGGTGAGGGTCAGGCTTCGGGGAAGGGTTAGGGTTAGGGTTCGGGCTAGGGTTAGGGTTAGGGGACGGGGACGGCTTAGGTTCCAGGTGAGGGTACGGCAAAGCTTTAGGGGGAGCGTGCGTGTGAGGGCGCGGGTTAGTGTTAGCGTATGGGTTAGGATTAGGGCCCGGTTGAGGGTCATGCTTCGGGGAAGGGTTAGGGTTAGGGTTCGGGCTAGGGTTAGAGTTAGGTGACGGGGACGGTTTAGGGTCCAGGTGAGGGTACGGCAACGCTTTAGTGGGAGCGTGCGTGTGAGGGCGCGGGTTAGTGTTAGCGTACGGGTTAGGAGTAGGGGACGGGTGAGGGTCAGGCTTCGGGGAAGGGTTAGGGTTAGGGTAAGGGCTAGGGTTAGGGTTAGGGGACGGGGAAGGTTTAGGGTCCAGGTGAGGGTACGGCAACGCTTTAGGGGGAGCGTGCGTGTGAGGGCGCGGGTTAGTGTTAGCGTACGGGTTAGGATTAGGGGACGGGTGAGGGTCAGGCTTCGGGGAAGGGTTAGGGTTAGGGTTCGGGCTAGGGTTAGGGTTAGGGGACGGGGACGGTTTAGGGTCCAGGTGAGGGTACGGCAACGCTTTAGGGGGAGCGTGCGTGTGAGGGCGCGGGTTAGTGTTAGCGTACGGGTTAGGATTAGGGGACGGGTGAGGGTCAGGCTTCGGGGAAGGTTTAGGGTTAGGGTTCGGGCTAGGATTAGGGGACGGGGGCGGTTTAGGGTCCAGGTGAGGGTACGGCAACACTTTAGGGGGAGCGTGCGTGTGAGGGCGCGGGTTAGTGTTAGCGTACGGGTTAGGATTAGGGGACGGGTGAGGGTCAGGCTTCGGGGAAGGATTAGGGATAGGGTTCGGGCTAGGGTTAGGGTTAGGGGACGGGGACGGTTTAGGGTCCAGGTGAGGGTACGGCAATGCTTTAGGGGGAGCGTGTGTGTGAGGGCGTGGGTTAGTGTTAGCGTACGGGTTAGGATTAGGGGACGGATGAGGGTCAGGCTTCGGGGAAGGGTTAGGGTTAGGGTTCGGGCTAGGGTTAGGGTTAGGGGACGGGGACGGTTTAGGGTCCAGGTGAGGGTACGGCAACGCTTAAGGGGGAGCGTGCGTGTGAGGGCGAGGGTTAGTGTTAGCGTACGTGTTAGGATTAGGGGACGGGTGAGGGTCAGGCTTCGGTGAAGGGTTAGGGTTAGGGTTCGGGCTAGGGTTAGGGTTAGGGGACGGGGACGGTTTAGAGTCCAGGTGAGGGTACGGCAAAGCTTTAGGGGGAACATGCGTGTGAGGGCGTGGGTTAGTGTTAGCGTACGGGTTAGGATTAGGGGACGGGTGAGGGTCAGGCTTCGGGGAAGGGTTAGGGTTAGGGTTCGGGCTAGGGTTAGGGTTAGGGGACGGGGACGGCTTAGGTTCCAGGTGAGGGTACGGCAAAGCTTTAGGTGGAGCGTGCGTGTGAGGGCGCGGGTTAGTGTTAGCGTACGGGTTAGGATTAGGGGACGGGTGAGGGTCAGGCTTCGGGGAAGGTTTAGGGTTAGGGTTCAGGCTAGGGATAGGGTTAGGGGACGGGGACGGTTTAGGGTCCAGGTGAGGGTACAGCAACGCTTTAGGGGGAGCGTGCGTGTGAGGGCGCGGGTTAGTGTTAGCGTACGGGTTAGGATTAGGGGACGGTTGAGGGTCATGCTTCGGGGAAGGGTTAGGGTTAGGGTTCGGGCTAGGGTTAGGGTTAGGGGACGGGGACGGTTTAGGGTCCAGGTGAGGGTACGGCAACGCTTTAGGGGGAGCGTGCGTGTGAGGGCGCGGGGTAGTGTTAGCGTACGGGTTAGGAGTAGGGGACGGGTGAGGGTCAGACTTCGGGGAAGGGTTAGGGTTAGGGTTCGGGCTAGGGTTAGGGTAAGGGGACGGGGACGGTTTAGGGTCCAGGTGAGGGTACGGCAACGCTTTAGGGGGAGCGTGCGTGTGAGGGCGCGGGTTAGTGTTAGCGTACGGGTTAGGATTAGGGGACGGGTGAGGGTGAGGCTTCGGGGAAGTGTTAGGGTTAGGGTTCGGGCTAGGGTTAGGGTTAGGGGACGGGGACGGTTTAGGGTCGAGGTGAGGGTACGGCAACGCTTTAGGGGGAGCGTGCGTGTGAGGGCGCGGGTTAGTGTTAGCGTATGGGTTAGGATTAGGGCACGGTTGAGGGTCATGCTTCGGGGAAGGGTTAGGGTTAGGGTTCGGGCTAGGGTTAGAGTTAGGTGACGGGGACGGTTTAGGGTCCAGGTGAGGGTACGGCAACGCTTTAGTGGGAGCGTGCGTGTGAGGGCGCGGGTTAGTGTTAGCGTACGGGTTAGGATTAGGGGACGGGTGAGGGTCAGGCTTCGGGGAAGGGTTAGGGTTAGGGTAAGGGCTAGGGTTAGGGTTAGGGGACGGGGAAGGTTTAGGGTCCAGGTGAGGGTACGGCAACGCTTTAGGGGGAGCGTGCGGGTGAGGGCGCGGGTTAGTGTTAGCGTACGGGTTAGGATTAGGGGATGGGTGAGGGTCAGGCTTCGGGGAAGGGTTAGGGTTAGGGTTCGGGCTAGGGTTAGGGTTAGGGGACGGGGACGGTTTAGGGTCCAGCTGAGGGTACGGCAACGCTTTAGGGGGAGCGTGCGTGTGAGGGTGCGGGTTAGTGTTAGCGTACGGGTTAGGATTAGGGGACGGTTGAGTGTCATGCTTCGGGGAAGGGTTAGGGTTAGGGTTCGGGCTAGGGTTAGGGTTAGGTGACGGGGATGGTTTAGGGTCCAGGTGAGGGTACGGCAACGCTTTAGGGGGAGCGTGCGTGTGAGGGCGCGGGGTAGTGTTAGCGTACGGGTTAGGATTATGGGACGGGTGAGGGTCAGGCTTCGGGGAAGGGTTAGGTTTAGGGTTCGGGCTAGGGTTAGGGTAAGGGGACGGGGACGGTTTAGGGTCCAGGTGAGGGTACGGCAACGCTTTAGGGGGAGCATGCGTGTGAGGGCGCGGGTTAGTTTTAGCGTACGGGTTAGGATTAGGGGACGGGTGAGGGTCAGGCTTCGGGGAAGGGTTAGGGTTAGGGTTCGGGCTAGGGTTAAGGTTAGGGGACTGGGACGGTTTAGGGTCCAGGTGAGAGTACGGCAACGCTTTAGGGGGAGCGTGCGTGTGAGGGCGCGGGTTAGTGTTAGCGTACGGGTTAGGATTAGGGGACGGGTGAGGGTCAGGTTTCGGGGAAGGGTTAGGGTTAGGGTTCGGCCTAGGGTTAGGGTTAGGTGACAGGGACGGTTTAGGGTCCAGGTGAGGGTACGGCAACGCTTTAGGGGGAGCGTGCTCGTGAGGGCGCGGGGTAGTGTTAGCGTATGGGTTAGGATTAGGGGACGGGTGAGGGTCAGGCTTCGGGGAAGGGTTGGGGTTAGGGTTCGGGCTAGGGTTAGGGTTAGGGGACGGGGACGGTTTAGGGTCCAGGTGCGGGTACGGCAACGCTTTAAGGGGAGAGTGCGTGTGAGGGCGCGGGTTAGTGTTAGCGTACGGCTTAGGATTAGGGGACGGGTGCGGGTCAGGGTTCGGGGAAGGTTTAGGGTTAGGGTTCAGGCTAGGGTTAGGGTTAGGGGACGGGGATGGTTTAGGGTCCAGGTGAGGGTACGGCAACGCTTTAGGGGGAGCGTGCATGTGAGGGGGCGGGTTAGTGTTAGTGTACGGGTTAGGATTAAGGGACGGGTGAGGGTCAGGCTTCGGGGAAGGGTTAGGGTTAGGGTTCGGGCTAGGGTTAGGGTTAGGGGACGGGGACGGTTTAGGGTCCAGGTGAGGGTACGGCAACGCTTTAGGGGGAGCGTGCGTGTGAGGGCGCGGGTTAGTGTTAGCGTACGGGTTAGGATTAGGGGACGGGTGAGGGTCAGGCTTCGGGGAAGGGTTAGGGTTAAGGTTCGGGCTAGGGTTAGGGTTAGGGGACGGGGACGGTTTAGGTTCCCGGTGAGGGTACGGCAACGCTTTAGGTGGAGCGTGCGTTTGAGGGTGTGGGTTAGTGTTAGCGTACGGGTTAGGATTAGGGGACGGGTGAGGGTCAGGCTTCAGGGAAGGGTTAGGTTTAGAGTTCGGGCTAGGGTTAGGTTTAGGGGATGGGGACGGTTTAGGGTCCAGGTGAGGGTATGGCAACGCTTTAGGGGGAGCGTGCATGTGAGGGCGCGGGTTAGTGTTAGCGTACGGGTTAGGAGTAGGGGACGGGTGAGGGTCAGGCTTCGGGGAAGGGTTAGGGTTAGAGTGCGGGCTAGGGTTAGGGTTAGGGGACGGGGACGGTTTAGGGTCCAGGTGAGGGTACGGCAACGCTTTAGGGGGAGCGTGCGTGTGAGGGCGCGGGTTAGTGTTAGCGTACGGGTTAGGATTAGGGGACGGGTGAGGGTCAGGCTTCGGGGAAGGGTTAGGGTTAGGGTTCGGGCTAGGGTTAGGGTTAGGGGACGGGGACGGTTTAGAGTCCAGGTGAGGGTACGGCAAAGCTTTAGGGGGAGCATGCGTGTGAGGGCGTGGGTTAGTGTTAGCGTACGGGTTAGGATTAGGGGACGGGTGAGGGTCAGGCTTCGGGGAAGGGTTAGGGTTAGGGTTCGGGCTAGGGTTAGGGTTAGGGGACGGGGACGGCTTAGGTTCCAGGTGAGGGTACGGCAAAGCTTTAGGTGGAGCGTGCGTGTGAGGGCGCGGGTTAGTGTTAGCGTACGGGTTAGGATTAGGGGACGGGTGAGGGTCAGGCTTCGGGGAAGGTTTAGGGTTAGGGTTCGGGCTAGGGATAGGGTTAGGGGACGGGGACGGTTTAGGGTCCAGGTGAGGGTACAGCAACGCTTTAGGGGGAGCGTGCGTGTGAGGGCGCGGGTTAGTGTTAGCGTACGGGTTAGGATTAGGGGACGGTTGAGGGTCATGCTTCGGGGAAGGGTTAGGGTTAGGGTTCGGGCTAGGGTTAGGGTTAGGGGACGGGGACGGTTTAGGGTCCAGGTGAGGGTACGGCAACGCTTTAGGGGGAGCGTGCGTGTGAGGGCGCGGGGTAGTGTTAGCGTACGGGTTAGGAGTAGGGGACGGGTGAGGGTCAGACTTCGGGGAAGGGTTAGGGTTAGGGTTCGGGCTAGGGTTAGGGTAAGGGGACGGGGACGGTTTAGGGTCCAGGTGAGGGTACGGCAACGCTTTAGGGGGAGCGTGCGTGTGAGGGCGCGGGTTAGTGTTAGCGTACGGGTTAGGATTAGGGGACGGGTGAGGGTGAGGCTTCGGGGAAGTGTTAGGGTTAGGGTTCGGGCTAAGGTTAGGGTTAGGGGACGGGGACGGTTTAGGGTCGAGGTGAGGGTACGGCAACGCTTTAGGGGGAGCGTGCGTGTGAGGGCGCGGGTTAGTGTTAGCGTATGGGTTAGGATTAGGGCACGGTTGAGGGTCATGCTTCGGGGAAGGGTTAGGGTTAGGGTTCGGGCTAGGGTTAGAGTTAGGTGACGGGGACGGTTTAGGGTCCAGGTGAGGGTACGGCAACGCTTTAGAGGGAGCGTGCGTGTGAGGGCGCGGGTTAGTGTTAGCGTACGGGTTAGGATTAGGGGACGGGTGAAGGTCAGGCTTCGGGGAAGGGTTAGGGTTAGGGTAAGGGCTAGGGTTAGGGTTAGGGGACGGGGAAGGTTTAGGGTCCAGGTGAGGGTACGGCAACGCTTTAGGGGGAGCGTGCGGGTGAGGGCGCGGGTTAGTGTTAGCGTACGGGTTAGGATTAGGGGATGGGTGAAGGTCAGGCTTCGGGGAAGGGTTAGGGTTAGGGTTCGGGCTAGGGTTAGGGTTAGGGGACGGGGAAGGTTTAGGGTCCAGCTGAGGGTACGGCAACGCTTTAGGGGGAGCGTGCGTGTGAGGGTGCGGGTTAGTGTTAGCGTACGGGTTAGGATTAGGGGACGGTTGAGTGTCATGCTTCGGGGAAGGGTTAGGGTTAGGGTTCGGGCTAGGGTTAGGGTTAGGTGACGGGGATGGTTTAGGGTCCAGGTGAGGGTACGGCAACGCTTTAGGGGGAGCGTGCGTCTGAGGGCGCGGGGTAGTGTTAGCGTACGGGTTAGGATTATGGGACGGGTGAGGGTCAGGCTTCGGGGAAGGGTTAGGTTTAGGGTTCGGGCTAGGGTTAGGGTAAGGGGACGGGGACGGTTTAGGGTCCAGGTGAGGGTACGGCAACGCTTTAGGGGGAGCATGCGTGTGAGGGCGCGGGTTAGTTTTAGCGTACGGGTTAGGATTAGGGGACGGGTGAGGGTCAGGCTTCGGGGAAGGGTTAGGGTTAGGGTTCGGGCTAGGGTTAAGGTTAGGGGACTGGGACGGTTTAGGGTCCAGGTGAGAGTACGGCAACGCTTTAGGGGGAGCGTGCGTGTGAGGGCGCGGGTTAGTGTTAGCGTACGGGTTAGGATTAGGGAACGGGTGAGGGTCAGGTTTCGGGGAAGGGTTAGGGTTAGGGTTCGGCCTAGGGTTAGGGTTAGGTGACAGGGACGGTTTAGGGTCCAGGTGAGGGTACGGCAACGCTTTAGGGGGAGCGTGCTCGTGAGGGCGCGGGGTAGTGTTAGCGTATGGGTTAGGATTAGGGGACGGGTGAGGGTCAGGCTTCGGGGAAGGGTTGGGGTTAGGGTTCGGGCTAGGGTTAGGGTTAGGGGACGGGGACGGTTTAGGGTCCAGGTGCGGGTACGGCAACGCTTTAAGGGGAGAGTGCGTGTGAGGGCGCGGGTTAGTGTTAGCGTACGACTTAGGATTAGGGGACGGGTGCGGGTCAGGGTTCGGGGAAGGGTTAGGGTTAGGGTTCAGGCTAGGGTTAGGGTTAGGGGACGGGGATGGTTTAGGGTCCAGGTGAGGGTACGGCAACGCTTTAGGGGGAGCGTGCATGTGAGGGGGCGGGTTAGTGTTAGTGTACGGGTTAGGATTAAGGGACGGGTGAGGGTCAGGCTTCGGGGAAGGGTTAGGGTTAGGGTTCGGGCTAGGGTTAGTGTTAGGGGACGGGGACGGTTTAGGGTCCAGGTGAGGGTACGGCAACGCTTTAGGGGGAGCGTGCGTGTGAGGGCGCGTGTTAGTGTTACCGTACGGGTTAGGATTAGGGGACGGGTGAGGGTCAGGCTTCGGGGAAGGGTTAGGGTTAGGGTTCGGGCTAGGGTTAGGGTTAGGGGACGGGAACGGTTTAGGGTCCAGGTGAGGGTACGGCAACGCTTTAGGGGGAGCGTGCGTGTGAGGGCGCGGGTTAGTGTTAGCGTACGGGTTAGGATTAGGGGACGGGTGAGGGTCAGGCTTCGGGGAAGGGTTAGGGTTAGGGTTCGGGCTAGGGTTAGGGTTAGGGGACGGGGACGGTTTAGGGTCCAGGTGAGGGTACGGCAACGCTTTAGGGGGAGCGTGCGTGTGAGGGCGCGGGTTAGTGTTAGCGTACGGGTTAGGATTAGGGGACGGGTGAGGGTCAGGCTTCGGGGAAGGGTTAGGGTTAAGGTTCGGGCTAGGGTTAGGGTTAGGGGACGGGGACGGTTTAGGTTCCCGGTGAGGGTACGGCAACGCTTTAGGTGGAGCGTGCGTTTGAGGGTGTGGGTTAGTGTTAGCGTACGGGTTAGGATTAGGGGACGGGTGAGGGTCAGGCTTCGGGGAAGGGTTAGGTTTAGGGTTCGGGCTAGGGTTAGGGTTAGGGGACGGGGACGGTTTAGGGTCCAGGTGAGGGTATGGCAACGCTTTAGGGGGAGCGTGCATGTGAGGGCGCGGGTTAGTGTTAGCGTACGGGTTAGGATTAGGGGACGGGTGAGGGTCAGGCTTCGGGGAAGGGTTAGGGTTAGGGTGCGGGCTAGGGTTAGGGTTAGGGGACGGGGACGGTTTAGGGTCCAGGTGAGGGTACGGCAACGCTTTAGGGGGAGCGTGCGTGTGAGGGCGCGGGTTAGTGTTAGCGTACGGGTTAGGATTAGGGGACGGGTGAGGGTCAGGCTTCGGGGAAGGGTTAGGGTTAGGGTTCGGGCTAGGGTTAGGGTTAGGGGACGGGGACGGTTTAGGGTCCAGGTGAGGGTACGGCAACGCTTAAGGGGGAGCGTGCGTGTGAGGGCGAGGGTTAGTGTTAGCGTACGTGTTAGGATTAGGGGACGGGTGAGGGTCAGGCTTCGGTGAAGGGTTAGGGTTAGGGTTCGGGCTAGGGTTAGGGTTAGGGGACGGGGACGGTTTAGAGTCCAGGTGAGGGTACGGCAAAGCTTTAGGGGGAGCATGCGTGTGAGGGCGTGGGTTAGTGTTAGCGTACGGGTTAGGATTAGGGGACGGGTGAGGGTCAGGCTTCGGGGAAGGGTTAGGGTTAGGGTTCGGGCTAGGGTTAGGGTTAGGGGATGGGGACGGCTTAGGTTCCAGGTGAGGGTACGGCAAAGCTTTAGGGGGAGCGTGCGTGTGAGGGCGCGGGTTAGTGTTAGCGTACGGGTTAGGATTAGGGGACGGGTGAGGGTCAGGCTTCGGGGAAGGTTTAGGGTTAGGGTTCGGGCTAGGGATAGGGTTAGGGGACGGGGACGGTTTAGGGTCCAGGTGAGGGTACAGCAACGCTTTAGGGGGAGCGTGCGTGTGAGGGCGCGGGTTAGTGTTAGCGTACGGGTTAGGATTAGGGGACGGTTGAGGGTCATGCTTCGGGGAAGTGTTAGGGTTAGGGTTCGGGCTAGGGTTAGGGTTAGGGGACGGGGATGGTTTAGGGTCCAAGTGAGGGTACGGCAACGCTTTAGGGGGAGCGTGCGTGTGAGGGCGCGGGGTAGTGTTAGCGTACGGGTTAGGAGTAGGGGACGGGTGAGGGTCAGACTTCGGGGAAGGGTTAGGGTTAGGGTTCGGGCTAGGGTTAGGGTAAGGGGACGGGGACGGTTTAGGGTCCAGGTGAGGGTACGGCAACGCTTTAGGGGGAGCGTGCGTGTGAGGGCGCGGGTTAGTGTTAGCGTACGGGTTAGGATTAGGGGACGGGTGAGGGTGAGGCTTCGGGGAAGTGTTAGGGTTAGGGTTCGGGCTAGGGTTAGGGTTAGGGGACGGGGACGGTTTAGGGTCGAGGTGAGGGTACGGCAACGCTTTAGGGGGAGCGTGCGTGTGAGGGCGCGGGTTAGTGTTAGCGTATGGGTTAGGATTAGGGCACGGTTGAGGGTCATGCTTCGGGGAAGGGTTAGGGTTAGGGTTCGGGCTAGGGTTAGAGTTAGGTGACGGGGACGGTTTAGGGTCCAGGTGAGGGTACGGCAACGCTTTAGTGGGAGCGTGCGTGTGAGGGCGCGGGTTAGTGTTAGCGTACGGGTTAGGATTAGGGGACGGGTGAGGGTCAGGCTTCGGGGAAGGGTTAGGGTTAGGGTAAGGGCTAGGGTTAGGGTTAGGGGACGGGGAAGGTTTAGGGTCCAGGTGAGGGTACGGCAACGCTTTAGGGGGAGCGTGCGGGTGAGGGCACGGGTTAGTGTTAGCGTACGGGTTAGGATTAGGGGATGGGTGAGGGTCAGGCTTCGGGGAAGGGTTAGGGTTAGGGTTCGGGCTAGGGTTAGGGTTAGGGGACGGGGACGGTTTAGGGTCCAGCTGAGGGTACGGCAACGCTTTAGGGGGAGCGTGCGTGTGAGGGTGCGGGTTAGTGTTAGCGTACGGGTTAGGATTAGGGGACGGTTGAGTGTCATGCTTCGGGGAAGGGTTAGGGTTAGGGTTCGGGCTAGGGTTAGGGTTAGGTGACGGGGATGGTTTAGGGTCCAGGTGAGGGTACGGCAACGCTTTAGGGGGAGCGTGCGTGTGAGGGCGCGGGGTAGTGTTAGCGTACGGGTTAGGATTATGGGACGGGTGAGGGTCAGGCTTCGGGGAAGGGTTAGGTTTAGGGTTCGGGCTAGTGTTAGGGTAAGGGGACGGGGACGGTTTAGGGTCCAGGTGAGGGTACGGCAACGCTTTAGGGGGAGCATGCGTGTGAGGGCGCGGGTTAGTTTTAGCGTACGGGTTAGGATTAGGGGACGGGTGAGGGTCAGGCTTCGGGGAAGGGTTAGGGTTAGGGTTCGGGCTAGGGTTAAGGTTAGGGGACTGGGACGGTTTAGGGTCCAGGTGAGAGTACGGCAACGCTTTAGGGGGAGCGTGCGTGTGAGGGCGCGGGTTAGTGTTAGCATACGGGTTAGGATTAGGGGACGGGTGAGGGTCAGGTTTCGGGGAAGGGTTAGGGTTAGGGTTCGGCCTAGGGTTAGGGTTAGGTGACAGGGACGGTTTAGGGTCCAGGTGAGGGTACGGCAACGCTTTAGGGGGAGCGTGCTCGTGAGGGCGCGGGGTAGTGTTAGCGTATGGGTTAGGATTAGGGGACGGGTGAGGGTCAGGCTTCGGGGAAGGTTTGGGGTTAGGGTTCGGGCTAGGGTTAGGGTTAGGGGACGGGGACGGTTTAGGGTCCAGGTGCGGGTACGGCAACGCTTTAAGGGGAGAGTGCGTGTGAGGGCGCGGGTTAGTGTTAGCGTACGGCTTAGGATTAGGGGACGGGTGCGGGTCAGGGTTCGGGGAAGGTTTAGGGTTAGGGTTCAGGCTAGGGTTAGGGTTAGGGGACGGGGATGGTTTAGGGTCCAGGTGAGGGTACGGCAACGCTTTAGGGGGAGCGTGCATGTGAGGGTCGGGTTAGTGTTAGTGTACGGGTTAGGATTAAGGGACGGGTGAGGGTCAGGCTTCGGGGAAGGGTTAGGGTTAGGGTTCGGGCTAGGGTTAGTGTTAGGGGACGGGGACGGTTTAGGGTCCAGGTGAGGGTACGGCAACGCTTTAGGGGGAGCGTGCGTGTGAGGGCGCGTGTTAGTGTTACCGTACGGGTTAGGATTAGGGGACGGGTGAGGGTCAGGCTTCGGGGAAGGGTTAGGGTTAGGGTTCGGGCTAGGGTTAGGGTTAGGGGACGGGAACGGTTTAGGGTCCAGGTGAGGGTACGGCAACGCTTTAGGGGGAGCGTGCGTGTGAGGGCGCGGGTTAGTGTTAGCGTACGGGTTAGGATTAGGGGACGGGTGAGGGTCAGGCTTCGGGGAAGGGTTAGGGTTAGGGTTCGGGCTAGGGTTAGGGTTAGGGGACGGGGACGGTTTAGGGTCCAGGTGAGGGTACGGCAACGCTTTAGGGGGAGCGTGCGTGTGAGGGCGCGGGTTAGTGTTAGCGTACGGGTTAGGATTAGGGGACGGGTGAGGGTCAGGCTTCGGGGAAGGTTTAGGGTTAGGGTTCGGGCTAGGATTAGGGGACGGGGGCGGTTTAGGGTCCAGGTGAGGGTACGGCAACACTTTAGGGGGAGCGTGCGTGTGAGGGCGCGGGTTAGTGTTAGCGTACGGGTTAGGATTAGGGGACGGGTGAGGGTCAGGCTTCGGGGAAGGATTAGGGATAGGGTTCGGGCTAGGGTTAGGGTTAGGGGACGGGGACGGTTTAGGGTCCAGGTGAGGGTACGGCAATGCTTTAGGGGGAGCGTGTGTGTGAGGGCGTGGGTTAGTGTTAGCGTACGGGTTAGGATTAGGGGACGGGTGAGGGTCAGGCTTCGGGGAAGGGTTAGGGTTAGGGTTCGGGCTAGGGTTAGGGTTAGGGGACGGGGACGGTTTAGGGTCCAGGTGAGGGTACGGCAACGCTTAAGGGGGAGCGTGCGTGTGAGGGCGAGGGTTAGTGTTAGCGTACGTGTTAGGATTAGGGGACGGGTGAGGGTCAGGCTTCGGTGAAGGGTTAGGGTTAGGGTTCGGGCTAGGGTTAGGGTTAGGGGACGGGGACGGTTTAGAGTCCAGGTGAGGGTACGGCAAAGCTTTAGGGGGAGCATGCGTGTGAGGGCGTGGGTTAGTGTTAGCGTACGGGTTAGGATTAGGGGACGGGTGAGGGTCAGGCTTCGGGGAAGGGTTAGGGTTAGGGTTCGGGCTAGGGTTAGGGTTAGGGGACGGGGACGGCTTAGGTTCCAGGTGAGGGTACGGCAAAGCTTTAGGTGGAGCGTGCGTGTGAGGGCGCGGGTTAGTGTTAGCGTACGGGTTAGGATTAGGGGACGGGTGAGGGTCAGGCTTCGGGGAAGGTTTAGGGTTAGGTTTCGGGCTAGGGATAGGGTTAGGGGACGGGGACGGTTTAGGGTCCAGGTGAGGGTACAGCAACGCTTTAGGGGGAGCGTGCGTGTGAGGGCGCGGGTTAGTGTTAGCGTACGGGTTAGGATTAGGGGACGGTTGAGGGTCATGCTTCGGGGAAGGGTTAGGGTTAGGGTTCGGGCTAGGGTTAGGGTTAGGGGACGGGGACGGTTTAGGGTCCAGGTGAGGGTACGGCAACGCTTTAGGGGGAGCGTGCGTGTGAGGGCGCGGGGTAGTGTTAGCGTACGGGTTAGGAGTAGGGGACGGGTGAGGGTCAGACTTCGAGGAAGGGTTAGGGTTAGGGTTCGGGCTAGGGTTAGGGTAAGGGGACGGGGACGGTTTAGGGTCCAGGTGAGGGTACGGCAACGCTTTAGGGGGAGCGTGCGTGTGAGGGCGCGGGTTAGTGTTAGCGTACGGGTTAGGATTAGGGGACGGGTGAGGGTGAGGCTTCGGGGAAGTGTTAGGGTTAGGGTTCGGGCTAGGGTTAGGGTTAGGGGACGGGGACGGTTTAGGGTCGAGGTGAGGGTACGGCAACGCTTTAGGGGGAGCGTGCGTGTGAGGGCGCGGGTTAGTGTTAGCGTATGGGTTAGGATTAGGGCACGGTTGAGGGTCATGCTTCGGGGAAGGGTTAGGGTTAGGGTTCGGGCTAGGGTTAGAGTTAGGTGACGGGGACGGTTTAGGGTCCAGGTGAGGGTACGGCAACGCTTTAGTGGGAGCGTGCGTGTGAGGGCGCGGGTTAGTGTTAGCGTACGGGTTAGGATTAGGGGACGGGTGAGGGTCAGGCTTCGGGGAAGGGTTAGGGTTAGGGTAAGGGCTAGGGTTAGGGTTAGGGGACGGGGAAGGTTTAGGGTCCAGGTGAGGGTACGGCAACGCTTTAGGGGGAGCGTGCGGGTGAGGGCGCGGGTTAGTGTTAGCGTACGGGTTAGGATTAGGGGATGGGTGAGGGTCACGCTTCGGGGAAGGGTTAGGGTTAGGGTTCGGGCTAGGGTTAGGGTTAGGGGACGGGGACGGTTTAGGGTCCAGCTGAGGGTACGGCAACGCTTTAGGGGGAGCGTGCGTGTGAGGGTGCGGGTTAGTGTTAGCGTACGGGTTAGGATTAGGGGACGGTTGAGTGTCATGCTTCGGGGAAGGGTTAGGGTTAGGGTTCGGGCTAGGGTTAGGGTTAGGTGACGGGGATGGTTTAGGGTCCAGGTGAGGGTACGGCAACGCTTTAGGGGGAGCGTGCGTGTGAGGGCGCGGGGTAGTGTTAGCGTACGGGTTAGGATTATGGGACGGGTGAGGGTCAGGCTTCGGGGAAGGGTTAGGTTTAGGGTTCGGGCTAGGGTTAGGGTAAGGGGACGGGGACGGTTTAGGGTCCAGGTGAGGGTACGGCAACGCTTTAGGGGGAGCATGCGTGTGAGGGCGCGGGTTAGTTTTAGCGTACGGGTTAGGATTAGGGGACGGGTGAGGGTCAGGCTTCGGGGAAGGGTTAGGGTTAGGGTTCGGGCTAGGGTTAAGGTTAGGGGACTGGGACGGTTTAGGGTCCAGGTGAGAGTACGGCAACGCTTTAGGGGGAGCGTGCGTGTGAGGGCGCGGGTTAGTGTTAGCGTACGGGTTAGGATTAGGGGACGGGTGAGGGTCAGGTTTCGGGGAAGGGTTAGGGTTAGGGTTCGGCCTAGGGTTAGGGTTAGGTGACAGGGACGGTTTAGGGTCCAGGTGAGGGTACGGCAACGCTTTAGGGGGAGCGTGCTCGTGAGGGCGCGGGGTAGTGTTAGCGTATGGGTTAGGATTAGGGGACGGGTGAGGGTCAGGCTTCGGGGAAGGGTTGGGGTTAGGGTTCGGGCTAGGGTTAGGGTTAGGGGACGGGGACGGTTTAGGGTCCAGGTGCGGGTACGGCAACGCTTTAAGGGGAGAGTGCGTGTGAGGGCGCGGGTTAGTGTTAGCGTACGGCTTAGGATTAGGGGACGGGTG